>NC_067245.2:149265256-150502443 GCF_019359855.2 Lolium perenne
GCCTTTCTTGACTGCAAGATTATGCAGGCAAGGTCTTCGATACGCAATAACTCCAAATTCTGAAATAGCATCATCGTCCGATAAGGACGATGTTTAAAAGATTGGCAAGTATGCAATAATGCATAAGTATGAGATGCAATCGTCCTAAACGTGACCTAACCCCGATGATTTAGGATTAGTGAGTGGTAATGATTAGTTCAGGGTGTTTTGCACTTTTAGAGTGATTCACGAACAAGGTTCTTATTCAGGGTTGTGTTGTTTTAGAATCACAAGCAGATGGTAATTTGCATAGTAACAATCATACACACCCAGGAATAGTAGTTGTATAATAAGTAAAGAACAGTTGTCAATTTTATGTCTTATAGTGCATGGTTGATGATTACTTATTATATAATTCAAACGAAGAACTTATGAAGAACATGTTATTTAATAAAGAACAAATATGATTATTAGATTTGTGGGGTTCTATGGTTTTCTATGGTTCTAATTGGTTTCTGGAGTAAGTAGTAGATGGATCCCAATGAGGTTGGATTCATCAACATCTAGGGCTGGTAGGGTTGAGTTAAACCTAAGCATCTTAAGCAATTATTTGTACAAGGTTGCTATCAGGGTTTGTTCATCTTGTTGGTGATAGCTAGCTAGGGTTGATAGGTTCTTATAAGCAGGGTTGTTGATGATTTTCTGTTTACTTCAAAAGAATAACTTTTGAAGAACATACTTCTTAAATAATAAGAAGTATTGCAATAAGGGTTTATAGGTACAAGGTTTTGCTATTGGCTCCTTTAGGTAAGTAATAATTAGTCTCTACATAGGATGGTTCATAAGTATCCAACACTAGTAGGGTTTAGTGGAATATAATGATGTAATGGTAAGTAATTGGTATGGTTGCTATTAGAGTTCATCACAATGGTGTGATGCTAAGCATGGATAGTTAAGGATGGTGGTTTTGGGAATAGGAACTAGGGTTTTACACTTGGTTGATCCTACTAGATCAACAAGTTTTATTTGGATGAGAACATAGCATAGCAATTATCTAGTGATAGGGTTCTTATATTTTATGCGGTCATGGCAATTATTTAGTTGCTATTATGGTTCTATGTTTGACAGAAGGTACCATGATCACATGATCCAACCTAGGGTTTAGGTTAGAAGCAAATTTAGGGTTCATATGTAATAATGGAACTAGGGTTCCTAATGGAGTTAGGGTTTTAGGGTTTCCCATGAAATGATAGGATTATAATATCATTCAACATGGAATTAGGGTTTTCTAATTACCATATAGGTCTATGATTAATAACTTTATTATCAAGTTGAAGTTATTAATAACTTTAAAATAAAATTAATCTTGGATTTGACATTTTATTGTTTTTAATGAATTAATAATTAAGGTAATTATTAATCAGGGTTCAAATCTCTCTAATAATGATTTAACCAAATAACAAATAAAGAAAAATTAGTTTTAGTGTTTTCTTTATTTATTTTACTGGTTTTTATTTAATTTGGAAAAGTTTCCTAATTATAGAATTTTAATTGAATTTAGAATTAAAAGAAAAGGCTTAATTCATAAGTATTAAATAATTGAATTTTTATTAAAAATAAAAATTCCATATTATATTTTTATTGGATAGAGATTAATTTTCTAAGAATTTTGATATATTATTTACCTTTTTCTGAGTTATAATGGATTTTATATGAATTTGCAAAGTTGCTGTAATTATTGAATTGAATTTTAAACAAAAGAAATGCTAAATCTACACGGGCTGGCTACCCACAGGGACACTGATGAGTGGGCCAAAGTCCACGTCAGACGCCACTTAGGCGTGGACTGAGTCAAAATTGGGACGTGGCCAGGGGAGCTTCTGGCCGACGGCCAGTTGCCGTCGACGGCGGCGAATCGGGGCTCCCGCGGGGTGTGTGTGTATGTGTTGGGACGAGCGTGCCGAGGCGAACCTCTTGGCGGTGGCGCCGCTCCGGTTTGGTCACCGGAACGTGCTCGCCGGCGGGATGCTGCGGCGGCGGACATGGTCACACGGCGCTAGGAGGCTACGGTCCTCGAATTGATGCACTAGGAAGCTCAGGAGGACCCCCAGCTTACCATGAGCGCGATGGTGTGCTCCGTTGGTGCAGAGGTGGCCGGACGGCGACGATATCGTCGATGGCCGTGGCGGCGGTAGTCGGAGAAGAAGGCCAAATTCGTCATCACCAGACCCTCCCCGCAAGCACGCGACGACGAGAAGAACAAGGAGAATACGGTGGTGATGGGAGTATCCACGGCAAGGCACGGGGCTGCCTCAATTGCCGGCGAGAGATGGAGGTCCGGGAGCTAGGGTTTCGGCTTGTTGGTCGATTGAGACGAAGGGGAAGGAAATTGAGGACTTCCACGCCTTTTATACGACCTCCGGCGTGTGCTGGCGGTCCACAATGCCGGCGGCGACCGCGGGACGTGGCCCTGGGCGTCGCGGTGGCGAGCTCCTGGGAGTCCAGAGTTGGAGACGAAGACGAAGACGTTGTCTTCGGTCTTATCCTCGCGAAGGGGTAAATGGGTTGTGTGGGCTGTGACTTGGGCCGTGGTGCTGGGCTGCTCTGCAGGCTACTGCTGGGCTGCTCGGGTGGTTTGTGTTGGGCTGCCGTGGCCTGCCCAGGTAAGCACCTTTTCTATTTTCTCTTTTCTTTTCTGTTTTACAATTCTATTTTGAATTCAAATTTGAATTCATATTTTAAAATCTTTTCTATTCTGCAGGTGTCTCCATTATGTTAATCCAATGAAGGTGTAATGCAATGACTATTTCACCATTCTCCAATTGAAGAAATTATTTTATATTTGGTTAATTTCATACATGTGGACTTATTCCAAATGGTGATTAGACATGGGGTTATATTCTCATTTTAATTTCCTTTTTTTCTTATGAATCAAATCCTTTGGAATGATTAGAGTTGATACTTTGAACTCAAAGTATTACAGAGATTGTTATTAGGGCTTGGTTTCTATTTTGAGGATTTTGTCACTTGCATATGATTTTATGTGAGTACATATTTATTAGGGTTTTATCATTTCTAGTATAACCCCCTTATTAAAGTTAATACTATCACTACATTTGAAAGTATCTCAGTAGATATTGTTTCCATCATGGTTTATCTTGGTTACAAAGATAAATGGTTGATCACTACACATATATTTTAATTATGAGTTTAAGCACTAGATATTTCTTAGGTTTAATTAGTGAAGCATATAATTTAGCTAATGAGCAATTCTAGGGTTCTAATTATATTCACCTAATGGTACTTGGTTCAAATCTCAATTATGGTATGGTTTTATAATTGTAATCACCCAAGTGATTCACAACTGGGTTTGAGATATAATTCTGGGTTGTAGAATTGAGATGACACTATATTGTATTTGCTAGGGTTTAATCTCCCCTAACCATGATATAGTGGTGGCTTACTTATCAATTTATGTCCTCCCCTAGTTACTAAGATATTGAGAATTGCTTTTATCTTCTACCAATAGATTTCTACTATTATCCTTAGTCTATTGTTAAAATAACTAAAGTAGTTATGGTTCTTTTTATAGTTAACTTTGGTTATATTGATGAATGTTTTCTCACCATATAAAATATAGAGTTTGACTTTAAGGTTTTCTCAGTTTCTTTGATTAAGTAATAAATGGAATGTAGAGGTGGTAGGATGCTACTTATGATCAACAAGTGATTCATAAGTGAAGGTTAGGATATAAGCCTATGGTTTCTTACTAGTTACCTCCCTATGATTTCATGTGGTGAATGATACCTACTTATATTATTAGGGTTTAATTTATCCTCACATACCTCAAGAGCATGATCATGGATTAGGCATGATCAACTTGTTCTTAATATCTCTACCTCAAGTTCTTAGGGTTTATGCTCATTACTCAATTTATAATGATCAAGGTTTGGCTTCTAAGTTATCTCTCAAGAATTTAGGTTTCTCACTCCCAAGATTAAGTATTGTCTTGATGAACTAAGGTATAGCACTTCTATTTTACTTTCTAGGATAGGCATATTATGGTTGTCTCAATAGTTTATATCCCAGGAGAATGTCTGAGATATTCACTTAGAGTTCTTCTCATAAATGATAATATAAGCATCTAGTTATATGATTAGTTCTGTCCCTCAAATCCAAGTGTTGCCTCAACTACTTGAGTGTAATACCATAGCTTGGGCTCTCTTATAAAGAAATGATTATTCTAGGGTTTATGGTGTACTCACAATATCTCAATAGGTATTTAGTCTAAAACTCCACTTGGCTATCTTAGTTGAA
Source organism: Lolium perenne (assembly GCF_019359855.2). Lineage (NCBI taxonomy): Eukaryota > Viridiplantae > Streptophyta > Magnoliopsida > Poales > Poaceae > Lolium > Lolium perenne. Next base: position 149,269,553 of record NC_067245.2, read on the forward strand.
TTAATCTCCTCCTTTCCTTATCAATCCATGGATATAATCTTATTCCATGTGATATTAGGTTGTCTCACCACTCCAAGATGGCATGGTTAATCTCCTGATACTTTAGTTCAAGTGTTGTCCTTTATTCTTAATTAGGTAAAGCTAGGATTGATATAAATGCTCTCTCTCATTTGGGAAGGACTTCAATTCTAACCTAAGGTTATTCTCCAAAGATAATGATGTAGTCACCAATATCTATGGTTAACATAAATGGGTTCTCTCTCTAGGGAAGGTCTTGAATAATATCCTAGGGTTCCTCTTGAAGATGATGTTGTGATCATATGGATATTTATATCCAAGGTTTGCCTCTAGGTTTGTCATTGCTTCGCTAATAAAATAGGACTCTCACCTCTTTAGGTTTGATGTATTAATAATTTGGAAAAGAGAAGAATATATATTTCTAGAGTTGATCTCCTTGTCTTGCTTCCAAGATTAAAGTAGAATGGATATCATAGGGTTTATGATAAGAGCATGGATTAGTTTAAGACATGGAGAAGGTAAGTGAAGAATAGTTTCTCCAATTATTGTTACTTGATTTCCAATTAAATGGATGTTCTTGTGTTATGACAATGATTACCATATTATGATCTGTTATAAGATCAAGTAGTTGATCATTGAGTAAAGTGTTGTTGTGTTGATTATTAGTTCCATTTGATCTAACCCCTTAGATCAAATCATCTCTTCCCAAAACAAGGTTTGAACAAAGTCACATTGGGGTTTATAGCGCTTGACTTGATGAACTACTTCAATTCCACCAAGGTCAAGTGAAACTTCAGCTACTGTGACTGTTTTACTTTAAAGCGCGAAAATTCCCCGGATTTTCTATGCATGAATGCAATGCACACATCTGTTTCCTCTATTTCTGTAACCCCATTACCTGGGATATTACAGCCGCTCAAAGAGCCTACCTTTGATACTACTAAAGATTCTAAGGAGGTACAGATTCACCCGACAGATCCCAAGAAAACGACGTCTATTGCAACAAACATGGACCTCGCATAGGAAAGCGCGCTCGTCGAGTTCCTCCGTGAGCACTGGGAAATCTTCGCATGGTGTCCAGCTGACATGCCAGGAGTACCCAGGGAACTTGCCGAGTACCCTCTTAACTTAGATCCAATGGCGAAACCAATCAAACAACCTTTGCGGTGTTTTTCGGAACCAAACCGCAAAGCTATGCTGTCAGAGATCAATCGACTCAGAGAAGTTGGTTTCATCAAAGAGTTACATACAGAAGCCACGTGGGTAGCTAACCCAGTACTGGTCCCGAAGAAAAACACAGAAGTCCTTCGCATGTGCGTTGATTTCACGTGTCTCAATAAATATTGTCCAAAGGATCACTTCCCCCTCCCAAGGATCGATCAAATCGTCGACTCCACGGCAGGCTGTGAACGTCTTTCCTTCCTAAACACATATTCTGGTTACAACCAGATCAGATTGAAAGACGAAGATGAAGTCAAAATAGCTTTCATAACACCTTATGGCGTGTTCTACTATAGAACAATGCCTTTCGGGTTAAAAAAATGCGGGAGCAACATATCAGCGGATGATGCAGAAGTGTCTCGCCACACAGATTGGCAAGAACGTTCAAGTATACATTGATGATGTCGTCATAACAACAAAGAAGAGCTCAACCTTCATCGAGGATCTCAAGGAGACTTTTGCTAACCTCGATAAGTTCTGCCTCAAGCTGAACCCGATGAAATGCTCTTTTGGCATCCCTGCGGGAGAGCTTCTCAGGTTTCTGGTGTCAGCAAGAGGAATCGAGGCTAACCCGGAGAAAATCCAAGCCATCGTGACGATGCGGAAGCCAACAAAGTTAAAGGAGATAGAGCAACTGACTGGGCGGGTCGCAACTTTAAGCAGATTCGTCGCCAGGATGGGAGAAAAGGCGTTGCCGTTCTACGCCTTGATCAAACAAGGAGAAAAGTTCGAGTGGAACGAAGAAGCAGATGGAGCTTTTGAGGACCTCAAGCGCACAATCTCGACACCACCAATCTTGGTGGCGCCTAAGGAAAAGGAACCTCTCATGCTATACATCGCAGCCACGCCTCAAGTGGTTAGCACAGTACTTGTGGTCGAAAGAGAAGAAGAAGGAAAACTCCATGGAGTTCAGCGGCCGGTATACTTCATCAGTGAAGTTTTATCGCCTTCAAAACAGCGGTATCCGCACTACCAGAAGTTAGCATACGAAGTATTCTCAACCGCACTATTTTTCGGCGCATCCGATACTAGTGGTCAATGAGGCGCCTTTATCCAATATATTAAACAATCCAGAAGCTACGGGTCGTGTCTCCCTTTGGGGAATAGAGCTTTCCCCTCGGGACATCACATATGAGAAGAGAAAAGAAATAAAGTCGCAGATTCTGCCAGATTTCGTTGCAGAGTGGATGGAGCTGCAAAATACGGGACCTCCAGATTTGTCGAGAACTTGGACTATGAACTTTGACGGGTCCAAGAGGCTAGAAGGAGCTGGAGCCGGCGTGATATTAGTGTCACCTCAAGGCGACAAACTAAAATACGTGCTACGGATGACATTTCCAAACGCATCTAACAATGAGGCGGAGTACGAAGTACTTATACACGGGATGAAGGTGGCAAAAGCTTGTGGAGCAACCCGATTAAAAATCTTTGGTGATTCACAGCTGGTGGCCCAACAGGTGATGAACCAATGCGACGCAGTCAATGAGAGTATGATAGCATACACGGAAGTATATAATGAACTCGAGAGGATGTTCGACGGATGCGAAGTAAATCATATCAGCAGGCTCAACAATGATGAAGTCGACGTTCTTGCAAACATCGGATCGCAGTGTCTAGCAATACCACCCGATGTATTCTGGGAAGAGATAACTGAAAGATCAACCAAGGCGAAGAAACAGCATAAGAAGAAGGAGAAGGTTGAGAAAGGCTCGGGGGCTCCCACAGCTACAGGAGCAAACACATTGGAAGATGAAGAGGAACCGCACGTGATAATGATGGTACAAATCCCTTGGATGCAGGCTTACGTAGCATATATCCTAAGGAAGGAATTGCCGGAAGACCCAGTGGAAGCAAGGCGAGTTATTAGATGATCTAAAGCCTTTACTGTGGTCAAAGGAGAGCTCTACAAACGAAGTATTTCGGGAGTAGTATAGAGATGTGTCACACCCGAAGAAGGAAGGCTTATTCTGAAGGACGTACACGAAGGAGTGTGCGGACACCACGCAAGCAGTCGAGCTATAGCAGCCAAGGTTTTCACAGCAGGATTTTACTGGTTGACAACAATGGAAGATGCAAAGGACGTAGTACGCACTTGCGACGCGTGTCAACGATTTGCGGCAAAACCTCACTCTCCGGCAGCTGAACTGATGCCAATACCCTTGTCATGGCCTTTCGCTCAATGGGGCCTTGATATGGTGGGGAAATTACATAAGGCGTGGCCAGGAGGTTACGAGTATATGCTGGTGGCTGTCGACAAGTTTACCAAGTGGATTGAGGCAAAACCAATAAACTCGCCAGATGCAGCATCGGTGGGCAGTTTCGTCAAAGGCATTGTCTTTCGATTCGGTGTTCCCAAAAGCATTGTCACAAACAACGGCAGCAACTTTACTTCCAAGGAGTTCAAAGCATACTGCGCAGAGGTAGGCATCAAACTACACTTTGCGTCGATAGCGCATCCGCAAACTAAGTGTCAAGTCGAGAAAGCAAACGGTATCATATGCAATGGTATTAAGAAACGATTGATAACACCTCTGGAGAAAGCTCGACATACCTGGCCAGAAGAATTGCCAAGTGTCTTATGGAGCGTACGAACAACACCCAATACAGCAACGCAAGAAACCCCATTTTTCTTGGTCCATGGAGCCTAGGCAGTGCTCCCGATAGAAATAGAGCACAACGCCCCGAGAGTGGCGGAGTATAATGAAGAAACCTCGAGAAAGGCGCTAGAAGATGATGTCGATGCACTTGATGAAGCTAGAGACGAGATGCTGTCAAGAGTTACCAAGTACCAGCAAGATTTGAAAAATTACCACAGTCGACGCTTGCGACCAAGGTCTTTTGAAGTAGGAGATTTAGTTCTTCGGCTCTCCCAGGACAGCCATGAAAAGTTCGAGTCACCATGGGTCGGTCCATACATCGTCACAGAAGTAATCGCGGGAGGAGCATACAGGATAAAGGACAAGAAGACATGAGTCCCAGAGAAGAATCCATGGAACGTGGCGCAACTTCGACGCTTCTACGCGTAGAAGTCAATATAGAAACATCCATGTAAACATACATTGTACTGAAACGCCCGCGAGTTTTCAGACGCACTCTTTTCCTTTCAGGGCACCGAGTGGGGCTGGAAGGTTTTTAATGAGGCGGACTCGCGGTGCTGCAATATAATAAATATATTGGTGATTTACATCTTTTTTGTCGACAGGCTTGGGGGCTCGCAACCCGCAATAACAATATAGTCATAAACCTCCGCAAAAATATAGTCTACAAAGTTATTTGCCTTGGTGCAAAACACCTCGCAAACCAATAAAGATACAAACACCGGCCAACAAAAAAGCTCGGGGGCTAGGTGAAAGAAAAATTCGCTCGCAAACCAATATAAGTTGTTTTACAATATACATAGTGCTTACAATACACAGATTTTTACTATCAAGAAAAATTCGACAAGAAAAAAGGAAACTCTCAGTTATCACCTATCAGGTCGTCTATGTTTACTCTCTCAATGTCAGCAATACTACTCCTATGCTCAGCATAACTACCCCTCACGAAGAATTCAGCATCTAGCCGAAGTAATTTATCCATCATCTCCTCGGCCACAGGGGTTACAGCGTCGTTGATTTTGTCGATATTCCTACTCCTTTTCGTCAGTTTGGCTTGACACCTTTCAACAATTGTGGTCATATCTAACTTCGGGTAGCAGACCTGCAACATGATCATGGCAAACCTTGCACCAGCAGTCAATTGGGCCTTCACAAACTCATGGATTCGAGGAGCATCCCGAAATTTGTTCATCAGATCAGGAAGAGTCTTCGGCGGGGAGTTGCGAGGAAACATGGTGTTGTAAACCAGGGCCAGTGTCTTTGTGCAAAAATCAAGAAAATCACGGACCTGACTGGCGTGGTCTTGGAATCTGACAATCTGTTGGGTACGATCAGGCGTAGCCCAAAAATTCGATCCATGTTCCAGAGCAAGTTTGATGAGTACATTGGACCTGGTTTCAACTCGTTGATCTTCAGCGGCAGCATCCAGAAAAGAACCTATTCAGCGAAAGTCTCAGTGAGAAATGGAAAGTAAGGAAAATAAGGTAGACAAGTTCAAATTCACGAAGCACACCTGCCATATCCAAGCTAGCGTCACTCATCAATTGAAGCATGTAATCTTCTCGTGAAGTAGCTCGTGCAGCTTCAGTAACCGCAGCCTCCTTTGAAGCTAAGGCTTCCTAGGCCTGTTGAAGAGCAATTTTCTCTTTCTCGGAAGATTTTCGAGACTGTTCCATTATCACGAGAGCCTGGTTCTTCATCGACTGGAGCTGTTGTCGAAGTTCGTTCAAATCTTCTACTGGATCAGCGTTCGAAGAATCTTCAATAAACTCGTCAACGGAAGTTTTCCTCGAGTAGGAGGAAGCGGGTAAAGCATCCGAAGAACGAGGTACCACGGTATAGTTGTCAAAAACCAACTGGAGAGAAAATTTCGACATTAATCACTTTTGGAAAAATAGTTTTCCATTAAGTCATTGGGATATTTACATGTTCATTACAAGAATTGGTCCCTAGTGACCAATGGCAAGCTGCCGCGATACAGTACTAAGGCGGCAGCATGAAAAGAAGCACAAAATGAAAAAACAAAGACAGGATGGTCTACTTGACCTCCGGCTTCGCAGAACTGGGGGAAGGAGCTGGCTTGTATCCGAGGAAGGAGACGTTCTTCTTCGAGTGAGGTTTAGCAGCCCTAATCAAGGATTGCCACCTCTCTGTTCATCTTTTTCACTTCACCAACCTTCGCCCAGTTGACGTTTTGCTGGCTTTCGGCGACCAAAGCTATGGTGTCTTCAACGCCAATCTTCAGGTTCTCTTGCCGGAGGTTTAGCCCAAGGTCTTCTTCGGGAAGGAAGTGCTTGGTAAGAGCAGCGAAGGTGTTGGGTTGTTCCTTCTTCGGTAAGAAGTATGGGAAAAGACGCGATGCCGTCTTAGCATCAGAGATACCGCGGCGCACTTCATCCCCATGAATCTCAAGGAGAGAAAGAGCGTCAAGAAGACGGTCATCTTCGGGATTTTCAAGTTCAAAGTCCTGGCTCATCTTCCCTGCTGAAACAAATCTCGGATTACCAACAAGAACACGAAAAAGATAGTGTTGGGAGAAACTCGATCAAAGTGATTAGCGAACTGATGACGCGTCAAGCACACGCCCGTTGGGTACCCCAAGAGGAAGGTGTGATGCGTACAGCAGCAAGTTTTCCCTCAGTAAGAAACCAAGGTTATCGAACCAGTAGGAGTCAAGGGCCACGTGAAGGTTGTTGGTGGCGGAGTGTAGTGCGGCGCAACACCAGGGATTCCGGCGCCAACGTGGAACCTGCACAACACAATCAAAATACTTTGCCCCAACTTAACAGTGAGGTTGTCAATCTCACCGGCTTGCTGTAAACAAAGGATTAAATGTATGGTGTGGAAAATGATGTTTGTTTGCGAAGAACGGTAGAGAACAATGATTGCAGTAGATTGTATTCAGATGTAAAAGAATGGACCGGGGTCCACAGTTCACTAGTGGTGTCTCTCCAATAAGAAATAGCATGTTGGGTGAACAAATTACAGTTAGGCAATTGACAAATAAAGAGGGCATAACAATGCACATACATATCATGATGACTATTATGAGATTTAATTGGGCATTACGACAAAGTACATAGACCGCTATCCAGCATGCATCTATGCCTAAAAAGTCCACCTTCGGGTTAGCATCCGCACCCCTTCCAGTATTAAGTTGCAAACAACAGACAATTGCATTAAGTATGGTGCGTAATGTAATCAACACAAATATCCTTAGACAAAGCATTGATGTTTTATCCCTAGTGGCAACAGCACATCCACAACCTTAGAACTTTCATCCTTTGTCCCAGATTCAATGGAGGCATGAACCCACTATCGAGCATAAATACTCCCTCTTGGAGTCACAAGTATCAACTTGGCCAGAGCCTCTACTAGCAACGGAGAGCATGCAAGATCATAAACAATACATATGATAGATTGATAATCAACTTGACATAGTATTCCATATTCATCGGATCCCAACAAACACAACATGTAGCATTACAAATATATGATCTTGATCATGATAGGCAGCTCACAAGATCTAACATGATAGCACAATGAGGAGAAGACAACCATCTAGCTACTGCTATGGACCCATAGTCCAAGGATGAACTACTCACACATCAGTTCGGAGGCGATCATGGTGATGAAGAGTCCTCCGGGAGATAATTCCCCTCTCCGGCAGGGTGCCGGAGGCGATCTCCTAAATCCCCCGAGATGGGATTGGCGGCGGCGGCGTCTCTGGAAGGTTTTCCGTATCGTGGTTCTCGGTAATAGGGTTTTCGCGACGGAGAGTATAAGTAGGCGAAAGGGCAGAGTTGGAGGCGGCGCAGGGCCCCACACCATAGGCCGGCGCGGGGCCCATGCTGGCCACGCCAACCTATGGTTACGGCCCCTCGTGGCCCCACTTCGTATGCTCTTCGGTCTTCTGGAAGCTCCGTGGAAAAATAAGACCCTGGGCGTTGATTTCGTCCAATTCCGAGAATATTTCCTTTGTAGGATTTCTGAAACCAAAAACAGCAGAAAACAGCAACTGGCTCTTCGGCATCTCGTCAATAGGTTAGTGCCGGAAAATGCATAATAATGACATAAAGTGTGTATAAAACATGTGAGTATTATCATAAAAGTAGCATGGAACATAAGAAATTATAGATACGTTTGAGACGTATCAAGCATCCCCAAGCTTAGTTCCTACTCGCCCTCAAGTAGGTAAACGATAACAAGGATAATTTCTGAAGTGACATGCTATCATAATCTTGATCAATACTATTGTAAAGCATATGAGATGAATGAAGTGATTCGAAGCAATGGTAAAGGCAATGATTAAACAACTGAATCATATAACAAAGACTTTTCATGAATAGTACTTTCAAGACAAGCATCAATAAGACTTGCATAGGCGTTAAATCATAAAGCAATAGATTCTTAGTAGAAAGTTTTGAAGCAACACAAAGGAAGATATAAGTTTCAGCAGTTGCTTTCAACTTCAACATGTATATCTCATGGATAATTGTCAACACAAAGTAATATGATGAATGAAAAAAACCAAGTATGTAGGAATCAATGCACACAGTTGACACAAGTGTTTGCTTCTAAGATGGAATGAGGTAGGTAAACTGACTCAATCATAAAAGTAGAAGAATGGCCCTTCGCAGAGGGAAGCATGGATTGCTATATTTGTGCTAGAGCTTTTTATTTTGAAAACATAGAAACAATTTTGTCAACGGTAGTAATAATTCATATGTGTTATGCATAAGATATCCTATAAGTTGCAAGCCTCATGCATAGAATACCAATAGTGCCCGCACCTTGTCCTAATTAGCTTGGATTTACATGGATTATCATTGCATAGCATATGTTTCAACCAAGTGTCACAAAGGGGTACCTCTATGCCGCCTGTACAAAGGTCTAAGGAGAAAGTTCGCATTGGATTTCTCGCTTTTGATTATTCTCAACTTAGACATCCATACCGGGACAACATAGAAAGCAGGTAATGGACTCCTCTTTAATGCATAAGCATTCAACAACAGATAATATTCTCATAAGAGATTGAGGATTGATGTCCAAACTGAAACTTCCACCATGGTTCATGGTTTTAGTTAGCGGCCCAATGTTCTTCTCTAACAATATGCATACTCAAACCATTTGATCATGATAAATCACCCTTACTTCAGACAAGATGAACATACATAGCAACTCACATGATAATCAACAAAGGTGAAATAGTTGATGGCGTCCCCAGAAACATGGTTACCGCTCAGCAAGCAACTTATAAGAAATAAGATACATAAGCAACATATTCTTTACCACAATAGTTTTGAAGCTATTTTCCCATGAGCTATATATTGCAAAGACAAGGAATGAAATTTAAAGGTAGCACTCAAGCAATTTACTTTGGAATGGCAGAGAAATACCATGTAGTAGGTAGGTATGGTGGACACAAATGGCATAGTTTTTGGCTCAAGGATTTTGGATGCACGAGAAGTATTCCCTCTCAATACAAGGCTTAGGCTAGCAAGGTTGTTTGAAGCAAACACAAGTATGAACCGGTACAGCAAAACTTACATAAGAACATATTGCAAGCATTATAAGACTCTACACTGTCTTCCTTGTTGTTCAAATACCTCACCAGAAAATATCTAGACTTAGAGAGACCAATCACGCAAACCAAATTTCAACAAGCACTACAGTAGTTCTTCATTAATAGGTGCAAAGTACATGATGCAAGAGCTTAAACATGATCTATTTGAGCACAACAATTGCCAAGTATCAAATTATTCAAGACAATATACCAATTACCACATGAAGCATTTTCTGTTTCCAACCAAATAACAATGAACGAAGCAGTTTCAACCTTCGCCATGAACATTAAAAGTAAAGCTAAGAACACCAGCGTTCATATGAAACAGCGGAGCGTGTCTCTCTCCCACACAAAGAATGCTAGGATTCGATTTTATTCAAACAAAAAAAAACATACAGACGCTCCAAGTAAAGCGCATAAGATGTGACAGAATAAAAATATAGTTTCACTAGAGGTGACCTGATAAGTTGTCGATGAAGAAGGGGATGCCTTGGGCATCCCCAAGCTTAGATGCTTGAGTCTTCTTGAAATATGCAGGGATGAACCATGGGGGCATCCCCAAGCTTAGAGTTTTCACTCTCCTTGATCATATTGTATCATCCTCCTCTCTTGATCCTTGAAAACTTCCTCCACACCAAACTCAAAACAAACTCATTAGAGGGTTAGTGCATAATCAAAAATTCACATATTCAGAGGTGACATAATCATTCTTAACACTTCTGGACATTGCACAAAGCTACTGAAAGTTAATGGAACAAAGAAATCCATCCAACATAGCAAAACATGCAATGGGAAATAAAAGGCAGAATCCGTCAAAACAGAACAGTACGTAAAGACGATTTTTTAGCGGCACTTAACTTGCTAAGATGAAAACTCTCAAATTTAATTAAAGTTGCATACATATCTGAGGATCACGCATGTAAATTGGCAGATTTTTCTGAGTTACCTATAGAGGGGGCTACTCAATTTCGTGACAGCAAGAAATCTGTTTCTGCGCAGTAATCCAAATCTAGTATCAACCTTACTATCAAAGACTTTAATTGGCACAACAATGCAATAAAATAAAGATAAGGAGAGGTTGCTACAGTAGTAACAACTTCGAAGACTCAAATATAAAACAAAAGTGCAGAAGTAAAATAATGGGTTGTCTCCCATAAGCGCTTTTCTTTAACGCCTTTCAGCTAGGCGCAGAAAGTGTGAATCAAGTATTATCAAGAGATGAAGCATCAACATCATAATTTGTTCTAATGATAGAATCAAAAGGTAACTTCATTCTCTTTCTAGGGAAGTGTTCCATACCTTTCTTGAGAGGAAATTGATAGTTAATATTCCCTTCCTTCATATCAATAATAGCACCAACAGTTCGAAGAAAAGGTCTTCAAAAAATAATGGGACAAGATGCATTGCATTCAATATCCAAGACAACAAAATCAACGGGGACAAGGTTATTGTTAACCGTAATGCGAACATTATCAATCCTCCCCAAAGGTTTCTTTATAGAATTATCGGCAAGATTAACATCCAAATAACAATTTTTCAATGGTGGCAAGTCAAGCATATCATAGATTTTCTTAGGCATAACAGAAATACTTGCACCAAGATCACATAAAGCATTACAATCAAAATCATTGACCTTCATCTTAATGATGGGCTCCCAACCATCTTCTAACTTCCTAGTAATAGAAGTTTCAAGTTTTAATTTCTCTTCTCTAGCTTTAATGAGAGCATTTGTAATATGTTTTGTAAAGGCCAAATTTATAGCACTAGCATTAGGACTTCTAGCAAGTTTTTTGTAAGAACTTTATAACTTCAGAGATATGACAATCATCAAAATCTAAACCATTATGATCTAAAGCAATGGAATCATTGTCCCCAATATTTTGAAAAATTTCAGCAGTTTTATCACAAGTAGTTTCAGCAGTTTTAGCAGTTTCAGGCAGTTTTGCACGCTTTGCATTAGGAGTAGAAACATTGCTAACACCAATTATTTTACCATTGATAGTAGGAGGTTTAGCAACATGTGAAGCATCAACATTACTAGTGGTGGTAATAGTCCAAACTTTAGCTACATTATTCTCTTTAGCAAATTTTTCTTCTCTTTCCCACCTAGCATGCAATTCAGCCATCAATCTAATATTTTCATTAATTCGAACTTGGATGGCATTTGCTGTAGCAAATGACTTAATATATTTAGTTTCATTAGGCATAGCTTTCAATTTTAAAAGATCAACATCAGCAGCAAGACTATCAACCTTAGAAGCAAGAATATCAATTTTACCAAGCTTTTCTTCAACAGATTTGTTAAAAGCAGTTTGTGTACTAATAAATTCTTTAAGCATGGCTTCAAGACCAGGGGGTACACTCCTACTATTGTTGTAAGAATTACCATAACCGTTACTATTATTAGAAGGATATGGCCTATAGTTGTTACCATAATTATTCCTATAAGCATTGTTGTTGAAATTATTATTTTTAATGAAGTTCACATCAACATGCTCTTCTTGAGCAACCAATGAAGCTAAAGGAACATTATTAGGATCAACATTAGATCTACCATTCACAAGCATAGACATAATAGCATCAATCTTATCACTCAAGGAGGAGGTTTCTTCAACAGAATTTACCTTCTTACCTTGTGGAGCTCTTTCAATGTGCCATTCAGAGTAGTTTATCATCATATCATCAAGAAGCTTTGTTGCGGCGCCTAAGGTGATGGACATAAAAGTACCTCCAGCAGCTGAATCCAATAGGTTCCGCGAAGAAAAATTCAGTCCTGCATAAAAGGTTTGGATGATCATCCAAGTATTCAGTCCATGGCTAGGGAAATTCTTAACCAAAGATTTCATTCTTTCACATGCTTGGGCAACATGCTCATTATCCAATTGCTTAAAATTCATTATGCTACTTCTCAAAGATATAATTTTATCAGGAGGATAATATCTACCAATGAAAGCATCCTTACATTTAGTCCATGAATCAATACTATTCTTAGGCAAAGACAACAACCAATCTTTAGCTCTTCCTCTTAAGGAGAAAGGAAAAATTTCAATTTTATAATGTCACCATCTACATCCTTATACTTTTGCATTTCACAAAGTTCAACAAAATTATTAAGATGGGCAGCAGCATCATCAGAACTAACACCAGAAAATTGCTCTCTCATAACAAGATTTAGTAAAGCAGGTTTAATTTCATAAAATTCTGCTGTAGCAGCAGGTGGAGCAATAGGTGTGCATAGGAAATCATTATTGTTTGTGCTTGTGAAGTCACACAACTTAGTATTCTCAGGAGTACCCATTTTAGCAATAGTAAATAAAGCAAACTAAATAAAGTAAATGCAAGTAACTAATTTTTTGTGTGTTTTTGATATGAAGAACGCAAACAAGACAGTAAATAAAGTAAAGCAAGTAACTAATTTTTTTGTATTTTGATATAAGAAAGCAAACAAAGCAGTAAATAAAGTAAAGTAAAGCAAGACAAAAACAAAGTAAAGAGATTGGATGTGGGAGACTCCCCTTGCAGCGTGTCTTGATCTCCCCGGCAACGGCGCCAGAAAACAGTCTGATGACGCGTCAAGCACACGCCCGTTGGGAACCCCAAGAGGAAGGTGTGATGTGTACAGTAGCAAGTTTTCCCTCAGTAAGAAACCAAGGTTATGGAACCAGTAGGAGTCAAGGGCCACGTGAAGGTTGTTGGTGGCGGAGTGTAGTGCGGCGCAACACCAGGGATTCCGGCGCCAATGTGGAACCTGCACAACACAATCAAAATACTTTGCCCCAACTTAACAGTGAGGTTGTCAATCTCACCGGCTTGCTGTAAACAAAGGATTAAATGTATGGTGTGGAAAATGATGTTTGTTTGCGAAGAACAGTAGAGAACAATGATTGCAGTAGATTGTATTCAGATGTAAAAGAATGGACCGGGGTCCACAGTTCACTAGTGGTGTCTCTCCAATAAGAAATAGCATGTTGGGTGAACAAATTACAGTTGGGCAATTGACAAATAAACAGGGCATAACAATGCACATACATATCATGATGACTACTATGAGATTTGATTGGGCATTACGACAAAGTACATAGACCGCTATCCAGCATGCATCTATGCCTAAAAAGTCCACCTTCGGGTTAGCATCCGCACCCCTTCCAGTATTAAGTTGCAAACAACAGACAATTGCATTAAGTATGGTGCGTAATGTAATCAACACAAATATCCTTAGACAAAGCATTGATGTTTTATCCCTAGTGGCAACAACACATCCACAACCTTAGAACTTTCTGTCACTGTCCCAGATTCAATGGAGGCATGAACCCACTATCGAGCATGAATACTCCCTCTTGGAGTTACAAGTATCAACTTGGCCAGAGCCTCTACTAGCAACGGAGAGCATGCAAGATCATAAACAACACATATGATAGATTGATAATAAACTTGACATAGTATTCCATATTCATCGGATCCCAACAAACACAACATGTAGCATTACAAATAGATGGCATTGATCATGATAGGCTGCTCACAAGATCTAACATGATAGCACAATGAGGAGAAGACAACCATCTAGCTACTGCTATGGACCCATAGTCCAAGGATGAACTACTCACACATCAGTCCGGAGGCGATCATGGTGATGAAGAGTCCTCCGCGAGATGATTCCCCTCTCCGGCAGGGTGCCGGAGGCGATCTCCTGAATCCCCCGAGATGGGATTGGCGGTGGCGTCTCTGGAAGGTTTTCCGTATCGTGGTTCTCGGTAATAGGGTTTTCGAGACGGAGAGTATAAGTAGGCGGAAGGGCAGAGTTGGAGGCGGCGCAGGGGCCCCACACCATAGCCCGGCGCGGGCCCCATGCTGGCTGCGCCGCCCTATGGTTACGGCCCCTCGTGGCCCCACTTCCTATGCTCTTCGGTCTTCTGGAAGCTCCGTGGAAAAATAAGACCCTGGGCGTTGATTTCGTCCAATTCTGAGAATATTTCCTTTGTAGGATTTCTGAAACCAAAAACAGCAGAAAACAGCAACTGGCTCTTTGGCATCTCGTCAATAGGTTAGTGCCGGAAAATGCATAATAATGACATAAAGTGTGTATAAAACATGTGCGTATTATCATAAAAGTAGCATGGAACATAAGAAATTATAGATACGTTTGAGACGTATCACGAACTTACTGACAAAACGCCGATTTTGTGACTCCAAGCGGGCGATGATATCTTCCTCACGAGAAATTTGCTGGGTTGTGTTGTCGCTTAAGGCAGTTTCAGCGTCATGGAGTCTTTTTCGAAGACTCTCGACAGAGGCAGCGTCTAGTTCATCCTTTTCGTGAGCTTTTTCGCTTTGCTCCAGCTTGAGGGCAAGGTCATCGGCACGCTTATTAGCTTTGGCGAGAGCCTCTAGCAAAAGAAAGAATGACAATGTTACGACAAAATATCAAAGGGAAAATTTACTCGACAGGAGGATACAAGAGGAATACCTTTCAAATTATCGACAGTGTCGCGCGGTACCCAATGAATTGAGTACCAAGGCGGATAAATTGACCCATTAGAGGCTGATCAAAAAAGAAAGTTCCAAGAAAAGGTTAAGAGGAGAAAAACAAGTCAGAAGAGGAAAAAAATAGTTGTAAGCATACTTACATCATCTAAAGGAGCACTTGTCGAACTCCCGGTCAAGAGAGCCGGCTCTTGGCCAAGTTCAACCCTCGCCCTCTTCGGCGAGGGGGCTCAGGGGCTAGTGGTAGGAGTTGACGTCTCCAGATTTTGCTGCGGGAGAGAGGTTTCCTCCGCCACAGGACGAGTTTCCGAAAGAACCAATGTTTGCGACGTGCTCGTGGGAGCAGTCACATTAACAATAGGTTCTTCTTCGTCGCCACTATGCACCAAAAAAAGTATGAGAACGTTCAAAAAAGCAATGTACTGAATGAAAAAGACGACAGAGACTTATGAGCTAACGAGGGCATCATTGTAAGGATTGAAAGCTTCCTCTTCCTCGGGGGAAGTTTCTTCGGCATGGGATTCGCCGGCTTTGGAGGTGCCGGAGTCTGCGACCTCATCCCTTTTCCTTTTGTTCTTTGGGGAAGCTGCGGAAGGGAGAGAAGGCACGAACTTGGAAACCTCAGAATCAGCTTCTCTTTCAGAGGAAGCCGCGGATTTGTGAGAACCCGAAACTTCACTCTCAGGGCGAGAAGTACCCTGTACATCGTCGGCAACGATGTCTCGATCGTCGACCTCCCCACCTTCAGGTAAGGGAGGCAACGAGGAAGTGACTTGGTGGTTCTGTAAAAGGAAAAACAATAGCAAGAGAAATTTGAGGACAGAAGTCAATAGCAAAATAACAAGATAGTAGTCGAAGTTTCAACCCAAGTCGAGAAAGCAAGATAAGCGATGTAGGAAATACAAAAACTCGAGAGGCAGGTTTACTTACTTGGGGAAGAGTGTGGGCACCACTATATGGCTCCACGCGGCAGGAGGTTGGCACTGGATCTTTCTTGCTCAACGACGAAACACGCCGAACAAGCTTCTCCAAGTCCTTCACAGAGAGATCTTTGGAGAGGCGGTCGACATCCTTCTCGCCAGCATACATCCACATAGGGTTTTTGCGAGCCTGTAGAGGCTGCACCCTAATCCTAAGGAAATAGGCGGTGATTTGGATACCCGACAATTCCTTGCCTCGGGTATTTTGCAGCTCGTGGATACGCTTCATCAGCGCTTCTGTCGCCGTTTTTTCTTCTTCGGTGGCTTCTGCGTCCAATGATCGGCGGCGAAGAATTTTTGCGCTACCGTCAAAGGGGTAGTCACCGTCGGAGCACTCCTCGCGGACGTATAGCCATCTTTTTTCGCCACCCTTGGACGGAGTCGGGGAATTTGACGTTGAAATACTCGACGTCAGGGCGGACACAGATAACACCACCACCTATGTTATAGGCAATGTTGTGGGAGCCGTTGCGGCGAAGGCAGAAAATGCGTTTCCACAGGGCCCAATTTGGTTGGGTCCCAAGAAAGCACTCGCAAATGGTGATAAAAATAGAGATGTGGAGGATGGAATTGGGAGTCAGCTGGTGCAGCTGCAGCCCGTACACAAAGAGCAATCCACGAAAGAATTCATGGATAGGGGCAGAGAGACCGCGGATGAGGTGGTCGACGAAACTAACCCGATATTCAATAGGGGGCGTTGGGAAGCTTTCCTCGCTGGGGAAGATCAACGCCTCCTTCTTCTTCATCAGGCCGAGCTTTTTCATCAGATTGGCGTCCTGGTTTGAGATCTTAGATCTCTCCCACTCGGAAGCTCCCAGATCTTGCGCTGCCATGCTTGCTTCGGGAGTGCTGTGCCTTGTGAGCCTCGACCGCGGTGGCATCAATAATGGCGTTGGAGAGAGTAGGGGTGTGGTTGAGCGCAGGCGTTTTTGGTTGCAGTGGAGGTTTTCCAGAGAGGATTTGAGCGCGGCGCAGCGAAGGTATTATCGAAGGAAGAAGAAGACCCTTTATAGCAAACTTACGAATCGACGTGCCGTTGGATGCAGAAGGAATGGATTTGATGGCCTACACGTGTCTCCATGGGTAATAAGGTCTTTTTACTACGATGGAACTGGACATGCGCTACAATGCGCATGCCAGAAAAAGCGGAGGACGTGTGTCCCCCACTTGCGTAACGTGTCATAGACCGCAGGCTTCCGGACCCATAAGTCATTGATAGGACAGGACTCGCATTTTCCCGATACAATGGTCGTGGCTATCGTCAACATTGATGTCACTTTAAAGAAAGAAATTTTGACTGCGGTGTTCTAAGGATTGGCGACAAAGATGGATTGATAGTAACTTCGGGAGCCTTTGATCAAATACAAGTTTTTGATCAAATGCTTGGGGGCTACTTTTTAAATAAGGAAATCTCGAGTATGGCTAGACAGAAAAGGCGAGAGCCTATGATCAAATACAAGCATTCGTTCATATGCTCGGGGGCTACTCCCATCGGGAGCGCTGGTCGCGCACCCGATAAAGATGAAAGAATTCGAAAAGATAACAATATAGCGACAAAAGATGTAAAAATGGTGAGCCTACAACCAAGTACAAGCACTTGGCTGTAGCCTCGGGGCTACTCCCATCGGAAACGCTGTTCGCGTGCCCGATGAAATTATAGAAGGCGTGGTGAGCATATTTCGAGTTATACAAATAACTCTTCATATACTCCCATCGGGAAGACAAGATAAAAATATACAAGTCATCAGGTGACTCGAATAAATGTGCTATTCCAACAGCCAAAAAAGTACTCGACAATATATTCTCAGAGTGCCTCAGTCGCAAATTAATCTCTGAATGCCACAATACTTTGCGAAGGTAAGTCCCCGGGATCCGTCCTGTGCGGCGTGGCACCGCCTTTGACGGTGCTTCGCTACTTTTTCCGTATTAGCAGATGCGAAGAAAAATCCTAACGGGCGTGTTAGGTACCCGATAAAACATGACTGGAATTCGACATTTGGTAAGACCTTAAGCGGCGCATGTCGAGTTACACCAGTATCCCGAGATCATGTCCATGGACGTGATCTTGAAGTAGGTTTTGGTGGATTGCCACAAGAGCAGTTAACTAGTACCTGATCCGTCAGATGAACTAGCCCCAGTTACCATTATCCCTGTACAATATACGACTGTTTTATTAAAGATATGTGTTAACTCGAAGAAGTTGTATGGTAATTGTAAATTTGGAGATTTTCCCAGATTCTTCGATTCAAGCAAAATCTCGGGGGCTACTGACATAGGCATCCCCAATGGGCATGCCGAAGATGGTACCCGGGGTTTACTGAAGGCCCACGAGTCGACAAATTCGAAGCTCGGAAGCCCAATTAGTTGTTGATAAGGAAAGATAGAATTGTATTAGGAATATAAAGAGATTTGTAACTTTACGGGTCGAACTCAAAGAGTCTCCCGGAATCTGTAAACTTGTGTAATACGAAACCCTCGGCTCCGCCTCCTATATAAGGGGAGTCGAGGGACGAAGAGAGGATCGATTTCATTAGCCACACTACCCTAGTTTTCTAACAGTCGAGTACTTTTCCGGTTGAAACCCTCGAGATCTACTTGCCCTCTACTTCCAACTAAACCCTAGTCTACAATCCGTAGGCATTGACAAGTTAATACCTTGTCACATGGCTTTCATTGATCTAAAGGATGGACTCTAGCTACCACATCAAAAGTTTGAGCATTGATATAGGGGTTGGAAATGGACTTAGCTTGAAAACACATGGGGTGTTGTGCGCATTGAAGCTCGATGTCTCTCATCATCTTGTTGTCATGGTTGTGTGTGGGGAGCATGGTAAGTGTCTTATCTCGTCCCTTCTTCTTGGCGTTGAGGCGGGTAGCTTGGCGAAGTAGATGGTCTAGTATGATTTCTGTTGTGTCTTCATGTAGTTTCTTCATGGTGATGGTGTGCTTGTCGATATCCATGTTGGTGCTCTCATGAGGAATTGGAGGTGGGTTGTGGTCTCTGATGGCGTGTAACTCACACGTTCGTTGGGAACCCCAAGAGGAAGGTATGATGCGCACAGCAGCAAGTTTTCCCTCAGAAAGAAACCAAGGTTTATTGAACCAGGAGGAGCCAAGAAGCACGTTGAAGGTTGATGGCGGCGGGATGTAGTGCGGCGCAACACCAGGAATTCCGGCGCCAACGTGGAACCTGCACAACACAACCAAAGTACTTTGCCCCAACGAAACAGTGAGGTTGTCAATCTCACCGGCTTGCTGTAACAAAGGATTAACCGTATTGTGTGGAAGATGATTATTTGCAGAAAACAAGAGAACAAAGATGGCAAGAGATTGTATTTCAGTAAAGAGAATTGGACCGGGGTCCACAGTTCACTAGAGGTGTCTCTCCCATAAGACAAACAGCATGTTGGGTGAACAAATTACAGTTGGGCAATTGACAAATAAAGAGAGCATGACAATGCACATACATATCATGATGAGTATAGTGAGATTTAATTGGGCATTACGACAAAGTACATAGACCGCCATCCAACTGCATCTATGCCTAAAAAGTCCACCTTCAGGTTATCATCCGAACCCCATCCAGTATTAAGTTGCAAAGCAACAGACAATTGTATTAAGTATGGTGCGTAATGTAATCAACAACTACATCCTTAGACATAGCATCAATGTTTTATCCCTAGTGGCAACAGCACAACACAACCTTAGAACTTTTCATCATCGTCCCTGTGTCAATGCAGGCATGAACCCACTATCGAGCATAAGTACTCCCTCTTGGAGTTACAAGCATCTACTTGGCCAGAGCATCTACTAGTAACGGAGAGCATGCAAGATCATAAACAACACGTAGATATAACTTTGATAATTAACATAACAAGTATTCTCTATTCATCGGATCCCAACAAACGCAACATATAGAATTACAGATAGATGATCTTGATCATGTTAGGCAGCTCACAAGATCCGACAATGATAGCACAATGGGGAGAAGACAACCATCTAGCTACTGTTATGGACCCATAGTCCAGGGGTAGACTACTCACACATCACACCGGAGGCGACCATGGCGGCGTAGAGTCCTCCGGGAGATGATTCCCCTCTCCGGCAGGGTGCCGGAGGCGATCTCCTGGATCCCCCGAGATGGGATCGGCGTTGGCGGCGTCTCTGGAAGGTTTTCCGTATCGTGGCTCTCGGTGCGGGGGTTTCGTCACGGAGGCTATTTGTAGGCGGAAGGGCAGGTCAAGAGGCGGCACGGGGGCCCCACACCACAGGGCCGCGCGGCCAAGGGGGGGGCCGCGCCGCCCTAGGGTGTGGCCCCCTCATGGCCCCTCTTCGTCTCTCCTTCGGACTTCTGGAAGCTTCGTGGAAAAATAGGCCCCTGGGCTTTGATTTCGTCCAATTCCGAGAATATTTCGTTACTAGGATTTCTGAAACCAAAAACAGCAAAAAACAGCAACTGGCACTTCGGCATCTTGTTAATAGGTTAGTTCCAGAAAATGCACGAATATGACATAAAGTGTGCATAAAACATGTAGATAACATCAATAATGTGGCATGGAACATAAGAAATTATCGATACGTCGGAGACGTATCAGCATCCCCAAGCTTAGTTCTGCTCGTCCCGAGCAGGTAAAAAGATAACACAGATAATTTCTGGAGTGACATGCCATCATAATCTTGATCATACTATTTGTAAAGCATATGTAGTGAATGCAGCGATCAAAACAATGTATATGACATGAGTAAACAAGTGAATCATAAAGCAAAGACTTTTCATGAATAGCACTTCAAGACAAGCATCAATAAGTCTTGCATAAGAGTTAACTCATAAAGCAATAATTCAAAGTAAAGGCATTGAAGCAACACAAAAGAAGATTAAGTTTCAGCGGTTGCTTTCAACTTGTAACATGTATATCTCATGGATATTGTCAACATAGAGTAATATAATAAGTGCAATAAGCAAGTATGTAGGAATCAATGCACAGTTCACACAAGTGTTTGCTTCTTGAGGTGGAGAGAAATAGGTGAACTGACTCAACATTAAAAGTAAAAGAATGGTCCTCATAGAGGAAAAGCATCGATTGCTATATTTGTGCTAGAGCTTTGATTTTGAAAACATGAAACAATTTTGTCAACGGTAGTAATAATGCATATGCATCATGTAAATTATATCTTATAAGTTGCAAGCCTCATGCATAGTGTACCAATAGTGCCCGCACCTTGTCCTAATTAGCTTGGACTACCTGGATTATCACCGCAATACATATGTTTTAACCAAGTATCACAAAGGGGTACCTCTATGCCGCCTGTACAAAGGTCTAAGGAGAAGGCTCGCATTTGGATTTCTCGCTTTTGATTATTCTCAACTTAGACATCCATACCGGGACAACATAGACAACAGATAATGGACTCCTCTTTTAATGCTTTAAGCATTCAACAACAATTAATTCTTTTCTCATTAGAGATTTGAGGATGTTTGTCCAAAACTGAAACTTCCACCATGGATCATGGCTTTAGTTAGCGGCCCAATGTTCTTCTCTAACAATATGCATGCTCAAACCATTCAACTCAGTGTAGATCGCCCTTACTTCAGACAAGACGAACATGCATAGCAACTCACATGAAATTCAACAATGAAAAGTTGATGGCGTCCCGATAAACATGGTTATCGCACAACAAGCAACTTAATAAGAGATAAAGTGCATAATTACATATTCAATACCACAATAGTTTTTAAGCTATTTGTCCCATGAGCTATATATTGCAAAGGTGAATGATGGAATTTTAAAGGTAGCACTCAAGCAATTTACTTTGGAATGGCGGAAAATACCATGTAGTAGGTAGGTATAGTGGACACAAATGGCATAGTGGTTGGCTCAAGTATTTTGGATGCATGAGAAGTATTCCCTCTCGATACAAGGTTTAGGCTAGCAAGGCTTATTTGAAACAAACACAAGGATGAACCGGTGCAGCAAAACTCACATAAAAGACATATTGAAAACACTATAAGACTCTACACCGTCTTCCTTGTTGTTCAAACTCAATACTAGAAATTATCTAGACCTTAGAGAAACCAAATATGCAAACCAAATTTTAGCATGCTCTATGTATTTCTTCATTAATGGGTGCAAAGCATATGATGCAAGAGCTTAAACATGAGCACAACAATTGCCAAGTATCACATTACCCAAGACATTTATAGCAATTACTACATGTATCATTTTCCAATTCCAACCATATAACAATTTAACGAAGGAGAAACTTCGCCATGAATACTATGAGTAGAAACCAAGGAACTTGTCCATATGCTACAGCGGAGCGTGTCTCTCTCCCATAAAGTGAATGCTAGGATCCATTTTATTCAAACAAAACAAAAAACAAAAACAAACTGACGCTCCAAGAAAAAGCACATAAGATGTGATGGAATAAAAATATAGTTTCAGGGGAGGAACCTGATAATGTTGTCGATGAAGAAGGGGATGCCTTGGGCATCCCCAAGCTTAGATGCTTGAGTCTTCTTAATATATGCAGGGGTGAACCACCGGGGCATCCCCAAGCTTAGAGCTTTCACTCTCCTTGATCATGTTGCATCATACTCCTCTCTTGATCCTTGAAAACTTCCTCCACACCAAACTCGAAACAACTCATTAGAGGGTTAGTGCACAATATAAATTGACATATTCAGAGGTGATACAATCATTCTTAACACTTCTGGACATTGCATAATGCTACTGGACATTAGTGGATCAAAGAAATTCATCCAACATAGCAAAAGAGGCAATGCGAAATAAAAGGCAGAATCTGTCAAAACAGAACAGTTCGTATTGACGAATTTGAAAATGGCACCAGACTTGCTCAAATGAAAATGCTAAAATTGAATGAAAGTTGCGTACATATCTGAGGATCATGCACGTAAATTGGCTTAATTTTCTGAGCTACCTACAGGGAGGTGGACCCAGATTCGTGACAGCAAAGAAATCTGGAACTGTGCAGTAATCCAAATCTAGTACTTACTTTTCTATCAATGGCTTTACTTGGCACAACAAAACACAAAACTAAGATAAGGAGAGGTTGCTACAGTAGTAAACAACTTCCAAGACACAAAATAAAAACAAAGTACTGTAGGTAAAAACATGGGTTGTCTCCCATAAGCGCTTTTCTTTAACGCCTTTCAGCTAGGCGCAGAAAGTGTGTATCAAGTATTATCGAAGGGTGGTGCATCGTTATCATGAGCTCCCCCATCCATAGTGGTACTAAGGGCTTTGTCAATTTTAGGCCTATAATAATACTTCTTTGGTCTAGGCACTTTAGAGACATACATAAACTTTTGCTCCTTACCCACGTAAGCTTTCTCCTTATATTTAAGAGAAGAAAATGTTGACCCCAAGGTTCCCATAGCTTTTTCAAGTTCGTCAATCCTATTGATTTGATCATCATGGACAGCACTAGTTCCTAGGACACTAATTCTTTCATCAATTCCTCCTAAGGATTTATCAAGTTCATCAGTTTTATCAAGTAATATTTCCAATTTAGCTTCAATACTTGGAGAATTTTTCTCTATGGTTTCCAATTTTTTCATAACATCTTCAAGAGAGATTTCAGTTTTAACTTTATCAACAGGGGGTATTCCAAATAAACTCTCAATAATGCAACTAGCTTCTAATGTAGGAGTACTTAAGAAGTCACCTTTTGCGAGACTATCAAGAATATATCTATTCCAGCTAGAGATACCAACATAAAAGTTCCTGAGTAAAATAATGGTGGAGTGTTTCTTAGTGCATCTATTATGGGCATCACTAATTCTATACCAAGCATCTCTCAAACATTCTCCCCCTCGTTGCTTAAACGTACGAACTTCAACTTCAGGATTACTCATTTTAGTAGTAGTAAATAAAGCAAACTAGATAAAGTAAATGCAAGTAAACTAATTTTTTTGTGTTTTTGATATAGCAAACAAGATAGCAAATAAAGTAAAACTAGCAACTAATTTTTTTGTATTTTGATTTAGTGCAGCAAACAAAGTAGTAAATAAAACTAAGCAAGACAAAAACAAAGTAAAGAGATTGAGAAGTGGAGACTCCCCTTGCAGCGTGTCTTGATCTCCCCGGCAACGGCACCAGAAAAAGAGCTTGATGGCGTGTAACTCACACGTTTGTTGGGAACCCCAAGAGGAAGGTATGATGCGCACAGCAGCAAGTTTTCCCTCAGAAAGAAACCAAGGTTTATCGAACCAGGAGGAGACAAGAAGCACGTTGAAGGTTGATGGCGGCGGGATGTAGTGCGGCGCAACACCAGGGATTCCGGCGCCAACGTGGAACCTGCACAACACAACCAAAGTACTTTGCCCCAACGAAACAGTGAGGTTGTCAATCTCACCGGCTTGCTGTAACAAAGGATTAACCGTATTGTGTGGAAGATGATTATTTGCAGAAAACGGTAGAAACGATGTGCAGTAGATTGTATTTCAGTAAAGAGAATTGGACCGGGGTCCACAGTTCACTAGAGGTGTCTCTCCCATAAGACAAACAGCATGTTGGGTGAACAAATTACAGTTGGGCAATTGACAAATAAAGAGAGCATGACAATGCACATACATATCATGATGAGTATAGTGAGATTTAATTGGGCATTACGACAAAGTACATAGACCGCCATCCAACTGCATCTATGCCTAAAAAGTCCACCTTCAGGTTATCATCCGAACCCCATCCAGTATTAAGTTGCAAAGCAACAGACAATTGCATTAAGTATGGTGCGTAATGTAATCAACAACTACATCCTTAGACATAGCATCAATGTTTTATCCCTAGTGGCAACAGCACAACACAACCTTAGAACTTTCTGTCACTGTCCCAGGTGTCAATGCAGGCATGAACCCACTATCGAGCATAAGTACTCCCTCTTGGAGTTACAAGCATCTACTTGGCCAGAGCATCTACTAGTAACGGAGAGCATGCAAGATCATAAACAACACGTAGATATAACTTTGATAATCAACATAACAAGTATTCTCTATTCATCGGATCCCAACAAACGCAACATATAGAATTACAGATAGATGATCTTGATCATGTTAGGCAGCTCACAAGATCCGACAATGATAGCACAATGGGGAGAAGACAACCATCTAGCTACTGCTATGGACCCATAGTCCAGGGGTAGACTACTCACACATCACACCGGAGGCGACCATGGCGGCGTAGAGTCCTCCGGGAGATGATTCCCCTCTCCGGCAGGGTGCCGGAGGCGATCTCCTGGATCCCCCGAGATGGGATCGGCGTTGGCGGCGTCTCTGGAAGGTTTTCCGTATCGTGGCTCTCGGTACTGGGGGTTTCGTCACGGAGGCTATTTGTAGGCGGAAGGGCAGGTCAAGAGGCGGCACGGGGGCCCCACACCACAGGGCCGCGCGGCCAAGGGGGGGCCGCACCGCCCTAGGGTGTGGCCCCCTCGTGGCCCCTCTTCGTCTCTCCTTCGGACTTCTGGAAGCTTCGTGGAAAAATAGGCCCCTGGGCTTTGATTTCGTCCAATTCCGAGAATATTTCGTTACTAGGATTTCTGAAACCAAAAACAGCAGAAAACAAAGAATCGGCACTTCGGCATCTTGTTAATAGGTTAGTTCCAGAAAATGCACGAATATGACATAAAGTGTGCATAAAACATGTAGATAACATCAATAATGTGGCATGGAACATAAGAAATTATCGATACGTCGGAGACGTATCAGTCTCCGAACAAGAACTTGGGCAAAAGCAACTTTCGCATAGAAGTATTGGGCATCCCAATTTTCTTTGCGTTGGACAAGAAATCATCATGCGAATGGAAATCAACAAATTCTTTTTCCATGGAAAACTTGGCAAAAATGGGAACAAAAATTGTTTCGGTGTAGTCAACCTCTTGTAGGATAAGGAGTGGTGTATAGTGAAGTCTCATTTGCAAGTCACAAAAATGGTGTTGTGTAGCGTTGTCCCAAACAAACGGAACATTCAAAAGGCAAACAATGGTGCTAATGTTTTTCATAAAGCGAGTATGGAAAATGGAAATGTAATGGAAACTTCTAGCTTGGGAAATTATTATTGGCGTGTGCTGCTTATGTATATCCCCAAAGTTCGACTAATTCACTTCAATGCCACTAGATGAAACTGCAAATCCAAAGGAAATCAACTTTTTGTGTGCAAACGGGCATAAGATGCATAAGGCTTCTCTCACATATATAATATGGTCCTTGAGATTCTTGGAACAAATGAGTGTATCATCAATGCTTGTAATAACACTTTTGCCAACAAGATGGTTCAAAATATGTTGCATAAGACGCAAAACGAGTGACGAAACAAAGGAGCAACCCAAAGGCATGACAAGAGTTGTCGGAACCACACGTGGGTGAAGGTTTTCATGAACATACCAGTGTGCTTGATGATCATGAGTTTGGCGTTGTAATTCCTCTTGGTCATCGGGTTTGGTGCGGTAAGCGGTACCTCTTGGTAGTGTGGCGCTTTGCATGAGGTTGGTGTGGTGCTCTATTCCTTGAAGCGGTGGTAGACCATGAGGGAGCTTGTCGGGGAAGGCATCTTCAAATTCCTTCAAAAGAGACAACAAAGACGAAAGAAGTGTTGTTAAGTTGTTAGTCTCCGAGGGTGGCCCCTTGCAAATGAGAACATAGTGCAATTTGGTGGATGGATTGTGGTGCACTTCTCTCATCTCACTCTTGGTGGCTATGAGGACACTCTTCATCTCACTCACATATGGCTTGTGGCGCTCACTCTTTTTTTGGTGGAACACTCTCTCACCTCTCATATCACTAGTGATAGTAGCTTCCTTAGCCCTCGCTAAAGCCTTTGCATTGTCGGCAATTATTTGGCTAGGAGTCATTGGGCGTAGGATGAAGGATTTGTCGTCGACCTTGAATCTATAGGAATTTGTGTAACCATCATGGTTTGCTTTCTTGTCATATTGCCAAGGGCGACCAAGTAGTATATGGCACACCGTCATAGGCACTACATCACACTCTACAGTGTCTTCATAGGCGCCGATCTTGAAGGAGATTGTGACAGTGTGTTGTATCTTCACATTTCTGTTGTCACTTAGCCATTGCACATGGTAAGGATGGGGGTGTTTCCGGAGTGGAAGGTTGAGCTTGGAACATAGTTCGGTTCTTGCAAGGTTGTGGCAACTACCTCCATCAATGATGACCTTGATAGACTTGCCATTGATTCCGGCTCTTGTTTGGAAGATATCGCATCTTTGGTCTTCATTGGGGAGTGCATGGGTCGTCAAGACTTTGGTCACCACAAGTGATGAGCTTGCATCGTGCACACATAGGATTTGATCTTGATCTTCCAACTCCTCATCTCCAAGTGTTGTTGCGGCTTGCACCAAGGCTTCATATGCATCTTCACTTAAGTATTCCACATTGCCATAATTTCGAGTTATCATAACTCCTGTGTTCTTGCATTCAAAGGATTTATGTCCTTGTGCACCACACTTGAAGCAAGTGATGGTACTAGATCCCGTGGAAGCTTTGGAGGACATAGTTGATTATTCCGGCATGAAGCTTGTTGTCTTGATGGCACTTCTTGTTTGCTTGGGAGGGTCCTTGGAGAAATTATCACTTGTGGAGTCATTGATTGCATTTCTTGCGGCGAAGAAGGACTTGGACTTTGCACTTGCTATGTCTTCTCGCACTTGGCGCTCGGCCCTTGTGGCTTGATGAAGTAACTCCCATGTTGGTGTAAGGCAAGAACTCCACTATCCTCTTGACGGGAATGTTCAATCCATTCAAGAATCTTGCCATTGTTTGCTCTTCTCGCTCATCCACATTCGCACTCATCATGGTCATGTGCATCTCCTTGTAATACTCCTCAATGGACTTGAAGCTTTGCTTGAGTTGAGTGAGCTTGTTGAAGAGGTCACGTTTGTGGTGGGTGGGCACAAAGCGTTTGTGCATAACTTCTTGCATCTCTTCCCATGTGTCAATAGGCTCTAAGTCTTCTTTATCACGCTTCTTGTTTACTTCTTCCCACCAAACATTTGCATATCCTTCAAACTCAAGTGATGCCATGGCCACCTTCTTTGCTTTGGAGAAGTTGTGTATGCGGAAGATCTTGTCAACCTTGAGTACCCAAGATAAGTATGCATCGGGGTCTTCTTCTCCTTGGAACTTGGGCATGGTGAACTTTAGCTTCCCAAACATTTCTTCCTCATTACGGTCATTGCGTCGAGGTATTGGTCTTGCATCATCTTCATCCTCATTATGGTTGCGAGGTTGTTGAGGTTGATCCTCATTTTCATTGCAGTGGTTTGGAGGAGGAGGACGCCTTCCATGTGGTTGCCTAGGGCGTGGCATGACACTAGCTTCACTTGAGGCGTCTTCTTCATTGTGGTGCCTTGCTTCACCTTGATGGGCATGAGGTGCTTGACGAGCTCGATGATTGAAAGGATTGTGTCTTCTATTGTCCATATTGTTTCTTCTTTGCCGTCATCTTGAGGAGCATCAATATTGATGATTTGGAGTTCTTGGTTCACTTCTTGTTCGGCGTCATGTTGTGGATGCCTTTGAGCATTGGCCACTTGAGATGGGCGAGGTTGCCCTTGTTGTTGACGTGCCGCTTGCTCATGGCGAAGACGTTCTTGCTCACGTGCATGAAGGAGATCTTGATCATGACGAAGACGTTGTTGTTCCTCTTGGAATTGAGCTTGACGATTTGCTTGTTGTAGTCTCTCTTGTTCAAGTTGAGCACATGCTTGCTCTGCATCACGAGCTTGTTGTTGAAGTACTTGAGCATCCACATTATGGTGGTGTGGGTCTTCATTAGAAGCACGGTAAGATGTAGACGGAGCTTGATGCCTTGAACTATGAGAGCGCGAAGACCTTGAGTGTTGACTTCGATTGTTGGCGATGTTGGCAATAGCTTGTTCAAGGCGTGCCAACCTTTCTTCTTGCCTTCTCATGCTCGCCATGTTTTGTTGACCTTGAGTAGCGAGTGTTGCCCTCATATCATGACCTTGAGCATCAAGCTTGTCATGGAGGTCTTGCACTTGGACATTGAGGTCCCTTCTTTGCACTTGAGCTCATTCTTCATAGCGTATGACGGTCTCATCGATTCTTTCCATGAGGTCATGGATACTCTTGTTGATGGCTTGAGTAGCTATCCAATGTTGGTGCCGCGTCATCGGTACTTGGTTCCCCTCTCCACTAGACATGGTTACAACTAAAACAAGAACTATTGAAAGAACATGTCCATTACCCCATGTGTGGTTTTGGTAATTGATGACAATCCCTATGGACTAACGGTTGCATTGAGTATCAATCTTAGGTCAAGTCCATAGCCATGTGTTGGACTCAAGGTTGCAAGATGGAGAAGACGGAGTACAATGAAAGATGGAGAAGACGGAGTACAATGACGAAGACGGTGTCGAAGAGAGACGAAGACGGTGTTGAAGATGAAGAGAGATGAAGACGATGTTGAAGATGGATGAAGACGGTGGCGTGCGTACAAGATGGAGAAGGTGGCATACATGTTGGAGGAAGACGGTGGCATGTACAATGATGAAGAGGGTGAATACGGAGCTTGCCGACTCGAGAGGAACGCGCAAGGTTAAGGTTTGTGCTCGATAGGATAGTAGGTCGCATCATCGGAGAGAGCTCAAACCTTGCATGCATTGCATCGTGTTTCTTGGTTGTTATTGGTTCTTATCCTTGAGATGTTCGAGAGCTTGTGTTCATTCTCATGACAAGCTCTATCTCATCGGAAACGGATTCCGGATGCATCGCATGTTGCATGTGTGAGGGTGATGATTTTCCCGATATACCATATTGAGAGGTTATACCTCTATGACCATGAGAAAATCATCATCCACTCTTTTCCATGATTTCATCATGTGAGAAGGTAGCTCTTGTCGCCCTCTTTCCAACAAAATTGGTTTCATGTCATTCCGAGTTTCCTAGCTCAAGATATGATTTTTACACTTGCATTCTATTTGGAAAAAGAAAAAAAAGGGGCCCGGTACCACCGCTTGGACTTCCGTCCCAAGTACGGTACCGGACCGGTATTTCCCTTTTTCTCAGCCAACCTCCACTTACTCCCGCATCTGGGCCGCCTCCATGCCTCCGGCCCAGCTAGGCCGGCCTCCACCTTCTCGCACTGGGCCACTGCCCCCCACACGGCCCACCCGGCACCATCTCCCTCCGCCATGGGCCGCTGCTGGCCATCTGGCCCAGCCCCGCGCCTCCCGCTCGCCTCAGCCGCCGCTGCGAGCTGCTCCCGCTCGATGCCGCTTCTCGCGCGCTCGATCCCGTGCGGGGGAGAGCCGCTTTGACTTCGATTGGAAACTGCTCGCTAGCGCGCGCGCGCTACCGAACACTGTTTCGCTGAAGAGCGTTTGGTCCTGGCCGGCCCATCTGCGGGAGCGCACAGAGTAAAAAACGGAAATAAACAAGCAGAAGCTGGGATTCGATCCCGGGGCGTCAAAACGATGACCCGGTGGCCGCTGCCGCTCGGCTAGCGTGTTGTTACTGATGAAATATTCTCACCGAAATTGTTATCTATTTCCATTCTTCTTTACCATTCTTTCTTTTCTTTTTTCTTATATTAAATCTCTATTTTTCTTATTTCTTATTATACATTATTTTCTACACGTACGGCTTCTTGTTATTTTATTTTATTTTTCCTACATTTTTCTATTTTTTCCTTTTCATGTTTTCATTTTTTTCCCTCTCCGTGTAGGTAGTTGTTCTCCTCAGTCTAGGCCGTTGTTCCTCTCCGTGTAGGTCGTTGTTCCTCTCTATGTAGGTCGTTGTTCCCCTCAGTCTGGGCCGTTGTTCCCATTCATGTAGGTCGTTGTTCCCCTCCGTGTAGGTCATTGTTCCCGTCAGTCTGGGTCACTGTTCCCCTCCATGTAGGTCGTTGTTCCTCTCTGTCTAGGTCGTTGTTCCTCTCCGTGTAGGTCATTGTTCCCCTCAGTCTGGGTCACTGTTCCCCTCCATGTAGGTCGTTGTTCCCCTCCGTCTAGGCCGTTGTTCTCTCCGTGTAGGTCGTTGTTCCCCTTAGAGCATGTCTAGTAGAGCCCCTAAACCCTCAAACCTCTATAGCAGTTTTACAGGTTGGAAATAGCCATTTTTGTGCATTTTTACAGGTTGAAAAACAGGGGTAAAGAGTAGAACCCCTAAACCCCTAAAGAATGCAGTTTGAGGGTTCTAGTCTTTGGCTCAACCCCAACCCCTAAAACTGTCATATGCCATATCACAGATTTCATCACATATCATCATTTCACATATCACAAATATCATCACATTTCACATAAAACAATAAGCATTGTAGTTATTTATTACAACACCAAATAGTACATTCGCGCACATAAAACAATAATCATTCAAATTGTTACAACAATGTTGGACCATACAACAATAATTGTTCGAATCAAGTAGAACAAAGGTAAATCATGCGGCACGGCGCTGCCCATCCAAATGCCACTGGTGCTCGACTAGATCATCACGGAGTCTCACGTTGTTGTTCATCTCCATCTGCAAAAAAATCAACCGTCAATTAGTGCTACAAAATGAAACAAAAGAAGAAAAAAAAGAACATACCTTGACCGGGGCGATGCGGAGGAGGCCGGGCGGGAGGAGGGCGGGGCAGGCGGAGGAGGCCGGGGCACGGCGGGGCCGGGCGGAGGAGGCCGGGGCGCGGCGGGCAGCGAGGAGGCCGGGCGCGGCGGGGCCGGGCGGGAGGAGGGCGGGCGAAGCGGGCAAAGGGAGGAGGGCGGGCGGGAGGAGGGCGGAGGCGGGCGCGGCGCGGCGGAGGCGGGGCCGAGCGGAGGAGGCCGGGCGGGAGGAGGCCGGGCGGAGGCGGGCCGCGGCGAGGCGGGGCGGAGGCGGAGGAGGCGGGGCGCGGCGGCCGGCGGAGGAGGCCGGGGCGCGGCGAAGCGAGCGGAGGAGGCCGGGGCGCGGCGGGGCCGGCGGGAGGAGGGCGGGGCGGGGCGGGGCAGCGGGAGGAGGCGGGCGGGAGGAGGGCGGGGCGGAGGCGGGGCGCGGCGGAGGCGGGGCCGAGCGGAGGAGGCCGGGGCGGGAGGAGGCCGGGCGGAGGCGGGCCGCGGCGGAGGCGGGCGGAGGCGGGGCGGAGGAGGCGGGGCGCGGCGGAGGCGGGGCGGAGGAGGCCGGGCGCGGCGGAGGCGGGCCGCGGCGGGGCTGGAGGGCGGCGGCGGCGGCGGGATCGGGGGAGGAAGAGGGAGGAAGAGGGAACGAGCTGAAAGTTCCCTCCCGCGAGTGTCCGGGACGTTTACAGGTCGGGGACGGGTTGGATTGCCCAACCCTCGTTTCTACAGGCCAAGAAGGGATTCCCTGTGTCCGACACAGGAATTTTTTTACAGTTTTACAGTTTTAGGGGCTCTAGTCTTTGCGATTTTTTCGTCAAAAACTGTAAAAAAGCGGTTATTTTTACAGATTTAGGGGTTTAGGGGCTCTACTAGACATGCTCTTAGTCTGGGCCGTTGTTCCCCTCCATGTGGGTTGTTGTTCCCATGCGTCTAGGTCGTTCATGTGTACTTTTCTTTCTATTTTTATTCTTTAACTTTTTGTTTTTTTATTTGTTTTTTATATGTTTAATTGGTTCGGCTAATTTTTCCGTTGGTATGTTTTCTAATAGCTATTTTTCTGGTATATGTCAATCTATTGGTTTGTTCCTCATATTTCAACGAGTTGTTTCCCTTTGTCTAGGCCATTGTTCCCCTCTATGTCGGTCGTTGTTCCCTCCGTCTAGGCCATTGTTCCCACGTGTCTAGTCTCTTGTTCCTCTTCGTCTAGGTTGTTGTTTTCCACCATGTAATCTATTGTTCCCATCTGTTTAATTTATTGTTCCCATCTGTCTAGTGTGTTGTTCCCCACCGTCTATTTTGTTGTTCCCATCCGTCTAGGTTGTTGTTCCCATCTGTCTAGTGTGTTGTTCCCCACCGTCTATTTTGTTGTTCCCATCCGTCTAGGTTGTTGTTCCCATCTTTCTAGTGTGTTGTTCCCCACCGTCTATTTTGTTGTTCCCATCCGTCTAGGTTGTTGTTCCCATCTTTCTAGTGTGTTGTTCCCCTCCGTCTATTTTCGTTGTCCCCATCCGTCTAGGTTGTTGTCCCCATCTATCTAGTGTGTTGTTCCTCTCCGTCTATTTTGTTGTTCCCCGCTGTCTAGGTTGTTGTTCCCATCCGTCTAGTGTCTTGTTCCGCTCGTATAGGATGTTGTTCCCCTCTATCAAGGTTGTTGTTCCCACCGTTTAGTGTGTTGTTCTCCTCCATTTATGTTGTTGTTCCCATCCGTTTAGTGTGTTGTTCTCCTCCATCTATTTTGTTGTTCCCCTTATATTTGTTTCCAATATAATTATTTTTCATAACAAAATGTACTATTATTATTTTCCGATACCCTTTATTTTTTCCTCTTTTACAATCAAGACATTGTACAAATTTTTTCATAACAAAAAGGTACTCTCCATGGCCATAGAGACTCACATGCACGCACATGACCGCGCAACTGCAGAAAATTAGATCCACTTACTTTCCCACCGTATAAGTGTTTCTTCATTTGTTTTAAAATTTGTGTTACGCTTACTCTACAAAGTTGGTATCAGTAATATTTTCCTTTGTCCGTAGTATATAATTTTTGTCCTATTGTACAATTATTTAGTTCAAAGTTCGACTAAATCATGTTTTTGTGCTTTAATTTCCTCTCTTTTTTGGCGAAGGGTAGATGCTTCACCTAGTAGATAGAGGATTTTTGGATATCACTCTCGTGCCTATGTCCACGTACATGCATGTTTTTTCCAGCTTTTTAATACCAGTGTGTACAGCCGTGAGCTAAGCTATACAACAACAACAACAACCAAGCCTTTCAGTCCCAAACAAGTTGGGGTAGGCTAGAGTTGAAACCCATAAGATCTCGAAACCAAGTCATGGTTCCGGAACGTGGATAGCTAACTTCCACGCACCCCTATCCATGGCTAAATCTTTGTCGATATTCCAAACCTCCTGGTCTCTCTTAACGGACTCCTCCCATGTCAAGTTTGGTCTACCACGACCCCTCTTAACATTCTCATCACGCTTTATCCGTCCGCTATGCACTGGCGCTTCCGGAGGCCTCCGTTGGATATGTCCAAACCATCTGAGACGATATTGGACCAGCTTCTCTTCAATCGGTGCTACCTCAACTCTCTCCCGTATATCGTCGTTCCGTACCCGATCCTTTCTTATGTGGCCACATATCTATCTCAACATGCACATCTCTGCTAGTGAGCTAAGCTATAAGAAGAAAAAAAACAGACCACCTGGTGTACTACGCTCGGTTCACCACTAGCTGGTTCCATGCAGGATCGTATTTTTCTATCATACCAAAGCAGCGCTTGACATGCAAAGAGCAACGTATTTTTCCATGCAGGATCGTATTTTTCTATCATACCAAAACATGCAAAGAGCAACGTCTGGCACGAACCGCGTGCGAAAGCAGTGCCACATATTCAATAGTGGGCCACACGAAGTACACGACAGGCTACATCGCGTTAGGCCCAAAGCATCAAGCGCAGCGTCGGCCCGGCGGGTGGTACAACAGCAAATACGGGTTCAATTTTTAGTCCCACCTCGCCGCGGGACAAAGAATGCCACCACCTTAAATACCCGTCTGGCTCGATGCTAGTACAAGCAACCTGGATGAAATCCGGAAGCTGGCGAAAGTTGCAATATGCAAATGCCGGCCCAGTTAAATGGGCCAACAACGATCAAGCCCTGGTCGGCAATCCTTCAGCGAAGCATAAGCTGGGTGGCGCGCGAGCGCTAGGGAGGAGGGTCGCTTCGATTGGGAGAGCTCCCGCGCGCCCACGCCCTGTCCCTTCTGCCGCTTTGCTCGCTAGCGCCTGTTGGTGGGCCGGCCCACTTTCTTCCTTCACAAACCAGGCCGCCCCAGCTCCTTTCTTCTGTGTTCTTTGCTGCTTCTTTTACACGGGCGGTATTACCGGCCCATAGGGCGGTAGTACCGGCCCAAAACTCGATTTTGACCAATTCATTACCTGTCTTTTATGCGCGAGCGGTAGTACCACTTTGACAAGCGGTACAACTAGTTTGCACGAATCTGGCCGTTTTTCTCAGCCCCAACAGCTATATTTTGGGCCCCCTATTTATACCCCTCTTCCACCTCCGACCCAAACACTTCTTCCCCTCCATTCTCTCTCCTCCATTGTTGACCTTGAGTTGTTTCTTCCTCCTCTTGATCCCCCACTATTTCTTGCATATTTTTGGGGGAAAGGAGAGAGGAGACCTAGATCTAGAGCTTCACCAATTGAATCCCTCTCCAAGTGAGGGGATCTTGCTAGATCTAGGTCTTGGAGTTATTTGGTGTTTCTCCACATATTTGTTCTTCCTCCCTTATTCCCCCAATAGCTTTTGTAGCTTTGTTGGAATTTGGGAGAGAAGAACTTGGGCATCTTAGTGGTGTTCTTAGCCATTGCATTAGGTGCATCGGTTTGGGTTCTCTCCGGGGTTTCGATCTCGTAGAGGGCATGTTACCTTAGTGGTGTTGTTGCCTTAGTGGCCTTGTTACCTTAGTGGTGTTCTTGCCTTAGTGGTCTTATCGTCTTTGTGGCGTGGTGGCCTTTGTGGCGTTGTTGCCTTTGTGGTGTTGTATCCTTTGTGGCCTTGTAGCCTTAGTGGCCTTATCGTCTTTGAGGCGTGGTGGCCTTTGTGGCATTGTGGCCTTTGTGGAGTGTGTTAGCCTTTGTGGTTTTGGAGCCGGTTGTGGCG
Source organism: Lolium perenne (assembly GCF_019359855.2). Classification (NCBI taxonomy): domain Eukaryota; kingdom Viridiplantae; phylum Streptophyta; class Magnoliopsida; order Poales; family Poaceae; genus Lolium; species Lolium perenne. The sequence goes on from NC_067245.2 coordinate 149,305,177, forward strand.
CGTTGGTGGCTTTGTTGCCGGTGTGGCGTGTTGTAGCCTCTTGTGGCCTTATGCTTGAGAGCCTCCGTGTTGTGGAGTTGCCTCAAGCTTGATACTTGGGAGTTTGCCCAAGCTTGTACGGGTTCGGTGACCACCCTCAAGGGTCCCTTAGTGGATCGAGGCTTTCCTCCTTGGAGGATAGGCTCGAGGAGATATGGTGGCCCTAGTGGCTCATTGGAGTGCCTTGTGCCTCCACACCGCTCCAGACGGAGACGTAGCACCCTTGGGTGTGAACTTCGGGATACATCGTCGTCTCCTCGTGCACCGGTTACTTCTCAACCCGAGCTCCTTTACCTATGCGCTTTACCTTGTTATATCTACCTTGCTTGATGTGCTATACCTAGCTTGTTATCACCTTGTTGCTCATCATGCTAGCATAGGTTGTTGGTGCTCTTAGGCAAACCCCTTGTTGATAGGCTTTGAGCTAAACTAGTAAACACGTGTGTAGTTTTATTCCGCCTAGTTTAGCTCTCAAGTAGAAGTTTTTATACACCGCCTATTCACCCCCCCTCTAGGCGACGTCCTAGTACATTCAATTGGTATCAGAGCTAGGGCTCTCTTATCTTGTTGGGCTTCACCGCCTAGAGAGTATGACGTCGGCTAGAGGATTAGTGCACATTTCCACCTTTACATTTGATGGCACTAATTATGATGCTTGTAATCCTACATGCTTGATTATTTTAGGGGCATGCACCCACATGTGGAGCAAATTCTTGATATGGGTTTTTCTCCTCCTAAGGATCCACAAAATCCAACTTTTGAGGAGAAGAAAAACTCTTATCTAGATGCTCAAGCTACTAAAGTGCTTTGCCATGTTGTGAGTCATGTAGTGATCTCCTCCCTCGCACCCTTCCGGAGTGCTCATGAGTTTTGGACAAAGCTTCGAGATACATATGGTTGGTCCAAGACCATTGAGGATGATCGCACTCCTTCCACTTCACCAATGTGTGGTAAGACACAAGGTAATGCTATGGTGAGTGGTGATGAACATTGCATTGTTGATGGTGAGCCTTATCTTGATGATTCTTCATCCCTATCCCATTGCAATGTTTCATCTTTGGACTTGAATACTTATAGCACTATAAATGCTTTACATGCTAGTGTTGGTAGTCCTTGCATATCTTCATTCCATGATGATATGCTTGCCTTGTCTTGTTGCCATAATGAAAATACTTTGCTTTCCTCTAGTATTTGTGTGACTAACAATGTAGAGGAAACCAAAGATGCTATGGGCCAAGACAAGATCTTGGATGGAGCTTCAATTACTTCATCCTCTTCATCACCTCATGGTTCCTGCACTTGCCTTATGGCTAAGGCTTCTAAGGTATCTCCTTCCTTGGAACCCTATATATCTAGTGATGATGAGGATGATGATATGGAAGAACTTAATGTTGCTTCCTTAAACATGATGGGTGAGTTAGTATTCCATGCTCTCCATGATAAGAAATTTGCTTGCTCTAACTTCATGAAAATCTTGGCTTTTGCCATTGAGAGCACAAAAATTATTGAGAAAAAGGAAGAGCATGAGCGCGAGTATGCAAATGAGATTGCAACTCTTAGTGAAGCTCTTGAAGAACAACAAACCACCAATGAAACTCTTGAGGAGACGTTTACTCTAGATCTTTGTAAAGTAAAGGAATCTCGTGATAGAGCTTTAGAGGTGGCACATGATTTTCAAATTAAAAATGGTGAGCTAGTAATTGCACATGCTAAACTCCTTGAGGATTTTGAGCTTCTCAAAAATGGCTCTAGGGCTATTGAGAGTGAGCTCATCAAACTCGCCGAGTCACATGAGCAATTTAAGGCTCTCAACATAATAGAGCTTGCTAAGTTGCCTTCTTCTTGTGCTATTATTGATGATGCTTGTGCTACTAACTCTACCTCTTGTGAAGCATCCATCTTGAAGGAGAATGTTGAGCTAAGGGCTCAACTTGCTTTGCTAACAAAAAATTATGAGAAATTGGAAGAAAGTCATGGAAAGCTTTCTAGCTCCCATGATGATCTTCTAGTCTCTCATGATTTGCTAAAGTTAGCTCATGAGGCTATCATGTCAAAGGTAAAATCTTGTGAGCCTCATGTGAGTACTAGCACTACCTCTCAAAATGCTATTTTGCCATGTGCTAGTGCTTTTAGTTCACCCACTCATGCTATTGATTTATCTTGTGGTGAACTACCTTCTATGCCTTGTTGCTCTACAATTCCATGTGCTAGTGCTAGTAATTCACCCACCCATGTTATTGCTATACCTTGTGGTGAATTACATACCTTGCCTTGTTGCTCTAACAATGAAGCTTCCACTTCCTCTAGTACTTTTGTTATTACTAACCATGTAGGGGAAATCGAATAGCTCGAGGCCCAAGTCACTTCTTTGAAGAAGGACTTGGTAAAGGGTCATGAAGGGAAGCAATCCCCCAATGACAAGAGTGGACTTGGATTCAACTCCAACAACAAGAACAAGTCCACCACGCACAAGCGGAAGAAGGGCCATGGGCATGTGAAGGACCCCGCCAAGATTGTGTGCTTCAAGTGACATAGGCATCCCAAATGGGCCTGCCGAAGATAGTACCCGGGGTTTAATGAAGGCCCAATACCCGAAGAATAAGAAGATTCGGGAGCCCAAGATATATTAAGGAAAGTTAGAGTTGTAATAGGAAGTGTTATTTGTAAATCTGGCGGGATGAGTTAGAAACCGCCCCGGACTCTGTAACTTGTACAAAACGAAACCCTCGGCTCCACCTCCTATATAAAGGGGGAGTCGAGGGACGAAGAGGCAATCGAATCATTGTTACAAACCCTAGTTCTCATAATCGTCGAGTACTTTTCGGCTGAAACCTTCGAGATCTACTTGCCCTCTACTTCCAACTAAACCCTAGCCTACAATCCATAGGCATTGACAAGTTGATACCTTGTCAATTGGCGCCGTCTGTGGGAACTAGAGGCGTAAGGATCTGATCTTGATGGCACGTTCAAGATCTTCGACATCGTCAACCGCAAGCAACACAATGGATCGAGGTAAACAGATCGCTGCTGGTCTTGTCGATTTTGTTCCTCACCCACCCTCCCGTTTGGATGCATATGCGTATCTGGCGGAGCCCATGGAGATGACGTTCGGAAGGTTTCACTTTCGCGTCGAGAAGGAGGGATCGTATCGTGCCGAGATTCCGATTTCGTCGGGATCGTCGGCGGTCGACTCCGATTTTTCAAGCTATACATCGTCAACCGAGTCAGGAGAAGAAGAAACTTCGTCGACAAGCTACGTCAGCACCAGAGCAAGAGAGAAACTCACCACGCACTTCCACGACATGTCGTTTGAGTCATCTGCGGACTCATATATAAGCGATGGCTCAAGCGATGTCGACAGTTTCGACTTCATCGACAAATCTATCACAGTGGGCAAGGTCTTCATCAATCTCAACGATGATGTCACCAAACCTAACATAGATCTGAGTACAAAGTATCATCAGATTTATGCCATTGAAGATCAAGAGGAAACATCTGAGGCTTTCGACGATCTGGGAAATCCATACGTCGATCCCTCCAATCTGCGACAAGGCCTGGGCAATAAATACGTCGGGCCGCAGCCGCGAGACAGAGTTCAGCTTTCGCAAGCAGCGTGGGACAGAGCTGCGAGAGCTATGAACGGTTCAGAACCAATGGCCACCACAGCCACACCAGAGGAATTGCAAGCATATCAATACAGGCTCGCACGAGCTGCAAGAGAATTGGAAAAACAGACAGCTGAGTTAAACAGAAGAAAGGAGGCAGCTTCTGCATCTAGCAGGAGGAGGGCAGATCTAAGTAGACAATCTAGAACTTCGGATGATAGCCACAGGGAGGCGCGGAACAGAGCAAGGTCAAGGCTGCAACATATACCCGAAGCAGAAAGAGAGCACTTGGTCCAAAACCTCGACATGTCCTTCATGTCGATAGATACAACAGGAAACATCATCCCTAAGACACCAGAGGCTGGGTATATGGCGACACATGCTTTTATCCTTGCATCTAAACCACCTCCAGGTGATCCAAGGGAAACACTATACAATATGGCGGTAGCAGGAGTTGGAGCTATGGGGACAGCGTTTGTATCAACGCCTCCTGAAGGAGCGGCAAGGCAAAATAGTCCACGACCTGCAGCAGCAACAGCGGCAGCACCTGAAGGACCAAGTGGAGCAAGAGACACAAAGAGCACAAGCAAGGGTCGACAGAGCGCGGCAAAGCAGAAGGGATCATCGGCAATCTCCGGAGCTTAACGACGAAGATATGTGCGGCTTACCATGCTTCACGAGGAGAGTCCGAAAAACTAGAGTCCCCTCAGGATTCAAGTTACCCGATAATTTCAAGAAGTTCGACGGCCTTCAAGATCCAGAGGATTGGCTAGTTGACTATCTCGAGACAGGGAAGCTCACAGGAGGAACCAGGGCAACAGCTATGCAAAGCATCCAGGTGCATTTGAGTGGAGCCGCACGATCATGGATAAAGAAACTCACTCCAGGATCCATCGACAGCTGGGAAAGTTTCGAGGATGTGTTCGTCAAGAACTTCAGATCCACGTGCAAAAAACCTGCGTCGTTAGAGGAGTTGAGAGCATGTCGACAAAAGCCAGATGAGCCAATGAGAAAGTACATTCAAAGGTGGAATATCATCAAAAACTCGGCAGAAAATATATCTGACGAGAGAGCAATAGATGCGTTTGTCGCAGGAATTAGGCGTGGAGATTTTGTCGAGGACTTGGGAAGGACCAATCCAAAGACAGTATTCGCGTTAATGGAGATAGCAAACAGATGGGCAGATGGAGAAGACGCTGTCCACAACAAACGGCACAGGTCGCCAGAGGAGGACCGTGGTCGAAACTATCAACCGAGGCGACGATTTCCTCGGCAGTATCCGAACTATGACGCTCCAGGGCAAATTTCGGCAGGCTTTCGGGCAAACACAGGAGGAAGCAACAGAGATAATTATCAGAGAAGCAGTGAACAGCGAGGTGATAATAGGGATGATTCTCGCAACAACAGGCAAAATAGCGGGCCTAGGTTCCCAAGGCCTTTCGTGTCCCCTGAAGAGATGATGAATGGACCGTGCCAAATGCATTTTTTCCTCGACAACAACGGTAAAAGACAGTCAGGGCACCTGCAGAAAGACTGTCGAAATTTTCAGGCAATGCTAAGGTATGCAGAGAACGCTAACGCGCGGGCAACACAGAGAAATCCTCGAGAACCCAGACGCGAGATTCACTTGCCACCTCCTCCCGTGATTACAGACGACAACCGGCATCAGCTCAGAATAGCGGCAGCACCTCCACCACCACCTTATGTTGATCCTAACTCCAATGGAGCGGTGTCGATGATTCAGAAGGGAAGGCCGTCCAATAGAGCTCAGAAAGTAATCTCACGACAGGTGTTTACGGCAGAAAAAATGCCTCCACCAACAGTTGAGTATCTTAATTGGTCAGGACAAGATATTGGCTTCACCATAGCAGATCATCCGCAGCAAGTTCCTAGACCAGGGCAGTCAGCACTTATTTTGCCAGCAGTTATCGCGGGATTTGATGTCTCTCGAGTGTTCATAGACGGCGGCAGCAGCTTAAACCTTATGTATGCAGATACATTGAGGAAGATGAACATATCCTTAGCAAACTTGAAACCAACAGACACAAGGTTCCACGGCATCACACCGGAGAAACCAAGTTATCCATTGGGGAAGATCAATCTCGACGTTTAGTTTGGGACCCGAGAAAATTATAGAATCGAGAGGCTGGAATTTGAAGTCCTGGATTTTCCGTCACAATACCACGCTCTGTTGGGACGACCAGCATATGCTAGATTTATGGCGGTGCCACACTATACATACCTGTTGTGGAGGTTGCCTGGACCAAAGGGACCAATCACAGTCAAAGGAAGCTTTGCCTTAGCTGATAAGTGCGACAAGGATTTTCACCGGCTATCAGAAACTTTCGGGATGCAAGCTGAGTATTTGGCGTCAAAAAGCATGACTGATTACGACGTACTGCCAGACGTTGGAAGGCCAAACAAAGAATCAACTTTCAATACCGAGAAAAATTCTAAGGAGGTGCAGATTCACCCGACAGACCCGAAAAAGACGACATCTATCGCAAACGACATGGATATCGCATAGGAAAGCGCGCTCGTCGAGTTCCTCCGTGAGAACTGGAAAATCTTCGCATGGTGTCCAGCTGACATGCCAGGAGTACCCAGGGAACTTGCCGAGCACCACCTAAACTTGGATCCAATAGCAAGACCAATCAAACAACCTTTGCGGCGTTTTTCGGAACCAAACCGCAAAGCCATGCTTTCAGAAATAAATCGACTACGAGAAGCTGGTTTTATCAAAGAGATATTCACAGAAGCCACATGGGTAGCAAATCCTGTGTTGGTGCCGAAGAAAAACACTAAGGTCCTTCGCATGTGCGTCGACTTTACGTGTCTCAATAAACATTGTCCAAAGGATCACTTTCCCCTCCCGAGGATCGATCAAATTATCGACTCCACGGCTGGATGTGAACGTCTTTCCTTCCTGGACGCATATTCTGGTTATAACCAGATCAGATTGAAAGAAGAAGATGAAGTAAAGACCGCGTTTATTACACCTTACGGCGTGTTTTGCTACAGAACAATGCCCTTCAGTCTAAAAAATGCGGGAGCAACATATCAGAGGATGATGCAGAAGTGTTTGGCGACACAGATTGGGAAAAACGTGCAAGTATACATCGACGATGTCGTCATAACGTCAAAAAAGGGGACAACACTGATCGAGGACCTCAAGGAAACTTTTGACAACCTCGACAAATTCTGCCTGAAGTTGAACCCGACGAAGTGTTCTTTTGGCGTTCCAGCAGGAGAACTTCTGGGGTTTCTAGTCTCAACAAGAGGGATTGAAGCAAATCCCGATAAAATACAAGCTATCGTAACAATGAGGAAGCCAACAAAGTTGAAAGAAATACAACAGCTAACAGGGCGAGTCGCAGCTTTGAGCAGATTCGTCGCCAGGCTGGGAGAAAAAGCGTTACCATTCTACGCTCTGATAAAGTAAGGAGATAAATTCCAGTGGAACGAAGAAGCCGACAGAGCTTTCGAGGATTTGAAGCGCACAATCTCGACACCGCCAATTTTGGTGGCGCCAAAGGAAAAGGAACCTCTCCTGCTGTATATCGCAGCCACGCCCCAAGTGGTGAGCACGGTGCTAGTTGTCGAAAGGGAGGAAGAAGGAAAACTCCACGGCGTGCAGAGGCCAGTATACTTCGTTAGCGAAGTTTTATCGCCCTCAAAACAAAGGTACCCTCAGTACCAAAAGCTAGCATATGGAGTGTTCACAACAGCACGAAAATTGCGCCACTATTTTTCGGCACACCCGATCATAGTGGTCAATGAAGCTCCCTTGTCAAATATATTGAACAATCCAGAAGCTACGGGTCGTGTCTCCCTTTGGGGAATAGAACTTTCCCCTCGGGACATCACGTATGAAAAAAGAAAAGCAATCAAGTCGCAAGTGCTGCCGGACTTCATCGCAGAGTGGATGGAGTTGCAAAACACAGGACCTCCAGACTTGTCGAGAACCTGGACCATGAACTTTGATGGGTCCAAAAGACTAGAAGGAGCTGGCGCAGGAGTAGTACTCATATCACCTGAAGGCGACAAGTTGAAGTACATCCTTCGGATGACGTTCCCTAACGCATCTAACAATGAAGCAGAATATGAAGCTCTCATACACGGGATGAAGATGGCGAAAGCTTGCGGTGCAACTCGATTAAAGATATTTGGCGACTCACAATTGGTAGCTCAGCAAGTCATGAACCAATGTGACGCAGTCAATGATAGCATGATGGCATACAAGGAGGTGTACAACGAGCTCGAAAAATTGTTTGATGGGTGCGAAGTAAATCATATTAGCAGATTGAGCAACGACGAAGCCGACGTTCTTGCAAACATCGGATCGCAATGCCTTGCAGTTCCGCCGGGTGTATTTTGGGAAGAGATAACAGAGAGGTCTACAAAATCAACAAAATCAAAAAAGAAGGAGAAGAAACCCTCGGGGGCTACCAAGGAAGAGCAAGAGGAAGAAGAAGATCAGGACCTGGTCATGGTGATACAGATACCATGGATGCAGACGTACATATCATACATCCTCAGGAAAGAAATACCCGACGATCCAGTTGAGGCAAGGCGAGTAATTCGACGCTCCAAAGCTTTCACGGTGGTCAAAGGAGAATTGTACAAGCGAAGTATTTCAGGCGTCTTGCAAAGGTGTGTCACACCCGAAGAAGGAAGAATAATTCTGAAGGATGTACACGAAGGAATATGTGGCCACCACGCAAGTAGTCGAGTTATTGCAGCCAAGGTATTTCGGGCAGGATTCTACTGGTTGACAGCAATCGAGGACGCCAAGGAAATAGTAAGAACTTGTGACGCGTGTCAAAGGTTTGCCGCAAAACCTCACTCTCCAGCAGTAGAATTAACACCAATACCATTGTCGTGGCCTTTTGCCCAATGGGGACTCGATATGGTGGGCAAGTTACACAAATCCTGGCCAGGAGGAAAGGAGTACATGCTAGTAGCTGTCGACAAATTTACAAAGTGGATAGAAGCGAAGCCGATAAATTCACCAGACGGAGCATCTGCAGTAAAATTCATAAAAGGCCTCGTCTTCAGATTTGGAGTGCCCCACAGCATTGTCACAGACAATGGCAGTAACTTCACATCACACGAGTTTAAAGATTATTGCGAACAAGTGGGTATAAAGTTACACTTTGCGTCAGTTGCGCACCCGCAGACTAATGGCCAAGTCGAGAAAGCTAATGGAATCATCTGCAACGGCATTAAGAAACGCTTATTAGCGCCACTGGAGAAAGCTCGACACACCTGGCCAGAGGAGCTGCCCAGTGTATTGTGGAGCATACGAACAACACCAAACACAGCAACACAGGAAACTCCGTTTTTCTTGGTTCATGGAGCAGAAGCAGTACTACCAATCGAGATAGAGCATGACTCTCCACGAGTCGTAGAATATGATGAAGAGGTGTCGGAAAAAGCACTAGAAGATGACGTCGACGCACTTGATGAAGCTAGAGATGAAGTACTGTCTCGAGTAACCAAATATCAACAGGACTTGAAGAATTACCACAGTCGATGTTTGCGGCCAAGATCCTTTCAGGTGGGAGACCTACTTCTTCGGCTCACGCAAAAAAGTCACGAAAAACTCGAGTCACCATGGCTAGGCCCCTATATCGTCACGGAAGTAATCGGAGGAGGAGCATACAGGATAAAGGACAAGAAGACAGGGGTGGAGGAACAAAACCCCTGGAACGTGGCGCAACTCAGGCGTTTCTACGCCTAGAGTCGAAATATAGTCCTTGTAAAACTTCAATGTACTGAAACGCCCGCGAGTTTTCAGACGCACTCTTTTCCTTTTTCGGGGCACCGAGTGGGGCCGGGAAAGGTTTTTAATGAGGCGGGCTCGCGGTGCTGCAATATAATAAAGATAGTGTCAATATAACTTTTCTTTATCGACATGCTCAAAGTCTCTGACCCGACGAATTTCAATATAGTTTCTCGAAAAAGAAAAGCCTTGCCTTGGTATTAAAATACCTCGTGAGTCAATAAACATACAAAATAGTACTCAATAAAGAAGCTCGGGGGCTGATATTCGCCATAAATACATATTAAATAAATGCTTTGGTTCAAAACCTCGCAATATACAAATACAGTAAATAGCCACCGAAACACTCGGGAGCTAGACAAATATAGAAATATGATGATTGTTTCACAATATAATCACAATCATGGGTCACAAAGAAGAGTTATCTACCAAAGGAAAAAAAAAATTTAGTCATGATTCAGAATGTCATCAAGGGTAATCCTGTTTTCTTCAGGAGCAGCACCAAGAAAATCAGCATAATGACCATCTGCAAAAAAGTCGGCATCCATCCGAAGAAGGTCTTCAATCATTTCTTCGGCTATAGGCGATACCTTCGTGTTGATTCGGTCGACACCAACTCTTCGGCGCTTTACCTTCTCATGAACTTTCGCAACAACTTGGGTCAGGTCAAGATTTGAGTGGCAGATCTGAAGCATGATAAGAGCAAATCTGGCGCCAGCTATCAATTGAGCTCTGACAAAATCATGGATACTGCGGGCATCCTTGAATTTCTCCATTAACTCAGGAAGAGTTTTTGGTTGGACGTTCCGAGGAAACATGGAGTTATAAACCATAGACAAGGTCTTGGTACAGAAGTCAAGGAAATCGCGAGTTTGAGAGGTGCGATCCTGAAATCTGACAATCTGGCGGGTCCTCTCCGGGGTAGCCCAAAACAGAGAACCATGATCAAGGGAAAGGTTAACAAGGAGGTTCGTCCTAGTATTTACCCTCTCTTCTTCGGCAACAGCATCAGTAAAGGAACCTATTAAAAGCAACGGAGCCAAAAACTTTAAGAGATGAAGCATGAAGACGAAAGATATTGAGGATGAAACAAGCATACCCGACATATCCGCACTGGCTTCATTCATTAACTCGAGCATGAAATTTTCTCGAGTAGTCGCCTTTTCAGCCTCGGAAGCAGCAATCTCCTTAGCAGCCATGGCCTCGCGAGCTTGCAGAAGTGCAACTTTTTCGGCTTCAGATGACTTACGAGATTTTTCCATCATCACAAGTGTTTGCTTCTTCGCATACTGAAGTTGCTGTCGAAGTTCATCCAATTCTCGCGGTAAGGAATCTTCGACAGGTGTAGCATCAGCAAGAGTTCTCCTTGAGCGAGAAGAAGAAGGCGAAACATTGGAAGGAGCGGAAGATGGAGTATAGTTATCAAATACCAACTGAAATTTGATAAAACAAGACAACATCAATCAACAAGCAAAAGATAGAGTTTTCATTAATCTTTCGGGATAGTTACAAAGGCCTTACAGTGGAGCTAATAAAGTACGTGTCGCCAAAAAACTACTTTGGCGACAAGAGCAAAAGAAACAGAGAAAGAAAAACAAAGAGGCATGCAACTAGACCTCCGGCCTTGATGAGCTAGGAGTCGAAGCTGGTTTAATCCCGAGATAAGCCAAAATTTTCTTCGTGTTGGGCTTGGCTGCCTTAATCAGGGACCTCCATCTTGATTGCTCTATTTGCTCGGTGTCGCCAACTTTCGTCCAATCAACAGTCTGTTGGTTGTCAGCAACTAGAGCAACAGTGCTTTCGACAGCAATCTTCATGTTTTCCTGACGCATCTTTAGTCCAAGGTCTTCTGGTGAATTGAAAATCTTGGCAAGGGCAAGGAAAGTCGGGGGCTCCTCTTTCTTCGGGAAGAAGTAGGGGAACAGAGCCGACAATCCTGCATTCGCATTTGCCACGCCTTCACGAATTTCGGAACCATGAAGCTCCAGATAAGAAAGTGCGTCAAGGAGAGGATCATTGACGGGATTCTCCAGATCAAAATCTTGGCCTGTTTGGGCTGCCGCAGAAAACAAAACGTTGGTCAAGAAACAAGAAACAGCGGTTCTCATAAAAATAGAAGGGATCAATGGTATTACTGTGAGTGCGTCGACTTTGTGATTTCAGGCGCTTGAGGATCCCCTGTTCACGAGAAGCTTGTGCAGCTTTGTGCTCGTTTAAGGCAGATTCAGCATCCTCAAGTCTTTTCTGCAGTTCCTCGACACTAGCAGCTTTTGCTTTGGCTTCATCAGCCTCGGCTTTAGCTTCGCTAGCAACAAGTTCGGCTTTCTTGCGAGCCGCCTCACTTTGCTCAAGTTTTTGAGCAAGTGTGTCGGCACGTTTGTTGGCCTCTGCAAGTTTCTCTGTCGAGATATAAAAAAAAACAAAAAAAAAGAAGAAAGATCAAAAACCGCGACAAGCAACAGGAGCAAAAAGTCAAGAAAAAACGGCAAGTATAAAAGTTGTTACCTTCGGCTCTGCTAGCATATTCACGGTACCCAATAAATTGGGATCCGATGCGGAGAAGATCTTTGATCATGGGCTGTTAAAGAAGAACACAGCAAGAGAAACATCAGCATGAAAAAGAGAGTGAAGGCGTGACAAAGCAAAATAGGGGAAATATAGATATCGACAAACTTACATCATCTAAGAGCAGAGTCGACGAGCTGCCCAATTGAGGGGCAGGTTCAACAATCGTTTCAATCCTTGTCCTTTTTGGTGAAGGAGCAAGGGGGCTTGCTGGCGGAGTTGTGGTGACGACGTTTTGTTGAGGAGGCGAGGATTCTTCTCCTTCAACTAGCGTGTCTGAGGCAAGTACAGTATGTGACGTGCTTGTCCGAGGAGCCACGTCAACAGTTGGTACTTCTTCCTCGTCATCACTGTTGATCAAAAGTCGGCAGCATAAAATGCAAGACAAGATAAACATTTCAAGTACAAGAATAGGGAGAAATAAAGATGCCTTCGGATGAGAAGGAACAACTTTTTCAGCCTTAGAAGTGCCAGAATCCTCGGCATCATTCCTTTTCCTTTTGTTCCTTGGGGAAACAGCAGGAGGAAGAGATTGCGTCGACTCGCTGGCTTCAGATTCAACTTCTTTTTCATGGGAAGCCGCAGATTTGTGAGAACCTGCGACTTCACTTTCAGGAATAGAAGAACCTTGGGTGTCTTCGGCAACGATAGCCTGTTCTTCGACTTCTCCATCCTCAGGAAGAGGAGGAAGGGAAGCCATAGTAGGATGGTTCTACAAGAAAATAGCGACAAAAGAAAAATTAGAGAGATACCAATACAATGAAATGCAGGGAAAGTTTGGAACAAGACAGAAACTCGAGAAGACAAAATACCTCGGGGAGAGGATTGGCGGAGCTGTATGGTTCCACGCGACGAGAGGAGGGAATAGGATCCTTCTTGGCCAGGCGGGAAACTCTTCGAATCAATTTCTCCAAGTCCTTTGCAGAAAGATCACTGGAGATTCTATTGGCGTCGTTTTCACCAGAATACGTCCAAAGGGGATTTTGCGAGCCTGAAGAGGCTGCACTCTAATCCTAAGGAAGTAGGCAGTGATTTGAACACCAGATAGTTCTTTGCCTCGAGTATTTTGAAGCTGATGAATACGAGACATAAGTGCTTCTGTCGCCTTTTTCTCTTCTTCGGAAGCTTCAGCGTCCCAGGAACGGCGGCGCTGAATTTTGGCACTTCCGTCGAAAGGGATTATGTTGTGTTCCACAGAGTTGGCACTTTCTTCGTGAATGTAGAGCCATCTTTTGCGCCATCCTTGGACAGAATCAGGAAACTTGACGTCGAAATAATCAACGTCAGTTCGGACACAGATAACAACGCCGCCTATGTTATAAGTGGCGTTGTGGGAGCCATTGCGGCGGAGGCAGAAAATGCGTTTCCACAGAGCCCAATTAGGAGGGATTCCAAGGAAGCATTCGCACAGTGTGATAAAAATGGAAATGTGGAGGATGGAATGGGGGGTCAACTGGTGCAGTTGAATCCCGTAAACAAAAAGAAGGCCGCGGAGGAAATCGTGAATTGGGGCCGAAAGGCCGCGGATGAGGTGATCAACGAAACTAACCCGGTACTCCATTGGAGGGTTGGGGTAGCTTTCTTCGCTGGGAAAGCGGATGGCGTCTTCTTTCTTCATCAGGCCAAGCCTCTTCAGCGTGTTGACGTCCTGGTTGGAGATTTTAGATCTCTCCCACTCAAGATCTTCGGCGGCCATCTTGGATTCTGGAGTGCTGTGGCGAGTGAGTCGCGTGCGCGGTGGCATCAACGGCAATGGAAAAAGCAATGTCCGTGAGTGCGGAAGATCAGAGAGAGTTGGGCGCAGGGGAAGTTTTTGCAAAGAGGAACAGATGTGCGGCGCAAGCGAAGGAGTGAACAGAGGTTGAAGAAAGGTTTATATAAGAATCGGGCGAAGCAATGCACCGTTGGATGAAGAAATCGTGTGGTGAAAAAAGATCTTCTAGATAAAAGGGTAAAAAGGTATTTTTACTGAGATAGGCGTTACTGTACGTGCGCCAGAAAAAGCGGAGGACGTGTGTCCCCCACTTGCACGACGTGTCAACGTGGTGGAAACAATGGACCCACAAGGCAGAAAAATCATGACTATTAACAGAGATGAAGTAAATTTGATTAAGAGAAGCATGCCGACAAGAAAAATAAAAGAAGATTGGCGACAGGAGAAGTTATTAAATACTTCGGGAGCCTTTGATCAAATACAAGTTTTTGCCCAAATGCTCGGGGGCTACTTTGATAAAAAGTAAAATTTCGAGTATGGCAATATAGAAATTGCGGGAGCCTACAACCAAGCACAAGTCCTTGGCTGTAGCCTCGGGGGCTACTCCCATCGGGAGCGCTGTTCGCGCACCCGAGAGATAAAAAAAAGAAGAGAGATCATATTGGGAAATAATGACAATATAGCGACAAGGTGGACTAAAATGTTGAGCCTACAACCAAGCACAAGTTCTTGGCTGTAGCCTCGGGGGCTACTCCCATCGGGAACGCTGTTCGCGTGCCCGATGAAATTAAAAAAGAAAAGATAGAAAAGTAAGAGCGTATATTTCGAGTTATAATTAACTCTTCATATACTCCCATCGGGAGAGCAATATAAGTCATATTTGACTCGATAAAATATGCCATTCCAACAGCCGGAAAAGCACTCGACAATATATTCTCAGAACGCCAAAGTTGCGATCAATTTCTGAATGCCGCAAATTTGCGAAGGTAAGACCCCAGATCCGTTTCGTCGGGCGTGGCATCGCCGAAGATCTGCTCTGCTACTTTTATCCGTATCAACAGATACGAAGAAAAATCCTAACGGACGCGTTAGGTACTCGATAAATTTGACTGGGACTCGACAGAATGATAAGACCTTAAGCGGCACCTGTCGAAGTTTACACCAGTATCCCGAGATCATGTCCAGGGACGTGGTCTTGAAGTAGGTTTTTGCGGATTGCCACTAGAGCAGTTAACTAGTACCTGATCCGTCAGATGAACTAGCCCCAACTACCAGTATCCCTGTACAATATAGAATTTTATGTGAAGAAATATAAAAAAGTTAAAGCTCTCGAATAAAAATAAACAGTGGAGATTTTCCCTGACTCTACGATTCAAGCAAAATCTCGGGGGCTACTGACATAGGCATCCCAAATGGGCCTGCCGAAGATAGTACCCGGGGTTTAATGAAGGCCCAATACCCAAAGAATAAGAAGATTCGGGAGCCCAAGATATATTAAGGAAAGTTAGAGTTGTAATAGGAAGTGTTATTTGTAAATCTGGCGGGATGAGTTAGAAACCGCCCCGGACTCTGTAACTTGTACAAAACGAAACCCTCGGCTCCACCTCCTATATAAAGGGGGAGTCGAGGGACGAAGAGGCAATCGAATCATTGTTACAAACCCTAGTTCTCATAATCGTCGAGTACTTTTCGGCTGAAACCTTCGAGATCTACTTGCCCTCTACTTCCAACTAAACCCTAGCCTACAATCCATAGGCATTGACAAGTTGATACCTTGTCATCAAGTGCAATATTGAAGGGCATCATGTTAGATCGTGCCCCTTGAAGAAGAAGCCATATGGCGAGAAGAAACAAGGGAAGCGGCCTCAAGACGGAGCTCATGGTCTACCTCAAGGCCAAGCTCAAGGTCTACCTCAACTTGAAGAAAGGCCGCTACCCAAGAAGGATCAAGCCAAGGCTCCCGTTGTGGAGAAATCAAGTGAGAAGAAGGAGAAGAGAAGAACATGCTACATATTCCATGAGAAGGGCCACATCTCCTCCTTTTGCACTATTGGTAACTCATCCAACCCTATCTTGATCGGTGGTGCTTATTCTCTTTGCAAGGATAAGGTTGGAAATGTGTTTGCCAAATATATGGGCACTCAATGTGGTTTCTCAAAAGGAACCATTTGGGTTGCTAAGCCTATTGTGACTAACTTCTTAGGACCCAACTTGGTTGGGGACCATCGAGCCAAAATTTGATCAATAGGTACATATAGAGGGCATGGAGGCTTGACTAGTTCATGAAGACTTGGGGGATCTTCATCATTCTCACTTCCTCAAGTCAAGTACTATTCCTTTCATCCTTTACCCATGCACCTCCTTGCGGTAACGAGTCCTCAACTCCTTTACATTGAAAGTTACTCGCTCCCCTTTTACATGTGTTGGTTTTGTAACTTGCATGTGGTTGTGTATGTTGTGTCTCCTACTTGCTTATCTTGCTTGCTTGATTATATATGTTGGGTGGCACATCATGTACAATTGTCCTTTGTTGAGCCTGATACGTCTCCGACGTATCGATAATTTCTTATGTTCCATGCCACATTATTGATGATATCTACATGTTTTATGCATACTTTATGTCATATTTATGCATTTTCTGGAACTAACCTATTAACAAGATGCCGAAGAGCCGATTCTTTGTTTCTGCTGTTTTTGGTTTCAGAAATCCTAGTAAGGAAATATTCTCGGAATTGGACGAAATCAACGCCCAGGGGCCTATTTTGCCACGAAGCTTCCAGAAGACCGGAGAGTCAACAAAGTGGGGCCACGAGGTGGCCAGGGGGTAGGGCGGTGCGGCCCCACCCTTGGCCACGCCGACCTGTCTCCTGGGCCCCTCGCGACGCCCCCTGACCTACCCTTCCGCCTACAAATAGCCTTCGTCGCGAAACCCCCAGTACCGAGAGCCACGATACGGAAAACCTTCCAGAGACGCCGCCGCCGCCAATCCCATCTCGGGGGATTCAGGAGATCGCCTCCGGCACCCTGCCGGAGAGGGAAATCATCTCCCGGAGGACTCTACGCCGCCATGGCCGCCTCCGGAGTGATGTGTGAGTAGTCTACCCCTGGACTATGGGTCCATAGCAGTAGCTAGATGGTTGTCTTCTCCTCATTGTGCTTAATTGTCAGGTCTTGTGAGCTGCCGAACATGATCAAGATCATCTATCTGTAATTCTATATGTTGTGTTTGTTGGGATCCGATGAATAGAGAATACCATGTTATGTTGATTATCAATTTATATCTATGTGTTGTTTATGATCTTGCATGCTCTCCGTTATTAGTAGAGGCTCTGGCCAAGTTTTTGCTAGTAACTCCAAGAGGGAGTATTTATGCTCGATAGTGGGTTCATGTCTCCGTGAATCTGGGGGAGTGACAGAAACCTCTAAGGTTATGGATGTGCTGTTGCCACTAGGGATAAAACATTGATGCTATGTCCGAGGATGTAGTTATTGATTACATTACGCGCAATACTTAATGCAATTGTCTGTTGTTAGCAACTTAATACTGGAAGGGGTTCGGATGATAACCTGAAGGTGGACTTTTTAGGCATAGATGCATGCTGGATAGCGGTCTATGTACTTTGTCGTAATGCCCAATTAAATCTCACAATACTCATCATAATATGTATGTGCATGGTCATGCCCTCTCTATTTGTCAATTGCCCAACTGTAATTTGTTCACCCAACATGCTGTTTATCTTATGGGAGAGACACCTCTAGTGAACTGTGGACCCCGGTCCAATTCTCTATACCGAAATACAATCTACTGCAATACTTGTTCTACTGTTTTCTGCAAACAATCATCTTCCACACTATACATCTAATCCTTTGTTACAGCAAGCCGGTGAGATTGACAACCTCGCTATTTCGTTGGGGCAAAGTACTTGGTTTGTGTTGTGCAGGTTCCACGTTGGCGCCGGAATCCCTGGTGTTGCGCCGCACTACATCTCGCCGCCATCAACCTTCAACGTGCTTCTTGACTCCTACTGGTTCGATAAACCTTGGTTCTTACTGAGGGAAACTTGCCGCTGTGCGCATCACACCTTCCTCTTGGGGTTCCCAACGGACGTGTGTCGAACGAAAAGACAATACGTCAATCACGCGCATCAAGCAAAATTTCTGGCGCCGTTGCCGGGGAGATCAAGACACGCTGCAAGGGGAGTCTCCACATCCCAATCTCTTTACTTTTTTTTGTCTTGCTTTATTTTATTTACTACTTTGTTTGCTGCACTAAATCAAAATACAAAAAAATTAGTTGCTAGTTTTACTTTATTTGCTATCTTGTTTGCTATATCAAAAACACAAAAAAATTAGTTACTTGCATTTACTTTATCTAGTTTGCTTTATTTACTACAGCTAAAATGGGTACTCCTGAAAATACTAAGTTGTGTGACTTCACAACCACAAATAATAATGATTTCTTATGCACACCTATTGCTCCACCTGCTACTACAGCAGAATTCTTTGAAATTAAACCTGCTTTACTGAATCTTGTTATGCGAGAGCAATTTTCTGGTGTTAGTTCTGATGATGCTGCTGCCCATCTCAATAATTTTGTTGAACTATGTGAAATGCAAAAGTATAAAGATGTAGATGGTGACATTATAAAATTAAAATTGTTCCCTTTCTCATTAAGAAGAAGAGCTAAAGATTGGTTGCTATCTCTGCCTAAGAATAGTATTGATTCATGGACTAAATGCAAGGATGCTTTTATTGGTAGATATTATCCCCCTACTAAAATTATATCTTTGAGGAGTAGCATAATGAATTTTAAACAATTGGATACTGAGCATGTTGCACAAGCATGGGAAAGAATGAAATCTTTGGTTAAAAATTGCTCAACCCATGGACTGACTACTTGGATGATCATCCAAACCTTTTATGCAGGACTGAATTTTTCTTCGCGGAACCTATTGGATTCAGCTGCTGGAGGTACCTTTATGTCCATCACTCTTGGTGAAGCAACAAAGCTTCTTGATAATATGATGATTAATTACTCTGAATGGCACACGGAAAGAGCTCCACAAGGTAAGAAGGTAAATTATGTCGAAGAAACCTCTTCCTTGAGTGATAAGATTGATGCTATTATGTCTATGCTTGTGAATGATAGGACTAATGTTGATCCTAATAATGTTCCGTTAGCTTCATTGGTTGCTCAAGAAGAACATGTTGATGTAAACTTCATTAAAAATAATAATTTCAACAACAATGCTTACCGGAACAATTCTAGTAACAACTATAGGCCGTATCCTTATAATAATGGCAACGGCTATGGTAATTCTTATGGGAATTCTTACAACAATAATAGGAACACACCCCCTGGACTTGAAGCCATGCTTAAAGAATTTATTAGTACACAAACTGCTTTCAACAAATCTGTTGAAGAAAAGCTTGGGAAAATTGATATACTTGCTTCTAAAGTCGATAGTCTTGCCGCTGATGTTGATCTTTTGAAATCGAAAGTTATGCCTAATGAAAATCTTAATAATAAAATTGTTACTACAGCAAATGCCATCCAAGTTAGAATTAATGAGAATATAAGATTGATGGCCGAATTGCGTGCTAGGTGGGAAAGAGAAGAAAATGAAAAAGAAGAGAATATAGCTAAAGTTTGGACTATTACCACCACTAGTAATGCTAATGCTACACAAGTTGCTGCACCTCCTACTATTAATAATAAAAGAATTGGTGTTAGCAATGTTTCCACTTCTAATGCAAAGCGCGAAAAACTGCCCGAAACTGCTAAAACTGCTGAAACTGCCTATGATAAAACTGCTGAATTTTTTTCCAACATTGGGGATGATGATCCGATTGCTTTAGATTATAATGGTTTGAATTTTGATGATTGCCACATCTCTGAAGTTATAAAGTTTTTACAAAAACTTGCTAAGAGTCCTAATGCTAGTGCTATAAATTTGGCTTTCACGAAACATATTACAAATGCTCTCATAAAAGCTAGAGAAGAGAAACTAGAACGCGAAGCTTCTATTTCTAGGAAGCTAGAGGATGGTTGGGAGCCCATCATTAATATGAAGGTCAATGATTTTGATTGTAATGCTTTATGTGATCTTGGTGCAAGTATTTCTGTTATGCCTAAGAAAATTTATAATATGCTTGACTTGCCACCGCTGAAAAATTGTTATTTGGATGTTAATCTTGCTGACCATTCTACAAAGAAACCTTTGGGGAAAGTTGATAATGTTCGCATTACCGTTAACAATAACCTTGTCCCCGTTGATTTTGTTGTCTTGGATATTGAATGCAATGCATCTTGTCCCATTATATTGGGAAGACCTTTTCTTCGAACTGTTGGTGCTATCATTGATATGAAGGAAGGTAATATTAAATATCAATTTCCTCTCAAGAAAGGTATGGAACACTTCCCTAGAAAGAGAATGAAGTTACCTTTTGATTCTATTATTATAACAAATTATGATGTTGACACTTCGTCTCTTGATAATACTTGATACACACTTTCTGCGCCTAGCTGAAAGGCGTTAAAGAAAAGCGCTTATGGGAGACAACCCATGTTTTTACTACAGTACCTTTGTTTTTATTTTGTGTCTTTGAAGTTGTTTACTACTGTAGCAACCTCTCCTTATCTTAGTTTTGTGCATTGTTGTGCCAAGTAAAGTCGTTGATAGTAAGGTTCATACTAGATTTGGATTACTGCGCAGAAACAGATTTCTTTGCTGTCACGAATCTGGGCAAAATTCTCTGTAGGTAACTCAGAAAATTATGACAATTTACGTGAGTGATCCTCCGATATGTACGCAACTTTCATTCAATTTGAGCATTTTCATTTAAGCAAGTCTGGTGCCTCAATAAAATTCGTATTTACGAACTGTTCTGTTTTGACAGATTCTGCCTTTTATTTCGCATTGCCTGTTTTGATATGTTCGATGGATTTTTCGATTCCATTGACTTTCAGTAGCTTTGTGCAATGTCCAGAAGTGTTAAGAATTATTATGTCACCTCTGAACATGTATATTTTGATTGTGCACTAACCCTCTAATGAATTGTTTTGAGTTTGGTGTGGAGGAAGTTTTCAAGGATCAAGAGAGGGAGATGATACAACATGATCAAGGAGAGTGAAAGCTCTAAGCTTGGGGATGCCCCGGTGGTTCACCCCTGCATATATCAAGAAGACTCAAGCGTCTAAGCTTGGGGATGCCCAAGGCATCCCCTTCTTCATCGACAACATTATCAGGTTCCTCTAGTGAAACTATATTTTTATTCCATCACATCTTATGTGCTTTGCTTGGAGCGTCGGTTTGTTTTTGTTTTTGTTTTGTTTGAATAAAATGGATCCTAGCATTCATTGTGTGGGAGAGAGACACGCTCCGCTGTTGCATATGGACAAATATGTCCTTAGGCTTTACTCATAATATTCATGGCGAAGTTTTTCTTCGTTAAATTGTTGTATGGTTGGAAACGGGAAATGTTGCATGTGGTAGTGTATAATAAAATACTTGTAGAACATTGAGCTTTGATAACTTGATTCTTTGCAAATGTTTTGAGGTATTTAGATGGTAAGGCTTGCTGGATAAATAAGTTAAAATTAGTAGTGGATTGTTGTCTTTAAGCTTGTGCCGTACTACAAACTCTATTTAAATAGTTGAAGGCGTAGTTGGACTTGATAGCTTTCCATGTCTGAGAGTTCATCGTAATAACTAAGTTGTGCTGAAGGTCGAGGGAGCTAGCGGAGTACTTGTGCCACCGTGAACGGCCCTCCTTGGAGTAAATTTTAATCATGCTCTTAATGATGAACCTGCTAGTTGTTTGCAATAAGCTTGTGAGTTCTTTTTGACTAATGTTAAGTTACGGTTTTTGGCACTTCCACCATCCAAATTTGCTAGCCTCTTCGGTACTATGCATTGCCTTTTTCTCACATTGAGAATTGTGCATACTTCGCCGGTACATCCAAACCCGTGGGGGGACTTTCTCTTGTTCTCCTACACATAAGCCCATACATCTCCTCAAAACAGCCACCATACCTACCTACCACAGCATTTCCATAGCTGTTCCGAGATATATTGCCATGCAACATCCATTTTACATTACATGCCATGTTGTCATTTATTATTTATATATTGCTTTGCATGATCATATACAGCCGATGTGTGGTTTACCCATGTTACGCTAGATCATTGCACATCCTGCTACACTGGCAGAGGCATACAGTTTCATACATCATGTTTCATTCATTATGAGTTATTTGTACTAAGAAGTGTGTTGTCATATTAGGATGTTGCCCCTAAAAATGAAAAGAGCCGTGGAGGCCATCAAAAAGAAAAAAAAGGAGAGGAAGAAAAAATGAAAAGAAAGAAAAAAAAGAAAAAAAAAGAAAAAAGAAAAAAAAAGAATAAAGAAAAAGGGGGCATCATTACTATCTTTTATCCACACTTGTGCTCATGTTTTAGCATCCGCATTATTCATAGTCATCATTTGTGCTCATGTTTAGCACCTACATTCATATGAGAGAGTTTTCATGTTTTACTAGTATAACTATGTGGGGAATTTACACTATAGAACTTGGGTTGTATATTCCAATGATGAGCCTCCTCAAAAGTGCTCTAGGTCTTCGTGAGCAACCAAGTTGGATGCACCCCCACTAGTTCCATTGGAGAGCTTTCATACACATATAGCTCTATGTGCATCCGTTGCATGGCAATCACTACTCCTTGCATAGCTTCGATCATAAGGCTTCTTCTTGTCTAATGGTCATTTACAGCTTTGCAAGCCTTTCTTCCATTTGGCCTTCCAAACCCCCATTAACGTTCTTTATGCCATAACATCCTGGTGCTAATACCAAATGCTTGCGCTCACCGGTTGAGTAGACTTCGAAACAGTTGATTCATGACGTTCATGTTTATGTTTACTTGACTGAATCCTTCTTATGTTGTGAAAATTTACTTGATGCTTGGAATGAAGGATATAACTTCTATGCTGAATACTTAATACATCTTTAATGAACTTTGTACGGTTGCATGTCTTTAAAGCAATAGTTCATGAAAACTTCTAGCTTGTCTAACTCTTGCATTATCATCTCTTATATCAATATAGACACTTGCTTTGAATGATTTGATCTCAGCTCATATGCTTTACAATAGTATGATCAAGGTTATGATGGCATGTCACTCCAGAAATTATCTTTTTTATCGTTTACCTGCTCGGGACGAACAGGAACTAAGCTTGGGGATGCTGATACGTCTCCGACGTATCGATAATTTCTTATGTTCCATGCCACATTATTGATGATATCTACATGTTTTATGCATACTTTATGTCATATTTATGCATTTTCTAGAACTAACCTATTAACAAGATGCCGAAGAGCCAGTTGCTGTTTTCTGCTGTTTTTGGTTTCAGAAATCCTAGTAAGGAAATATTCTCGGAATTGGACGAAATCAACGCCCAGGGGCCTATTTTGCCACGAAGCTTCCAGAAGACCGGAGAGTCAACGAAGTGGGGCCACGAGGTGGCCAGGGGGTAGGGCGGCGCGGCCCCACCCTTGGCCGCGCCGACCTGTCTCCTGGGCCCCTCGCGACGCCCCCTGACCTACCCTTCCGCCTACAAATAGCCTTCGTCGCGAAACCCCCAGTACCGAGAGCCACGATACGGAAAACCTTCCAGAGACGCCGCCGCCGCCAATCCCATCTCGGGGGATTCAGGAGATCGCCTCCGGCACCCTGCCGGAGAGGGGAATCATCTCCCGGAGGACTCTACGCCGCCATGGTCGCCTCCGGAGTGATGTGTGAGTAGTCTACCCCTGGACTATGGGTCCATAGCAGTAGCTAGATGGTTTTCTTCTCCTCATTATGCTTCATTGTCGGATCTTGTGAGCTGCCGAACATGATCAAGATCATCTATCTGTAATTCTATATGTTGTGTTTGTTGGGATCGGATGAATAGAGAATACCATGTTATGTTGATTATCAATTTATATCTATGTGTTGTTTATGATCTTGCATGCTCTCCGTTATTAGTAGAGGCTCTGGCCAAGTTTTTGCTAGTAACTCCAAGAGGGAGTATTTATGCTCGATAGTGGGTTCATGTCTCCGTGAATCTGGGGGAGTGACAGAAACCTCTAAGGTTATGGATGTGTTGTTGCCACTAGGGATAAAACATTGATGCTATGTCCGAGGATGTAGCTATTGATTACATTATGCGCAATACTTAATGCAATTGTCTGTTGTTAGCAACTTAATACTGGAAGGGGTTCGGATGATAACCTGAAGGTGGACTTTTTAGGCATAGATGCATGCTGGATAGCGGTCTATGTACTTTGTCGTAATGCCCAATTAAATCTCACAATACTCATCATAATATGTATGTGCATGGTCATGCCCTCTCTATTTGTCAATTGCCCAACTGTAATTTGTTCACCCAACATGCTGTTTATCTTATGGGAGAGACACCTCTAGTGAACTGTGGACCCCGGTCCAATTCTCTATACCGAAATACAATCTACTGCAATACTTGTTCTACTGTTTTCTGCAAACAATCATCTTCCACACTATACATCTAATCCTTTGTTACAGCAAGCCGGTGAGATTGACAACCTCGCTGTTTCGTTGGGGCAAAGTACTTGGTTTGTGTTGTGCAGGTTCCACGTTGGCGCCGGAATCCCTGGTGTTGCGCCGCACTACATCTCGCCGCCATCAACCTTCAACGTGCTTCTTGACTCCTACTGGTTCGATAAACCTTGGTTCTTACTGAGGGAAACTTGCCGCTGTGCGCATCACACCTTCCTCTTGGGGTTCCCAACGGACGCGTGTCGAACGAAAAGACAATACGTCAATCACGCGCATCAGAGCCTATTGCATCTTATTGATATCTTAGTTGTTGGCTCATGTGAAAAATTAGTGGACAATCCCATTTTGGGGGAGTGATAGGCTTCGTTCACTTCACAATCCTAAAATGTGCGACATGATGAATTAAAATTTTATAATGTCCATTAATTATCTCACTTGGTTCTTATTTGCCTCTTGCACGAAAAATGTCTTTATCACATTATGGGGGAGTATTATGCTTTGTACATCTTACAAGCCTAGAAAATGTGAAAATTTGAGGTTGTGTCACATAGAATTGATATTTTAGATTATCTTGTTCCTATGTGACATGTTTGCTCAAACAAATCCCACTTTACCATATGATTTCTTTGTTGTGAAGATGATCTTGGATATAACCTCAATCCACTATAAGGAAATATTTCCTATATATCTCTTGTCCTTGGATAATTGATAACATATTATGTGGTATGTCTTTGGATCATCCTCACACTTGGCTCATGAGCTCAATTGCTTCATTTCTTGCCAAGAATTTGTCCTTGTGGGTTAGACTCCCATATGTCTTCCTTGCTTCTTATGTATCTCCTCTTTTCACTTGAACCTTGTTAGTGTTTTGATGAACAATGGTTGAGCGATGATCCCGCATTTGTGCATTTTGTATTCAAACGCAAAATCCTAAATAGTGCACTAATTTTGGGGGAGCTCTCCTATGTTTGCTAGAACACTCTCTTGTTTCAAGAATTTGACTTGGAAGACAAACCTTTTCTTTTCGGTACTTTGTGCCATCATGAAAAGCGTTGAGGGTTTGGTTTATTTGGAACCTTGCTTTCTTTGGGAGTTGGCTATCTCATAACTTGATATTTGGTTTTACTTTCCTAAAATTAGATAAGTCCTTGAGCATGCTTGTTTTGGATATCTTGCTCTATTTCTCTTGTACCTATCTTGTGTGTGCATGTTTCTTTGTGGATAAATATCTTTGTGATGTTGTCCACTTAGAGAAACTTATATACATGAGAGATGGTACATATCTTTTGATATCCATCTTTGTTGGAGTCCATTCCTTTATTCTTGTTCATCCCTTTGGTGGCTCCACAAAGAATTTTATGAGTGCTCATTTTATCCTATTTGCATCTTCACGCACTCATACTTGATTTTGGCACAAGCTTCGTTTTTACTTGCCTCTTATTAAGCTTGTGTTTCTTTTTGGGTCATTGGATTGCTTGCTTCATTTGTCGAAGCTTTCTCACCTTCTTATTCTCTTGCAATCTTTGATCCTCAATATAGTTGGATTCCCTCCCGGTATTCGTTATTGAATACGTGCATTTGATTTCACTCACATTATGAGAAATGCACACCTTATGGAGGAATTCTAACTATATTGCCTTCCGAACCTTTCGTCCATTTTGGCAATCGAAGCCAATGGGGGAGAAGTTTGGAGGGTTTGAGGGGGAATTGCTTTTGTTTGGTTCTTAAGCATTTGCCTTTCATGCCTTGCGTTTGTTGCTTTGCATGGTTGAATATTTAGAGGATACTCCGCTAGGCTTTAATTGCCGGTATATGAAATGAAATTCAAGTTCATTCACACATGCATGTATTATGGGGGAGTTTGTTCTAAATATTCAACTTGGGTTGTTCGCTAAATTCCATATTTAAACCATCTCAAAGAGATTGTCATCAATTACCAAAATGGGGGAGATTGAAAGAACATGTCCATTACCCCATGTGTGGTTTTGGTAATTGATGACAATCCCTATGGACTAACGGTTGCATTGAGTATCATTCTTAGGTCAAGTCCATAGCCATGTGTTGGACTCAAGGTTGCAAGATGGAGAAGACGGAGTACAATGAAAGATGGAGAAGACGGAGTACAATGACGAAGACGGTGTCGAAGAGAGACGAAGACGATGTGAAGATGAAGAGAGATGAAGACGACGTTGAAGATGGATGAAGACGGTGGCGTGCGTACAATATGGAGACGGTGGCGTACATGTTGGAGGAAGACGGTGGCATGTACAATGATGAAGAGGGTGAATACGGAGCTTGCCTACTCGAGAGGAACGCGCAAGGTTAAGGTTTGTGCTCGATAGGATAGTAGGTCGCATCATCGGAGAGAGCTCAAACCTTGCATGCATTGCATCGTGTTTCTTGGTTGTTATTGGTTCTTATCCTTGAGATGTTCGAGAGCTTGTGTTCATTCTCATGACAAGCTCTATCTCATCGGAAACGGATTCCGGATGCATCGCATGTTGCATGTGCTAGGGTGATGATTTTCCCGATATACCATATTGAGAGGTTATACCTCTATGACCATGAGAAAATCATCATCCACTCTTTTCCATGATTTCATCATGTGAGAAGGTAGCTCTTGTCGCCCTCTTTACAACAAAATTGGTTTCATGTCATTCCGAGTTTCCTAGCTCAAGATATGATTTTTACACTTGCATTCTATTTGAAAAAAGAAAAAAAGGGGGGCCGGTACCACCGCTTGGACTTCCGGCCCAAGTACCGGCCAGCATCCCAAACCTTACTGGACCCGGAGCGGTACCGGACTGGTATTTCCCTTTTTCTCAGCCAACCTCCACTTACTCCCGCATCTGGGCCGCCTCCATGCCTCCGGCCCAGCTAGGCCGGCCTCCACCTTCCCGCACTGGGCCCCACACGGCCCACTCGGCACCATCTCCCTCCGCCATGGGCCGCTGCTGGCCATCTGGCCCAGCCCCGCGCCTCCCGCTCGCCTCAGCCGCCGCTGCGAGCTGCTCCCGCTCGCTGCCGCTTCTCGCGCGCTCGATCCCGTGCGGGGGAGAGCCGCGTTGAGTTGACTTCGATCGGGAGAGCTCCCGCGCGCCCACGCCCTGTCCCTTCTGCCGCTTTGCTCGCTAGCGCCCGTTGGTGGGCCGGCCCACTTTCTTCCTTCACAAACCAGGCCGCCCTAGCTCCTTTCTTCTGTGTTCTTTGCTGCTTCTTTTACACGGGCGGTAGTACCGGCCCAAAACTCGATTTTGGCCAATTCTTTACCCGTCTTTTATGCGCGAGCGGTAGTACCGCTTTGACAAGCGGTACAACTAGTTTGCGCGAATCTGGTCGTTTTTCTCAGCCCCAACAACTATATTTTGGGCCCCCTATTTATACCCCTCTTCCACCTCCGACCCAAACACTCCTTCCCCTCCATTCTCTCTCCTCCATTGTTGACCTTGAGTTGTTTCTTCCTCCTCTTGATCCCCCACTATTTCTTGCATATTTTTGGGGGAAAGGAGAGAGGATACCTAGATCTAGAGCTTCACCAATTGAATCCCTCTCCAAGTGAGGGGATCTTGCTAGATCTAGGTCTTGGAGTTATTTGGTGTTTCTCCACATATTTGTTCTTCCTCCCTTATTCCCCCAATAGCTTTTGTAGCTTTGTTGGAATTTTGGAGAGAAGAACTTGGGCATCTTAGTGGTGTTCTTAGCCATTGCATTAGGTGCATCGGTTTGGGTTATCTCCGGGGTTTCGATCTCGTAGAGGGCATGTTACCTTAGTGGTGTTGTTGCCTTAGTGGCCTTGTTACCTTAGTGGTGTTCTTGACTTAGTGGTCTTATCGTCTTTGTGGCGTGGTGGCCTTTGTGGCGTTGTTGCCTTTGTGGTGTTGTATCCTTTGTGGCCTTGTAGCCTTAGTGGCCTTATCGTCTTTGTGGCGTGGTGGCCTTTGTGGCATTGTGGCCTTTGTGGAGTGTGTTAGCCTTTGTGGTTTTGGAGCCGGTTGTGGCGCGTTGGTGTCTTGGTGGCTTTGTTGCCGGTGTGGCGTGTTGTAGCCTCTTGTGGCCTTATGCTTGAGAGCCTCCGTGTTGTGGAGTTGCCTCAAGCTTGATACTTGGGAGTTTGCCCAAGCTTGTACGGGTTCGGTGACCACCCTCAAGGGTCCCTTAGTGGATCGAGGCTTTCCTCCTTGGAGGATAGGCTCGAGGAGATCCGGTGGCCCTAGTGGCTCATTGGAGTGCCTTGTGCCTCCACACCGCTCCAGACGGAGACGTAGCACCCTTGGGTGTGAACTTTGGGATACATCGTCGTCTCCTCGTGCACCGGTTACTTCTCAACCCGAGCTCCTTTACCTATGCGCTTTACCTTGTTATATCTACCTTGCTTGATGTGCTATACCTAGCTTGTTATCACCTTGTTGCTCATCATGCTAGCATAGGTTGTTGGTGCTCTTAGGCAAACCCCTTGTTGATAGGCTTTGAGCTAAACTAGTAAACACATGTGTAGTTTTATTCCGCCTAGTTTAGCTCTCAAGTAGAAGTTTTTATACACCGCCTATTCACCCCCCCCCTCTAGGCGACGTCCTAGTACATTCAACTATGTTGTGGGGGTTAGAGGACAACTCACAAGTAAGTCAAAGACTCACAACAAAATTGGAAAGGTGTATCAAGGCGAGGAACAACCGGTTACACACACAAAAACAAAAACTCTATATGGTGTTAGGTATGGATGTGGAAAGCCAAATGGAAGAACCAAACGAAAAGTCTATTGTCAAAAGTGGGTAAGATCCAAAAGTCACAAGTCAAAAGCGGTGATCACAAAAGGCATACACAATGTGGAACACACGCACGGGACAAAATGGGGTTAGCGCGACCAAGGAAAATGAGCACGAACAAAATTGATCCTAACGAAGACTACTTGCTCGGTGTCACGCTAACGCAAGAGAGACCGTGGCTTGGTTGCAAAATTGAGAAGCAACAAGATTTGCGCAAGACGCCTCTCTTCTTTTTTCTCTCATTTACTTATAAGCTTTGGACTCTTTTGTGTATAGGTGTCACTCACACTCTTTTTTCTTTTTGTATTATTATTTTTTATGTAAGGATACTACTATCTATGTAAGTATGTCACACTTCTTTTGCTTATATTTTCACAACGAGCTTGCTTCTTAGCTTTGCTCAACAAACGCACACCCTCACGGTCAGGACGCTTGCGCAATGCTTCGCAACACTAGAAAGACACTCTCGATGGGAAATGTACGCAAAGGAGGCTAGGGCTACAAGGAAAGGGCAAGTTATATCACTTGATGATGGTGGCCGACGATCTTGAACTTGCTATGGTGGTGGAAGGTGTCAAATGAACCGCTTGGATCCTCGGGGTCCGTCGTCATTGTCGATGTTGCGGAAGCTTTGTGGTAGCTGAAATGGCACGCAAACCGAAGTCCAAACATAAAAGGGATAGTACCAATGCGAAAAACGAAGATAGCTGTGAAAATTTCGGCCAGGCGGAACTTCCGGTCGCAACAGATATGCGGGCTGTTCGTCGATTTGGGCGGAAATCCGGGCCGAAAATCTTCGAATTCGTGAAAAATTTGGCACTAGAAGGTGTGGAAGGTGGGGGAGTTGTAGATCAACACCAAAGACAAGTTTCTATTGGATCAAAACCACCAAAAACTCAACAAATCGCGAGATCCAACCAAGGCCAATTTGAGGCTATTTTTTGGGATTTTCGAAAATTTTCTCAAGAAATTTTTTGGGGGTGTGGGGGTCAAATCCGTGGCAACCAAGGAGCTCTTGATACCATATGATGAGGGCTAAGCTCTAGGGGAGGCCCGATCTTCACAGATTTGGATGGGATTCGTGGGGAAGGTGGAAGAACACGCAGAACACGGGTGGAAAGCGGGGTGGATCGAAGATACAAACGCAACACACACACAACCGGTTGTTCTTCGTTGGCCCGATACACCAACCCAATGGAATTGCAAGAAAAAGACCTAGAAGGAGTAGAATCCCTCACAAAAGATTGGCAAGCAATTGATAGAGTTCCAAAGAGGAAAAGAGTGCAACGATAGAATTGCAAGAAGCAAAATATCCAAACACTAGAATTCCTAGAATGGAAGAGACCAATTCCTTAGAAGAGTCTTGATAACTTCATAGATGTGGATCTAGAAGGGTTTCCCATAGGGAGGAGCAAAGCTCATGTTTAATCTTACAGCAAGTCTGAATCTCAGATCTGAACCAACAAGGCTATTTATAGTTGGTGGGGCGAAGGGGTAAGTTACATGCTGAAAAGTGTTGTTTGTGCTGAAAGTCGCGCAGGCGGAAGTTCCGGTCGCTCGGGGCGGAAGTTCCGGCTGGATTCCCTTCACCGGGGGAAGTTCCAGTCCTGGGGGGCGGAAGTTCTGGTCGGGGCGTTACTTCCGGCCAACTTCCGGCCTAGTTCCAAAAACGACCGATTTCCTTGCAGCAACGTCCCGGGGCGTTTTGGCGCATTTTCGGAACTGGGGCGGAACTTGGGCGGAAGTTCCGGCTGGATTCTCTTTCCTGGGCGCTGGATGGCATCTGGGAGGCATCTGGCCGGAAGTTCCGGTCCTGGGGGAGGAAGTTCTTGCTGGAGCGCTGGGTCTCCATCTTCTTCATTTTCAGCTCCCTCTCCATTGGCTTGGTTTCCATGGCTTGCGTCTTGATCGATGTACCTGATTGAACACAAGGTATTTGCATGAAGTAGCATGTCATCCAATGAGGTATCAAATGCATACGTGAAAAGGAGCGAATTCACCTCTTGGTGTATGGCTTTGGCCCGAGCTCGTGTCATTGGGCCACGAGGAGGGCTTGTCGGTCTTGAGGAGGAGGTGTCCAAAGGCCACCCCGTATCACCTAGCGTTTCCCCTCCAACGAGCAGAATGTCGAGCGAAACCCACGCTTCCACCACGACACCATGGAACGCTACGAAGGTGAAGGCGTCGAAGCGAACGGCTTCGCACAGCGTTGGCTCCTCATCGAAGAGGCACGGACACTCTGGCAAGCGGGGTACCCTGTCCCACCGGACATGCATTGTCTATCGGGCTAGGTACTCAGCGCCAACGGCTTGCCGGTGCCGCTCGTGCCAGTAGGAGCGGCGCGCCGGGTGGCCTTGCGGATGAAGGTGACACTACTAGGGAAAACGCTATAGGGCTGCGGGGGGGGGGGGGGGGGTCATTGGCAGCGCACCACCGGTATTAGTAGTCGTGAGCCGAAAACGTGCACGCAACTGGTACATGTGTAATGGTAGCAAGCGGAGAGTTTCACACGCGACTACTAGGTAAGGTCTGGCTGTACTCGGGTCTCAAAGTATCCGCAGTACGCGCCAATGGGGGCATGGGACTGCTAGTGACTTTGCCTGCCCGCTTTTATTATATTGGGCTGACAGGCGCGAATCAACCAAAATAGTAGTCACGTGCCCTATTTTAGGCACCCTACTACTATTTCTCAGCATTTGCATCATTCCTACATTGATATCACATTTTCAGTTTTGAAAAAAATCAAAGAAAATGATAGAAAATTCATAAAATCCTTCAGAGATGACCATGTGTTATGTCAACAAACATGAATTTTGATATATTATGCAAAATAGCATCATGTCTTGGTAAAACAGCTTTTTTGGTTGACCTCCAATGAAAAAAAAAATCATATGAAAATGTATCAACGTAAAATTTTACATCCTATTTTAACCGCCTTTGGTCTTCTAGCGACTTTTTAGATTCCGAAAAGTCGAAAAGAAAAAAAGAGTTTTTCAGGTTTTAGATTTCGGCGCAAAAAGAAACCAAATATGAAAATTTCCAAAAAAGAAAATTCCCTCTCTCTAGTTTTAAAATTTTCCCTCCTTATCTACCCCTTCTCCACCTTATCCCCTCTTCCTCTTCCACTTCTTCACCTTCTCCTCTCCACTTCTCCACCTTCTTTTCTCCTCCTCTCCACTTCTCCACCTTCTCCTCTCCTCCTTTTCCACCTTCTTCTCTCCTCCTATTCCACTTCTTTCCCTTCTCTCCAAAGACGAGCTCCACCTCCGTCAACCACCTCCTCTCCGGTGACGACTACCACCTCCTCTCCAATGATGGTGAGCACCTCCGACGCCCTGCTCCTTCGCCCACATCAGGCGCCCTGCTCCTCCACCCACATCCGGCGCCCTGCTCCTCCTCTGTTGACAACTTGCTTCGATGACATGCTTCGCCATCGCCGACGCCTACTCTGACGACCTCCTATTGTCCATCTCCTCTCGTTAACGCCACAAGGAGATGACATGGACTCGATTGCTTTCTTTTATTTTTAGGGTGTTTTGTGTAAAATCAGGTGGACAGCTGGGCAATGGTCCCATTCTCTTTTTTTTAATTGCAAAAAAATCACACTAGCAGCAGACCTTATCGGCACACGACTAGTACTTTTGTGGCATCGTCTAGACCCACATGCGACTAAGACCTGCCATACTAGTCGCATGCTAGGTACACACGCGACTAGTAAGACTTAACACTGGTGAGGTGGCCTACGACTGGTAGTCAAAAATAACACATGACTGGTAGGCTTTTCTGTACTAGTGCGAGGAGCACCCGAAGGAGTTCCTGGGCCAGAGCATCACCGAACGCGCCTCGTTCGAGGAGACGGACGAGTTCCTCCAACAGTGGTCGGCGGTGGAGCACCGCCGCGAGGAGGCTGAGCGCGCACGACACCTCGGATTTTTCGTCGGCCTGGAGGACGATGGCGACGCCGACGCGTCGAACAGACCACGCAGGCGCGGCCACGCGTAATCAGGGTTGCAGCGGCTACATGCCGCCAAAGCAGGAGCCTGACAACAACTAGGACGCCTACGCGGTGGTGATGTACCCACGCCTAGGCCTCGGCCGTAGCCACCATTAGTTTTAGATTTTAGATTTCTATGTTTTTTTTCCAAATTTTGTACGAACCTGTCGCTGAACCATCTAAATCATTTTTTTTATAAATTCAATGTTTGAATTTTTTTATGGAGGACACGGCTAGGAGTCAACCCCCAACCCCACATTCATTTTAAAGCCGGCGGCCTTCTATACAAGTCAAAATACGGCTGCGTTCGGATGCTGTATGGGGACCCAAGTGGAGATGCTCTAAACTGTCATAGTTACACTGCCATTCGCCACTAATGCTGAAACACGAAATGGAAGGGCTATTTTGGAGCTAACACTTGACATCCCACCACTGGAGGTCGACACGTAACGGCTGCGATCTTCCTGAAGTAGCCCAACAAGCGGACATGGGATGGAACCTACTGTACATGAAGACGGAACCTACAAAGATGAAAGCAGTGGCTTTGATACATCCATCTTTACTTTTCCTGTAGCATGAACGATAAGGAGCTGAGTGGAGGCTGTAGCCTGTAAGAGGAATCCAGAGAAGAAGCTTAATTAATACCATTGCTGCACATGTAAGAGGCGACCGAGGGAGGAGCAAGAGGAAGAAGAACCAGAGGGTTTTGCTAAAGATGGAAGCGGAGACGGCCGTCTTCCCAGACTTGTCGGATTTCGAGTTCTTCATGATCATACTCCAAAATACCTGGGAAAAACTGGTAGGTACATACATCCTAGTTGGATATGATCTCCTCGCTGTTTTCTACACTTTGATATCTGAAGTTTTGTCGGTTAAGCTTTGAACGCTGCTTGAGCTTGATCCTTGCTGCAGAGGGTGCCTGACAAGTTCGCCAAGTTGCTGGACGGGCAAGAGCCCCGTGAAGTGAAGCTGCGGGAGGCAAGCGGCGGTCGTCGCCTGTGGGACGTGGCTGTGCTGTTCGACGGCGAAGGCCACATGTACCTGGAGCGCGGCTGGCAGCCGTTCGCCCGCGCTCACGACATTGGGCTCGGGAACTTCCTCGTCTTCAGTTACGACGGCGACGCCGTTCTCACAGTCAAGGTGTTCGACGGAAGCATGTGCCGCAGACACTACCACGACGACGACGACGACGACACCAGTACACACGCTTCTTCTTTCTCTTCTAGTATGTCTTAGCTTGCAAGAACAGAATTAAGAAGGATGATTTTCGCATTTGGCCAGACACAGGCAGTGGAACCAGCAGCCACAGCGGCACCAACAACAGCATGGACAGTGTCAGCAACGACATCAGCAGCAGAAGCACGGCGGAGATGAAGATGGACGACGCGCTGACGTCGCAGTTCACGGTCACGCTGAAACCGAGCCACCTGGGCGACAGGCAGAAGCAGTACCTGGTAATGAGACGCTGAGAACATCATGTGCAATTACTAGCTCAGTTGTGCTAATTCCTTGCCTTGGCGGTGCAGAACGTGCCACCGGCGTTCCAGAACGCGCACGGGTACGACAGGAGGAGAGAGGTGGTGCTGCGGATGCGCGGGGAGAAGTGGAGCGTGTCCCTGAAGCACAACGTCAGGGCGGATGGCAAGACCCGCGCGTCGCTCAGGTATGGGTGGCACCAGTTCTGCGTCGACAACGGCCTCGGCGTCGGCGACGTCTGCTTCTTCCGGGCGCTGCACGGGGTAGGGGTAGGCGACGACCACGCACTCAAGGTGGAGGTGCGCAAGCGAGATGACACCTTCCTGGAATGATAGGCGCGGCGCCGTGGGCGGTGGATGCAGGGCCTCCGATGCATCATATCAGTGGCCGAGCTGCAGTCCATTCTGGACGAGTTGGCTGTTGCGGCACCATAGGCCTCTCCATGCTCTGTTTGCCTGTGGTTACCATGTTAGAACAATTTCACCATGTCTATGCTGAAGCAAAGCCGAGCTTGATTGTTGTGGCAAAGCCTGGTTTGATGATACCTGCTATGTGTTGTCTGTTTTGTGTTTGTGTTTGTGGACTTTCAGTTCCAGGATTTGTTGGCTGTTGTTGCTAGTAACCACTGTGTTCGTGGTGTGACTTGGTCTGTGACCGTTTGTCTGTACCTGTTTGTAAATTTTTGTCTGTTCGTGTGCCATTTAGACTTTAGAGGGTCTGCTTATGGTTTAACTGGTTTCCAATGGATGAAGCACTCTCGCATCTCAGGGGACTGAATCACCCGTCTACAAGGGCTGCAATTAGGGCACTTATTCACTGCATGCGGCAAAATGGTATCAGTATGCAGGACTCCAAATTGACTGCTTTCATGGACAGTATTACTGTAGAAATGAGATTGCAGGGACTCTTTTCGACTCCCATGCCGCGATCGATGCTGACGGTACAAAGGGGCTAGTCCTGCTGCTTTGGCGTTCGGACTGCTATAATGCAGACAACATTTCTGTCCGGAACTTCTCCATCACCGTAGTTTTTCGCCGGTGGGTGGCTTACCGCCTTGGACGGTGTAATAATGGTGTATGAGCCACATGATTTGACAAATCTCAGAGACTCAGACAAATTTCATGAACCGGAGGGAGTAATACATATGTTGGAACTGACACACCCAAAAACTACTTAACTTAGACCCCAACCCCCAGCTTCCTGACGCCCAGGATTTTTGTGTTCAACCAGATCACATGAACTGCATCCTCAGCTTTCTCAGGGTGTTCCTTCAGGTAAGCTTCTGTAGCACGCCCACTATGCGAGTCGAAGAGAATGTTTTCCAGGTTGTGATCCAACTGACAGACGTGCAGTTCAGTCCGGCATAAGCAACGGGAGGATCTTCATTTATGATCAAGAGAGCTCTGAACTGATCCACAGGCTCCAAAATCTGGTCTTTGAATAGCATTCTCCATGTTCGCAGATAGGATAGAATCATTTCCCACAACTACTTCATGGATATCTAAGTTTTTCGGTTAACAACTAAATTGTTCCTACTATTCCACATGCTCCATATAACAGAAGATGGAATGATATTAAGTTGTGGGTATTTTTTGATTGCACAAGCATTTAGAAGCTAAGCAAAAGAAGTCAGTAATCATCGCATTAAAGACTTCAAAAACATCCAGTGCATTCTAAAGGTTTCTTTACATAAAGTGCATAAAACATCCAGCTGTTCTATAGATACCAAGCAATCATAGAACAAGTGATTAACCGATTCTATTTCTTTACATAAAGTGCATTCTAAAGGTTTCTTTAGAACCCTCTCTTCCTCAGATTATCCCTAGTCATAATCTTCTTCTGGGAGAGAAGCCATAAGAAAACTTGGGCTCTAGGTGGGCTCCTAAGATCCCACACAGGAGGCAAATAGACTCGTTCAACCCCTATATAATTAATTATAGCATATACATATTTTGAGGAATAAATCACATTTGATTCATACTTCCAAATTAGTTGATCCTCTGAGTAAAAAAAAAAACTTTATTGATCTCTAGTATCTCTATCCACCGCTCCATCATCGGAGTAGTTCTCCTAAAAGTGCACAATAATTGTTGCCCATCCCACAAGTTAGCTATAGTCTGGGTTTGCCGATTAACCACAAAAAAAATATCCCAATACTGGATAGCAAGAGGTGCATTACCAAATCAAATGTCCTCCTAAAATGTAGCAGACCTACCATTTCCAACCTTCCATTTATAACCAAACTTTGCTTCCCTAGATGCCCACAACATTCATTTCCAGAAAATAGATGGATTGGCATCTTGGCAACAGAGGATATTAGGGTTCCTAGTATTATATTTAACATCTATACCTTTTCTCAAGAGACAACCTTCCTCCTCAATACATCTCTTTTATCCAGAACCTATCAAGCAAATATTCAAAGCCTACAAGTTTTGGCGAGATGGGTGTCTGGTCGGAGTTGTATACAAGCCTTCTGTTGTGGCACAACATCAGCGTGTTTCCCCATAATGGTACAGTTCGTGCCGTTTTTCTGTTTTCGTTTGAAATTGACTCCACATAGAGTCCGTGTCCGTTTATTTTGTTAAACATAGGTATAAACCTTTCTTCCTTTGGCATAGAACTTGCCTGCTAGACTAGCTAATTCTTGCTCTATGGGCTGCTCAAATAGGAAGTATTGAAGTGCTTTTTCGTGCACCGTGCTAGGCAAATTCCGCAGTGCGACATATTGTTACGCCAAGTATATGAGTGCTTTGTGGTGTACCGTTGTGAAGAAATTTAGTGTAGGTACAGTTTCGTGAAAAATAGTACAAAAAAGAGGGTTAAAAAATCAAAGAGAGAGAGAGAGGTGGCTAAATGTTACACCAAGTTTGTTGTTTGCACTAGTAGATTGAGCAATCTTGTGCCCGTTGATATTGAGTTGTTTGCTAGTGTGTCTCCTTGTGCATTGCAACACAAGCATAACTCCGACATACCTCATATTTGAGCTCATTTTCAGAGTTGCATTTGCCCCATTTATCTCTACTGTATGTGTTTACGTGGGATTTAAGTCATACGATCAACACTAGGATTTGTGAATTGATGTTGTTAGGTATCCAAACCAAGCCCTACCATATATCCTTGGTTTGTTGTGTGAT
Source organism: Lolium perenne (assembly GCF_019359855.2). Lineage (NCBI taxonomy): Eukaryota > Viridiplantae > Streptophyta > Magnoliopsida > Poales > Poaceae > Lolium > Lolium perenne. The sequence continues at coordinate 149,342,829 of NC_067245.2, forward strand.
AGTTTTTTCTTTGATATTCGCTTCGGCTCATCCATGCATGTTCTGACTATACAACTTGGTAAGCTATCTTAATTCAATTTGGAAAGGTAAGATACATTGTTTTTTTATGTTTTGAGTGAGTTGTGAGAGTTTCACCATAAACTTTATTTTGCTTGCACGAACCTACTAATCATGTCTGCTAGTGATGTTAATGTGCAACGGAAAAAGGATCCTACAGATGTGGTGCAATGGAACTAGTATGAAGCTTTGCATCATCACTTGAACCTCAAGTTAAATAATGTTGTTGAACCCATTCAATCAGGTTTGCATCAGTGTACATATGAAAGTGTATGGGGTCACTGGCATGGCTGCACAAACACAAACTCAAGTGGCAGGAATTAAAACATCCCTCACTGATTTTCCACGAGCTGTGGCTGAATTGAGGACTCTCGTTGAACGATAGCACCCGCAACACCATGATGATGCTAGTGTTCATGGTGAAAATGAGGGTGATGATGTTGCTTATGCACGAGGGCCGCAAGGGGATCAACACCATTATATTTTTGCGTTGGTTGATCATGGCCATGGTGTTGGTCATGGCAACGGTGGTCGTGGGTATGGCCAATGCTGGTGTCGTGCCCGTAGGTTGTAGATTTGCTGCCTTTGCTCCATGAAATAATTTTAGTAATTTTGATGTACGCCATGCTAACCGCGAGGAGGGCGGACTAGACAAACCAAAATTTTCAATTCCCATATTTGAGGGCTCTCCTGATGTTGAAGAATACCTTACTTGGGAGCTAAAGATAGAAAAGTTATGGCATCTCCATGAGTACACTGATGTCTACGCACGCTTCTATTATTGTAGACAGTGTTGGGCCTCCAAATGCAGAGGTTTGTAGAACAACAACAAGTTTCCCTTAAGTGGATTACCCAAGGTTTATCGAACTCAGGGAGGTAGAGGTTAAAGACATCCCTCTCAAGCAACCCTGCAATTACGATACAAGAAGTTTCTTGTGTCCCCAACACACCCAATACACTTGTCAGATGTATAGGTGCACTAGTTCGGCGAAGAGATAGTAAAATGCAAGTGATATGGATGAATATGAGTGGTAATAACAATCTGAAATAAATATGGTAGCAAGTAAACATGCAGTAAAACAGTAAATAAATGGTGATTCGTTGTTTGGAAACAAAGCCTAGGGAAATACTTTCACCAGTGATCACTCTCAACAATGATATCATAAAAAATATAAATATAAGCACTTCACTATGCTACACTGAACTACTCTCCGGTTGAATAATGAACACTAATTCATCGCGTAGGGCTGCAAAAGCAAACCTTAAAGATGTATTTGCAAGTACTAATGAACACCCCACGCTGTCACTTTGAGCATTCATACGAGGTACTAACACACCACAATTTCATAGAGACATCCAACTCAAATCATAATTCAGTGAACAAATATTCTGTGAAATATAGCCTAAGAGACCCACACGGTGCACACACTATCACATTTACACACGTGGGACAAGGAGTCTCCGGAGATCGCATAAATAAATCCACTTAGATAGCATAACGACATCTAGATTACAAAGCTCATGATCACATAAAGATCACACCATGGGAGAGAGAGATGAACCACATAGCTACCGGTAGAGCCCTCAGCCCCGGGGGAGAACTACTCCCTCCTCATCATGGGAGTCAGCAACGGCGATGGAGATGGCGGTGGAGTCGATGGAGATGGCTCCGGTGGCAATTCCCCGTCCCGGCAGGGTGCCGGAAGAGAGACTTCTGTCCCTGGATCTTGTCTGCGATAGCGGTGGAGCTACGGAACTTTTCGTGGATGGAGGTTGTTTTAGGTTTTTGCGTTGAAACGAATTTATAGGCGGAAGGGCGAGGTCGGTGGCCACCTGGGTGGCCCACACCATGCCTAGGCGCGGGCCAGGGCCAGGTCGCGCCTAGGGTAGGTGTGGCTGCCCTGCGCCTCCTCTTTGTCTCCCCTCTGGACTATATCTTCGTTACGGTAAAATATTGACTTTGGCTTTTGTTTCGTTCAATTCCGAGAATATTTCCTGTACAACTTTTCTGAATATAAAATAGAAGAAAACAGGGAACTAGCACTGTGGCATCTTGTTAATAGGTCAGTGCCGGAAATCATATAAAAGTGCATCGAAGTGTAAGAAAAACATATATAAATTAATGTAAAACAAGCATGGGTCATCAAAAAATATAGATACGTTTTAGATGTATCAAGCATCCCCAAGCTTAACTCATGCTCGTCCTCGAGTAGGTAAGTGATAACAAAATAAATTTTGAGGTGATATGCAGCCAACACAATCTTGATCTAGCATGTAAAGCATTGTGAGCTGGAATCTAAGTACTCTAAACATAGGCATGATAGATATAATTCAATAGAACTTAGTAACTATGTTATAACATGAAGAGTAACTCAAACAAAGGATCATGAATAATAGTGCATCGAAAGCAACTGTTTGTTTGAGTTACTGTTCATGTTATAACATAGTTACTAAGTTCTATTGAATTATATCTATCATGCCTATGTTTTTGTTTATGAGCATAGATTAAACATAACAAAGTGGTACTCAACATGTCCTTTATGGAATAGCAAAACATAAATGCTAGGACACCTTTAAAGTTCAAAGGATGCCTAGATACAAGTAATTTAAGAGCAAGCAATAGCACAATCATGAATCAATCAATAATAATTTTGGGGCTATGCACATTGCACTAAGAATGACAACTATGCTCTCTTAATTGGTGCATAAAGTAGAAGATGAAGACTCAACATAAAAGTAAAAGAGAGACTCTTTGCAGAGTAAGCAAGATAAACAAGTTTTATAAACCTTCCAAAAAGTATGCTACTTATTAGCTTTGAGCTCTCATTGCTCCTATCATAAGCATCTTGAATGGTTAAAGTTAATGTGAGTCAAATATGAGCTATATGATTGACAAATCACAAGTTGAAAATCTCATGCCCCTTGAATGCGAGTACTAAACCTCATCCTGCTCAACTTAGGTCCCAAATAAGTTCTTTTCATTGTAAGTATACATGTATCATTGAGAACCGCCATCGGGTACCTCTTGCCCGATGATATGGAAGTACTCTTGTAGGAGCAATCCCATGCCAAAATGGCAAGGCAAACAGACAATGAGCATCTCAGCAATTTTTATTTACTATGGGTATAGCTTTTTATTGAAAATGCTTCATAGAATGATCACTATGGTTTAGCTGTAAATTTCCACCATGAATGATGCATGGATTAGATTAGCGGTCCAGGTGTTTCTCTAACTCATATACAAACACCATGTACTTATAAGTTTCGATTTTATTTCGCACCGCTAGGCATCCATAAACAAAAGAACATGACATCACCTAAATATAAGTGCAATGTTGAAAGTGTTCCCCATGAAAGCATGGTTATACTAACTCCCAACTTGAAATTTGCAAACATATAAACTTCATAAGATAGGCACAATGATCAAATTTATTAAGTGCAAGAAAGTAAATGTGCCATCAAGTTCATGAGAGCTTTACTGACTAATTTTCTCATGCCAAAATTTAATTTGGAAGATAAATAAAAACATGATGATCATATTTGAAATAGCAATAATGCTATTAGGTAGATATGGTGGACACAATTGGCAAACTTTAATTTAATGGTGGTTGGATGCACGAGTAGAGTTCATACTCAGTACAGGCAAAACCTAGCAAAACACTCGGAGCGGCCAACTAAGAGAGCAATAATGGCCATAATCATGCATAGCGACAAAACATTGCCAATCAAGGCATAAAGTGATTTTACAAGTCAAAAACTAAATGATCATAGAGTCTTTAGTTGACTGGTTATAATCATAACATGGTATAAGCATGCGCCAAGTCAACCCAATAAAGCATCAAAGGATAATACCACAATATTATGCTTTTATGATAGAAACAACACATGATTCTTTAAATGACACATTATGCACTCTCAGCCATTTGAAACAAGTCATGCTACAACAGTAAATACTAAGCATATGACAAGAATAACATTTAACATGACATGTGATACGTCTCCAACGTATCTATAATTTCTGATGTTCCATGCTAGTTTTATGACAATACCTACATGTTTTGCTCACAGTTTATAATGTTTTTATGCGTTTTCCGGAACTAACCTATTAACAAGATGCCGAAGTGCCAGTTCCTATTTTCTGCTGTTTTTGGTTCCAGAAGGGTTGTTCGGGCAATATTCTCGGAATTCGACGAAACGAAGACCAAACATCATAATTCACCGAGACGGACCAGGACACCGAAGGAGAGTTGGAGGGGAGGCCTGGGCCCCCAGACCATAGGCCGGCGCGGCCTGGAGGGGGGCGCGCCGCACTATGGGGTGGCCCCCCCAGGCGCCTCCTTGCGCTGCCTCTTCGCCTATAAGACCCCTCGCGACCTAAAACCTCAAGACGGATTGACGAAACTCCAAAAAGACTCCAGGGGCGCCGCCGCCATCGCGAAACTCCAATTCGGGGGGCAGAATCTCTGTTCCGGCACGCCGCCGGGATGGGGAAGTGCCCCCGGAAGCCATCTCCATCGACGCCACCGCCTCCATCATGCTCCGTGAGTAGTTCCCCCATGGACTACGGGTTCTAGCAGTAGCTAGTTGGTACTCTCTATCCCATGTACTTCAATACAATGATCTCATGAGCTGCCTTACATGATTGAGATTCATCTGATGTAATCAGTGTTGTGTTTGTTGGGATCCGATGGATTGTTACATTATGATTAGTCTATCTATAAAGTTTGTGAAGTTATTGTTGCTGCAATCTTGTTGTGTTTAATGCTTGTCACTAGTGCACGAGTGGCATGATCTTAGATTTAAGCTCTATACTTATTGCTTAGATTGTATCTACAAGTTGTTTGCACATATTGCTGTCCGGAATCCGAGGCCCCAAAGTGACAGAAATTGGGACAACCGGAGGGGAAGGCTGTGATATGAGGATCACATGTTTTCACCAAGTGTTAATGCTTTGCTCCGGTGCTCTATTAAAAGGAGTACCTTAATAGCCAGTAGATTCCCTTGAGGCCCGGCTGCCACCGGCTGGTAGGACTTTGTGCAAGTTTCTCATTGCGAGCACGTACGACTATATATGGAAAACATGCCTACATGATTAATAATCTTGATGTTCTATCTTAATGCTATTTCAATCCTATCAATTGCCCAACTGTAATTTGTTCACCCAACACTTGTCACTTGTTATTTGAGAGTTGCCACTAGTGTAGATCGCTGGGAACCCCGGTCCATCTCTCATCATCATATACTCGTTCCTATATGACATTCGAAGTAGTATCAACTATTTTCTGGTGCCATTGCCTCTCGTGTTATCACATCGCTGCCGTGTTATCAAGTATCGTTGCTCTCATATTATTGCTGCTTTCACATCACCCCTGTTACTAGTGCTTTTCCAGGTGCAGCTGAATTGACAACTCAGTTGTTAAGGCTTATAAGTATTCTTTACCTCCCCTTGTGTCGAATTAATAAATTTGGGTTTTACTTCCCTCGAAGACTGTTGCGATCCCCTATACTTGTGGGTTATCAAGACTATTTTCGGGCGCCGTTGCCGGGGAGGCATAGCTCTACTCATAAGTTCACCTGGGGAGTACACTCTACCTCTCTCTCTGTTTTTATTTTATTTTATTTTGTTTTGCTTAGTTTAATTTCATCTAGTTTATTTGTGCTTAGTTTATTTCTGTCTAGTATTATTTTGCTTAGTTTACTTTTGTCTAGTTTGTTTTTGTCTTGTTTTACTTTTCTCATATACCCAAAAATCCATAAAAATTTGAAAACCCTAAAAATTAAAAACTGTTGTTATGGGAGAACCCACAACCTATTTGGAGCTCATAGAATTATATAATAATTATAGAGAATCAAGAACGGGGAAAGTCATGAGTGCCGTGATAGAAAAATTGAATACAATTGCTAAAATCTTGCTTAAACGCCATGATATAAACTGTTGCTCTCAACAGGATACTAAACATCTTAAATTTCAATGTGGCTTTAGTGAAGAAGTTTTAATTATGAACTACAATTGGAATAACTATATTCATCTTGGGTTCGAAGAGGTAGAACAATTTGTCTTATTTATGGGAGCCTCTGAGATAGAATCCTTCATGGCTAAAAATTATGAAACTTGTGTTGTTTGTAAGGACCTTAAAGATTATGTCTCTTCTATCCTTAATTTTTGCATAGAAAGTTACAGTAATAATCCTTATATCATTGATTATAAAGAGAGACTCATTAATGCACAAGAATGCACTCACAATTTGCAGGAACCTGTGGAAGAAGAAATTGATGAACCTGAAAGCTCATTGGATGAAAAAGAGGAGGAAATTGATGAACCTGAAAGCTCATTGGATGAAAAAGAAGAGGAGAGTGATGAACAAAAGGAGGAAGAATGGATTAGCTACCCATGACAAACTTCTAATGAGAGTAACTCTTTATCTCTTACACTATTTGATTGTCCTCCATGCTTACCAAAGAAGGATGAATGTTATGTTCATGTGGATTTTCTTGAAATATTACCTATAAGTAAAACTTGTGAGAATAATTATGCTACTATTATCTATGATAATCCATGCTATTTTGATAAATCTTATGATAATGCTTTGTTTGTGCCTGATATCGAAATGCATGGTACTAAAGAGTTTTGCGTAGCAAATGTTTATGATAAAGCTCTAGATAATGGTCCTATGTTACTTGATAATATTAATTGTACTACTAATGAAAATGGGATTGGAGAGTTCTTGACTTTATGTAGGAGTCCCATATCTCTTGAGATTAATCAATCATCTTGTTATATTTTTGATGAAAGTGGGTTTGAAAGTTTTAATCCCACTATTTTTGAGCTTGATAAAAATTATGTGTTTGTGGATCATGAAAAACATGCTCTATGTGATAGTTATATTGTTGAGTTTGTTCATGAAGCTAATGAAAATTATTATGAGAGAGGAAAATATGGTTGTAGAAATTTGCATGGTACTAAAACACCTCTCTATATGCTGAAACTTTTGAAGATACTCTTGTTTTATCTTCCTATGCTTGTCACTTTGTTCTCCATGAATTTATTTGTGTACAAGATTCCTATGCATAGGAAGTGGGTTAGACTTAAATGTGTTTTGAATTTGCTTCTTGATGCTCATTTTGCTTCAACTCTTATTTCTTGCGAGAGCATCATTAAAATTGCTGAGCCCATCTTAACGGCTATAAAGAAAGCACTTCTTGGGAGATAACCCATGTCTTTATTTTGTTACTGTTTTGTTGTGTCTTGGAAGTTGTTACTACTGTAGCAACCTCTCCTTATCTTTATTTTATTGCATTGTTGTGCCAAGTAAAGTTTCTAATATAAGGTTGATACTAGATTTGGATTTCTGCGCAGAAACAGATTTCTATCTGTCACGAATTTGAGCAGGGTTCTCTATAGGTAACTCAGAAACAACTGCCAATTTTTGTGTGTGTTCCTCAGATATGTACGCAACTTTCATTAGTTTTGAGTTTTCTGATTTGAGCAACGGAAGTACCTCTTAAAAATTCATCTTTACTGGCTGTTCTGTTTTGACAGATTATGTCTCTGTTTTTTTGCATTGTCTCTTGTGGACTTTAAGTGAGGCTTTCTAGACGTGGAGAGTTGTAGCTAATGTTTTATTGAGTTATTGCAATGTGTCACTACAGGACTAAAGTGGATTAAAGTTTTTTGAGTACTAACCCCTCTAATGAAGTTTATGAGAAGTTTGGTGTGAAGGAAGTTTTCAAGGGTCAAGAGAGGAGGATGATATATGATCAAGAAGAGTGAAAAGTCTAAGCTTGGGGATGCCCCCATGGTTCATCCCTGCATATTTCAAGAAGACTCAAGCGTCTAAGCTTGGGGATGCCCAAGGCATCCCCTTCTTCATCAACAACTTATCAGGTCACTTCTAGTGAAACTATATTTTTATTCGGTCACATCTTATGTGCTTTACTTGGAGCGTCTGTGTGCTTTTATTTTTGTTTTTGTTTGAATAAGATCGGATCCTAGCAATCCTTGTGTGGGAGAGAGACACGCTCCGCTTTTTCATATGAACACTGGTGTTCTTCGTTTTACTTTTAATGTTCATGACAAAAGTTGGAAGCTACAGCACTTATTGTTATTTGGTTGGAAACAGAAAATGCTTCATATTGTCTTGGATAATTTGATACTTGGCAATTGTTTTGAGCTCTCAAGTAGATCAAGTTTAAGCCCTTGCACCATGTAGTTTGAACCTATTAGTGGAGAACTACCGTAGAGCTTGTTGAAATTGGTTTGCATGATTGGTCTCTCTAAGGTCTAGACATTTTCTGGTAAAAGTGTTTGAGCAACAAGGAAGACAGTGTAGAGTCTTATAATGCTTGCAATATGTTCTTATGTGAGTTTTGTTGTACCGGTTCATACTTGTGTTTGCTTCAAATAACCTTGCTAGCCAAAGCCTTGTACTGAGAGGGAATTCTTCTCGTGCATCCAAAACCTTGAGCCAAAACCTATGCCATGTGTGTCCACCATACCTACCTACTATGTGGTATTTCTCTGCCATTCCAAGTAAATACTTCATGTGCTACCTTTAAAAAATTCAAAAGTTATTATCTCTTATTTGTGTCAATGTTTTATAGCTCATGAGGAAGTATGTGGTGTTTTATCTTTCAATCTTGTTGGGCAGACTCTCACCAATGGACTAGTGGCTTCATCTGCTTATCCAATAATTTTGCAAAAAGAGCTGGCAGCGGGGTTACCAGCCCCAATTAATTAACTTTCATTAATAATTCTCTTCACATGTTTTGCCCTGATTCATCAGTAAGCAACTTAATTTTGCAAATAGACACTTCTTCATGGTATGTGAATGTTGGAAGGCACCCGAGGATTCGGTTAGCCATGGCTTGTGTAAGCAAAAGGTTGGGAGGAGTGTCAACCATAAATAAAACTAAAGTACATGTGTAAACAAAAGAGAAGAGGGATGATCTACCTTGCTGGTAGAGATAACGTCCTTCATGGGAGCCGCTCTTTGAAAGTCTGTTTGATGAGGGGGTTAGAGTGCCCACTACCATTCGTTGACAACAACAAACACCTCTCAAAACTTTACTTTTATGCTCTCTATATGATTTCAAAACTTAAAAAGCTCTAGCACATGATTTAATCCCTGCTTCCCTCTGCGAAAGGCCTTTATTTTACTTTATGTTGAGTCAGTTTACCTACTTCCTTCCATCTTAGAAGCAAACACTTGTGTCAACTGTGCATTGATTCTTACATACTTGCTTATTGCACTTATTATTCTACTTTGTGTTGACAATTATCCATGAGATATGCATGTTGAAAGTTGAAAGCAACTGCTGAAACTTATATCTTCCTTTGTGTTGCTTCGATGCCTTTACTTTGAATCTATTGCTTTATGGGTTAACTCTTATGCAAGGTTTTTTGATGCTTGTCTTGAAAGTACTATTCATGAAAAGTTTTGCTATATGTTATCTATTTGTTAGCAAACTATAGATCGTTGCCTTGATTCACTTCATTCATTTCATATGCTTTACAATAGTATGATCAAGATTATGTAAGTAGTCACTACAGAAATTATTCTTTTTTATCGTTTACCTACTCGAGGGCGAGTAGGAACTAAGCTTGGGGATGCTTGATACGTCTCCAACGTATCTATAATTTCTGATGTTCCATGCTAGTTTTATGACAACACCTACATGTTTTGCTCACACTTTATAATGTTTTTATGCGTTTTCCGGAACTAACCTATTAACAAGATGCCAAAGTGCCAGTTCCTATTTTCTGCTGTTTTTGGTTCCAGAAGGGCTGTTCGGGCAATATTCTCGGAATTCGACGAAACGAAGACCAAACATCATAATTCACCGAGACGGACCAGGACACCGAAGGAGAGTCGGAGGGGAGGCCTGGGGCCCCCAGACCATAGGCCAGCGCGGCCTGGAGGGGGGCGCGCCGCCCTATGGGGTGGGCCCCCCAGGCGCCTCCTTGCGCCGCCTCTTCGCCTATAAGACCCCTCGCGACCTAAAACCTCGAGACGGATTGACGAAACTCCAGAAAGACTCCAGGGGCGCCGCCGCCATCGCAAAACTCCAATTCGGGGGACATAATCTCTGTTCCGGCACGCCACCGGGACGGGGAAGTGCCCCCGAAAGCCATCTCCATCGACGCCACCGCCTCCATCATGCTCCGTGAGTAGTTCCCCCATGGACTACGTGTTCTAGCAGTAGCTAGTTGGTATTCTCTATCCCATGTACTTCAATACAATGATCTCATGAGCTGCCTTACATGATTGAGATTCATCTGATGTAATCGGTGTTGTGTTTGTTGGGATCCGATGGATTGTTACATTATGATTAGTCTATCTATAAAGTTTGTGAAGTTATTGTTGCTGCAATCTTGTTGTGTTTAATGCTTGTCACTAGTGCACGAGTGGCATGATCTTAGATTTAAGCTCTATACTTATTGCTTAGATTGTATCTACAAGTTGTTTGCACATATTGCTGTCCGGAACCCGAGGCCCCAAAGTGATAGAAATTGGACAACCGGAGGGGAAGGCTGTGATATGAGGATCACATGTTTTCACCAAGTGTTAATGCTTTGCTCCGGTGCTCTATTAAAAGGAGTACCTTAATAGCCAGTAGATTCCCTTGAGGCCCGGCTGCCACCGGCTGGTAGGACAAAAGATGTTGTGCAAGTTTCTCATTGCGAGCACGTACGACTATATATGGAAAACATGCCTACATGATTAATAATCTTGATGTCTGTCTTAGTGCCATTTCAATCCTATCAATTGCCCAACTGTAATTTGTTCACCCAACACTTGTCACTTGTTATTTGAGAGTTACCACTAGTGTAGATCGCTGGGAAACCCGGTCCATCTCTCATCATCATATACTCGTTCCTATATGACATTCGAAGTAGTATCAACTATTTTCTGGTGCCATTGCCTCTATGTTACTCAAGTATCGCTGCTTTGTGTTATCACTATTGCTCTCATATTACTGCTGCTTTCACATCACCCCTGTTACTAGTGCTTTTCCAGGTGCAGCTGAATTGACAACTCAGTTGTTAAGGCTTATAAGTATTCTTTACCTCCCCTTGTGTCGAATCAATAAATTTGGGTTTTACTTCCCTCGAAGACTGTTGCGATCCCCTATACTTGTGGGTTATCAACATGCCAAAGTCTATGCCATAGTCTAGACAACCTTCCTTTTGCATCACTATAGTCATGAAATATTTTACTCGTATCCAACACCAATCAACTTATTTGAAACAGCTCTTAGAGATGAAATACAATATGGACCAGAGAGCTAATCATTCACAAATAAAGAATACTAACGAGCTCTGGAAAAAAATAGAGTGAAAGAATAAGAGCTAAACGCAGTACTAGAAAACTAGAACACTCGCAGAACAATAAGAGCGAAAACTAGAGCGTTATGTGCAATTAAAACGGAGCGTGCCTCTCTCCAAAATAAATGTGCCGGGATCCAACCATATGCTACAGCAAACTAAACTAAACTAAAAAAATAAAGACGCTCCAAGAACAACACATAGTGTATGAAGCAATAAAAATATAGCGCATAGAGAGATGACCTGTTGCTTTGTTGATGAAGAGGGGATGCCTTGGGCATCCCCAAGCTTTAACGCTTGTACCTCTTGGATATTTCTTGGGGTGCAGGGGCATCCCCAATCTTGAGCTTTTATCCATTCTTCATCTCATCACATCATTCTTCTCTCCCTACACTTGAAAACTTCCTTCATACAAAACTTCACACAATTCTCTATTAGCAGCATTAGTACAATCAAAATAAACAAATCCACTTGATTTCAGTTCTAGCATACATCAAACATGTATTAAAGAATTAGCTACTGTAGAAACTCTTAAAAAAGCTCTTTGATCAAAATAACTCAAAAAGAAAGAGATTAAGAGACAAATGCAAATAGTGGCAGAAATCTGTCAAAACAGAACATTAGGTAAAGATCGATTTTTTCGAAAATCTTTTGTTGCTCATCTTGAAAAGTGGTGAAATAACGAAAGTTAGATAATAACCAGGGGCATATGCATAAACAATGGCAGCTCAAAATTCCTCTTTGGCTATTTATACCATTTTGTTATGGTAATAGCACATAATCTGTTTTCAGGGCAGCAAGTTCTCCAAATCTTACTTTCTTCCTATTAGAGGCTATTCTTGGCACAAAAATGAAATAAAAATGATAATAAGAGATTATTACAGAGGTAATAACTTCCAAGACTCAACAAAAGAAAAATTACAGAAATAAAACAATAGGTTGTCTCCCATAAGTGCTTTTCTTTAACATCTTTCAGCTAGGCTCAATAATTTGAGAAGATGCTCACATAAGAAATATGAATTGAAGTAAAAGAGAGCACCAAGAAGCAAATAAAAAAATTAAGTATAACCCACTTCCTATTCATAGGAATCTTATACACAAATAAATTCACAAAGAACAAAGTGACAAGCATAGGAAGATAAAACAAGAGTAACTTCAAAACTTTCAGCATATAGGGAGGTATTTTACTACCATGAAAACTTCTACAACCATATTTTCCTCTCACATAATAACTTTCAGTAGCATCAGGAATAAACTCAACAATATAACTATCACATAAAACATTCTTATCATGAGCTACATGCATAAAATAATTATTACTCCCCACATAAGCATAGTCATTCTTATTAATTGTAGTGGGAGCAAATTCAACAAAATAGCTATCATTATTATTCTCATCACCATAATCATCAAATATAGGAGGCATATTGTAATCATAATTAATTTTCTTCTCAATAGTAGGTGAACTGAAAATAACATAATCATCATATATTGGAGGCATAGTATCATCATAGCAAATTTCCTCCTCTAAAGATAAGGAACTAAAAAGATAATTTTCATAAAAACTTGCTTTTCCAAGCTTAGACTTTTCCATAGAATTAGCAATAATGGTGTTCAAAAAATTCATACTAATAACATTGCTACCAGCATGCAAGTAAAGTTTCATAGATTTTTTTAATTTTCTCTTCAAACACCTCATGTCCTAACTCAAGATAACTACTATAAAGCTCTCTAATTTTTGTTTGTTGTTTTCCATTAAGCCTAACTAGTGCAAATAAAAACAAGAAACAAAAAGATGTAATTGCAGAATCTAAAGGAAATAACTTTGAGCACTCACCAGCAACTAGAAAACTTAATAGCCAGATGATGTGAGTACCTTTTACATTACCTCCCCGGCAACGGCGCCAGAAAAGAGCTTGGTGTCTACGCACGCTTCTATTCTTGTAGACAGTGTTGGGCCTCCAAGTGCAGAGGTTTGTAGAACAGCAGCAAGTTTCCCTTAAGTGGATCACCGAAGGTTTATCGAACTCAGGGAGGTAGAGGTCAAAGATATCTGTAACATCCCAACCTTGTTTATCTAAATAAAGGAGTGTTCATGAGCATTGCATGCATGTGGTTTGAATTTGAACAAATTTGCATCTCCATTTTCACTATGCAAATCCCTCTCTATTTCTTTCTTAACTCAAATTCTCTCAAGTTTTGAACATTAGGCCACATGGAAATTTTGTTATTCAATAAGGCCATGTGGGTTTAATATCCTCTCTGCAAAATTTGAGTTCAAACAAAATTCAAAACAGATTTGAAATTAGAATTTGAGAAGAGAAACAAAAATAAAAAAAGGGGAGAAACCCTCTCTCTCCCTAACCTGGGCTCAGCCCACCCCCTTCTCTCTCTTTTCCCTCACTGGCCGCAGCCCAAACATGGCCCAAGTGGCCCAGCCGCACCCCTTTGCCAGCCCAACAGTTTTTCCAGGGGGTTTTCTGGAAAAATGTCGTCTTCCCCGCGCCTCCAAGCTACTGCATGGCGCGCGCGCGGCCGCTCGATGGCGCCGGCGGCCAGGATGAGCTCGCCGCCCCCGGCGGCTATAAGAAGCTCGCCGCCGCCGCCCCTAACCCTAATTCCCCACTATCCCCTTCCCCGTGCTCTCCCGCAGCCCCAAACCCTAACCTACTGCCGCCCCGGCCACCGCTCAATTCGTCGCCGACGAGCTCCCCCGGCCACCGCCGACCCCGCCGACGCGCTCCTGGTGAGCTGCTGCTTCCTCCCATGCCCTTAGCTCCCTCTCTCTCCCCCTCTAGCCCCGCCCCCGCATGCACCTGCCCCGGGCCGGCGCTCGACCTCGCCGTCGGCCGTGCTCCGGCGGCCAATAGCGGGCGGCGCCGCCACCCCTGGACTCCCCACGTCGAGGCGCCCCATTTTCCCCTGCCTGCGAGCCCGATTGCCCTCCGAATCGCCCCAATTGCAACCCGGCCGAGCTTCTCTGTGAGCTCATGGCCATGCTGACGTCAGCATGATGCCATAATTAGCTTTTCCTATTTTCTGTTATTAATTCATGTATTTCTTTAAATAGGAAATATAATGACAGGTGGACCCCATCTGTCAGGATTTTAATAATTAGGAAATATTTTAGAAAAGAATAAAATTATGACAAGTGGGTCCAAATTATTAAACTTTTATTATTTTTTGTATAATTTTCTGAAATTGATTTAAAATGAATTAAATCCTGGAAATTCATAAGTAATTCATTTTAAATCAGAAAAATATAAAATTATATATCAAAATGATCAGAAAAACATTTCCTAATTGTTTATCCATGTTTCATACATGTTTGAACCAATTAAATGTGAGCCTCTGTAGAAACCCTAAATCAACCCCTCTCTTACGTCGGGATCGATGCCGAACCCCTCTTTTTCAGTCGATGCACCTAGGGTTTAACCGAATCCCTTTAATATGACATGTCATCATATTGTATGTGCATTGCATTATACCATGTCTTGATTGTGCTCTTCCTTTCCGGTCTTTGGTTCTTCACGATAGGGACCGAACGCGAGCCTGAGATCAACGCCCCCGAAGAGCAGCACCAGAACAACGAGGGACAAGGCAAGCCCTAACCTGGTTCATATATGGTTTCGAAATGCTTTACTTCTGGTTCTTACATATTGCATCCGCTTCAAATATGTTTTATCGGCAGTTCTAGATATCCTATGTATGCATATTCCATCCTTGTAGCCCAGAGTTACTGATCCATCGCTCCCAGCAAAACTAGGTCTGAGCTTGTTCGCATCGCTAGAGCCGTATATGTGTTATGCTTAGCCATGCTTAGCTGTTGAAGTCTGATCCATCCGGTTGATGAATCAGAGCTACGAATGAACCTAGTTTGACAGGATGACGTGGTAAGATCAGTGATAATGTTAATAAACATGCTAAAGGCTTGGATGGGCCGCCACATGGGGATGTGGTGATTTGACTCGTTCTCGCCGATACTGTAACACCCCAACTTTTGCAACCTTGATTATTTGTCCATAATGCAAAAATTAGGGGGAACAAAAACTTTTTCTTTAGACTAATTAAGATGAATTGCCTTGATCTGTTTGTTATGGTGAACTGCCTTGATCTGTTGGTAGATAAATTGTCTTGATTTGCTTGTTGAGTTTTGTTTTGAGCTACCCGTAATAACAACACCTCTAGTGGTTAAACAAGCAACTCACTAAATAAAACACATGTGTGGCTTAGGAATAAATGTTTTCCTTCTTACTACACCAAACCTCTCTCCTGATGGCAACATGAGTGTGCCATGTTGATATTTCTCTTTGTGTCAATCTAGCTCAATCATCCTTAAAACAAAACTTGGGATCATCTACCCCTAGCTACATCCCTCTCTTATACCCACTCATCCTTGTTGGTTTTGAGGCCATGTCGACCATCTGTGTTGTCAGGCTTAAAATGTCCAGACTTTGGCAATTGATCTCTAAGCACCCACAACTGTTTTTGGTGACCTCAATGCATGGATCTCATCTATGCAACATCCTCTTCAACTTCCACATCTTGCATGTCCCATGCAACCCCTTCAATTCTTATCTTCACTTGATCTTCTACCCTATCCATTACTTCGGCACTAGATCACTTCCTCCTGTTTTACCTCTAGTTTTTATTTTAGTCCCAAGTTTAATCCCCACAAAACCAAGAGTGAAGATGGTAGCTACATTATGTAGCCACTCTCTACCCTTGAGATCACTTCTCCCAAAATATTTTACTCACCAAAAACCCTATTTAAGATTCTTCTCAAATTTTTTTTTCTCTACAAGAATAATCCTAGTTTTAACATAGCTTTTCAAACCTTTAAATAGGAAATGTGTGTGGTATTTTGTATTACCTCATTTCTTTTCCTACCCAAAAATAATTTGTATAAAAGTATGTATTTTATTCTTTCTTTTAAATGCATGGCTATGTGCTATCCTTGCACCTTTTAAAATCAAATAAATTTCAGGAAGATCTACCATGCATAGTTATGCATGTACTTTTACCTTCTTCTTTTTTTAAATCAAAGTACTACCTTGCTGCTCTCTAAATTTTCAAAATATATTCAAATGACTTGTATTCAAAATTTGACATAAACTTGTGAAGTGATTCAAACCACTCCCATTTGACCTCATAATTGAAGAACCACCCTTAAGCACCTTGTGCACCCCTCTGATCTTGCCCATTATATTTTATTCGCCAAACCAGATTGGGTTTCTAGTGATTCATCTCCAACTTCCTTTTTGGTTTCTGAAAAAAATCTTTGAAAATAATTCTAGTTTTCTTCATAGATCTACCACCATCATCACCACCCCTCACCAACTCAATATCATCCATAGAAGAGAAATATTGTTGATCCACTTGTGCATGGCACAAGTAGAAGCCGGCCATGCATGCCAAGCTTTGGCAAGATGTGAGCCGGCCACATCTCTCTTCTTCTCACTCTAATTCTTTTTGGATCACCACTACCCATCACACTAACCTCTCCAGCACCCTATCCCTCTCTTGTCAACCTCCACAATAACTACAACACTCCCTTTTTGCTGATTGGGTTTGGGGAAGGGGAAGAGAGGAATAATGAGGCCGGTGCATTGCTCCTCACAAAATCTTGAAGAATCTTGCTGCCACCCTCACCCTCCCTTTCCACCCCATACCACACCAAACCAGCACCTCCTGCACTCTATCCCGCAGCCCTAGCCAAACCCTAGACCCCTCCACCACCTTTGCTCTCCTCCTCCTTCCCAACGCCCTAAATGGCATAGGCATTGACCAAAAGCCCTAGGACTGCAACCCTGCGCCCCTAGCCATGTCCAGAACCTCTCCCTGGATTCCTGGAGGTCATTAGTACCTTTTCCTCGTGCCCAACGCACCCCTACACTCCTGCATGATCCTGCCATGGACGTGGTCACCCTCTTCCTGGATAGCAGCGACCCGAGCACCCCAACCCCCGAGGCTGCGCCAGGGAGACGTTATTTCATCCCTCTGCCCGATGTGCATAGTCCCGAGGCCCATCCCTGCCCGAGCCCTCTCGCCCGTGCTCGCCCCGATCGTGATCACCACGTCAAGAGCACGCCCACGTCGTTCCCAGGCCACAGCGGCTATAAAAGCCGCCCGAGCGCCCCAGCCTCTCCCTTGCCTCACTCCACCTCCCCACCCTTCCTCTGCACCTGCCGGAGCAAGCCATAGACGCCAGAAGCCGCGGCACGACGACATGGTCACCCGTCCGTGGCCACCGTCGGGTGGCGTGGATGATGGCGCCCAACGCCGACGCCCTCTGCCCTCCCGTTCTTTTTAACCACGTTCGCCATGCCCTCCTCAACCTAAACTGCCCCTCCGCTTCGTCCAGGTCTGCCGGAGCACGCCGCAGTCGTCCTCGTCCGTGAGCTGCTGCGAGGAGGAAGCATCCGGGAGGAGCCGCTGCGGAGGAACGACGCCGCCGAGCTCGCACTGGACGCGCACCTGGGCTGCGCCGGCTCGCCTCTACCTCGCCAGAGAGCCCGCCGTCGCCCAGCCCTTGCCATCGCCCACCGCCGATGAGTCTCCGCTCGCCCCTGCCCTTTTTCTTCTGTCCGCCCGCGAGCAGGGTCGCGAGGACGAGGACGCCTCGTGCGCTGCATGGCCACTTGGCCACGTAGGCCATGCAGGCATGGCCCGCCTGGGCCCTCTCCTCCCCTTTTCTTTTTTTTCAACCAGCTGGACAACTCGCCTGGGCCGGCCCAAGTCCTCAAAACCGCACGGCCCAGTAGTTTCCCGCCCGCTGATTTTCGTTTAAAAATTTGAAACAGCAAATAAAAGTTAAAAGGTATCTGTGAACCTTTTTGCAAATAACTCGAGTTTGGTAGATCGGTTTGAGATGATTCAAATTGCAGTAGAACCAGTATGAAAACACCTTTCCAATGCCACTGGCCCCATATTTTTAGGATTTTTGTACGATTGTTGGTGAATTAATCTTGTTCACTGCTTTCTGATTAGTATTTCTACTGCCAAAATTTGGAAAATTAATATTTTTGGTTGAATCCAATTGTGTTAGTCTTGTTTTGTTACTGTCAATCTAGGAAAAATAACTTCAGTCTCTGTTCATAAATTTTTGCCTCGGGTTATGGGTGTATGTGTGTCACATGCAATGTTAGAGGTAAAATCCATTTGTTTTATCCAAAACTTTGCCACCCATTTTGTTTTAAAAGTAGCCCAACCATGATTTGTTATTGTTACACAACTCCCCTGCAAATTTGTTTTACATTTCAAAACTTGGATCTTGAGTTTGGTATTGATTGTATGTTTGCTTGTTCGTTTATTTTGCGACGCTAGATTCGAACGCTATTGGAGTTGAAGGAGAAGAGGATTTTGGAGAAGGATTTGAAGAGGACCAGGGACAAGCCAACCAAGGCAAGCCATCTTTTGATCTCTGATATGATGTCTCTTTGGATGTCATCTTGTGCTATCAATGGCATCTTGGTTCTATGCGTGATGATCTCCATATTGTTGTCATATATGCTTGGGTGCAAGCATGGTACCTCTAGTAGTTTTATCTTGTCAAGGTCTTGGTAATTGGATGGGTGTATGGTATCATGACCATGGCTATCCAACTTGTTTTCTATATTTAGTTTGAACATGTTCCACCTCGGGACCAGATTCATACTACACCACCTTCTAGTGTAGAGGTATCAATACCACGATCTTGGTGTATTCTCAAATTGTGATGAGTATGCCTAATTCCCTAAATGGTGTTGGTGTTGGTCAATTGTCATCCCTATCTATTGATTAGGTTAGATAGCACCACAAATCTGAAAGTATATTTCCTCTTATGTTGTCGTAATACATGCTTAGCTCAAGCAAGTTTGATCCACTCCAATACTTTTTTTTATACCCTCAATGGCGTGATGACCCTCATCTCGGCCATAGTGTTGTATTAGTTCAACTCATGAAACTTTAGGTTGGGAACCCCTCAAGGTTTACCTTGTTGTAAAAGTTTTGAGAAAACCTTGGGTAAGCCGACCTTACCCGAGTGTATGGTTTATGAAAGGAAAGGATCTTGGAAAAGATGGTTGGAAAGAGGAATGTGTGTGACTTGGGGTTTTGAGAAAAACGACACATGGTTCTCTGTATTCGCCCGGAACAATTAACCCGCGCAACCACACTACTCCAACGTGGGCACGGGGCTTAGCTTGACGTTTGTTCTTCTTAGCATGAGGCACCGCACAACTATACAAGGGTACGGTTACCCCCGAGTCTGGGTTGTCGTAGTTGGAGACAATAGTATAACGGGAGGCCTTCGGGCTGACCCGTCCGGGAAGACACTATGGGTCTCCTGGCTTGGCGGTGGAGCCACGCTCAAGAGGAGGTGAGCTGCCACGGTGCCGGGAGGTACATACTCCATAGGGTAGGACCTCTTGCTAAGTTGAATGGGCGAAAGGCTTCGACCGATTATCCGACACCCGCATACTTTCGTATGGCGAACCGGGATGATCCCGGCGGATTTATCAGATCTTGTGGGGAAAGTGCGCACACTGCAGAGTTAAAACTATTCGAATAGCCGCGTCCACGGTCAAGGACGGTGCGGATGGCCGTTACCGAGCTGTGTCGAGTTTTGGTTTAGAAAATGATTTCCAAAGGAAATGTGTGTGTTGGATGTACCGGAAGGGTACGGAAAGGCTGGTGCCGACCATATGGAGATGGTCGAGGAAAATGAAACAAAATTGGGTGACCCTTCCTAGTGTTTCATGTAGAGGGACTCTTCTTCAATTAAGATATAGAGATGTCGTAGTTTATCTTTTGAAGTATCTTCTTCAACAAAGATATAGAGATGTCATAGGACTTCCCTAGTATCCCCATCAATTGAGATGGCGGTATGCTACCTCTTCTTTAACAAAGGTATAGAGATGTCATAGGATTCCCTTAGTGTCCCCATCACTCGAGATGCCGGGATGCTATATCCACAAGAGAAACTATTTCTCTTCCACATGCTACATCCACGAGAGAAACTATTTTTCCTCTCTTGTCTTCTCTAGTTAGAATTTTTATCACCTTCTTGATGGTTTGCGAGTACAATTCCAAGTGTACTCACGGCTTTGTCCCTGGCTATTTACTTGGCCAGACTTGAAGGAGTTCGACAGATGAAGAAGGAGTTGACGACGTCTATGCGAGCTAGGAACGTCTTCCCGCCGCTGTTGCTGTAGGGTTATGGCAGATGACTTGGGTACTGCGCTGCTGAAGTGATAATGCTACTCTGATGTTTAGTTAGGCCCTTCGAGGCTATTATGTAAGTATTGGTCATGTGACCATGTTGTAATTTTCTTATTCCGCTTTGCAATGGATGGTGTAATTTGATATCAGTTCGGTTATGTGTTCACGGCGCACTGATCATGGGATCGTGAACTGTATACATAACAGGGATTTTGGACAGCTAGTCCGGGGTCCCCACAGAGCTGGTATCAGAGCTATCCTGACTGTAGGAGACCTTAGTTAGCATGGACGTTAGTTAGGAAACAAGTACTTGGAAAAAACTATTTACGAAACAAATTCTTTCTATAGTCAGAAGCATAGCTTCTACTCCTCTTGTTTCTTCAAAACTTCTAATTCTTACCTCATTCTCCGATTATCAAAAATGTTTGAAAATTCTTACTCTATTGTCTCATCCACTTCAAACCTACATATTGGACGATGTCCCCAACTCAGACCGGAGACTCGACCTCAAATATGGATCAATCCCTCAGGAAGACTCGTGTATCTCCAAACAACAGTTATTGAAGATTGGAAGCCAACTTAGTGTGCACATAAGAGAATAATAACATCATATCTTTGGTTGTCACCAAAGTATGCCAAAGATCTGACCTTGTTCCTCCGTGGACTTGCACCTTTCGCAGTCGTCAGGGGTCAAGTCTTCAGTTTCTTGACTAGTAATTTTTAGGCCAGCCACGAGAAGATCTCGACTTCGGGAGCACCTCAATAGCCGCCCCTCGAAGACCTCACATCCCCGGGATGTTGAGCAAGAAGACTACACAGTTTTAGCGTCTGCCTCAACATCGACGACGCAACACCAGGCCTGCGTCTCCACCAACTGCTACAAGGATCCAAGTTGAAGCCAATGTCAGCAAGATGAAGACACCAACCTATGTGACCAGCCCCAAACCTATAGGATGGATAGGACAAATTCAATCGCTTTGATTGAGTTACCCTCGCGTATTAAGCATCCTTGGGTACTTAGAGTACCATGTCTGGTGTGCTGATTGCTTGTAGTCCCCTCGTGTGCTGCCTCGAGTGTCTGTTATTTGTTTGTTGTGTGTATGATTGTCTTGCTCTTTCGGTCTAAAAAACACTCTTAGTGTGATAACCCGACGTAGGAAGCCTCCCTAATATGTTTTCACCCTCACCTACCTCGCCGATGTTTTGCTGACTGCTAGTTAGTTGGATAGGTTAACGGAAGGCTCTAACTCTAACCCCGTTAGCAGTTGTTTTTCAACCGTCAGAGAAACTAACTCAGACCCCTATCTGCACTAACTACTTTCAAGATCAGCCGAAGCATCTCTACTACGCCAACAAAGCAGAAGCCCCTACCTTCAAGAACGACTGCAACTCCGCGAGAGGATGAAGCCACACTAACTTGGTCTGACCTTGGAGTAGAATCGCGCTAACATCTAGGATATCTTCTTGAAACCACACTCTAACACGTCGTCTAACAAGCTGAGGGAACAATAGCATCAAAGCCAAGCTGCATCACCTGGTTCATCCGCTCCCCATCAAGTGAAGCTCCTGAAGATACCTCAAGACTCAAGATTAGGTGTAGTTTAACCGCACACTTCTCAACTGATACAAGTCAGCACCAACTCTCAAGCTCAAGATTGTCTCCGACGACCTTCGTTGCTACTTCATATGGACACAACTAGGCGCTTCATCGACTTACTAACTTACCGCACGTTATAAGGTTTAGTAAACACCGTGAGTGCCTTTTGAAGCCGTGGTCTACATTTCTCCCCCGAAGATTCTTCAACTGAATACGGAAGATCGATGACTTCTTCAGAAGCCCCCGACGGAACCGCAAGGCAGACGCTCAGAGTTTTTCCGAAAGCCCGATGAAAAATCTTAAGGGTGGAAGACTTCGTGTTCCACTAAGAACTGGAGCTAACCCTAACATTTTCAACCTCTCTAAAAACACTGTTGGGAACTTGTTAGGATGCATAAACCCCCCTGAAGCTGTGGACTACACGACGCCCTCTGAAGATGCTTCAACTCAAGACAAGAGACCGAAGACCTCTTCAAAAAGCGCCCAACAAGACTCCGTGGCCGAAGCTTAGAGTTTTCAAAACCCGGTGGACAATTTTAAGGGTGGAAGACTTCGTCTTCCACTAAAATATTAAGCTGACTCTAAAAAAGTTTTCAACCTTGCTCAAGCACCATTGGGTGCACTAACCCTCCCACAGTCTTGAACCTCCGCCAGGATCGTGAAGAAGCTACAGATCCAACACCTGCATGGAGTAGTCAATACCTCAAGAAGCTTGCCCTCGGAAGAAATCTATCATGTCTCCCAGAAGCTGAAGTTGCGACCTTCTCAACAATGACACATCTACAGAAGAATGGAGTCTAACTTTAGCCAAACTTTACAACCCCTCTAGTTCTGCGCTCAGTAATCTCGGGACGAGATTATTTTAAGGGTGGAAGATCTGTAACACCCCAACTTTTGCAACCTTGATTATTTGTCCATAATGCAAAAATTAGGGGGAACAAAAACTTTTTCTTTAGACTAATTAAGATGAATTGCCTTGATCTGTTTGTTATGGTGAATTGCCTTGATCTGTTGGTAGATAAATTGTCTTGATTTGCTTGTTGAGTTTTGTTTTGAGCTACCCGTAATAACAACACCTCTAGTGGTTAAACAAGCAACTCACTAAATAAAACACATGTGTGGCTTAGGAATAAATGTTTTCCTTCTTACTACACCAAACCTCTCTCCTGATGGCAACATGAGTGTGCCATGTTGATATTTCTCTTTGTGTCAATCTAGCTCAATCATCCTTAAAACAAAACTTGGGATCATCTACCCCTAGCTACATCCCTCTCTTATACCCACTCATCCTTGTTGGTTTTGAGGCCATGTCGACCATCTGTGTTGTCAGGCTTAAAATGTCCAGACTTTGGCAATTGATCTCTAAGCACCCACAACTGTTTTTGGTGACCTCAATGCATGGATCTCATCTATGCAACATCCTCTTCAACTTCCACATCTTGCATGTCCCATGCAACCCCTTCAATTCTTATCTTCACTTGATCTTCTACCCTATCCATTACTTCGGCACTAGATCACTTCCTCCTGTTTTACCTCTAGTTTTTATTTTAGTCCCAAGTTTAATCCCCACAAAACCAAGAGTGAAGATGGTAGCTACATTATGTAGCCACTCTCTACCCTTGAGATCACTTCTCCCAAAATATTTTACTCACCAAAAACCCTATTTAAGATTCTTCTCAAATTTTTTTTCTCTACAAGAATAATCCTAGTTTTAACATAGCTTTTCAAACCTTTAAATAGGAAATGTGTGTGGTATTTTGTATTACCTCATTTCTTTTCCTACCCAAAAATAATTTGTATAAAAGTATGTATTTTATTCTTTCTTTTAAATGCATGGCTATGTGCCATCCTTGCACCTTTTAAAATCAAATAAATTTCAGGAAGATCTACCATGCATAGTTATGCATGTACTTTTACCTTTTTTTTTAAATCAAAGTACTACCTTGCTGCTCTCTAAATTTTCAAAATATATTCAAATGACTTGTATTCAAAATTTGACATAAACTTGTGAAGTGATTCAAACCACTCCCATTTGACCTCATAATTGAAGAACCACCCTTAAGCACCTTGTGCACCCCTCTGATCTTGCCCATTATATTTTATTCGCCAAACCAGATTGGGTTTCTAGTGATTCATCTCCAACTTCCTTTTTGGTTTCTGAAAAAAATCTTTGAAAACAATTCTAGTTTTCTTCATAGATCTACCACCATCATCACCACCCCTCACCAACTCAATATCATCCATAGAAGAGAAATATTGTTGATCCACTTGTGCATGGCACAAGTAGAAGCCGGCCATGCATGCCAAGCTTTGGCAAGATGTGAGCCGGCCACATCTCTCTTCTTCTCACTCTAATTCTTTTTGGATCACCACTACCCATCACACTAACCTCTCCAGCACCCTATCCCTCTCTTGTCAACCTCCACAATAACTACAACACTCCCTTTTTGCTGATTGGGTTTGGGGAAGGGGAAGAGAGGAATAATGAGGCCGGTGCATTGCTCCTCACAAAATCTTGAAGAATCTTGCTGCCACCCTCACCCTCCCTTTCCACCCCATACCACACCAAACCAGCACCTCCTGCACTCTATCCCGCAGCCCTAGCCAAACCCTAGACCCCTCCACCACCTTTGCTCGCCTCCTCCTTCCCAACGCCCTAAATGGCATAGGCATTGACCAAAAGCCCTAGGACTGCAACCCTGCGCCCCTAGCCATGTCCAGAACCTCTCCCTGGATTCCTGGAGGTCATTAGTACCTTTTCCTCGTGCCCAACGCACCCCTACACTCCTGCATGAGCCTGCCATGGACGTGGTCACCCTCTTCCTGGATAGCAGCGACCCGAGCACCCCAACCCCCGAGGCTGCGCCAGGGAGACGTTATTTCATCCCTCTGCCCGATGTGCATAGTCCCGAGGCCCATCCCTGCCCGAGCCCTCTCGCCCGTGCTCGCCCCGATCGTGGTCACCACGTCAAGAGCATGCCCACGTCGTTCCCAGGCCACAGCGGCTATAAAAGCCGCCCGAGCGCCCCAGCCTCTCCCTTGCCTCACTCCACCTCCCCACCCTTCCTCTGCACCTGCCGGAGCAAGCCATAGACGCCAGAAGCCGCGGCACGACGACATGGTCACCCGTCCGTGGCCACCGTCGGGTGGCGTGGATGATGGCGCCCAACGCCGACGCCCTCTGCCCTCCCGTTCTTTTTAACCACGTTCGCCATGCCCTCCTCGACCTAAACTGCCCCTCCGCTTCGTCCAGGTCTGCCGGAGCACGCCGCAGTCGTCCTCGTCCGTGAGCTGCTGCGAGGAGGAAGCATCCGGGAGGAGCCGCTGCGGAGGAACGACGCCGCCGAGCTCGCACTGGACGCGCACCTGGGCTGCGCCGGCTCGCCTCTACCTCGCCAGAGAGCCCGCCGTCGCCCAGCCCTTGCCATCGCCCGCCGCCGGTGAGTCTCCGCTCGCCCCTGCCCTTTTTCTTCTGTCCGCCCGCGAGCAGGGTCGCGAGGACGAGGACGCCTCGTGCGCTGCATGGCCACTTGGCCACGTAGGCCATGCAGGCCTGGCCCGCCTGGGCCCTCTCCTCCCCTTTTCTTTTTTTTTCAACCAGCTGGACAACTCGCCTGGGCCGGCCCAAGTCCTCAAAACCGCACGGCCCAGTAGTTTCCCGCCCGCTGATTTTCGTTTAAAAATTTGAAACAGCAAATAAAAGTTAAAAGGTATCTGTGAACCTTTTTGCAAATAACTCGAGTTTGGTAGATCGGTTTGAGATGATTCAAATTGCAGTAGAACCAGTATGAAAACACCTTTCCAATGCCACTGGCCCCATATTTTTAGGATTTTTGTACGATTGTTGGTGAATTAATCTTGTTCACTGCTTTCTGATTAGTATTTCTACTGCCAAAATTTGGAAAATTAATATTTTTGGTTGAATCCAATTGTGTTAGTCTTGTTTTGTTACTGTCAATCTAGGAAAAATAACTTCAGTCTCTGTTCATAAATTTTTGCCTCGGGTTATGGGTGTATGTGTGTCACATGCAATGTTAGAGGTAAAATCCATTTGTTTTATCCAAAACTTTGCCACCCATTTTGTTTTAAAAGTAGCCCAACCATGATTTGTTACTGTTACACAACTCCCCTGCAAATTTATTTTACATTTCAAAACTTGGATCTTGAGTTTGGTATTGATTGTATGTTTGCTTGTTCGTTTATTTTGCGACGCTAGATTCGAACGCTATTGGAGTTGAAGGAGAAGAGGATTTTGGAGAAGGATTTGAAGAGGACCAGGGACAAGCCAACCAAGGCAAGCCATCTTTTGATCTCTGATATGATGTCTCTTTGGATGTCATCTTGTGCTATCAATGGCATCTTGGTTCTATGCGTGATGATCTCGATATTGTTGTCATATATGCTTGGGTGCAAGCATGGTACCTCTAGTAGTTTTATCTTGTCAAGGTCTTGGTAATTGGATGGGTGTATGGTATCATGACCATGGCTATCCAACTTGTTTTCTATATTTAGTTTGAACATGTTCCACCTCGGGACCAGATTCATAATACACCACCTTCTAGTGTAGAGGTATCAATACCACGATCTTGGTGTATTCTCAAATTGTGATGAGTATGCCTAATTCCCTAAATGGTGTTGGTGTTGGTCAATTGTCATCCCTATCTATTGATTAGGTTAGATAGCACCACAAATCTGAAAGTATATTTCCTCTTATGTTGTCGTAATACATGCTTAGCTCAAGCAAGTTTGATCCACTCCAATACTTTTTTTTTTATACCCTCAATGGCGTGATGACCCTCATCTCGGCCATAGTGTTGTATTAGTTCAACTCATGAAACTTTAGGTTGGGAACCCCTCAAGGTTTACCTTGTTGTAAAAGTTTTGAGAAAACCTTGGGTAAGCCGACCTTACCCGAGTGTATGGTTTATGAAAGGAAAGGATCTTGGAAAAGATGGTTGGAAAGAGGAATGTGTGTGACTTGGGGTTTTGAGAAAAACGACACATGGTTCTCTGTATTCACCCGGAACAATTAACCCGCGCAACCACACTACTCCAACGTGGGCACGGGGCTTAGCTTGACGTTTGTTCTTCTTAGCATGAGGCACCGCACAACTATACAAGGGTACGGTTACCCCCGAGTCCGGGTTGTCGTAGTTGGAGACAATAGTATAACGGGAGGCCTTCGGGGCTGACCCGTCTGGAAGACACTATGGGTCTCCTGGCTTGGCGGTGGAGCCACGCTCAAGAGGAGGTGAGCTGCCACGGTGCCGGGGAGGTACATACTCCATAGGGTAGGACCTCTTGCTAAGTTGAATGGGCGAAAGGCTTCGACTGATTATCCGAGACCCGCATACTTTCGTATGGCGAACCGGGGATGATCCCGGCGGATTTATCAGATCTTGTGGGGAAAGTGCGCACACTCTGCAGAGTTAAAACTATTCGAATAGCCGCGTCCACGGTCATGGACGGTTGGGATGGCCGTTACCGAGCTGTGTCGAGTTTTGGTTTAGAAAATGATTTCCAAAGGAAATGTGTGTGTTGGATGTACCGGAAGGGTACGGAAAGGCTGGTGCCGACCATATGGAGATGGTCGAGGAAAATGAAACAAAATTGGGTGACCCTTCCTAGTGTTTCATGTAGAGGGACTCTTCTTCAATTAAGATATAGAGATGTCGTAGTTTATCTTTTGAAGTATCTTCTTCAACAAAGATATAGAGATGTCATAGGACTTCCCTAGTATCCCCATCAATTGAGATGGCGGTATGCTACCTCTTCTTTAACAAAGGTATAGAGATGTCATAGGATTCCCTTAGTGTCCCCATCACTCGAGATGCCGGGATGCTATATCCACAAGAGAAACTATTTCTCTTCCACATGCTACATCCACGAGAGAAACTATTTTTCCTCTCTTGTCTTCTCTAGTTAGAATTTTTATCACCTTCTTGATGGTTTGCGAGTACAATTCCAAGTGTACTCACGGCTTTGTCCCTGGCTATTTACTTGGCCAGACTTGAAGGAGTTCGACAGATGAAGAAGGAGTTGACGACGTCTATGCGAGCTAGGAACGTCTTCCCAGTCAGTTGCCTGTAGGGTTATGGCAGATGACTTGGGTACTGCGCTGCTGAAGTGATAATGCTACTCTGATGTTTAGTTAGGCCCTTCGAGGCTATTATGTAAGTATTGGTCATGTGACCATGTTGTAATTTTCTTATTCCGCTTTGCAATGGATGGTGTAATTTGATATCAGTTCGGTTATGTGTTCACGGCGCACTGATCATGGGATCGTGAACTGTATACATAACAGGGATTTTGGACAGCTAGTCCGGGGTCCCCACAGATACTAGGACCTGAGTTCTCGCCTTCGGAACCAAGACTGAGCGTACAACCACACGGGGCCCATGGGAACCCCTTGGCCCGAACTTACCTAGCTTACCCATGAGTCAATTAGTTTGTGAGTTCCATTTGCCATACGCATGGGGAAAAGGTGGAAAAGGTTTTCAAAGTGCATCATACAGGGCGTGGCTAGGGTGAAGGATGCTGGAGGCATTGAACTGGATCCCCTGCACACAATGACCGGGACCGCCTCGGAGAATGGCTACCTACGATGACGGAGCTCCCCAGTTAGTTTGACTCATGGGATAGGCGAAGTAAGGGAA
This sequence comes from Lolium perenne, assembly GCF_019359855.2. Lineage (NCBI taxonomy): Eukaryota > Viridiplantae > Streptophyta > Magnoliopsida > Poales > Poaceae > Lolium > Lolium perenne. Next base: position 149,371,666 of record NC_067245.2, read on the forward strand.
AGGTTTTGGTCGACCACCCTCTGTCGGCACACCAAGGAAGTGTGTTAATCTAGTGGCACTAAGAGTCGGTCGGCGCGTGTGGGTAAAGTTGTACACCCCTGCAGGGTAAATCTTTTCGAAAAGCCGTGTCCACGGTTATGGACGACTTGGTGATGGATTCTGTGATCATAGACAACTTGAACCTAATCGTAAAACTTGATGTCAAGGTGTGATAAGGATCCCTTCTCAGGGTGTCGAGGGGTGATCCTAGGTGATAGGTTCAGGTGATGATGAAGATTCGGTGGATTCAATATGATGATCTTAGAGCTAGAGTTGATATCGCTCTCTTACCCCTTTTGAAAATGGTCTGAATAGACGAGCTTCTGCTCCCTCCTGTTTACAAAGGAAAACTGGCTTTACGCAAAATAAGCTCCACATAAAGCCTCGCATACCCGCTTTGCTAACAGGTTGTACTAAGTCTTGCTGAGTCCCTGTACTCAGCCTTGCATGCTTTGTTTCAGAGGAAATCCTTCCAACTGATGGTGGCTTCTACCTCGACGTCGACGAGTAGTTCGGAGTTCCTCAGGCGGCAGCCTGAGACTTATGGGCTGGGACGTCGCCTTATGTTATGGCCTCTTAGGCCCTTTGCAGTATTGTTATCTAGATAACATAATTTGCTTTCCGTTGCTTGTTGAATTGTGGTCAGTGACCTCTGCGTGTAATAAATTTGGATCTTAACTCTGCTAAGAGTTGTAATATATTTGCTTTCAGTCGTAGAGTCACTGTTGTGTTACCGATTCTCACCCTGTAGGCCCTAGAGATCTAGGTTAGGCTTATGCCAGATGTGATATCTGGGTTTGTCTAGCCCTGACCTCTGGGGTCGCGACAGGTTTGGTATCAGAGCAGGACTGCCTATAGGAAACCCTTTCGACTGGTCGATGTTGAGTCTAGTAGTTGTGAAAACTATTTGAAAGCTAAAAGTATTTGCAAAAGCATCTGAATAGGATTCTTTTTACTCCTTATCTGGTGTCACTCTAATGCTGAGTCATCTTACCTTGCTTTGATTGAAAAAGGTTTACCTCCACCCTGTTATTTCCAAACTTATAGGATCTACGGGTTTGGGTTGTTTTCTCTAAAAAGTACTCCGTACTTGGTTGCTTAGCTCAGTGTTCCTAAAGTTACCTCAGTTGATATGAATCTTGTTCCTTCCATTCAGTAAATGTTATCATTCCGTTGAATCCTTTCCAAGGAATCTATTTCTCATGGTCTTTGTCTTTCTCTTCAGGATGGCTGGTCGTGGTCGTGGTCGTAACCGACGTGGACAAAACAATGCTGAACCGGAACTGCCGCCACCTCCCACAATGGCGCAGGTTCTTAACAACATTGAGACCAACCGCCTGAGGAATGAACAACTTCTGGAGCGTGTAGCTCAAAACACAGAGCGTCGTCCCGACAACTGTGTCACACTTGGGGACTTCATCCGTGCACTGCCTCCTGTCTTCACCCACCCCAAGGAGCCTCTTGATGCTGATGATTGGCTTCGCACCATCGAGCGCAAGTTCAACGCTCTTCATGTTCCACCAGGTGAACGTGTGAACTTCGCCACCTACCAGTTAGAAGGTGCCGCTGGTTCTTGGTGGGAAGGTTTTCTGGCTCTTCAAGCGCCAGGACATGATGTTACCTGGGAGGAATTCATCACAGCTTTCCGTGCAGCCTATATCCCCAAGACTGTCATGGACATCAAAAGGAGGGAGTTCCTGGACTTTTCTCAGGGCAAGCTGGATGTGGAGACATATGGACGTGAGTTCACTCAGTTGTCTCGCTATGCACCCCGTGATGTGGTTGATGATGCTGATAAGCAAGATCTGTTCCGCAAAGGACTTAACCCTGAGCTTCGCTATGAGATGCTGCCTTTCACCTTCCAGTCATTCCAAGACCTGCATAACCGTGCTCTTCTGATGGAGAACGGAAGGAAGGATATGGAAAAATCCAAGAAGCGTGAAGAAGGTGATTCTCGTGCGTCTTCCTCTCACAACAAGAAGCGCCGAGTCTGGATCCCTTACAGTGTTGTACCTCGTGCTCCCTATGCACCAAGGTCTTCTGGCAATAACTCTAAGCCACCCTCTGGTGGTTCAAGCTATCGTCCTGCCATGGGTACTGTGCCTAGTGGTGCTTGCTACTCTTGTGGTCAGCCTGGCCACTACTCAAAGGAGTGCCCCCACAAGCCTGCTGGTCGTGGATATTCCCAGCCCAAGAAGGATGACAAATACTCCTCTAGTCGTGCCCGTCTAACCCATGTCTCTGCTGATGAGGCTGAAGAGGATCCAAGCGTCCTAATGGGTACGCTCTATATAAACTCAATCCTAGCTACAGTTCTGTTTGATTCTGGAGCATCGCATACATTCATATCTCAAGAGTTTGCACAAAGGCATGATATACCCTTCGAGACAATGCCCTCCCCTCTAGAGATCACAACTCCTGGTTCTCATTGGCAAACTATCTGGATTACCCCTGAGGTTATAATCAGTATAGGGCCAGTGTGGTTCCCCACCTCTCTCATTGCCCTCAAGTCAACTGACATTGATATCATCTTGGGCATGGATTGGCTAGTAAAGCATAAGGCTGTCATTGATTGTGCAGCTAGGTCTATTGTACTAACCAATCTTTCCGGCAAAAGTGTTCTGTACTGGGCTCCATCCGCAATACCTCCATCGGCAAGGTTTACCCCTGAAGCCGAGTTATATGCCATTGAAGCCCTACCTAAGCCAGAAATCTCCGATGTCTGGGTGGTCCGTGACTTCCCAGATGTCTTCCCTGAAGAGTTACCTGGCATGCCACCTGATCGAAGTGTGGACTTTGTCATTGAGTTAGTTCCCGGAACTGCCCCTGTTTCCCGGAGACCATATCGTATGCCTCCGGAAGAGTTGGTTGAACTGAAGAAGCAGTTAGAGGAGTTAGAAGAGAAGAACTTCATCCAACCTAGTACTTCTTCCTGGGGTTGCCCTGCCCTCTTTGTCAAGAAGAGAGATACAAACATTCCGCGGCTGGTTGTTGACTACCGTCCGCTCAACGCAGTGACAATCAAGAACAAATACCCTCTTCCTATAATCAATGATCTTTTTGATCAGTTGTCCGGTGCCACAGTCTTCTCAAAGATGGATTTGAGATCAGGGTACCATCAAATAAAAATCCGCAAGGAGGACATTCCAAAGACCGCGTTCACAACTCGTTATGGTCTTTACGAGTATACTGTCATGTCCTTTGGCCTCACAAATGCTCCTGCCACTTTTATGCGGCTCATGAACTCTGTTTTCATGGAGTATCTTGACAAGTTCGTCGTGGTCTACATCGACGATATTTTGATCTACTCCAAAACTGAATATGAACATGAGGAACATCTCCGTCTGGTGCTAACAAAACTTCGTGAGCACCGTCTCTACGCCAAGTTCTCCAAATGTGAGTTCTGGTTAAAAGAGCTCATCTTCCTTGGTCATGTTATCTCTGAAAAAGGTGTTGCAGTCATTCCAGATAAAGTTCAAGCCGTTCTTGACTGGAAGACACCTAAGTCAGCTAAGGAGATTCGGAGTTTTCTCGGTCTGGCGGGTTATTACCGCCGATTCATTGAAAATTTCTCCAAGATTGCCAAGCCAATGACCGATCTTCTCAAGAAAGACAAGAAGTTCGAATGGTCAGAAAAGGCTGAAGAGAGTTTCCAGGTTTTGAAAACCAAGCTAACTACTGCTCCTGTGCTCGTCCTTCCGGACACAAGCAAAGACTTCGTTGTCTATTGTGATGCCTCTCTCCAAGGGCTCGGATGTGTGTTGATGCAAGATGGCCATGTGGTGGCCTATGCCTCTCGACAGTTGAAACCACATGAGCTCAATTATCCTACTCATGATCTCGAGCTTGCAGCTGTGATCCATGCTCTTAAGCAATGGCGACCTTACCTTTATGGTAATCGTTGCGAGTTGTACTCAGATCATCAAAGTCTGAAGTATCTTTTCACCCAGCCGGATCTGAATAACAGACAGAGAAGATGGTTAGAAGTCATAAAAGATTATGACTTGGGTCTCAACTATAAACCCGGCAAAGCCAATGTCGTTGCTGATGCACTAAGTCGGAAGTCCTATTGCAACAATCTGATGGTTAAGCAAGCGCAACCTTCTCTCTATGAGGAACTTGCAAAACTCAACCTTGAGAATGTTCCTAGTGGATACCTTGCTAATCTAGAGGTGAAGCCCTCTCTTGAAAACCAGATCAATAAGGCTCAGAAGCAAGATTCTGGTATTACCGAGATCAAGAAGAACATTGCTAGCGGAGTTGCTAAATGTTTCTCCATTGATGATGAAGGTACCGTTTATTTCGGTAAGCGTCTAGTCGTGCCGGATAAATCGGATCTCAAAGAGCTAATCCTTAAAGAAGCTCATGATTCACCCCTTTCTATCCATCCTGGTAGTACCAAGATGTATCAGGATCTCCGCCAAAGATTCTGGTGGTCTGGGATGAAGCAAGAGATCGCTAAGTTTGTTGCTGAATGCGACGTTTGTCGTCGCGTAAAAGCTGAACATCAAAGACCTGCTGGCACTCTCCAACCTCTATCAATTCCAGAGTGGAAATGGGATGAAATTGGCATGGATTTCATTACCGGTCTCCCCAAGACCAAAAATGGAAGAGATGCTATATGGGTAGTCGTTGACCGTCTATCCAAGGTTGCTCACTTCCTTCCTATCCGAGAAGACATAAAAGCTAGTCAACTAGCAGATCTGTATATCTCACGGATAGTCACTCTTCATGGTGTTCCTAAGAAGATCATCTCTGATCGTGGAAGTCTTTTCACCTCAAAGTTCTGGGCTAGTTTTCAACAAGCTATGGGAACTCGTCTTTCCTTCAGCACAGCCTATCATCCTCAAACCGGTGGTCAAACCGAAAGAGTGAATCAAATTCTTGAAGACATGCTCAGGTCCTGTGTTATATCCTTCGGTAAAGATTGGGAAAAGTGCCTTCCATTTGCTGAGTTCACCTATAACAACAGCTTCCTAGCTAGCTTGGGCATGGCACCTTTTGAAGCTTTGTATGGCAGAAGGTGTAGAACTCCTTTGAACTGGTCCGAAACTGGAGAAAGAAAGTTCTTTGGACCAGATATAATCAATGAAGCAGAAGATCAAGTTCTCATCATTCGCGAGCGTCTGAAAACTGCTCAGTCACGTCAAAAGAGCTATATGATCGCCATCATCAAGAAGTGAAGTATGAAATTGGTGATCAAGCTTATCTTCGAGTCACTCCTCTCAAGGGTGTTCGTCGTTTCGGTATCAAAGGCAAACTAGCTCCTCGCTATGTTGGTCCTTTCCGCGTCCTTGCCAAGCGTGGTAATGTTTCTTACAAGTTGGAGTTACCTTCCAACTTTCCTGAAGTTCATGATGTCTTCCATGTGTCTCAACTCAAGCGTTGCTTCAAAGATCCTATTCGTGGTGTTGATCACGAGACCCTTGACCTCCAAGAGGATCTAACTTATCGAGAACATCCTGTTCGTATCCTTGATGAAGCCGAGCGTAAAACTCGATGTCAGAGCATCAAGTTCCTGAAAGTTCAGTGGTCTAATCATTCCGAGCAAGAAGCAACCTGGGAACGAGAAGATCATTTACGATCTGAGTACCCTTCCTTCTTTTCTAAAATCTAGGAATCTCGAGGACGAGATTCTTGTAAGGGGGGTAGAGTTGTAACATCCCAACCTTGTTTATCTAAATAAAGGAGTGTTCATGAGCATTGCATGCATGTGGTTTGAATTTGAACAAATTTGCATCTCCATTTTCACTATGCAAATCCCTCTCTATTTCTTTCTTAACTCAAATTCTCTCAAGTTTTGAACATTAGGCCACATGGAAATGTTGTTATTAAATAAGGCCATGTGGGTTTAATATCCTCTCTGCAAAATTTGAGTTCAAACAAAATTCAAAACAGATTTGAAATTAGAATTTGAGAAGAGAAACAAAAATAAAAAAAAGGGGGAGAAACCCTCTCTCTCCCTAACCTGGGCTCAGCCCACCCCCTTCTCTCTCTTTTCCCTCACTGGCCGCAGCCCAAACATGGCCCAAGTGGCCCAGCCGCACCCCTTTGCCAGCCCAACAGTTTTTCCAGGGGGTTTTCTGGAAAAATGTTGTCTTCCCCGCGCCTCCAAGCTGCTGCCTGGCGCGCGCGCGGCCGCTCGATGGCGCCGGCGGCCAGGATGAGCTCCGTCGCCCCCGGCGGCTATAAGAAGCTCGCCGCCACCGCCCCTAACCCTAATTCCCCACTATCCCCTTCCCCGTGCTCTCTCGCAGCCCCAAACCCTAACCTACTGCCGCCCCGGCCACCGCTCAATTCGTCGCCGGCGAGCTCCCCCGGCCACCGCCGACCCCGCCGACGCGCTCCTGGTGAGCTGCTGCTTCCTCCCATGCCCTCAGCTCCCTCTCTCTCCCCCTATAGCCCCGCCCCCGCATGCACCTGCCCCGGGCCGGCGCTCGACCTCGCCGTCGGCCGTGCTCCGGCGGCCAATAGCGGGCGGCGCCGCCACCCCTGGACTCCCCACGTCGAGGTGCCCCATTTGCCCCTGCCTGCGAGCCCGATTGCCCTCCGAATCGCCCCAATTGCAACCCGGCCGAGCTTCTCTGTGAGCTCATGGCCATGCTGACGTCAGCATGATGCCATAATTAGCTTTTCCTATTTTCTGTTATTAATTCCTGTATTTCTTTAAATAGGAAATATAATGATAGGTGGACCCCATCTGTCAGGATTTTAATAATTAGGAAATATTTTAGAAAAGAATAAAATTATGACAAGTGGGTCCAAATTATTAAACTTTTATTATTTTTTGTATAATTTTTAGAAATTGATTTAAAATGAATTAAATCCTGGAAATTCATAAGTAATTCATTTTAAATCAGAAAAATATAAAATTATATATCAAAATGATCAGAAAAACATTTCCTAATTGTTTATCCATGTTTCATACATGTTTGAACCAATTAAATGTGAGCCTTTGTAGAAACCCTAAATCAACCCCTCTCTTACGTCGGGATCGATGCCGAACCCCTCTTTTTCAGTCGATGCACCTAGGGTTTAACCGAATCCCTTTAATATGACATGTCATCATATTGTATGTGCATTGCATTATACCATGTCTTGATTGTGCTCTTCCTTTCCGGTCTTTGGTTCTTCACGATAGGGACCGAACGCGAGCCTGAGATCAACGCCCCCGAAGAGCAGCACCAGAACAACGAGGGACAAGGCAAGCCCTAACCTGGTTCATATATGGTTTCGAAATGCTTTACTTCTGGTTCTTACATATTGCATCCGCTTAAAATATGTTTTATCGGCAGTTCTAGATATCCTATGTGTGCATATTCCATCCTTGTAGCCCAGAGTTACTGATCCACCGCTCCCAGCAAAACTAGGTCTGAGCTTGTTCGCATCGCTAGAGCCGTATATGTGTTATGCTTAGCCATGCTTAGCTATTGAAGTCTGATCCATCCGGTTGATGAATCAGAGCTACGAATGAACCTAGTTTGACAGGATGACGTGGTAAGATCAGTGATAATGTTAATAAACATGCTAAAGGCTTGGATGGGCCGCCACATGGGGATGTGGTGATTTGACTCGTTCTCGCCGATACTAGGACCTGAGTTCTCGCCTTCGGAACCAAGACTGAGCGTACAACCACACGGGGCCCATGGGAACCCCTTGGCCCGAACTTACCTAGCTTACCCATGAGTCAATTAGTTTTGCGAGTTCCATTTGCCATACGCATGGGGAAAAGGTGGAAAAGGTTTTCAAAGTGCATCATACAGGGCGTGGCTAGGGTGAAGGATGCTGGAGGCATTGAACTGGATCCCCTGCACACAATGACCGGGACCGCCTCGGAGAATGGCTAGCTACGATGACGGAGCTCCCCAGTTAGTTTGACTCATGGGATAGGCGAAGTAAGGGAAAGGTTTTGGTCGACCACCCTCTGCCGGCACACCAAGGAAGTGTGTTAATCTAGTGGCACTAAGAGTCGGTCGGCGCGTGTGGGTAAAGTTGTACACCCCTGCAGGGTAAATCTTTTCGAAAAGCCGTATCCACGGTTATGGACGACTTGGTGATGGATTCTGTGATCATAGACAACTTGAACCTAATCGTAAAACTTGATGTCAAGGTGTGATAAGGATCCCTTCTCAGGGTGTCGAGGGGTGATCCTAGGTGATAGGTTCAGGTGATGATGAAGATTCGGTGGATTCAATATGATGATCTTAGAGCTAGAGTTGATATCGCTCTCTTACCCCTTTTGAAAATGGTCTGAATAGACGAGCTTCTGCTCCCTCCTGTTTACAAAGGAAAACTGGCTTTACGCAAAATAAGCTCCACATAAAGCCTCGCATACCCGCTTTGCTAACAGGTTGTACTAAGTCTTGCTGAGTCCCTGTACTCAGCCTTGCATGCTTTGTTTCAGAGGAAATCCTTCCAACTGATGGTGGCTTCTACCTCGAAGTCGACGAGTAGTTCGGAGTTCCTCAGGCGGCAGCCTGAGACTTATGGGCTGGGACGTTGCCTTATGTTATGGCCTCTTAGGCCCTTTGCAGTCTTGTTATCTAGATAACATAATTTGCTTTCCGTTGCTTGTTGAATTGTGGTCAGTGACCTCTGCGTGTAATAAATTTGGATCTTAACTCTGCTAAGAGTTGTAATATATTTGCTTTCAGTCGTAGAGTCACTGTTGTGTTACCGATTCTCACCCTGTAGGCCCTAGAGATCTAGGTTAGGCTTATGCCAGATGTGATATCTGGGTTTGTCTAGCCCTGACCTCCGGGGTCGCGACAATATCCCTCTCAAGCAACCCTGCAATTACGATAAAAGAAGTCTCTTGTGTCCCCAACACACCCAATACACTTGTTAGATGTATAGGTGTACTAGTTCGGCGAAGAGATAGTAAAATGCAAGTGATATGGATGAATATGAGTGGTAATAACAATCTGAAATAAATATGGCAGCAAGTAAACATGCAGTAAAACAGTAAATAAACGGTGATTTGATGTTTGGAAACAAGGCCTAGGGATCATACTTTCATTAGTGATCACTCCATACAATGATATCATAAAGGAATATAAATATAAACACTTCACTATGGTACTCTGAACTACTCTCCGGTTGGATAAAGAACACTAATTCACCACGTAGGGCTGCAAAAGCAAACCTTAAAGATGTATTTCTAAGTACTAATGAACACCCCAAGCTGTCACTTTGAGCATTCATACGAGGTACTAACACACCACAATTTCATAGAGACATCCAACTCAAATCATAATTTAGTGAACAAGTATTCTGTGAAATATAGCCTAAGCGACCCACACGGTGCACACACTGTCACCTTTATACACGTGGGACAAGGAGTCTCCGGAGATCACATAAGTAAAATCCACTTGAATATCATAACGACATCTAGATGAAAAAGCTCATGATCACATAAAGATCACACCATGGGAGAGAGAGAGAGAGAGATATAAACCACATAGCTACCGGTAGAGCCTCAGCCCCGGGGGAGAACTACTCCCTCCTCATCATGAGAGTCAGCAACGGCGATGGAGATGGTGGTGGAGTCGATGGAGATGGCTCCGGGGGCAATTCCCCGTCCCGGCAGGGCGCCGGAACAAAGACTTCTGTCTCCGGGATCTTGTCTGCGATGGCGGCGGAGCTACAGAACTTTTCGTGGATGGAGGCTGATTAATTTAGGGTTTTTGCTTCGAAGGGAATTTATAGATGGAAGGGCGAGGTCGGCGGCCGCCTGGGTGGCCCACACCATGCCTAGGCGCGGGTCAGGGCCAGGCCGCGCCTAGGGTAGGTGTGGCCGCCTTGCGCCTCCTCTTCGCCTCCCCTCTGGGCTCTGTATTCGTTACGGTAAAATATTGACTTCAATTCGGCTTTTGTTTCGTCCAATTCCGAGAATATTTCTTGTACAACTTTTTTGAAATACAAAACAGCTAGAAAACAAGGAACTGACACTGTGGCATCTTTTTAATAGGTTAGTGCCGGAAATCATATAAAAGTGCATTGAAGTGTAAGCAAAACATATATGAATTGATGTAAAACAAAGCATGGAGCATCAACAATTATAGATACGTTTGAGACATATCATACACCGAGGATAGAAAAAACAAGATAGCTTCTTCGGAATTTGATGACTATGATTTGCGTTGGTGGGATAACATTATGCGTACTAGGCACGTAGACGAACCCGCCAAATGTTACATGGAGAACTATGAAGGAACTGATGCGGGAAAAATTTATTCTGCAAAATTATATCCATTCACTCTATGATAAATTGCAGCACTTGAAGCAAAACTCCAAACCTATGTATGATTATTTTCAGGAGATGGAGGAGATGATGTAACGCGCATGGGTGCGTGAATATCCCGAGCAAGCTTTGTAGCAATTTTCATCTAGTTTAACATTTAAGATCAAGAATATTGTTCGTCATTAGCAATATCATGACATGAATGATTTGTTGCATCATGCACGGGAAACTCAAGCCCAATTGGCTGAAGAATCCCAATATAATGCTTGTACTACAGAAGCGCGCGGTCATTTTACACCACGCTCAGCTGGTAGTGCGCCTCCACAAAGTACACCTTCTAGTTTTCGTGGTTCTTCATGAAGCAAACCAGAATTTATTATTTCTGATGGAAATAAAATGGTGCAACCTGCTGATAGTGCCACTGGTTCCTTTATGTGGACAACAAGAAACCGAGATATGGTTTTTCACACATGTGGTGGCAAGGGCCACTTCAAGAAGGGTTGTCAGAACAGAAAGGTAATGTTAATTAATGAGGATAATGAATATGAAATCGGTGATGATGTTGATCATGATTTTGAACATTTGCATGATGAAGGTTATTCTAGTGATGGTGTTCTTGATGCTTATGTGACTCATTATCCTACAATTGTTTGCTCGCAAAAAGTGTTGAATGTTACACCAAATTCTAAAATCGGCGCTGCAATCAGTGTCAAACAAATGTTGTTAGCATACAAGGTCATCATTGATGGTGGTAGTTGTCGCAATTTGGCTAGTGAAGAGGTATGTGCAAACCTGAAGCTGAAATATTTCCAGCATCCCAATCCATATTATATATAATGAGTGAAAATGGCCAGATGAAAGCCAATTACATGGTGCGTGTAGAGTTTCAGACTGGACCATACAAAGATACCATTGAATTTGATGGGGTTCCTATGACCGTGTGTCATTTATTGTTGGGCCACCCGTGGCAATATGGTAGGAATGTTAAGTAGAATGGGAGATCGAACACATGTCATAATTGGCATGACAAGCTTAGTGATATTATTTTTATGCCTATGACACCGAAACTGAAGTAAACCTTGAGAAGTAGTCTGAGAGACTAGATAGACAAGAGACTACACCTTCGGTTAGGGAGTACCACAAGCCAAATCTGAGCGGTAAAAAGAAAAGCGAGGGAGTGAATTCCTTAGTAATTTTAACCACCTGTTATCACCAGAATTTGACCGAGTCAGAGGTGGGCCGCGATCAAGATGGGCTTGAAGAATATACATGGAAGAAATACGTGAATCGGCCTTTATATGCAAAGCTTGGGCTAGTTGGCCCGTGTATCTGTAATATAGTAGGATGCGTGTTGATTAGATAGAGTTTGGCTCGTGCCCGGTTGGGATTATTCCCACGTTAGAAAGTCTACGGACTATAAATATGTATCTAGGGTTTATGAAATAAAACAACAATCACGTTCACCACAAACCAATCTAGGCGCATCGCCAACTCCCTTGTCTCGAGGGTTTCTTCCGGGTAAGCATCATGCTGCCTAGATCGCATCTTGCGATCTAGGCAGTACAAGTTTATTCGCTATCCATGCGTTGCTCGTACTGAAGCCTTTTTGATGGCGAGCAACGTAGTTATCTTAGATGTGTTAGGGTTAGCATTGTTTGTCGTATCATATGCTGTCGTAGTGCAACCCTTAAACATCTAGCCGCCCTTACACCTATCTTAGGTGTAGGGGCGGCACCCCGCTTGATCGTTATTTAGCAGATCCGATCCGTTATGGTTGCTCCTTGTTCTTCAAGGATTAGTTTAATATCTGCATGGTTAGGCCTTACAAAGGGTTGAAGGATCCAGCGGCGCGTAGGGTGTAGTTTGCTAGCCCTAGACAGGATGTTCCGGGGATCAACTTCGTGTTGGTTTTTAGGCCTTGTCTAGGATTGGCTTACGAACACCGTGCGTGGCCGCGAGGCTCAATCACGAGTAGGATGTTCCGATTATGCGGTGAAAACCCTAAATCATAGTAGGTCGTTTTAGCTTTATTCTGATCAAGCAGGACCACCATATATTCGTACACCTCATACGAATCATGGGTGGATCGGCTCTTCGAGCCGATCTACAGGACAACCTGAGAGCCGATCGAGGCTCGTATTTAATGTTTACGTGTATGCCATGCAGGAAACTAAGCGAGGCATCTCCATCACCTTCCTGACCAGGTATAGGTCAGGTGGCACGCCCTTGCACCAGCATCGGACGTGCGTGCCGAAGTCTTTGCGGGCCGTCGCTCGGAGGGACCAGGGCCAGCCGCAGTCCTGGGAGCCTCCCGGCTCTCCTGTGTTGCCCGTCGCTGCTCGCCAGTGGGTTTCTGACCGCAACACATTCTGGCACGCCCGGTGGGACCATCTTCGACATCAACCACATCGCCATCTACATCTGAGATGGCGGACGGCACTCCAGTCACGTACGAGGATCTGACCGAAGAGCTCAAGAAGAAGTATGACGAGGTCAAAGCAATCCTCGAAGCCGACCTCATCGGCTCTTTTCACAGAACCCGCTCACATGGCATCAGGTGGAAAGGGTTCTCACCTGAAGGCGCGCTCGATGGAGTGGACATGTCCGCCCCGTCAGAAGAACGCACCAGGTCCCTGCGTCAGGAGATTAACTACATGGTGGCTCACTCGCTGCACCGCCATTCTGAGAGCCTGGTGAACACTTTGGAGCGTGTCGCTCTTCGGGTGATCCAGGAAATCATGAGGCATCAGTACTCTCCGTCAGGACCAGCTCTCGGGACTTACCAAGGAGAGATGCCACTCCAGTCCCGTCCACCGCTGCCATTCGCGTTGGCAGCACCAGAGGTGCCGAAGTCACCGGCATACGCCGTTGACATGGTGGAACGCACGTACCCTGGGAGGTGCCAGCCAAGATTCTCGTTCAACATCAACATGGTAGGACTTGGGCGCCACCCTGGTAAGGACAGAGACGAGGGCAGCTGCTCTCATAGCGAGGACAAGGAGGGAGCCGTTCCACGCGATCGGTCCCGACACTTCCAAAAAATCCTGGTTACAATCAAGATGAAGGCCGATTCCAGCAATCAGCCTGTATTATTCGTACCACACGCTCTCCCTGCATTTGGTGTCGACCTCACAGGTGACGGGAAGCTAGGGTATGGGTTTACATCGGCTGATGAGCTAGAGGAAGTCGACATCGGTCCTGGGGATAAGCCGCGACCAACTTTTATCAGCAAGAAGTTAGATCCACAGCTCAGGGGTCAGATGATAGCTATGTTAAAAGAATACCCAGATTGCTTTGCATGGGATTACACAGAGATGCCTGGGTTAGACAGGAGCATCATTGAACATCGGCTCCCCTTAAGAAAGGATTTCGGCCGTTCCAACAACGAGCACGTCAGATGAAGGCCGAAATTCTGGAAGAGGTCAAGAAAGAGATCGAGAAGATGTTGGCCGTCGGGTTCATCAGGCCATGCAGGTATGCTGAGTGGATCTCCGATGCTCGTTCTGTAGAGAAGAAGGACGGCCGATGGCGTGTGGCCATCGATTTCCGAGATCTCAACAGAGCCACTCCAAAAGATGAGTATCCGATGCCTGTGGCGGAGACATTGATCAATGCAGCTGCTGGCCACAAGGTGTTGAGCTTCATGGATGGCAACGCCGGCTATAACCAAATCTTCATGGCTCCAGAAGATATACACAAGACTGCATTCAGAGTACCAGGGGCAGTAGGCTTGTTTGAATATGTAGTCATGACCTTTGGGTTGAAGAATGCTGGTGCAACATACCAACGAGCCATGAATTATATATTTCACGATCTGATCGGCAAGTTGGTGGAAATCTACATCGACGACGTGGTAGTCAAATCTGTCTCCATGGAGGGACACTTGGATGATTTACGGTGCATCCTAGACCGAACTCGGAAGTTCGGACTGAGAATGAATCCGAAGAAGTGTGCTTTTGGTGTGACGGCTGGTCAGTTCCTGGGTTTTCTGGTTCATGAACGGGGAATTGAGATCGGCCTGAAAAGTCAAGAGGCGGTGCGTACCATGCAGCCGCCCACCACGAAGAAGGAACTCCAACGTCTCATCGGCAAGATCAATTTTGTCCGACGATTCATCTCTAATCTGTCAGGACGAATCAAGCCGTTCATAGCACTGGTGAAAATTAAATCTGACGACGAGTTTCACTGGGGGGCAGAACAGCAGCATGCGTTTGATGAGATTAAGCGGTATCTGACGACGCCGCCTGTGCTAGTTCCGCCCCAACAAGATAGGCCGTTCTACATCTATTTGTCAGTAGCTGACACGTCCATCGCTTTGGTGGTGGTGCAACTCTATGAGGGTGTTGAGAAGGTCGTTTTCTACCTCAGCAGAAGGATGTTGGATGCGGAGACAAGGTATCCTGAGGTCGAGAAGCTTTGCCTTTGCCTGTTCTTCACCTGCACCAAGCTTCATCACATCCTTTTGACGGCAGAGATCATCGTCATATGCAAGTCAGACGTTGTCAAGCACATGTTGTCGGCCCCTGTTTTGAAGGGCCGACTTGGTAAGTGGATGTTTGCGCTGTCGGAGTTCGATCTTCGGTATCAGCCTGCGAAAGCAGTCAAGGGACAAGCGTTGGCCGATCTTATAGCTAAACGGATCAATACCAATATAGCAGCACTATCTATACGTGCATGGGCTATGTTCTTCGATGGGTCGGCTTGTGACGATGGTTGTGGCATCGGCATTCTGCTCGTGTCGCCTCGGGGGGCAACATACTCCTTTTCCATCAGACTATCTACCCCTTGCACCAACAATGTCGCTGAATATGAGGCAGTGCGTAAGGGAATGGAGTTGCTACTGGAAGCCGGGGCAGAAGCAGTAGAGCTTTTTGGAGACTCAAAGTTGGTGATTAACCAGCTCAC
The DNA here is from genome assembly GCF_019359855.2 of Lolium perenne. NCBI lineage: Eukaryota > Viridiplantae > Streptophyta > Magnoliopsida > Poales > Poaceae > Lolium > Lolium perenne. The sequence continues at coordinate 149,386,853 of NC_067245.2, forward strand.
GGATGAATATAAGTGCGAGAGTGAATCGCTTTTCCCATATTGGATGGAATGCCGTGAGTTGATGACACAGTTTCGGTACATCAACTTTAATTGGGTCCCAAGATCCCAAAACACCGAGGCCAACGATCTCGCACAAATGGCGTCAGGCTATAAGGACGTATCGGACGGGTCAGAAGTTCAGGTGCAGTTCCTGGAACAGGATGATTGGAGAGCCAAAATCTTCAATTACTTAAAAGATTCGGCTCAGGGGGGCACCTAAACGGATAAGATACAAGGCCATGAAGTATGTCCTCATAGGAGACGACATGTTCTACAGGACGTTGGAAGGGTTGCTACTCAAATGCCTGGGACCAACTGAGTCTAATCGGCTCTTACATGAGGTGCATGAAGGCGCCTGTGGACCTCACCAGTCGGCTCATAAGATGAAGTGGCTAATTAGGCGATCAGGGTTTTATTGGCCGACCATGCTTGAAGATTGCTTCAAGTACTACAAGGGGTGCCAAGCGTGCCAGATGTTTGGGAAGATTCAGATGGTACCCGCATCAGCAATGAACCCTATCATCAAGCCTTGGCCGTTTCGAGGGTGGGGCATGGATATGATCGGCAAAATCCATCCGGCGTCGAGTAAAAAACATGAATGGATTTTGGTTATTACAGATTACTTCACCAAGTGGGTGGAGGCCGTCCCTATGAAGAAGGTGAAATCAGAAGATGTGATCAAGTTTGTGAAAGAACACGTCATTCATAGGTTCGGGATTCCCCAAACTATCATGACCGATGGAGGTTCGGTCTTTATTTCTAAAGAATTCAGAAAGTTCTGTGATGACATGGGGATTAAGCTGATCCGATCATCTCCATACTATGCTCAAGCCAACGGGCAAGCTGAAGCGTCCAATCAGAGCCTGATCAAGCTGATCAAGAGAAAAATTGACGAGAACCCTAGGGATTGGCATGAAACGTTGTCAGGAGCTTTGTGGGCCTACCGCATGTCATGCCATGGAGCTATAAAAACTTCGCCATACCAGCTCGTCTATGGACAGGAAGCCGTATTACCTTGGGAAATTACGGCTGGATCAAGATGTGTCACGTTTCAGAATGATCTAACAGCTGAAGAATATGCAGCTTTGATGAGTGACACTATTGAGGACGCAACAGAACTTAGACTTTGGTCGTTGTAGAAGATTAAAGAGAACAAAGCCAGGGTAGCTCGTGCATACAATAAGAAGGTTAGACCAAAGGAGTTTCAAGTTGATGATCTAGTATGGGAAGCTGTGTTGCCATTAGGAACCAAGGACAAAGCATATGGCAAATGGTCTCCTAATTGGCACGGTCCGTACAAAGTTGTCCAGGCCTTGAAAGGTAATGCATACATGCTGGAGCAGTTGGACGGCGTTAAGTTCCCAGTAGCCGTCAATGGTCAACACCTCAAGAAGTATTTCCCAAGCATGTGGGATGATGGGCAGTGAGGTATGGAGGCCGATTTTAAATCGGCCAGTTAAAAGCATGTGGGATGATGGGCAGTGAGGTATGGAGGCCGATTTTAAATCGGCCAGTTAAAAAAAAAATCATAGCCGATGCGCAGACATCGACTTGAGAAAACATGCGGAGACAACAGTATGCGAGTACAGCCGATGCACGGGCATCCACTTCAGAATAATAAAAGCCGATACATTGCTATCGACTCTAGAGGAATAAGCTCAATTAAGCAGGTTAACAGATCGGTTTCAGACCAGAAATCATGATATTTGGGATGAATCTCCTAGTGAGTTGCTAAGGAGTTCAATCTGCGCGTTTAAGGTTGGAGGATGGTTTGGACGTGAGTTGGACCTGTTGGACCGCGTGAATAGGCAACGGCTTGGCCTCAAATCGCGTTTATAGTGCAAGCCGATGCCCTGCCATCGGCTCTCTGTACGGCGACTTCGTTCGACGATCGGCAAAGTTGACAAGAAAGCAAAGTTAATTGAGGAATATTTTCTTCATTAATAGTGGTGTTTCTTACAAAGAAGGAGCCGATTGCTCAGGGAAGAAAGAACAAAAGCCGACTACTACTACTAGTCCCTAATCTAAGGGCCGTTGCTGCCCTCGTCGTCGTCGTCGCTGCCGCCGGCGCAGCTGCTGATAGGCTCCTCATCGGAGCTCCCGTAGCCTTCTACGGGAGCCTCATCTTCCTCATCGTCGTCATCGCTGTCGTCGTCCCACCAGGCGCGGAGGCGCTTCGCCGGTGGGTAGCCTTCGAGGGAGTCGTCATCGTCCTCCTCCGCCTCTTCCTCAGAGGAGGTGAAATCGTCCCAGGAGAAGCGGTCATCCTCGCTCTCCGCCTCCTCCTCCCCTTCGACGAGGAATTGAAGGTCGCCCTCTCCGTCGATCAAGGATTTGTCATCCTCGGACCAGATGGAGGAATCGTGTTCCTCCTTGTCCCATGTCGTTGGGGCGAGGATGTCGTGCGCCGCCAACGAGCCCCATTCCGGCGTTGGCTCACGGAAGGGAGATGATACGTAGGAGAGGTTCGAGGAGGCAGAAGAGGAGGAGGAGGAAGAAGACATGGCTACGGAGGAATGGGGGTTTTTTGCCGATGGCTAGTACGGAGCAGGAGGGTGAAGTGGCGAACGGTTCAGAGCGGTTAAATAAAGGGGATATAGTGGAGATTCAATGCCACAGCAGTTTCCGAGGAGGTGGTGCCCAACAGGAATAAATTTGCCAGATCATGCGGAGAAGTGGAAGAGGCAAGGCATCATGATGAAGGATACTGCGATGGTTCTGCCACGACATGACCCGACGAAGAAAAAGCAGAGTGATTTTGGAATTGTCAATTCCAAAACCAGGGGGGCATGTGTTATCACCAGAATTTGACCGAGTCAGAGGTGGGCCGCGATCAAGATGGGCTTGAAGAATATACATGGAAGAAATACGTGAATCGGCCTTTATATGCAAAGTTTGGGCTAGTTGGCCCGTGTATCTGTAATATAGTAGGATGCGTGTTGATTAGATAGAGTTTGGCTCGTGCCCGGTTGGGATTATTCCCACGTTAGAAAGTCTACGGACTATAAATATGTATCTAGGGTTTATGAAATAAAACAACAATCACGTTCACCACAAACCAATCTAGGCGCATCGCCAACTCCCTTGTCTCGAGGGTTTCTTCCGGGTAAGCATCATGCTGCCTAGATCGCATCTTGCGATCTAGGCAGTACAAGTTTATTCGCTATCCATGCGTTGCTCGTACTGAAGCCTTTTTGATGGCGAGCAACGTAGTTATCTTAGATGTGTTAGGGTTAGCATTGTTTGTCGTATCATATGCTGTCGTAGTGCAACCCTTAAACATCTAGCCACCCTTACGCCTATCTTAGGTGTAGGGGTGGCACCCCGCTTGATCGTTATTTAGCAGATCCGATCCGTTATGGTTGCTCCTTGTTCTTCAAGGATTAGTTTAATATCTGCATGGTTAGGCCTTACAAAGGGTTGAAGGATCCAGCAGCGCGTAGGGTGTAGTTTGCTAGCCCTAGACAGGATGTTCCGGGGATCAACTTCGTGTTGGTTTTTAGGCCTTGTCTAGGATTGGCTTACGAACACCGTGCGTGGCCGCGAGGCTCAATCACGAGTAGGATGTTCCGATTATGCGGTGAAAACCCTAAATCGTAGTAGGTCGTTTTAGCTTTATTTTGATCAAGCAGGACCACCATATATTCGTACACCTCGTACGAATCATGGGTGGATCGGCTCTTCGAGCCGATCTACAGGACAACCTGAGAGCCGATCGAGGCTCGTATTTAATGTTTACGTGTATGCCATGCAGGAAACTAAGCGAGGCATCTCCATCACCTTCCTGACCAGGTATAGGTCAGGTGGCACGCCCTTGCACCAGCATCGGACGTGCGTGCCGAAGTCTTTGCGGGCCGTCGCTCGGAGGGACCAGGGCCAGCCGCAGTCCTGGGAGCCTCCCAGCTCTCCTGTGTTGCCCGTCGCTGCTCGCCAGTGGGTTTCTGACCGCAACACCACCAAATCTTATTTGAGAGAGTTTCGTGAGGATACCACTACTGTTCCTCTTGTGCTTATGTGCAAGGGCGAAATTATGGTTTCAAATGACACGATCCCTCTCTCCATTTGTTTTTCTAATGTATTGCAGGAATCTAGCGATGTGCTTCCGAACAAGGTACCGCTGGTTTGCCACCATTGCATGGTATAAACCATCAAATTGATTTGATACTAGGAGCGTTGCTACCCAATAGAAACCCCTACCGCACCAACCCCAAGGAAGCAAAGGGAATTCAGAAACTTGTACAAGAGCTTCTCGATAAATTATATTCGCTTGAGCTTAAGTCCTTGTGTTGTTCATATAATTTCAGTTCCTAAGAAAGATGATACATGGCGCATGCATGTGCGTAGATTGTACAACTATAAATAACATAACTAATTGATATCGTCATCCCATTCCACATTTGTAATGAGTTGAGTAGTGCTATTGTGTTCTCTAAAAGATTTCCGTAGTGGTTATTATCATATTAGAATGAAAGAAGGGATGAGTGGTGAGTATCCTTTAAAACAAAGTTTAGTTTGTATGAGTAGTTAGTTATGCCTTCTAGGTTAACTAATGTACCTAATACTTTCATGAGATTAATGAACCATGTCTTAAGGAAATTCATTGGTAAAATTTGTGGTTGTTTATTTTGATGATATACTTATTTACAACCGCAATAAATCTGAACATAGTGATCATATTCGATAAGTTTTGCAAGTGTTGCGTAAGGCTAAGCTTAGTCTAGATAAGTGCACATTTTTCAAAGATAAAATCATATTTCCAGGATAAGTTGTTTCTAAGCATGGAGTTGAGGTAGATGAGTCAATTGATGGGATTCGTAGCATAGAAAACAAAAAATTTCCTACCGCGAGAACGAAAAACAAGCCAAGATGCAATCTAGAAGATGGTAGCAACGAGGGGATAACGAGACTAACCCTTGAAGATTTTCCAAAGCCTACGAGATTAGATCTCGTTGTTGCAGAAGATGATCACTTGCCGCTTTCAAAAGCGCGTAGAAGATCTTGACGGTGCCACAATCGGGCAGCACCTCCGTACTTGGTCACACGTACGATGTTGATGAAGACGACGTCCTCCTCCCCGTTCCAGCGGGCAGCGGAAGTAGTAGATCCTCCTCGGAATCCCGGCAGCACGACGGCGTGGTGGCGGTGGTGATGGAGAACTCCGGCAGGGCTTCGCCTAAGCGTATGCGGGAGTTGTATGTGGAGGAGAGGTAGCTAAGGTTTGGGGAGAGGGGGCTTGGGCGCCGGCCCTCAAAGGGGTGCGGCCAAGGTGGAGGCCTGAGTGGCCGGCCACCCTCCCCTTGTCCCTCTTTTTATAGGTGGAACCCCCAAGAGTTAGACTCCAAGTCTTCGAATAAGACCCCAACTCAAGAACTTGTCATAATGTGGGAAACCTACCCAAGGTGGGACTCCCACTCAAGGTGGGACTCCCACCCCTTCCTTGGGGGGGTGGCCGGCCACCATGGGGTGGAGTCCACCTGGGACTCCTCCTCCTTAGGCTGGCCGGCCAAGCTATGTGGAGTCCCTCCGGGACTCCACTTTCCATGGTGATTTCTTCCAGACTTTTCTAGAACCTTCTAGAACCTTCCATAAATGCACCAGATCATTTCCAAACTTGGAAAGTGACTTCCTATACATGAATCTTATTCTCCGGACCATTCCGGAACTCCTCGTGATGTCTTGGATCCCATCCGAGACTCCGAACAAAACTTTGAACTCCATTCCATATTCCATATGTACTTAAACGACATCAAACCTTAAGTGTGTCACCCTACGGTTCGCGAACTATGCAGACATGGTTGAGACCTCTCTCCGACCAATAACCAATAGCAGGATCTGGAGATCCATAATGGCTCCCACATATTCAACGATGACTTAGTGATCGAATGAACCATTCACATACGATACCAATTCCCTTTGTCACGTGATATTTTACTTGTCCGAGGTTTGATCATCGGTATCTCTATACCTCGTTCAACCTCGTCTCTTGACAAGTACTCTTTACTCGTACCGTGGTATGTGGTCTCTTATGAACCATTCATATGCTTGCAAGCTAATTAGACAACATTCCACCGAGAGGGCCCAGAGTATATCTATCCGTCATCGGGATGGACAAATCCCACTGTTGATCCATATGCCTCAACTCATACTTTCCGGATACTTAATCCCACCTTTATAACCACCCATTTACGCAGTGGCGTTTGATGTAATCAAAGTACCCTTCCAGTATAAGTGATTTACATGATCTCATGGTCGAAAGGACTAGGTAACTATGTATCGAAAGCTTATAGCAAATAACTTAATGACGTGATCTTATGCTACGCTTAATTGGGTGTGTCCATTACATCATTCACATAATGACATAACCTTGTTTATTAATAACATCCAATGTTCATGATCATGAAACTATGATCATCTATTAATCAACAAGCTAGTTATACAAGAGGCTTACTAGGGACTCCTTGTTGTTTACATAACACACATGTATCAATGTTTCGGTTAATAAAATTATAGCATGGTATGTAAACATTATCATAAACACAAAGATATATTATAATAACCATTTATTATTTCCTCTTGGACATATCTCCAACAGTCTCCCACTTGCACTAGAGTCAATAATCTAGTTTATATATGTAAAGATATAACACCTTGGCCTTCCGGTGCTTTATCATGTTTTGCTCATGGGAGAAGTTTTAGTCAACGGATCTGACATGCTCAAAAACGTATGTATTTTGCAATTCATTTGCTTCTCAACGCATCACTCATTTTCCAAATGAGTTGGCATTAAATATGTTTGGTCTTCTGGTGGAACCTTAATTCTGCGGTCTGAAATATGTCACTAATATTGTCATACACAATATAGCTTCAAAAGTTCTGACACTATCAGAACTACACCAAGTTCTCAAAGAACCTCTTGACTTAACATCCTCAGTCATTGTCAAAACAATGACATACTCTGCCTTCGTTTGTAGAATCCGTCACAATATTTAGAACTCTTCTAAATCTAGCATAGACAACTTCTAGCTCATTGTGCTACCTTTTAAACAACACTTTGTCTAATTTGAGATTGAAATTTTATTTTTATATGTGACAAAACAAATATCGGTGCAACACCTTACAGCGATTTGTTTGTCATTTCTCCATACAAAACTATATATATATCCTTGGTTCTTCTTAAGTACTTAAGAATATTCTTACTGTTTTTCAATGATCATCACATGAATCATTCTGGTACATGCTCATAACACTTTTAGAGGACAGGACATCTGATTGTGTACATATTATTCGTGATCTATAATCACTCATGTGTTTTTACTCATTGAATGTCAGATACACTCAAGTCTTGATAAACCTTCACATGACAAGAACATTTTCTTAATATTTCTATATTGAACTATTTCAATATCCATTCTATGTACTTTGACTTAAACTTATTATGTGTTTCAATCTATCTTCATAGATCTTGACACTAAATTTGTTTCAGTCCATATCCTTTCATTGAAGTTTATTTCTCAATGAAATCTTTTAATCAAGTATATAATTACATCATTTATAACCAACTATATGTCATCTACATAAGTATTATAAATATGTCTCAGTGCTCCCACTTAATTTCTTGCAAATGCAAGCATCTTCATCGTTTCTGATGAAATCAAAAAACTCTTTGACTATTTCATCTGGTGAAGATTCCAACTCCGCGATACTCACTTCATCCAATTGAAGTTTGTATACCTATCTTAGTATTCCACGGACCAGCAAAACTCTTGGTTGTATCTTGTATACACCTTTAATACACACTTATGATAAGTAATGTATTTTGCCATCCTACTAGCATATCTCATAAAAGAAATATGTATTGATTACTAGAATAATACACATAGACTATAAGCATTGCTACGGAAGATCTAATCTTATCGTAGTCAACTCTTTGAACTTTGTCGTAAACAACTTTTCGACAAGTCGAGCTTCTTCAAAGATATTTCATCCAAGTCCATCAATTTTATAGATCCATTTACTTTCAAAAAGTATTCATCTATCTTGGATTTCATGGCGTATAGCCATCTTAACGGAGTCAGGGCCCATCATAACTTCTTTGTTTGTAGTTGGTTTATCATTGTTCAAAATCAATCCTTTGTCCACAAATCATTTATTTGATCACAAAGTAAACCATACCTACAAGGTTCAATATGTACTTCGATCTCCATGGCTAAAACACTTTGTAGTCATGGGAGCCATGATCGTCATGGCCGCTTCCGGAACCAATTCCAATGCTGCGCTACTCTGATCATTATGCTCAGGTTCATAAACCTTATCAAATTCTATTGTCCTCCCACTCAAATACTTCGCTAGAAATAATTTCTTGGAAATAAATAAGAAACATCGACAAACACTTTTGTCTTTGGATTCATAGTGGAAAGAATTCCCAATCAATACTTTGGGATAACCAACAAAGACATTCATCCAATTTTGGTTGTAAACTCTTAGACCAAAATTTAAAGAAAAGACTATTAGGGTTTATACCCATGCCATAACTTGTATGGTGTCATTTCAACGGATCATGATGATGCTCTATTTAGTGTAAAAGCGGTAGTCTCTAAAGCATAATCCACAAAAATATAATGGCGTCAATATTTTATCTCATCATTGACCCAACAAGGTTTGGATACATCTCTTGGATACTTCATCATCACTATGATACTCCAAGAAACGTGAGTTGTAGAACAATTTCATAACTCCCTTAGATGTTCGCCAAAACTCGTAATTCAAATATTTCCACCATGATCCAATCATAGATATTTGACTTTTCTATTACGATGATATCCACTTCATGCTGAAATTTATTTGAATCTATTCAAATGTTTCAAACTTCTTCCTTATCGAATATATCCACATATATATACTCAATTCATTGTTGAAAGTTTTCATGAAGTAGAAGAATCTCCCGCACACAACTATGCCCAGTGAACCACATACATCATTATGCATGTTTCCACTAAGTTAGTTTCCCGTTCAACTCTTGGACTATGAACGGTATTTCAGTCATTACTTTTAGAAAAGATTTTGCAAGCGCCAAATGATTCAAAAATCAAATGACTCCAAAAATCCATTTGCATGGAGTTCCTTCATGCGTTCCTTTCTAACATGACCTAAATGGCGGTTCCACAAATAAGTGGAATTCAAATCATTTGCCTTATGGCATTTTAGCGTCAGTGTTATGTATGTGTGTTTCACCATTAAGATTTATAATAACTTATCCATCGTACATGGAGTAATGTCATAATTTGAACAACTCATTGTTTTCATTTGACCAGAGCAAAATAACAATTATTAAGTTCTTTATTATAAATTCTAAGGGCTAGGTAGAATGCCAATGACAAAACATGATAACACTTTATTACGTTCCAGACGTGCATTATTACCATATTCCTTATTAGTCACTTAGGCCATTGATGTCCCACAAGTATAGGGGATCGCGTGTAGCCTTTTCGATAAGTAAGAGTGTCGAACCCAACGAGGAGCTAAAGGTAAGATAAGTATTCTCTTAAGTTCTATCAACCACTGATACAACTCTACGCGCACTAAAAGTTTGCATTATCTGGGAAATAAAACTATGGTAGCAATACGGGTATGAGAGATAGTTTTGCAAGATAATAAATACATGAAAGTAAATGTTAGTGCTGCAGCAATAAAGTACACTAAGTAACCATATATTAACAGTACCATGAGTGTGGAAAAGTGGTGGTAATTGTGGTGGCTTTGTCCAAGATTAATTAGTGAAGACATTTAGTTCATTGTCTTTGATGTAGTTTTCAATGTGGGAGAGGCTAAATATACAAGCGTTCCACTACTTGGGATTACAAGTACTATATGATTGGATTGTTAGCAAACATCCGTAAATACTAACAATGCATTAAGGTTTCCCCAACCATAGCCTTAAGTTTATGGTCCTCTTACTCCCATACATGCAACTAACCGGTTTGAGCCCTCAGGTTTCTGTCACTCCGGCAGGACTACCCCCTTCCTTTGCACATACTACTAACCCTATGGTGTTGATCCATGCGCGCACAAGTATAATGGACATCAAAGGACAGTACCATATCAACATACAATTATAATGAACCATAGACATTCAACAAAGCAATCAAAAGACAAATATACTACATAAACATGACATAGATCATAGGATGAATATTATAGCATCAAACACCATGTTTACATAGGACGGTACAGAGGTTTATGAGAGGATGAACCACTGAATACAAGGAGGAGATGGTGATGGAGATGTCGGTGAAGATGTCGGAGAGGGCAGCGCGGTGGCGTGGGCGGCGCCAGCGGTGGCACGGGTGTAACATCCCAAATTTCAATACAAGAAAGTTAGAAGAATTCCAGAGAGCAAAATTTCAAACCAACAAAAACTTTTTAAATTGCATATAGTGCCATGCATAGGACTTGTGCATTTGATTGATATGCCATGATGATTGTTATTATGTGTATAAGATAAACCCTAAAACCCTAAAGTGATCATAAGAAGATCACAAACCAAATAAATCCAAAAGAGGAAGAAAATCAAATAAATACAAAACCCTAAAAACCCTCACATATGCTCTATGGCATTTTTATAAATTTTGACCCTAGACTAATTTGGTCTTCACCATTAGTTGAATAATGTTACTAAACACTTATTACAACTTTTGAAATCAAAGGATCACAATTCAAATGAATTTCAAATACAAAACTTGCTCACATATGATAATGGTCAAAACTGCCAATTATAGCCTGATCACTACTTTGAGCCATTGCAATTTCTCAAACCAAACCTTGCTAACTCTTTGCACCACATCAAAGTCAATATCAAGGTGAACACTTTTTGTAAAGATCACCATGCCAAATTCTTTCTTGATCATTAGCTATGCTCAATCAAAGTTGCAACTTTTTAACATATGTAACAATCTCCCACTTATCAAATTTTGCAAAACTTTGAATTCAACAATTCCACCACCACCTCTCATCATCTCTGGTCAAATACAACTCAACTAAACACACACAATTCAAATTGGTCAACCATTTGAATTCAATCAAATTTGGACAAAATTCACAAATTCCAAATATGGAACTATTTGACACTATTTGAAATAGTGATCTACCTAGCTCTAATCTACCCCAACCTATTCTAAATGGTCCCCTTGCCCCCTCTCTCACTAACACCAACATAGTAAACCTAAGGAGGGCAAGCATAGCTTGCATGGCATGGCCATGCCGGCCCATGCCATCCATGCCGCACCCCCTCTCTTCGCCTTGCTCCCCAACCCTGGCCACCGTGCCCAAACGACGCCACCTCACCTCCTAGCACCGCCTACACCCGCCATGGTCGAGGGAGCAGCGACCACACGCCGGACGACGCGCGCCCAGAACGGCCAGTATGCCGCTCATGTCGCGCGTGGCGCGCCACAGGCACGCCCTGGCCACCTCTCGCCTAGCCACCTCGCGCACGCCCTGGACCACCTAGCTGCGGGTTGAGCATCGCCGCGTCACCACGCAGCTCGCAGACACTCGCGCGACCACGACCCATGGCCACCGCCGCCGGAGACGGAGAAGAAAAGCCGCCGTAGACGCGCCAGAACCCGCGACGCCCCGACTGCGTTAGGCACCACCTACCCTACCTGTCGCCACCTAGAGGACCACCGTGACGCCAGGAACACCACCGCGCCCTCGCCTAGCTCGCTAGACCGCCGGAGACGCCGCGCCCTTGTCGAGTTCGCCGCAGAGCCTCGGGCACTCGCTCGCCTATAAAAGGAGGCATCGCCTCGTCGATTCCTTCACACCACCACTCCTCCCTCTCCTTCCTTGATCTCCCAGCCACCTCGCCGCTCCACATTGACCACCAGAGCCGCCCAATTTCTACCTCACTGCCGCACGCCGCCGCAGAAGCTCGCCGACGATTGGAGCCACCCCAGGACGAGCCGCCGGTACCTGGAGCTTCGCCGTCGTCCACCACTTCGTCGAGCATACTGCCAACCCTAGCTGGAGCCGCCGTAAGCTCTCCTTCCCCCTACCTGAGCCGCCGGTGAACTCCCTCTCTCACCGGCGAGACGATGAACCTGAGCCGTCGATCTGCCATCTAATCCAACGCTCCCCTTTTAAACATACCGATTCGGGTTTAATAGCCGCTGACATGCGGGGCCCCCCTGTCAGGCAGCCCACGCGGGCACAGACACGTGGTGGGCTGGCCTTGGGCCGTTTTAAATCATTTAGGCCCAGTTAGCTTTCCCGTCGGCCCTTTTAATTCAAATCCCAATTAATCAATTCCAAATAATTTCAATACTGCCCAAACTTTGAAAATCAATAGATTCAAATTGGCTTAACCAAATTCAATGAATTTTATGTTGTTGGAAAGCTAATGAAAATATCTACACAATGCCACTGGTCCCATGACCAGATTAGTTGTAGAGTTAATTTGATAAAAAAAATAAGGCAGGGACTTTTCCCTATTCAAACAATTATTAAAAATCAACCAAAATAGATATTAAGTTAAATCCAACTCTAATAGCTCACATTTGACTTACACTAATTGATTATGCAATGAAATGGTGTGGTCACTTTGCATGATCATGCCCTAGTTTAATTAATGGACAATATGGCTAGTTTATGTAGTTCATATTGTCCAAAACTATTAAGTACTTCATATGAAGTCTTATACTTCATTTAAACTTTGTCTCACATGAATTCATGTGATGTTTGGACCCCTGGCCAAACTCACCTATATGAATTACTTAGAGATTTAAATCATATGTAGCACTATTAAATGGTATGAGGTGGTCTACCTCATTTAAATCATTTTCTCAAATGATGATGATGAATGTTTGACTTAGGTCCATATAAGTTCATATATGATTGTTTGAGAAATTAAATCTTAAGAAGATTTCAATGAGAGGAAATTATTTCTCAAGAATCCTATGGAAACTATCATTTACATATTAAATAAAAAGAAGTAAATTCTCCTCAAGCAACACAACCCATGCACCCTAATTAGATTATTTGTGTGCATAGAATAGTTTGTGTGTTTATATGTGATACATGGAATAGCCATTGAATTAGTGAGTAATTATACTCGTATTCAAATTTAGACGCTAGCACCGGAGAGTACACCGAAGAAGAAGGTTGCTACCAAGAGGAGGAGGAGGAGAACTTTGAGAAATACCAAGGCAAGCTAATATTCTTGCAAAGTGCAAAGCCCCTTGGGGCAAGGCACCATGAATCTTACCTTTTCTTACATAAGCCTATCCCAAGTTTATACAATACAAGTTTTTACTTGTTTTCTCAATAAGTTGCTTTTATAGTTAACTTTGGTCAAAGTAAAGAGGTTTACTAGAGTAGTAAAGTTAGCTTTCATCAAGCAAAGCAAGATAGCACCCCTCATGATTTAGAGCTAGTGCTAATGAATAAAATTTGACTACTCTAGATGGGAACAATGTGAATTGAAATGAATTTGAAACCTTGGAATGATGAAGCATTCCATTGAATGATTTTTGAAGGTGAATATGACCAAGAGAAGATAGTGATTTTTGATAAACATGATGTTGGTTTGAATGCGATACCTTTCCAATTATTAAGTACCCCCACAATACCTGATTATGGGTAGGGCTTAACTGGAAGTTTATGCATCTTAGTATGGGTTCCCTCTGAACACACGTCATAGGGGTTATGCTTGAGGCTGCCTCCGTTGTTGAGAAATGACGTGAAATTGAGGTGAATTGTACGGCCAAGCCCTGTGCAGTTCCCAGGTTGACAGTTGGTCTTCACTGGGAGGCCAAGCTCATGGGGAGAGGTGCTCATACTAGGATTTGTAAGTGAAAGGTTATGGTTGATGATTCGCGTACTGTGTTACGATGATTCGGGGTAATCCCGACGGATGAAATCAAATGTTGTGGCACAAGTGTGCAACCTCTGCAGAGTGTAAACCTATTCGAATAGCCGCGTCCACGGTTACGGATGGTTGGAAAGGCCATACAGTTTCCGATGTCATATCTTTGAAAATGATGTTGAAAGAAGGTGGTGAAATGACTTGTGGTGAATTGAATTGAAATCACCACTTGAATGGTGGGAATGACACTAATGTTCCCACTTGAGTTAGTTAGCATATGAACAAGCTTTTCTCAAATACTTGTGAACTAAAATTGGCTTTATGCAAGTAAACTAGAGCTTAGCAAACCATACTAGAAATGTCTAGCACTTACATTAGTATTGGTTTGCGAGTACTTGAAGTACTCACGGCTTTGTCCCTGGCTATTCAAATGGCCAGAGTATGAAGATGAACAAGGAGATGACCAGCAGGACGCCTACGACAACTAGGAGTCTTCCGACGTCAAGCGTTGGCCTGTGGACTAGAGAGTCCTTGTATCTTACGCTTCCGCTATGAACTTGTGTGTGTTCGTTGATCAATAGATCAACTATTCATGTAATATGGATCATGTGATTTCAATTTGTAAGACATTATGGTTTGTAATGAATGATGACTGTGATACTTAACTATTATGCCTCGCAACAACAATATTCCTGGGATTGCGATGTATGACATAATAGGCATTCGGACTTAAAAATCCGGGTGTTGACAAGTTTGGTATCAGAGCCATTGTTTGACCTTAGAAGACCTTAGTTAGAATGGGCGTTCTGAAAAACTTAACTTTGAAAATCAAATGAAGAGAATATTTGTGAAAACTTAATTACACTCTTGTCTTTGAGACTTTGCCAAAATTTGATGAATCATGTCCTATCTTATTTGAATCTACTTAAAATTTTGCCACACTTTACACTCTCTAACTTACTCATCCAATTCTCTTTCAGATGGAGCCGAATGAACCCATCAACACCAAGTTTTATCATCTTGGGAACGGAGGGAGCTTGATCTTCGAGCACGACCTCAACGCCGTCTCTGACTTCCTTGGGCGCCCACACCCCGAGTTCCACGGGGTTCAGCTGGACGACACGCCCGGAGGAGAGTTGCAATGGGTGATCACTGCCGACTTGAGGGGCAAGATGGAGCCTCCCACCTCGGAGAGGATCCTCTTCTCCTTCCGCGAGAGCAACTGGCTCGACGGACTCGCACGTGGCCTTCAGGAGGCACTTGCGCGCCTCTGTGGACAGAACGTGGTGCGCATCCTCGCTTCACGCTACGCGCATCTCGTGAGGCGTGATGCCATGGGAGTGCCCATGGAGCTGCAGCCTCACCCGGAGTTGAGGCACCATGCTGAGCACCTGGACTTCATGCTCTACCAGACTCAGAAGGACCTCGACGCCACTCGCGCTTACGCGAACCAGACCCATGCTCACATCATCGAGCAGGGCGAGGCAATCAAGCTACTCAACAACGACCGCAAGAGCCTTCGCCAGCAGCGTGCCAAGAAGGACGCTACGATTGTGCGCCTTCGCGCCAAGATCGCGTCACTTGAGGCCACTGTCAAGGCCCATGAGGATCAGATTCGTGAGCTGGAGGATGACGACGAAGGCATCGACCTTCAGGGAGGAGGAGCCTTCCTGAGTGACGACGACGACTTTGAGGAGGACGAGTTCACCGAGGAGGAGGACTACGAGTTCCTAGAGGCAGGACCTGACGACTACGTCCCGATCGACGTCGAGGATGAGGAGTAGTTGCACTAGTTTCACTTATAGTAGGTGTGAGTTGTATCCCGTCCTTTGTATCGTAGCATGAGAATGGTTCTTAAAACCATTGGAGTATGTGTGTGTTAGTTTGTACTATGTGTTGAATGAATGAATGAATGTTATGTTTGTCATGAAAAGATTACAAATTTCAAAAGTTTTCAAACATAACCAAAATGAACCATAGAATGTTCCCTCTCATCTCATGATCTTCTATATCTTCAGATGGCCCCTCCCAATCGCACCAACGACGCGATGATGCAACTGCTGCAAACCCTGCTTGCCGACAGGGAGACAGAAAGAGCCGAACGCCAAGCCAACCTCAACGCTTTGCAGAACATCGCCAATCAAGGCCATGGAAATCATGACCACCCTGGATCCAAGCTCAAGAACTTCCAGAACACCAATCCTTCGGTGTTTAGCAAGACCGAGGAGCCCCTCGACGCCGACGACTGGCTCCAGACTATGGAGAACAACCTAGAAGTAGCTGGAGTGGAAGCCAACGAGAAGGTCTTGTTTGCAACCCACTATCTCGCTGGACCAGCCCGCGCTTGGTGGACAAGCACCCGTGCCATGAACGGAGGTCAGTTCATGACTTGGGAGGATTTCAAGCTAAAGTTCAGCAAGTACCATGTACCCCCGGGTCTTATCAAAAAGATGAGGGATGAGTTCCGTGAACTAAAACAAGGTCGCATGACGGTGGTAGAATACCGCGACAAGTTTCTCACACTGTCGAGGTATGCCCCTGATGAGACCGACACCGTTGAGAAGAGGAAGGAGAGATTCCTGAACGGACTGCATGATGAGATGCAGACTGTCCTCGTCAACATTCCCTTCGCAGACCTCGAAGCCCTTGTTGACTCCGCCATCCAGATGGAGGGCAAGTTGAACCAAGCCAATGAGAACCGCAAGCGCCGCATGGCGAATCAAAGTGGGTCTAGCCATACCCAGAAGTTTCGCCCCAGCTCAAGCGAAGGTTTTACTCCGAGGAACAACAAGCCACCGATGCAGAACTCGCGCCCCGGTTATCAGAACCGGAGTGGAGGAAACTCCAAGCCAGGAGGCTACAACAACAACAACTACAACAACTACAACAACTACAACCGCGCTCCGCCCAGAGCCCCCAACAACAACAACAACAACACCAACACCGCTCCCAGAACCGGAAGCAACGCCGTCCCCGTTGCGAACAAGCAGGACAAGACCACCATCACTTGTTATGAGTGTGGTGTAGTGGGGCACTAATCCAACGAGTGTCCCAAGCGTCTCGCCAAGCTCGCCGGCAACACCGCTGCACCTGCTCAGCAGCAACGCCGTGTCTCCACCGGCAAGAAGTTCGCCCCCAATAACCCCAATAACCGCAACGGCCGCCTCTACCACATGAACGCCGAAGAAGCCCAGGAAGCACCAGATGTTGTACTGGGTATGTTTTCTGTCAACCACATCCCTGCCAGAGTGTTGTTTGATTCCGGAGCATCTCATTCTTTTGTCACCGAAGACTTTGCATCAACAAGTAAAATTCAACCCCTCAGTTTGAAGCATGTTATGATAGTTCAAATCCCCGGATCAACCAGCAAAGCCAGAAAATTTTGCAAAAATGTACCAATCAAAATCCATGATGTAGATTTCTATGCCAACCTGATCATTCTGGGAACCAAAGGTTTGGAAGTCGTCCTAGGAATGGACTGGATGTCAAAACACAATGGATTGATAGACTGTGCCAAGAAAGCCATAACCATGACTAGCAGCACCGATATCGTAGTAGAGCACGTCTCTGAAAAACTACCCAGAAAATTCACCTGCAACCAAAGTGTATCCAAGCCAACTCTGGATCAAATCAGGGTCGTTTGCCGCTACCCTGATGTGTTTCCGGATGATCTACCCGGTATGCCCCCGGATCGGGATATCGAGTTCATCATCGAGTTAATCCCCGGAACTGGACCCATAGCCCAGAGAGCCTACAGCATGAACGCCACCGAGCTTGTGGAGCTGAAGAAACAAATAGATGATATGTTAGCCAAAGGTCCGATTAGGCCTAGTGCATCCCCCTGGAGATCACCCGTTTTGTTTGTGGACAAAAAGGATGGTGCAAATCGTTTATGTACGGATTATCGTAAGCTTAACGATGTCACCATCAAAAACAAATACCCCCTACCCAAGATAGAAGACTTGTTTGATCAACTCACCGGAGCCAGAGTTTTCTCCAAGATAGATCTTAGAACTGGATATCATCAACTGAAGATCCGAGCCACCGACATTCCAAAAACTGCCTTCACCACTAGATATGGGTTGTATGAGTACAACGTCATGTCATTTGGACTGACCAATGCCCCCGCCTATTTCATGAATCTCATGAATAAGATCTTCATGAACTTTTTGGACAAGTTTGTCATTGTTTTCATCGATGACATCCTTGTGTACTCCAAGTCCGAAGAGGAACATGAACAACATTTGGAGACTGTCCTAGAAACCCTTAGGCATCACCAGTTGTATGCCAAGTTCAGCAAGTGTGAGTTTTGGTTGGAAGAAGTTGGATTCCTGGGACACATCTTGTCTGCAGGAGGAATTGCCGTAGACCCCGCCAAAATCAAAACTGTTATGGAATGGCAAGCCCCAACCACCCAAACCGAGGTCCGCGCTTTTCTTGGATTAGCCGGATATTACCGCAGATTTGTAGAAGGTTTTTCGAGCATCGCTCGACCAATGACCCAATTGTTGAAGAAGGACAGAAAGTTCGAGTGGACCGATAAATGTGAAGAGAGCTTTCAACAGCTCAAGAGTAGACTGACAACAGCCCCAATCCTGATCATGCCCGATATCGCAAAGCCCTTTGACGTATATTGCGACGCCTCCAAGACTGGTCTTGGATGCGTGCTTATGCAAGAAGGCAAGGTTGTGTCCTACCTTTCAAGATAGCTAAAGCAGCATGAACAGAACTATCCAATCCATGACCTTGAGCTTGCAGCCGTGGTCTTAGCCTTGAAAGTTTGGCGTCATTACCTCATGGGTAATCGATGCGAGATCTACTCCGACCACAAGAGCTTGAAATATATCTTCACCCAGAAGGAGCAGAACATGAGACAACGCCGATGGATCGAATTGATCAAGGATTACGACATGGAGATTCACTACCACCCCGGCAAGGCCAATGTGGTAGCGGATGCTTTGAGTCGACTGCCGTGTCAGTTGAACTCCATGCTCGCAACCGAACAGCCCAGCTTACATCAAGAGTTTGAACAGTTCAGACTTGAACTTGTTAGTGAAGGATTCCTAGCCAGCATAGAACTCCAACCTACCTTGGTTAGCCAAATCAAGGAATCCCAGAAGGACAACGCTAGCATCGAAGGAATCAAGAAACAGATAGCCGCAGGAAAAGCCCCCGGATTCACCGTAGATGAAGCCGGAGTTCTTTGGTACAAAGAACGTCTCTGCGTACCATCGGACTCAGACTTGAAGCAAGTCATCCTGCAAGAAGCCCATGACACCCTTTATTCAATCCACCCCGGAGGTACCAAGATGTACCAAGACTTGAAGGAGCAATTCTGGTGGCACGGAATGAAGAGGGAAATCGGCAGTTACATCGCCAAGTGTGACATCTGTCAGAGAGTCAAAGCAGAACATCAACGACCCGCCGGACTGTTACAACCACTCCAGATTCCAGAATGGAAATGGGACTCCGTAGGAATGGACTTTATCACCGGACTGCCCAAATCCAGCAAAGGCAATGATTCAATATGGGTAGTTGTCGATAGATTGACCAAAGTCGCCCATTTCATCGCCGTCAAAACCACCTACCAAGGCCCAAAGTTAGATGAACTGTACATTTCCAGAATAGTCGCCCTGCACGGAACCCCAAAATCGATAGTGTCAGATAGAGGATCACAGTTCACCTCAAGATTCTGGCAGAAAGTGCACGAAGGACTAGGAACCCGTCTGAATTTCAGCACCGCCTATCACCCTCAGACCGACGGACAGACTGAGAGAGTCAACCAGATACTGGAGGACATGCTGAGAGCATGCGTACTGGAATACGGATCCAAGTGGGAAGACTGCCTACCTTACGCAGAATTCTCTTACAACAACAGTTACCAAGCTAGTCTACAGATGGCCCCCTTTGAAGCCTTGTACGGAAGGAAGTGCCGTACCCCCCTGAACTGGTCGGAAGTCGGAGAAAGCCAAGTTTTTGGCCCAGATGTTCTTCGTGAAGCCGAAGAGAAAGTACACAAGATCCGAGAGTACCTCAAGACGGCGCAATCAAGACAGAAGAGCTACGCCGACAAGAGACGTCGGGAGATGACCTTTGAGATCGGAGACTTCGTCTATCTCAAGGTATCCCCCTTGAAAGGAATGCAGAGATTCCAACTGAAAGGAAAGCTCGCACCCCGATACGTCGGACCCTTCAAAGTCCTCAGCCGCCGAGGAGAAGTATCTTATCAACTGGAGCTACCTGAAGAGATGTCGGCTGTGCACGACGTGTTTCATATCTCACTCCTCCGGAAATGCCTTGAAGTCCCCGAGAAGACCGAAGTGTTCAAGAACATCGATCACCGATCGGTGGATATCAACCAGGACCTGACTTACCGCGAAGTGCCGATTCGCATCCTGGAGGAAGCTTACCGAACCACCCGCACCCGAAGCATCAAGTTTCTAAAGATACAATGGAGCAATCATACCGAAGATGAAGCCACATGGGAGTACCCAGATCTCTTTAGTACCTAACTTTCTTTTCGATCTCGGGACGAGATCTTTTGTAAGGGGGAAGGGTTTGTAACATCCCAAATTTCAATAAAAGAAAGTTAGAAGAATTCCAGAGAGCAAAATTTCAAACCAACAAAAACTTTTTAAATTGCATATAGTGCCATGCATAGGACTTGTGCATTTGATTGATATGCCATGATGATTGTTATTATGTGTATAAGATAAACCCTAAAACCCTAAAGTGATCATAAGAAGATCACAAACCAAATAAATCCAAAAGAGGAAGAAAATCAAATAAATACAAAACCCTAAAAACCCTCACATATGCTCTATGGCATTTTTATAAATTTTGACCCTAGACTAATTTGGTCTTCACCATTAGTTGAATAATGTTACTAAACACTTATTACAACTTTTGAAATCAAAGGATCACAATTCAAATGAATTTCAAATACAAAACTTGCTCACATATGATAATAGTCAAAACTGCCAATTATAGCCTGATCACTACTTTGAGCCATTGCAATTCAATTTTCTCAAACCAAACCTTGCTAACTCTTTGCACCACATCAAAGTCAATATCAAGGTGAACACTTTTTGTAAAGATCACCATGCCAAATTCTTTCTTGATCATTAGCTATGCTCAATCAAAGTTGCAACTTTTTAACATATGTAACAATCTCCCACTTATCAAATTTTGCAAAACTTTGAATTCAACAATTCCACCACCACCTCTCATCATCTCTGGTCAAATACAACTCAACTAAACACACACAATTCAAATTGGTCAACCATTTGAATTCAATCAAATTTGGACTGAATTCACAAATTCCAAATATGGAACTATTTGACACTATTTGAAATAGTGATCTACCTAGCTCTAATCTACCCCAACCTATTTTAAATGGTCCCCTTGCCCCCTCTCTCACTAACACCAACATTGTAAACCTAAGGAGGGCAAGCATAGCTTGCATGGCATGGCCATGCCGGCCCATGCCATCCATGTCGCACCCCCTCTCTTCCCCTTGCTCCCCAACCCTGGCCACCGTGCCCAAACGACGCCACCTCACCTCCTAGCACCGCCTACACCCGCCATGGTCGAGGGAGCAGCGACCACACGCCGGACGACGCGCGCCCAGAACGGCCAGTATGTCGCTCATGTCGCGCGTGGCGCGCCACAGGCACGCCCTGGCCACCTCTCGCCTGGCCACCTCGCGCACGCCCTGGACCACCTAGCTGCGGGTTGAGCATCGCCGCGTCGCCACGCAGCTCGCAGACACTCGCGCGACCATGACCCATGGCCACCGCCGCCGGAGACGGAGAAGAAAAGCCGCCGTAGACGCGCCAGAACCCGCGACGCCCCGACCGCGTTAGGCACCGCCTACCCTACCTGTCGCCACCCAGAGGACCACCGTGACGCCAGGAACACCACCGCGCCCTCGCCTAGCTCGCTAGACCGCCGGAGATGCCGCGCCCTTGTCGAGTTCGCCGCAGAGCCTCGGGCACTCGCTCGCATAAAGGAGGCATCGCCTCATCGATTCCTTCACACCACCACTCCTCCCTCTCCTTCCTTGATCTCCTGCCGCTCCACATTGACCACCAGAGCCGCCCAATTTCTACCTCACTACCGCACGCCGCCGTGGAAGCTCGCCGACGATTGGAGCCACCCCAGGACGAGCCGCCGGTACCTGGAGCTTCGCCGTCGTCCACCACTTCGTCGAGCATACTGCCAACCCTAGCTGGAGCCGCCGTAAGCTCTCCCACCCCCTACCTGAGCCGCCGACGAACTACCTCTCTCGCCGGCGAAACGATGAACCTGAGTCGTCGATCTGCCATCTAATCCAACGCTCCCCTTTTAAACATACCGATTCGGGTTTAATAGCCGCTGACATGCGGGACCCCCCTGTCAGGCAGCCCAGGCGGGCACAGACGCGTGGTGGGCTGGCCTTGGGCCGTTTTAAATCATTTAGGCCCAGTTAGCTTTCCCGCCGGCCCTTTTAATTCAGATCCCAATTAATCAATTCCAAATAATTTCAATACTGCCCAAACTTTGAAAATCAATAGATTCAAATTGGCTTAACCAAATTCAATGAATTTTATGTTGTTGGAAAGCTAATGAAAATATCTACACAATGCCACTGGTCCCATGACCAGATTAGTTGTAGAATTAATTTGATAAAAAGAATAAGGCAGGGACTTTTCCCTATTCAAACAATTATTAAAAATCAACCAAAATAGATATTAAGTTAATTCCAACTCTAATAGCTCACATTTGACTTACACTAACTGATTATGCAATAAAATGGTGTGGTCACTTTGCATGATCATGCCCTAGTTTAATTAATGGACAATATGGCTAGTTTATGTAGTTGATATTGTCCAAAACTATTAAGTAATTCATATGAAGTCTTATACTTCATTTAAACTTTGTCTCACATGAATTCATGTGATGTTTGGACCCCTGGCCAAACTCACCTATATGAATTACTTAGAGATTTAAATCATATGTAGCACTATTAAATGGTATGAGGTGGTCTACCTCATTTAAATCATTTTCTCAAATGATGATGATGAATGTTTGACTTAGGTCCATATAAGTTCATATATGATTGTTTGAGAAATTAAATCTTAAGAAGATTTCAATGAGAGGAAATTATTTCTCAAGAACCCTATGGAAACTATCATTTACATATTAAATAAAAAGAAGTAAATTCTCCTCAAGCAACACAACCCATGCACCCTAATTAGATTATTTGTGTGCATAGAATAGTTTGTGTGTTTATATGTGATACATGGAATAGCCATTGAATTAGTGAGTAATTATACTCGTATTCAAATTTAGACGCTAGCACCGGAGAGTACACCGAAGAAGAAGGTTGCTACCAAGAGGAGGAGGAGGAGAACTTTGAGAAATACCAAGGCAAGCTAATATTCTTGCAAAGTGCAAAGCCCCTTGGGGCAAGGCACCATGAATCTTACCTTTTCTTACATAAGCCTATCCCAAGTTTATACAATACAAGTTTTTACTTGTTTTCTCAATAAGTTGCTTTATAGTTAACTTTGGTCAAAGTAAAGAGGTTTACTAGAGTAGTAAAGTTAGCTTTCATCAAGCAAAGCAAGATAGCACCCCTCATGATTTAGAGCTAGTGCTAATGAATAAAATTTGACTACTCTAGATGGGAACAATGTGAATTGAAATGAATTTGAAACCTTGGAATGATGAAGCATTCTATTGAATGATTTTTGAAGGTGAATATGACCAAGAGAAGATAGTGATTTTTGATAAACATGATGTTGGTTTGAATGCGATACCTTTCCAATTATTAAGTACCCCCACAATACCTGATTATGGGTAGGGCTTAACTGGAAGTTTATGCATCTTAGTATGGGTTCCCTCTGAACACACGTCATAGGGGTTATGCTTGAGGCTGCCTCCGTTGTTGAGAAATGATGTGAAATTGAGGTGAATTGTATGGCCAAGCCCTGTGCAGTTCCCAGGTTGACAGTTGGTCTTCACTGGGAGGCCAAGCTCATGGGGAGAGGTGCTCATACTAGGATTTGTAAGTGAAAGGTTATGGTTGATGATCCGCGTACTGTGTTACGATGATTCGGGGTAATCCCGACGGATGAAATCAAATGTTGTGGCATAAGTGTGCAACCTCTGCAGAGTGTAAACCTATTCGAATAGCCGCATCCACGGTTACGGACGGTTGGAAAGGCCATACAGTTTCCGATGTCATATATTTGAAAATGATGTTGAAAGAAGGTGGTGAAATGACTTGTGGTGAATTGAATTGAAATCACCACTTGAATGGTGGGAATGACACTAATGTTCCCACTTGAGTTAGTTAGCATATGAACAAGCTTTTCTCAAATACTTGTGAACTAAAATTGGCTTTATGCAAGTAAACTAGAGCTTAGCAAACCATACAAGAAATGTCTAGCACTTACATTAGTATTAGTTTACGAGTACTTGAAGTACTCACGGCTTTGTCCCTGGCTATTCAAATGGCCAGAGTATGAAGATGAACAAGGAGATGACAAGCAGGACGCCTACGACAACTAGGAGTCTTCCGACGTCAAGCGTTGGCATGTGGACTAGAGAGTCCTTGTATCTTACGCTTCCGCTATGAACTTGTGTGTGTTCGTTGATCAATAGATCAACTATTCGTGTAATATGGATCATGTGATTCCAATTTGTAAGACATTATGGTTTGTAATGAATGATGACTGTGATACTTAACTATTATGCCTCGCAACAACAATATTCCTGGGATTGCGATGTATGACATAATAGGCATTCGGACTTAAAAATCCGGGTGTTGACAGCGGGGGACTCCTTCCCCGCCGCCGGCATCATGGGGGAGCGCCGCTCCTTAGCCTTCTTCTTCCTTGAGTTGGTGCTGGTGTAGATGAGTGTTTCCCCCTCCTTGGCTACTGCCAAGGAGGAGGATTTTTGTGACAATGCTTGGGGGCCTTCAAAAATAGGGTTTCCCATCAATATATAGTGTTGGAGATGCAATCTAGGCCATGGGATGGATGCCCCTTTGATCCAAGGGCTCTTGGGCACCTCTAGAACCTTCATAGGACTCCCCTCTGTCCTTCATGAGCCTCACAACTCGTGGCTGGGCCGAAATAGTCCCGAGACTGCACGAACCTCCACAGTAATTCTGCTCTGCTGGATGCATCCGTTGTCCGTTCTGGACAAATAAGATGTTCAAATTGTTCGGTTTGAAATTCTCTACAACTTTGTAGTTTACGACTTTTCCATTGGACGTCGTTTTGATGGAGTTTCGAAGCGATCTTTAAAAAGTGTTCAGCAGGGATAGATTCCGGGAAATTCAAGATTTCACCATAATGAGCTATTTCCTTCCATATTTGCCTATTTCCTGCACAACAAAGTTGAAACCAACAACTTGTGCACTTTTGCAACTATTAATAGGTTAGTCCCTCAAAACATATAGTAATTGGTGTAAAACAAGCATGGAATATCAAAAATTATAGATACGTTTGCGACGTATGAACATCCCCAAGCTTAACTCCTGCTTGTCCTCGAGTAGGTAAGTGATAAAAAGAATAATGTTTGAGGTGACATGCACCTTCAAAGTTCAAAGGATGACTAGATACAAATAATTTAAGAACAATTAATAACACATCCATGATTCAATCAATAATAATTTTGGGACCATGCACATAGAACTAAGAATGACAACTATGCTCTCATAAGACGGTGCATGTAACTTAGAAGATGAAGACTCAACATAAAAGTAAAAGAATGGCCCTTTGCAGAGGGAAGCAGAGATTAAACATGTGCTAGAGCTTTTTATTTTGAAAACATAGAGTTATAAAATTTTAAGAGAGGCAATTGTGTCAACGGTAGCAATAAGTAATATAGGTTATGTATAAAACTTCCTATAAGTTGCAAGCCTCATGCATCGAATACTAATAGTGCCCGCACCTTGTCCTAATTAGCTCGGATTTCCATGGATTATCATCGCATTACATATGTTTCAACCAAGTTTCACAAAGGGGTACCTCCATGCCACCTGTACAAAGGTCTAAGGAGAAAGTTCGCATTGGATTTCTCGCTTTTGATTATTCTCAACTTAGACATCCATACCGGGACAACATGGACAACAGACAAATGGACTCCTCTTTAAGCTTAAAGCTTTTGGCAACATAAATTTATCATAAGAGATTTTTGAGGTTTTAATGTCCATGCTGAAACTTCCACCATGTAAACATGGCTTTGGTTAGCGGTCCGATGTTCTTCTCTAATAATATGCATACTCTAACCTTTTATCATGGTTATCTCCTTTACTTCAGACAAGACGGACATGCATAGTAACTCACATGATATTTATCAAAAATATGATGATGGTGTCCCCATGTCAGCATGGTTGCCACACAACAAGCAGCTTATAAGAACTAAGATACATAAGTGACATATTCCTCACCACAATATTGTTTTAGGCTACTTTCCCATGAGCTATGTATTGCAAAAACAAGTAATTATTTTGAAGATTTTAAAGGTAGCACATGTAAATTTACTTGGAGTGGCGGTGAAATACCACATATAGGTATGTATGGTGGACACTTTTAGCATATTTTGGTTTTTGGTGGTTGGATGCACGAGTAGAGATCATACTTAGTACAGAATGAAGGCTAGCAAAAAGAAAGATAGCGACCAACTAAGAGAGCAATAATGGTCATAATCATGCATAGCGACAAAACTTATTAATTAAAGCATATGGTGATATTAAAAGTCTAAACTAAATGATCAATTCAACCCAATTGAAACATCAGAGGAGATCTTCCATTTGCATCACTATTAATATGAAACCTTTTTACTCGTACCCAACACCAATTAACTTATTTGAAACAACTCTCATTTATAATATTCATTAAAGATCAGAGAGCTAATCATATATAACTGAAGCATACTAACAAGCTCTGAACAAAGTAGGAGTGAAAAATCAGAGCTAAACGCGGTACTAGCAAAAATAAAACGCTCATTGAACAATAAGAGTGAAAACTAGAGCGTTCATACAATTAAAACGGAGCGTGTCTATCTCTCCCAAACAAACATGGTATGATGGTGCCCACTTTATTGAAAATAAAATACACAACATAAAATAAAGACGCTCCAAGAATAACACATAGTATATGAAGCAATAAAAATATAGTGAACAGAAACATGACCTGATATTTTTATTGATGAAGAAGGGGATGCCTTGGGCATCCCCAAGCTTTGACGCTTGTACTTCTTGAATATATCTTGGGGTGACATGGGCATCCCCAAGCTTGAGCTTTTTCCATTCTTCATCTCATCTCATCATTCTTCTTTCCTACACTTGAAAACTTCCTTCATACAAAACTCATCACAAATCTCATTAGAGCGTTAGTGCAATGATAATATTAATCAAATCTACAAAGTTCAGTATGACATATGAAAAGCATTTTAATAAGCATTAGCTACTGTAGCACAACTTCAATAAGGTTCTTTGATCAAGAGAACTCAAAAAGGTGGGAAAAAAGATGCAAATGCAAAACAGTGCAAGAATCTGTCAAAACAGAACAGTTCGTAAAAATTGATTTTTGAAAAATAGTACACTGCGTAACTCGAAAAACTCTGAACTAATGAAAGTTAGATAAATACCTGGGGAAGATGCTCGTAAATTGGCAGCTCAAACTTACGTACTGGTGATTTTTGGCGATTTTTCTCGTGACGAACCAGAAACAGTAAACAAGATTGCAAATCCCCCAAATACCACTTTCTTACCATTAGAGGCAATTCTTGGCACAAAAACAAAACAAACATGATAAGGAGAGGTCATTACAGTAGTAATGACTTCCAAGACTCAACAAAGCAGTAAATAACAGAAATATAAACATATTGGGTTGTCTCCCATAAAGCTCTTTCTTTATAGCCATTTAAGATGTGCATGATTATTTGATGGAGCTCTCAAACCCCCTTTTTTGTTGTTGTTGTTTTCCAATTATAAGTGAAACTGACAAAGAAACAAGAACCAAATAAAGAACCTAATAAAACTAAATAGGATAAAACCAAAGATAATAAAAGCAATATATACAATGCTTACATGTGGATGGGGAATATTGAGTTTGAAGGAGACAACCTCATGTTGGTTGATGAATACGGGGATGCCTTGGGCATCCCCAAGCTTAGATATTTGCATCTTCTTGAATATTCTCTTGGGATCCATCTACACATCCCCAAGCTTGAGCTCTTGCATCCTCTTGCTCATCTCATACCACCATATTGATTGGAACTTAAAAACTGCATCCACATAAAGCTTCACAAAACTCATTAGTAGGTTAGTACTCATTAAATAAAATCCACAAGTGTTCAAGTATTCCTAATTTCTATAAAATCTACCAAATATTTAGCCACTGTAATATTGAGGTTTCTTATTATTTCAATCACGTCGAAAACGAAGGAAACTTTTGAATCCTAAGTACAATATTTAAACAAAGAGAATAGAAATCTGTCAAAACTGAACACTCTATAAAGATGTCACTCAATGAGATAGTTACGTAGCTCAAATCGAAAAACTCATGATTAATGAAAGACAGATCATAACCTCAGGTCTATGCACAAAAAAATTCAGATCAAAATGCCATACTGAGATTTTTCACGAATTTTTGCAGCACAGCACAGGAAATCTGTCTCAACAGAATCAGTCCGTAAAGATTGAATTATTAGATCTGTCTACGTATCTCAAATCAGAAAAGTCAGAACTAACGAAAGTTAGATAGCAAGCACTACTATGCACTCAAGAAATTTCAGATCAAGATCACGTTCTGGTGATTTTTAAAATTTTCTACAGTGGAGCACAGGAAATCTGTTTTGTAGGCAGCATAGTGACAAACTTGCATAACAAACTAGGGGTTATCTATACATTCTATTTACAGCGGGATATGTACACTATATACACTATTTACAAGTTTTTAATGAAAAGCTTCCATGGAAAGAATTGTTTTGGTTTCGCAGGCATGAACACAAGTGTTCAAGGTCGACCGCCACTTGACCATTACTCATCTTTCCAATCACTTTTCTTTTCTGAAAACATTTTTTAATTTTTTTATATAAGAAGTACAACTAATTTTTTTTGTAATTCGCATTCCCTATCCATACAAGAGATAGAGAACAACTAGGTACAGCAAGTAAAACTACTCAGAGATAAAGCAAACAAGTGCACACGAAAATATTCACCTACGCTATGGCTCCCCGGCAACGGCGCCAAAAAAGGTCTTGATGTCCCACAAGTATAGGGGATCACGTGTAGCCTTTTCGATAAGTAAGAGTGTCGAACCCAACGAGGAGCTAAAGGTAGGATAAGTATTCTCTTAAGTTCTATCAACCACTGATACAACTCTACGCGCACTAAAAGTTTGCATTATCTGGGAAATAAAACTACGGTAGCAATACAGGTATGAGAGATAGTTTTGCAAGATAATAAATACATGAAAGTAAATGTTAGTGATGCAGCAATAAAGTACACTAAGTAACCATATACTAACAGTACCATGAGTGTGGAAAAGTGGTGGTAATTGTGGTGGCTTTGTCCAAGATTAATTAGTGAAGACATTTAGTTCATTGTCTTTGATGTAGTTTTCAATGTGGGAGAGGCTAAATATACAAGCGTTCCACTACTTGGGATTACAAGTACTATATGATTGGATTGTTAGCAAACATCCGTAAATACTAACAATGCATTAAGGTTTCCCCAACCATAGCCTTAAGTTTATGGTCCTCTTACTCCCATACATGCAACTAACCGGTTTGAGCCCTCAGGTTTCTGTCACTCCGGCAGGACTACCCCTTCCTTTGCACATACTACTAACCCTATGGTGTTGATCCATGCGCGCACAAGTATAATGGACACCAAAGGACAGTACCATATCAACATACAACTCTAATGAACCATATACATTCAACAAAGCAATCAAAAGACAAATATACTACATAAACATGACATAGATCATAGGATGAATATTATAGCATCAAACACCATGTTTACATAGGATGGTACAGAGGTTTATGGGAGGATGAACCACTGAATACAAGGAGGAGATGGTGATGGAGATGTCGGTGAAGACGTCGGAGAGGGCAGCGCGGTGGCGCAGGGCGGCGGCGACGTGGGCGGCGCCGGCGGTGCGGGGGACTCCTTCCCCACCGCCGGCATCATGGGGGAGCGCCGCCCCTTAGCCTTCTTCTTCCTTGAGTTGGTGCTGGTGTAGATGAGTGTTTCCCCCTCCTTGGCTGCTGCCAAGGAGGAGGATTTTCGTGACAATGCTTGGGGGCCTCCAAAAATAGGGTTTCCCATCAATATATAGTGTTAGAGATGCAATCTAGGCCATGGGATGGATGCCCCTTTGATCCAAGGGCTCTTGGGCACCTCTAGAACCTTCATATGACTCCCCTCTGTCCTTCATGAGCCTCACAACTCGTGGCTGAGCCAAAATAGTCCTGAGACTGCACGAACCTCCACAGTAATTCTGCTCTGCCGGATGCATCCGTTGTCCGTTCTGGACAAATAAGATGTCCAAATTGTTCGGTTTGAAATTCTCTACAACTTTGTAGTTTACGACGTTTTCATTGGACGTCGTTTTGATGGATTTTCGAAGCGATCTTTGAAAAGTGTTCAGTAGGGACAGATTCCGGGAAATTCCAGATTTCACCATAATGAGCTATTTCCTTCCATATTTGCCTATTTCCTGCACAACAAAGTTGAAACCAACAACTTGTGCACTTTTTCAACTATTAATAGGTTAGTTCCTTAAAACATATAGTAATTGGTGTAAAACAAGCATGGAACATCAAAAATTATAGATACGTTTGCGACGTATCAGCCATCGTATTCTTGTATTGCGTTGTATTGTATGACATCTCATACCAACCAACCTGGTACAAATACCCAATAATTTCATTATGTGACCAAACAAGGAATACATCCATAACATGTATATCATTTATATACACCTGAGCTAGACTTTCTAGTCTTTTCTTTCTTTCTGCCAATAATCTTTTGTAGTTTCTCTTTTAGCTTTCCTCATTATTTAGAAAAACACTTCAACATCAATAACTTCTAGGTTTGTTGGTCAAATACCAATAACCTTGAGGTTCTTACTTTGAAGTTGATCATCATATGACAAGTGTTCCGGATTTCATTATTAGTAACCTTTTAATATGATAAACAATTTCACTCATAATTTTATCCATCATATCATGACGACTTTTCGAGACCATGTTTGTACATGCTAGGCTCGTAAAGTTTAACCTCAGTATTCGTATGTGCAAATCTGGCTTGCACCCGTTGTATGCACACGTAGAATCTATAACACCCGATCACCTCGTGATGCTTCGAAATGACGAGTCTTAGCAACGGTGCATACTAAGGACGATCACTTCATGGATATGCGAATATCGTCAGTGCCCCAATAGTTGGAGGATTGAGACGCCTTGCGTCTTCAACCTTCGTACAATCCCATAAAACTTATGAGTTTATGTAGTCTCACTAAATTATATTCTACCATCTTGCAATAAGGTCTTAGATATCTCATATATCTCATACCTTGATTATTTCTGAAAACTAAATTTTCAGCTCCTTACTTTTCAAACAGATTTGAACTTCAAGTTTCACGGAGACAAGATAACTTTAGGTACTAATTTGAAACCATACTTCTTTGAATCAACAATGTGAGGCTTTACTAAAAGTTTGCAATAGGACTTAATCATTTCTTGATTCTTTAACAATACGGTACCAGTCCGTAAAGTTTCTTGTCAGATTTTAACAGTATTTCTATCTCAATTACAAGACTAGCGCATGGTAGAAAACGGATGCCAATACTACAAAACTAATTCAAAATACTACTCAGACTATGTTTATGATAATTAGTTCATGTTTAAATCTTATTACTAATGAACTCCCACTTAATACAACATCCCTCATAGTTGTTAAGTGGTACACGATCCACATCCACTACACCAAAACCGATCATCACGTGAGATGATGTAGCTTCAATGGTGAACATCAACATGTTGATCATATCATCCATATGACTCGTGTTCAACCTTTCGGTTTCCGTTGTCCCGAGGTCATGTCTGTACATGCTAGGCTCGTCAAGCAAACCCAAGTATTCCGCGTGTGCAACATGGCTTACACCCGTTGTATGAGAACGTTGAGTCTATCACATCCGATCATCACGAGATGCTTGAAGCAATGATTTTGCAACGGTGCATACGAGGGGAGAACACTTTATTATCTTGATATTAATGTGAGGGATCATCTTATAATGCTACTGTCGCGTTCTAAGAAAAATAAGATGCATAAAGGATTAACATCACATGCAATTCATATGTGATATGATATGGCCCTTTAGTCTTTGCGCCTTCGATCTTCATCTCCAAAGCACGGACATGATCTCTATCATCAACGGGCATGATCTCCATCATCGTCGACGTAGCATAAAGGTCCATGGCGCCGTCTTCATGGTTGTCCTCCTCCCCGTTCCAGCAGGCAGCGGAAGTAGTAGATCCTCCTCGGAATCCCGGCAGCACGATGGCGTGGTGGCGGTGGTGATGGAGAACTCCGGCAAGGCTTCGCCTAAGCGTATGCGGGAGTTGTATGTGGAGGAGAGGTAGCTAGGGTTTGGGGAGAGGGGGCTTGGGCGCCGGCCCTCAAAGGGGTGCGGCCAAGGTGGAGGCTTGAGTGGCCGGCCACCCTCCCCTTGTCCCTCTTTTTATAGGTGGAACCCCCAAGAGTTAGTGATGCGGCCTAAGGCCACGGGGGTTGCCCGATCTCACGAATTGACCGAGGGAAAGGCAGGGGAGAGGAAGAACACGAAGAACACGGCGAAGAACACGATGAACACACGCGAACGCACGCAACACAACCCGATACAATTCCGGTTTACTCCCGATAGCCCGAACCACTATCACGATAGAATCCCTCAAGGAGAGTCACGAAGGTACAATCCCCGAGAGAAAGACCGATATACGATCTATGGAGTCACACGTGTGAGAGACCGCGGTAGAATCACAAGTGCGAAAGATAAATCATATAAGGAGTGCCTTGATACAACTCATAGATTGGTGTCTAAGAGAGGAGGGGGTTTCCCTCATGTCCTCAAAGTGGTGTCTCTCGAGCTCACATATAGTGGAGTCACTCATCTCACATATAGTGGAGTCGCTCATCTCACATATAGTGGAGTCCCTCAGCTCCATGGCAATGGCGTCGTCGATGTCCGAGCAACCTAGCAAAGAGGAAGACAACACAAGCGGAGTAGAGGTTAAGTTGTTAGAAATCGAAACATCCTCACTCGACTCATGGGGTGTATCACTCTTGCTCTCAAGGTGTTTGAAGTATGCGTTGCACTCGGCTTTTTCTTTGGGTGTCATTTGGGCTTCTCGAGCATCTAGCTCGGCGAAGTATGCTCTCATCTCGGCTTGCTCTTGTGGGGTCATCATGTATATCTCACTAGGATAGGTGTATATGTATGGTGGAAGGAAAACTACACAAATATCTCACCTATCAAGAAAGTATCGAAAAATGGTTCAAGTCAAGAGCAAAGTCGAAATGTATCAGGGTTACTCACACACACACTCAAAGCACACGCAAAAGGCTAAGAAACACTATATGTGGTGGGTAAGGGGTGGATAGCAAACGAAAAAGATCAACGGAAAAGTCTATTGTCAAATGTGGGTAAGATCCAAAGTCAAATGTCAAAAGTGGTGATCTATGTCAAGGAAACACGGAAACACACACAAAGGAGAACAATGGGGTTAGTGCGACCAAGGAAGTGAGCAAGTGACAAAGATGGTCCTAACGAAGACTATATGCTCGTTGTCACGCCAACACAAGAGAGACCGTAGCTTAATTGCACAAGAAAGAAGCAACAAGATTTGGACAAATGTCACTCTTCTCTTTTCTCTCTTAGTGCTCACAAGCTTTGCACTTCTCCTTTGTATCGGTGGACACACACTTGTTAATTTCTTTTTTTTCTCTTTTTTTCACTTTTTTTTCTCTATGCTTAGAAGCTTTATTTTTCTCTATGTATATGTCACACTTTTCTTCTTTTGTGTATCTTTCTCACCGAGCTTGCTTCGGAGCTTTGCTCAACACAACGCACACACACCCTCTCACGGTCGTGGTACTTGTGCAATGCTTCGCAACGCTCGGAAAGCCACTCTCAATGGGATAGGTACATAAAGAAAGAAACGGGGCTACAAGGGGTAAGGGGGCAAGTTATACCTAGTGAAAAAGTTATGCGGTGTCAAGCACACGAACTTGCGATGACGAAGTGGTGGTGTCGATGATGGTGGCGAAGTTGTGCCGGAATCCGGGGTGCCAACGATGTCGTCGTGGTGTTGATGTAGGCGCGGAAGCGGAATAGACAACCGATGCACTCCAAATCGGAAACCGAGTAAATTAAGGCAATGCCCGAAAAGTTGGGTCAAAACGAGCGGTCAAAAGTTGGGCTCCAAAAATCGTCAAAAATTAGAGATGGGCTATGTGGAGTATTTGGGGGATGCTGTTAAAATTTGGAGTCAAACGGGCTCCGGAAAGTTGTCAAAATTTGGGGCAAAAAGTGGAGTCAAAATTGTGAAATCCGGTCATGGGGCCGGTTTGACCGAATCCTGGGCCGAACCATCCGGTGTGCCGCCCGGTTTGGCTCCGGTCCGGTTGCCGCCCGATTTGCCTCCGGTCCGAGCTGATTTTCCCGGTTGCCGCCCGGTTTGGCTCTGGTCAGGAATTTTTCTGCGCAAAGTGGAGCGGGTCGGCGGAGCTCTTGCGCGAAATTGGAATCGACTGGAAATCTGCGTGGATGGAAACTGAAATTGAGCAGGAATTGAGCAGAGCGGATGGTTGCAGCAGCTGGGCATCAAGCGGGCGCGTGCGCGTGGGTGGGAAACGTAGCGGGTAGAGCCGGAGGCTGCGGCCTGGCCGGTAGGCGCGCGCGCGGGCGGCGGGGCCTGCTCGTGGTTGCGCGCGTGTTGAGTGGGCGTGCTAGCACGCGCTAGGGCCGGCCGCTGGTGGACGGGCGAGCTTTGTGCAGTGCTAGCGCGCGGTGGGTGGCGAGCCGGCTGCGGATGCTGCGTTAGAGCAGTTGGGCGGGCGCGTGGTGGAGGGCGGAGGCGGGCCTGGCTGCAGGGAGGTCGAGCTGGGCGGCGGGCGGCTCGCTGCGAAGATGGTGGGCGGCGTGGTGCTGCGCGAGCAGGGGCAGGGCCTGAGGCGGGCGGGCGGCGGTTGACCCGCGGCCAACGGACGAGCGGCCAGCGGCGGCTGCAGTGGAGCGCGGGTGGGAGCAGCCGATGGAGCCAGAGGCCAAGCGGGCGGCGGCTCGGTTGCGTGCCTGCGCGTGGTGGTGGCCTGGCCGGTGGAGCGGGGCGGACGTTGACCAAAACGGCCAGGAGAGCTGTTCGTGGAGGACGATGAACACCAGGAAGAACAGCGGAAAAAGGGCTCACAGATTCCTCAGATCCGAAAGAAATTGATGAAATTAGACAATAAAAAGATGGGGGATTTGTAGATCAGCACCAAAGACATCAAATCAGTGGATCAAAACCACAAAAAAAACGCAACAAATTCGGAGATCAATTTTCGAGCTATTTTTTGGAAAAAAAAATTTGGGCGAAATTGGAGAGATTCGAGGTTCAAATTCGTGGCAACCTTTGCTCTGATACCATATGATGCGGCCTAAGGCCACGGGGGTTGCCCGATCTCACGAATTGACCGAGGGAAAGGCGGAGGAGAGGAAGAACACGAAGAACACGGCGAAGAACACGATGAACACACGCGAACGCACGCAACACAACCCGATACAATTCCGGTTTACTCCCGATAGCCCGAACCACTATCACGATAGAATCCCTC
Organism: Lolium perenne; assembly: GCF_019359855.2. Classification (NCBI taxonomy): domain Eukaryota; kingdom Viridiplantae; phylum Streptophyta; class Magnoliopsida; order Poales; family Poaceae; genus Lolium; species Lolium perenne. Next base: position 149,422,642 of record NC_067245.2, read on the forward strand.
AAGGAGAGACACGAGGTAAAATCCCCGAGAGAAAGACCGATATACGATCTATGGAGTCACACGTGTGAGAGACCGCGGTAGAATCACAAGTGTGAAAGATAAATCATATAAGGAGTGCCTTGATACAACTCATAGATTGGTGTCTAAGAGAGGAGGGGGTTTCCCTAATCCCGGAGGGATGGTGGAGGCATAAGCCAAGTTCTCACTCAAGTTATGTCTTAACCTAATGAAGGGGGAGGTGGGAGCCTATATATAGGGAGCCACTAAGGAGGGGTAGTTTAGGCATACAAAGAGCATAGTGGGATGGTTTATATTATGAGCTTCGCAGTGGGAACGGCGGTGTCGGCGTAGGCATGGGGACAGTGCCGTCTTCCTCCGGCGTCGAGCAGGGTGGCAGTGTCGGCCACTCCATGGCGGTGGTGCCAGCCTTCCTAGACGCGTCTCCTTCTTCCGTCTCCTCTTCCATGCTTCTGTGACGTCGGACTTGAGCGTAGTTCTTGATGATGGCCATGATGCGGATAAGACCGAAGGTCGCCCCGTATCAGTTAGACTCCAAGTCTTCGAATAAGACCCCAACTCAAGAACTTGTCATAATGTGGGAAACCTACCCAAGGTGGGACTCCCACTCAAGGTGGGACTCCCACCCCTTCCTTGGGGGGGTGGCCAGCCACCATGGGGTGGAGTCCACCTGGGACTCCTCCTCCTTAGGCTGGCCGGCCAAGCTATGTGGAGTCCCTCCGGGACCCCACTTTCCATGGTGATTTCTTCCGGACTTTTCTAGAACCTTCTAGAACCTTCCATAAATGCACCGGATCATTTCCAAACTTGGAAAGTGACTTCCTATACATGAATCTTATTCTCCGGACTATTCCGGAACTCCTCGTGATGTCCTGGATCCCATCCAAGACTCCGAACAAAACTTCGAACTCCATTCCATATTCCATATCTACTTAAACGACATCAAACCTTAAGTGTGTCAACCTACGGTTCGCGAACTATGCGGACATGGTTGAGACCTCTCTCCGACCAATAACCAATAACGGGATCTAGAGATCCATAATGGCTCCCACATATTCAACGATGACTTAGTGATCGAATGAACCATTCACATACGATACTGATACGTCTCCGACGTATCGATAATTTCTTATGTTCCATGCCACATTATTGATGTTATCTACATGTTTTATGCACACTTTATGTCATATTCGTGCATTTTCTGGAACTAACCTATTAACAAGATGCCGAAGTACCGATTCTTTGTTTTACTGCATTGTTTTGGTTTCAGAAATCGTAGTAAGGAAATATTCTCGGAATTGGAGGAATTAAAAGCCCAGGGCCTATTTTCTCACGAAGCTTCCCGGAAGTCCGAAGGAGAGACGAAGAGGGGCCACGGAGGGCCACACTATAGGCGGCGCGGCCCCCCTTGGCCGCGCCGACACGTAGTGTGGGGCCCCCGTGCGCCTCTTGACCTGCCCTTCCGCCTATAAAAGTCTCCGTGTGAAACCCCGATCTGAGAGCCACGATACGGAAAACCTTCCGAGAGACGCCGCCGCCACCGATCCCATCTTGGGGGATCCAGGAGATCGCCTCGGCACCTGGGAGAGGGGAATCATCTCCCGGAGGACTCTACGCCGCCATGGTCGCCTCCGGTGTGATGTGTGAGTAGTCTACCCCTGGACTATGGGTCCATAGCAGTAGCTAGATGGTTGTCTTCTCCCCATTGTGCTATCATTGTCGGATCTTGTGAGCTGCCTAACATGATCAAGATCATCTATCTGTAATTCTATATGTTGCGTTTGTTGGGTGGCGAGTAATAGATAATACTTTGTATGTTGCTTATCAAAGTTATGCATATGTGTTGTTTATTATCTGGCATGCTCACCGTTACGAGTAGATGCTCTGGCCAAGTAGATGCTTGTAACTCCAAGAGGAGTACTTATGCTCGATAGTGGGTTCATGCACGCATTGACACCTGGGACGATGTGAGAAAGTTCTAAGGTTGTGTTGTCTTGTTGCCACTAGGGATAAAACATTAGTGCTATGTTCAAGGATGTAGTCACTAGTTACATTACGCACCATACTTAATGCAATTATGTCTGTTGTTTGCAACTTAATCTTTGGAGGGGTTCGGATGATAACTGAAGGTGGACTTTTTAGGCATAGATGCGGTTGGATGACGGTCTATGTACTTTGTCGTAATGCCCAATTAAATCTCACTATACTCATCATGATATGTATGTGCATGGTCATGCTCTCTTTATTTGTCAATTGCCTAAGCGTAATTTGTTCACCCAACATCTTGTTTGTCTTATGGGAGAGACACCTCTAGTGAACTGTGGACCCGGTCCAATTCTCTTTCTTGAAATACAATCTCTTGCAATACTTGTTCTCTGTTTTACGCAAACAATCATCTTCCACACAATACGGTTAACTCTTTGTTACAAAGAAGCCGGTGAGATTGACAACCTCAGCATTTCGTTGGGGCAAAGTACTTTGGTTGTGTTGTGCGGGTTCCACGTTGGCGCCGGAATCAGCGGTGTTGCGCCGCACTACATCTCGCCGCCATCAACCTTCAACGTGCTTCTTGGCTCCTCCTGGTTCGATAAACCTTGGTTTCTTTCGAGGAAAACTTGCTGCTGTGCGCATCATACCTTCCTCTTGGGGTTGCCCAACGAACGTGTGAAATACACGCCATCAAGCTAAATTTAGCGCCGTTGCAGTGAGATCAAGACACGCTGCAAGGGGAGTCTCCACTTCTCAATCTCTTTACTTTGTTTTTGTCTTGCTTAGTTTTATTTACTACTTTGTTTGCTGCACTAAATCAAAATACAAAAAAATTATTTGCTAGTTTTACTTTATTTGCTATCTTGTTTGCTATATCAAAAACACAAAAAATTAGTTTACTTGCATTTACTTTATTCATCATGTTTCCTTTTAATTTTACCACAAAAAACATACCGGTAGGACGTGGGTCTATAGTTGGGAGAAATAATATAGAAGAATTTTTCAATCATGTTAGTACTATTGAAAATTTTGAAGATAGACACTTGGTAGACCTTGCGCCTACTTATGAAATTGCTGCTTTAGCATTTAGTTTGCACTGTTGGAAACTAAATTTGTTAATCTTAATCCTATAATCCAACACATGTTTTTCACACTTGGTGATATGGAAGAGGGGAAAAGAAAGATTTTGTATTAGAAACCCTTCTTAGAGAATTTGGTGGTCTAGCAAGAGAAGCTAGAAAGGTGTTTGCTAAATTTAATATGCTTGGTTCTCCTACTAATTTTGTTAGTCTCCTTGAAAGGATGGATATGGATAGAATAAGATACACTAATAATATTGATGATGGAGGGGAGATAAAAGCACCAATACCATGTAAGCTCTTAGCTATGAATGATGCATTAGAAAATAACTATGCTTGGCTAGTTCTGAAAATTTGTTTGATGAGAGTAGCACGCCTAAGACTAATGAAAAGGGAGATGCTGAAACTTATGTATCCAATATACTATGCCTAGTTGAGAAAACTCCACACCCCGCTGAGAATGCATCACCCTTCGATAATACTTGATACACACTTTCTGCGCCTAGCTGAAAGGCGTTACAGAAAAGCGCTTATGGGAGACAACCCATGTTTTTACCTACAGTACTTTGTTTTTATTTTGTGTCTTGGAAGTTGTTTACTACTGTAGCAACCTCTCCTTATCTTAGTTTTGTGTTTTGTTGTGCCAAGTTAAGCCGTTGATAGAAAAGTGAGTACTAGATTTGGATTACTGCACAGTTCCAGATTTCTTTGCTGTCACGAATCTGGGTCCACCTCCCTGTAGGTAACTCAGAAAATTAAGCCAATTTACGTGCATGATCCTCAGATATGTACGCAACTTTCATTCAATTTGAGCATTTTCATTTGAGCAAGTCTGGTGCCATTTTAAAATTCGTCAATACGAACTGTTCTGTTTTGACAGATTCTGCCTTTTATTTCGCATTGCCTCTTTCGCTATGTTGGATTAATTTCTTTGATCCACTAATGTCCAGTAGCATTATGCAATGTCCAGAAGTGTTAAGAATGATTGTGTCACCTCTGAATATGTCAATTTATATTGTGCACTAACCCTCTAATGAGTTGTTTCGAGTTTGGTGTGGAGGAAGTTTTCAAGGATCAAGAGAGGAGTATGATGCAACATAATCAAGGAGAGTGAAAGCTCTAAGCTTGGGGATGCACCCGGTGGTTCACCCCTGCATATATCAAGAAGACTCAAGCGTCTAAGCTTGGGGATGCCCAAGGCATCCCCTTCTTCATCGACAACATTATCAGGTTCCTCCCCTGAAACTATATTTTTATTCCATCACATCTTATGTGCTTTTTCTTGGAGCGTCGGTTTGTTTTTGTTTTTTGTTTTGTTTGAATAAAATGGATCCTAGCATTCACTTTATGGGAGAGAGACACGCTCCGCTGTAGCATATGGACAAGTATGTCCTTGGTTTCTACTCATAGTATTCATGGCGAAGTTTCTTCTTCGTTAAATTGTTATATGGTTGGAATTGGAAAATGATACATGTAGTAATTGCTATAAATGTCTTGGGTAATGTGATACTTGGCAATTGTTGTGCTCATGATTAAGCTCTTGCATCATATGCTTTGCACCCATTAATGAAGAAATACATAGAGCATGCTAAAATTTGGTTTGCATATTTGGTTTCTCTAAGGTCTAGATAATTTCTAGTTTTGAGTTTGAACAACAAGGAAGACGGTGTAGAGTCTTATAATGTTTTCAATATGTCTTTTATGTGAGTTTTGCTGCACCGGTTCATCCTTGTGTTTGTTTCAAATAAGCCTTGCTAGCCTAAACCTTGTATCGAGAGGGAATACTTCTCATGCATCCAAAATACTTGAGCCAACCACTATGCCATTTGTGTCCACCATACCTACCTATACTACATGGTATTTTTCCGCCATTCCAAAGTAAATTGCTTGAGTGCTACCTTTAAAATTCCATCATTCACCTTTGCAATATATAGCTCATGGGACAAATAGCTTAAAAACTATTGTGGTATTGAATATGTAATTATGCACTTTATCTCTTATTAAGTTGCTTGTTGTGCGATAACCATGTTCACCTGGGACGCCATCAACTTTTCATTGTTGAATTTCATGTGAGTTGCTATGCATGTCCGTCTTGTCCGAAGTAAGAGAGATCTACCACCATATGGTTAAGCATGCATATGTTAGAGAAGAACATTGGGCCGCTAACTAAAGCCATGCTCCATGGTGGAAGTTTCAATTTTGGACAACAATCCTCAAATCTCAAATGAGAAAATTATTAATTGTTGGTATATGCTTATGCATAAAAGAGGAGTCCATTATCTGTTGTCTATGTTGTCCCGGTATGGATGTCTAAGTTGAAGAATAATCAATAGCGAGAAATCCAATGCGAGCTTTCTCCTTAGACCATTGTACAAAGCGGCATAGAGGTACCCCTTTGTGACACTTGGTAAAAACAATGCATTGTGATGACCCGGTAGTCCAAGCTAATTAGGACAAGGTGCGGGCACTATTAGTACACTATGCATGAGGCTTGCAACTTATAAGATATAATTTACATGATGCATATGCTTTATTACTACCGTTGACAAAATTGTTTCATGTTTTCAAAATCAAAGCTCTAGCACAAATATAGCAATCGATGCTTTTCCTCTATGGAGGACTATTCTTTTACTTTCAATGTTGAGTCAGTTCACCTATTTCTCTCCACCTCAAGAAGCAAACACTTGTGTGAACTGTGCATTGATTCCTACATACTTGCTTATTGCACTTATTATATTACTCTATGTTGACAATATCCATGAGATATACATGTTACAAGTTGAAAGCAACCGCTGAAACTTAATCTTCTTTTGTGTTGCTTCAATACCTTTACTTTGAATTATTGCTTTATGAGTTAACTCTTATGCAAGACTTATTGATGCTTGTCTTGAAGTGCTATTCATGAAAAGTCTTTGCTATATGATTCACTTGTTTACTCATGTCATATACATTGTTTCGATCGCTGCATTCACTACATATGCTTTACAAATAGTATGATCAAGATTATGATGGCATGTCACTCCGAAATTATCCGTGTTATCGTTTTACCTGCTGGGACGAGCAGAACTAAGCTTGGGGATGCTGATACGTCTCCGACGTATCGATAATTTCTTATGTTCCATGCCACATTATTGATGTTATCTACATGTTTTATGCACACTTTATGTCATATTCGTGCATTTTCCGGAACTAACCTATTAACAAGATGCCGAAGTGCCGGTTGTTGTTTTCTCGCTGTTTTTGGTTTCGTAGAAATCCTAGTAAGGAAATATTCTCGGAATTGGACGAAATAAAAGCCCGGGGGCCTATTTTCTCACGAAGCTTCCGTAAGTCCGAAGGAGAGACGAAGAGGGGCCACGGAGGGGCCACACTATAGGCGGCGCGGCCCCCTTGGCCGCGCCGCCGGCCTGTAGTGTGGGGCCCCGTGCCGCCTCTTGACCTGCCCTTCCGCCTATAAAAAGTCTCCGTGACGAAACCCCCGATGCTGAGAGCCACGATACGGAAAACCTTCCGTAGACGCCGCCGCCGCCGATCCCATCTCGGGGGATCCAGAGATCGCCTCCGGACACCTGCCGGAGAGGGGAATCATCTCCCGGAGGACTCTACGCCGCCATGGTCGCCTCCGGTGTGATGTGTGAGTAGTCTACCCCTGGACTATGGGTCCATAGCGATAGCTAGATGGTTGTCTTCTCCCCATTGTGCTATCATTGTCGGATCTTGTGAGCTGCCTAACATGATCAAGATCATCTATCTGTAATTCTATATGTTGCGTTTGTTGGGATCCGATGAATAGAGAATACTTGTTATGTTGATTATCAAAGTTATGCTTATGTGTTGTTTATGATCTTGCATGCTCTCCGTTACTAGTAGATGCTCTGGCCAAGTAGATGCTTGTAACTCCAAGAGGGAGTACTTATGCTCGATAGTGGGTTCATGCCTGCATTGACACACGGGACAAGGATGTGAAAGTTCTAAGGTTGTGTTGTGCTGTTGCCACTAGGGATAAAACATTAGTGCTATGTTCAAGGATGTAGTCACTAGTTACATTACGCACCATACTTAATGCAATTGTCTCATTGTTTGCAACTTAATACTGGAGGGGGTTCGGATGATAACCTGTAGGTGGACTTTTTAGGCATAGATGCAGTTGGATGACGGTCTATGTACTTTGTCGTAATGCCCAATTAAATCTCACTATACTCATCATGATATGTATGTGCATGGTCATGCTCTCTTTATTTGTCAATTGCCTAACTGTAATTTGTTCACCCAACATGCTTTGTTTGTCTTATGGGAGAGACACCTCTAGTGAGTTGTGGACCCAGGTCCAATTCTCTTTCTTGAAATACAATCTACTTTGCAATACTTGTTCTACTGTTTTTACGCAAACAATCATCTTCCACACAATACGGTTAACTCTTTGTTACAGCAAGCCGGTGAGATTGACAACCTCACTGTTTCGTTGGGGCAAAGTACTTTGGTTGTGTTGTGCAGTTCCACGTTGGCGCCGAATCACCGGTGTTGCGCCGCACTACATCTCGCCGCCATCAACCTTCAACGTGCTTCTTGGCTCCTCCTGGTTCGATAAACCTTGGTTTCTTTCTCGAGGGAAAACTTGCTGCTGTGCGCATCATACCTTCCTCTTGGGGTTGCCCAACGAACGTGTGAAATACACGCCATCAAGCTAAATTTCTGGCGCCGTTGCCGGGAGATCAAGACACGCTGCAAGGGGAGTCTCCACTTCTCAATCTCTTTACTTTGTTTTTGTCTTGCTTAGTTTTATTTACTACTTTGATTGCTGCACTAAATCAAAATACAAAAAAATTAGTTGCTAGTTTTACTTTATTTGCTATCTTGTTTGCTATATCAAAAACACAAAAAAAATAGTTTACTTGCATTTACTTTATTCATCATGTTTCCTTATAATTTTACCACAAAAAACATACAGGTAGGACGTGGGTCTATAGTTGGGAGAAATAATATAGAAGAATTATTCAATCATGTTAGTACTATTGAAAATTTTGAAGATAGACACTTGGTAGACCTTGCGCCTACTTATGAAATTGCTGCTGCGCATTTAGTTACTTTGTTGGAAACTAAATTTGTTAATCTTAATCCTATAATCCAACACATGTTTTTCACACTTGGTGATATGGAAGAGGGGGAAAAGAAAGATTTTGTATTAGAAACCCTTCTTAGAGAATTTGGTGGTCTAGCAAGAGAAGCTAGAAAGGTGTTTGCTAAATTTAATATGCTTGGTTCTCCTACTAATTTTGTTAGTCTCCTTGAAAGGATGGATATGGATAGAATAAGATACACTAATAATATTGATGATGGAGGGGAGATAAAAGCACCAATACCATGTAAGCTCTTAGCTATGAATGATGCATTAGAAAATAACTATGCTTGGCTAGTTCCTGAAAATTTGTTTGATGAGAGTAGCACGCCTAAGACTAATGAAAAGGGAGATGCTGAAACTTATGTATCCAATATACTATGCCTAGTTGAGAAAACTCCACACCCCGCTGAGAATGCATCACCCTTCGATAATACTTGATACACACTTTCTGCGCCTAGCTGAAAGGCGTTAAAGAAAAGCGCTTATGGGAGACAACCCATGTTTTTACCTACAGTACTTTATTTTTATTTTGTGTCTTGGAAGTTGTTTACTACTGTAGCAACCTCTCCTTATCTTAGTTTTGTGTTTTGTTGTGCCAAGTTAAGCCGTTGATAGAAAAGTGAGTACTAGATTTGGATTACTGCACAGTTCCAGATTTCTTTGCTGTCACGAATCTGGGTCCACCTCCCTGTAGGTAACTCAGAAAATTAAGCCAATTTACGTGCATGATCCTCAGATATGTACGCAACTTTCATTAAATTTGAGCATTTTCATTTGAGCAAGTCTGGTGCCATTTTAAAATTCGTCAATACGAACTGTTCTGTTTTGACAGATTCTGCCTTTTATTTCGCATTGCCTCTTTCGCTATGTTGGATTAATTTCTTTGATCCACTAATGTCCAGTAGCATTATGCAATGTCCAGAAGTGTTAAGAATGATTGTATCACCTCTGAATATGTCAATTTATATTGTGCACTAACCCTCTAATGAGTTGTTTCGAGTTTGGTGTGGAGGAAGTTTTCAAGGATCAAGAGAGGAGTATGATGCAACATAATCAAGGAGAGTGAAAGCTCTAAGCTTGGGGATGCACCCGGTGGTTCACCCCTGCATATATCAAGAAGACTCAAGCGTCTAAGCTTGGGGATGCCCAAGGCATCCCCTTCTTCATCGACAACATTATCGAGTTCCTCCCCTGAAACTATATTTTTATTCCATCACATCTTATGTGCTTTTTCTTGGAGCGTCGGTTTGTTTTTGTTTTTTGTTTTGTTTGAATAAAATGGATCCTAGCATTCACTTTATGGGAGAGAGACACGCTCCGCTGTAGCATATGGACAAGTATGTCCTTGGTTTCTACTCATAGTATTCATGGCGAAGTTTCTTCTTCGTTAAATTGTTATATGGTTGGAATTGGAAAATGATACATGTAGTAATTGCTATAAATGTCTTGGGTAATGTGATACTTGGCAATTGTTGTGCTCATGATTAAGCTCTTGCATCATATGCTTTGCACCCATTAATGAAGAAATACATAGAGCATGCTAAAATTTGTTTTGCATATTTGGTTTCTCTAAGGTCTAGATAATTTCTAGTTTTGAGTTTGAACAACAAGGAAGACGGTGTAGAGTCTTATAATGTTTTCAATATGTCTTTTATGTGAGTTTTGCTGCACCGGTTCATCCTTGTGTTTGTTTCAAATAAGCCTTGCTAGCCTAAACCTTGTATCGAGAGGGAATACTTCTCATGCATCCAAAATACTTGAGCCAACCACTATGCCATTTGTGTCCACCATACCTACCTATACTACATGGTATTTTTCCGCCATTCCAAAGTAAATTGCTTGAGTGCTACCTTTAAAATTCCATCATTCACCTTTGCAATATATAGCTCATGGGACAAATAGCTTAAAAACTATTGTGGTATTGAATATGTAATTATGCACTTTATCTCTTATTAAGTTGCTTGTTGTGCGATAACCATGTTCACTGGGGACGCCATCAACTTTTCATTGTTGAATTTCATGTGAGTTGCTATGCATGTCCGTCTTGTCTGAAGTAAGAGAGATCTACCACCATATGGTTAAGCATGCATATGTTAGAGAAGAACATTGGGCCGCTAACTAAAGCCATGCTCCATGGTGGAAGTTTCAGTTTTGGACAACAATCCTCAAATCTCAAATGAGAAAATTATTAATTGTTGGTATATGCTTATGCATAAAAGAGGAGTCCATTATCTGTTGTCTATGTTGTCCCGGTATGGATGTCTAAGTTGAAGAATAATCAATAGCGAGAAATCCAATGCGAGCTTTCTCCTTAGACCTTTGTACAAAGTGACATAGAGGTACCCCTTTGTGACACTTGGTAAAAACAATGCATTGTGATGACCCGGTAGTCCAAGCTAATTAGGACAAGGTGCGGGCACTATTAGTACACTATGCATGAGGCTTGCAACTTATAAGATATAATTTACATGATGCATATGCTTTATTACTACCATTGACAAAATTGTTTCATGTTTTCAAAATCAAAGCTCTAGCACAAATATAGCAATCGATGCTTTTCCTCTATGGAGGACTATTCTTTTACTTTCAATGTTGAGTCAGTTCACCTATTTCTCTCCACCTCAAGAAGCAAACACTTGTGTGAACTGTGCATTGATTCCTACATACTTGCTTATTGCACTTATTATATTACTCTATGTTGACAATATCCATGAGATATACATGTTACAAGTTGAAAGCAACCGCTGAAACTTAATCTTCTTTTGTGTTGCTTCAATACCTTTACTTTGAATTATTGCTTTATGAGTTAACTCTTATGCAAGACTTATTGATGCTTGTCTTGAAGTGCTATTCATGAAAAGTCTTTGCTATATGATTCACTTGTTTACTCATGTCATATACATTGTTTTGATCGCTGCATTCACTACATATGCTTTACAAATAGTATGATCAAGATTATGATGGCATGTCACTCCAGAAATTATCTGTGTTATCGTTTTACCTGCTCGGGACGAGCAGAACTAAGCTTGGGGATGCTGATACGTCTCCGACGTATCGATAATTTCTTATGTTCCATGCCACATTATTGATGTTATCTACATGTTTTATGCACACTTTATGTCATATTCGTGCATTTTCTGAACTAACCTATTAACAAGATGCCGAAGTGCCGATTCTTTGTTTTCTGCTGTTTTTGGTTTCAGAAATCCTAGTAAGGAAATATTCTCGGAATTGGACGAAATAAAAGCCCAGGGGCCTATTTTCTCACGAAGCTTCCAGAAGTCCGAAGGAGAGACGAAGAGGGGCCACGGAGGGGCCACACTATAGGGTGGCGCGACCCCCCCCTTGGCCGCGCCGGCCTGTAGTGTGGGGCCCCCGTGCCACCTCTTGACCTGCCCTTCCGCCTATAAAAAGTCTCCGTGACGAAACCCCCAGTACCGAGAGCCACGATACGGAAAACCTTCCAGAGACGCCGCCGCCGCCGATCCCATCTCGGGGGATCCAGGAGATCGCCTCCGGCACCCTGCCGGAGAGGGGAATCATCTCCCGGAGGACTCTACGCCGCCATGGTCGCCTCCGGTGTGATGTGTGAGTAGTCTACCCCTGGACTATGGGTCCATAGCAGTAGCTAGATGGTTGTCTTCTCCCCATTGTGCTATCATTGTCGGATCTTGTGAGCTGCCTAACATGATCAAGATCATCTATCTGTAATTCTATATGTTGCGTTTGTTGGGATCCGATGAATAGAGAATACTTGTTATGTTGATTATCAAAGTTATGATTATGTGTTGTTTATGATCTTGCATGCTATCCGTTAATATTAGATGCTCTGCCAAGTAGATGCTTGTAACTCCAAGAGGGAGTACTTATGCTCGATAGTGGGTTCATGCCCGCATTGACACAGGGACAAAGGATGAAAGTTCTAAGGTTGTGTTGTGCTGTTGCCACTAGGGATAAAAAATTAGTGCTATGTTCAATGATGTAGTCACTAGTTACATTACGCACCATACTTAATGCAATTGTCTCCGTTGTTTGCAACTTAATACTGGAGGGGTTCGGATGATAACTCGAAGGTGGACTTTTTAGGCATAGATGCGGTTGGATGACGGTCTATGTACTTTGTCGTAATGCCCAATTAAATCTCACTATACTCATCATGATATGTATGTGCATGGTCATGCTCTCTTTATTTGTCAATTGCCTAAGCGTAATTTGTTCACCCAACATCTTGTTTGTCTTATGGGAGAGACACCTCTAGTGAACTGTGGACCCCGGTCCAATTCTCTTTCTTGAAATACAATCTCTGCAATACTTGTTCTACTGTTTTCTGCAAACAAACATCTTCCACACAAAACGGTTAACTCTTTGTTACACCAAGCCGGTGAGATTGACAACCTCACTGTTTCGTTGGGGCAAAGTACTTTGGTTGTGTTGTGCAGGTTCCACGTTGGCGCCGGAATCACTGGTGTTGCGCCGCACTACATCTCGCCGCCATCAACCTTCAACGTGCTTCTTGGCTCCTCCTGGTTCGATAAACCTTGGTTTCTTTCTGAGGGAAAACTTGCTGCTGTGCGCATCATACCTTCCTCTTGGGGTTGCCCAACGAACGTGTGAAATACACGCCATCAGATACCAATTCCCTTTGTCACGCGATATTTTACTTGTCCAAGGTTTGATCATCGGTATCTCTATACCTCGTTCAACCTCGTCTCCTGACAAGTACTCTTTACTCGTACTGTGGTATGTGGTCTTTTATGAACCATTCATATGCTTGCAAGCTAATTAGACGATATTCCACCGAGAGGGCCCAGAGTAGATCTATCCGTCATCGGGATGGACAAATCCCATTGTTGATCCATATGTCTCAACTCATACTTTCCGGATACTTAATCCCACCTTTATAACCACTCATTTACGCATTGGCGTTTGATGTAATCAAAGTACCCTTCCGGTATAAGTGATTTACATGATCTCATGGTCGAAAGGACTAGGTAACTATGTATCGAAAGCTTATAGCAAATAACTTAATGACGTGATCTTATGCTACGCTTAATTGGGTGTGTCCATTACATCATTCACATAATGACATAACCTTGTTTATTAATAACATCCAATGTTCATGATCATGAAACTATGATCATCTATTAATCAACAAGCTAGTTATACAAGAGGCTTACTAGGGACTCCTTGTTGTTTACATAACACACATGTATCAATGTTTCGGTTAATACAATTATAGCATGGTATGTAAACATTATCATAAACACAAAGATATATTATAACAACCATTTATTATTGCCTCTTGGGCATATCTCCAACATCAATTGCAGCTACTAAAGTTGGCCTACTCCTGTGAATGTTAGTCAAGTACGAAGCTTTCATGGCCTTGCTGATTTTCATAAACATTTTGTGAAAGATTTCATTACCATTGCTGCACCTTTGAATGAACTTACCAAAATAGGTATTGAATTTGCTTGGGGCCCAACAAGATCATGCTTTTGATGAATTAAAACATTTGTAAACTACGGCAACAATACTTGCACTTAGTTACTTTAGTTACCTTATTGAGAAATATGGATTGAATGTGATTCTAGTGGAATAACCATGACCACCAGATAGCACTTCAGCGACAACCCCAGCCTCGGCGCCGCGACTTCCATCATCGGGGATGTCACCCCGCCGCCTCGACATCCAGCTTCCACACACAACCTACCAATCGAGAGGAAACAAAGGCTGCAGCAACCACAGACAAACCTCGACTGCCACGACTACGAGAGAGGCTACATCGAATTGTCTCGAGAGAAGCAGCAACCACTAGACCCCACCCAAATCCAACGGAAATCACCTGCGAAGGAGCAGAGCCAGATCTAGAAGGATCATATGCGACTGCGACCATGGTCCCTGAGCAGGCACATTGCTCTACCCTAGCCCCAAGCATGGAGGGTGCATGCACGACCGCAGCTGAGATGGAAACCAGTAGTGCATGGCGATCTCCAACTCAAAAAGGTATGCATGAGGGGAAGCCCCGCTGCTGACGTGGCCATACCTTATTGGGTATCCATTGTTACCATACTAGGTGCGGTCCAACTCGCAGCCTTTGTAAGGACTACGCACTAGCGGTTACTAAGGAGGCAAAGCCTAGGAACCTGGCGTTTGAGGCAACGTCAAGCCCAAGATAGAAATTTTTAACTTGTAACCGACCTAGACACCTAGGACCTAGCCTCCAATATAAAAGGCTGGAAGGAGTCGCCGGGGAGGACAACTTAATCTAAAACCCTAGCTACGCTACACCACGAACTGATATACATCGCCATAGCCATGGAGGCACCCATGTAACTCATCTATCTATCAACAACGGACAAGCAACACATAGGGTTTTCCCTCCGGGGGTCTGAAGTTGGGTAAATCGTGTCTCTTGTGCTATTTGTATGCTGACAAAACCACCAACTCGCTCTTTCCTCAAAACCCAAGTCCATCATCTATGGGCATTGTCGTGGTACCCCACATCAGCTGTTGCCTCTACGGTGCGGGATTTTCCCGACAACTGTTACCAACATCGATGAGGAAAGGGGTCAAGGAGGAGGGGATTGGTCGTGGTGCCTAGGGTTCGCCTCCTGTTTCGCCCGAGGTAGACGATGTGGGGGCCTCGTGAAACGTCTTGATGCGATCGTGGTTACTTACTCAGATCCGTCTCATAACAGAAATTCTTTCCAGTACCCCATTTAGTAACACGTGTGCCATATTTTACCCTTTTTAACATTTGAGAACCTTTGGCCAAAATCGGAGGTGTATTTTGTCCTTCCATATCTTCCTCCATTCGCATTTGTTTTTAGACAATCCGTCATTCATTCGCACACAAAAAAATCTTTGTTTTTTTTTTTTGAGCGGGACAAAAAAATCTTTGTAAAAAAGGTACTCCGTATCTTGTTCACCAGACTGGCCTGGCCCGTTGGGCCTAGCCCACTAGTCTGAAGAGGGCCTAGACCCTAGACCCTAAGGCTCGCAACGCCAAGCCTCACTTTGACGGCCGGATCGTCAGCTCGAGCGCCGCCGCCTCCTTTTGCAACCGCGACCTCACCACGCCGCCGTCGACCTCCTCGCAGGTCTCGCCTGGATCCTCCTTGGCACCGAAAGCACCCGTCCTCTACTCGCTTGGCCCTCTCTCCGTCGCACCAGGGCCGAATTGACTGGTGGCGCAGATGGTGAGGTCTTCTCCTTTTTAGAGGCGCTCATGGTCGTATATGTGATGTTTGGATCAAATCATGCTAGAAACGAACTATAATTTTTTCCAACATTTTATAGCTTAATGTACGAATTTGCTCATCCAACTTAGCGTAAAACAAGGGGGCATAGATTTATGCGTAGTCACTCTTGGTGCCGCAAGTATTCAGATAACCCTCTGTTCCATAGTTGTGCTATACTTTCTTCTTTAGTAGCTCTGTAAGCCGTTACTCGTGGAAATGGACTCGAAAAATTTCTAGTCTCTACATTTTGTAGTGGCTAAGCTTCTTGCCCTGCTTATCATGCAGTTTAGGGTAAAATGAGGTTATACTACTCTCATGTGTTGAAGGGTGTCAGATTGTGGCCAAATAGATAACAGTACAACCCTCCCGGAAGCTTTCTTTGCTATTGTTAGCCACCAAAAGGATGCAGCAGTAATTATTCTGATTACAGTTATGTACTCTTTTGCTTCATCAAGATGGTTTTAGGATCTGAGGTTCAGTTTTACTTTCATGCATGAATATAGAGATGGCGGAAAAACCTCAAGTTCTATAGCAGCACGGTTAAGTTAGTGTTATTACTATTTAAAACTTCTATATATTTAATGTCTGCAGGCTACACCACTGATAGCAGGACTTGCAGTTGCAGGAGCTGCTCTTGCCGGTCGGTATAGCATCCAAGCTTGGCAGGCATTTAAAGCAAGGCCTATAGTGCCTAGGATGCGCAAATTCTATGAGGGTGGCTTTCAACCTTCGATGAATCGAAAGGAAGCTGGTTTAATCCTGGGTGTCAGGTGCATATCATATAACAGCATAATTTATCATTGTTTATGTTTTTCTTGCCATGCGGCTACTCATGTGTCTAACATCATCCAATGGGTTGAAACTATGTTGAAAATTATGCACACACGCTCAGGGAACGAATGTCCTGATCCTTACCATATCTAACTTGTGGGAGATTTCACCCATACAATGGCCCAATTGTTGGCCAGAAACCCATAAACAAAGGTAGCGAATAGCTCAATCATCGATGGGATCAGGGATAGTATAAACCGCAATACAATCTGTGAAAACATATATTTTGGGAGGCATATATCGCAGAACATCATGTACTGTTTATAGTTGATATACACACTACACATGTAACAAAAGGGAAACATACACAACACATGTAACAAAAGGGAAACATACACAGGATTGGTAAGAGCAATTTTACATAATGAACATTCAACATTGCATACATCTGATTTAGATTGCTTTATTAACTTGGAGATGAACAGTTGCAAATAAGCAAGATCTGTCCTTTTCAAGCACAAAATTATTTTGATAGGAAAACCTCTATAGGGGAATACAACAGCGGCATTGGGCAGCTCTAAATTGAGATCTAAAATTTGACAATTTAGGATTGCAGATGGATTGATGGTATATAGGGATTAGTCAGCCTTGGTTAACCTCTAGTTGCACTTCAGCTGTTCGAAGTGACCAATTAGTACTGAGATACTGGCCTGCTCACTGTGTCAAATCTTTAACCGTGTTATCGACCTTGACCCAAAAGACACAAACTCTATCTCTACCTTCCTAACTAAATTTATCTTGCCTATGGTAACTCTTTTCCCAAATAACGTATCTCTGTCTTTTAACCTAGTTGCTCATAGCGTACAAGTACCTATGTTATGCACGGGATGGCCTACCCTCAGCTTCTACAGGTTGGTGTGAGGAAGGTGGTGGTTGTGGTTTATTGTGAGGTATGGAACAGAGTAGAGGTCTGAGTAATCGGAGAGTACCAGATATAAGAGTGAGATGCATAACAAAAAAAATATTAAACTGTTGATTTCACAAGAACCTGTAACCCCTAGTTCTCATTTGAGGGGATGGTGATGGTCGGATTCGAATCAAATTCACATGGATATTGCTGTTGTTACACCTGGATTTGATCTTGCCCATCCTGAATTCAACCAGATAAGGCTTTGTCGGTAATTGTATGCATCTAGAAAGGTTTAAATCACCATTGATGGCTACATAGTTCAAAGCAAGTGTGTTATCTCTATTATGTTCCATCCACAGCTCAATTATGTAGCAGCCAGTTATAACTTTTCCTGGCAAATTAGGTCTTGCTTTGCAGTGTTTTTTTCTCTGTTTCCCACTTGAACCAAAAAAAAAAAAAAACTCACCCCATCGATAAACAAAACATACTGTTTGAGGCAGAATTGTTGATTCTTGAGCTACAGAAATTTATCATTTTCCTGCAGGTTTCGATCTTGGTACCAACTACCAACATAGCCTTGACTTGTTTATCCAAATTTGAACATAAAAGTGTACTTGCACATGTCAGATCACCATTGTTGCATTCGAAGATCTGCAGTTGATTTATCATTCGAAACTTCTAATTGGTAGCATACAATTTGAGACTGTTATGTTCTCGAGTTTATTGAGTGCCCCTCTGGTTTTCTTTTGATTCCTTCAGGGAAAGTGCCAATGCAGAGAAGGTAAAAGAGGCACACAAGAAGGTCATGGTTGCGAATCATCCAGATGCTGGCGGGAGCCATTACCTTGCTTCGAAGATCAATGAGGCCAAAGATATTCTGCTAGGGAAGAGTAAAGGAGGTGGATCTGCATTTTGATTATGGGCTATTCCTCATGAAAGAAACCTGAATTTATCATCTCTAGTCTCAGCACTTCAGAAGGTAGACTAAGATCTTGATCTATGCTGAAATTCACGGACAAAGAATTTAAGACCTTTATAGGGCAGCTCTGTTGACATGAAGATGGAATTAGTAGAGTTACTAAAATTTTGAATTATCTGTTTATAAGTTTTTACAGTCACGTTTACAATCTTCTAGATCAACATTCAACCATTATCATCTTCACCTCACTCAGTTGTAGCAATGTTTTGTTAAAACTGCACATTTGTGACGGGAGAAGAGAAAACTCCTTCCTCTTTTAATAAGTTAGGACTTTTTGGTTGTACTGGTTAGCTTGACAATAATGATGCAATCTTGGGCTAGCTAAGCGATAAACAATGTGAAATGACTCAAATTCACAAAAAATCTGGGCAACCGTAAATTATAAAAAATGTAGTTGTATTTTTTGTAAGTTTGTTCCAATGTGATATCTGCGTGTACCATTATCAGAGTCAGCTTTTGCTTCATTCAAGTCAACCAAAGCGGCGTCGAGTATTCTTGGGAAAATCAACACAAGGCAATGAATGAGACGACGTTATGAGAAAGTGAGTACAAAAATCTAATGATGCAGCCTAAAGCTAGAGAGCAAGGCAAGAACTGTAAGCAAGAGACCAGTCAATTCAACACTGGCGGGCGTACTACTCGTCGTCGTCGTCGTCGTCTGCCCCGTCCGCTGCATCCTTCCGCTTTCCTTCCTTCTTTGCAAGCACCTTCTTCTTGGCCTTCTCTAGCTCCTTCACCAGCCCGGCGAGGCACGAGTCTGCGTCGTCGTCGATGCTCTTTGGCGTCAGGTTCTCGGCCACGTCCGCCGGCGTCATGTTTGCCTCCCGCAGCAGCGATTCCACGGCGTCGAAGAGGTGGTGGGACTCCACGTCGAGGTAGACCTTGGCGAGGAGCTTGAATGCCTCGAAGCAGCAGTAGGACATCTCAATGTGCTTGTCCATGCGGCCGCGCCGGATCAGCGCCGGGTCCAGCTTCTCGACGTGGTTGGTGGTGAAGACAATGATGCGCTCGCCGCCGCACGCCGACCAGAGCCCGTCGATGAAGTTGAGCACCCCAGAGAGCGTCACCTTGCTACCGCCCGCCTCCTTCTCCTCGTCCGGCGGCTCGACGCCGTCCTTCTTGTCCCCGTCGGTTTTCTGACCGTCGTCATTGGCCTTCTTCTTCTTCTTGCGCGCGCGGGTGAGGTCGAGCGAGCAGTCGATGTCCTCAATGACGATGATGGACTTGCTGGTTGTCTCGATGAAGAGCTTGCGGAGGTCGGTGTTGGTGCGCACGGAGGTGAGCTCGATGTCGTAGACGTCGTAGTCGAGGTGGTTGGCCATGGCGGCGATCATGGTGGACTTGCCGGTGCCAGGCGGGCCGTAGAGGAGGTACCCGCGCTTCCATGCCTTGCCGACGCGCGCGTAGTAGTCCTTGCCTTTCCGGAACGCGTCGAGGTCATCCATGACCTCCTTCTTCTTGGCCGGGTCCATGGCGAGCGTGGCGAACGTCTTGGGGTGCTCGAACACAACATGGCTCCACACACTTTCCGACCACATCCTAGCACAACAACATCAGCAGCAATCTTTTTCGAGCAAAAAAAAAGAAGCGATGATTGATGTCGATGGACTAGTCGCTGGCTAGGCTTACCCGTCGGCATCATAGCCGTCGCCGGAGAGGTTGGTGAAGAGCTTGCGCTGGCGGTTCTTGACCATGACGGCGCGGCCCTCTCGGCGGACGTGCGGGAGGTACTCCCCGAGGACGAGATCCCGGTGGCGCTCGAGGAAGAAGAGCCGGTAGAAGCGCCGGTCGGCGCGCGCGGCGCGTCCGCCGCCCCAGTAGGACGGCGCGTTGTCCTCCCGCGGCGGGGTGGAGTAGGCGAGCCACCAGACGGTGGCGCCCCGGAACGCGTCGGCGACCTCTTCGTTGTCCCCCATGCTGAGCACGAGCGCGTCGACATCCTTGGCGGTCTCGGCCTTGAGGTGGCGCACGCCGCCGCCGGTCGCGCAGGTGGCGCGCTGCAGGTAGGCCTGGACCTCCTTGTAGGCGTCGCTGCGCTTCATGCGGCCCCCGTCGTACTCGGCGATGGTGACGGTGAGGTAAGGGTCGACGATGGCGGCGAGACGGCGGGCGTGGCGGCTGAGGTGGCGGCTGACGAACTGCTGCAGCTGCAGGCCCTGGAGGTTGTTCCAAAGCATGGTCCATACCACGGCGACCAGGCTCAGAACGATGCCCGAGCTCAGGCTGGTGCTCCATCCAGACGCCTCCATCCCCTTCTTCCTCCCTAGTCAAACACTCGTGGCCTTGCACATGGTGAGGAGTGAGGACGCACCATGCTTATATAGACAAGCAATAAATGAGTGCAATAGCATTATCTTACCTCTCTACATTTATTTATTATACGCGAGTATAGACGTATCTATAATTAAGATAGATCTAGCTAGATATATCTACATCTAGATAAAATCGAAGCACCTGTTTTGGCACGGAGGAAATAATGAAAGAGGGACTTTTCTTGCCTATGTATCAAAATACTATGCACCTGGTTCACTATTAGGATATGACAGAGATATGAGACTCTGCCTGTTTCATTCAATTTAAATTGAACACGGATTTCTAAGACTTAATGAACCATGATACGTACTACTCCAGTAAAATTTGATAGCATGAATCTTGAAGCAGGGAACAAACAACAAATCTACTAGCATGCACGCCAGAATTACCGCTTTTCAAATTTGCGCACATGTTTGATTTCTTTCCACACTTTTGTGTCACAAGTTTTTGTGACGGATTCCAAATACGTTCTGAAGCTGCTCATGAGGCCGGAGTTCCAAAGCCGTATTTGGAATTTGTGCTCGGTGGCTTGCCAACGGCCATAAGGCCTTGTTTGGTGCTAGAGTATTTGTGTGTTTTAAGGAGTGTTTCACGGAGAGTTTTTGGTGAAAAAATACTCTTCATTTTAGTACTCCATAACATACTAGCGCGTGTGCAGCATCATTAATCAGTACGCGTAGGTACGAGTCCCGCGCGCCACCACCATCAGAGCGATGACGTACATGAGCTGTGGCTGCATGCGTTCCTCACGAGTAATGTTGACGTGTGAACAAGACAGCTGGACACGGGACCACAACCTGGGTCCCACCACCAACGGACGGATAGAAACCAGCATGGGCGCGTGTGCCCATCCGAGTTTCCCACATCGCCGAGCGTAAAAAACGCGGCAGGCACCTCGCGTTTTGATCCCCCTGCTGATCCGGCGAGTTTTGGGTCCAAAACTTGATATTACTCGATCTGATACTCGTCAGCCAAACAGCTTGCATACTGTATTTATTTAATTGCACGTGGAATATACACCCCAAAACCAGGCAAACCCCACGTGCCAAACGAGGCCTAAAGGGAACGGCAAAATTTGCGGACCAAGGTGGCGGCAACAAAGCACGTCCGTCCAACAAATACTACATGGCACACCTGACCTGACGTGAATCCTGCCTCGCCTTCTCGCGGAAGCCAAATGGTAGGTGGCAAATGGGCGGTCGGTCGATCGGTACGTGAGAATAGATCCACCAGGTGCAGATGTACGCGGCGTCCATCCACGTTGTTGAGGCATGTGGGCCACGTAGGTACGGCATCGGCCGAGACTTGGATCTTAGGGCATCTCCAACGGGGCGACCCAAACCGCGCCCGCGTGTCCGGATGGGTCGAAATTTGGACTAACGCTGCCCAATAGCGGGACGCACCGCCAGCGGACGGTCAGCGCTTGTTGAACAGCGCAAACCCGGCCCAAATGCGGGCTGGGTTTGCGTGGCCGCGGATGGCACGTGCCGTACGCTCGCGTCCATGTGGCCAAGTCGCCTCGTCTCCACAGGGCCCACAGCCGGTGACCATGGAGTCTATTAAATGGGGACGGAGGGGATCGGCCCTCCGCTCAGTCCCACTCCACTCTGCGACGAAACCGCCGCCATGGCCAAGCGACGGTTCGCTTCCGCCAACGACGACGAGGCGGCGACGGCCGCCGCCGTCGCCGGCTGCGGGCTGCGGGAGGAAACCGAGGCGGCCTCCACATCGGAGAGGCCGCCGTGTGGCGGCGCGGCATTGCCGCAACCGCCGCCTCTCTGCTCGAGCCGAAGCCGAGTCCTCGGAGGAGGACCGGACCTCGCGCCGCGCCCGATGATCTCGGCGGAGGAGGAGGCGAAATGGCCGCACCTCCATGCGGCCATTCGCACCTCCGAGATGGAGGAGGCGGCCGGGCTGGAGGTCGAGGAGGCGGAGGGCTGGGAGCTCTACGCCCCGGGCCCGCCGGGCGTGTCGGGAGGAGGAGGAGGCGGCGCGGCGGGAGGGAGGCCGAGCGCCGCGCCAGCCGAGAGCGCCCGCGCGGGCGGCCCAGCGCGGGAGAGGAGCGGCGCCGCGCGGACCCGGGCGGCGTCGGGAGAAGGCGCGCCGCGCACGGCGGGGAGGCGCGCGCCTCGGGGAGGAGGCGGCGCTCAGTGCGCCGCCGCGGCCTCGGGTGGCTCAGGACCCCGCTCGGCACAGGAGGAGGCCTGTGGTCTCCGTGGCCGGAGTCCCCCGGCGCGGTCGAGCCACAACAGCGCGTCGCCGCCCGGGGACGTCGTCCACGACGACGACGTCGCCGACGACGCCCATAGGGGCTAGGCGGCGCACCAGTGGCCACCGCGCCGCCGACCGACCCTAATAGAGGGTTTTTTATATTAGTTTAAATTTAAAAGCCCATATAGGGGCTTCTTTTGTTAGTTTTATTTGCCCAAAATAGGGCTATGTACAAATTTGCCCAAAATAGGGCATATGTTCAATGAAATTTCGTTTAAATTCGCATTTTTACAAATGTTTTTCTATTTACTTGATTATGCGATGCGTCCGTGCGTTGGGCGCAGCGCGCGACCCAAACGGACACGCGGACGCGGGCCGCTGTCCGCGTGTTCGATTGGCCACCCAAACGGCCCAAACCGGACGGCCCATCACGTCCGTTTGGGTCGCGTGGTTGGAGATGCCCTTAGGGCATCTAAAACGCGGTGACCTCCCTAAACGGACACGCTTCCGTTTTTGGCCGTTTGGATGGCCGCGCGGACACCCGGACAGCGGCGCGTTCACGTATCCGTTTGCGTCGCACGCTGCGCCCAACATGTGGACGCAGCGCAAATATGAAGAAAATCGAAAAAAAATGTAAATTTAAACGGAATTTCATTAAGCATATGCCCTATTTTGGGAAAATTTGTACATAACCCTCTCCTCCTCCGCGTAGCGCCTAGCCTCCTGCCGCATCTGCTCCTCGCGGTGGAGCCTAGCCTCCTCCCGCCGCGCCGCTGCCTCCTCCACGCGGACCTGGTCGAAGAAGGCCCAGGCCTCGGCGTCCTCGACCTGCTGCCGGGCCTCCTCCTCCATCGCGGAGGTGCGAATGGCCTCTTGGAGATGCATCCACTTTGCCTCCTCCTCCGCCGCCGACAGCGCCAGAGCGGTGCGCAGGTCGGGGTCTTCTTCCGGGGACTCCGGCTTCGGCAGCAGCAGCAGCAGCACGGGTTGCGCCAATACCGCGCCACCGCCGGTGGCCTCTCCGATGTGGAGACCGCCGCGGTTTCGTCCGAACCGCAGCGCCAGCGGAGGACGGCGACTGCTGCTCGCCTCGCCGTCGTTGGCGCCGGGAGCGAACCGTCTCTTCGGGGCCATGGCGGCGGTTGCGCGTGCGTGCGGAACCGTCGAGTGGAGACTGGAGTGGGAAATGGACTGGACAGGGACAGATCCCTCCAGTCACCGACAGATGGGTCCAAGGAAGACGAGCAGGCGAGCATCTGGGCGCGTGCCATCCGCGGCCACGCAAACCTAGCCCATATTTGGGCTGGGTTTGCGTTGTTTCGGACGCCGCGGCCATCCGCATTTGCGGTGCGTCGCCGTGTTGGGCCGCGGATTTGTCTGATTAGACCCATCCGGACGTGCGTGTGCGGGATGGGTCGCCCTGCCGTGAACATCTTGAGTTCTCTGGCTTAGATGGCTCCTTGCCAAACTTTAAACTGCTTCTGATTTTTTGAATTATTTTTAAAATATATAATTCTTTTTAGCCACGTTATGCTATATGACTTAGCTAAATTAGATGACACGGTCAGTTAGATTGGCTAAACTCAGGGTCAAAAAAAAGATTGGCTAAACTGAAATAAGTTAGCAGTTTTCGGTCCCTAAACAAGTAGGCCGCGCCATTTAGGTTGGCTAGTTTCATAGGCCCTCTAAAAATGTTTTTGGATCCTCTAGGTAAGAAAACAGGTAGGTCACGTTGTTATTGATAGATTTAAATGACTTAGTCTTTTTCAGCATAGATTTTGAAGAAGCTTGCCAACCAAAATGTTGACCCCTATGTTTCAGTTAAGTCATCTAACATGGCGTCATGGTGTGACTATAGAGAGCCTAGAAGTTTTAAAGTTTTAAAAGGTGCTAAAAGTGGTCTAAAGTTTGAGAAAAAAAATATTATTTAGAACAAAGAACACAAACACTTTTGGTCTATGAGTGAGTCAGTGTCAGTCCGATAGGAACTTGACCAGTCCAGCCAGCACGTGTGGCGTGCCCCATCCATGTCCATGTGCAGCAATGTGCGACCAAAACCTGCGGTTGCGCTGCAGCAGCACGTCAGAGAGAGGGATCTCCAAGTCAAGATATAGGTGATGCCGGAAATAGGTAATGCTGGCAGTCGTTAAGTACGTCATGGGTGACACTGGCGGCCAACGGTCCGTTCCGATTGGGAACCTGGGTTAGATAGATCTGGTCATGGTGTAGCCTTCCACAATTTTGTTTTGCGCACAAGGGCATCTCCAGCGGCGCGACGCCATTTCGGACGTCTAAATTGTCCGCGGGCAACCGTTTGCTCGCCTGGCGGACGGGGAAGTAGTCGTGTGTCCGTTTGCGTCTGGGGTTGGCTCCAGCGGGGCGACGCATTTTGGGCGCAGGCCAGAATTCAAAAAACGATGAAATAGCGTCAAATTACAGCCGCAAATTGAGGGCTAAAACAAGTTCATCACACTTTGCAGCTCGTACGGCGCAAAGTGGAGCAAAAGGGGCACAACAAGGCCTGAACAACAATAAAAAAAAGTCCAAAAGGAGGCCAAGGTGCTGGGCGTATGGCACCGGCGCCGGCGATCAGGCGTCTCGCACGCGGATTTCGCCGCGCCTCTTCATGAACCATGCCCTGGTGTCGTCATCGACGCCGCTCAAGTCGGCAAGCATGATCCTTGTGTCTTCTACACGCAATTTGGCCTTGGTGTCTGCCTTTTTGGCCTCGATGTCCAGCTTTTGGACATCGAGGACCTCCTTGGCGAGGTTCTGGTAGATGGCAGCTGCGGCCTCTTTTTCCAGACGCCTCTTCTCGTCCCTAGCAGCCATGGCGGCACGGTTGTCGGCCATTATCTTCTCCATCCTCTGCGTGAAAGCAATGGCATGCGCCTCCTGTCGAGGGTACTCCTCGCCAATGCCCTCCGATAGGGGCTTAGGGTTGATGGAATCCTGTAGGCTGACACAAGACATCGGTTCACAGACAAGCGGGGAGAGCGATTTACCCAGGTTCGGGGCCCTCGATGAGGTAAAACCCTTACGTCCTGCCTGTCTGTTCTTTGATTATGATGACAATGGATTACAATGGGGTGCCGAATACTTCGGCTGAGATCTAGTCGAGATTGCTATTGCTAGGGTTACCTAGCTCTAAGCTTTTCCGGGCTAAGATTGCTAAGATTGTTCGTAGTCTTTCGGCAGCCCCTCTCCTGGCCTTTATATAGGAGGCTAGGTCTCAAGGGTCCTAACCGAGTACGACTAGGTTTACAGTAACCTTTCCTTGCTTGTTCGCTTCCTTGTCTTGCCCGTCAAGGAATCTTCTGGTGCGCCGACCTAGTGGCCCATCTCGCCTTCAGGTATCTTCATGGGCCTCCAATTTATCACTACCGGATAGGGCAATACTGGTTACCCGAAGGGTAATGCCCACGTCAGTAGCCCCCGAGTGTCTAGCCGAAGATAATTCGGGTAGAGACTAATGCATGTTTTCTCCTGACATTCTTCTCCTTCATTGCTCTTGTTCATCTTGATTATGCTTCATCTTCTTTTTGTCGGGTGCGCGTCAGCGCTCCCGATGGGAGTAGCCCCCGAGTCTAGATACGGATGCTTGCAATCCGTGCGTAGACTCAAGTTGTACTACTCGAATACTTTCCTCTGCCGAGTTTTTCGCAAGTCTTCATAGGTCATCCGATACATTTTCTTTACGCAAAGGATAATGAGTAACGTGCCCAACTTTCGTTGGTTAACTGCCGATGGCAAAACAACGTTACCCTACACAGAATCAAGTCCCCGGGCATGATCCTGGAGTGCAAAAAACTTTCAACGGGTGTGCACCACGTCCTCCTGATGGGAGTAAATGTCGAGTCTGGATAGAGACCCAAACCTTGTTCCTTCGACTGCTTATTCTGTCGAATCTTCTTTTATCGAGTGCGCGTCAGCGCTCCCGATGGGAGTAGCCCCCGAGTCCAGGTTCGGATGCTTGCAATCCGTGCGTGGACTCAAGTCCTTCATCCGATGACTTTTTATATTTCCTTCGAGTGCCTCTAGTTTTTTTTTATGACGTCATAGTTGTGGGCCGATTGACGGGATTTGACTTGACGTGTAACTGCTGTGGGCCAATTGACAGGACTTGACCTGACGGGCCCACCCTAGTTCTGTGCAGGCAGTTTTTAGGTCTTGATTAGTGCACGCGCGGCGATCGAGGCGTCTCCTCATTTTTCGCGCGACGTGGGAATAATGGGCCGCCGGTTCCACTCCTTCTTCTTGCGCCACGTGTACAGTCAGATCTGCTCCTCTCCCCACGATGCTTTGTGGAGTTATGGCCACGTCTGTGCTCAAATTCTTTCGGGATAAATAGGAAGCCTCCTTTCTTTTTTACCTTTTACCCCGTTCACTGCTCATCTTCTCCTTCAAGCCTCCTGTTCCTCTGCCTCTTCATCAGAAGCTTCGTTCGCCATGGGCAAAAGGAAGAGTGGCAGCACATCGGAGGCGGCCAAAGTTAGCCGCGACTGGAGCGCCTCTGCCATTACCAACCGCGACATCAACAAACTTCGCGTCCTCGGCTTCATCTCCGCATCTGAGGATGACATTCGTCTCCCAGGTCAGGTTTCTCGCCCAAGCCCCCCAAAGGGCTTCACCGTCATGTTTGTCGCTTTTCTGTTTCTTGGCCTCTCTCTTCCGGCGCACGAGTTCCTTCGCTCCCTCCTTTTCTTCTATGGGATTCAACTCTGGCAGCTGACCCCAAATTCCATCCTCCACCTTTCCATTTTTATCACTGTCTGCGAAGCCTTCCTCGGCATTGAGCCTCACTGGGGCCTTTGGAGGAAGATCTTCTATGTGAAGCGTCATAACGATAGCAACGGCCCCCCCGTTGTCGGCGGCGTTGGCTTCGTTGTCAGGAAGGAGGTCGACTACTTCGACTATCCGATGAAGGAGTCCGTCCAGGGCTGGCGCAACAAGTGGTTCTATCTTCGGGACCCTGTTGTTCCTGGGCGGCGTTCAAATCTCCCTCTTTTTGATGATGTCTTGGTGGCTCACAAGAAGAAGTCTTGGAACAACGCCCTTTCTCCCGAAGAAAAGGCGACAGCCGATGAGCTATTCAAGCAAATTGTCACTTTGAAGAATTCAGGAGGCATGACGATGCGCGGTACTGAAGTAGTTTCAGTGTTCCTACAACGTCGAGTACAGCCGCTGATGTCTCGCCCTCACCAGCTGTGGCTTTTCACTGGCAAGAACGACAAGTCGAGGGTCAACTCTGCCGACCTATCGGCAGATGAGCTCCAGAACGAAGTTCGTCGCCTAACATGCCTCAGCACCAAGGACACCATTGTCTTGACATCAGCACGCCCTCCTTATGATTCCAAGCATCCTCCGTCCGAGGTAACCTTATCGTTCTTCGTTTACTGTCATTACTTCTTCTTTCTATTTGTGCCTTACACGTTTTCCATCCTTCTGCAGGTTCCTGCTATCGCCCAATGTTATCCTCCCTCACCCGAGAGCGGAGTGGTATTAGAGGATGATGATGACGATTCTGAGGGAACCGGGGATGCACAGCACGCCCTTGAGGACAGCGATGTCCAAGAGGAGGAAACTGCTGAAGATGACGACTTTCTCACGAGCAGACGTCGCAAGCAGGTACATGATGATCTTATCACTTCGGCTGAATCAAGTCCTAAAGGAGGAGATAATGATGCCGACGAAGCTGCTTCGCCTCCTCCTGCTAGGAAGGGTTCAACGAGTTTCTTCGTGGACGAAGATGATCTGGACCTGTGAGCATTTATACTCTTGTTACTTTTATTTTCTGTCACCTTGTATGCTAACTGCATGCTATACTTAAACAGCTCTGCCGATGACGATGACGATGTTCCTCTCGCAAAGAGGGCTAAACTAGCTTCTGAGAGAGCAGCATCGGCTAAGGAATCGAACCCTTCTCCTGCCAAATCGACACCTCCATCCCGAACGGGTGTAGAGAAGGTCCCATTATCGAGAATTATTCCTCCTGATGATGCTCCCACCCCGCCGGCTGGCCGCGATCACGTAAGTACTTAATCTGTCCGGCTTTGCTGAATTTCCATCACCTGACTCCTCTTGATTTTTCCTGGCTGTAGCCAATTTACGCTACAGTCGATGCTGTGGCGGATTTTGCTGAACAATTTACTCGCCTAGAGGCCGAAAACGCCCAACTTCGGAAGGCCGTCAAGTCTTCGGCTGATCAAGCGGTCGAAGCTAACAGGATCGCTGCCGATGCCAAGAGTGAAAACGCCTTGTTGAAGGAGGAGGTAAAGAGGCTGAAGCGTCAAATGAAGGATGATCAGGATGCCAGGCGTGCAGCGGCGGCTGTAATTGACGAGAAGGAAGGTGTCCTCCGTGAATCCATCAAGGATTTACTGGGTAAAAATTCTTATGATGTTCCGCTCCTTCCTTGATGCTTTCTCCATTGATTACTGATACATCTCTTTTCCAGAGGCCGCCAATTTAACTGTCAGCCGACGCCATCAGCTTCGGGAGGATTCCACAGTCGACGCTTTGTCACTTGCTGCTGAGTCGAACGCCCAGATTCTCAGGTTACTGCAGAAGTCCAAGGGAGCTCTGTCGAAGTTATACTCGATGATCTTCCCAAAGGCGAAGCTGGACAAGAGTCTCGACGAAATGGCGGAAGCTTTCCTTGTTGATCCTTCCGAGCCTGTAGAGGTACTGAAACGTCGCAGCCGCTTGATGGGTGCTGTTCTTACTTTCCAGTTGCTTATGGGCCACGGGATGGGGTCAGAATTGGAAGAGTTCTCTAAGGCACTGCCTACTGATGATGAAAATCATCTAGTCAACCTTGAGCCTTACAAGAGATCAACAATAACTTGCACCAACCGGCTTCTGAAGTTGGTGGATGAAGCACAAGCCGAGCCTATCCCTGAGTCAGCCCCTGGTTCAACGTCGGCGAATCCTTGAACCATTATTTGCTTTGTTGTACATAAGATTACCGTAACTCTTTTTAAACTCGGCTCTGTTTCCAAACATCCTTTTGCCTGTATGATGTGCACTCAGTACACCTGATGGGAGTTTTTTTATATTAATGCTTGGTCTGAACTGAGGACGTACTGTAGATTCCTTCATCTTCTTCCCGTGCCGAGCTTTTTTCGAATTCTTCGGGAAATGATGAGTCAGGCCTTGTTCGTCAGTTACGTGACCAGGTGTCTAGTCTGAATAAAGACATTACTTCCCTTCGTGCAATGGCTGCCTTGGTGAAGAAGAAGGGAGAAATAGCGACTGCCGTCGAACAATACGCTCTCGATGGTCTTCATGTTGCTTCCGAAAGCCTAAGCTGTGAGTGTTTAGTCTATCTTCTAATTCCGGGTATAGCTTGAATGTTCTAACATTTGTTCCTTTTCCAGTCATAGCTTCGGATGCAGCTGAAGAGGACAGGAAGATTCATGAAGAGGTTGAGGCGATGATCGACGTTGCGCACCCAACGCATGGCTTATGGCTGCATCGTCCGAAGGCCGTCATCATGGCGAAGTTTAAGTACCGGGTGATGAAGGCACATTACTATTTTGATAAATACTATGCCCTTCTTACGATGGTTTGGCACACCTCGTTTCCTCTGGATCAGGCACCTGAAACCTTGTCTGGTTTATTCACCCGATTCAAGTCTCCCGAGAGGATTCGGCTGCTGGTGCGGAAAGAGCTTCTAGCTGGTGCTGAGCTTGCCTTTGCTTCAATATTGGCATGTCATCCATCTTTGGATTTAAGAGCCGTGGCAAACACTGAAAGGGATTTAGGCCAATATTATGATGTTGCCCGAGGTCCTGCTCACACCATTGTTTCTCGGATGGAATCATGCCTCGAAAAGGAACTGAAGGCCCATTGGGACCGGGGATCCCGATTATAAATGGAATAACCTTGTATTCGCATAGGATTGTTTACTGCGTACGCTGTACGCTTATGTTATTTTGATTGATATTTTGTTGTCGAGTGCGGCTGAGTGATCAGTTCAACCTGCTTACTAGACGACTTCATTGTATTTTATGCAATGTTATTGCGAAGTCGATATGTAATTTATACAAAAGTTTGGCTTCGTTACACGGTGCACTGGTTTGAGCCTTATCTTAATGTAACCATCGACTGCAGCACTCGCGTATTTTTCGAGGCTTGGATTGGTTGTTTTTATGTGTCATTAATCTTAGCTCTCGCTGAGAGTATTTGATTAATGCCATCGTGTGGGCCAGTGCTCCCGATGGGAGTTAGAGCCGATGGAAAAAGGTTTCGAACGTTACGTTCGGGTGCCAAAGCCTGAAGCAAGAAAAAGGGGAACATAAATCTGATTAGATCTTTATTCATAATGTAAGGCAACCTTATAGGCCGTTTAAATGAAAACAATCGTATCCTATGTATAAAACCGTCGCAATTGCGCGATGTTCCATGGATTCTCGACATCTTTTCCTGAGGCTGGATTTTTGAGCCGATAAGCTCCTCCTGGTATCACTTCGGTGATGATGTATGGTCCTTCCCATGGAGATTCTAGCTTCAAAGGTCTTTTTTGCTTCAACCGAAGTACCATATCTCCAACACTGAAATTTCGACTGCGTATCCGTCGACTGTGATAATTTCTCAGTGCTTGTTGGTAGACCGTTGTTCTTGCCAAGGCGATATCTCGTGCTTCGTCAAGGAGATCGACAGCATCTTGTAGCGCGATGTTGGAGGAGGACTCTGTATACGCCGTTACTCGAGGCGCTTCAAATCGGACGTCGGCTGGTAGAACTGCTTCGGCTCCGTACACCAAGAAGAATGGAGTGTATTGAGTCGACCTGTTGGGGGTGGTACGTAAACTCCATAGCACAGATGGTAATTCTTCAACCCAGGCTCCGGCTGCACCTTTAAGGCGTTTCTTTAAACCATCCCCTATTAAACCATTGATCCTTTCCACCTGGCCGTTGGTCTGTGGGTGAGAGACTGATGCGAATTTCAATTTGATTCCCCCATCGTCACAAAATTTCCTGAACTCCTCGGAATCAAAATTGGAACCGTTGTCTGTGACGATGCTGTGGGGCATACCAAATCGACAGGTTATTCCTTTGAAGAATTGAACCGCCGTTTCAGCTTTTTGGTTTCGCACTGGTACTGCCTCGATCCACTTAGTGAATTTGTCGACTGCAACCAGTAAGTACGTGTGTTCTCCGGGTGACGATCTTGGCAGCGGTCCAACTTGATCGAGTCCCCATTGAGCGAACGGCCATGCCAAAAGTATTGTCATTAAATCTGTTGCTGGAGCGTGTGGTTTCGACGAGAAACGTTGGCACGCATCGCACTTCATGACTAGATCCCTGGCATCCGATGCTGCCGTTGGCCAGTAAAATCCTGCCCTAAAGGCTTTCGCCACAAGGGCTCTGCTTCCTGCATGATGCCCACAGGTTCCTTCATGTATCTCGAGTAACAATGCTTTTCCATCGTCAATGGCGATGCACCTTTGGAAGATCCCTGAGATGCTACGCTTGTAAAGCTCGCCATTTATCACCGTAAAAGCCTTTGATCGTCTGACGATTCGTTTGGCTTCCACAGGGTCTTCCGGCAGCTCTTGCTTCGACAGGTAGGCTAGGAATGGTTTGGTCCATAGTGGCTCAAGGAGGAGAACTTGTTCGGCAGGGAGGCTTGGAGATTCTTCAGTCGAAGGTTTTTGTAATGAGCTTTTCTCCAACTCTTCAACCGATGGTTTTGCAGAGGCTTTTCTTTGATTGATCTTTGAGCGATCACTTCGTAAAAAACTCCATCTGGAATAGGGGAGCATGTGAACCCGATGTTCGCCAGAGTGTCGGCTTCCTCGTTACTAGCTCTGCCGATATGCTTAAGCTCACATCCTTCGAATTTAGCCTCCATATTCTGATACAGCTGCCGATAAGCAACCATGTTGTCACTGACTGCATCGCACAGGTTCATCGACTGCTGGACCACCAGGTTTGAGTCTCCGTAGATCTCTAGGCGCGTAGCGCCACACGCCTTCGCCATTTTCATCCCGTGTAGCAGTGCTTCGTATTCTGCTTCGTTGTTTGTCGGCAGGGGGAAATTCATGCGTAGTATATACCTCATCTTGTCTCCCTGTGCTGATATCAGTACCACTCCTGCCCCCGCGCCTGTACTCCGTTTTGACCCATCAAAGTACATCACCCATGACCGACATGTTGGGTGTTGCTGGTGTTTGTGACTGGATCCAATCTGCCACAAAATCTGGGAGAATTTGGGATTTTACTGCCGTTCGGTTGACGTAAGTTATGTCGTGTGGTGCTAACTCGATGGCCCATTGAGACACTCGACCCGTGGCTTCCGGATTGGTCATTATGCTCTTCAGGGGTGCTTCGCTCACAACTTTAATCGGGTGCTCCGTGAAGTAGTGCCTCAGCTTGCGAGCCGACCTCCACACTGCATATGCCAACTTCTGGTGATGAGGATACCTCTGCCTTGCGGGGGTGAGTACCTCACTGAGGTAGTAAACGGGCCTCTGCACGCCATGAACTCTCCCTGCTTCTTCTCGCTCGACAACCAAAACGCTACTGAAGACTTGTGTTGTGGCGGCTATGTACATCAGCAGTGTCTCCTTTTCGCGCGGGGTCACGAGCACCGGGGAGGTCGATAGGATTTTCTTCAAGTTGTCGAAGGAATCTTGTGCCTCCTTTGCCCACTCGAACTTTTCTGACTTTTTCATCAGGTTGTAGAAGGGCAAAGCTTTCTCCCCTAGCTTTGCGATAAACCTGCTAAGTGCTGCCAATCGGCCTGCCAACTGCTGCACTTGGTGCAGATTCTTTGGCGGCTCCATGTCGAGAATGGCTTTGATCTTCAAGGGATTAGCCTCGATCCCTCTGGCTGATATGAAGTACCCGAGTACTTGCCCTCCTGGCACTCCAAAGAAACACTTCTTGGGATTTAGCTTAATCTTGTATTTGTCCAGATTGTCAAAGGTCTCCCGCAAGTCATCGATGAGTGTGGCTGTGTGCCTTGTTTTCACCACGATATCGTCGATGTAGACTTCGATGTTCCTTCCAATCTACTCCGCGAGGCAGGCTTGCATGCAGCGTTGGTAGGTAGCTCCCGCATTTTTTAACCCGAAGGTCATGACGTTGTAACAGAAAACGCCGTGTGGAGTGATGAATGCGGTTAGCTCCTGGTCCTCCTTCTTCAGTTTGATCTGGTTGTACCCGGAGTACGCATCAAGGAAAGAGAGACGATCGCACCCGGCTGTAGAATCGACTATCTGATCTATTCGAGGCAGTGGGAAATGGTCTTTTGGGCAGTGCTTGTTGAGGCTAGTGTAATCGATGCACATGCGGAGGGCGGTTGTGTCCTTTTTTGGCACCATGACTGGATTAGCCACCCACTCAGATTCCTTAAGCTCTCGGATAAATCCCGCCTTGCGGAGTCGATTAACTTCTTCGCCGATTGCTCTTCTTTTAGGTTCGGAGAATCGCCGCATCGACTGCTGTACTGGCTTGGCCGTCGGGTCAACATTTAGGGCGTGCTCAGCGAGTTCCCTGGGGATACCTGGCATGTCGGATGGCTCCCATGCAAATATCTCCCAGCGCTCACGGAGGAACTCGATGAGCGCGCTTTCCTATGCGACATCTAGGTCAGCCGAGGTGTTGACCGTTTTCTTCGGATCAGTAGGGTGCACCTGCAGTTTCTTGGTTTCCTTCGCAGTATCAAACTCATCGGATCTTGCGTTTCGATTGTCGGCTGGCGGCTGTGTGTGATCTGTTATGGCGTCGATCGCGTTGAGTTCTTCCTTGCCTCCAAACTTCGAGGCGATCTTCTGAAACTCCCTGTCGCAGTTGTCTGACCGAGCGAAGCTACCGTGAACGGTTATTGGGGTCCCGTTGTTGCCTGGCATCTTTAGTTTCAGGTATGCATAATGAGGCATGGCCATGAATTTGGCAAACGCAGGTCTGCCGAGGATGGCGTGGTACTGAGATTCCCAGTCGACTACCTCGAACTCAACCCTTTCTTTCCTAAAATTACTGGGCGTGCCGAAGACTACGTCCAACGATGTTTTACCCAGCGAGTAGGCGGGTCGAGTCGGTATAATGCCGTGGAACCCTGTGTCGGATTCTTTTAGCATGTCGACTGTTAAACCCATTGCCCTCATTGTGCTGGCAAATAACAGGTTCAAGCCGCTTCCACCGTCCATAAATACTTTGCCCATATTGTATCCTCCAATCTGTGCTTCCAGGACAAGGGCCGCGTGACCGGGCCTTGGGACGGCTTTCGGGTGATCCGCCCTGCTGAAGGTGATGCTCTGATCTGACCAATCGATAAAATCCGGCGTATCAACCATGGCAACTTCCGCGTATTTTACTTCTCGGGAGAACTTTTTGATTTCTCTTTTCGAAAAGCTGGTTTTGTGGATCATGTTGATCTGTCCACGCAGTGCTGGGAATGCCTCGACTGGTTCATATTCGTCTTTTTCCATTGGCTCGTATGGTTCTGGTACATATGGCTCTGGCTGATGACCATAGGACCTTGCTTTCTCTTCCATTATGCGAACTCTTGATGTGGCTTCAGCTCTAAGATCGTCGCAGAACTGCCGAATCTCTAAGAAGTGTCGACAGTTCCTTAACAGGTGGCTGGACTTCTCCCGACCATCCTTAGGGTCGAAATAAGAGTGGAGATAACATGGCGCCTCAAGTTGCTCTATAGCTGAGAGGTGTGGAGAACGGGTGCGTCCTCTGATTGATGACATGTCATAGCATCGAGAGTGGACTACTGTTCTGCCTTCCTCTTCACGGTGCGAACTTCTTCGTCTCTTTCTTTGCCCAGCTGCGGCGTCGAGATTTTCCCGGTTGCTCTCTCGCATGCTTCTGGGCGAAGCTTTTAGGGCTGCTGCCGAAGGGTCACCCTCCCGAGGCACGGCCTTTGAGTGGGACGCGCCGGCCCCGGGGAGGCGAAGAAAACCCCCGGAGTCGACGACGAAGTGGACGCCACCGAAAACAGCTTCCGTGTTGCGAGACGATTCCATAGAATTCGGGTGAAGCTCTTCGCGGCGCGGCACAAATTCGAAGGATCCGCAGCGGATCAGATCTCTTGACTTTGCTGGCGTCGGTGACTCGAGTAAGAACGTCGTGGACGTAACTGGTGCTGCCGATGACCTGCCCTGTGCCGATAGTATTCCCACAGACGGCGCCAATTGTCGAGGGTACTCCTCGCCAATGCCCTCCGATAGGGGCTTAGGGTTGATGGAATCCTGTAGGCTGACACGAGACATCGGTTCATAGACAAGCGGGGAGAGCGATTTACCCAGGTTCGGGGCCCTCGATGAGGTAAAACCCTTACGTCCTGCCTGTCTGTTCTTTGATTATGATGACAATGGATTACAATGGGGTGCCGAATACTTCGGCTGAGATCTAGTCGAGATTGCTATTGCTAGGGTTACCTAGCTCTAAGCTTTTCCGGGCTAAGATTGCTAAGATTGTTCGTAGTCTTTCGGCAGCCCCTCTCCTGGCCTTTATATAGGAGGCCAGGTCTCAAGGGTCCTAACCGAGTACGACTAGGTTTACAGTAACCTTTCCTTGCTTGTTCGCTTCCTTGTCTTGCCCGTCAAGGAATCTTCTGGTGCGCCGACCTAGTGGCCCATCTCGCCTTCAGGTATCTTCATGGGCCTCCAATTTGTCACTACCGGATAGGGCAATACTGGTTACCCGAAGGGTAATGCCCACGTCACCTCCCGGACGAGATCGGCCTTGGTAGCCTTGTGGCCTCGTGGACGAGGTGGAAGGACTGGACGACCTTGATCGTCGTCTTCGTCGTCGAGGTTGACCGCTGTCCCATTCCTCACAGCTTCGTTGTAGGCCGCAAAGCTTATCATCCACTTGTTGTTGTCTTTGAGCACCTCCCAACAATGGACCATATGGAAGCCCTTCTTGTGCGTCGCCATGAACTTCTGCAAGGCGCGGGATACCTGCAATCATAGCCGCCAAAGATGTACAATGATGCAAATTGACGCAATGACGCAAATTGTCTACAATGATGATGGTTCTATCATCTTTACCACTGTCATGACGCCAGTGCCGCTTACGGGGTTGTTAATAGCATGTTCGACCGCCGAGCAGAACTTGGCAGTCTCTTGTTTGATGTAGTTCCATCTTTTCCGGAGGGACTCTTCCGTCCGAGGGCCTGTGATATGGTAGGGCGGGTGCATCCTGGTCTCGTTGTACTGCTGCAAGACCTTGGCCCAATAGACCTTGCCCTTTTGCTGGGCGCCATTGATACAATCTTGGGTCGTTGCCAGCCACGCTTCACACAAACACTTGTCCTCGTCGTCGACGAAGCCTTGTGTCCTGCGGCTCTCCCCCTTCTTCTTGGTGGCAATGTCCGTGGGGATAGGCTGTGTTGGAGAGTCGTCGAAGTCGTCCACGCACACGGGTGTTGGCTGCGTCTGCTGGGTGCCGAACAGCCGTGCGGTCTCGATGTCCTCCGCATCTTGCGTCTGCTGGGTGCCGAACAGCCGTGCGGTCTCGATGTCCTCCGCATCATGCGCGCCTGTCCAGGCCCGATCATCGCGAACGAAGCCGCCGCCGTAGATAATTTCTTGGATGTCTGAATCATGGCGGTCCTTCCAATAGTCCTACGAACGACCGGACATCAGACGCATGATACATGGCACTCGCACACATTGACAGAGCTCACGTACCGGGTCGTCCATCGTCGGGGCAGGCGTCGCCATTTCGTCGAACAGGATGCGGGGCTACGGCATGCTCTCCTCCGGCACCTGGCGCGTCTTCTGTGTCGCGCCCGGGCAGGAGTCACCGCTTCTAGGCGTCCGATTGAGGTCGGGAACCGCCGCCCCGGTCAACTTCACCGGCGGCAGGCCGGAGGCGAACCGCGACGCCGCGTGGCCCTGCAAGGGAGCGGGAGTTCCAGGGCGCAGCTGGGAACTTACCGAGCTGACCGAAGAGGCCGGAGGAGCGACGCCGGTGATCCCCTCTCTCTTGACGATCATGTAGCCCTCCGCTAAGGTCGGATGGAGGGCTACTTGCGCGACGCCGGCTTTGATCTGCATCTACCAGGCCTGCTGGTTGGCGGCCGCGGCAGTCTTGATCTTCTGGTTCTTGCGCTGCCCGCGACGCTTCGCGGCCTCCAGGACTTTCTCCTCCGCGGAGAGCACCTTCTTTGCCGCCTTCGGCTTTGCCTCCCGGCCGCCGCCGTCGGCGGCCCGCTTTGCTTCCGTCGGAGCTGCAGTGTCCATTCTGGCTATGGCCGTGGCTACGGGGGAGTGTGGGGCGGCGGCGGGTGCGAGGGTTGCTCCACATCCATGGCGGTAGCTGCGGCGGCGAGGACGTCCATTGCTTCTGGGCTGCTCGCGCCGGTCTAGTTTCCAATTTGGCGCGGGGGAATGGCCAGTGGCGGGAATAATATCGCCATCCAGCCACTGACGCGCGGGTCCTACGTCTTTTTCGGCGGACACTCGGAGCAACAGCCGAGCGTCCGCCGCGACGGAAACCTGGCGCATATTTGGGTTTGCGTCTCCGCGGACGGCCCGGTCACTTTGCGTCGTTCCGCTGGAACAGGCCCCAGACGCATTTCCGGCCACGGCGGACGAAAACGGTCGCTCAGCGACCGTTTTGCGTCGCGCCGCTGGAGATGCCCTAACCCTTTCACGAGCCGCGGTCTGCATCTATCCGAGTAATATATCTATGGGGAGAGGGTTCTCAAAATAAAGGGGAAACTAAACGATGTTCTGGTTGCAGTTGTGCCGGCGTGGAAATGTCCTGCAACTTTTCTGATGCTACTCCACCGTTGGAATGCATACGTCTTAACGTGAGGCCGATGATCTCTTTCCACGTTTGCTTCCATCGACTCTTGTCGCCCCTTGTCGTCCCAGAGAAGTTTACGATTTTCTAGCTACCTTGGCTATTGCTTACCCTAGACCTGCAGTTGGCTGATGGGTGCCTCCTATGTCGTAGCTTGTCCTTTACGGCTCGATGTTGGAGTGTCGTGTTTGAGTGTTTGTTAGTGTCGCGATGTTGGAGTGTCTTGGTTGTGAGTGTGTGGGTATGTTGTTTGTGTGGTCTTGGCCCTGTTGCTGTAGGTTTTCGCTCGATTTTCTCCTAAAAACTGAGCATACTCTTCTTAATTAATAGACGAGGCAAAGCTTTTGCCTCCATTTAAAAAAAAGCATATATGCAAGTCGCATTTAACTTCCACCTTTTGGAGTACAACTATATCAAAGGCTATTTTACTTGATCTACTAGTACATCACGTGGAGCTAACCCTCTCTATCACGGCCCCGCCTGACAATAAATTAATCGCCTCCGTGTAATGCATACATACGATGGAAGAGAGTTTCCTTCTTCGGAGTCCTTTTTATCTCATCGTAATATTAAGCAAAATGTGTGGGCCTTTACCCAAAGAAGATGGTTGGTCCCCTTACAACTCATTTCATTATTCCCTAGTAGTTCTTTGGAAGAGAGTTTCCTTCTTCGGAGTCCTTTTTATCTCATGGCAATATTAAGCAAAATGTGTGGGCCTTTACCCAAAGAAGATGGTTGGTCCCCTTACAACTCATTTCATTCTTCCCCGGTAGTTCTTTGGAAGAGAGTTTCCTTCTTCGAAATCCTTTTTATCTCATCCCAATATTAAGCAAAATGTGTGGGCTTTTACCCAAAGAAGATGGTTGATCCCCTTACAACTCATTTCATTCTTCCCCAGTAGCTCTTTGGAAGAGAGTTTCTTTCTCCGGAGTCCTTTTTATCTCATCCCAATATTAAGCAAAATGTGTGGGCCTTTACCCAAAGAAGATGGTTGGTTCCCTTACAACTCAGTTCATTCTTTCCCAATAGTTCTTTGGAAGAGAATTTCCTTCTTCGGAGTTCTTTTTATCTCATCCCAATATTAAGCAAAATGTGTGGATCTTTACCCAAAGAAGATGGTTGGTCCTCTTACAACTCATTTCATTCTTCCCCAGTAGTTCTTTGGAAGAGTTTTCTTCTTCAGAGTCCTTTTTATCTCGTCCCAATATTATGCAAAATGTGTGGACCTTTACCCAAAGAAGATGGTTAGTCCCCTTACAACTCATTTCATTCTTCCCCAGTAGTTCTTTGGAAGAGAGTTTCCTTCTTCGGAGTCTATCCCATCCCAATATTAAGCAAAACTAGAATGAACTGGCACGGCGGCACGCCGTGCCTACACTGTAGTACAACGCTGCTAATTATCAACATGAAGCTTATCTATGTGATATCCTTATATCAAACATATTGAACAAATGAGGAAAATTCATGTACTACAAAAAAGCTTCAACAGGCTAATCTAGAACTTTTTACCAATATATATACTCCTAGTTTAGTACATAGTTGGTAAGATAGATCCATCGTAGGGAGCATTGGCTAGAGACACTAACATACATACATACATACATTCTTTCTCATTGCACAGCTGATAAGATAGACTTGCCTAAGAAGTACCACATGAACCGTATATTTCAACTAATTGGCACAAATACAAATTTTTAGCATGCTAAGGCGGGTGGTCTCAGTGTTCCCACGTCTTCAAACTGTCAGTGGTTGGCATTGTTATATTCATTGGCAGATAAAATGATGATGATGAGTTTGCTTTGCATGGGGCGGTCTAGAACTGGAGCAAGCTTTGCCCAAAGGAATTGAAAGAAGCTACAGTGCCAATATCGAAAAGGTAATGTAAGTCTTCTGTCGCCACCGATTCATGTTCAGATAATCCGCAACCGCCCTTATTGAGAATATTGTCCCATCGAAACTTTCTTGCTGCTGCTGGGTGTCAATCCCAACCAAGAAAGAACTCAATACTTCATATAAAAAATAAGAGGCAAGTTAAAAAAAAACTACATGATAGTTTAGCAACTGCACTATTATAGTATGATACTAAAGCAACAGATCCATTACTGATATCGAAGATGGTAAGCTCATCTTTGTTGCACCTACACTTCAAAACCAGAAGCAAGCCGGCATCATATATATTCTAATAATCTAAACATGATGAAATGCTAAACATATAACCACTCATTTCATGAGAACAATCTCCACATAGAGCATCTGAATCCCTCACACAATGTGCTTTTAAAAAAGTAAGTGGTGCCAGTATAACAGGGGTAAAGCACCGGCGTATGAAGAACCATACCAGGAAGGGACTGCAACTACAAAATGCAAAGAAACAACTAACGCACCGCTATTGTCAGATTCGATTAGGAAGTTGATGGGTGCACACAGAGGCTATAATACTGATTGCATGAAAAGCTATCTTCTTAATCCGGCAAGCCGAGTATACAAATTGACACAAAATCTCA
The DNA here is from genome assembly GCF_019359855.2 of Lolium perenne. Taxonomy (NCBI): domain Eukaryota; kingdom Viridiplantae; phylum Streptophyta; class Magnoliopsida; order Poales; family Poaceae; genus Lolium; species Lolium perenne. The sequence continues at coordinate 149,463,555 of NC_067245.2, forward strand.
GAATTACAAATGTGTGTAGAAAAGAGAGCACGTAGGAGTTGTGGAGCCATCAAGACTGATGTAGTATGTAAGCACAATGATGCTTATACATAATCAAGATAACGATTATGCCAGGAAGTAGGAATCAAAGATACCTAGGTTATGTAGTACATGCTGGCAACGCACACAAAAAAATGCACACAAGTTACATTGTTGATAATCACAGAAATTACCTGAAAGTCGAAGTAATCAATATCATGAAGTGGTTGGACGGTTTTATCTTCAAGCTGACCGCTAAGTCTGCAGCTGGAAGGCTTCCTGGAGATATGGCGCTTGTAAATGTCATAGCAAAGAAAAAATGTGCCTATGTTTCTCGAGATTTTATTTACCATAAAACAAATAATATAAATCAAAAGATAACACATATGCTGAGGTTGTTGAAAACATATTCTTTGCAGGAGTCATGTGTAGAAGCACCCCTTCCACTGAATACACCCTTTCAGTGCCCACATTCTAACATAGAGTAACGTACTGTAGCTTTGGCATGTACACACTGAGAAGGGATCTCGGTTATAAAAGAAGAAAACAATTAGAAACTATTTGGCCCTCTAAGGCAAGTATTCTGCAGGGTCTATATTTGGTGGCATTTCTTATGTTTTTTCACTGAAAGCAATGTTGTGAAAGAACAATTTAAAATATGATCAGAACTGCAGCATGGCGAACAGAAATAGTTCAGAAAAATAGTTGCATGGAATCATTCAGTTAGCCAATTTAAGTGTGAAATCTAACAATAGTAACAGCAATGTCCCCAAGTTGTTAGAAGGATAGTGCACAAGTCGGGGATGTAGCATGGTTACTTCTAGTAATGCAGTTACTTGTGGATGTTCCGAGCCCAAATTACAATGGCTCTTCCATTAACTTTGTATACTCAAATATTCTGGGACTAAATTTGAAGGTAACACGATTTAAATCCTATATATTATTAATAATTCATACAAATCTATGTGAATGTGAGAACAAAATGACCTTGTAGCAATTGCTAGTGTCCTGTGTGCTACAGCCAGAAGGTTGCCTCAAGCCTCTTGATAACCCTGGATGTTGTAGCAAAATTTTGAACACCTGTCGATCCATCAACTCACATATTCACTACTTCCCATAATACTAAGCTGCTTGCAAATCTAAGATATGTACATATGCAAAACCAACCATCAAGCTAGATCAAACAGACAACGGAGAACACAGTTGAAAGAGATTATTCTCAACTAATCTACTAATTAATATTACAGCTCTGTAGCTAGAGAACACTTAACTTGATCAAGTATCTTGATTTGATCTGGATTTGGTAATATGTGTGCACTTATCCTGGAAATCAATCTATTTCATCAGCTATTTTTATTTGTGCTTTCTACAGTGATTCCTATTTTATTATGTCGATGCATATATCAAGTCCCACCATCGTCATCTATGAGGCAAAAAAAATCATTCGCATAAGAAATTATGCACTGAAACCTAGAGAATTGTTCTTTGAAATTATCTATGTAATATAGTTTATTTGCAATATTCCTGTTTAAACCTTCCAGATATATTACCTAAGGAGTAGGCATCAATGTATATATTTAATTATAAATACTCTAGATCCAAATTAAACCTAGACCCATGAAAAAACTAAACAAATGCAATAGCTTTAAGGGTGATCTTTTTAGTGCCGCTTCAATGTAATCATGCAAGATAAACAGATCAACCTCTCATAAAAGAGGAAAATGATCTTGGTCACAACAAATGAGCTTTTGGTGAGGAAGTAGAAGAACCAGGAGAGAGCCAAGCCGGTCATGTCGTAGCCAGCGATCATGCATGAGGTTAAATCGGGCCAGGGAACGTATCCCCTCCTCACCCTGACCCTGAACCAAATCCATCCTGCATACGAAACCCAAAATTTTTGAGCGACCAAATAACAGATGGGAAGAAAACAAAAACATCCGAAGTTACATGTACACATATACTAAGAAAACAAAAACATCCAGACTTAGATAAACTTACAACCTTCCAAATTTCCATTACTATAGTTGGTAAAAAGATTTTCGTTTTTGGAAACAAAACATACAAAATCTCCATGATAATCTGTGACCAAATTCAGAAATTTGTAAGTTATTTTAAGCTGAAGATACCGTGAAAAGGAAGGAAAGAATCTATCAAAATAAAATCAGTCAATTTTTTTTTGCATAATTACATATAGCTAAACAAATGGTTCACATGGATGAACTGGTGGCATATTTATAAGAAATGCCTTCTTCAGCCTATACAGAAATAAGGAACTGCTGCTTCTCAAAAACACAAAGTTATGTAACCACTCCATGCGTACCTTAACGGGATGAGAAAGGGTGAACCAAGATACCAGCTCCTACGGGATTCCTCCGCTACCACGGTTTTTAGTGCTCTGTCTCGTGGCTGTAGCATTGATGTTACTGACCGTTGTTTCGATGGTGACAGGCGGCTTCCGGGCGATGCCATGCTCCCTAATCCGGACCAAGCGCTAGCACTGCTGGTCATCGTTTGCGGAAACTGACCATCCGCAGCGTCGAGAAGCACTGTCCAGGTGAGGAGCTGTGGGTTTCTTTACTACTCCAGACAAAGAATCTAAAACTGGAGGAACATTCAGTTAATTAATATTGAAGTGGAAGTAATTAAATGTTTGGATAGAGATGGTAATTTAGATAAGACAACCTAATGATCAAAGTAATCAACACGGGCTATGAAGCCTCTCTTAAGCAACAACTCACATACGGAGGTCGTGAAAATAGGAACCATGAAAAAAAAACTCATGTCAAATAACTGTGCATCCATGTTCTTTTTATACGAAAGATACAATTATCAACACTTGAAATTTGGGTATACCAAATCAGAATCGACTGGTCTTGCAGCGGTACCACATAATACTTGAACCAAATCGAAAATTGAAGAAAAGATAACCTTCATGAGGGCTGAAAGACCTACTTTGCACAAAAATTCAAGCCGCCCTAAATCAAGTATATGCCGGTCAATCTCCATGTTCCTCTATGTCTCTGGTCATGACAGAAACTAAAAAGAAAAATCCTAGAGGAAAGAAGGTATTGTTCGTTGCACGAAGTAAAATTTCATTTATAATTATGTGTCCCGACTGGAAACATTTTTTTCCAGATTCCTCCTGATTTGTGGAATGTTCAAGGAAGGAAAAGAAAGATCTGAGACTTTCTAGAGGTCGGATTGAATGGTCCGATTCGCAAAAGAATCACAATACATTTCATTAGGAAAACATCATATCAGGACCAAATTGTTTGCTTGTTTTGTTCAGCTTTGACTCAAGCTTGCTTACATGCAGCCATAAGAAAACAAAACAAATTAAACAAATTTTCATTGAATAGCATTGGGACATGAAGAGAACTACCGAGAGATGGGAAAATAAATACGATTACGAACACTCACGCGGCGAGCCCCTTACATTCCATGGACAGCACACAGGAACTGGGATCATGCATCGGGAGATTGTTTTTTCATGGACGATGTACGCGGCCGTAGAGAGGACAACAGAAAGCATCTGATGAAGAAAAAACCAGGCACCAATAAAAGGAAAAGATCAAACAGTCCGGCCACTCCAAGACTTTGCAAAGCTCAAATTAGAAAGGAGGAAAAATCACTAACAAAGACACAAAGATGGAGTGGCTCCTCTTAGATCCATGTTCCAGAAGGATGATAAATACGTAATATGGTAAGCATTTTAGGAGTCTACACAATTCTCTTTTTTGGGCGATGACAATTAACAGAATGCAAATGTAAACAAACACTCTCTCTGGGTCTGCGGCAAACAGTTCACAGCCATCAATGATCATGAGTACACAGGAAACTAAGCACTACATCAAAGTATGTTAGCAGTAAACACAATTCACATGTAAACAAACAGGATTATTGTTGTATGGATTCGTGTTCCGCATTGGCTCAAGTGCAAGCGACTTACTTGGTACCTGGTTTGCAAGTATCCTAGGCGCCATCATTAAGCTGGACTTTTGGAGATGAGCAAAGTTGAGGCTCACTGCTGCTGCTCGGCCTGCCCCCCGGGCGTGGCTGCGGAGGTGCTCACCCGGGCCGTTGCCGCTCCTTTTGCCGCCCTACGTCGGTGGCCGTGCGGCCAGAGGACGCGCCGGCAAAGGTCTAGATCCTCCAATGCGTCGCCCCTCTGGCCGACGAGAGAGAGAGAGAGAGAGAGATCAAGTAGGGCGTGGGAGGGAGAATATAATTGCAAAGGCAGAGAAAGGAGCGGTCAGGCGACATACCTGTGGACCGACGCGGCGCGTAGCCATTGGTGAGTGGTGACCTCCGGGCCTGTGGTTGACATGGGCATCACCTCCTCGCTGCTCCCTGCTCACCGTGCCGCATCCATGCCAACGACGGCGCGCCACCCAAACTCCCTCCCGATGTGGTGCGACGGCTAGATCGGCACCAGCTTCCCCGACGACTGAGCCGGCTGACGGAGGCGGCGTCGGAGCAGCGCCGGCAACCAAGCCTAGGGCAGGGGCGGCGGGGAAACATGGGAGGAGGAGGAGGCGGAGGCATGGTGCGATGGTTGTGTGGCCATGGAGGGGAGCAGAGCACCATCCCTGGGGAAAGGATGTAGCCGGCGGTTGAGCAGATATGTGAGAGGTGGGGGGCAAGTTGGGTTTTCAGCTCGAAAATCAATGCAACCTTAAGCGGTGTGGGAAGTGGGCACTTTGACCATCCAAACCAAGGCTATAGTCACGCGTGGAAGAAATGAAAAAGGAAACTACATGTGCTTTCCAGCCTCCCTATAAATCGTAGAGAGCACCTAGAGTGCACACAGAAAATTATTGTGGCAATCAAACTATCTAAACACATACGTGTCACATTATCATTAATTCCAAAAAAAAATCAAAATTAGGAGAAAAATCGAAGTTGTTCAGGTTTAGTATAGTAGATATATGTGTGGACCTTTACCCAAAGAAGATGGTTGGTTGGTCCCCTTACAACTCATTTCAACTCTCGTGAGCAAAGAAGAAGAGAGACAGCACTCAAGCCAGCAGTGGACTTCAATTACGACCTCTGAAGCAAGTCACCTTCAATTAGTCAGTTTTTTTTAAGAAAATATATATTGAGCAAACATTCAGATTTTAAAACGTGGAGCAAACGATGGAAACTGCCAGGACCATTGCCAGATGACAACTCCTGGATGCTTTTGCTTCGGAACGTTGCTCAACATTGGTGTCTTTTTTTTGTAGTCGTTACCTAGTCACTATCCAGGCATAAAGACAGTGTAACGATCTTCATCTCCTAGTATAATACGTTGAAAATTTTGTGGTATAAAACTCGGACACATTTACAACACTCTCAGCAAGTATTCTATGACACAAAATGCTAGAATCAAGATAGGAAATCAGTAAAAGTCCATAACTCCTGAGATTGTGATAGGAGGGTCGATCAGCACTCGTTTCGCCTGTCCTGATGAAACTAGCTGCGGCAGCGCGTTTGCCTCCTTTGCTGCAACACCAGGGGCTGTCCAAAGAGTAACATGTGGCCATTCGTTCCTGGAATTTACATTCTCACCATTTACTGCTCCAAGCTTCGCCTCAAGAGCAGCCATCTTGTCGGTGTAGAGGAAGGCGCTAAACGATACAGGGACTTCCTGGTTCTGGTAGACTCCATAGCTAGCAACTGCAGCCACACCATGAGCTCTTTTGTGGGCAAGGGTGACATGAGCCTTGCTCAGGTTATCCTCCACTTTTATGCCGTTGAGAAAGTTGTTGACATCACTGTCATTCTCGCCCAACTGTTACAGTTATGCAATGTAAATGGTTAAGATTAGCTTCATGACGACAAAAGCCAGCAGCAGCAGCCTAGTACAGGGAAAGACTCCAGCAAACGTGTACCAAATAGATCTGAGCTATGCAAAAAAGTTCACATCACTTCCTAAGGACCGAGTTACAGTTCTTACCTTACGGAGAAGGCCCAATATATCTGCCTGGGGTACCGTAACAGCAGCGAAAACAATATTTCCAAACTTCCGCTTCGCAGTATCAGGTGTTTTGATATCACCTTTCGCAACAGCCTTTAACTGTTCCAGTACTTCTTTCACCGCAACTTCAAATGGAACCTAATAATTGTGAACATTGTAATGCATCATCTTTTTTATGTACAGTGAAATTGTAATGTCGTGGCAACTAGCTTTTTATAGTTCCAGAGCATTCTACACCAGTGATCTCTAGTTAAAGGCCATAATTTAAAAATTATAGAGTACTCCATCACTATTGCTAAATCAGAGAAAGTAAATATCATAACACTAGCATTGTGGTCCTACTCCTATGCATTGGCAACACGGCTTTTGAGGACTGATCAGCAGTAACTTCCTCCGGCTTAAGCTTAGAAGATACTCCCTCCAGTCCATTATAAGATGTTCTGAGTAGTTTAATATGGACTACATACGGACTGAACAGTGTGTCTAGATACATACGAATTTAGAAAAAGCTAGTAGAACATCTTATAATTCGAAACGGACTGATAGTCTTTATTGCTATTTGCTAAACAGTGGGGGAGAGTGATGCAGACACCCACATCATTCTGTGGAAGTTCACATCCTTATAGACTGCAATATTTGGTAGTTTCAAATGGCCCATGTTTTAGAAGTTGCTGGATCAGCCACTGGTTTATAAGCACTCTTTGATTCCTAAACAGAATACATATTTTTAAATATCGACAAAATGAGAGAAGGTTACCTGAATGGAGGTAAGATAATTAGCATTCCCCGATAAGATCACACGCAGCCTTTTCTCCCACTGTGCCCATTCTTTAGCATATGAACCTTTTGATGGTTCCGCTCTGATTTGACATTTTTGTAAAAAGCAATCAGCATAAAAACAATCATGGATTTAAAAATGCAGCACTATTTTTTCAGCTGAAACTACACACTAATCTGGTGCGCGCAGCTTCATACCTTCCATGCCTGCTTTGATGCAGTCTGAATAAACTGATTCCCTCATCCAAGATACCCTTCACATCACCAGGCAACGGAGCTCTGCACAAAAAACCAAGTAGAAGTTCAGTGTATACAAGTACAGCAAACCAACATATGAGTCAGACTGTACACGAGTACACAAAAATAAAGCCATCCTCATCAAGACATGTCTTCTCTGGCGCATGACATGGAAGACTTGGTACATTTTCCTGGATGGCAAATGTAGTGAACAAGTCTTCCTAGATATGTTTTCAAGTGAAAAAAATGTAGTGCTGAACTATCATGGTAGATACATAGGAATACAGGAAGTATAGACCACCATATAACAAGAATGGGAGAAATAGGATATTTGATAAACCATTGGCAGAAATAGTATAAAGAATGCAAGAGTACAATTTTACCTATCTGGTTTCAGGAGAGGCATCTTGATCAAGGAGCCAAAACGCTCATACAACTCGCTTTCGAATTCTCTTCGACTCTGAAATTTGTTTCTCCAATGAACATTGATAATTTGGTATACTCCAGCAGGAACAGAATCAGTTTTTCATGAAATGTACATACCTTGCCATCATAGAGGTTGTAAAACATTAGCAAAACATAGCCAGGATTTGGTGATGCTTTGTCCAGATTTCCCTTTTCAAAATTTAGAGACAATTAAGAATGTAAAACAGTGATTATCAATAAACTTGTGTAAGAGTGACTATCATGTACATACCGGATGATTGACCCGTTGGAGTACACGAAACATGAAAACAGCAAGAGCTTCAAGGGAAAATGGATTTGAATCGGTGCCTAGCAAATTCAAGGAACATGAAGAAAATTATGAAACTTAATTATTCAAGAACATACGCATGACAAATGGTAAAATAGACGGAGGCAATAAAAAATGAAATATTGTTTAGAATCTGCCCAATCCTAAACCGTAGCAGGAGAAAAATGGACCAGAGCCCCTAATGCAGCAAGTAAATCAAAGGTTTCACATATTATCAAAGTAGATATAGGATTTTGATCCCATGTGATCTCTAACTTGACAGCTCCAGATTATATTGGTGCGGCCATGTCACATTTATATCCCAATCCAAACGGATGCCAAAGTTTCAAAAGACATGTAATTTGATGTTCCTCTTTGAGTTCCTTATGAACTGAATAATATGAAATTGAGACATGGAAAATAATAAAGCATTGGTTACCTTCAGAATCAGGAATAACAGGAACAGCAGCAGCCTTTGTGGTCCCACACATATCCTCAATCTGGAATAAATGATATGACAGTTCAGTTCTTTCTATATTGTCAAAACTAATTTTCAAGGGGAAACATAGAGCACACAAAAAAACAAGTGATCTTGCCTGCCGCCACACTTCCTCATTTGGTGCATTTTTGTCAGCTAGGGTTATTCTAAATGGTTTCTTCTTCCGCTCATCAGCAACCTTTTGCCAGTATCTCCCTGTAAGGACAAACAGTTAACAAAATGGTCAGAATAAGTAATGTATTAGTTTGGCTGAAATACAGGGGGAAAAAATCTGAAGCATAGGTAGCGCCACAATTTTGCAGCAATCTGCCAAACAAATTGACACTGATTTAAACTGACAAATTATAGTGTAAGTGTGAATGTTCTTTCAGTTTGCTCCTATTCAACATATCTCCAAGAAACCGCATCTATAGCAGGGTAGTTAGTACACTTTGTTTTAACAGAGCAGCCTTCCAAGGAGAATTGAGAAGTTGTCCAAGTTGGCCCTTGATACATAACAACAACAACAACAACAACAACAACAATCAAACCTTTCAGTCCCAAACAAGTTGGGGTAGGCTAGAGTTGAAACCCATAAGATCTCGAAGCCAAGTCATGGTTCCGGAACGTGGATAGCTAACTTCCACGCACCCATGTCCATGGCTAAATCTTTGTCGATATTCCAAACCTTCAGGTCTCTCTTAACGAACTCCTCCCATGTCAAGTTTGGTCTACCACGACCCCTCTTAACATTCTCAGCACGCTTTATCCGTCCACTATGCACTGGCGCTTCCGGAGGCCTCCGTTGGATATGTCCAAACCATCTGAGACGATGTTGGACCAGCTTCTCTTCAATCGGTGCTACCCCAACTCTCTCCCGTATAACGTCATTCCGTACCTGATCCTTTCTTGTGTGGCCACATATCCATCTCAACATGCGCATCTCTGCTACACTACCTTGATACATGGGATCTGGATTTTATATTATGCCCAAAAGAACTACACGACCTTGGTAACGCAACTCGAATGTCCTGTGCCACTGACAGGTGATTCGGAGCTCCTGACATCAGTTAATTATTTGGCTTTCTGTCGAGTGTCTTTCTTTTGTCCACTCAAAATGATGAGTTCCAATTCAAGGACAAAAATGGGGTGTCAACCTTAGAAATATGTTTAGTAATAACTTGAATAGTGTGGAAACTATGTTAGCTACTTGAACTGCAAATAATTCTTTTAGATAAAATGTATCGGCAAAAGGCAAGCTTATCAGCTTCTATTACAGCTTCTATATACAATATCTTCGTGCGAGCAAGGGATGCACCAATGAATAAATTATTGCTGCAAACAGTAGCAGCATAGAGAAGGCACAGTTGGGATGGGCGACTATATGCTGCTAGAATATGTAAGTTGTCTTTGTTTTCATTGAATGAATCCACGCTCTGTTTGCAGGAGAAGATCTAAGAACAAGACAGGTCCAATGAAAATAGAAACTTTCTTGGGCATGTATATAACTTTTCCTTACATCAATGCATCGAGACACAAAGATTTTTGTGTTTTCTCCAAAGGAACTAGAGAATGTTGCCAAATGTTCCGTACCTTTAATACGATCTCCCATCAAGCTATGAACAGGGCGACTATCATCAAGGCCACCAGGAGTGTTTAATATTTCCTCACATAGAGCAGACTTTGCACAACCGGGTATACCTGAAAGAAGAATTAACATGACGTAGAACAAAAAACAGAATGAGGACTAGCAACCCAGAAATGGCAGAATTTGGCGGCAGAAATATTTTACCAGAGACTACTTGAGACATGGAAATGATGATTTACACGAATTTTCAGGGTGAATGAAGTCTAAGGGCTATGGAGGTGCAGAATTAGAAGGTCAAAACAGAGTTGTCGTGGATAATATGATCACATGCCAGTGTTTGCTATGAGAAACATTGACTTGACCTTGGAAATAAGAAATAAAGTGGATCACATATTGTGTGCATGTGTATGATATTACCTCTGTTCCTTAATGTAAGAAGTTTTGGCAAACTAAATTAGTTTGCCAAAACATCCTATATTATGGAACAGAGGTACTAGTAGACATAAGAGGTAAACTATATGAATACAGAACAGATAATAGCAATATAGAATGTGTGTGTACATAAAAACAAACCGCAAATAAATCTACTTTGTAGGAGATTGTAATGAAATGGTAGGCATCCGCACACCATTACGGAAGACAACAAGATTGTCTGGCTAGACTATCGAGGTATACTGACACCAACCTCAGGGTTTATTTGGTCTGGCATAAGTTATACCAAATAGGGTTTGTGAATACTCAAACAAATTAAAAAAACCAGAACCAAACATTTCATCATCATTATAATCTTTCTGTAACTGTAGTAAATATTCTCAGTATCTCGGTTATTATAGTAACCTAGTACAATTCAAATGAAGACTGCTTATACTAACATGACTCTTAGATTCTAGTAGCAGAAATCATATTTACCAGGAAAGAAGACAATAAGGCCCTCAGTTTTCGAAACAACATCCAGGGATGTCGATGCAGGACTAGAAGGAGCTGCCCCACATTCTCGCTGAAGATCACCCTCTTCATCTCTCTGTGCATCAAGTATGGCCAAGAAGTTTTCTGTTTGAACTAAGTCACCAGCAGCCCCTATTAAAGCTTGGTTTGCAGGGCTGCGTTTAGCATATTGTTCAAGGAATGGCTCTGCCTCACTAAGATATGTCGATGACGACAGTTGTTTATTCCCACACTTCCTTCTGATGTAAACAGCCCTGTGGTGGGTAAACCAATTGATTTATCAGAAACATTTGTAAGGAACTATTAGATACATGCTATGAAGAGAGAGAAGTTAGCAATACATACCATTCGTCCAACATTTTGGTAAGCTCTTTCTGTTTACTTGCTGATGTTCCCCAAATCTTCATTTGCCTATTAACACATTCAGGAATTTAATATCAGGGGCAAGCACTGTTTATATTTATTTATTTGTTAACCAAAAACTGTAGAGGAGACAAAAGGCTGGAGGATGCATTGTAGTTGTTTCCAACATTACATAAACTGTGGAGAGCCTAAACTATTCCATCAAAACCAGCAATGATCAAGCTAGCAAAGCAGTTATTTCTCAGGTTCACTCATATGCTAATGAATCGCTGAAAGAGAAGCAGTGGAAAGCTGAAGCTTGAAACTTAAGATTTGCATACGTGACATACCTCAGGTAGTAAGTTTTATAAGCAGACGGGCCATCTTTGAAAAGGGTGGACAGGCCATTTCGAATTAAAAATGTCCTTATCTGCCAGGTAGCAATATAAGACAACTGTTAGAAGATGCATATTCAGCAAAGTTAAATTTATACGGTTGTAGATCTCTCCTATGTGCAACAATAAAAAAGCTACGGATAGAAAGGAGATCTCTACAGAAATGCTAGAGGGAAATCAGATGGAAGTAACAGGAATGCATATCATAAGCGTATTAGTACCATTGTAAAACTTAATTTACAGGTGGACTAAATTCATCAACATGAAAGTAACCAATCCAATGTAGTACAACATAGCATTCATATCTCAAGTGACCAAGGAGCACAATCCTGCAAGAAGCTGAAAACAGTGGAAAAGTACCTTGTAGGTCAGAAATTTTAGTTTAACCATCAAATTTGAATCCTCGTCGGCCAGACTATCTTTAGTTGATGAACTTGGATCCAAGGCACCATCAATATTTTTCAGTAAAGTGTTGCTGTCTTTGGAAAGTTCAGCAGCCTTCTTATTATTCGCCTTGAACAGGTTTACATCAACAAAGAAACCTAACCATGAAGGATGTGTCCGTCAAAGGCACCTCAGTACAGGTATCAATTTTAAACTTATTGTCTTGGGAAGCGACAATTTTGAGTAACAGAAGTTTCAGCTTACCCCTGTACAGTGGCCACAACCCTTGGTTTTTCCTACAAAGTTTGCAGGATTGTCAGAGTTGATAGATAAAAAAAGAGAATAAAAATCCATAAGCTAATGAGCTACACCCTCTATGTCAAATTACAAGGCGCATTTTACTCAGGCATGGGAATTAAGGAAGCCATTAATAGTATAGGAAAATGAACATGATAGCCATGCTCTTAGTCTAGGGAAAGAGAGAAATAGTTAGTATGTCTTTAACCATAAATGCTAAAGAGAGATGAGAGATAACTGAGTGTAAAAGCGAGGAAAAAATCATTAGTTATCATTAGTTTTACATGCAGGATTTATATTTATATGTTAAAAGAGTGCAAAATTTTTACAACTTATAGTGTGAAATGGAGGGAGTAGTACACAAGGCTGATTTTGCAAGCTTACCTCATCTCTTGCTGATAGCGTTTAAAAACAGAATCGCTATGGACATGGATAACCATTTTGTAATACAAGTTATCATTTGAAAGAGAACCAACTTTTTGGGAATTCCAGTAACATTTGAAAGCTGCACGAAAATTTTTCTGCTTCATCAGACGAATCATCTCCTGTAACAGTCAAGAACCAGAAGAACTGAATTACCCATCTAACAGTTATTCGATTACTGATGTTGCAGTCACAGTGCTTTAGATAAAAGGGTCTCCATTACAGTCAAGAAAAAATAAAGTATATTTTGGAAAAGAACTAATAAAATCTGCTAACCTGCAATTTCTTAGTTGCATAGTCCGTGGGATGTGCTTGCAGAAAGTGAGTGACAACTGATTTATCAGCATTTCGAGAATGGGCCTCAAGACCACCATTTCCAAACCAATCACAGTGGACTGGACACATTGAAGACCCAACATTATCAAGAAGTGCTTTAATTTGCTGTCATGTAAAAAGAGAAGTTAGAATCCATAGAGTTAAGACAAATCATGAAGGATAGGCAATTACCAGTTCACAACAATAATTAATACCTGCTTCTCATCTGACCTATTAGCAGCACATATTTCTCGTAAACTTGGTCCTAAACCGGAGTCCCCTGGATGTAACAGTAACTTTCTGAATCAGCACAACAGATAAAGCATTCAACAACACTAAATAGCATTGGAAAAATCTTGGAACATGTTCAAATGTATAAAAAAACCTATATTAGGATATAAGCACACCAAGTAACTGACAGGACTAGCACTACCATATACTACCTCCGATCGTGTTTAATCAACACGGAGTGTAGCGGCGCGAACATGCGCGTAGGCAGTGTCCGCCGTCGATTAAACAAGATCGGAGGGAGTATAGTATAAAAACAAAGCCTGGTTTTCTTCGAAGAGAAACATCTTAGGCAACTTCAAAAAATTCAAGAAACTTACTTTGAGATGAAAGCTTGGTCAAGATCATTCTTAGTTAAACTGAAACCTTCTTACATAGCCCATATATTCATTCAACAACAAAAGAACTTCATTGTAGTAGCTTACCTCGACCTCCATCTAGTGAAGGTTGTGGAAAGTTCTTCAAAACTTCTTCCATTTGAACCGAACTTTCACGACTTACAACACGGGCAACTAGACCCTCAAGTATCTCACCTTGCACCATAACATGATCCTTCGACCCTATAACAGATGGTTAATACTTCAATGGTGGGGAAAGATGAAATATACCAGTTCAGTTTCGAGCAATCGTAAAGAGTGAGGCAGAAGCAATTATCATCAAGATAGGCATACTCATACCTGGTACAGATATATCAGCTATTTCATCAAGGGTATTGCAAACAGGTGTGGCAGTCCCCTCTTCACACAATGCATCATAGGCAGCAAAGAATGAAGTGGCCGATTCCCTGATGGAGAATTAGCAGAAAGCATAATAATGATATGAGCGACCAGCAGCAAATGCATATGTATGTTCTGAGGGCAATTACAACTGAAAGTGTTCCATAAAACAGATGGATGCCATGAGAATATATGCATTGTGGTATAGACACGAAAAAAACATGGTTGTTGAACAATTTCTAGCAATAATGCAACATAGACAGTGCACTCCAGAGATCCAATAGTCCATTTAAGAGATGTGTGCCATGTAATTAGTTATAAGTAACTGATGGTAGAGAGCACAACGAAACAAGAATTCAATAACTTTACTGGTGTAAATGGTCACAGGTCATTGTATTCAAGCAGCACTCTACTATTGACAAACATTATAACACTGCACTTGTTTCGGAAACACTGGAAGGTTGCAAAACATGAGAAGTCAACTAAAAATGGATAGGAGGCCTTCTGTGGCTGCAGTGCAACTACATGAGGTATCGTCATTATCAAATTAATTATTTAATGAAGTCTTGCAACTTATGGTCCCATTAAATGAGCAGTGCACAAGCATGTGGTGTCAAATAAGGCAGCCAAACACTCTTGAGCAGAAACTTTCCATGTATGAAGTTAACAGATGGGCACCTTGTGGAAAATAGCCAGACATGGTTTGTTGGCAGGCGCCATTTCCGACAAAATGCAATCACCTCTGGAGTAGAATAGAATTTTGGCTTGCCATGGCCCAACTCTGTCACTGCCGTAACAACGGCTGCACAAAAGCCAAAATTAAAACTGACATAATATGCATTCCGAAAGAGACCATCAAAACTGGCGAAACGGGTGAACTTGAACAGATGCAGCCAGTGACTTCATAGTTGAACAGCAACAGGTAAGAATAATGCAGCGGTTATAGCTTGAAGCTTTGAATACACTATATCACATAATCTGAATGTACTAATGATGACAAACAAAATATACTCTCTGAGCACTATCTGCCTTAGTCAGGAGAAGAAAGGCATACCATAATCATCCTTGGGCCTTTGCCCATGGTCTCCTAATACAGCCGTGACAAGTTCCATTGAAATGCTTATACGGTTTTTCTAGAAGCACAAACCAGGGGCAGAATCAGAAATCTTAAGAAAACTAGCAAGAGCAAAAGGTGCAAAGAGGACAAAGTAATCTGAACAGGAGTTAAATACCTCGAGGCAATCATTGAATTCTGCTTGCATTTGAGGAGCTTCCTTCCCCCAAGCTTCACGAAACAAGCGGCCCAGAACAAAAACGCCCACAGCTGTGTATCTATAAGAAGAATTAATGGTGTCAGAGTCATAACACAAATAACTAAAGAAAAAAAATAGCAGACATCATAGCAGAGCGTACATATTTCCGTAGCTGTTCTTGGCATAAGCACCACCAAGGTGACCAGCATACATAAATAAAGATCCAGAATGCTTAAGCGTGACCTGGAGAAACAAAATATCTTAGCAGGGTAAACACTTTTTTTTAAGGTAGCAGAGTAAACACACTGAATGATCATTACAAGTTCTGTAACTCTAGTTTTAGTTCCCAACAAAAAAAAAACACCGATTAATTAAGGAAAAAAGAATGTCAAATCAGATATACCTCCATTGTAGCTAATCCCTGCGACACCATCTCAATCATCCGGTTTCTTGTCTGCAGTAACACAAGTGTGGTATCAGAAAAAATGTAGAGTTAATATTTCATTCACGAAATGAAAAAGGAGACCCCAAAATGAAGCTAGAACATGTTACCGCAAGCATCTAGTACTGTATAGTCAGTCCATTAACATGTTTTCATAAATAGAAGCTAATATGATTGTATTGATTAAAACCATCAAGGTCTCTGCTGCTACACATCAAACAGCAGAGTCATGTTGGAACATCCAATTGGTGAAAATACAGCGGAGTGCATGGATTACTCGGAAAAAACAACTTGAATATAGCCAGAACGCGATGAAAACCTAGAAAACTGAGCGATGCTGATTTAGGAAGTTATTAGAAACTGCTATGACCTTTTTTAGCATCAAGTTAGAGTATGATAGTCCCGTCAAGCTGGTTTATATATATTGGCTGTTCCGTTGCTGCCGTTCCAAACCATATGAAATGACGGGTGAGAGGACAATCAGTGAAAACAGAATTTACTTATGAATCAGATTTACTAAACAGAGGAACCCTTTCATAAGCAGTTCCCGAAACCAGATTAGAAACACGCGCATGACATTAACCTCGACCTGAGCCCCCAAGTGTACCAGGAAAACTAATCTGCCAGGCCATAAGCATTAACCAAGGAGTAATTAAAGTTTGGGCTACGGGGAACTGCGGTAGTGTGCTAGGCCAAGCAATTCATCATTTACTCAGGATGCGGCACTTGCGCTGGCTGTCACAAGGCGATGGAAGCAATTCCTTCTATCAACCAACCCCCGGATGATGATGATAAGGGGGTGGCCAAGCACCGCGCAAGCACGCACGTACCTCCTGATCGGACTTCTCGTTCTCGAATTTGGGGTAGAAGGCGGCCCTGATCTGCGCGTCGACGAAGGTGCTGTCGTCCACCGCGAAGTCCTCGGCGCCCTTGAACAGAGCTGAGAGCTTATCGGCCGCGGCGCCGTGCTCGGCCGGCACCGAGGAGGAGGAGGAGGAGGAGGGGGAGGACGCGGAGGTCGCGTAGGCCCTGGGCACCCAGACCTGCGCCGAAGCCCCGGGCGCGAGGGTCATCTTCTGGATGCCCGCGGTGGGCGCGGCGGATGAGGCGGCCTTGGGCTTCCATTTCTGGTCCGGCTGCTTACCCTGCGAGGGAGGAGGGACGCGGTCAGGCTCCGGCGAATCGGAGAGGAGGGGAGCGGAGGGGCTTACGTGGTCGCGGCGGGGAGGCATTGGGATGGGGGAGGAGAGGCGGAGAGGGAGGAGGAGGGGGAGGAGGCGCCTGGGGGAGAGGAGGGAGGATGAGAGCGACATATAAGTGCCGGACACGCCGGGCGGGGGCGGGGGATGGAAGTCGGTGGCGCCGCCGACGCAGCGAGGGCTTGGCGGTGGAAGGGAGGTGCGGGTTGACTGGGTCCGCTGCGCGTGGGTTTTGGGTGAGGGTTTGGACCTTGGACGTGGGCTCCACGTCACGAAATCACGCCTCGCGCTGTCACGCAGAGTCGCGGCGCGGCCGCTCCATCGGGCGGAGCACGCGACGTGGCAGAGTCGCAAAAACAAGGAAATAAAAGGAAAACATCCAAAAAAGAAAATCACCTGGATAAGCTAATCGAACCCTAACTTCTAATCCCGATATCGGCGCTTTGAACTAATCAATCTAGTCTGTTTTAAACACTGGACCTATTTTACTGGTAATAAATAATAAATATCTTAAACTAAGTAATTTGTTGATCTCAGTGGCAAAGTTGGTCGTTGCCTCATATTCATCTTCCACCTCCGATCTCGTTATCGACTCAATCACCACACGTCGATCTCTATCTTCTTCCCCAATCACTCCCGAACAGATCTCCTCCATTTCGTACCGCTCTTGGCGCTCCTCTTCCTCTCATGCAAGCATCGGTGTCGGGTGTGTGATTGCAAGCATGCGCCCTACACATTGCAGGTTGACAGGCTCCACGCGTGGAAGCAGTCAACAACAATGGCATACCGGCCGAGGCCTTGGAGGAGCATGCCCATGGCGAGCAGGAGGCAGTGTGGGTCGGGTGGGGTGAATAGGGGCATCGTAGATGATGATATGGAAGACCCCCACGCGGACGCACTACTGCTCACTACTAGGGAAAGCCTTATAGCAGCACTCCTTACCGCCGGCGAGTATGGGTAGAAGATGCCGGCGGTAATGCCTTCCAGGGGTGCCTAACCCTACCGCCGGCGAGTTCGAATGGAGGTCGCCGGGGGTGCATGCGTTACCGCCGGCGAGTAGGGCACGAAGGTGCCGGCGATATAATGGGCTGCGGGGTCCCCGTTGGGCCTGGACTTACCGTCGGCGGTTTAGGCCCAAAGCGCCGGAGGTAGAATGCTATACCGCCGGCGAACCCGAATAGAAGATGCCGGGGGTAATGAGTGGCAGGGTGGGCCACCCATCCTACACTTACCGCCGGCGGTTTAGCCACAGAAGCGCCGGGGGTAACGGGCCCTACCGCTGGCATTCTTCCTTGTAGGCGCCGGCGGTAACCTGGGCTTGGCCATTTAATTAGCACGACCAGCCACCTACCACCACCCTCACACACCCATATGTGATGGCAAATCAACCCAAGCACTTGTTAGCTCATTCCTCCACCCATTTTAGCTATTTCAACCAATAAAATATGATGTATTTGAGCAAATCATGCACTACCTAGCCCCTCTAGCATGATTTGCATGATCTAGATCTAGATCTATCTCCTCCCACCACCTTTTCCACTAGATCTAGCTAGATCTCTCTATTTCTAGATCTCTAGATCTCTCGAGCATAAAGTCGATGTGTGGCGTCTCTCCGGTGCTTTTGGACGTCGCGTCAACTAATAGGTACATAACTAATGAGTGGAATGTTCATGTGTTGGCGAAAATTCGTGGTTATATCACTAGTACTAGTGGTGGCAAAAGGTGGTCCATATATGTAAATGCATTGTTTTGCATTTGTTTACGCGTGCAGGAACATTGAGTTGCCAATGTTTTGCCGGAATGTTGATTAACTTCCGTTCCGGCGAATTTTGGAACTCCAGCATGACAATATTTAGCAAAGGTCATGCCGAATTTTTTCCGTGAAAACAGAGACGGCGGTGTAATCAATTATCTTGTCTTGTAGGCGGCGATGGTCATCGCGATGAGGGAAAGCGTCGTGGATAGATACGTGGAACGCGCGACGGCCGACATGTATCGAAAAAAGCGAAAGGATATAATGTGTCCTTGTCGAAGATGCAAGCTAGGATCGTTGTTTGACCCCTTCTCAGGCATAGTGAATCAACACCTGCTCAGGTATAGTTTCATGGAGGGGCATACTCAGTGGATGAGTGATGATGGAGATGATGATATCGATGGTGATGATGATGGAGATGATGATGGTGGAGATGATGATAACGAAGGTGATGGAGAGGATGCCTGATGCGTGTGGTTGGCACGTCCGTTGGGAACCCCAAGAGGAAGGTGTGATGCGCACAGCGGCAAGTTTCCCTCAGTAAGAAACCAAGGTTTAATCGGACCAGTAGGAGTCAAGAAGCACGTTGAAGGTTGATGGCGGCGAGATGTAGTGCGGCGCAACACCAGTGATTCCGGCGCCAACGTGGAACCTGCACAACACAACCAAAGTACTTTGCCCCAACGAAACAGTGAGGTTGTCAATCTCACCGGCTTGCTGTAACAAGTTAACCGTATTGTGTGGAAGATGATTGTTTGCAGAAAACAGTAGAACAAGTATTGCAGTAGATTGTATTTCAGTAAAGAGAATTGGACCGGGGTCCACAGTTCACTAGAGGTGTCTCTCCCATAAGACGAACAGCATGTTGGGTGAACAAATTACAGTTGGGCAATTGACAAATAAAGAGAGCATGACCATGCACATACATATCATGATGAGTATAGTGAGATTTAATTGGGCATTACGACTGACGAGGGAATACCTCGGCAATGCCTACGTATTGTAGACTAGGGTTTCGGGAGAGCGACGATGGAGATTCCGGGGACGAGATTAGGCACACGACGTACCCAGCTTCGGGTCCCCTCGGTGGAGGATCCCTACGTGCTGCTAGCAATCCAGTATAAGATCATAAGTATGTGTACAGGGTGTCGCCGTAGGCGGAGCTATGTTGTCTATATTCTGTCCCTCTTATTTCGGGTGCCCTGGCTAGCTTTATATATGCAACCAACCTAGGGTTTTACAAGAGTCCTAGTCGACTACTTCTTCGGGTTGCCTTGTTGGGCCTTCTCCATATTGGGTCTCCTTCATATTGGGCCGAGCCAGGTATACTAATAATGGGTACCCGAAGGGTATGCCCATGTCAGTAGCCCCCGAGTTTATAGGGAAGTCGAAGACTTGCGTAGAAACTCCAAGCATAACCATCTTTGATGTCGAAGAAATACAAGACGAGGTCCATGTCGTAGATCATGTGTAGAGTAGATGATGTCGACGATTCTTGAAATTATCGGGTGCGCGGCAGCGCTCCCGATGGGAGTAGCCCCCGAGTCTATGGCAAGTGCTTGCACTTGGGCATAGACTCAAGTTGTACTACTCGATGAAGAACTTAACTATATTTCCGGAGAACTTGATGAAATCCATGTGCTCCCGATGGGAGTAGGCTCCACTCGAGTCGTAGAATCGAGTTGAGTCTACAAACCTTAATTGTCATAGATGCTGTCGAAGTTATTTTCTATCGGGTGCGCGACCAGCGCTCCCGATGGGAGTAGCCCCCGAGGCTACAACCAAGTGTTTGCACTTGGGTGTAGGCTCAACTTGCTTGTAATTGACTCCACAATTTTTCCTCTTTCTTATCGGGAGGGTGAACAATACTCTCGATAAGAGTAGCCCCCGAGCCTATGAGCAGGTGCTTGCACCTAGGCATAGGCTCGAGTTGTACTACTCAATAAACAACTTGGCACAGCCCCTCTTTTTTTGTCGACTCCAGGTCTTTGCTATTTTTATTTGACATCCATATCTATATTGTACAGGGATAATGGTAATTGGGGCTAGTTCATCTGACGGATCAGGTACTAGTTAACTGCTCTAGTGGCAATCCGCAAAAACCTACTTCAAGATCACGTCCCTGGACATGATCTCGGGATACTGGTGTTAACTCGACAGGTGCCGCTTAAGGTCTTACCATTCTGTCGAGTCCCAGTCATATTTTATCGGGTACCTAACGCGTCCGTTAGGATTTTTCTTCGTATCTGTTGATACGGATAAAAATGTGACGCGATCTTCGGCGATGCCACGCCCAGCAGAACGGATCTGGGGTCTTACCTTCGCAAATTTGCGGCATTCAGAAATTGATCGCAACTTTGGCGTTCTGAGAATATATTGTCGAGTGCCTTGTTTGGCTGATGCAATGACCCATTTCGCGGGTTCTTCTATATTTTTCTCGGGTGTGATGAGACAGCCGAATATATTGGTTATTCTATATTGTCGGGTACATCACCGATGCTCTTGCTCGGAAGAATATGACGAGTCAATGGACCCGAAGATTTGCCTGTCCTCTTTTCTCTCTCTTTTTTTTTTTTTTTTTTTTTTTTCCTTCTCTTTTTTTTTTTTTTTTTTTTTTTTTTTTTTTTTTGTTTCTCCTTTATTATAATTTCGTCGATTTACAACCACAGGAAAATTTATTAGGGTACACCTTGAGGACAATTCTTCGGGTCCTGCTTGAAGATAATTTTTCGGGACCTCCTTGAAGATAATTCTTCGTGACCTTGTTGAAGATAATTCTTCGGGACCTCCTTAAGGACAATTTCGTCGGGTTCTCTTTGAGTAAAATTTCGTCGGGTTCTCTTTTGAAGAAAATTCCATCGGGTGCTATTTTGATTTCGTCGGGTTCTGTCCTTTCTTGAAGACAATTTTGTCGAGTTCTCACTGTAGACAATTTCGTCGGGTTCTCTTTTATATACTTTGAAATTTGCTTTCTCCTGCACAAATGAACAAACTTTTTCTATCTATTCCTAGACTCTCTTTTTCACATTCGGTGTCAGATGCTCAGATTCAATTATATGTAAAGAGAATATACGCCGACCAGCCCCAGAGCATCAGGTGCGGCAAAAGTAAATGATAATCAACTTTGTGTAAGATAAAGGAACACTTAGCTTTATTGGGTACGATGGAGTCGACGCGCGATGAAATCTTCGACTGCATAGAGGAAGTCGAACCGAAGTAGAAACCACCAAATAGCGATAATAGATGCCGCCAAATTGTTGATGAAGAAATAGCCGAGCCTCCGAGCGCCTTTGAGGTGACGTTATGATTGTTACTTAGATGTTGTGTCGCAGCTTGCGACCGAGGCGAAGTCATGGTCGAGCCCGAGTGTTTAGCCATGATGTCGAAAGAATTTGACGGAGTTGCGACGTCATATATGGTGACGCCAATTAAGATGAAGCCATAGACAATAATATATGAAGATGAATCCCAGATGAAATATTTGAGATGAATCCATATTGAAGATTACGCCATTAAATATAGAGCATATATTGAAGATAAATCCATCTATATCACAGAGGATGAACCCATTGACCCGAAGAATCCAAGAATACCCATAGAAGATGAATTCGCTGATTATCATAGAAGATGAATCCATTGATCCGAAGAATCTAGTAATAACCATACAAGATGAATCCATTGACCCGAAGAAAATAGTTCCAGTAATAATCGTAGAAGATGACTCTCTTGACCCGGAAACGCATTGGATAGTATAATATTAGAAGAAACCAATGATAACTTTATAAGAGGAATCCGAAGTAGCCAAATCCAGTAAGCTGAAGAAAATAAATCCATTGAGCCGAAGAAGATAAATTCGCTAAGCCGAAGAAAAATAAATCCAATGAGCGAGAAAGATGTATCCAGAGCCGAAGAAGATATATCCACCGAATCAAGAATGATATATTCCATCGAGCCGAAGAATGATATATTAGGAGAAGATAATTCCACTAAGCCGAAGAAAAGAAATTCACCAAGTACCGAATATATTTGCGGTAAAGAAGTAATGGCACAGCCCCAGGTATTTTGGGTGTAGCGAAAGTAAATAATAATTGACTCTTGAAAAAGGAACACTTAGCTTCGTTGATCAGGTGCGGCGGAGTCGTTTGCTTTGAAGCAGGTCGTGCAACGAACAAAGTCGATGTAGGCACGCGACGTCCGGCTGACATTGTTGATGTAGTCGCGCGGATCCTAACCGACTTGGTCGATTTAGATGACGATGTCGAAATAATTGCGCAACAAAAAGGCGATCGATGTAGTCGCGCGGCGCTGGCCGAAAGTATTCGATGAAGATGACACGGTCGAGGTGGCGGATCCATGACGGTGAACAGCCGAGTATGTCGAGTCCATCTTTGTCGGGTCCGCGTAGCCGAGATAACTGGAGCTTGTTCCGATCTGAGCAATTTATATTGGGATTTCGTCGGCACATCTAGACTGCACCGTTTCATGCCATGAGTTCCATCTTGTTGACCGAGCATCTAGCTATATCTTTGCCTAAGTATAATGCAGACAAGTCAAAAGATCTACGCAGTAGTACTAGTCTAAATACATGTGAGAATACTTAGCTCTATTTTTCTTCACGAAGTGGTTGTTTGATGGTATTGATGCGGGTGCGCCAAACAAACTTCTCTCCTTTTCTTCTTATGTGGAGTGCTGTTTTGGCCACAGGTTGTCTTCACGTTTGATTGCCTTGTCCTTGAAGAACACGGACGGAACCAGCAGAGTTCCGATCAAGTTGCTGATTGCACCGTGGTGGTAGCTCGCGAAGTAGATGCGATCTAAGTTTTTTTTTTTTTTTTTTTTTTTTTTCGTCTTCAATCTTGATGTCGATGAAGAACTTGATGATCCCGCCCGAATAACAAAATCCAAACGTCGCCAGTTCCCACAGACGGCGCCAATTGACGAGGGAATACCTCGGCAATGCCTACGTATTGTAGACTAGGGTTTCGGGAGAGCGACGATGGAGATTCCGGGGACGAGATTAGGCACACGACGTACCCAGCTTCGGGTCCCCTCGGTGGAGGATCCCTACGTGCTGCTAGCAATCCAGTATAAGATCATAAGTATGTGTACAGGGTGTCGCCGTAGGCGGAGCTATGTTGTCTATATTCTGTCCCTCTTATTTCGGGTGCCCTGGCTAGCTTTATATATGCAACCAACCTAGGGTTTTACAAGAGTCCTAGTCGACTACTTCTTCGGGTTGCCTTGTTGGGCCTTCTCCATATTGGGTCTCCTTCATATTGGGCCGAGCCAGGTATACTAATAATGGGTACCCGAAGGGTATGCCCATGTCAACGACAAAGTACATAGACCGTCATCCAACTGCATCTATGCCTAAAAAGTCCACCTTCAGGTTATCATCCGAACCCCTTCCAGTATTAAGTTGCAAACAACAGACAATTGCATTAAGTATGGTGCGTAATGTAACTAGTGACTACATCCTTGAACATAGCACTAATGTTTTATCCCTAGTGGCAACAGCACAACACAACCTTAGAACTTTCTCACATCCCCGGTGTCAATGCAGGCATGAACCCACTATCGAGCATAAGTACTCCCTCTTGGAGTTACAAGCATCTACTTGGCCAGAGCATCTACTAGTAACGGAGAGCATGCAAGATCATAAACAACACATAGATATAACTTTGATAATCAACATAACAAGTATTCTCTATTCATCGGATCCCAACAAACGCAACATATAGAATTACAGATAGATGATCTTGATCATGTTAGGCAGCTCACAAGATCCGACAATGATAGCACAATGGGGAGAAGACAACCATCTAGCTACTGCTATGGACCCATAGTCCAGGGGTAGACTACTCACACATCACACCGGAGGCGACCATGGCGGCGTAGAGTCCTCCGGGAGATGATTCCCCTCTCCCGGCGAGTGCGGAGGCGATCTCCTGGATCCCCGAGATGGGATCGGCGTTGGCGGCGTCTCTGGAAGGTTTTCCGTATCGTGGTTCTCGGTGCGGGGTTTCGTCACGGAGACTTTTTATAGGCGGAAGGGCAGGTCAAGAGGCGGCACGGGGCCCCACACCACAGGGCCGCGCGGCCAAGGGGGCCGCGCCGCCCTAGGGTGTGGCCTCCGTGGCCCCTCTTCGTCTCTCCTTCGGACTTACGGAAGCTTCGTGAGAAAATAGGCCCCTGGGCTTTGATTTCGTCCAATTCCGAGAATATTTCCTTACTAGGATTTCTGAAACCAAAAAAGCAGAAACAAAGAATGGCACTTCGGCATCTTGTTAATAGGTTAGTTCCAGAAAATGCACGAATATGACATAAAGTGTGCATAAAACATGTAGATAACATCAATAATGTGGCATGGAACATAAGAAATTATCGATACGTCGGAGACGTATCAGCATCCCCAAGCTTAGTTCTGCTCGTCCCGAGCAGGTAAAACGATAACACGTATAATTTCGGAGTGACATGCCATCATAATCTTGATCATACTATTTGTAAAGCATATGTAGTGAATGCAGCGATCGAAACAATGTATATGACATGAGTAAACAAGTGAATCATATAGCAAAGACTTTTCATGAATAGCACTTCAAGACAAGCATCAATAAGTCTTGCATAAGAGTTAACTCATAAAGCAATAATTCAAAGTAAAGATATTGAAGCAACACAAAAGAAGATTAAGTTTCAGCGGTTGCTTTCAACTTGTAACATGTATATCTCATGGATATTGTCAACATAGAGTAATATAATAAGTGCAATAAGCAAGTATGTAGGAATCAATGCACAGTTCACACAAGTGTTTGCTTCTTGAGGTGGAGAGAGATAGGTGAACTGACTCAACATTGAAAGTAAAAGAATGGTCCTCCATAGAGGAAAAGCATCGATTGCTATATTTGTGCTAGAGCTTGATTTTGAAAACATGAAACAATTTTGTCAACGGTAGTAATAAAGCATATGCGTCATGTAAATTATATCTTATAAGTTGCAAGCCTCATGCATAGTGTACTAATAGTGCCCGCACCTTGTCCTAATTAGCTTGGACTACCGGGTCATCACAATGCATTGTTTTTACCAAGTGTCACAAAGGGGTACCTCTATGCCGCCTGTACAAAGGTCTAAGGAGAAAGCTCGCATTGGATTTCTCGCTATTGATTATTCTTCAACTTAGACATCCATACCGGGACAACATAGACAACAGATAATGGACTCCTCTTTTATGCATAAGCATATAACAACAATTAATAATTTTCTCATTTGAGATTTGAGGATTGTTGTCCAAAACTGAAACTTCCACCATGGAGCATGGCTTTAGTTAGCGGCCCAATGTTCTTCTCTAACATATGCATGCTTAACCATATGGTGGTAGATCTCTCTTACTTCAGACAAGACGAACATGCATAGCAACTCACATGAAATTCAACAATGAATAGTTGATGGCGTCCCCAGTAAACATGGTTATCGCACAACAAGCAACTTAATAAGAGATAAAGTGCATAATTACATATTCAATATCACAATAGTTTTTAAGCTATTTGTCCCATGAGCTATATATTGCAAAGGTGAATGATGGAATTTTAAAGGTAGCACTCAAGCAATTTACTTTGGAATGGCGGAAAATACCATGTAGTAGGTAGGTATGGTGGACACAAATGGCATAGTGGTTGGCTCAAGTATTTGGATGCATGAGAAGTATTCCCTCTCGATACAAGGTTTAGGCTAGCAAAGCTTATTTGAAACAAACACAAGGATGAACCGGTGCAGCAAAACTCACATAAAAGACATATTGAAAACATTATAAGACTCTACACCGTCTTCCTTGTTGTTCAAACTCAAAACTAAAAATTATCTAGACCTTAGAGAAACCAAATATGCAAACCAAATTTTAGCATGCTCTATGTATTTCTTCATTAATGGGTGCAAAGCATATGATGCAAGAGCTTAATCATGAGCACAACAATTGCCAAGTATCACATTACCCAAGACATTTATAGCAATTACTACATGTATCATTTTCCAATTCCAACCATATGACAATTTAACGAAGGAGAAACTTCGCCATGAATACTATGAGTAGAAACCAAGGACATACTTGTCCATATGCTACAGCGGAGCGTGTCTCTCTCCCATAAAGTGAATGCTAGGATCCATTTTATTCAAACAAAACAAAAAACAAAAACAAACTGACGCTCCAAGAAAAAGCACATAAGATGTGATGGAATAAAAATATAGTTTCAGGGGAGGAACCTGATAATGTTGTCGATGAAGAAGGGGATGCCTTGGGCATCCCCAAGCTTAGACGCTTGAGTCTTCTTGATATATGCAGGGGTGAACCGCCGGGTGCATCCCCAAGCTTAGAGCTTTCACTCTCCTTGATCATGTTGCATCATACTCCTCTCTTGATCCTTGAAAACTTCCTCCACACCAAACTCGAAACAACTCATTAGAGGGTTAGTGCACAATATAAATTGACATATTCAGAGGTGACACAATCATTCTTAACACTTCTGGACATTGCATAATGCTACTGGACATTAGTGGATCAAAGAAATTCATCCAACATAGCGAAAGAGGCAATGCGAAATAAAAGGCAGAATCTGTCAAAACAGAACAGTTCGTATTGACGAATTTTAAAATGGCACCAGACTTGCTCCAATGAAAATGCTCAAATTGAATGAAAGTTGCGTACATATCTGAGGATCATGCACGTAAATTGGCTTAATTTTCTGAGCTACCTACAGGGAGGTGGACTCAGATTCGTGACAGCAAAGAAATCTGGAACTGTGCAGTAATCCAAATCTAGTACTTACTTTTCTATCAACGGCTTAACTTGGCACAACAAAACACAAAACTAAGATAAGGAGAGGTTGCTACAGTAGTAAACAACTTCCAAGACACAAAATAAAAACAAAGTACTGTAGGTAAAAACATGGGTTGTCTCCCATAAGCGCTTTTCTTTAACGCCTTTCAGCTAGGCGCAGAAAGTGTGTATCAAGTATTACAAGAGACGAAGTGTCAACATCATAATTTGTTCTCATAATGGAATCAAAAGGTACCTTCATTCTCTTTCTAGGGAAGTGTTCCATACCTTTCTTGAGAGGAAATTGATATTTTATATTACCTTCCTTCATATCAATAACAGCACCAACAGTTCAAGAAAAGGTCTTCCCAATATAATGGGACAAGATGCATTGCATTCAATATCCAAGACAACAAAATCAACGGGAACAAGGTTATTGTTAACGGTAATGCGAACATTATCAACTTTACCCAAAGGTTTCTTTGTAGAATGATCAGCAAGATTAACATCCAAATAACAATTTTTCAGCGGTGGCAAGTCAAGCATATTATAAATTTTCTTAGGCATAACAGAAATACTTGCACCAAGATCACATAAAGCATTACAATCAAAATCTTTAACATTCATCTTAATGATGGGCTCCCAACCATCCTCTAGCTTTTTAGGAATAGAGGCTTCGCGCTCTAGTTTCTCTTCTCTAGCTTTTATAAGAGCATTTGTAATATGGTGTGTAAAAGCCAAATTTATAGCACTAGCATTAGGACTTTTAGCAAGTTTTTGCAAGAACTTTATAACTTCAGAGATGTGGCAATCATCAAAATTCAAACCATTATAATCTAAAGCAATGGGATCATCATCCCCAATGTTGGAAAAAATTTCAGCGACTTTATCAAAGGCAGTTTCAGCAGCTTTAGCGATTTCAGTGCTTTTTCGCGCTTTGCATTAGAAGTGGAAACATTGCTAACACCAATTCTTTTATTAGTATGAGTAGGAGGTGCAGCAACATGTGTAGCATTAGCATTACTAGTGGTGGTAATAGTCCAAACTTTAGCTATATTCTTTTCTTTAGCTAGTTTTTCATTTTCTTCTCTATCCCACCTAGCACGCAGTTCAGCCATTAATCTTATATTCTCATTAATTCTAACTTGAATGGCATTTGCTGTAGTAACAATTTTATTATGATGATTCTCCTTAGGCAAAACTTTTGATTTCAAAAGATCAACATCAAACAAGACTATCGACTTTAGAAGCAAGTATATCAATTTTCCCAAGCTTTTCTTCAACAGATTTGTTAAAAGCAGTTTGTGTACTAATAAATTCTTTAAGCATGGCTTCAAGTCCAGGGGGTGAACTCCTATTATTGTTGTAAGAATTCCCATAAGAATTACCATAGCCGTTGCCATTATTATAAGGATATGGTCTATAGTTGTTACTAGAATTGTTCCGGTAAGCATTGTTATTGAAATTATTATTTTTAATGAAGTTTACATCAACATGTTCTTCTTGTGCAACCAATGAAGCTAACGGAACATTATTAGGATCAATATTAGTCCTATCATTCACAAGCATAGACATAATAGCATCAATCTTATCATTCAAGGAAGAGGTTTCTTCGATAATTTACCTTCTTACCTTGTGGAGCTCTTTCCGTGTGCCATTCAGAGTAGTTGATCATCATATTATCAAGAAGCTTTGTTGCTTCACCAAGAGTGATGGACATAAAGGTACCTCCAGCAGCTGAATCCAATAAATTCCGCGAAGAAAAATTTAGTCCTGCATAGAAGGTTTGGATGATCATCCAAGTAGTCAGTCCATGGGTTGGGCAATTTTTAACCAAAGATTTCATTCTTTCCCAAGCTTGAGCAACATGTTCAGTATCTAATTGTTTAAAATTCATTATGCTACTCCTCAAAGATATAATTTTAGCAGGGGGATAATATCTACCAATAAAACCATCCTTGCATTTAGTCCATGAATCAATACTATTCTTAGGCAGAGATAGCAACCAATCTTTAGCTCTTCCTCTTAATGAGAAAGGGAACAATTTTAGTTTAATAATATCACCATCTACATCTTTATATTTTTGCATTTCCCATAATTCAATAAAATTATTAAGATGGGCAGCAGCATCATCAGTAACTAACACTTGAAAATTGCTCTCGCATAACAAGATTCGATAAAGCAGGTTTAATTTCAAAGAATTCTGCTGTAGTAGCAGGTGGAGCAATAGGTGTGCATAAGAAATCATTATTATTTGTGGTTGTGAAGTCACACAACTTAGTATTTTCAGCGTTGGCCATTTTAGCAACAGTAAATAAAACAAACTAGATAAAGTAAATGCAAGTAAACTAATTTTTTTGTGTTTTCGATATAGCAAACAAGATAGCAAATAAAGTAAAACTAGCAACTAATTTTTTTGTATTTTGATTTAGTGCAGCAAACAAAGTAGTAAATAAAACTAAGCAAGACAAAAACAAAGTAAAGAGATTGAGAAGTGGAGACTCCCCTTGTAGCGTGTCTTGATCTCCCGGCAACGGCGCCGTAAATTTGCTTGATGCGTGTGGTTGGCACGTCCGTTGGGAACCCCAAGAGGAAGGTGTGATGCGCACAGCGGCAAGTTTCCCTCGGTAAGAAACCAAGGTTTAATCGGACCAGTAGGAGTCAAGAAGCACGTTGAAGGTTGATGGCGGCGAGATGTAGTGCGGCGCAACACCGGTGATTCCGGCGCCAACGTGGAACCGCACAACACAACCAAAGTACTTTGCCCCAACGAAACAAAGTGAGGTTGTCAATCTCACCGAAGCTTGCTGTAACAAAGAGTTAACCGTATTGTGTGGAAGATGATTGTTTGCAGAAAACAGTAGAACAAGTATTGCAAAGAGATTGTATTTCAAGTAAAGAGAATTGGACCGGGGTCCACAGTTCACTAGAGGTGTCTCTCCCATAAGACGAACAGCATGTTGGGTGAACAAATTACAGTTGGGCAATTGACAAATAAAGAGAGCATGACCATGCACATACATATCATGATGAGTATAGTGAGATTTAATTGGGCATTACGACAAAGTACATAGACCGTCATCCAACCGCATCTATGCCTAAAAAGTCCACCTTCAGGTTATCATCCGAACCCCTTCCGGTATTAAGTTGCAAACAACAGACAATTGCATTAAGTATGGTGCGTAATGTAACTAGTGACTACATCCTTGAACATAGCACTAATGTTTTATCCCTAGTGGCAACAGCACAACACAACCTTAGAACTTTACATCACTTTGTCCCGGTGTCAATGCGGGCATGGACCCACTATCGAGCATAAGTACTCCCTCTTGGAGTTACAAGCATCTACTTGGCCAGAGCATCTACTAGTAACGGAGAGCATGCAAGATCATAAACAACACATAGATATAACTTTGATAATCAACATAACAAGTATTCTCTATTCATCGGATCCCAACAAACGCAACATATAGAATTACAGATAGATGATCTTGATCATGTTAGGCAGCTCACAAGATCCGACAATGATAGCACAATGGGGAGAAGACAACCATCTAGCTACTGCTATGGACCCATAGTCCAGGGGTAGACTACTCACACATCACACCGGAGGCGACCATGGCGGCGTAGAGTCCTCCGGGAGATGATTCCCCTCTCCAGCAGGGTGCCGGAGGCGATCTCCTGGATCCCCCGAGATGGGATCGGCGTTGGCGGCGTCTCTGGAAGGTTTTCCGTATCGTGGTTCTCGGTACTGGGGGTTTCGTCACGGAGACTTTTTATAGGCGGAAGGGCAGGTCCAGAGGCGGCACGGGGGCCCCACACCACGGGGCCGCGCGGCCAAGGGGCCGCGCCGCCCTAGGGTGTGGCCCTCCGTGGCCCCTCTTCGTCTCTCCTTCGGACTTCTGGAAGCTTCGTGAGAAAATAGGCCCCTGGGCTTTGATTTCGTCCAATTCCGAGAATATTTCCTTACTAGGATTTCTGAAACCAAAAACAGCAGAAAACAGCAACTGGCACTTCGGCATCTTGTTAATAGGTTAGTTCCAGAAAATGCACGAATATGACATAAAGTGTGCATAAAACATGTAGATAACATCAATAATGTGGCATGGAACATAAGAAATTATCGATACGTCGGAGACGTATCAATGCCCCACACGACAATGGAGAGGAGGTTGAAGAGGATGGCGCACACGTTGATGGTGATCAAGAAGGCCGGGAAGAACATGCGGCCGACGAGGACATGAGTAGAAATACCCCGCTAACCGCGGCCGTGCAGGACCGTCATGTTCAAGAACTTCTTCTCAGCAACACATCGACCGACCCCAAAATCGCTGGTAGACGGAAGGCTAAGCTGGATCAACTCGAGGTAGACTCGAGAACTCCGTTGTACGATGCAGCTCGTGGGACGGAGGAGAGCCGTCTGAGATACGCTCTCGATATTATGGAGATGAAGGCAAAGCACAAATGGACGGACACAAGCGTGGACGAACTCTTCGGATACTTGAAGATCCACTTTCCTAAAGATAACACGTGTGCCGGTAGCCTACAGGAGGCCAAGAAAATCGTGTGCCCTCTCGATTTACCGCACCAGAAATACCACGCATGCATCAGTGACTGCGTAATATATCGGAACGAGCATGCCAATCTCGATACATGCCCACAGTGTGGCGAATCTCGATACAAGAGAGGGACAAGAAAATCTCCTCGAAAAGTTGTGTGGTACTTCCCGCTCAAGCCCCGTCTGCAGCGGTACTTCGTGGACCCCAAGGAAGCAAAGCTCATGCGCTGGCACGCGGAAAGAAAGGAGGCGGTGATGCGTGATGTGGAACGGGTTGAAAACCCAGTGCTAACACACCCTTCGGATGCAAGCCAGTGGAAAACATTAGACGATGAGTATTACGAAGAATTCGGGAAAGAACCAAGGAACATCAGGTTGGGTGCGAGCACCGACGGACTCAATCCGTTTGGGAACCAAAGCAGCAAGCACAACACCTGGCCCGTGTTTGTATGGATGTACAACCTCCCTCCATGGCTATGCCTGAAGAAGAAGTACATACACATGAGTATGCTAATCCAAGGGCCGACGCAGCCAGGGAGCGATATCAACCTGTATCTGGAGCTATTGAAGGAGGAGCTAGTCACTCTGTGGGAGGAAGGGATAGAAACTTGGGACGCCTACGGACAAGAAACTTTCCGTATGAAAGCCGCACTATTGACGACGGTGCAGGACTATCTTGGATACGGATATATCGCGTGCCAGGTGTGCCACGGACACAAGGCATGTGTGAGGTGCATGGAAAAGATGCCGTTTTTACAGCTGGGTAAGGATCCCGGGTCTTCAAAAACCGTCTACATGAGGCATCGAATGTGGCTTCCCAAGAATGACCAGTGGAGGAAG
Source organism: Lolium perenne (assembly GCF_019359855.2). Taxonomy (NCBI): domain Eukaryota; kingdom Viridiplantae; phylum Streptophyta; class Magnoliopsida; order Poales; family Poaceae; genus Lolium; species Lolium perenne. The sequence continues at coordinate 149,496,301 of NC_067245.2, forward strand.
CGTGGAGACCTGTTCAATGGGAAGGATGAGGTCGAGGAACCTCCACCCAGGAGAAGCGGCGAAGAGATAGATACTCTGTTGAAAAACTGGAAAGACTGCCCTCCGGCGGGTAAGATAAAGATCCAGAAGCGGAAGAAAGGAGACAAGAGAAAGAAAAAGGAACCCGGGCCGCTCTTGGGGGTATGGAAAAGGAGGTCCGTGTTTTGGGACTTGCCGTACTGGAAGATCCTCGGTACGCCTCATAGCCTTGATGTCATGCATATCACGAAGAACGTGTGCGAGAGCTTGCTTGGCACTGTGCTCAACATGCCGGAGAGGACCAAAGACGGGTCGAAAGCAAGACACGACCTGATGGCCCTTGATATCAGAAAAGAGCTTCATTTCGCCCAGGTTGACCAGGAAACCGAGGAGGAGGAAACAGATGGTCGCAAACGCAAAAGGGTGGCCAAGCAGCGCGAAACTCCTCGCCCCTCCTGCTTCACTCTAAATCCCGATGAGCTCGAACAATTCTTCAAGTGCCTACTAGAAGTCAAATTTCCCCTAGGCTACGCGGGGCTGATACGCAGATGGCTGGACCCGACGAAAAAAATCTTCAGCGGGATGAAGTCTCATGACTGTCATGTCATGATGATGCAGATACTTCCGGTTGCTATCTGAGGGATAATGGAACCGCACGTTCGTGCGACGCTGACTGACCTGTGTAACGTCTTCGACGTCATCACTTGAAAGTCGATAACCGTCAAGAAACTCGGGAGGCTGCAGGAAGAGATCGTCACCATCCTATGCAAGATGGAGATGTACTTCCCGCCCGCATTCTTTGACATCATGGTCCATCTGCTGGTGCATATAGTGGACGATATCGAGGATCTTGGGCCCGCGTTCCTTCACAACATGATGGTGTTAGAAAGAATGAACGGCTTCATCAAAGGATACGTTCGTAACAGGGCACATCCGGATGGAAGCATCGTCCAGGGCTTTCTCACCGAGGAGTGCATCTCTTTCTGCAAGAATTATTTAAACGAGGACGACCCACATCCGGTTGGATTGCCCGCCAACAAGCACCTCGGCAGATTCGAGGGAGTAGGCCACAACGCTGGCAGGAGGGAACTCGACGCGGATCAAGATGATAGGAGAACAGACTTTAACAGGGCCCACTTAGTAGCACTACAGCACATGAACGAGGTAGAGCCTTGGGTGGATCAGCACATAAACATGATCAAGAGCAGGGCTGACAAGCCGATGACGGAAGAAGAGGTATTTAGAGCGCACAACTCCTCTTTCGCGAGCTGGTTCAAAGACCAGATTGATGCCAATCCCCCACCAATGGCAAGCGGCGTAGACAAAATGATATTGGCCTTATCTTGTGGGCCCGCCCCCAACCTCATGACTTATCAGAAATACGACATCAATGGTTACACATTCTCCACAGAGGAGAGAGACAACAGAAGCGACTATCAGAACTCGGGTGTGACGATGGAATCGTACACGGGTGAAGAGAAGAAAAGGTACTATGGAAGGATCGAGGAAATCTGGGAGCTCGACTATGTCGGGGAGAAGCTACCGATGTTTCGTGTCAGATGGGCTACGGACGTCACAAAAGAAGATGCGTATGTCACCACCATGCGACTGCCCCCCAAATCCAAGACCAAGAACCCCACCGCGCAAAATGAGCCTTGGGTATTGGCTAAGCACGTCGAGCAATGCTTCTTCATAACTGACCCGTCAAGGCCCAGCCGTGTTGTCGTAAGGAGAGGAAAAAGGGCCCTCGTCGGAATGGATGGAGTTGCCGACGAGCAAGACTTCGACGGCCTCGTCGGAGACCCAATGATGGAAGAACCCGATGAAGATGATAGAACCTACACACTAAGAAGAAGAAGAAGGACGACGCTACCTAGGTCAAGTGTTCCTCCGTACACAAGGAGTCGCGACGATACCGGTGGGGTCACAAGGACCAAGCGAAAGGGACTTTGAAGTCATTTGTGTATTTATAATAATTATCTCTCGAACAACCATTTGTCCTTCTCAAGTGTATCCTAAATTTATGTCTTGGTTTTTTATCGGATATCCTCGAAAGGACTTTGAAGTCATTCAAGAATTAAAATCATAAATTTATGTCTCGCAATTTATCCTTCATTGCTTTATTTTATCGGATGTTGCCAAAGGACTTTACAATTTATCTAAATAACTAGAAACAATAAAAAAAGGTCTTAAGAAAAGAAAAAAAGTTGCCAAAGGACTTTACAATTTATCTAAATAACTAGAAACAATAAAAAAAGGTCTTAAGAAAAGAAAAAAAAGGTGCCTTTTTTGCACCCACAGGGATTCGAACCCTGGGTGCCTCGGCTGTGCAGAAGAGTGGCACCGCTGGGCTAATGAGTTGGTTTTGATTAAAGTGCATGGTTTACACAACTAATGCTGTATCGCCAGCTGGGAAGGGAAAAAATTATACCGCCGGCGAATTGGACGTTTCCGCCGGTGGAAACCACACATGGGCCCACCTGTTAGTGGCTTAAAGTTACTGCCGGCGTTTACGCCAAAACGCCGGGGGTAGGCATTCCACGACTTAGTCGTGTGTGGCCGTCGTTCCCCACACGGCCAAAAATCGCGAGCTCTTCCCTGCCGCCGTCGTCGACCTCTCCCCTGCCGCCGTCGATCCGCCGTCCCTGCCGCCGCCGATCCGCCTTCGTTGTCGTCGTCGAGCCGCCGTCGCTGCCGTCGCCCTCCACCGCAGGTGCGCCCCTCCCCTGCCTCCCTCTCTCCCTTGCCCCGTTCCTCGATCCGCCGTCGTTCCTCACCTCGCCCCGTCGCCCTCCGTCGCAGCAGCGCCTCGCCCCGTCACCCTCCGTCGCAGCAGCGCCTCGCCCCGTCGCACCACCTCGCCCCGTCGCCCTCCTCTCCAGCAACCCCCTCTTCAGCTTCTCCCCGTCGCAAGGTTCGATTTTCTGCCTGGACTAGTTCGCGGTACTGTCACTAGTTCTCCATTACCGATGATTAGTGTTTCAAGTGCGCTGTGGTGCCATGCGGAGAGCTTCGATTATCGATTCAGCAACCTGTTGTTTATGCGGAAACACCATGCGTTCACACGATTTTCTTTGCTATTATTTTTAATTAGCTATGTTTCGCAAGAAAGACACATAGTTGACAGAAAAACATTTCATGCGAAATCATCAGTGCCGATGATTGTAAAATTTCCATTTTATTTTTTTGTAAAGCTTGGCAATTTGGATGAAAGGGAATCGCATTAGGTTGTGGAGGGATATAGCAGTAGGCGGAGGCATTGTTTGGGAATTGCAATAGCGAGAAGAGTGTAGGTGATCAGTATCCCAACAGAACTTGTGCGTGCATTAGTAGTATCGGTATAGACCTGCACATTGAGCTTTGAAATGATGAAGTACATTTAATTACTTATTTAAAAATTAAGTGACCAAGATTGAAGTATTTAGCTGCGAAAGTTTAAGAACTTCTCTTGGAACAAATTCTATCTCGGCACACAACTGTGTCTAAAACAATGTGACTAGAATTTAGTTGTTGTCCTTTTCTACCAGATTAATGTGAGAATTTGTTGAGAGTGCGCAATCAGGATAGTAACATGGGTGCATTTTTTTTTTTTTTTTGAACTTAACATGGGTGCATTTGTTCTGAACGACTGGTGAAACTAAATTGAGGTGTGATTTAAAGATCCAGCTGATGACCAGTTTTGGCAGGGTGGATGCATGTGGACATTAGAACACTATATATGTGCAAACCCATATACACATATACATTATCAACCTTGTTTCATGAGTTTCCAGTGATGCATATCTGCAGCCTCACATGCCATCTTGTGTATGCAAGTACAATTGGCCTTTAGTTAGTACTTTTTGTGTTACCCAGTTAATGCCAAGCATACTGCATTAGCGAGTTACACAACACTTGCACAACAGTCTGACAGTGCGGCGTTTAGTTTAAACAACCCCCTATGTTTGTTCTGAATTTTTGAAGAGTATTAATCTCCTGGTGCATGCACTATTTTGTCCACAGAATTTTCATACATGTATTTGTTCTGTATACATGAAGTGAACATTTTACGCCCAATTGCAGCTACATGACTTGCTCCCTTTTCATACATGTATTATGCGTTCCTGAAACAGTATTGCATTGCATTCATACATTTGTTCTGAATTGTTTAGCACCTGAGTTGGCATTTCCTTGAGTGCAGTGGCTTATTTCCCTATATATGTTACTCCTACTTGTGATTTTGTGAAGCATGATAATAATTCAATCGGCAGTGTGGTGTTTGGTGTAAATTGCACAGATAAAGTACATATTTGCTAGACCTGAGCATATGTCTGGAAGGAAAAGTTGTGTGAAATGTGTCTGCAGGTACATTGAGTGCCAATGTTTCGCCGGAATATCGATTAACTTCCGTTCCGGCGAATTTCTGGCACTCCGGCATGACCATTTTTTAGCAAAGGTCATGCCGAATTTTTTGTTGGTATAGTTTAATAAGATACTGCTTCATCTGCATGTGTATGCTGCCTAATGCTGTCACATCTACCTTTGTTAGCATGTTCCTACTACCTGTTTTCTTTCTTTGACTAATAGTAGTTCCAAATACATGGCAGAAGCACGTAGCTAGCAATGTCGTCTTCTGCAGACCCCAACGAAGACGTTGACGGGTCTTCTCAGCGGAAGTTGGATGAGCACTACAGGCTCATGGTCTCGGATCAGCTGGAGGAACTTCCAGGCAGCGATGACGGGTCCTCGGAGGAGGGGGATGATGAGATGGACAACGATGGTGAGGATGAGAGGGCCGCTGCCGACGAGACCACCGACAGTGGCGTTGCCGGGGGTAGCTCGGATACTACTACCGAGGCCAAGAGGAAACGGAAGCAGCGGCGCCCAAACAGGGTCGGCACCACTCGCGACATAATCACCGCGGTGGACGCCAAGACCGGTCTTCCTACTGAGCCCAAGCACGTGGCGAAGGGGTACGGCCTCCAACTGGGAGCAATCCTTCGGGACGTCGTCGATGTCAACGAGACGAAACTCCGAACCAAGAGGAAGCAGCATCTGCAGGCCCAACTCCTTGCGCGGCTGCACGCACGGTATGAGTTCCCTGTGGAATACAGGAACGAGGATCCCAAGGATAACATCGTGAACAGACGAGCCCTCTCTAAGTTCTCCAAGAACCTCAGCGGTTATAAAACCATGCTGAGGGGGATGCTTGGTGACAATGAGACTTGGGAAGAGATCCAGCGCCACTTCCCGCGGATGACGCTGGAGCAGTATAATAAATTCTTGGAAAACGAGGAGCTCGAGTACACCAAACGACAATCGACACAGGGGAAGGAGCTGGCGGATAAGAACATCGGTCACCACAATCTCGGTTGCCGTGGCTTCGAAGGCAAGCAGCCGGTATGGGACAAGGAGGACCAGGCCTACATAAATGCTGGCCTCGAGCCCCCTTTTGCCAAGTACAAAGACCCACTCTTCAAGGCATATCTCAGGTCCCGATACCATCGAGAATTGGCTGGGAAACGTGTCACGAAACCTGATGTGGTGGTGGGAGTTGAGTTGGTCGCCGACGCGAAGGTGATGGCACTAGAGAAAGCAGTGGTAAGCAATTTACCAGCTTATTAATTTGATACTGCTCACCAAGTCCATTACATTCTAAAATTGTTCATGTTACTTCAGCGATTTGACGGAACAAGCAGCCGCCGAATCAGCTGGCTCCTCGTCCCAGGCGTCGACGGGCAAAGTCCCGTGGGACACGCCTTTTATCGTGGGTCCGAACACCGTGAAGGCGCGACCGCTTTGGACAAGCCCCACCGTGTCCCCGGCGCCGGAGGAGGTCGCAAGCTTGCCGACTATGGCTTGGACGTGCCCGCAAGCACTAAGGAGTCGCGGCAGGCGCAGAAGGACCGGGAGCACGAGGCTCTTCTGAAAAAGGTGGCCGACTTGGAAACAACCATGGAGCAACGCGTCAATGCCGAGGTTCAGCAACGAGTCAGTGCCGAGGTTCAGCAACGCGTCAGTGCCGAGGTTGCTAGCAAGGTCGATGACGCGGTGGCCACCAGGGTCAATGAAATCATCCCTGATCTTGTGTTGTCGATGAAGAATTACTTCGCCGGCGGCCAAAAGGGACCGATGCCGGTTATCAGCCTAGGAGCCAGCAACTCGGACAACCGGCCTCCAACTAGACACGCTCAATGCACACCCAACTTGGTGACTCCACCCGCCGGCAATGTCGGCGCTAGAGAGGATTTGCCGGACCTGGGGGGCCACAGTACTAGCCCCTCAGTCACCTGCACGCCTGGCCTCGGTCCTTCAACGCGAGCCGAGCTCGACGCCCTCACGGTAATTAATTTAGTCTCTCAAGCTCTACAAATTAGTTACTTTGTCGTCGCCCCTCTCTGACCTACACATGTTTTCACAGGAGAACGCGACTCCTTGCACCTTGCTACTGAATGTCGACAACAAGTTGAAGGCTGTAGCGAGCGGCAGTGTCATCCTGCCAACACAGCGGATTTTCCACTGCGTCAGGATGGATGATAGCGTGAGCTGGGTTCGCGTGAACCGGTCGTTACCGGGATGCCAAGACCTCCATCCTCCTTATCAACCCCCGGAAACGGAAACCCCGCTCACTCTCGGGTACCTCAAGAATCACATCCTTCTATGGCCGAAAGCCCTAATTCGGCTGAACACCGCCGCCTCAGGTTCGGAGGCAAGCTATGGCATGGTCACTCCTCAGGATGCGACGGCTGCCCCGAGTCCTCCACCGGCTGGTGGTCCTTTTGGGCCCGATAGCCAGCCCGACAGTCAGCCCGAGAGTCAGCACGGCAACGCGTTGGACATCGATCAAGCTCCAATCGATACGTTCATCACTGAGATGGAGGGCGACGGGGTTTCTCCTTACAAGCCACCCGCCGATCGTACGCTAAAGAAGAAGTTGTTCCTTTCACAAGAAACTCCCGAGCAGGAAGACACTACCGCCTTCACCGCTCCACCCCGAGTTGGGCTTACCCCGAGGACACTCCTTGGTGCGACCACGGAGGGTATGAAACAAAACGCCACTCCCAGTTGCAGTAAGAAGAAGGCCAGGAAGCGGAAGAAGTCCGGAGATGTTGCCGCAAGCAAGAAAGTGGTTAATGACAAGTTGCCGACCCCGTGGAGGAAGATGCATCACCTAGGCTAGCCTATGCTGCCGGCACACATTGTCCAGCAGGTGACGCCCGATATGAGGAGCTTGCATGATGCTGTTCTAATGGAGGACCTACTTCTTCGAGATAGAAATCCCTCGTACCCGGTTTTGACGGCCAAGGTGCCCAGTGGCTTTGGCTTTGTCACCACATACCCTGCGGACTTGATGTTCATTCGATATGAAGACATCTTCAGGCTCTTGAACATGCAACAGCTCGACCGAAACTTGGTCCGCCTCCTATCGCTCAGCATGGCGCACGATATCGCCATGGAGAACACAGCGGACATCGCTATCATGGACCCCTTCTACATGACTCCAACTGTCGTCCAGAACGAACAAGCGTTTCTAGCGAAGTACATCAAGGATTTCTTGGTGTTAAACAAGGATAAGAAATGCTTTGTCATACCATATTTCCGCGAGTAAGTATTTGGTTACTAGAGTACCCTCTATTACATTCTTTCATGAATTTCCTTCATAGTTGATCGAGTATGATGGTTTATTTCCATTTTGCGCAGATTCAAGTACTGCACCCTCCTCCTCTTTCACCCGTATCATTCACATGTCAGTTACCTCGACTCCGGGCTTGATCCGGACAAGGACTTCACCGACCTTAAGTCTACACTTGATAAAGCCCTCAGCGGCTTCATAGCCGAGGTTGGCATCGACAAAATCAGGCATGAGAAGAAAGTGAAAGGTTGCTATGTGTGCAACCACATAACCAAGTTCCCCTGCCTCAAGCAATCGGCGCATGACAATGGGATGGAGGCCTGGTTTGCCATCCTACAGATGAGGTCGATTGTAAGGTCTCAGAACGATCTCTTGTTGCCATCCAGTCTTCAGCGGATGTTCGTGAACATGGCGGACACCACCGATGAAAACGTGAGAGCCGAGTTCCGTGCCATCCAGCGGACCATTTGCACAATACTCTGGAGGGATGTCTGCGGTAATGGTGGCTTGTTCCACTATGGTCCCGCACTTTCTAAGGCCGAGATAGAAGGCCGATTAGAAGATGGATGTGACGACAGAACATTCAACACGCTCGAGGGCATCCGTCCCTTCCCGCCGAAGCCGACTTGACTCAAACACTTTTGTCCTTTGCAAATGTTAGTCATAAAATTACCATGCTTTTTCTTTGCACTACTCTATGTTATATCTCTCTCTACTAATGTACTAACAACTTTCATTTCTTTTTTCTGTGTTTGCATAGATGACGTACTATGTCGTCTATCACGGCAGGGTTCCTGGAGTCTACGAGGACTGGGAAGACTGTAGGAGGCAGGTCCACCATTTCAGCGGCAACAGCTACAAGGGGTACACCACTTTGGAGGAGGCGGAAACTCGATACGCCAACTTTCGAGCGGGACAGAGGAGGGAGATGTGGAGGACCCCTTTCATCGTGACGATGCTTGCCGCCACCGTCTCTCTAGTTTATTATGTCATTGTTGTTTAGCTAGGTCATCGACACTGGACTTATATGTATTTCTGTAACATGTGCTACTTCGAGTTTGAACCATATGGTCAACTATCTAGTATCTAAACTTGTGTTATTAATGCATGCATGTTATGAACATTTGGGACTTTCTATATAACTGTGTATTCTGTGTGTATTCTGTGTATTCTGTGTATTCTGGTATACTGTGTATTCTGTGTGTATTCTGGTGTATATTTCGAGTTTTATTTTTTTAATCCTGTAATCAATACCACCGGCGCCCCTAAACTGTACCCCTGGCGAAATTGAAATCGCCAGCGCTGCAGCAGATTACCCCCGGCGAATTTGCAAACCGCCTGTGCTAAGTCATTACCGCCGGTGATTCGGGGAAAGCGCCGGGGATAACGGCAGTTACCACCGGCGATTTGGAAAACGCCGGCGATAAGACATTACCACCGGCGAGGTGATCGCCGGCGAATGCGTAAACGCCGGCGGTAAGGCATTTTGGGACGCCGGCGGTAAGGCATTTCCTAGTAGTGGCTACCTCCTCATGCAGTTGTTGCCTCTTCGTCTTGAGCCACGGTGTTGATGAAGGAAGTGGAGGCCCTACTTGCCCTATGCGGTGGTGGGTATGGGACTATGGGAGCATATGAGAGTCGAGAAAGGGGAAGAAGGTTCTTACAAGTAGGGTCCACTTGTTAGTGAGAGTAGACTATAATCCCGGAATGTAACTTCCCCGGTGCGCCAAACAGGTCGACGGTTTTAAATAGACCGGTATTTGACTAGTTTAGAGTGTCAATTTCCGGGATTAGGAGTCGGGGTTCGATTTAGCTTTTACTTATAAATTCGAGGTTGGCTTTGGACTTTTTCCAAAAGAACAACGGCTATTCCGGTGTTCCATCGAGAATTGAGGGAATTAAATGTTGCTTTTATTGATGAATAAGATGTATGTGTACCCTCGAACATGTGTTGATCAAAGGGGGTGTAACACTCCAGGAATATGACAGAGGGAGGGTAGATGTGTGAATTGTGCATTGCATCTCATGCATCCGAAATGCTGGGGAAATTTCAAACTTTTAAATTGAGGTGCAAGGTGATTCAAATATGAATTCTACACTCGGATTTGACTAAGTCAACCCTAGGAATTGGATTCATAATTTGAATATGACCTTTGTATTTCAAAAGGGGGCTAAGTCACTTAAAATGAAAATCAACACATTAAACACAAATGATCTGACAAGAAATAATTGTTTCAAAATTGAGATTTGAATAACTCAAACTTCAATTCAATTTCAACTAATCATAACTAACTGGATAAAATTCACACAAATATGAAAAATAAACTTGATAAGGAATAGAATTTTATTCTCTTTTGTTACAAAATAAATACAAAGTCACTTATACAATATTTGAGCCAAATAAATTATAGAGGAAAAACCCTATTGCAAAAACTAGGAAAACCCTACACAAAAACCGAAACCTAAACCGAGTCAACTACCACTTGGTCACCACCAGCACCATCTTCTCCACTTGGCCATCATCAACATCATGCTCTCTTAGTCACTGCAAACCACAAACACACATACACGTATTTTTCATGGTTAAAATGAAAAATTCACCCTAAGGTGAATCTTTTTTATATAGGATACAAGAGAATGTTTGAGGAAACAATTCTTGGAACATTAGTGAGAGTTTTAGGCAAGTCAAGTCAAACATAGAAACCAAAGTAATAGAATGTAAAGTCATGAATCAGTAGCAGCACACCAATGTCAGGAAAGTGACACAGTAGAAACCTTAGGTGACAATGGTTGAGGCAAACAACTAATAGCAATAACTAGTGGCAATATCCACTAATAGGAAAATCAACCATGGAAAAGAGACTAGTAATAGAAACAATAAAACCCTAAAACCAATCATTCCAGAAATCCACTAGAAAATTTCCAAAGAACAAGTTAATCAATTTCTAACCCAAAGAACCCCAACACTAGCACCTCGCTAGTATTTGGATCCATATAAAAGGCAAGAGAAATAATAACTTAATAATTGCTTAAAATAAATCCAATTGAACTGAAGCAATTAATTTATTGCTACTACAACTTAAATGCATCAACCATAAATCATAAATACCAGGAATAATTCTGGATATTGAGATAAACAGAACAAGCATATAAATGCTTATTGTCACTATCCAAATTGAACTAGAGGACATGAAACCAATCACCAAATAGACATGCTTAAAATGGAAGGTCACTAGGATTTAAAGTTTTGAGTCTATAGACCACTGAATACATCCCCTAACACATAAAACATGTAATAACTTAAAAAATATACCAAAGTTTATGGATACATTGTACATGTATCAACATCTCATTAGTACTCTCTTGGTAGGCAAAACTTCTCGAACAACGATTAAGCATAAACAAGGTATTGCCTGAACTTTGACATAAAGTTGATTAACAATAATACTATCTTCAGCAAACAAGGTCACCTAGAATGTTAGTAGATGAACAATAGCATAAGTAACCATTCATCCCTAGTGAGGCAACTTTGGAAAGGTAAAACCCCATATTACCACATGAATATGTTTAACTTCCACATGCATATCACCAAGTCACTCCACATAAGGGCATGTACAATGGGAGGTGCTTAGAGAAAGAGCTTAGAAAAATAATCCGGTTTTTATTTAATCATCAATGCTTACACACTAGAGAGATGACTAACTAAGAGCCTCTTTTATACAAATATCCACTAGTGCTTAAGGAAAAGTATGGTTTATTTTCATAAGCACTGCTCTAAGCATCTTGCATTGTACATTGGCCTAGCACACACACATCCCCCTCACAAGTTCTTGCATACAAGTTCGATAAAAAATAAAGCATACATGAACATGATAACATATGTATCTATCAATATATCAAGAACAAAATGCCAAGTGCATCTCATAACAAAAGATCCATCATCAAAACATTACACATATGATCCCAATAATGTAGGCGAGCCATGTGGTTCTAATTAGTGAAGTACATAGGGAGATATTGATACATGCTACTTCCACGGACCCATTGTCTAGGGATGGACTACTCCCTCTTCATCATTGTGGTGGTGGTGGTGTTGTTGATTGAGGCGGAGGAGCAAGTAAGGGTGACTCCAACAATGTTTCCCCTGCCCATCTTTGTTGGGCCTTCTCTGTTTTGTGTATTTCTCTGTTGATGGCCGCTTCTTTGTGACTTTGCGATATCATGACCTTATATAGGATTTATTAGGGGAAAATCATCGAATGATGTTGAAACCAAGGCAAATTTAAGGAGGCACAAGGCCTGGTGGACCCCATGGCGTGGCCAATGGGTAGGGCACGACATGGGCCTCATCTCTTTGACTAGGCAGCTTCGACTCTAGCTCCTTCAATCATATTCTTGTATTCCCCAAAAAGTTGACATCACAAAAAGTTGGGGTCCATTTAGTGTTCGTAAGGTCCATGCAACCCAAAAACAAGCAAAACAGTTTCATGTCCCGTAACATTAAAAACAACAAAGAGACTTTGTTGCAAATCTCCAGAAATCAAGTAAAACAACTACGAAACCACACATATCATAGAATACCATATAAATATCACCAAAATTCATGGGTACATGTACATTTTACATGTATCAGTGGCGGCCTTCAAAGCGGCAAGCTAACCTTTGAGATAAGACATAATGGGAGGTGAGAGGGGAGAAGAGGCATCATCAAGTTGGAGAAGAAGGTAGTCTTTAATACACCCCCGCACCCATTTCTAGCCGTTGGGCATCTTCCAGGGACCAAAAGTTCGGACTAGTTAAGTGACCGGAGACCGGAACTTCGAGGGAACTTTGAGTCCAATTTCTAGACAAACTTTCGAACCGTTACAAAGAGTCGAGCCATACAGAGAAACTCAAAACATTTTTATGAAACTTTCAGACCGGAAGTTGGCCAGACTTCTTCCCATTGAAAGTCTATGGTTCACCCGGAAATTTCTGCTTTTGCATATCGAAACTTCTGTTATTTACCAAACGAATCTTACACCCTGAAATTTTTACTCCGCAACAAAAATTGGAGGGTTCTTGTGGTGACCCGGCATACCACTGCATGGTGTAGTATGCAAGTCTGATATAACACCAATGAAACACAGTTCCACTCGTATTATATCGCTCAGAGTGGTACAACAGAAACATATGCGGGTCCAAGGCATGTCTATAGAATTACAACATCGACTTTATTACATAAGATCAGCACAGCCTCCTACTTTACAATGAGGTAAATCTGCAATAAACTTCAGAAGAATGACCCGTAGTCTAATTCTATCACGAACTCTATTTGTAGAGTATTTGACTAACTATAGAGGCTAAGAATAGATTCTAGCTAAATAGGAGCTAGGTTGAGGAAGCTAGTTCCTTTCTCCTGCTAATCTAGGTTTTCTCCTTGTTGGATGACGTATCTGACTCCGCTGACAGGGTCCTGTATCTTGAAGTAGTTGTTGACTCCTCGGCCTTCGAGTTGCACTGTAGATCCTCCTTCGATGCCTCCAAATCTAAGCAGGGGATTTAAGAGTGGGATGAGTACGAGCGTACTCAACAAGTTCATTATAGGAAAGAGGTGTTTAATGCACTAGCTACGACATTAGGCCAGAAAGTCTAATACCAATGCAAGTTTTCATAACCATTTCTTCAAAAGGTTGCTTTTATTCAGAAGAACTATGTCCGTCAGCCTTCACCGGTTTACTAGAACTTCATGGAGCTCCTTTCCGGCCGCGTTCGCAGTTCCATATCCCGAACGAGGAGTGACAGGTCACGGTTCTTTACACTCTGCAGAGGTGTGTTGCTTTACCCATAAGAGATCTTAACCTTGGTGCCAACCGGGCGCGCAACCCGTCCACACTTCCTATGGTGTGAGGCCCGGTATAAGGTCTAGCCAATCATGTTCCTCCGCTACCTCGAACACCCACCCTTTGTTGCATGCGCTGACCCTGGGTCCACGTCGGTCCCATTATTCCTGTAGATTTCAAGGTGGACCCCGACCACGACAACAGTGCTGGGCTCTACCATACACTCCTACGCCGGTGGCTGCAACCCATCATAGACCGCAATACCGTGGGGACTTAGGACTCCCCAGCCTCACCATCTTGCTCCTTCGGGCGACAAGTGTACTATGGACTATGCCGTGGGGACTTAGGACTCCCCAGCCTCACCAGCTTGCCCCCTTGGATTACAAGTGTACTACGGTAAAGCGCATCCGTTGATGAACGAGAGGTGGAAACACTTTTGACTACTCCGTCCCACTCCGGATCTTATGGTTAACACGGGTATTACGGCACAAGAATCACTGGCGATATTTGTTGTTTAATCCTAGATGGATATAAACCCGTGCAATGGAACCTCCACCATATCAACACATTCCATGGTTCCATTGCCCATCACATAGTCATATTCATAGTAATGAAAGTAGTGGTTTTGATTTTTATGCAATAGTGATAACCATAATACTTTGCAAGTAATTTGATAGAAATACTCAAATGACATGAGCAAGTGATGAACTTGCCTTTCTTGACTGCAAGATTATGCAGACAAGGTCTTCGATACGCAATAACTCCAAATTCTGAAATAGCATCATCGTCCGGTAAGGACGATGTTTAAAAGATTGGCATGGATGCAATAATGCATAAGAATGAGATGCAATCGCTCTAAGCGTGACCTAACCCCGATGATTTAGGATCAGTGAGTTGAAATGATTGGTTTAGGGTGTGTTGCACTTTTAGAGTGATTCACATACAAGGTTCTTATTCAGGTGTGATTTACTTGGTATTATGAACAGGTAGATAATAAAGTATAATAATCAATTGAGCATACAAAGAATGATAATTGGCATAATGTTAACAAGTAAAGAACAGTGGTCAGTTTTAGTACTATATGGCATGGTTAATGATTAATTATCATATACTTTAAAGAATAACTTTTGAAGAACATGTTCTTTAATGAAGAACAAGTATGATAATTAGGTTTGTGGGGTTCTATGGTTTTCTATGGTTTTAATTGGTTTCTGGAGTAAGTAGTAGATGGATCACAACCTAGTTGGATTCATCAGCAACTAGGCTTGATTGGTTTTACTTAAGTATGAGCAACTTAAGCAATTAGTTATACATGGTTGTTATCATGGTTGGTTCATCTTGCTAGTGATAGCTAGGTAGGGTTTATAGGTTCTTATAAGCAGGGTTGATGATGGTTCTCGGTTTACTTCAAAAGAATAACTTTTGAAGAACATACTTCTTAAGTAATAAGAAGTATATCAGGTAGGGTTGAGGTTGTCTAGGTTTTGCTATTTGATCCACTAAGTAAGGAATGTTGGTTTCCTAAATAGGATGATTAATAATTATCTCACACTGATAGGGTTTAGTGGAGTATGGTTATGTAATGGTAATTATTGGGCATAGATGCTAGTGGAGTTCATCACAATGGTGTGATGCTAATCATGGATAGTTAAGGATGATGGTGTTGGTAATAATAACTAGGGTTTGCACTTGTTTGACCCTACATTAACATTTAGGTTTTCTTAGGATGTGTTCATGGTATATACACTTATAGGTACTATGGCTTCTATTATTTTATGGGAACAAGAACAAATACTTAGCTGCTAATTGTGGGTCTATAATCCAAAAGGAAATAACATGATCACGAATTATAACCTAGGTTTAGGTTTATTAGCAATTTAAGGTTCACATAAAATAATAGGGCTAGGGTTCCTAATGGAATTAGGATTTTAGATTTCACATGTAATGATGGTTTGTAATATCATTCAATATGGAATTGGGGTTTGCTATTTACCATATAGTACTATGGTTAATAACTTCAATTTAAGGTTGAAGTTTTTAGTAACTTGTAAATAAAATAATATTGAATTTGACATTTTATTCTTTTTTTAGAATCAATTAATAATTAGGACAATTAGGGTTTAAATCCTTTTAATAAGGATTTAATAAAATAACAAATAAAGAAAATTAGTTTTTAAGTTTTCTTTATTTATTTACTGGTTTTTATTTAATTTGTAAAGTTTTCCTAATTATTTAATTTTAATTCAATCAAGTATAAAAGAAAAGACTTAATTAATGAGTTTAAAATAATTAAATTTTTATTAAAAATAAAAATTTCATATTATATTTTTATTGGATAGATTTTACTTTTTTTAAGAATTTTGATGTCTCATTTATATTTTTCTGAGCTATTTTGAATTTTACAATTTGTTGCAAAGTTTCTGGTAATTTCTGGAATTAAATTAAAATGACCAATACTAACTACACCCGGACTGATCCTACCCAGCTACTGACTAGTGGGCCACAAGCCATGTCACGCGCCACGGTGGCATCGACGTGGCATGGTTCACGGTGGTCTGCGAGGTGATCAGCGACGGCGCCGGCGTTCCCGGGTTCCCGCGGACGCGTGTGTGTGCTTGTTGAAAAGAGGACAACGAGGTGAGTCTACTGGTGGCCGCGCCGCTCGGGAATGGTCATCGGAGCACGGCGGACGGTGAGGTTCAGCGGCGGCGGATGATGGTCGACGGTGACAGAGGTGCTACGGCATGATTTAGAGCTTAATAAGATGCTAACGAGATGCGCAAGGTCACCTGGAGGCTTCCTGTAGTGTCGCCGGTGTCGATTGGAGACGGAATCAACGCGGCGGTCGCCATTTTCTCCGCAGAACCACGGAAGGGAACGGTCGAATTCGCTCTCCTCCGAGCTCCCTTTGACGCGCCAATTTACCAGATGGAAGAGGACATCGAGGCGCTCCTCCTGAGCTCTACGGCGGACCCTGGGGTGGTCGGAATCGCCGGGGCGAGATTGTCACCGGTGAGCTAGGGTTTCGGTGTTTTGGTCGATTGAGACGAAAGGAGGGAAAATGGTGGGCTTCGGCGCGTTTTATAGCTTCCTCCTCGTGTGCTGGCGGTCGATATTGGCGGCGACGACGCGGGACGTGGCCTCTCCATCGCGGTGTCGAGCTGCCGTGCGTCGACGCGAGCGAAGACGAAGACGGCGTCTCTGTTCTTATCCAGCGAAACGGTACGTGGACGGTTGTTGGGCTGAAATGCCGGGTTCCTGGGCTGGTTCGTGGGCTGCGGTGTTGGGCTGCTTTGCTGGGTGATGCGTGTGGTTGGCACGTCCGTTGGGAACCCCAAGAGGAAGGTGTGATGCGCACAGCGGCAAGTTTCCCTCAGTAAGAAACCAAGGTTTAATCGGACCAGTAGGAGTCAAGAAGCACGTTGAAGGTTGATGGCGGCGAGATGTAGTGCGGCGCAACACCAGTGATTCCGGCGCCAACGTGGAACCTGCACAACACAACCAAAGTACTTTGCCCCAACAAAACAGTGAGGTTGTCAATCTCACCGGCTTGCTGTAACAAAGAGTTAACCGTATTGTGTGGAAGATGATTGTTTGCAGAAAACAGTAGAACAAGTATTGCAGTAGATTGTATTTCAGTAAAGAGAATTGGACCGGGGTCCACAGTTCACTAGAGGTGTCTCTCCCATAAGACGAACAGCATGTTGGGTGAACAAATTACAGTTGGGCAATTGACAAATAAAGAGAGCATGACCATGCACATACATATCATGATGAGTATAGTGAGATTTAATTGGGCATTACGACAAAGTACATAGACCGTCATCCAACTGCATCTATGCCTAAAAAGTCCACCTTCAGGTTATCATCCGAACCCCTTCCAGTATTAAGTTGCAAACAACAGACAATTGCATTAAGTATGGTGCGTAATGTAACTAGTGACTACATCCTTGAACATAGCACTAATGTTTTATCCCTAGTGGCAACAGCACAACACAACCTTAGAACTTTACATCCTTTGTCCCAGGTGTCAGTGCAGGCATGAACCCACTATCGAGCATAAGTACTCCCTCTTGGAGTTAATAGCAAAAACTTGGCCAGAGTATCTACTAGTAACGGAGAGCATGCAAGATCATAAACAGCACATAGATATAACTTTGATAATCAACATAACAAGTATTCTCTATTCATCGGATCCCAACAAACGCAACATATAGAATTACAGATAGATGATCTTGATCATGTTAGGCATCTCACAAGATCCGACAATGATAGCACAATGGGGAGAAGACAACCATCTAGCTACTGCTATGGACCCATAGTCCAGGGGTAGACTACTCACACATCACACCGGAGGCGATCATGGCGGCGTAGAGTCCTCCGGGAGATGATTCCCCTCTCCGGCAGGGTGCCGGAGGCGATCTCCTGGATCCCCCGAGATGGGATCGGCGGCGGCGGCGTCTCTGGAAGGTTTTCCGTATCGTGGTTCTCGGTACTGGGGTTTCGTCACGGAGACTTTTTATAGGCGGAAGGGCAGGTCAAGAGGCGGCACGGGGCCCCACACCACGTGGCCGCGCGGCCAAGGGGGCCGCGCCGCCTAGGGTGTGGCCCTCCGTGGCCCCTCTTCGTCTCTCCTTCGGACTTCCGGAAGCTTCGTGAGAAAATAGGCCCTGGGCTTTGATTTCGTCCAATTCCGAGAATATTTCCTTACTAGGATTTCTGAAACCAAAAAGCAATGACAAAGAATCGGCACTTCGGCATCTTGTTAATAGGTTAGTTCCAGAAAATGCACGAATATGACATAAAGTGTGCATAAAACATGTAGATAACATCAATAATGTGGCATGGAACATAAGAAATTATCGATACGTCGGAGACGTATCAGCATCCCCAAGCTTAGTTCTGCTCGTCCGAGCGGTAAAACGATAACACGTATAATTTCTGAGTGACATGCCATCATAATCTTGATCATACTATTTGTAAAGCATATGTAGTGAATGCAGCGATCGAAACAATGTATATGACATGAGTAAACAAGTGAATCATATAGCAAAGACTTTTCATGAATAGCACTTCAAGACAAGCATCAATAAGTCTTGCATAAGAGTTAACTCATAAAGCAATAATTCAAAGTAGAGATATTGAAACAACACAAAAGAAGATTAAGTTTCAGCGGTTGCTTTCAACTTGTAACATGTATATCTCATGGATATTGTCAACATAGAGTAATATAATAAGTGCAATAAGCAAGTATGTAGGAATCAATGCACAATTCACACAAGTGTTTGCTTCTTGAGGTGGAGAGAAATAGGTGAACTGACTCAACATTGAAAGTAAAAGAATGGTCCTCCATAGAGGAAAAGCATCGATTGCTATATTTGTGCTAGAGCTTTGATTTTGAAAACATGAAACAATTTTGTCAACGGTAGTAATAAAGCATATGCGTCATGTAAATTATATCTTATAAGTTGCAAGCCTCATGCATAGTGTACTAATAGTGCCCGCACCTTGTCCTAATTAGCTTGGACTACCGGGTCATCACAATGCATTGTTTTTACCAAGTGTCACAAAGGGGTACCTCTATGCCGCCTGTACAAAGGTCTAAGGAGAAAGCTCGCATTGGATTTCTCGCTATTGATTATTCTTCAACTTAGACATCCATACCGGGACAACATAGACAACAGATAATGGACTCCTCTTTTATGCATAAGCATATAACAACAATTAATAATTTTCTCATTTGAGATTTGAGGAATGTTGTCCAAAACTGAAACTTCCACCATGGATCATGGCTTTAGTTAGCGGCCCAATGTTCTTCTCTAACATATGCATGCTTAACCATATGGTGGTAGATCTCTCTTACTTCAGACAAGACGGACATGCATAGCAACTCACATGAAATTCAACAATGAATAGTTGATGGCGTCCCCAGTGAACATGGTTATCGCACAACAAGCAACTTAATAAGAGATAAAGTGCATAATTACATATTCAATACCACAATAGTTTTTAAGCTATTTGTCCCATGAGCTATATATTGCAAAGGTGAATGATGGAATTTTAAAGGTAGCACTCAAGCAATTTACTTTGGAATGGCGGAGAAATACCATGTAGTGGGTAGGTATGGTGGACACAAATGGCATAGTGGTTGGCTCAAGTATTTTGGATGCATGAGAAGTATTCCCTCTCGATACAAGGTTTAGGCTAGCAAGGCTTATTTGAAACAAACACAAGGATGAACCGGTGCAGCAAAACTCACATAAAAGACATATTGAAAACATTATAAGACTCTACACCGTCTTCCTTGTTGTTCAAACTCAATACTAGAAATTATCTAGACCTTAGAGAAACCAAATATGCAAACCAAATTTTAGCATGCTCTATGTATTTCTTCATTAATGGGTGCAAAGCATATGATGCAAGAGCTTAAACATGAGCACAACAATTGCCAAGTATCACATTACCCAAGACATTTATAGCAATTACTACATGTATCATTTTCCAATTCCAACCATATAACAATTTAACGAAGGAGAAACTTCGCCATGAATACTATGAGTAGAAACCAAGGACATACTTGTCCATATGCTACAGCGGAGCGTGTCTCTCTCCCATAAAGTGAATGCTAGGATCCATTTTATTCAAACAAAACAAAAAACAAAAACAAACCGACGCTCCAAGAAAAAGCACATAAGATGTGATGGAATAAAAATATAGTTTCAGGGGAGGAACCTGATAATGTTGTCGATGAAGAAGGGGATGCCTTGGGCATCCCCAAGCTTAGACGCTTGAGTCTTCTTGATATATGCAGGGGTGAACCACCGGGTGCATCCCCAAGCTTAGAGCTTTCACTCTCCTTGATCATGTTGCATCATACTCCTCTCTTGATCCTTGAAAACTTCCTCCACATCAAACTCGAAACAACTCATTAGAGGGTTAGTGCACAATATAAATTGATATATTCAGAGGTGACACAATCATTCTTAACACTTCTGGACATTGCATAATGCTACTGGACATTAGTGGATCAAAGAAATTCATCCAACATAGCGAAAGAGGCAATGCGAAATAAAAGGCAGAATCTGTCAAAACAGAACAGTTCGTATTGACGAATTTTAAAATGGCACCAAACTTGCTCAAATGAAAATGCTCAAATTGAATGAAAGTTGCGTACATATCTGAGGATCATGCACGTAAATTGGCTTAATTTTCTGAGCTACCTACAGGGAGGTGGACTCAGATTCGTGACAGCAAAGAAATCTGGAACTGTGCAGTAATCCAAATCTAGTACTTACTTTTCTATCAACGGCTTAACTTGGCACAACAAAACACAAAACTAAGATAAGGAGAGGTTGCTACAGTAGTAAACAACTTCCAAGACACAAAATAAAAACAAAGTACTGTAGGTAAAAACATGGGTTGTCTCCCATAAGCGCTTTTCTTTAACGCCTTTCAGCTAGGCGCAGAAAGTGTGTATCAAGTATTATCGAAGGGTGATGCATTCTCAGCGGGGTGTGGAGTTTTCTCAACTAGGCATAGTATATTGGATACATAAGTTTCAGCATCTCCCTTTTC
This sequence comes from Lolium perenne, assembly GCF_019359855.2. Lineage (NCBI taxonomy): Eukaryota > Viridiplantae > Streptophyta > Magnoliopsida > Poales > Poaceae > Lolium > Lolium perenne. Next base: position 149,517,328 of record NC_067245.2, read on the forward strand.
ATTAGTCTTAGGCGTGCTACTCTCATCAAACAAATTTTCAGGAACTAGCCAAGCATAGTTATTTTCTAATGCATCATTCATAGCTAAGAGCTTACATGGTATTGGTGCTTTTATCTCCCCTCCATCATCAATATTATTAGTGTATCTTATTCTATCCATATCCATCCTTTCAAGGAGACTAACAAAATTAGTAGGAGAACCAAGCATATTAAATTTAGCAAACACCTTTCTAGCTTCTCTTGCTAGACCACCAAATTCTCTAAGAAGGGTTTCTAATACAAAATCTTTCTTTTCCCCCTCTTCCATATCACCAAGTGTGAAAAACATGTGTTGGATTATAGGATTAAGATTAACAAATTTAGTTTCCAACAGGCGAACTAAATGCGCAGCAGCAATTTCATAAGTAGGCGCAAGGTCTACCAAGTGTCTATCTTCAAAATTTTCAATAGTACTAACATGATTGAAAAATTCTTCTATATTATTTCTCCCAACTATAGACCCACGTCCTACCGGTATGTTTTTTGTGGTAAAATTAAAAGGAAACATGATGAATAAAGTAAATGCAAGTAAACTAATTTTTTTGTGTTTTTGATATAGCAAACAAGATAGCAAATAAAGTAAAACTAGCAACTAATTTTTTTGTATTTTGATTTAGTGCAGCAAACAAAGTAATAAATAAAACTAAGCAAGACAAAAACAAAGTAAAGAGATTGAGAAGTGGAGACTCCCCTTGCAGCGTGTCTTGATCTCCCGGCAACGGCGCCAGAAATTTGCTTGATGCGTGTGGTTGGCACGTCCGTTGGGAACCCCAAGAGGAAGGTGTGATGCGCACAGCGGCAAGTTTCCTCGCAAGAAACCAAGGTTTAATCGGACCAGTAGGAGTCAAGAAGCATGTTGAAGGTTGATGGCGGCGAGATGTAGTGCGGCGCAACACCAGTGATTCCGGCGCCAACGTGGAACCTGCACAACACAACCAAAGTACTTTGCCCCAACGAAACAGTGAGGTTGTCAATCTCACCGGCTTGCTGTAACAAAGAGTTAACCGTATTGTGTGGAAGATGATTGTTTGCAGAAAGCAGTAGAACAAGTATTGCAGTAGATTGTATTTCAAGAAAGAGAATTGGACCGGGGTCCACAGTTCACTAGAGGTGTCTCTCCCATAAGACGAACAGCATGTTGGGTGAACAAATTACAGTTGGGCAATTGACAAATAAAGAGAGCATGACCATGCACATACATATCATGATGAGTATAGTGAGATTTAATTGGGCATTACGACAAAGTACATAGACCGTCATCCAACTGCATCTATGCCTAAAAAGTCCACCTTCAGGTTATCATCCGAACCCCTTCCAGTATTAAGTTGCAAACAACAGACAATTGCATTAAGTATGGTGCGTAATGTAACTAGTGACTACATCCTTGAACATAGCACTAATGTTTTATCCCTAGTGGCAACAGCACAACACAACCTTAGAACTTTCTGTCACTGTCCCAGGTGTCAATGCAGGCATGAACCCACTATCGAGCATAAGTACTCCCTCTTGGAGTTAATAGCAAAAACTTGGCCAGAGTATCTACTAGTAACGGAGAGCATGCAAGATCATAAACAACACATAGATATAACTTTGATAATCAACATAACAAGTATTCTCTATTCATCGGATCCCAACAAACGCAACATATAGAATTACAGATAGATGATCTTGATCATGTTAGGCAGCTCACAAGATCCGACAATGATAGCACAATGGGGAGAAGACAACCATCTAGCTACTGCTATGGACCCATAGTCCAGGGGTAGACTACTCACACATCACACCGGAGGCGACCATGGCGGCGTAGAGTCCTCCGGGAGATGATTCCCCTCTCCGGCAGGGTGCCGGAGGCGATCTCCTGGATCCCCCGAGATGGGATCGGCGTTGGCGGCGTCTCTGGAAGGTTTTCCGTATCGTGGTTCTCGGTACTGGGGGTTTCGTCACGGAGACTTTTTATAGGCGGAAGGGCAGGTCAAGAGGCGGCACGGGGGCCCCACACCACAGGGCCGCGCGGCCAAGGGGGGCCGCGCCGCCCTAGGGTGTGGCCCCTCCGTGGCCCCTCTTCGTCTCTCCTTCGGACTTCTGGAAGCTTCGTGAGAAAATAGGCCCCTGGGCTTTGATTTCGTCCAATTCCGAGAATATTTCCTTACTAGGATTTCTGAAACCAAAAACAGCAGAAACAAAGAATCGGCACTTCGGCATCTTGTTAATAGGTTAGTTCCAGAAAATGCACGAATATGACATAAAGTGTGCATAAAACATGTAGATAACATCAATAATGTGGCATGGAACATAAGAAATTATCGATACGTCGGAGACGTATCACTGGGCTGCGTCGGCCAGGTGAGCCTGGTAAGTCCTTATCTCCTCTTTTCTTTTTCTGTTTTATTTTCTGTTTTCAATTCTGGTTTTATAATTCTGTTTTGAATTTCATATTTGAATTCCATAATGCTTTCAGGTGTTTGATAATTTTGCTTTCATGAGGACTAATAAGAAGATTATTGTATTACTGCATTGTTTTTGCATAAACATAATTATATGTGAGCATTGTTGCAACTTTAATTAGATAAGAATTTAAGTATTCATTTTAATTTCCTTTTCCATTTGGAATACCACTCCCTTTTGGAATGGGTAGAGTTAATAATTATACTCCAAGTATTTTAGAAGGTAACATTAGGATTTGACTTCCATTTGGGGAATTGGTCACTTGCACATGATTTTATGTGAGCTCAAATGTATTAGGGTTTTATAGTTTCTATCATAACCTCCCTTATTAAGGTTAATACTATCATTATTTTTGAAAGTATCTAAATAGGTATTGTTTCCATCATGGTTTATCTGGTTACAAAGATAATTGGTTGATCACTACACATATGGTTTAATTATAGGACTTAGCATTAGGTGGCTCTTATGTTTTATAATTGAAACATAAGATTTAATTAATGAACCATTAGGGTTCAATTGCTATTTACCTAATGACACATGAGTTGGATCTCAAATATGGTTTAGGGTTTTTAGTTATGATTACTTAAGTGATACACAAACTAGGGTTGAGATTTAATTCTAGGTTGTAGAGATGAGATGACACCATATTTCATGTGCTAGGGTTTAATCTTCCCTAACCATGATAAGGTGGTTGTGTACTTAACATTTTATGTTCTCCTCTAGTTACTATGATATTGAGAATTAGTTTTATCTTCTACCAATTGGCTTCTATTATTAACCTCAATTTATCATTTAAGTAACTGCATTGGTTATAGTTCTTTTTATAGTTAACTTTGGTCATATGGATATATGGTTTCTCACCATATAAAGTATAGGGTTTTACTCTAAGGTTTTCTTATGTTTCTTAAATGAAGAATAGGTGGAATGTAGATATGGTAGAATTCTACTTATGATCACCGATTGAATCACAAGTTAGGGTTGGAATATAAGCCTAGGGTTGCCTACTAGTTACCTCCCTATGATATCATGTTGTGAATGAGATCTACTTATCCTATTAGGGTTTATTCTCCATACCTCAAGTTCTTAGGGTTTATGATCATCACTTAATTAATAATGATCAAGGTTTGGCTTCCTAAGGTATCTCTCCTTGACTGGGTTTCTCACTCCCAAGATCAAGTGTTATCTTGATCAATTAAATATTTACTTTATTTTATAGTTTCTTGAGAGGGCATGGTTATGGTTGTCTCAATTATCTTGAGTATAACACCATAGGTTGAGCTTTCTCATTTAGGAATAGTTATTCTAGGGTGTTTGGTGTACTCATTATACTCCTTAGGTATCTAGGCTCAGGTTCCACTTGTCTAGCTTAATTGGGTTAGTCTCTTCCTCACCTTATCAATTCATGGGTATGGTATTATTCCATGTGATAATAGGTTGTTTCACCACTCCAAGATGAGATGGTTATTCTCCTAATACTTTAGTTCAAAGGTTGTCCTTTATTCTTAAATAGGTAAATCTTGGATTAGTATGAATGGTCTCACTCATTTGGGAAGGACTTTAATACTAACTTAAGGTTAGGCTCCATAGAGGTTGATGTGATCATCAATATCTATGTTTAACATAAATGGTTTCTCTCTCTAGGAAATATCTTGGATAAGATCCTAGGGTTCCTCTTAAAGATGATGATTTGAATACTTGGATGTATATCCAGGGTTTAACTCAAGGTTTGTTAATGCTTCTTTAATTATTAATATAGAACTCTCACCTCTCTAGGTTTGATGTATAATAACATGGAATAGAGAAGGATATATATTTCTAGAGTTGATCTCCTTATTATGTTCCCAAGATTGAAATAGAATGAATACCATGAGGTTCATGGTAGGATCATGGATTAGTTTAAGACATGGAAAAGATAAGTCAAGAATGGTTTCTCCAATTATTGTTACTTGATTTGCAATTAAATGGATGTTCATATGTTATGGCAAGGTTTACCATGTTGTGATCTTTTGTATGATCAAACAATTGATCATTGAGTAAAGTGTTGTTGTGTTGAATATCAGTTCCATTTGATCTAAACCCTTAGATCAAATCCTCTCTACCCAAAACAAGGTTTTAACAAAGTCACATTGAGGTTTATAGCGCTTGACTTGATGAGCTACTTCAATTCCACCAAAGTCAAGTGAAACTTCAGTTACTGTGACTGTTTACTTTAAAGCGCGAAAATTCCCCAGATTTTCTATGCATGAATGCAATGCACACATCTATTTCCTCTATTTTTGTAACCCCATTACCTGGGATATTACAGTCTCTACCCCTTAAACTAAACTTCATCCTCGAAGTTTGATCTCTCTCACGTTTCCGAAGTATGGATCTGACTTGTGCAGACTACATCTTTTCTCAAACTCCTTGGTGATCTCACTGGATATAATTGAATATATCCCTTGTCCAGATTCTTCCTGGAATCCATTAGGGTTTATCTTTGAACATTAGTTTCTTACTTCAGTTCTATGATTTTACTCTGGAATCTGATAATACCTATCTCTGAGCCATGGCTTCTAACTTTAATTATTTGATTTCTTTCAACTCTATAAGCTTGTTTCCTTTCTCATTGAAGATTCAATGATTGGGACTGATTCTGATGCTGCTAGTCTTAACTGAAGACAGATTTGGTAATACACTCCTAATTGATAAATAGGTCTTTGTTTTCCCTTACTTCCAAAACTGCAATAATGGTACTTAGTAAGGTACTTAGCATGGAGTGGTCGTGATGGTTTATTTTCCTAAGAATGGATTAGATTCATGTAGTCCAGTTCTTACTTCCTCGAGGTATAAACCTCGGCTTCTGGTCTGACATACTTCTGAAAGTAGTGTTCAACAATCTTATGAAAATAAGATTGAACTTCCTTTCAGTTCAGACCTTCATCATCTATTTTGCTCAAAATATTGAGTTTTTGTACTTCCAACTCAATCTTTACTCTACCCCTTTAGAGTTTTCTTATGGTCTTCAACTCCTTTTCTTCCACCCATTGTACTTATGGTTAGAATACTGGTCTAGGTGTAGCTTATGGTTTATATTCTTCTAAGGTCTTGTGAAGAATGTTTGTGGTATATCCACTCAATTGTGGACATCCAATGTGAATCCTTCGACTAAATAATTATAGGTCATTGTTATTTGGCTAACAAAGTTTTATTTGTTCACAATTTCTTGGTACAGATAATCCAATTATGGACTACTTAATACCAATTGTAGCTATTTGCTATCTAAAAATGGATTCTAATATAGGTTCTGATCAACTGGACGAGACATCTTCTACTTTATCTCGCAGTTCTGATCCTATACCACAACTGTGGTCTTCTGATACCAATTATGGTCTTCTTATACCTACTACGGTTTCATAGGTCATCTTCCTTCGTTCAGGGTTTATTTTGCAAGAGAACCACTAGCTGACACTATGATTATAGTATCCTAAGTGATTTCCCATGCATTCCCTCTTCTATGTTGACTATGGATCTGCTTCAGCTTCACCATAATCACCAGATTTCTCACCTTCATGCTTATTCCGTACTAAAGTACTCCTCTGTTGAGGTAAAGCATGAGTTTTGATTGGTACTATCTTCAGAGTATTGTGGTTACTTTCCACAACTTTGCTTCCTTTCTCTGATGAACCTTCATCTTGTCTTCGGAATCTTCCAGAATTCGTCGCTTCCTCACATGAATACTATTACCCTCTATATCTATAACATCAAGTAAGGACTTGATATTGCAACATGCATTTGCATATCAAGGTCAAACTTCATGTATGGATCTAGTCAAACAATGAAAATCCAATAAAATCCAAGAAGATTCAGCTTTGTGTTTATAATACACATCTTCATAAGCCTGAATATAATAGTTGAGTAAGACATTTCTAAACATCAGGCTCTGATGTGTAGTATATAACACCACATAATATAGGTTTATATTGTGATACTTAGCACGAATATATTGGATTCTATGATTTGTCTCAACTTTTACCTTAATTGCACAATTGCAATGAGATAAACTTGAAACAAAGTGGTCTAGGCTAGTTAGGGTTAACTTAGTTTTGTTCAGAAGTACTACTTAACTTTGTATTATACCATATATAAGTGCTATTGAGGACTACTTTGTATGATACCTCTAGTTCTAATATGGTTACCCTGAAGACATATTTATTGGGATATAGTTCCTATACTTCTAAGTGTTTCTACCATAAGCATATGGTCATGATGTGCTTGGCACACTTCCCATTGTTTTGAAGCACAATTCTTACACTATTGTTTTGCACTTGGCTTCTTATTGTACCCCTCTTAATTAACTATGAGGTTCTAGCCCATCACATAATGATTCTCAGGTGAATCATATATGATTTCTATCTCTACCATGTAAGTAGGCATATTTTATTCCTATCTCTCCTCCTTACCTCCCATGATTGACTCATCATGGTCTATACCACCTCATATAACTCATAGTTATCACTTACTAGCAACTGTTTCACAAGTTTGGATAGATTTTACTTACCCATTACTTGTCTGATCTACATCTTCTATTAGGATATCTTAATGATTTTCATCACTTGATATTACTTCTAGTACAGGTTTGAGTAATTCTTATTTAACTATAACATGTGTTGGTACACATCTTCCAATAGGATATCTTCCTTATGGTTGTATCCTCTCTTTGGACTACCATGTATTGTATACCAACTGTGATCTACTCATCTATTGTTTTAAGGACTTAATGGTATACTACATATTTGGGATTAGCTGACTAAATTTACTTTATCTTGGTAAGCTAGGTAAGAAATGTTGACTCAAGTGTGTCAGGATTATTCTCAAGTGAATATCCATCTCAAGTCAAAAGAAGTATTTGGTTTATCTAAAACCACTTCCTATAGACACTACCAATCCTATAGGTCTCATTTAAAGGGTTTTAATCCTAGGTCAAAGCATTTGCTCTGATACCAACTGTGGTGACCCGGCATACCACTGCATGGTGTAGTATGCAAGTCTGATATAACACCAATGAAACACAGTTCCACTCGTATTATATCGCTCAGAGTGGTACAACAGAAACATATGCGGGTCCAAGGCATGTCTATAGAATTACAACATCGACTTTATTACATAAGATCAGCACAGCCTCCTACTTTACAATGAGGTAAATCTGCAATAAACTTCAGAAGAACGACCCGTAGTCTAATTCTATCACGAACTCTATTTGTAGAGTATTTGACTAACTATAGAGGCTAAGAATAGATTCTAGCTAAATAGGAGCTAGGTTGAGGAAGCTAGTTCCTTTCTACTGCTAATCTAGGTTTTCTCCTTGTTGGATGACGTATCTGACTCCGCTGACAGGGTCCTGTATCTTGAAGTAGTTGTTGACTCCTCGGCCTTCGAGTTGCACTGTAGATCCTCCTTCGATGCCTCCAAATCTAAGCAGGGGATTTAAGAGTGGGATGAGTACGAGCGTACTCAACAAGTTCATTATAGGAAAGAGGTGTTTAATGCACTAGCTACGGCATTAGACCAGAAAGTCTAATACCAATGCAAGTTTTCATAACCATTTCTTCAAAAGGTTGCTTTTATTCAGAAGAACTATGTCCGTCAGCCTTCACCGGTTTACTAGAACTTCATGGAGCTCCTTTCCGGCCGCGTTCGCAGTTCCATATCCCGGAACAGGGAGTGACAGGTCACGGTTCTTTACACTCTGCAGAGGTGTGTTGCTTTACCCATAAGAGATCTTAACCTTGGTGCCAACCGGGCGCGCAACCCGTCCACACTTCCTATGGTGTGAGGCCCGGTATAAGGTCTAGCCAATCATGTTCCTCCGCTACCTCGAACAACCACCCTTTGTTGCATGCGCCGACCCTGGGTCCACGTCGGTCCCATTATTCCTGTAGATTTCAAGGTGGACCCCGACCACGACAACAGTGCTGGGCTCTACCATACACTCCTACGCCGGTGGCTGCAACCCATCATAGACCGCAATACCGTGGGGACTTAGGACTCCCCAGCCTCACCATCTTGCTCCTTCGGGCGACAAGTGTACTATGGACTATGCCGTGGGGACTTAGGACTCCCCAGCCTCACCAGCTTGCCCCCTTGGATTACAAGTGTACTACGGTAAAGCGCATCCGTTGATGAACGAGAGGTGGAAACACTTTTGACTACTCCGTCCCACTCCGGATCTTATGGTTAACACGGGTATTACGGCACAAGAATCACTGGCGACATTTGTTGTTTAATCCTAGATGGATATAAACCCGTGCAATGGAACCTCCACCATATCAACACATTCCATGGTTCCATTGCCCACCACATAGTCATATTCATAGTAATGAAAGTAGTGGTTTTGATTTTTATGCAATAGTGATAACCATAATACTTTGCAAGTAATTTGATAGAAATACTCAAATGACATGAGCAAGTGATGAACTTGCCTTTCTTGACTGCAAGATTATGCAGACAAGGTCTTCGATACGCAATAACTCCAAATTCTGAAATAGCATCATCGTCCGGTAAGGACGATGTTTAAAAGATTGGCATGGATGCAATAATGCATAAGAATGAGATGCAATCGCTCTAAGCGTGACCTAACCCCGATGATTTAGGATCAGTGAGTTGAAATGATTGGTTTAGGGTGTGTTGCACTTTTAGAGTGATTCACATACAAGGTTCTTATTCAGGTGTGATTTACTTGGTATTATGAACAGGTAGATAATAAAGTATAATAATCAATTGAGCATACAAAGAATGATAATTGGCATAATGTTAACAAGTAAAGAACAGTGGTCAGTTTTAGTACTATATGGCATGGTTAATGATTAATTATCATATACTTTAAAGAATAACTTTTGAAGAACATGTTCTTTAATGAAGAACAAGTATGATAATTAGGTTTGTGGGGTTCTATGGTTTTCTATGGTTTTAATTGGTTTCTGGAGTAAGTAGTAGATGGATCACAACCTAGTTGGATTCATCAGCAACTAGGCTTGATTGGTTTTACTTAAGTATGAGCAACTTAAGCAATTAGTTATACATGGTTGTTATCATGGTTGGTTCATCTTGCTAGTGATAGCTAGGTAGGGTTTATAGGTTCTTATAAGCAGGGTTGATGATGGTTCTCGGTTTACTTCAAAAGAATAACTTTTGAAGAACATACTTCTTAAGTAATAAGAAGTATATCAGGTAGGGTTGAGGTTGTCTAGGTTTTGCTATTTGATCCACTAAGTAAGGAATGTTGGTTTCCTAAATAGGATGATTAATAATTATCTCACACTGATAGGGTTTAGTGGAGTATGGTTATGTAATGGTAATTATTGGGCATAGATGCTAGTGGAGTTCATCACAATGGTGTGATGCTAATCATGGATAGTTAAGGATGATGGTGTTGGTAATAATAACTAGGGTTTGCACTTGTTTGACCCTACATTAACATTAAGGTTTTCTTAGGATGTGTTCATGGTATATACACTTATAGGTACTATGGCTTCTATTATTTTATGGGAATAAGAACAAATACTTAGCTGCTAATTGTGGGTCTATAATCCAAAAGGAAATAACATGATCACAAATTATAACCTAGGTTTAGGTTTATTAGCAATTTAAGGTTCACATAAAATAATAGGGCTAGGGTTCCTAATGGAATTAGGATTTTAGATTTCACATGTAATGATGGTTTGTAATATCATTCAATATGGAATTGGGGTTTGCTATTTACCATATAGTACTATGGTTAATAACTTCAATTTAAGGTTGAAGTTTTTAGTAACTTGTAAATAAAATAATATTGAATTTGACATTTTATTCTTTTTTTTAGAATCAATTAATAATTAGGACAATTAGGGTTTAAATCCTTTTAATAAGGATTTAATAAAATAACAAATAAAGAAAATTAGTTTTTAAGTTTTCTTTATTTATTTACTGGTTTTTATTTAATTTGTAAAGTTTTCCTAATTATTTAATTTTAATTCAATCAAGTATAAAAGAAAAGACTTAATTAATGAGTTTAAAATAATTAAATTTTTATTAAAAATAAAAATTTCATATTATATTTTTATTGGATAGAGTTTACTTTTTTTAAGAATTTTGATGTCTCATTTATATTTTTCTGAGCTATTTTGAATTTTACAATTTGTTGCAAAGTTTCTGGTAATTTCTGGAATTAAATTAAAATGACCAATACTAACTACACCCGGACTGATCCTACCCAGCTACTGACTAGTGGGCCACAGGCCATGTCACGCGCCACGGTGGCATCGACGTGGCATGGTTCACGGTGGTCTGCGAGGTGATCAGCGACGGCGCCGGCGTTCCCGGGTTCCCGCGGACGCGTGTGTGTGCTTGTTGAAAAGAGGACAACGAGGTGAGTCTACTGGTGGCCGCGCCGCTCGGGAATGGTCATCGGAGCACGGCGGACGGTGAGGTTCAGCGGCGGCGGATGATGGTCGACGGTGACAGAGGTGCTACGGCATGATTTAGAGCTTAATAAGATGCTAACGAGATGCGCAAGGTCACCTGGAGGCTTCCTGTAGTGTCGCCGGTGTCGATTGGAGACGGAATCAATGCGGCGGTCGCCATTTTCTCCGCAGAACCACGGAAGGGAACGGTCGAATTCGCTCTCCTCCGAGCTCCCTTTGACGCGCCAATTTACCAGATGGAAGAGGACATCGAGGCGCTCCTCCTGAGCTCTACGGCGGACCCTGGGGTGGTCGGAATCGCCGGGGCGAGATTGTCACCGGCGAGCTAGGGTTTCGGTGTTTTGGTCGATTGAGACGAAAGGAGGGAAAATGGTGGGCTTCGGCGCGTTTTATAGCTTCCTCCTCGTGTGCTGGCGGTCGATATTGGCGGCGACGACGCGGGACGTGGCCTCTCCATCGCGGTGTCGAGCTGCCGTGCGTCGACGCGAGCGAAGACGAAGACAGCGTCTCTGTTCTTATCCAGCGAAACGGTACGTGGACGGTTGTTGGGCTGAAATGCCGGGTTCCTGGGCTGGTTCGTGGGCTGCGGTGTTGGGCTGCTTTGCTGGGCTGCGTCGGCCAGGTGAGCCTGGTAAGTCCTTATCTCCTCTTTTCTTTTTCTGTTTTATTTTCTGTTTTCAATTCTGGTTTTATAATTCTGTTTTGAATTTCATATTTGAATTCCATAATGCTTTCAGGTGTTTGATAATTTTGCTTTCATGAGGACTAATAAGAAGATTATTGTATTACTGCATTGTTTTTGCATAAACATAATTATATGTGAGCATTGTTGCAACTTTAATTAGATAAGAATTTAAGTATTCATTTTAATTTCCTTTTCCATTTGGAATACCACTCCCTTTTGGAATGGGTAGAGTTAATAATTATACTCCAAGTATTTTAGAAGGTAACATTAGGATTTGACTTCCATTTGGGGAATTGGTCACTTGCACATGATTTTATGTGAGCTCAAATGTATTAGGGTTTTATAGTTTCTATCATAACCTCCCTTATTAAGGTTAATACTATCATTATTTTTGAAAGTATCTAAATAGGTATTGTTTCCATCATGGTTTATCTGGTTACAAAGATAATTGGTTGATCACTACACATATGGTTTAATTATAGGACTTAGCATTAGGTGGCTCTTATGTTTTATAATTGAAACATAAGATTTAATTAATGAACCATTAGGGTTCAATTGCTATTTACCTAATGACACATGAGTTGGATCTCAAATATGGTTTAGGGTTTTTAGTTATGATTACTTAAGTGATACACAAACTAGGGTTGAGATTTAATTCTAGGTTGTAGAGATGAGATGACACCATATTTCATGTGCTAGGGTTTAATCTTCCCTAACCATGATAAGGTGGTTGTGTACTTAACATTTTATGTTCTCCTCTAGTTACTATGATATTGAGAATTAGTTTTATCTTCTACCAATTGGCTTCTATTGTTAACCTCAATTTATCATTTAAGTAACTGCATTGGTTATAGTTCTTTTTATAGTTAACTTTGGTCATATGGATATATGGTTTCTCACCATATAAAGTATAGGGTTTTACTCTAAGGTTTTCTTATGTTTCTTAAATGAAGAATAGGTGGAATGTAGATATGGTAGAATTCTACTTATGATCACCGATTGAATCACAAGTTAGGGTTGGAATATAAGCCTAGGGTTGCCTACTAGTTACCTCCCTATGATATCATGTTGTGAATGAGATCTACTTATCCTATTAGGGTTTATTCTCCATACCTCAAGTTCTTAGGGTTTATGATCATCACTTAATTAATAATGATCAAGGTTTGGCTTCCTAAGGTATCTCTCCTTGACTGGGTTTCTCACTCCCAAGATCAAGTGTTATCTTGATCAATTAAATATTTACTTTATTTTATAGTTTCTTGAGTGGGCATGGTTATGGTTGTCTCAATTATCTTGAGTATAACACCATAGGTTGAGCTTTCTCATTTAGGAATAGTTATTCTAGGGTGTTTGGTGTACTCATTATACTCCTTAGGTATCTAGGCTCAGGTTCCACTTGTCTAGCTTAATTGGGCTAGTCTCTTCCTCACCTTATCAATTCATGGGTATGGTATTATTCCATGTGATAATAGGTTGTTTCACCACTCCAAGATGAGATGGTTATTCTCCTAATACTTTAGTTCAAAGGTTGTCCTTTATTCTTAAATAGGTAAATCTTGGATTAGTATGAATGGTCTCACTCATTTGGGAAGGACTTTAATACTAACTTAAGGTTAGGCTCCATAGAGGTTGATGTGATCATCAATATCTATGTTTAACATAAATGGTTTCTCTCTCTAGGAAATATCTTGGATAAGATCCTAGGGTTCCTCTTAAAGATGATGATTTGAATACTTGGATGTATATCCAGGGTTTAACTCAAGGTTTGTTAATGCTTCTTTAATTATTAATATAGAACTCTCACCTCTCTAGGTTTGATGTATAATAACATGGAATAGAGAAGGATATATATTTCTAGAGTTGATCTCCTTATTATGTTCCCAAGATTGAAATAGAATGAATACCATGAGGTTCATGGTAGGATCATGGATTAGTTTAAGACATGGAAAAGATAAGTCAAGAATGGTTTCTCCAATTATTGTTACTTGATTTGCAATTAAATGGATGTTCATATGTTATGGCAAGGTTTACCATGTTGTGATCTTTTGTATGATCAAACAATTGATCATTGAGTAAAGTGTTGTTGTGTTGAATATCAGTTCCATTTGATCTAAACCCTTAGATCAAATCCTCTCTACCCAAAACAAGGTTTTAACAAAGTCACATTGAGGTTTATAGCGCTTGACTTGATGAGCTACTTCAATTCCACCAAAGTCAAGTGAAACTTCAGTTACTGTGACTGTTTACTTTAAAGCGCGAAAATTCCCCAGATTTTCTATGCATGAATGCAATGCACACATCTATTTCCTCTATTTTTGTAACCCCATTACCTGGGATATTACAGTTCTCTCTCAATCATGGTAGGAAGGTTAAGTGGGTGCATATGTTGATTTGTGTACGCGATTGATTTCACCCACCTTCCAATGTGCAACCCCTTTGATAGTACAAATTTCCTACGACTCAAGTAAATATAAAAATTTGGAGACCGTCTTCTCTCTTTTCGCTTTTGAGGGGTCGACGACCGTCTTATGCAATTCATTGAATGTACCTAAAACTTTCAGCACACAGTGATAACATGATTATTTTGTCATTTAAACACCCAAAACTAGTTAGGGAGGGAAATGCCTTTTTAACACCCAAGTCTCATCATTTGACACTTTCCAAAAGGATCTTGAGATATATTAGAATTACTGTACTTGTTGGACTAGCCTTTCAGTGCTCAAGTTCGACGTTGGCCAATCCCTTTTTAGATAATGGTTGTGTTAGCGTCAAGATGATAGAAGATCTATCGGTGCATTCACATTGTTATTTAGACCCAATCTTCATGTTGTTCGAGAAAACATACCACGATTTCTAGATAAAGTACTAACACATGATATAAATCTATTGGAAATGTTACGGTTCAAATTTATTTCGGTTGAATCATGGCTTGCAGAGAATAGGATCAAATCACATCGACCACCATGTCTATGTGTGATAATTTGGGTGCAAATTATTTATCAGCTAACTTCGTCTTCCATGCTAGAACCAAGTACATAGAAATTGAATTTCACTCTATAAGAGAAATTGCAAACAAGAATATGGTTCTCCTTCATTCTTTCTCGGTTAGGTCGATAATGGCTGCACCCAAACTTTTCCAGTCTGACCATTTGAAGAATTCGCGTAATCTCAACCTGCCCGCGTTGTGATTTATGAGATGATTTTAAAAATAATTAACGTGAGGCTACGATGTTGTAACCAAACGTGATGTGAAATTAAGGATTGTAATCCATGTGCACATGCCAATGTTCCGTATAGCGGTATAGCACATTTATATAAGAGCATCTTCAACAGATGCCCTAAAAATCGGCGTGCTAAATCTCGCTTCCGTCGCGCTGTAAACGATAGCGCGCTGCGCTGAAATTTGCTCCGTCGGATGCTCCAGTTTGCAGCGCGCGTTGGCGCGGTAAAAAAGCTCCTCCGCCGGCCGCTCCATTTTGCAGCGCAGCGCGGCGCAACAACAAACACACACAAGTATGCATCAAAGAAGATCAAACAAACATATAAATTTACAAATAAAATGTACCATACAAATACAACAAATTATTCACAACAAATACAACAAGTACATGAAATTGTTCACACCAAGTACAACAAGTTTACGGACCAACATACAACAATACAACATAGTTTTTAGACAATACAACACATAGTTTTCAAACAAATACAACAAGTATGCAACTATTGTTGTTCATGCGGTCATGCCAATTCCACCATTCTTCCAAGCGATCTTTTTGGAGCTCATCACGTGTGTCGTTGGAGCGAATGGCATGGTACGAAGCAATGAACCGGGCAATCCTATGCGCTTCACACACAAGATAGAAGTGCTCTCTCCCATGGTCAAATGATCATCAACTAGATCCACCGGTATACCATATGCCAACATACGTAAGGCGGCGATCATCTTTTGATATGTGCTATGACCAAGTTCTCCGGCGGTATTTATCCTTTGCTCAAAGAACCGATCATACTTGGTTACCTCCGTTGCGATGTGCATGAACAAGTTGATGCTCATCCGAAAACGTCGCCGAAAATAGCTTTTGGGAAATTTCCAGTCGTTGGGCATTCGCGCGTGCGCCGAGCGATGCCGCGCGTTGTAGACGACATGTCACATTTGGCGCTCGGGATTGTGCAAAACGCCGCACTAAAAAAAATAGCGCCACGCCGTTTGCCGCGCCTACTGGAAGAGCGATTCCGCCTCCGCGTGTGATACATCTCCAACGTATCGATAATTTTTTATGTTCCATGCTTGTTTTATGATGATACACACATGTTTTATACACACTTTATGTCATATTTATGCATTTTCCGGCACTAACCTATTAACGAGATGCCGAAGAGCCAGTTGCTGTTTTCTGCTGTTTTTGGTTTCAGAAATCCTAGTAAGGAAATATTCTCGGAATTGGACGAAATCAACGCCCAGGGTCTTATTTTTCCACGAAGCTTCCAGAAGTCCGAAAGGGAAACGAAGTGGGGAGACGAGGCGGCGACACGCCAGGGCCGCGCGGCCAGGCCTGGGGCCGCGCCGCCCTGTTGTGTGGGTCCCTCGTGTCGCCCCTAAACCTACCCTTCCGCCTATAAGAAGCCTTCATCGATAATAACCCCAGTACCGAGAGCCACGATACGGAAAACCTTTCAGAGACGCCGCCGCCGCCAATCCCATCTCGGGGGATTCAGGAGATCGCCTCCGGCACCCTGCCGGAGAGGGGAATCATCTCCCGGAGGACTATTCACCGCCATGGTCGCCTCCGGAGTGATGTGTGAGTAGTTCACCCCTGGACTATGGGTCCATAGCAGTAGCTAGATGGTTGTCTTCTCCTCATTGTGCTATCATTGTTTGATCTTGTGAGCTGCCTAACATGATCAAGATCATCTATTTGTAATGCTACATGTTGCGTTTGTTGGGATCCGATGAATATGGAATACTATGTTATGTTGATTATCAATCTATCATCTATGTGTTGTTTATGATCTTGCATGCTCTCCGTTATTAGTAGAGGCTCTGGCCAAGTCGTTACTTGTAACTCCAAGAGGGAGTATTTATGCTCGATAATGGGTTCATGCCTCCATTAAATCTGGGACAGTGACAGAAAGTTCTAAGGTTGTGGATGTGCTGTTACCACTAGGGTCTATGTCTAAGGATATTTGTGTTGATTACATTACGCACCATACTTAATGCAATTGTCTGTTGTTTGCAACTTAATACTGGAAGGGGTGCGGACGCTAACCCGAAGGTGGACTTTTTAGGCATAGATGCATGCTGGATAGCGGTCTATGTACTTTGTCGTAATGCCCAATTGAATTTCACACTACTTATCATAATATGTATGTGCATTGTCATGCCATCTTTATTTGTCAATTGCCCAACTGTAACTTGTTCACCCAACATGCTATTTCTTATTGGAGAGACACCACTAGTGAACTGTGGACCCCGGTCCATTCTTTACATCGAATACAATCTACTGCAATACTCGTTCTTACTGTTCTCTGCAAACATCATCATCCACACTATACATCTAATCCTTTGTTACAGCAAGCCGGTGAGATTGACAACCTCACTGTTACGTTAGGGCAAAGTATCTTGGTTGTGTTGTGCAGGTTCGACGTTGGCGCCGGAATCCCTGGTGTTGCGCCGCACTACACTCCGCCACCATCAACCTTCAACGTGCTTCTTGGCTCCTACTGGTTCGATAAACCTTGGTTTCTTACTGAGGGAAAACTTGCTGCTGTACGCATCACACCTTCCTCTTGGGGTTCCCAACGGACGCGTGCTGTACGCGTATCAAGCACATTTTCTAGCGCCGTTGCCGGGGAGATCAAGACACGCTGCAAGGAGAGTCTCCACATCCAATCTCTTTACTTTGTTTTTGTCTTGCTTTACTTTATTTTATTTACTGCTTTGTTTGCTTTCTTATATCAAAAATACAAAAAAAAATAGTTACTTGTTTTACTTAATTCCATGCATGCTTTTATTTCACTAGTTAGGCTTAATGGAAAACAACAAAAATATTAGAGATCTTTATAGTATTTATCTTGAGTTAGGACATGAGGTGTTTGAAGAGAAAATTTAAAAACCTATGGAACTTTATATGCGTGCTAATGGCAATGATATTAGTATGAATGCTTTGAACACCATTGTTGCTAATGCTATGGAAAATTCTAAGCTTGGGGAAGCTGGTTTTGATGAGCATGATATTTCTAGTCCCCCAAGCATGGAGGAGAAAATTTATTTTGATGATACTTTACCTCCTATATATGATGATTATGGTGATGAGAATAATAATGATAGCTATTGTATTGAATTTGCTCCCACTACAATTAATAATAATGACTATGCTTATGTTGAGAGTAATAATTTTATGCATGTAGCTCATAATAAGAATGTTTCATGTGATAGTTATATTGTTGAGTTTGTTCATGATGCTACTGAAAATCTTTATGAGAGAGGACAATATGGTTGTAGGGATTTCCATGTTACTAAAACACCTCTCTTTTTGCCAAAAATTTTGAAGTTGCGCTTGTCTAGTTTTCCTATGCTTATTGCATTATGCTTACATGACTTGTTTATTTACAAGATTCCTTTTCATAGGAAGTGGGTTAGATTTAAAAGTGTTTCTTATTTGCTTTTGATGCTCTCTTTTGCTTCAACTCTTATTTTTTGCGAGAGCATCATTAAAATTACTGAGCCCATCTTAATGGCTATAAAGAAAGCACTTCTTGGGAGATAACCCATGTGTTTATTTTGCTACTGTTTTATTGAGTCTTGGAAGTTGTTACTACTGTAGCAACCTCTCCTTATCTTTATTTTGCTGCATTGTTGTGCCAAGTAAAGTCTTTGATAGTAAGGTTCATACTAGATTTGGATTACTACGCAGAAACAGATTTCTTGCTGTCACGAATTTGAGTAGTATTCTCTGTAGGTAACTCAGAAAAATCTGCCAATTTACGTGAGTAATTCTCAGATATGTACGCAACTTTCATTCAATTTGAGCATTTTTATCTGAGCAAGTCTGGTGCCCCTAAAAAATTCGTCTTTACGGACTGTTCTGTTTTGATAGATTCTGCCTTTTATTTCGCATTGCATGTTTTACTATGTTTGATGGGTTTCTTTATTCCATTAACTTTCAGTAGCTTTGTGCAATGTCCAGAAGTGTTAAGAATGATTATGTCACCTCTGAACATGTGAATTTTGATTATGCACTGATGGCGTGTACAGCACACGTCCGTTGGGAACCCCAAGAGGAAGGTGTGATGCGTACAGCGGCAAGTTTTCCCTCAGTATGAAACCAAGGTTTATCGAACCAGTAGGAGCCAAGAAGCACGTTGAAGGTTGATGGTGGCGAGATGTAGTGCGGCGCAACACCAGGGATTTCGGCGCCAACGTGGAACCTGCACAACACAACCAAAGTACTTTGCCCCAACGTAACAGCGAGGTTGTCAATCTCACCGGCTTGCTGTAACAAAGGATTAGATGTATAGTGTGGAAGATGATTGTTTGCAGAAAACAGTAGAACAAGTATTGCAGTAGATTGTATTTCAGTATAGAGAATTGGACCGGGGTCCACAGTTCACTAGAGGTGTCTCTCCCATAAGATAAACAGCATGTTGGGTGAACAAATTACAGTTGGGCAATTGACAAATAGAGAGGGCATGACCATGCACATACATATTATGATGAGTATTGTGAGATTTAATTGGGCATTATGACAAAGTACATAGACCGCTATCCAGCATGCATCTATGCCTAAAAAGTCCACCTTCAGGTTATCATCCGAACCCCCTCCAGTATTAAGTTGCTAACAACAGACAATTGCATTAAGTATTGCGCGTAATGTAATCAGTAACTACATCCTCGAACATAGCACCAATATTTTATCCCTAGTGGCAACAACACATCCATAATCTTAGAGATTTCTGTCACTTCCCCAGATTCACGGAGACATGAACCCACTATCGAGCATAAATACTCCCTCTTGGAGTTACAAGCATCTACTTGGCCAGAGCATCTACTAGTAACGGAGAGCATGCAAGATCATAAACAACACATAGATATAAATTGATAATCAACATAACAAGTATTCTCTATTCATCGGATCCCAACAAACACAACATATAGAATTACAGATAGATGATCTTGATCATGTTCGGCAGCTCACAAGACCCGACAATTAAGCACAATGAGGAGAAGACAACCATCTAGCTACTTCTATGGACCCATAGTCCAGGGGTAGACTACTCACTCATCACTCCGGAGGCGACCATGGCGGCGTAGAGTCCTCCGGGAGATGATTCCCCTCTCCGGCAGGGTGCCGGAGGCGATCTCCTGAATCCCCCGAGATGGGATTGGCGGCGGCGGCATCTCTGGAAGGTTTTCCGTATCGTGGCTCTCGGTACTGGGGGTTTCGCGACGAAGGCTATTTGTAGGCGGAAGGGCAGGTCGAGGGGCGTCACGAGGGGCCCACACTATAGGTCAGCTCGGCCAGGGCTTGGGCCGCGCCGCCCTATGGTGTCGCCACCTCGTGGCCCCACTTCGTCTCCTCTTCGGTCTTCTGGAAGTTTCGTGGCAAAATAGGACCCTGGGCGTTGATTTCGTCCAATTCCGAGAATATTTCCTTACTAGGATTTCTGAAACCAAAAACAGCAGAAAACAACAACTGGCACTTCGGCATCTTGTTAATAGGTTAGTTCCAGAAAATGCACGAATATGACATAAAGTGTGCATAAAACATGTAGATATCATCAATAATGTGGCATGGAACATAAGAAATTATCGATACGTCGGAGACGTATCAGCATCCCCAAGCTTAGTTCCTGCTCGTCCCGAGCAGGTAAACGATAAACAAAGATAATTTCTGGAGTGACATGCCATCATAACCTTGATCATACTATTTGTAAAGCATATGTAGTGAATGCAGCGATCAAAACAATATAAATGACATGAGTAAACAAGTGAATCATATAGCAAAGACTTTTCATGAATAGTACTTCAAGACAAGCATCAATAAGTCTTGCATAAGAGTTAACTCATAAAGCAATAATTCAAAGTAAAAGCATTGAAACAACACAAAAGAAGATTAAGTTCCAGCGGTTGCTTTCAACTTGTAACATGTATATCTCATGGATATTGTCAACATAGAGTAATATAATAAGTGCAATATGCAAATATGTAGGAATCAGTGCACACTTCACACAAGTGTTTGCTTCTTGAGGTGGAGAGAAATAGGTGAACTGACTCAACAATAAAAGTAAAAGAAAGGTCCTTCAAAGAGGAAAGCATCGATTGCTATATTTGTGCTAGAGCTTTGATTTTGAAAACAAGAAACAATTTTGTCAACGGTAGTAATAAAGCATATGTATCATGTAAATTATATCTTACAAGTTGCAAGCCTCATGCATAGTATACTAATAGTGCCCGCACCTTGTCCTAATTAGCTTGGACTACCGGGATCATCGCAATGCACATGTTTTAACCAAGTGTCACAAAGGGGTACCTCTATGCCGCCTGTACAAAGGTCTAAGGAGAAAGCTCGCATCGGATTTCTCGCTATTGATTATTCTCAACTTAGACATCCATACCGGGACAACATAGACAACAGATAATGGACTCCTCTTTTATGCATAAGCATGTAGCAACAGTTATTTTTCTCATATGAGATTGAGGATATATGTCCAAAACTGAAACTTCCACCATGGATCATGGCTTTAGTTAGCGGCCCAATGTTCTTCTCTAACAATATGCATGCTCTAACCATAAGGTGATAGATCGCTCTTACTTCAGACAAGACGAACATGCATAGCAACTCACATGATATTCAACAAAAGGTAGTTGATGGCGTCCCCAGGAACATGGTTATCGCACAACGAGCAACTTAATAAGAGATAAAGTGCATAAGTACATATTCAATACCACGATAGTTTTTAGGCTATTTGTCCCATGAGCTATATATTGTAAAGGTGAAGAATGGAAATTTAAAGGTAGCACTCAAGCAATTTACTTTGGAATGGCGGAGAAATACCATGTAGTAGGTAGGTATGGTGGACACAAATGGCATAGTGGTTGGCTCAAGTATTTTGGATGCATGAGAAGTATTCCCTCTCGATACAAGGTTTAGGCTAGCAAGGCTATTTGAAACAAACACAAGGATGAACCGGTGCAGCAAAACTCACATAAAAGACATATTTTAAACATTATAAGACTCTACACCTTCTTCCTTGTTGTTCAAACTCAATACTAGAAATTATCTAGACCTTAGAGAGACCAAATATGCAAACCAAATTTTAGCAAGCTCTACGTATTTCTTCATTAATAGGTGCAAAGTATATGATGCAAGAGCTTAAACATGAGCACAACAATTACCAAGTATCACATTATCCAAGACATTTTAGCAATTACTACATGTATCATTTTCCAATTCCAACCATATAACAAATTAACGAAGAAGAAACTTCGCCATGAACATTAAAAGCTAAGAACACATGTGTTCATACGAACCAGTGGAGCGTGTCTCTCTCCCACACAAGCATTTATTCAAACAAAAACAAAAACAAGAAACATACAGACGCTCCAAGTAAGGCACATATGATGTGGCCGAATAAAAATATAGTTTCAAGAGAAGGAACCTGATAATTTGTCGATGAAGAAGGGGATGCCTTGGGCATCCCCAAGCTTAGATGCTTGAGTCTTCTTGAAATATGAAGGGATGAACCACCGGGGCATCCCCAAGCTTAGAGCTTTCACTCTCCTTGATCATGTTGTATCATCTCCCTCTCTTGATCCTTGAAAACTTCCTCCACACCAAACTTAGAACAACTCATTAGAGGGTTAGTGCACAATCAAAATATACATGTTCAGAGGTGACATAATCATTCTTAACACTTCTGTACATTGCACAAAGCTACTGAAAGTCAATGGAATCAAAATATCCATCGAACATATCAAAACAGGCAATGCAAAATAAAAGGCAGAATCTGTCAAAACAGAACAGTTCGTATTGACGAATTTTATTGAGGCACCAGACTTGCTCAAATGAAAATGCTCAAATTGAATGAAAGTTGCGTACATATCTGAGGATCACTCACGTAAATTGGCATAATTTTCTGAGTTACCTACAGAGAATTTTGCCCAGATTTGTGACAGCAAAGAAATCTGTTTCTGCGCAGTAATCCAAATTTAGTATGAACTTTTCTATCAACGACTTTACTTGGCACAACAAAACACTAAACTAAGATAAGGAGAGGTTGCTACAGTAGTAAACAACTTCCAAGACACAAAATAAAAACAAAGTACTGTAGCAAAATAACACATGGGTTATCTCCCAAGAAGTTCTTTCTTTATAGCCATTAAGATGGGCTCAGCAGTTTTAATGATACACTCACAAGAAATAGTAGTTGAAGCAAAAGAGAGCATCAAGAAGCAAGTATGAAACAAATTTAAGCCTAACATGCTTCCTATGAAAAGGAATCTTGTAAATAAACAAGTTCATGAAGAGCAAAGTGACAAGCATAGGAAGATAAAACAAGTATAGCTTCAAAAATTTCAGCACATAGAGAGGCATTTTAGTAACATGAAAATTTCTACAACCATATTTTCCTCTCTCATAATAACTTTCAGTAGCAACATGAGAAAACTCAACAATATAACTATCACATAAAGCATTCTTATCATGAGTCTCATGCATAAAATTATTACTCTCCACATAAGCATAATCAATTTTATTAGTAATAGTGGGAGCAAATTCAACGAAGTAGCTATCATTATTATTCTCATCAAGTGTAGGAGGTATATTATAATCATCATAAAATGTACTCTCCATAGTGGGTGGCACCAAAAGGCTACTATCATTAT
Source organism: Lolium perenne (assembly GCF_019359855.2). Classification (NCBI taxonomy): domain Eukaryota; kingdom Viridiplantae; phylum Streptophyta; class Magnoliopsida; order Poales; family Poaceae; genus Lolium; species Lolium perenne. Next base: position 149,540,821 of record NC_067245.2, read on the forward strand.
AATCATCATAAATAGGAGGCAAAGTATCATCAAAGTAAATTTTCTCCTCCATGCTTGGGGGACTAAAAAGATCATGCTCATCAAAACCAGCTTCCCCAAGCTTAGAATTTTCCATAGCATTAGCAACAATAGTGTTCAAAGCATTCATATTAATAACATTCCCATTAGCATGCATATAAAGTTCCATGGGTTTTTTAATTCTCTCTTCAAACACATCATGTCCTAATTCAAGATAAAGTTCATAAAGATCTCTCATATTTTTGTTGTTTTCCATTATACCTAACTAGTGTAAACAAGAAACAAAAAGATGCAATTGCAGGATCTAAAGGAAATAGCTTCGAGTACAAACACAATGGCGCCAGAAAAGTACTGTTACCTGGAACCAGAGTATGAGTGCCTTTTACCTTTCCTCCCCGGCAACGGCGCCAGAAAAATTGCTTGATGGCGTGTACAGCACACGTCCGTTGGGAACCTCAAGAGGAAGGTGTGATGCGTACAGCGGCAAGTTTTCCCTCAGTATGAAACCAAGGTTTATCGAACCAGTAGGAGCCAAGAAGCACGTTGAAAGGTTGATGGCGGCGAGATGTAGTGCGGCGCAACACCAGGGATTCCGGCGACAACGTGGAACCTGCACAACACAACCAAAGTACTTTGCCCCAACGTAACAGCGAGGTTGTCAATCTCACCGGCTTGCTGTAACAAAGGATTAGATGTATAGTGTGGAAGATGATTGTTTGCAGAAAACAGTAGAACAAGTATTGCAGTAGATTGTATTTCAGTATAGAGAATTGGACCGGGGTCCACAGTTCACTAGAGGTGTCTCTCCCATAAGATAAACATCATGTTGGGTGAACAAATTACAGTTGGGCAATTGACAAATAGAGAGGGCATGACCATGCACATACATATTATGATGAGTGTTGTGAGATTTAATTGGGCATTACGACAAAGTACATAGACCGCTATCCAGCATGCATCTATGCCTAAAAAGTACACCTTCAGGTTATCATCCGAACCCCCTCCAGTATTAAGTTGCTAACAACAGACAATTGCATTAAGTATTGCGCGTAATGTAATCAGTAACTACATCCTCGAACATAGCACCAATGTTTTATCCCTAGTGGCAACAGCACATCCATAATCTTAGAGATTTCTGTCACTTCCCCAGATTCACGGAGACATGAACCCACTATCGAGCATAAATACTCCCTCTTGGAGTTACAAGCATCTACTTGGCCAGAGCATCTACTAGTAACGGAGAGCATGCAAGATCATAAACAACACATAGATATAAATTGATAATCAACATAACAAGTATTCTCTATTCATCGGATCCCAACAAACACAACATATAGAATTACAGATAGATGATCTTGATCATGTTCGGCAGCTCACAAGACCCGACAATTAAGCACAATGAGGAGAAGACAACTATCTAGCCACTTCTATGGACCCATAGTCCAGGGGTAGACTACTCACTCATCACTCCGGAGGTGACCATGGCGGCGTAGAGTCCTCCGGGAGATGATTCCCCTCTCCGGCAGGGTGCCGGAGGCGATCTCCTGAATCCCCCGAGATGGGATTGGCGGCGGCGGCGTCTCTGGAAGGTTTTCCGTATCGTGGCTCTCGGTACTGGGGGTTTCGCGACGGAGGCTTTAAGTAGGCGGAAGGGCAGGTCAGGGGGCGTCACGAGGGGCCCACACTACAGGCCGGCGCGGCCAGGGCTTGGGCCGCGCCGCCCTGTAGTCTGGCCACCTCGTGGCCCCACTTCGTCTCCTCTTCGGTCTTCTGGAAGCTTCGTGGCAAAATAGGACCCTGGGCGTTGATTTCATCCAATTCCGAGAATATTTCCTTACTAGGATTTCTGAAACCAAAAACAGCGTAAACAAGAATCGGCACTTTGGCATCTTGTTAATAGGTTAGTTCCAGAAAATGCACGAATATGACATAAAGTGTGCATAAAACATGTAGATATCATCAATAATGTGGCATGGAACATAAGAAATTATCGATACGTCGGAGACGTATCATGCACTAACTCTATAATGAGTTGTTTTGAGTTTGGTGTGGAGGAAGTTTTCAAGGATCAAGAGAGGAGGATGATACAATATGATCAAGGAGAGTGAAAGCTCTAAGCTTGGGGATGCCCCCGTGGTTCATCCCTGCATATTTCAAGAAGACTCAAGCATCTAAGCTTTGGGATGCCCAAGGCATCCCCTTCTTCATCGACAACATTATCAGGTTCCTCTAGTGAAACTATATTTTTATTCCATCACATCTTATGTGCTTTACTTGGAGCGTCTGTATGTTTTTATTTTGTTTTGTTTGAATAAAATTGGATCCTAGCATTCATTGTGTGGGAGAGAGACACGCTCCGCTGTTGCATATGAACACATGTGTTCGTAGCTTTATTCTTAATGTTCATGGCGAAGGTTGAAACTGCTTCATTAATTGTTATATGGTTGGAAACGGGAAATGCTACATGTGGTAATTGGTATAATGTCTTGAATAATTTGATACTTGGCAATTGTTGTGCTCATGTTTAAGCTCTTGCATCATATACTTTGCACCTATTAGTGAAGAAATACATAGAGCTTGCTAAAATTTGGTTTGCATGATTGGTCTCTCTAAGGTCTAGATATTTTCTAGTAAGGGTTTGAACAACAAGGAAGACAGTGTAGAGTCTTATAATGCTTGCAATATGTACTTATGTGAGTTTTGCTATACCGGTTCATACTTGTGTTTGCTTCGAACAACCTTGCTAGCCTAAGCCTTGTATTGAGAGGGATTACTTCTCGTGCATCCAAAATCCTTGAGCCAAAAACTATGTCATTTGTGTCCACCATACCTACCTACTACATGGTATTTCTCTGCCATTCTAAAGTAAATTGCTTGAGTGCTACCTTTAAAATTCCATTCTTTGTCTTTGCAATATATAGCTCATGGGAAAAATAGCTTAAAAACTATTGTGGTATTGAATATGTACTTATGTATCTTATTTCCTAATAAGTTGCTTGTTGAGCGATAACCATGTTCCTGGGGACGCCATCAACTATCTTTGTTGAATATCATGTGAGTTGCTATGCATGTTCGTCTTGTCTGAAGTAAGGGTGATTTATCATGAGTTGAATGGTTTGAGTATGCATATTGTTAGAGAAGAACATTGGGCCGCTAACTAAAGCCATGATCCATGGTGGAAGTTTCAGTTTGGACAAAAATCCTCAATCTCTTATGAGAATATTATTTGTTGTTGAATGCTTATGCATTAAAGAGGAGTCCATTATCTGTTGTCTATGTTGTCCCGGTATGGATGTCTAAGTTGAGAATAATCAAAAGCGAGAAATCCAATGCGAGCTTTCTCCTTAGACCTTTGTACAGGCGGCATAGAGGTAGCCCTTTGTGACACTTGGTTAAAACATATGCTATGCAATGATAATCCATGTAAATCCAAGCTAATTAGGACAAGGTGCGGGCACTATTGGTAATCTATGCATGAGGCTTGCAACTTGTAGGATATCTTATACATAACACATATGCTTTATTACTACCGTTGACAAAATTGTTTCTTGTTTTCAAAATAAAAGCTCTAGCACAAATATAGCAATCCATGCTTCCCTCTGTGAAGGGCCATTCTTCTGCTTTTATGTTGAGTCAGTTTACCTATTTCCTTCCATCTTAGAAGCAAACACTTGTGTTAACTGTGCATTGATTCCTACATACTTGCATATTTGCATTCATCATATTACTTTATATTGACAACTATCCATGAGATATACATGTTACAAGTTGAAAGCAACCGCTGAAACTTATATCTTCCTTTGTGTTGCTTCAATGCCTTTACTTTGAATCTATTGCTTTATGAGCTAACTCTTATGCAAGACTTATTGATGCTTGTCTTGAAAGTACTATTCATGAAAAGTCTTTGCTATATGATTCAGTTGTTTAACCATTGTCTTTACCATTGCTTCGAATCGCTGCATTCATCTCATGTGCTTACAATAGTATTGATCAAGATTATGATAGCATGTCACTTCAGAAATTATCTTTGTTATCGTTTACCTACTCGGGGACGAGTAGGAACTAAGCTTGGGGATGCTGATACGTCTCCAATGTATCGATAATTTCTTATGTTTCATGCTTGTTTTATGATGATACACACATGTTTTATACATACTTTATGTCATATTTATCCATTTTCCGGCACTAACCTATTAACGAGATGTCAAGAGCCGATTCTTTGTCTGCTGTTTTTGGTTTCAGAAATCCTAGTAAGGAAATATTCTCGGAATTGGACGAAATCAACGCCCAGGGTCTTATTTTTCCACGAAGCTTCCAGAAGTCCGAAAGGGAAACGAAGTGGGGCGACGAGGCGGCGACACGCCAGGGCCGCGCGGCCAGGCCTGGGGCCGCGCTGCCCTGTTGTGTGGGCCCCTCGCGTCGCCCCTAAATCTACCCTTCCGCCTATAAGAAGCCTTCGTCGATAATAACCCCAGTACCGAGAGCCACGATACAGAAAACCTTCCAGAGACGCCGCCACCGCCAATCCCATCTCGGAGGATTCAGGAGATCGCCTCCGGCACCCTGCCGGAGAGGGGAATCATCTCCCGGAGGACTCTTCACCGCCATGGTCGCCTCCGGAGTGATGTGTGAGTAGTTCACCCCTGGACTATGGGTCCATAGTAGTAGCTAGATGGTTGTCTTCTCCTCATTGTGCTATCATTGTTCGATCTTGTGAGCTGCCTAACATGATCAAGATCATCTATTTGTAATGCTACATGTTGCGCTTGTTGGGATCCGATGAATATGGAATACTATGTTATGTTGATTATCAATCTATCATCTATGTGTTGTTTATGATCTTGCATGCTCTCCGTTATTAGTAGAGGCTCTGGCCAAGTCGTTACTTGTAACTCCAAGAGGGAGTATTTATGCTCGATAGTTGGTTCATGCCTCCATTAAATCTGGGACAGTGACAGAAAGTTCTAAGGTTGTGGATGTGCTGTTGCCACTAGGGTCTATGTCTAAGGATATTTGTGTTGATTACATTACGCACCATACTTAATGCAATTGTCTGTTGTTTACAACTTAATACTGGAAGGGGTGCGGACGCTAACCCGAAGGTGGACTTTTTAGGCATAGATGCATGCTGGATAGAGGTCTATGTACTTTGTCGTAATGCCCAATTGAATTTCACACAACTCATCATAATATGTATGTGCATTGTCATGACATCTTTATTTGTCAATTGCCCAACTGTAATTTATTCACCCAACATGCTATTTCTTATTGGAGAGACACCACTAGTGAACTGTGGACCCCGGTCCATTCTTTACATCGAATTACAATCTAATGCAATACTCGTTCTTACTGTTCTCTGCAAACATCATCATCCACACTATACATCTAATCCTTTGTTACAGCAAGCTGGTGAGATTGACAACCTCACTGTTACGTTGGGGCAAAGTATCTTGGTTGTGTTGTGCAGGTTCCACGTTGGCGCCGGAATCCCTGGTGTTGCACCGCACTACACTCCGCCACCATCAACCTTCAACGTGCTTCTTAGCTCCTACTGGTTCGATAAACCTTGGTTTCTTACTGAGGGAAAACTTGCTGCTGTACGCATCACACCTTCCTCTTGGGGTTCCCAACGGACGCGTGCTGTACGCGTATCAGCGTGCTGCAAATCGGCAGTTAATATGGCGCGCGACCTATATAGCGCACCTGTTGGAGATGCTCTAAGTAAACAGGCGCGTCTCACCTGCGACAGGAGTAGGACCACTTTAAATACGTTTTACACCTACAACTCCACTTTACTAATATAAGCATTCGAGTTTTTTTTTTTGACAAACAGTACAGTAGGGCAAAGACCCTACTGTTTGTCGATTTTTATATTATAATGGATGGAAAAAATTTACAAGAGGGGTGGAGCCATAGTTCTAGCTGTTGACAAAGTATCAATCCAGGAGGTCATTCCTTCCTTCAAACTAGGTCTAGCCCTATGAAGATTGGTGGAACAGAAAGATTTAAAAGAGGAAATACATGATGTGAGCGAAGGTGCAATATCTCTAAATATGTAGCCATTTCTCTGGTCCTAGATAGCCCAATATCCAGAGATGAATATTTCCATGATGAAGTCCATTTTGTATCTCTGGCATGCGTCATAAATCATGTTTATGAGCTGAAGATTTGTATTCCATTCTATGCCCAAAGCCCACCAGAAACTTTGGCTGAAAGAACATTCGAAGAATAGGTGCATAAGAGTCTCCTCCGGGCATGTATCACATAATACACAATCTTTGAACTGAACATAGAAATTCTTTCTGCACATGAGATCTTAGTATTGAGTTTGTTGTTCATGAGCAACCATGCAAAAAAATTCTATCTCGGAATATTGCATGTCTTCCATGTATCAAGAATTGGTTTGGCCACTTTATTATTACCAATAAGGGCTCAGTAAACTTTCTTTGTGGAGAAATATGCCTCACTCCCGCTGAAATTACATGTATCATTTAGATCCAAGCTGGTAATTCCATTTAAGTCCACTTGTAAATCCCGGAATTCTTGGTGAGATCAGTAGAGAGTGGTAAATGAAAGAGATCATATATATCATTTAAGCTAGTAGCCTCATGCATATTTATTCTATCATTCTTAGCAAATGATAGCAGTCGCGAGTATTGTATCTCTTTTTTACTGTCATTATCCCATTTGTCATACCACAGAGATATAGAATTTCCTTTATGTACTGAACATGAAGTCATACCTCTGAAATCATCTACCATTGTGAGACAGTCTTTCCACCAGAAAGAACCTTTCATGTTGCATAAGTGGGGGTATTGTTGTTGCAATAATAAGCTTGCCATATAAGGTTCACCCATGGGATGTCATGGTGGTTATAAAATTTGTATAGATTCTTCATGAGTAGGGCTTTGTTTTGAGTTCTTATATTAAGAACTCCCAGACCACCTTGGTCCTTTGGTTTACATATCATATCCCAGCTCGCTAGACATTTACCTTATGTGTGTTCATCCTTTTTTGCCCATAAGAATTACCGTCCACTCTTCTCAAAATGTACAAAGATAGTGATTGGAATCTTGATTGTACACATAGCATACATGGGAATAGCATTCAGTGTGGTATTGAGTAAGGTCAATCTTCCAGTATATGAGAGCATAGAGGAGATACCCGACAATCTTTTATCCAATCTTGAAACCAGGGGATCATCAACAGATGGTTTAGTGGTACCTAGAGGGAGGCCTAAATATGTAAATGGAAGACACTCCACTCTGCAACCAAAAGATGTAGCCATATTTTGTGCCTCTTCCTTTGTGATATAGATAGGCACCAGAGATGTTTTGTTAAAATTAACTTTCAGCCCGGTAGCATCACTAAATAGACTGAGAATTTCCTTCAAATTTGCCAATTGGTTTATACAAGCTGGCATGATGAGAAGCGTATCATCCGCGTATTGAATAATAGGGAATTTATGTCCAAAGTCATTATCAATAGGAAGGCTAATCACTCCCCTTTGCCATGCATCATTGTTGACATACTACAAGATTTCAGCTGTGGATACAAATAGAAGCGGTGAAAGTGGGTCACCCTGTCTAACACCACGTTTGCATATGATTTTTTTCTTCCCTGGGACTCCATTTAGCAAAACCGAGGTGGAGGCAGAGTAAAGGATGTTTTTGATCCATGAGAGAAATTTGGGCCCAAAACCAAGAGCAGAGCACATTGCAATAATAGCACTATATTCAACTTTGTCAAAAGCCTTTTCAAAGTCGATTTTCAGAATAATGATGGGTTTCTTTGATAGGTGACATATATGAAGATATTCATATGTCCATGCCAAACAATCATGTATAGTCTTGCCTTTGATGAAACCATATTGGTTCTGATGGAGCATTGGAATAATTTCCTTTTGTAGTCTGTTGGCTAAAAGCTTGGTAAGAAACTTGATAGGCAGACTAACCAGGGATATCGGCCGGAAATCATCCATAAGCATTCGAGTTTAAAGTTTCATGGATTTACATACCCTATAACACGCGAATTGCAAATGTTTATCTGAAAGATATCCTTATCTCTTATACTTCTGCCAACCAGCTGCGAAAACAAAATATATGATATGCATGGGGCTAACGGTTTTTCAACTGCGTGGATTTTTGTTTTTGTTTTTGCGGAGGATTCAACTGCGTAGGTGTATCTGGACCGTGAGAGAAAAATTGTCAACATTCACAAACAAAGCAAATACTTTACAGTACTTAGCAATCTGGATGTGAAAAATAACAGTGAATTATATGTTAGCTAGCAGAAACAAACAAAGCTACACACTACACACAACGGATGCACAGTCCTGCACTTTACTCCAACTGGTGCACCATCTCCAAATTTTATAGACCGTAAAGGTCACGGAAAAGATTTTGCCACTGAAACAAATTCAGAATGGAAAGAAAATTGTATTAGAGACTGTCAGTCGAGATAAAGATCATAGTGTAATCAATAACGAGAAGGATGATATATTTCCATAAAACGAATAGAGTTTATGTTCCATTTCCTCCAAGTGTTTTGAAGTAAAGATCAGAAAGTGCACAATATCAAAGATAATAAGGTCATGGCATGTCAGATTGTGACTACAAAGAAAGAAAATATCAAATATAAGTGTGAGGATCAACTTTTCGATCCTTTATGCAGAAGAGATTAGTTTCAAAAGATTGCATTATGCTAGCATCCATGCTTGTTCGTGTAAAGAGATTCATCAGATTTATTTCAAGCATGAGGATGTGGCATGTATAGTAGCGGAAATAACTCTGAAATCTTCGTCCTGGGAAGGCTATGTGTAAAACGAGACTCCTGGCTGTATTGACTTTTGTTTATATAGGTGATTATCTGACAATTAACAAAACAGGGTCCATAGCTCAGTGGTAGAGCAATTGACTGCAGATCAATAGGTCACCGGTTCGAACCCGGTTGGGCCCTCTTAATGTTGTTTTTATATTTTTGTGTCATTTGTCATCATTCTTATACAGTTATACCCAAGAATCACCCTATTTCATTCAGTTAATGTCTTTAGATTTTGTTACGGTGGATAAAGCATTCAAGTTTTGCACTAGTAATGCATTCATTTTACTTAATACGAAGCTGATCTCCTGTCGTTCTTCTGATAGTGAAAGGAAGGCATATACTGTGTGTGTACATATCACAAGAAGCCCCTCAATGCATGCAACATCACAAACAGCAGGAACAAGCAAGAATCGATGGATAACACAGATGCTAGTAGTAGGTACCTTTGGAGGACTCCTGCACGAGCACGATATGCATGGCGTTGTTGTTTGGTGGCAGCTGCAGGCGGAGCGGCATGAGCTTCCTGTTGATGGGGCTGCGCGAGCAGATGATCACGTCGTTGAGCCCCGTCTCGTCCTGCAGCCTCTCCAGCAGCTCCTGGAGGCTGGTCCCGTTGAACGTGAAGGAGTGGCCCTCGTCGTCATCGTCCACGTCGCCATTGCCATCCCCAATGTGGTAGTGGATGAGGCGGCCCTCCACCTTGTGCATCGTCACCGGCACCGAGAAAGAGTCCGTCGACTGCATCGGCAAACATGCATGCGCGATGGAGCCAACAATTTAGTTAGTGATCGGCCATTTGGGGTCGTTGGAATCGTGGTGGCGTACGGACCTCGAGCCTGAAGAGGCCGGTGGGTGGCACCAGGGAGCCCGGGGGCGGCGGCGGAGGTTGCGCTACGAACGGGGTCGCCGTACGGTGGTGCGGCGGTAGGTGCGGCCGGAGCGCCGCCGTGGGCAAGGGAGAAGGAGAGGGCGAGGGCGAGCGAGAAGGCGGCTTGTAATGCGGGGGAGAGGAGGGGGCGGAGCTGCTGGAGTCGGAGGATTCAACCGGGTGGGGGTACGGGAGGACCTGGACGATCTCGACGCACCAGAGGATCCACCCGGTATGGCGGTGGTGGGTGACGTCGTGCGTGATGGAGTTGCGCAGCGGCGGGAGGCCGCCGTTGGCTCGGAGGTAGTTGCCGTAGCGCGTCTGGAGGCGGGCGTGCTTGCCGTCGCGGACGGGGACCCACTCGACGGAGGAGTCGAGGCGGTGCGGCAGCGTCTGGAGCACCTTGCGGCCGGTGAGGCCGAGGAGGAAGGGCTCGTTGGAGGCGGTGAGGTAGCGGCCGTAGCGGCTGCGGAGGCGGATGACGCCGGGGGCGTGCGGGACGGGCTCGACGGTCCAGCGCGCGTTGGGGGAGGCGGCGTTGCGGTCCTGCTGGACGTGGGACTCGTCGTCGTCGGCGTACATGTACTTGTCGTGGTGGCCACGCAGCCGCACCGTCTTGGCGCGCTCGAACAGCTCCATCCGCCCGCCCGCCGACCCCGGCAGCCTCGCGCTCGCGCCTGCGTTTCCGCTGTCTCGGAGCTGTCGTGGAGAGATGCCGACGGAGGACACGTCCGACGGCTGCCGCGGCGGTGGTGAGCTCCGGGAGTTGCGCTGCGCCGCGAGGACCGGGTATTCTCGGACACGCCACGGGCGCGCCGGAGTTGGTGCGTCGTGACGGACTAACGGTCAGCAGCAGTTGGCCTGCTGGGTCGATCCGTTTGCGTTAAGACACGTTCCGCTATTTCCACGAAGCATATCGACTAGGTTTGATCCTTGACACTTCTCCGGCACACGAACCTCGCAGAGGCAGACCATATCCCCCTCTTCCTCCTTCGTCCGCGGCCCCGTCTTTGCCTCGCTGCCATTACTTCCTCAAGACCTCAACCTCGCATATATACCACGTGCGTGCTACTGGCGACAATAAGGGTAATCCTATATGCCACACCTGATTTTGCCAAATTTTCCATGTAGCTAAGCAGTTTCAACAAATTATAAAATTACTGAAGTGCAGCACAATTCAGCAACCACGTACAAACTACGAACTGAGCGTTAGCCTAAGAACTTACCGCGATGCAAGGTGCTTAGAGCATCTTCAATCGCGTCCCCAAATCGATTTAGTGTGCGTCGGACGTTTCATCGTCCACAACCATGCGTTCCAAAGCCCTATTTGATCCGACGCGTGCTAATACGATGTACGGCGTCCGAACCCGTCGCCGCTACACACGGGACACTGCGGGGGCGCCAGGCGGAACCAAAATCCGCGTCGTGAGTGGCGGGCTAGTTACATCAGCGACACAGATCAATTTCGCTTCTCCCGCCACTCCCTCCCGATGGTGATAAACAGGAGCTAGAAGGCAAAGTCGACGTGTTGAGCCATCATACATGCACAGTTGAACATCTTTCATGGCTACCATGTCAAACTTGAAAACAGAGCGGATAGCGATAATACCCCGTTGACAAAGTTTGTATGCCGCTGCCCCTTCTCTTGTTTCTTTCTATGTGGCTATCAGGGACGGAGCCAAGAATGAAGTATAAGGGGGGCAATCTTAGTATGACGGGGACATAACTAACTAAAATTACACAAATAATGAGCTGTCATGCCTTGTGTTCAAAGGAAAATCATGAACATAGGAGGGTTGCGCCCCCCTCCCCTCGTCCCCCTTGTCTCTCCATCCCTGGTGGCTATACATGATAGTTTTTTCACTTCCTTTGATTAGTTGACTAACCCTAACCCTAACTCTATGCATGTATCGGGCGCATTCGGAAGTCAATAAAGAATTCACCTTGCTACATTGCCATGACAAGCTCAAAACTTACGAGGAGTGGAGGTTGACGCGTCTCTCATTGGCGAAGGGCAAAGATGCCCTCATTGATCTGGCTCGCAGCATCGACATGGTGACCTATCGGCAATAAGGCATCCAAAGTCGCCGCACTTGAAGCAGCACCGACCGACAAGATCCAGTCGTCGATCAACAAGTTCATCGCCGATGTCTCGGCAAACCTGCTCATCCGCGACAAGAAGGCCGACGAGAGGTGAGTGACACTACCCAAAAAGCAAAAAAGAGAAGATACAGATCGAGAAGAAGCGTGTCGCCGTGAAGAAACGTAAAGAGGACTTCATGTTCTTGACAGCGTCGACATCGGGAATGGATCCCCGGGTGCTGGCGGCGCACAACTTCTACAAGTAAGTCCTTAGACCATACATCGACGGTGCTGGCGGCGCACAACTTCTACAAGTAAGTCCTTAGACCATACATCGACGACTACAAACACTGGTTAATTATGTGCCATCCATCCTATCTTGGTATCTCTCCACTCCAGGTTCTATCTTTTCTCGGAGGTACTATCATCCTCGTCACATTCACACCTCTAGCACTTGGATTCACTTTGGGAACTTAAATTTAAACGGTCATTTGTGTCAAATTAGACGCCAAATTCGCCATCAATAAGAACAACTAATATGGAATTGGTTGACGGAAATTTAGTTTTAAAGCACAGTTAGCCTTGTAAAAACAATAGAAACTACGATACCATATTTGACTTGTAACAAATTGTAATTCTGAAGCACAATGAAACTTGCACGAAACCATACAAACTATGATAGCATCTTTGACTTGTTTCGTGTCAACTTAGAGCATCTCTAGCAGAGCCCGTATATGTCCGAACCGAAAAAACGGAGTTCAGTCTCCCGAAAAGCGAATTGAGAGCGTATTTGGGCACGACGCAGAACAGAAACTGTAAACTCAAACCGAACTCGCGAAAATCAAACGACGTGGGAAATCTATCGACGGGGATTGCAGTCGATTTCATCCGATCAAGCTTAATTCGATCATAATTCACACTAATAGTGGCAAAATACAATCGCATTGGACCTAAATTACTTACTACTGACCTAATTAGACTAGAAATTAAGGTTCCCGGCGACTATACTGTCACCGGGCGGCGGCGGAGGGTTTTTCGACGCCGCCGGTTGCTAGGCGACGACGAGGGCCACCAGCTTGATGGCCGCCGCGCCGGAGGCACCCTCGCAGAGCAGAGGCGGTCCGTCTGCATCGTCGGCGTCGCCGCTCGGGGGCAACGGCGGCAGCGGCGGGCTGCACCCGCCGGCAGCGGGGGGCTCCTCCGCTTCCCCAGCCGCTGCTGCTGCGGCCGCCGCCTCCGCAGTCGCAGCCGCCTCCGCGCGCGCTTGAAGGTGGCGCACCATTAGGTCCGGCCACTTGCGGCCGGCCCGCTTCCATGCACCGTCGGAGCGCGCCCTCCTGTCGCGCTCCGTCTCCGTCCGTACGCCCGGCGGACGACGACTTGACCTTCCGGCGCCGGATCGGCCGCCGCCCCTACCCACAGCGACTTGACCTTCCGGCGCCGGATCGGCCGCCGCCCCTACCCACGTGTCTAAAAAGCGTCATTTCGCACGGCGGGGTGGTGGCCGTAGCGGCGGAGCAACGGGGATTGCTCGTCGAAGCGGCGGCGGGCTGCGGCGGCGGGAGAGGAGCGGCGGGAGGGGAGTAGGGTTTCCGATCCGAACTCCCCTCCGCAAACCCTTTTAATAGGGGCCGTGCGGGGGATTTCTCGGGCCCCTGAACTTCCAGTTCGGGCCGGCCCATGTTTATGGGCTCTGATCTGCACGCATTTCAGCCCGAACCCGTAAATCCGCCGGAAAAGTTCGGTTCCGACGGGATTTACGGGCTCTGTTAGAGTTGCTCTTACACATATTATTTTGATGCATCCGTGAAAGATCTTGGAATATAGTAGAAACATAATTAAAGCACGTAAAACATCTTTGAAAGTTCATTGAAATTATACGCTTAAACAATCACATGTAGTGTGTCAAAAAATTGAGCGAATGTTGTTAAAACCACAAAGAAACACGTGTCAAGCAAAATGAAGCGAGAGTAGTCAGACCACAAGGATCTTGTTGGAGATAAGCAAGTAGTCAGGGCTTAGGACTCAAGACTATGGAAGACAAGTACGGAAGGCTAGATAATAAAGATTTTTCAAGCAGCTAACTCGGGCAGAACACAAACGGATAGTGGAGGCCATTGCTCATGAAAACCACGTCACAGATGATAAACCAGAGAGGTTTCACTAAGTTCCAAAAAATGGAATTTCAACTTTACAAAATGTATCCAATATTGGTCTTCTTTGCAAGATCTTGCCACCATGAATCAGACCTCCAGGTCAAACATAAAGATGCCTCAAATTTCAAAATCAAATTTGAATGCATTGGTCAGTGTAAGTGATACGAGGGACAAGCTGGGATGGGTTGTCACCCACATGGAAATAAACTACAAATGTGGGAGAAAAAATAAAATAAGGGAGATAATCTGGATGCGCTTATCTTTATTCTGCAATTGCATCCCCGAAAGAAATACATATCTCTCAACTAGACCTCTTCGCTAGCTTCTGGACAGCTTGGAGGATTTCTAAAATTTCAGAACGAATATCAGTATTTCTAGATTACATTGATGTGGTTGTGCGCTTGTTCAAGTACTCCATTGCCACGGCAGCATGGAAGGCTGCTCCTACCGGGAGCACACCCTCATCGATCACAAAGTTAGGAGAGTGAAGCGGATGCACCCCGGTCGTCATTGCCTCGTCGTGGATTCCGATCATGAAGAATGCAGCAGGGAACCTTTGCGCGTAGTACGAGAAATCCTCTGCGGCCATGATTGGATCAGTTACCTTGACGTTGTCTTCTCCAAGCATTGCCCCTGCCACTGCTCTGGCATGATCATACATCCCTTTGTCGTTGACGGTGGCTGGGTATGGCCGGCGCTCCTCTTCCATGAAGTCGACGGTCACTATACATCGGTTCATGATGGCGTGTGATTCGATGATCTTCCAAAGAAACAGAACGTTACCAGTGATAGAATTTTAGTTACTTGGATATAAAATGCAGGCTTTTTACTGGGCAGTCTACGATTGAATAGGCCTTTGGAATTTAAGATGGGTTGGGGATGCAAAGCGTTTATTTGATCAATTTACCTCCTTTATCCTCTTTTTAAGATAGGATAGACCTTCTGTTGTCAAGCTCCTGAAGGTGCCACCGAACGATACCGTCTCTGGAATCACATTGTAAGCATCACCTCCATTTACGAATGTTACAGAGATTACCTGAAAGTACGGAAACAAGATCATATCATTTGCAAAGGAACGCATCTGAATATGCATAAATTTGGACATAATGTATATAGGTTGGATATTTAGGGCACACAATGCAGCTGGTGTAAGCATTCAATGCTAATCACATACTGCAGCCTGGAGGGGATCGATCTCGCGGGCTACAATTGTCTGGAGGCTGATGATGGCAGAGGATGCCATAACGATGGGATCTACAGCATGATGCGGGCTCGCTGCATGTCCACCTTTTCCGATGACCGTTACAAAAAACCGGCCCGATGCTGCCATGAAGGGCCCTGGCCTGGAGGCGACTGTACCCACTGGAAGGCTTGGGTCGACATGCAGACCGAAAATGGCTGACACATCGTCTAGAACACCTTCTTCTAGAACATGGTACGCCCCGGCATACCCTTCTTCTGCTGGCTGGAAGACAAGCTTCACAGTACCCTGATCAAAACAAGAAACAACTGTGAGTTACCAAATTAGAGGGATTAAGAACCAGTGTTAGAGAGATTACATGAATCAGATTAATGTTGTTTGAGCTTAAGTAGGACAGTAGATATATACAAATTTAAGTGAATACACATGATTTCCAGTTGTCATGTAAGCATCAGATTCTCTAATCTGGTCACACAATGCTAATACCTTGATGTCATCCTTCCGAGACTGAAGTAGCTTAGCAGCTCCAAGAAGCATTGACGTGTGAGCATCATGTCCGCAAGCATGCATTTTTCCACTTTCCTGGCTTTTGTATTCCCAATCTACCAATTCCTGTGA
This sequence comes from Lolium perenne, assembly GCF_019359855.2. Lineage (NCBI taxonomy): Eukaryota > Viridiplantae > Streptophyta > Magnoliopsida > Poales > Poaceae > Lolium > Lolium perenne. Next base: position 149,556,587 of record NC_067245.2, read on the forward strand.
AGTGGCAAGAAAAGTATAGTTATTCATAAAGCTTGTAATGGTGAGTCCTCACAAAGGTGTATAAACAGCTAGCGAAACACAATGGCTCATTGTCGGACGGAAATACATAATAGTAGTGCTTCACTCCAAGGTTTTACGACTCTTACCTGAAATAGCACCAAAAGTAGAATACTGTTCGGTCTGTTCGTAACGATTATGTTCTGTAGATGGACACAATCTGATGCTTAAATTTGGTTGTTACTTTTCTCCAGCAATCATAAAGTGAGTGTTACTTTTCATATAGATATGTTCATAAAGACAAGGTAAATTCTTATTCGCAACAAAAAAAAAAGTCAAGGTAAATTCTGACACTAACAAAATTCTCATGATATAAGTCTAATGCTATTTTCATTTGTCCAATCTTATATACAACTCAAAGTTAGAGAATTATGACTACACACTTTCCCTCATCTATCTAGGAATGAAGGTGAAATTTTCTCACTGTCCTCTGTTTCTTGCATGCAGTTGGGTTTACAAAATAGCCTCGCTTGTAGATTAGTTAACATCCATTCGGTTCTGTGATGAGATGATGAAAATGATGTTTGATTGGTTCCCTGATTGGTGTTACAAGTTTTAAACTTAAACGGTGTTACAAGTTTCACCACCGAACAGAACAATAATGAAAATATAGAACTACTATTGGATACATGTTGGAATTGGCAAATAAATAACCAACCCCCACTCCGCGATCTGAGTATCCGACCAACTGCATGTCCACATCCCCACATTGAGAAGAAAAATTAGAAGCAGGCGACATGGACAAGTGCAAGCAAGAGGTAAAATTGAAAAGATCATGCCTACCAGCAAATGGCGTTGTGCCTTGTCCTGCTACTGAACTGATGCAACAATATTTTCCCTAGTGTTTTAGAAAACGGTACTACTGATAATCGATTTGCTCAACCACATCTCAGTGAATATTACTTTGAGTGATGGAGTGAGTATAACCTTGTACCATCTCGATTGTATGAATCACTTTGAAATATCAATGTTCCGATGAAGTTCCAAAACAAATGGTTGAAGTCAACGGCTTGTATTCCAGTCTGCGGTCGATGGAATTGCTCCGCAAAGAACTCGCCTAGCCTAATTACAGTACTGCATACGAAAAATGCCTCGGAATCGGGTAGCCTGAGTACCTGCAAGGGGAGCGCGTCCATGTCGGCCCGGAGCGCAACGACGGGCCCAGCGCCGCCCCCGCCAACAATCTTGGCCACCACGCCCGTCTTGGCGACGGGCCACGAGTAGGGCACGCCGATTGCGTCCAGCTCGGCGCGGACGAGCTCGCTGGTGCGGTACTCCTCGAAGGCCAGCTCGGGGTGCTGGTGGATGCGCCGCCGCACGCCTCGCAGCCATGTGGCGAACCCGGGCTCGCGCGCCGCGCCCAGGAGGTCACTGGCCGGCACCGGCGTGGCCGCGTGCGGCGAGATGAGTGCCAAGAGGAGGAGGAGGAGAGGGAGGAGAGAGGAGGAGGAGGATGCCATTGGAGGAGTGGCTCAGCTTCCTCTCGCGGATTCTGTTGAGGGCGTCTAGCAAAGAGGAAAATGAGAGCACCAGTGTCATATCTCGTCGCCTTAGACCAACTCCACACTTCTTCTTTTTTTACAACGGAATTTTATGTCAGGCGCTCTGATTCCTTTGTGCTCAGCTCTCTTTCGCGAATTCTGTTGAGGAATCACGCACAGTTACATGTGCAATCGAATCAAACTTTCAAACACTGTATTTGTGACATCGCTGATGCATGAAAAGGAGAGATTTTAAACTTGAACACATCCCGTTCCTCAGAAACCGTCTAGTCTCCCGAGGTAGAGTCAAGGCTTTTCAACGTGTGACTTCAACACTTTTTTTGAATAGTTTTTAGCTCCTAGTACTATATAAATCCCCTCTTAACTCAGCTCTAGGGTTAGAAGATCACAAAATTGAGATTAAACTTAATTAGCATGTGCGCCTTCCTCCTATGTGGGAATCCATATCCGTAAACACAATGAAGATGCAAGAATGGCACCACCAAACTGCCACCACCGCAATCAGGAAGAAACCAATCCACAACCTCATCTTCAACACAACAAAATGAGGATCAAGGCAATGCAAGACCTCCTCCTCGCAGCAACAATCATGATGATGCACATAGATTTGGGAAGCTAAAATATACTATGCCCAACCTCAAGGGAGAAGATGTCGAGGCATGCCTATCATGGGAACTTGAGGTTGACCAAGTCTTGCGCACCCACAACCAATCTGATGAGAAGAAAGTGACTATGACACCACTTGAGTTTGAGGACTATGCTAATGTGTGGTGGAAACAAGTGACCTAAGGCGTGAAGAGAACCTTCAAAAACCCATTGCAGCATGGGAAGAGATGAAATGGAAATGCATGCTCACTTTGTTCCATCACACTCAAGCAGAACACAAACAGATAGTGGAGGCCATTTTCAATGGAAGAGTAAGTTCTACCTTATACTAATCCAGATCATATCTGAACATGATACAAAGTCAACCTGATTCAATCAAAACTTTGAGAGTGTCTTATTAAGCCATCATTAGGATATCAATACATATTATCATAAGTACAGACGCAAAGGTAGAAATTAAGTCCATAATATATGAAGTAGATACTTAATGTTTTGTGAGTATAACGTTGCATAGAGCTATCCTCGCAAAAAAGATCGTTGATTTGGGCAAGGACACATGCATGACAGTTCATTTGATATGTACTGCATTACACTTGGTACGGGCTGGTCTCAATGGATTCTGGTCCTATTTTGAACAAGCAATCGACTCTACTCTTCTCTTGTTGAAGGAGCCATCCCTGCTGAAGGGCTGTCCGCAAAGTACTCAGGGTGCTTCAAGTTCACACCATGCTGAAAAAAATCACAGAAGCGCAAATCAGAAATGAAGGATGCATCATCTGCTGCATTTCTTAACCAAAAAAACACAGCATATATTGCATTGTCAGTATAAGCTGGTTCGTAAATGTATATTGTACATGAATGTGCTGGAATGGTGTCCAGCAGCTATAATCTAGAGTTAACATCACGATAAGTAGGATTTTAATCTGACATGACCATATTTTCAAGATAGATATTGTCATGCGAGTCACAAATGCTAGCTTCTGATGTGATTTGTTGCTGTCCTGATGATAAAGTCCAGACCGAGGTGTGTCACAGAAAAGCACATACAATGAAAACTCAGAGATTTATTTTGAAGATATGTGGCTAGTGACTACATGGCTCTGCAAGGTAAAGGATGCCTTTTCGGTGAATTTTGGCTAGAAGTTTGGGGCAGAAGGTAAATTGATTCTGAACTTCGAGGAGCATAATCGTTGCCATCCTGACCAGTGACATGTAACTAAAGATGATTAGGATACTACCATGCTGCCAACACCCATCGATAAAAGAGCCACGTTTCAAGCTTTGATGAATGCCATCATCCACCCCTTTCTTCGGAATTTTTTTAGTTTGTATTTGTGAATTTATAGGGTTGTGAGAATTTTGGAGCATAAATGAATCAATATGATATATTTGGACCAACATCAAGCAATCTTCTTAGTCTAAAACGGTTAACTAAAGCCAGTCTATGCTAGTGAACTTTTGCAGGTTTACAAGTGCAGGGATTCAAGTCCTGATAAAAAGTAACTGGCTATATTGTTATCCTGTGTCCAAACCAGATAATCTGCACCGTCAGATATGGGAGGAAGCAGTGAATGGCGCACTACTGCATAAGGAAAAAATATTCAGAGATCGGATATTGTCGGAAAATGGCTTACCTCAAGCAAGGCTTTAGAAATATCATCCATTGTCAATACAAGACGTCTATCCTGAAGTATCATAAAACTTATCATCACAGTGCTTGATGTCATGCTAGGAATAACATAAAGCATTCAGCTGTCAAGTACATTCACCTTCGGTTGTTTGCTCTTGTTGTCTTTGATAGGTGCTGCTACCCTGGCTTTGCAGTGCCTAGTTTATAGGAAAGAATCACGGAACAGCAAATTAGTATCCATGCTATACTGCATATGAGTTGTGACTTAGGACATAATAGACCAAAAATAGTTTTGCCTTTAAAATAGTCGAGACTCGAGAATAAATACAAGGTTCAAAATAGTTTATCCTAATCATCAGTACAATACATATGTTTTAGACCAGTACATTAATGCATAGTAGCAAAGGTACACATGCAAATAGCTTTGCCTTTAAAATAGTCGAGACTCGAGAATAAATACAAGGTTCAAAATAGTTTATCCTAATCATCAGTACAATACATATGTTTTAGACCAGTACATTAATGCATAGTAGCAAAGGTACACATGCAATGCACGTTTTGTCTATTATAACGTCTTCCAGTACATAATGCTGCTACACTTGAAACTCCTCTGGGTTTTTGATATAAATAACAAATTAGGTGGCCATGACTAAGAAATAAAATTATGTTGTACAATCCTTCATACATTAAAAGAGGGATAGTAAAGGATAATTAGTAGGGTTTTATTTAGTACAATTTCAATAATATGAACCATAATATGGTAACCATATGAGAATTATTTTATAACAATACATCCTATAGAGACACAAATAAGGTCATCAACCATACAGTCATGACTACAACAACAACAACAACAACAACAACCAAGCCTTTCAGTCCCAAACAAGTTGGGGTAGGCTAGAGTTGAAACCCATAAGATCTTGAAGCCAAGAAATAAAAATATACCATGCAATTCTTCATAATTTAAAAAGAGAGGTTGTAAAGGATACTTAGTAGGGTGTTATTTAGGGATCAAATGCTCATCTAAAGCATAAATTCCGAATATTCAACTTAGTTGAGCTACTTTCTATTACAGTTAAGAATTGAGATGCCATGTTCTGTTAAATGACTTGATCAGGAGAAACTGACGGAGGAACTTGATAGTGGGATGCAACTGAACTGGTCATTTCTCAGATTCAGTAGGACATTACAACAAGTTTTGGACCATTCAGCCTTACCAAGAACTCGAGGAGGAGGGGAGCAGTAATGGAGCATTGGAGTGGCTTGAGTAACAGGGGAGGGCCTCAGAACTGAGTTGATTGGCATATCGGCAGTCTAATAAAAAAAACTAACCTTGGAAGGAAATCGAAAGATATCGTATTTTAAAGGTTCTAACAGAATATAATGGAGTACTAATACAACATGAGAAACTCCTCTTTTTGTACCACTCAATATGGAAAGAACCAAAAATTCATCATCACTGTCCACTGTGGCATGGTAATTTGCAAGAGCAGTGTTATTACATAGTTAATATATTGTTGTATGATTGTATATCCAGCGATTCTTAGTTTTAGTGACTTGTCTTGAAAGTTAAGGAAGGAACATTAGTAATAATATCTAGCAGTTGGAAAGGGTAGAAAATTGCTGTTATCAGAAACAGAACATAGTTGATAACACAGGGGCTCAGATTGTTAAGAACAGATCAACAGATAACTAGCAGCATAAAATGTTCTGCCAAAGGATGAATTTATATTTCATCACTGTCCATGAGTAAGTCTGCTAGGGTACTATATGGCATATGCTATGTTGCATACTATATAAGAAAAAAGTTACAGGAAAAGAAAGTACTTGTAAAGTATGCACAACATACAACTGCATTGGCAAACGAACAAAAGAATGACCAGAAGATTCACATACTGGAGAGAATCGCTTGCAATGTCTGAGACAAACTTTTGAGCGGCTACAGCAACCAGCCTCGTTCTGTAGAACAACACCACAACATCACAACAACATCAAATCTGTGTAACTGTGTAACTCATGTGGGCCAATAAGGCGATAATCACCAATACAAGTCAACGGGAGGATGAATGGCAATTTTATTTCTGACTAAAGCCAGTTGCTAAAATAACCACCCAATGTGGCTTCATTGTTAACATGCATCGCGAATTTCAGTTAGATTTTCCTCAAATTCCTAGAGCAGCAAACGAGTCTCAGCTGAATTACCGATTCAGCCATTAGATCTTCTTGGAGATTGAAGGTGTAGCGATCAGTACTTACAGGCGTAGGTCGGGGGAGTGGAAGCCGCTGCGGCCAAGGTAGTGCTCCACCAACTCGTCCGGAATCTGCCGCGCCACCGAATCAAACGCAGAATTCGGTGAAATGAGCGGGTATAAAGGGCACGAGAGCGCCACCGTACCGTGGGAGAGTAGTCCATGAGGGAGGAGAGGAACTCCGTGAGTATGGCCTCGTCGTCGTGCCGCCCGTCTCCGCTTCCGCCGGCGGCACCCATGGACGAGGGGGCACCCGGGACCATCCCGCCGCCGCCGCCACCGCCACCGCCACCGCCACCGCCATTGTTGCTTCCCATCATCCCTCAATCCTCCCGTCCGCCGCGTCGCTGCCTTCCTCCAGAGCAGGCCTAGCAAAGGGCAATAAAGGGCCAGCACAAATGAGCCCATTCTGCGCATATCAGTATCAAAAGATATCAGGCCCAAAAGTATTGCAAGCGCAGAAGACTTACCAATTTTATGGAAATAGCTAAATACACTAAAATCTATCAAAAAAATATAATCTAAATACAGTAAAATCAAATCATATACTTCCTCCATCTATAAATAGATGTCTCAGGTTTGTCTGAATCTAGATGTATCTATACACTAGATAAGTCTAGATACATCTAGATTTAAACAAATCTCAGGCATCTATTTATAGACAGAGGTAGTACTAGTCTTTAAGTGGTATCTATTTGTTTTTTTTGAAACAAAATATATTAAGCTAGCAAGCCGCCTCATTAAAAACCTTCCAGTCCCCTTCGGTACCCTGGTAAGGAAAATAGTGCGTCTGGAACTTGCTGCTACCAATTCATATCACCGTTACATCGTTTAAGAGAGGTTGAAGAATAAAGCTAGGGGGTTCATCGACCCAGTTACAATCTAACTGAATTTTAAAACACTCCCGAGCTAGACTATGAGCTACCATATCTGCCTCTCTTAAGCAGTGCCGAAACGAGACCTCGCCTATAGAGACAGCCAAATCAACACAATCCTCATAAACCGCCGTCGCCTCCGAGCTCCATTAGTATACCCCTGTACATGATTCGATCGTCTCCATAGAGTCTGATTCCGCCACAATTACATTGCATCCCCTATCTCGAGCCAATCTCAGTCCTTCCTTCATAGCGTAGGCCTCCGCCATCGTCGCCGAGCCAATATGTGGTAAGTAATACGAGCTCGCTGCTATAAAATTTCCCTTGTAGTCTCGCAGAACGGCGCCAATAGCACCTGCATGCAAATCTTGAAAGTAAGAGGCGCCTACATTTAATTTCACTTCTCTAGGTTTCGGCTTCTCCCATTTTATGCCCGAGACCCTGTTCTTCTTTGTAAGTACCGCAGCATTGGCCGTGATCGCCAGTATAGACATCCTACATCTGTTTAAGGGAGGCACATCTTCAGCTCGTGTGCGCCTTCTCCGAAGCCACCACAAGTACCAACATGTGATCATCACAAGCTCCTTGAGGTTTATTAAGTCGAGACCCAGCACCTCATTCGTGTCTTGGCGCAAAAAATGTTCAAGGACTGCCGACCCCGATCTGTCAACTATAGTAGCCTCCTCAATAAGATGTTGGATGTTCAGGCTATGCCAAACTTCTCTGGCCGCTGGACACTCAAACAGGAGGTGCTTAATATCTTCCACATGCGTAGTACAGATAGGGCATGCTGCAGTATCTCCTATGTGCCTGTTTGCCAAGATACATTTCAATGGTATAATACCATGTAATGCCATCAAAATAAAGATTTTCACTTTGCTTGGGACTTGCAGTTTCCACAGAATACTCCAGACATGGTTTTGAGCTGAACCGCCTGGGAGAGCTAATTGCCCAGCTCTCGGTGCAAATTGGTGCTTCCACTGAATATAATAACCCGATTTCACCGTATACCTTCCATGCCTTGTTCCTTTCCAAGCAATAAAATCATCAAATCCATAATTATTGATAGGTATTTGGAGAATTCTCTCAACATCCATTGGATTAAAAATATCCTGTAGCAAATCTTCATCCCAAGTGGCTGTGATTGGACTTATAAGTTCATGTACTTTTGTGTATAACACCCCACTGAAAGGACACGGATGTCGCCTAGAGGGGGGTGAATAGGCGATTTAAACTTTTACGAGATGGGCTTAACAAATGCGGAATAAAACTAGCGTTTACTTTGTCAAGCCCAAAGCCTATATACTATAGTTCACCTATGTGCACCAACAACTTATTCTAAGCAATGGTTCATCTATGTGCACCAACAACTTATGCTAATCAATGAAAGCAAATTATGTGATAGCAAGATATATATATAACTTCAAGCACGATGGCTATCACAAGGTAAAGTGCATAAGTAAAGAGCTCGGGTATAGAGATAACCGAGGCACGCGGAAGACGAAGATTTATCCCGAAGTTCACACTCTTGCTAGTGCTAATCTCCGTTGGAGAGGTGCGGTGGCTGATACGTCTCCAACGTATCTATAATTTCCGATGTTCCATGCTTGTTTTATGACAATACCAACATGTTTTGTTCACACTTTATATCATTTTCATGCATTTTCCGGAACTAACCTATTAACAAGATGCCACAGTGCCAGTTCCTGTTTTCTGCTGTTTTTGGTTCCAGAAAGGCTGTTCGGGCAATATTCTCGGAATTGGACGAAATCAACGCCAAACCTCCTATTTTTCCCGGAAGCATCCAGAACACCGAAGAAGAGTCGGAGAGGGGCCAGGGGGCCACCACACCACATGGCGGCGCGGGCCAGGCCTAGGCCGCGCCGGCCTAGGGTGTGGCGCCTCCAGGTGCCCCCCTGCGCCGCCTCTTCGCCTATAAAAGCCCTTTCGACCTAAAAACGCAGTACCGATTGACGAAACTCCAGAAAGACTCCAGGGGCGCCGCCACCGTCGCGAAACTCCAATTCGGGGGACAGAACTCTCTGTTCCGGCACCCTGCCGGACGGGGAATTGCCCCCGGAGCCATCTCCACCGCCGTCTTCACCGCCATCTTCACCGCCATCGCTGCTGCTCCCATGAGGAGGGAGTAGTTCTCCATCGAGGCTCGGGGCTGTACCGGTAGCTATGTGGTTAATCTCTCTCCTATGTACCTCAATACAATGATCTCATGAGCTGCTTTACATGATTGAGATTCATATGAGTTTTGTATCACTACTATCTATGTGCTACTCTAGCAATGTTATTAAAGTAGTTCTATTCCTCCTGCACGTGTGTAAAGGTAACAGTGTGTGCACCGTGTTAGTACTTGGTTTATGCTATGATCATGATCTCTTGTAGATTATGAAGTTAATTATTGCTATGATGGTATTGATGTGATCTATTCCTCCTACATATGCATGAAGGTGACAGTGTGCATGCTATGTTAGTACTTGGTTTAGTCTATTGATCTATCTTACACTATAAGGTTACTTAAACATGAGCATTATTGTGGAGCTTGTTAACTCCGGTATTGAGAGTTCGTGTAATCCTACGCAATGTGTTCATCATCCAACAAGAGTGTAGAGTATGCATTTATCTATTCTGTTATGTGATCAATGTTGAGAGTGTCCACTAGTGAAAGTCTAATCCCTAGGCCTTGTTCCTAAATACTGCTGCGTTACTACTGCTTGTTTCTTGTTTCTTTGCGTTACTACTGCTGCAATACTACCACCATCAACTACACGCCAGCAAGCTATTTTCTGGCACCGTTGCTACTGCTCATACTTATTCATACCACCTGTATTTCACTATCTCTTCGCCGAACTAGTGCACCTATTAGGTGTGTTGGGGACACAAGAGACTTCTTGCTTTGTGGTTGCAGGGTTGCATGAGAGGGATATCTTTGACCTCTTCCTCCCTGAGTTCGATAAACCTTGGGTGATCCACTTAAGGGAAAACTTGCTGCTGTTCTACAAACCTCTGCTCTTGGAGGCCCAACACTGTCTACAGGAAAGGAGGGGGAACGTAGACATCAAGCACTTTTCTGGCGCCGTTGCCGGGGAGGAAAGGTAAAAGGTACTCACACTCCGGACCTCGGCTACTAAGCTATTTCCCGCCATTGTAAGTACTCGAAGCTATTACCTTTAGATCCTGCAATTGCAACTTTTTGTTTCTTGTTTACACTAGTTAGGCATAATGGAAAACAACAAAAAAATTGGTGAGCTTTTTAGTCTTTTTCCTGATTTAGAATTGTTTGATGCAAAAATTAAAAAACCTATGGAACCTTATTTGCATGTTAGTAGCGATGTTATTAGTATGAATGCAATTACTGCTAATGCTATGAAAAAGTCTAAGCTTGGGGAAGCTAGTTTTTGTGATCTTTTTAGCTTCCCATCTTTAGGGGAGAAAATTTGTTCTGATAATGCTTTATCTCCCATATGCGATAACTCTAATGATGCTTCTGATATTTTGAATCCACCTGCTGAAAGTATTCCGTATAAAATACCTATGAAAATTATTGAACGTGTTATGGACAATCACTATAAAGGGGATGGAACTGTCCATCCTAGAGATCATTTACTGTTTTTGCACGAATTATGCGGGTTATTCAAGTGTGCAGGTATCTCTATGGATGAAGTGAAGAAGAAGCTATTCTCCGTTTATTTATGCAGTAAAGCGGCGCATTGGTATAAATTGTTGGAGAATAGGCATTCTCTTGGTTGGGAGGAAATTGCATCTCTCTTTTATTCTAAATTTTATCCTCCGCATGAAGTGCATATTGATAGGAATTATATTTATAACTTTTATCCTCGTGATGGAGAGAGTATTTCTCAAGCGTGGGGGAGATTGAAATCTCTAATGCTCAAATGTCCCATTCATGAGCTCCCCCGTAATGTTATTGTTAATAATTTTTATGCGAGGCTTTCAGGACAACACAAGGACTATCTGGACGCGTGTTCGGAAGGATCTTTCACAAGCAAAGAGGTTGAAGCTAGGTGGGATCTTCTTGATCGGATTGAGGACAACGCTGAAGGATGGGAGAACAATGAAGGTAAAGAGTCAGGTATAAATTATGATTATGAATGCATTGAAGCTTTTATGGATACCGATAAATTTCGAAATATGAGTGCTACTTATGGTCTTGACTCTCAAGTTGCTGCAAATCTTTATAAAGCCTTTGCTTCTCATTTTGAATTGCCTAAAAATAATTTTGATAAGTATCATGAACCTTTTAAAGAGGCTTGCATGAAGAATGAAATTGTTGTTAATTATTGCAATAAGCATGCTCAAACTCCTAAGAATGCTATTTCCTATAAGCATGTTAATTTTTGTGGAATACATAGACCTTGTGGAATTAATCAAATCAAAGATGAATATTGTATCCATCATGCTAATGAAAAAACTAGAAAGTGGTTTAGGGCTCTAGATGATCTTGGTAAAAAAGTTTGTGCCCTCTATCCTTTTATTTGTGAAGTTTGCCATGAAGTGGGTCATTTTAATTTTCAATGCTCCTCCAATGATAATTTGAACCCAATGAGTGCTGCAAACTTGTATTGTGATGATGAAATTACTCCTAATCAGCATGATGAACTCACTTTATTTTTGGGGTGTGAAGAATTGTCGAGAAAAATCTCTTTGTTACATATGAGTGATCTTGATATTGATGATGTCCTGCATGGGTGTTTTTCTTATTGCATTGATAATAGCCATACAAATGCTTACATACAAAATATTTTAGAAGATGACACCTTGCCAAAATATGATAGGACCGCTGTGTGTTTTCAACTAATTAATGAAAAGGAGGGATCCTCCCAAGTTTCTTCTATTGTTTCTGAAAGTAAATCAGGTTATGCGGACAAGCTACCCTTCAAGCCTCTTCCTCCTAAAGAAGGAAATGAGGAGAAGGAAGAGAAGAAGAAGAAGAAGAAGGGAACGAAGAAGAAGAAGAAGGAGAATAAAAAGAAAGAGGTAACGGCGTATCCTCGCGTGAATGAGATAACGCTAGGTAACCGTAAGTATGTTGCTCCTAATGATTATTGTGATAATGAATCTGAATACGATGATCTTCCTATGCCCTTTACATACATTAGCAATCATGATTTGAATGAACACACTACTTTTGATATATATTGCAAATCTCTGGGAAACTAATTCTGAAAATGATGATAATAATTGCCATAGTGTCAGTGCTATCCATGCTTCCTCCCATAATAATATAGAAAGCTGTAAGCTTGGGGAAGAGGTGTTTGAAAATCCTTTTGCTACTGATCATTATGTGTTTGATACATCTCCTTCTAATAACAATGATGGTATGGTCATAGATAAACCGACTGTGAAAGATAACTATTCTATTTCTTATGATGACACTGTGCCTCCGATCTTTGATGATTATTATAAAGAATGCTATGATATAGGTTATAATTATCCTTATGAAACTTGTCATAGTCATGATTGGATTACCAAAAACAATTCTTTTAATATGCAACTTGTTTATCATGTTCAAATTCTTGATAATAATCTTGCTCCAATTACTATTAATGAGAATAACTCTTCTTATGTCAAAATTAATGATACTTCTATGCATATGAACCATGATAAGAATGTTTTAAGTGATGGGTATATTGTGGATTTCATTAATGATGCTACTGAAAGTTATTATGAGAGAGGGAAATATGGTTATATGCATCTTAATAATATTAAGTTTCCCCTCTTTATGTTGAGAATCTTGAAGTTACTCGTGTTTTATCCTCTTATTCTTGTCACTTTGTTCTTCATGAATTCATTTGTGTACAAGATTCCTCTTCATAGGAAGCATGTTAGACTTAAATTTGTTTTGAATTTGCCTCTTGAAGCTCTCTTTTGCTTCAAATACTATTTCCCGCGAAGGGATTATTAAAACTGCTGAGCCCATCTTAATGGCTATAAAGAAAGAACTTCTTGGGAGATAACCCATGTGTTATTTTGCTACAGTACTTTATTTTATATTTGTGTTTTGGAAGTTGTTTACTACTGTAGCAACCTCTCCTTATCTTAGTTTTGTGTTTTGTTGTGCCAAGTAAAGCCGTTGATAGAAAAGTAAGTACTAGATTTGGATTACTGCGCAGTTCCAGATTTCTTTGCTGTCACGAATCTGGGTCCACCTCCCTGTAGGTAGCTCAGAAAATTAAGCCAATTTACGTGCATGATCCTAAGATATGTACGCAACTTTCATTCAATTTGAGCATTTTCATTTGAGCAAGTCTGGTGCCATTTTAAAATTCGTCAATACGAACTGTTCTGTTTTGACAGATTCTGCCTTTTATTTCGCATTGCCTCTTTTGCTATGTTGGATGAATTTCTTTGATCCACTAATGTCCAGTAGCATTATGCAATGTCCAGAAGTGTTAAGAATGATTGTGTCACCTCTGAATATGTTAATTTTTATTGTGCACTAACCCTCTAATGAGTTGTTTCGAGTTTGGTGTGGAGGAAGTTTTCAAGGGTCAAGTGTGGCACCCCCGGGATCAGGGTTAGACGAATACCAGATCTTCGTCCGACATAAGCCTAACCTTGAGCTCGAGAGACTACAGTGAGAGAATCGGTAACACAACAGTGACTCTACGACTCAAAAGAATATATTACAACTCTTAACAGAGTAAGATCCAAATTATTACACGCAGAGGTCACTGACCCAACATTCAACAAGCAACGGAAGCAAATTATGTTATTCTAAATAACAAGATAGCAAGGGGCTTAAGAAGCCATAACATAAAGCGACGTCCCAGCCCATAAGTCGCAGGCTGCTGCCTGGGAACTCCAAACTAACCCTCGATGTTAACGTAGAAACCACCTTCGGCTGCAGCAACTTCATCTGAAACAAGAGCATGCAAAGCTGAGTACAGGGACTCAGCAAGACTTAGTACAACCTTTTAGCAAAGCGGGTATGCGGGCTTTCTGGTAGATCTTCTTTTGCGTAAAGCCAATTTTCCTTTGTAAGACCAGAGAGAAGAGAAGCTCGACTACTCAGAACCTTTGAAAGGGGATAAGAGAGCGATATCTCTATCTCTATTGATCATCATATTGTATCCACCAAACTTCATCATCTCGAACCACTATCCTTGGATCACCCCCTCAACACCCGAAGAAGGTGTCCGTAAGCACACATTGTTTGCCAAGTTTTACGATCAGGTTAAAGTTGTCTATGATCACAGAATCCATTCCCAAGTCGTCCATAACCGTGGACACGGCTTTTCGAAAAGATTTAACCCTGCAGGGGTGCACAACTTTACCCACACGTGCCAACCGACTCTTAATGCCAATATATATTAGCTCTCTTCCTTGGAGAGCCGGCAGAGGGTGGTCGACCACGACCTTTACCTTCTTTGTCGCCGAGACCATGAGTCACGCGCTAAGGATTGTTCCGCCGTAACGGGTCAAGTCCCGAAGTCGGTCCTTAACGATGTGAGGCGAGGTGGGTTTCCCCAGAGGCCGCAACCCCCAGCCACCACGGCCACGCTTACCTACCTGTTATGTACCTTGAACCCCAAGCAAAATGCAATGCATATGACCAGGTAACGCGCAAACTATGTGACTCATGGAATCTACTAGGCAAGTTAGTGAGTCGAGAGGGTACCATAATAGGGCCTCGTGTGGTTGTACGCTCGGTCTTGGTTCAAGAGGCGAGAACTCGGTTCCTAGGGTCGGCAGAAACGAAACAACCCACCACATCCCAATGTGGCCTCTCGTCTGAGCCTTTAATCATGTTTATCATCATCTCTATACTTACCACGTCAACCTGTCATGCTAGATTCATTTCATTGTGAGGCTCCAGTCCGAAGACCGGAGTAGTAGCGTAACAAACTAAGCATGGCTAAGCATAAGAGATAAAGGCTCTCGCGACGCACACATGCCAAACCTAGTTATGCTAGGAGCAGTGGATCAGGGTATCGAGGCTACAAAGGTCGGACATGCAACAGATAGGGTAACTCTATCTATCGATAAAAGACAGTTGAATCGTATGAGGTATGTAGGAACCACAGATAAAAGCATTTTGAAAACATAGATGAACCAGGTTAGGGCTTGCCTTGTCCCTCAGCGGATGAGTACTGTTCTTCGGTGGCGTTGACGTCGGTCTCCGGCTCAGATCCTATCGCGAAGAACCAAATACCGGAAAGGGAAACAAACATTCACGACATGGCATAATGCAATGCGCATACAATATGAATGACATGTCATGTGAATGGAATTGAGCAACCCTAGGTGCATCGTCAATTTAATGGGGTTCGGCATCGGACCCCGACATATGAGAGGGGTGTATTAGGGTTTTCTACTAAGGCTCATATTTGATTGGTTCAAAGATGTATGAAACATGGATAAACAATTAGGAAATGTTTTTCTGATCATTTTGATATATAATTTTATATTTTTCTGATTTAAAATGAATTATTTATGAATTTCCCAAGTTTAAATCATTTTAAAACAATTTCTGAAAATTAAATAAAAATAATAAAAGTTGGACCCACATGTCATAATTTTATTCTTTTCTAAATTATTTATGAAATTAATAAAATCCTGACAAGGGACCCCACATGTCATATTAGTTCAATTTAAATAAATACGTAAATTAATTACCTGGAAAAACGAGAAAATAGGAAAAATGATTAATGACGTCACGCCGACGTCATGCGACGTCGGCCGGCGCCATTGCTCCCTGGGAGCTCGGTTGAGGTTGCAATCCGGCGACTCGGGCCACAATCGCAGGCGCGCGGGTGGGGGAAACGCTCCTGGCGACGCGGGCGACCTAAAGGAGGCGGCGCCGCCCACGATTGGCCGCCGGAGCACGGCCGGCGTCGAGCTCGAGCGGCGGCCGGGGTCGGGTGCTCATGGGGGAGAAGCTAGAGGGGGAGAGGGAGCAGACCGAGGGGCCAGAGATGTGCAGCGGCTCACCGTGAGCAAGATGGAGGGGTCGGCGACGGCCGGGGAGCCTCGCCGGCGGCGAATTTGGCCGGAGGCCGGGGCGGCAGTAGGGGTAGGGTTAGGGATTTCTGGGGCTTCGGGGCCGCGGGGAAGGGGAGAAAATGGGGGATTAGGGTTAGGGCGGCGGCCGGCGGAGGTATTTGTAGGCCGCCGGGGGCGGCGGCTCGAATCTTGGCGAGGCCGAGCTCGCCGGGGCTGCCACCGAGGTGCTTGGCCAAACGGAGGTAGGGGATGACCCGGGCAGTTTTGCAAAAACCCCCTTGGGGAGATTCTGGGCTGTTTTGATTGTTTGCCGGGCTGTGTTGGGCCGGGCCAGAGAGAAGAGAATAGGAAAAGGAGATGGGCTGCGCCCAGGTTAGGGAGAGAGAAGGGTTTCTCCCCTTTTTTTTTCTAGTTTCCTTTCTCTTTTCTAATTTTTTTGTTTCTCTTTTCAAAACCAATTTTCAAATCTGTTTTTGAATGAAGTTTGAAACTCAAATTTTCCAGGGAAGTAATAAACACACATGGACTGGTTTAATGAACAATGCCATGTTGTCCATTTTGAAAACTTGAGAGATTTTGAATAAGATTGAATTAGAGGGATTTGCATAATTGAAAATGGAGATGCAAATTTTGTTCAAACTCAAACTACATGCATGAGATGCACATGAACACTCATTTATTTAGATAAACAAGGTTGAGATGTTACAACTCTACCCCCCTTACAAGAATCTCGTCCTCGAGATTCCTAGATTTTAGAAAAGAAGGAAGGGTACCCAGATCGTAAACGATCTTCTCGTTCCCAGGTTGCTTCTTGCTCAGAATGATTAGACCACTGAACTTTCAGGAATTTGATAGTTTGACGCCGAGTTTTACGCTCAGCTTCATCAAGGACACGGATAGGATACTCTCGATAGGTCAGATCCTCTTGGAGATCAAGTGTTTCGTGATCAACACCACGGATGGGATCTTTGAAGCAACGTTTGAGTTGGGAGACATGGAAGACGTCATGAACTTCAGGAAAAGTTGGAGGGAGTTCCAACTTGTAAGCAAGTGCACCTCGTTTAGCAAGGATGCGGAAAGGACCAACATAGCGAGGAGCTAGTTTTCCTTTTATACCGAAACGATGGACACCTCTTAAAGGAGTGACTCGAAGATAAGCTTGCTCGCCAACTTCATAGCGAACTTCTTGATGATGACGATCGTAATTGCTCTTTTGACGAGACTGAGCAGCTTTCAAACGCTCTCGGATAATGCCAACTTGATCTTCTGCTTCCTTGATCATGTCCGGTCCAAAGAACTGTCTTTCACCGGTTTCTGACCAATTCAGAGGGGTTCGACATTTCCGTCCATAAAGAGCTTCAAAAGGCGCCATGCCCAGGCTAGATTGGAAACTGTTGTTATAGGAGAATTCAGCAAATGGAAGGCACTTTTCCCAATTCTTGCCGAAGGATATAACACAGGCCCTGAGCATATCTTCAAGGATTTGATTCACCCTCTCGGTTTGACCACCGGTTTGAGGATGATAGGCCGTGCTGAAGGAAAGACGAGTTCCCATAGCTTGTTGGAAACTGGCCCAGAACTTGGAAGTAAACAAGCTTCCTCGGTCAGAGATAATCTTCTTTGGAACACCATGAAGAGATACTATTCGAGAAACATACAGATCTGCCAACTTGCTAGCAGTAATGTCTTCTCGGATAGGAAGGAAGTGAGCAACCTTGGATAGGCGATCAACAATTACCCATATAGCATTGCTTCCTTTCTGAGTTTTGGGAAGTCCAGTAATGAAATCCATACCAATTTCATCCCATTTCCATTCAGGAGTAGATAGAGGTTGAAGAGTACCAGCCGGTCTTTGATGCTCAGCTTTTACACGATGACAAACGTCGCATTCAGCTACAAAGCGAGCGATTTCTCTTTTCATCCGGGTCCACCAGAACCTTTGGCGAAGATCCTGATACATCTTTGTACTTCCAGGATGAATAGATAGAGGAGACTCATGAGCTTCTCGGAGGATAAGCTCTCTTAGGTTCTTTTTCTTCGGCACCACCAAGCGGTTACCAAAGTAGACAACACCTTGATCGTTGACGGAGAAACATTTAGCATCTCCGCTAGCAATGTTCTCTTTGATCTTAGTGATACCCAAATCACGCTTCTGAGCGTCTTTGATCTGGTCTTCAAGAGAGGATTTCACCTCTAAGTTGGCAAGGAATCCCTGAGGAACAACTTCAAGATTGAGTCTTGCAAATTCCTCATGGAGGGCAGGTTGACATTGCTTGAGCATCAGATTGTTGCAATATGACTTCCGACTTAGGGTGTCAGCAACGACGTTGGCCTTGCCGGGCTGATAGTTAAGACCCAAATCATAGTCCTTGATGAGTTCCAACCATCTTGTCTGCCTGAGATTCAGATCCGGTTGGGTAAAAAGATACTTCAGGCTTTGATGATCCGAGTACAACTCGCAACGATTACCGTAAAGGTAAGGTCGCCATTGCTTAAGAGCATGGACAACAGCTGCAAGCTCTAGATCATGAGTTGGATAATTGAGCTCATGTGGTTTCAACTGTCGAGAGGCATAAGCCACTACATGGCCATCTTGCATCAACACACATCCGAGCCCTTGAAGAGAGGCATCACAGAAGATGACAAAGTCTTTGCTTGTGTCTGGAAGGACAAGTACAGGAGCGGTAGTCAGCTTTATTTTCAGTGTCTGGAAACTTTCTTCAGCCTTTTCTGACCACTCGAACTTCTTATCTTTCTTCAGAAGATCAGTCATTGGTTTGGCAATCTTGGAGAAATTCTCGATGTATCGACGGTAATAACCCGCCAATCCAAGAAAACTCCGGATTTCTTTGGCTGACTTAGGAGTCTTCCAGTCAAGAACGGATTGAACTTTATCTGGAATGACTGCAACACCTTTTGCAGAGACCACATGGCCAAGAAAGATGAGCTCTTGTAGCCAGAACTCACATTTAGAAAACTTGGCATAGAGACGATGTTCACGAAGCTTTGTTAGCACCAAACGCAAGTGTTCAGTGTGTTCTTCTTCGGTTTTGGAGTAGACCAGAATATCATCAATGTAGATAATGACGAATTTGTCAAGATACTCCATAAACACTGAGTTCATGAGTCGCATAAAAGTGGCTGGAGCATTTGTGAGGCCAAAGGACATGACGGTGTACTCGTAAAGACCATAACGAGTCATGAACGCCGTTTTTGGAATGTCCTCCGTTCGGATTTTGATTTGATGGTAGCCTGATCTCAAATCCATCTTAGAAAAGACTGTGGCACCACTCAATTGATCAAAAAGATCATTGATTCGAGGTAGAGGATACTTGTTCTTGATGGTTACTGCGTTGAGCGGCCGGTAATCAACAACCAGACGCGGAACATTGGTATCCCTCTTCTTGACAAAAAGTGCAGGACATCCCCAAGAAGAAGTACTAGGTTGGATGTACCTTTTCCCTTCTAACTCTTCCAACTGCTTCTTCAGTTCAACCAACTCTTCTCGAGGCATACGATAAGGTCGTCGAGAAACAGGAGCAGTTCCAGGAACCAGCTCGATGACAAACTCCACGCTTCGATCAGGTGGCATGCCAGGTAATTCTTCCGGAAAGACATCAGGGAAGTCACAAACCACCGGAACATCAGAAATTTCAAGCGGAGGTAAGACATCAAGGGCATACAACTCAGCATCAGGAATGTGTACTGCTGATGGAGATGTTGCTGCCGAAGACCAATACGAGAATGGAGCTTAGGAAAGATCGGTCAGAGTAAGAGACCTGGCTCCACAATCAATGACAGCCTGATATTTAGCTAGCCAATCCATGCCCAAAATGATATCAATGTCGGTTGACTTGAGGGCAATGAGGGGAATTGGAAAAAGAAGATATCCAATCTCGATTTTATTCCCATGACTAACCATATTGGTTCGCCAAGTGGAACCCGGAGACTGAACCATTAGAGTAGTAGGAAACTTCACAAAGGTTATCCCATGCAATCGAGCAAACTCTTGGGATATGAATGAATGCGATGCTCCAATCAAACAATCGTAGCTATAATGGAGTTGATTCGAAGCGTACCCATTATGACGCTTGGATCTGCTTCAGCTTCTTCAGCAGTGACATGGGTCAGACGACCCTGACCAACAACTTGAGGCTTGGTAAACTTCTTTGGTGGTGGAGCACCACGAACAGAAGTATTGTGGGGGCACTCCTTCATGTAGTGACCAGGTTGACCACAAGTGAAGCACGCACCACTGCCTGGAGTACCCATAGCGGGACGATAGTTTGTTCCGCCGGCATTGTTTGGAGCTTGTGGGCGAGGAGCATAACCAGAAGACTTCGGTGCATTAGGAGCACGAGGCACGGCCTTTGTATGGAATGAAAACACGACGACGCTGATTGCCTGATCCAGAAGACTGAGAATTATCTCGAGGGCGCTTGCGACTTTCCTCATACTCCACCTTTCCTCTTTCTGCCTTCATAGCCTTGTTGACAAGATCTTGGCAGGTTGGGAAGTCCAGGAGATGAAGATCTCGACGAAGATCAGGATCAAGTCCCTTGCGGAACAAGGCTTGCTTCTTGGCATCAGTGGAAGTTTCTTCAGGAGCATAGCAGGCAAGACGATAGAAATTACCTTGATAATCACAGATAGAACCACTGCCCTGCGTCAGCTTCAGAAACTCTTCTCTTTTCTCATCCATCAGACCCTCTGGGATATGATATGCACGGAAAGCAGCTTTGAACTCTGGCCAAGTTACGACATGACCAGCAGGCTGGATCAACAGGAAATTTTCCCACCATGAACCAGCAGCTCCTTCAAGATGGTAGGTGGCAAAGTTCACCCAATCTGCTTGAGCAGCGTGGGCAACCTCAAGCTTGCGCTCGATGGTGCGGAGCCAGTAGTCAGCATCAAGTGGCTCAGTGGAATAACTGAACACTGGTGGGGTGAGGCGGATGAAGCTTCGGATCCCCACTTGTTCCTCATGACGCTGAGCTGTGTTACGCTCAATCCTTTCAAGGAGCCTAATGTTGTCTGCGCGATTGGCTTCATACATGGCCATAAGTTGGACCATAGAAGGAGGAGGAGGAAGGTCAGGATTCTCCTCGTGGCCATCTCCACGACCATTGCCACGGCCATGACCACGACCACGGCCAGCACCACTTCTAGTACCGCCTGACATCCTGAGGAGGAAACAAAAACCATGAGACATGGATTCACCAGAAGGATTTAACAAAAGGATAGCATGTACCGAATGCAATGTGCATGCTGAAGGACAAGACATGTGATATGAGGATATATCATCGTATCGATCATAGTAGTTGAACAAGCATACAAAATGTACACACTACTAACCGACTCACAAACCATGAAGATGGAATGCAAAGATGACATACAATCACCATGTCACACAAAGGCAAACAATTGGATGCTAAGCACCCGAAACAAGAGTAAAGGAACAATGCTTCAGATTAACTTAGGCATTCTGGAAACTCTGAGACAAGCAACCAGATACGGAGTACTGGAGAAAAATAACCCAAACCCGTGTATCCTAGAGATTTGAATTGAGAGGAAAGAAGTGAAATCTTTTTCCAATCAAAACCAGGTAAGATGACTCAGCATTAGAGTGACACCAGGTAAGGAGTAAAAAGAATCCTATTCAGAGTTTTGCAAGTAAACTTTAGCTTTCAAATAGTTTTCGCAACCACTAGACTCAACATCGACCAGTTACCAAGGGTTTCCTACAGTCAGTGCTGCTCTGATACCAAAACCTGTGGCACCCCCGGGATCAGGGTTAGACGAATACCAGATCTTCGTCCGACATAAGCCTAACCTTGCGCTCGAGAGACTACAGTGAGAGAATCGGTAACACAACAGTGACTCTACGACTCAAAAGAATATATTACAACTCTTAACAGAGTAAGATCCAAATTATTACACGCAGAGGTCACTGACCCAACATTCAACAAGCAACGGAAGCAAATTATGTTATTCTAAATAACAAGATAGCAAGGGGCTTAAGAAGCCATAACATAAAGCGACGTCCCAGCCCATAAGTCGCAGGCTGCTGCCTGGGAACTCCAAACTAACCCTCGATGTTAACGTAGAAACCACCTTCGGCTGCAGCAACTTCATCTGAAACAAGAGCATGCAAAGCTGAGTACAGGGACTCAGCAAGACTTAGTACAACCTTTTAGCAAAGCGGGTATGCGGGCTTTCTGGTAGATCTTCTTTTGCGTAAAGCCAATTTTCCTTTGTAAGACCAGAGAGAAGAGAAGCTCGACTACTCAGAACCTTTGAAAGGGGATAAGAGAGCGATATCTCTATCTCTATTGATCATCATATTGTATCCACCAAACTTCATCATCTCGAACCACTATCCTTGGATCACCCCCTCAACACCCGAAGAAGGTGTCCGTAAGCACACATTGTTTGCCAAGTTTTACGATCAGGTTAAAGTTGTCTATGATCACAGAATCCATTCCCAAGTCGTCCATAACCGTGGACACGGCTTTTCGAAAAGATTTAACCCTGCAGGGGTGCACAACTTTACCCACACGTGCCAACCGACTCTTAATGCCAATATATATTAGCTCTCTTCCTTGGAGAGCCGGCAGAGGGTGGTCGACCACGACCTTTACCTTGCTGTCGCCGAGACCATGAGTCACGCGCTAAGGATTGTTCCGCCGTAACGGGTCAAGTCCCGAAGTCGGTCCTTAACGATGTGAGGCGAGGTGGGTTTCCCCAGAGGCCGCAACCCCCAGCCACCACGGCCACGCTTACCTACCTGTTATGTACCTTGAACCCCAAGCAAAATGCAATGCATATGACCAGGTAACGCGCAAACTATGTGACTCATGGAATCTACTAGGCAAGTTAGTGAGTCGAGAGGGTACCATAATAGGGCCTCGTGTGGTTGTACGCTCGGTCTTGGTTCAAGAGGCGAGAACTCGGTTCCTAGGGTCGGCAGAAACGAAACAACCCACCACATCCCAATGTGGCCTCTCGTCTGAGCCTTTAATCATGTTTATCATCATCTCTATACTTACCACGTCAACCTGTCATGCTAGATTCATTTCATTGTGAGGCTCCAGTCCGAAGACCGGAGTAGTAGCGTAACAAACTAAGCATGGCTAAGCATAAGAGATAAAGGCTCTCGCGACGCACACATGCCAAACCTAGTTATGCTAGGAGCAGTGGATCAGGGTATCGAGGCTACAAAGGTCGGACATGCAACAGATAGGGTAACTCTATCTATCGATAAAAGACAGTTGAATCGTATGAGGTATGTAGGAACCACAGATAAAAGCATTTTGAAAACATAGATGAACCAGGTTAGGGCTTGCCTTGTCCCTCAGCGGATGAGTACTGTTCTTCGGTGGCGTTGACGTCGGTCTCCGGCTCAGATCCTATCGCGAAGAACCAAATACCGGAAAGGGAAACAAACATTCACGACATGGCATAATGCAATGCGCATACAATATGAATGACATGTCATGTGAATGGAATTGAGCAACCCTAGGTGCATCGTCAATTTAATGGGGTTCCGGCATCGGACCCCGACATATGAGAGGGGTGTATTAGGGTTTTCTACTAAGGCTCATATTTGATTGGTTCAAAGATGTATGAAACATGGATAAACAATTAGGAAATGTTTTTCTGATCATTTTGATATATAATTTTATATTTTTCTGATTTAAAATGAATTATTTATGAATTTCCCAAGTTTAAATCATTTTAAAACAATTTCTGAAAATTAAATAAAAATAATAAAAGTTGGACCCACATGTCATAATTTTATTCTTTTCTAAATTATTTATGAAATTAATAAAATCCTGACAAGGGACCCCACATGTCATATTATTTCTATTTAAATAAATACAGAAATTAATTACTGGAAAAACAGAAAATAGGAAAAATGATTAATGACGTCACGCTGACGTCATGCTGACGTTAGCGGCGCCATTGCTCCCTGGGAGCTCGGTTGAGGTTGCAATCCGGCGACTCGGGCCACAATCGCAGGCGCGCGGGTGGGGGAAACGCTCCTGGCGACGCGGGCGACCTAAAGGAGGCGGCGCCGCCCACGATTGGCCGCCGGAGCACGGCCGGCGTCGAGCTCGAGCGGCGGCCGGGGTCGGGTGCTCATGGGGGAGAAGCTAGAGGGGGAGAGGGAGCAGACCGAGGGGCCAGAGATGTGCAGCGGCTCACCGTGAGCAAGATGGAGGGGTCGGCGACGGCCGGGGAGCCTCGCCGGTGGCGAATTTGGCCGGAGGCCGGGGCGGCAGTAGGGGTAGGGTTAGGGATTTCTGGGGCTTCGGGGCCGCGGGGAAGGGGAGAAAATGGGGGATTAGGGTTAGGGCGGCGGCCGGCGGAGGTATTTGTAGGCCGCCGGGGGCGGCGGCTCGAATCTTGGCGAGGCCGAGCTCGCCGGGGCTGCCACCGAGGTGCTTGGCCAAACGGAGGTAGGGGATGACCCGGGCAGTTTTGCAAAAACCCCCTTGGGGAGATTCTGGGCTGTTTTGATTGTTTGCCGGGCTGTGTTGGGCCGGGCCAGAGAGAAGAGAATAGGAAAAGGAGATGGGCTGCGCCCAGGTTAGGGAGAGAGAAGGGTTTCTCCCCTTTTTTTTTCTAGTTTCCTTTCTCTTTTCTAATTTTTTTGTTTCTCTTTTCAAAACCAATTTTCAAATCTGTTTTTGAATGAAGTTTGAAACTCAAATTTTCCAGGGAAGTAATAAACACACATGGACTGGTTTAATGAACAATGCCATGTTGTCCATTTTGAAAACTTGAGAGATTTTGAATAAGATTGAATTAGAGGGATTTGCATAATTGAAAATGGAGATGCAAATTTTGTTCAAACTCAAACTACATGCATGAGATGCACATGAACACTCATTTATTTAGATAAACAAGGTTGAGATGTTACATCAAGAAAGGAGGATGATATACTATGATCAAGAAGAGTGAAAGCTCTAAGCTTGGGGATGCCCCGGTGGTTCATCCCTGCATATTTCAAGAAGACTCAAGCGTCTAAGCTTGGGGATGCCCAAGGCATCCCCTTCTTCATCGACAAATTATCAGGTTCCTTCTCTTGAAACTATATTTTTATTCGGTCACATCTTATGTGCTTTACTTGGAGCGTCTGTATGCTTTTGTTTTTGTTTGTGTTTGAATAAATGCTTGTGTGGGAGAGAGACACGCTCCGCTGGTTCGTATGAACACATGTGTTCTTAGCTCATAATATTCATGGCGAAGGTTGAAACTGCTTCGTTAAATTATTATATGGTTGGAATTGGAAAATGCTACATGTAGAAATTGGTGTGATGTCTTGAATAATGTGATACTTGGCAATTGTTGTGCTCTTGTTTAAGCTCTTGCATCATATACCTTGCACCCATTAGTGAGGAAATACATAGAGCTTGTTAAAATTTGGGTTTGCATGAGTGGTTTCTCTAGAGTCTAGATATTTTCTAGTAAGATGTTTGAACAACAAGGAAGACGATGTATAGTTTTATAATGCTTGTAATATGTCTTTTATGTGAGTTTTGCTGTACTAGTTCGTGCTTGTGTTTGCTTCAAACAACCTTGCTAGCCTAAACCTTGTATCGAGAGGGAATACTTCTCATGCATCCAAATCCTTGAGCCAAACAACACTATGCCATTTGTGTCCACCATACCTACCTACTACATGGTATTTTCCGCCATTCCAAAGTAAATTGCTCGAGTGCTACCTTTAAAAATTCCATCATTCACCTTTGCAATATATAGCTCATGGGACAAATAGCTTAAAAACTATTGTGGTATTGAATATGTAATTATGCAGTTTATCTCTTATTAAGTTGCTTGTTGTGCGATAACCATGTTCACTGGGGACGCCATCAACTATTCATTGTTGAATTTCATGTGAGTTGCTATGCATGTCCGTCTTGTCTGAAGTAAGAGAGATCTACCACCCTATGGTTAAGCATGCATATTGTTAGAGAAGAACATCGGGCCGCTAACTAAAGCCATGATCCATGGTGGAAGTTTCAGTTTTGGACATATATCCTCAATCTCATATGAGAAAATTATTAATTGTTGTTACATGCTTATGCATAAAAGAGGAGTCCATTATCTGTTGTCTATGTTGTCCCGGTATGGATGTCTAAGTTGAGAATAATCAATAGCGAGAAATCCAATGCGAGCTTTCTCCTTAGACCTTTGTACAGGCGGCATAGAGGTACCCCTTTGTGACACTTGGTTAAAACATGTGCATTGTGATGATCCGGTAGTCCAAGCTAATTAGGACAAGGTGCGGGCACTATTAGTATACTATGCATGAGGCTTGCAACTTGTAAGATATAATTTACATGATACATATGCTTTATTACTACCGTTGACAAAATTGTTTCATGTTTTCAAAATAAAAGCTCTAGCACAAATATAGCAATCGATGCTTTCCTCTTTGAAGGACCATTCTTTTACTTTTATTGTTGAGTCAGTTCACCTATCTTTCTCCACCTCAAGAAGCAAACATTTGTGTGAACTGTGCATTGATTCTTATATACTTGCTTATTGCATTTGTTATATTGCTTTGCATTGACAACTATCCATGAGATATACATATTACAAGTTGAAAGCAACCGCTGAAACTTAATCTTCCATTGTGTTGCTTCAATGTCTCTGCTATGAATTTATTGCTTTATGAGTAACTCTTATGCAAGACTTATTGATGCTTGTCTCGAAAGTACTATTCATGAAAAGTCTTTGCTATATGATTCACTTGTTTACTCATTGCATTTACATTGTTTCGAATCGCTGCATTCATCTCATATGCTTTACAATGGTATGATTAAGATTATGTTGGTAGCATGTCACCTCAGAAATTATCTTTTATCGTTTACCTACTCGAGGACGAGTAGGAACTAAGCTTGGGGATGCTGATACGTCTCCAACGTATCTATAATTTCCGATGTTCCATGCTTGTTTTATGACAATACCAACATGTTTTGTTCACACTTTATATCATTTTCATGCATTTTCCGGAACTAACCTATTAACAAGATGCCACAGTGCCAGTTCCTGTTTTCTGCTGTTTTTGGTTCCAGAAAGGCTGTTCGGGCAATATTCTCGGAATTGGACGAAATCAACGCCAAACCTCCTATTTTTCCCGGAAGCATCCAGAACACCGAAGAAGAGTCGGAGAGGGGCCAGGGGGCCACCACACCACATGGCGGCGCGGGCCAGGCCTAGGCCGCGCCGGCCTAGGGTGTGGCGCCTCCAGGTGCCCCCCTGCGCCGCCTCTTCACCTATAAAAGCCCTTTCGACCTAAAAACGCAGTACCGATTGACGAAACTCCAGAAAGACTCCAGGGGCGCCGCCACCGTCGCGAAACTCCAATTCGGGGGACAGAACTCTCTGTTCCGGCACCCTGTCGGACGGGGAATTGCCCCCGGAGCCATCTCCACCGCCGTCTTCACCGCCATCTTCACCGCCATCGCTGCTGCTCCCATGAGGAGGGAGTAGTTCTCCATCGAGGCTCGGGGCTGTACCGGTAGCTATGTGGTTAATCTCTCTCCTATGTACCTCAATACAATGATCTCATGAGCTGCTTTACATGATTGAGATTCATATGAGTTTTGTATCACTACTATCTATGTGCTACTCTAGCAATGTTATTAAAGTAGTTCTATTCCTCCTGCACGTGTGTAAAGGTGACAGTGTGTGCACCGTGTTAGTACTTGGTTTATGCTATGATCATGATCTCTTGTAGATTATGAAGTTAATTATTGCTATGATGGTATTGATGTGATCTATTCCTCCTACATATGCATGAAGGTGACAGTGTGCATGCTATGTTAGTACTTGGTTTAGTCTATTGATCTATCTTACACTATAAGGTTACTTAAACATGAGCATTATTGTGGAGCTTGTTAACTCCGGTATTGAGGGTTCGTGTAATCCTACGCAATGTGTTCATCATCCAACAAGAGTGTAGAGTATGCATTTATCTATTCTGTTATGTGATCAATGTTGAGAGTGTCCACTAGTGAAAGTCTAATCCCTAGGCCTTGTTCCTAAATACTGCTGCGTTACTACTGCTTGTTTACTGTTTTACTGCGTTACTACTGCTGCAATACTACCACCATCAACTAC
Source organism: Lolium perenne (assembly GCF_019359855.2). Lineage (NCBI taxonomy): Eukaryota > Viridiplantae > Streptophyta > Magnoliopsida > Poales > Poaceae > Lolium > Lolium perenne. The sequence continues at coordinate 149,584,617 of NC_067245.2, forward strand.
ACGCCAGCAAGCTATTTTCTGGCACCGTTGCTACTGCTCATACTTATTCATACCAACTGTATTTCACTATCTCTTCGCCGAACTAGTGCACCTATTAGGTGTGTTGGGGACACAAGAGACTTCTTGCTTTGTGGTTGCAGGGTTGCATGAGAGGGATATATTTGACCTCTTCCTCCCTGAGTTCGATAAACCTTGGGTGATCCACTTAAGGGAAAACTTGCTGCTGTTCTACAAACCTCTGCTCTTGGAGGCCCAACACTGTCTACAGGAAAGGAGGGGGAACGTAGACATCAGTGGCTTACTGCTCCCGAACGCCACAAGAGGCTCACCTTGAGGTGTGGTTGCTCGATGCACACCAACGCCACAAAGGCCTCACCCCAAGATGCGGTACTCACACCACACACCGAACGCCACGAAGGCGCCTCACCTAAATCTCCGGTGACCCTCGCCACAAAGGCCTAGGTCACGGTTCCACTAAGGGATTTCCTTCGAGCGGAAACCGGGCCTTACACAAAGATTGGGGCACACATCCACAACTTAATTGGAGGCTCCCAACAAATCGCCACAAAGGCCTAGAATCCGTCTAGGGTTCCAACAACCCAAGAGTAACAACCTTCTTGCTTTCACCACCACGAATCACCGTGGAGAACTCAAACCTATGCACCAAATGCAATGGCAAGAACACCACAAAGATGCTCAAATCCTTCTCTCTCAAATTCCAACAAAGCTACAAAAGCTATTGGGGGAATAAGAGAGGAAGAACAAAGAGGAGAACACAAAATTCTCCAAGATCTAGATCCCAAAGATTCACTCACAAAGAGATGATTTGGTTTGGTCAAAGTGTGGATCTAGATCTCCTCTCTCTTTTCCCTAAAAAGGGGGCAAGAATCATGGAGGGATAGAGAGATAGGGCAAGCTTCTCAAGATCAACAATGGAGGAGAGAGAGTGGAAGGAGCACCATCCCAAGGAGGAAGAAGGGGGTATTTATACCCCCCAAGAAAATCGAGCCGTTGGGACAAAACGAGGGCCGGATATTCCGGCCTAAGTTGGGGCCGGAAAATCCCCCCCCCCCCCCCCCCCGGAAAATCCGGCCTTGGGGAATTTCCGGACAAAAGTCCGGCCCCCTATCCAGTGAGCATCGCCAGAAAGTCCTTAGCCGATTTTGGGGGACCGGATATTTGCAAAAAATCTGGCCCGGAAAATCCGGCCGCCCCCAAAAAACTGGCAGAGACAGTAAACTGAAACGGGCATAACTTTAGCATCCGGATTCCGATTTTGATGATCTTGGGCTTGTTTTGAAGCTAGGAACAAGATCTACAAGATCATGCAGGGAACCATCATAGTCAAACAAGGGAGGATAGAAATAAATGATGAAAGGTTTGACCAATCTAAAAATTTCATACCGGTAAAACCTCCAACCTTGAAAATGCAACAAGTTGCCCGTGCAAAAACCATTCTTGATGAACTAGAGCTTGTCATGAGAATAAGCACAAGCTCTAAATCATCACATGGATAAGATCCAAATAACAACCAAGAAAGATGATGCAAGGATGCATAGGTTTGAGCTCTCTGAAGGATACGATCGAGTTACTCACTCGAGAGCCCTCTTGATAGTACGACAACTAAACTATAAACCGGTCTCCAACTACACCATGAGACCGGTGAGAAAGAAACCCTATCAAGAGCAAACTTTAACCTTGCGCATTCCACTTGAGCTTGATGATGACGGTATTGACCGCAACAAGATGGAACACCTTTCTTGATTGTGCTTGCTTGACGAAGTCTTGTGGATTACTCCCCCATAATCGACCATGGGAGAGCTTCTTCTTCGGCGCATCTTATCATATCCATGATCACCATAACAAGATGGAATGCCTTTCTTGATTGTGCTTGCTTGACGAAGTCTTATGGATTGCTCCCCCATAATCCACCATGGGAGAGCTTCTTCTTCGGCACACCTTCACATATCCATGATCACCATATGGATGGCAAGAGTCAAGCAAAGGATCTCTTCGAGATGGCTCATCTTGAACTTGCACTTCATTATGTTGATGTCTTGAAGTAACTTGAGGGTTCAATTCTTCTTCATCTTCAAGACATACTTGACACTTGATATCCTTCATCAATTTCTTCTTATTGCAACCTTGAAGCCAACAAATGGTTCAAGCATTTCTTCATGGCAAGCTTCAAGCTTATGATCTCTTCGAGTTGGCTCATCTTGAACTTGCACTTCATTTCTTCATGGCAAACTTCAAGCTTATGATCTCTTCGAGTTGGCTCATCTTGAACTTGCACTTCATTTCTTCATGGCAAGCTTCAAGCTTATGATCTCTTCGAGTTGGCTCATCTTGAACTTGCACTTCATTTCTTCATGGCAAGCTTCAAGCATATGATCTCTTCAAGTTGGCTCATCTTGAACTTGCACTTCATTTCGTTGATGTCTTGACCTTGAGAGCTCACTCCATCTTCATCTTCAAGACATACTTGACACTTGATCATCTTCATTTGCTTCTTATTGCAATCTTGAAGCCAACATATGGTTCAAGCATTGCATATGGACAACTCCTACAAATATAACTCAATGCAAACATTAGTCCATAGGGATTGTCATTAATTACCAAAACCACACATGGGGGCTCCATGCACTTTCAATCTCCCCCATTTCGGTAATTGATGACAATCTCTCTGAGAGGGTTTATATAAGGAATTTATGTAACAAACAAGTTGAATACATAGAACAAACTCCCCCATAATATATGCATGTGTGAATGATCTTGACTTTCATTGCATATATTGGCATTCAAAGCCTAGTGGAGTTTCCTCTACATATTCAACTATGCAAAGCAACAAGATGCAATGCAATAAAGGCACATGCTTAAGCACAAAACAAAGACATAACCAAATTCCCTTAAACCCTCCAAACTTCTCCCCCATTAGCACCAATTGCCGAAATGGGTGAAAAATTTAGAAGGCCAATATAGTGAGAGTTCCTCCATAGCGTGTGCATTTCTCATAATTTGAGTGGGATCAAATGCACGTATCCAATGACGAATATTCGGAAGGAATCACACTATAGATAGGATCAAAGATCGCAAAAAGATAACGAAGTCAAGAGGCTTCAACAAATGAATCAAGCAACCAAATGAACCACAAAGAAGATACCAAAAGAAAGATAGATATTATGATAAGATCAAGAAGCTTGCTCTAAATAATATGAGGAAGCTCCCCAAGGTTTGTGCACAAAACTAGACAATTTGCATTGGAGTATAAAATGCACAAACATGGAATCATCACTCCCATAATATCATTCAAAAACAAAAGATACCAAGTGAATCAAACTCTAATGATCACCACAAAATAGTGCCTTAAAAAAATGGGGAAGCTCCCCAAGGTACATGTATAAATTAAAATGTTGCATTTGAATACAATATGCATAACATGGAATCCTCACTCCCTCATTACCATTTAAAACACAAACATTTGCAATAGATCATAGATAGAAAATTAAGCTTAACACTTGCAACAAACAAATGGTTGAGCAACAAGTAGGAGGAACCATAATAAAAGGCTCAACCAAGAGGATATGTGAAAGGCATGACAAAGCATATTATAGGACTATTACAAGGATGAGAAAATAGCATCACCATAGTCTTCAGTGAATTATATTGCTTAGCATGACCAATCAACATGCAACAAATAAATAAGATATCAAATGGAGATGTATCATCTCTTATGTGTATAAGTTTCACTAAGTGGAGAAAATCACTAAGATGTTTATCCACAAAGAAACATGTACACACAAAATAGATACTCAAGAAATATAGTATGATATCCAAGACGAAGTCATGCAATATACCAATAAGAAGTTTTGCTTAATAGCATGGCCAAAGGCTCAATTTTATCTTATTGTACATTCATGAACTTCAACCACTAAAATACATCACAAATATCAACAAGAGATAGAAGATAGTTGGGATGCATTTGAGAAAGACAACAAGTATCACAAACGAGGATATCAAAAGAAGTAACTAAATTTGCACTTTCATCTATATTGCACCTGTGAGAGCCTTGATGAATTGATATGCAGTAAAATTGCTAGATATGCTTAGTTGGGATGGATGAATCATGAGCATGGTTTAATATACTTCCCAAAAAATGCACTCATCTCAAATTACTCACATTCACAATAAAGAGGTTTCATTAAGACTTTTGCAAGAAGCAAAATATTTGCAAATCAAGAGATTCATGCCAAGATGCAACCACATGGTTGGATGCTAGAAATATATGCATGAGAAGATACTTGTTACCGAGATAGCATTGGTGTGGATGTAGTAGATATGTGTTCATTTTCCATCCTAGCTTGCCTCAAGTTACCATTGAGTCACCACTTCTTCCCAAGAGTGAGACAAGCATCCAATGCATATCCATTGTACCTAACACAAAGGTAAGTACAAAATGGTCCCCAAACTAATTGGGTCCGAAGTAGTTAGACACACTACAACATATAGGACAAACTCCACAATACTATGTGCATATAGATATGAAATTGAATTTCATGCACATTTTAACCAAATTAAGATTTGATGGAGTTTACCCTATATATTGGATCAAAGAAAGTAACACATGCCATAAGATATACATATATTAAATATGCACGCACAATACTTTCAAGAACCAAATGGAGATACAATTTGGACAAAACACCAAATAAATCAAGAGACAATGGTTGCCCAAATTATATCAAAGAATCAAATCAACACAAGATTAACTCCAAAGAGTTATCTCATTATAAGAAGCTAATTAAGCCTAAACACAAAGGAATGAGATAACCAACTCCCAAGAGAGCAAGGTTCCAACAAATAAACCAAACCCTCGACACTTCTTATGATGGCACAAAGTACCAAAAATAAATTTTTATGTCTCCCAAAACCAAATTTTTGATAATGATCAAGAGATGTTAAGCATTCTAACAAATATAGAAGAGCTCCCCCAAGATTAGTGCATTATCTAGGATTTTTCATATGAATACAAAATGCACAAAACTAGGATCATCACACTACCTATATCTACTAAAATGCTAAGAAAGTTTGAATAGACAAAGTAGATCCATAAGATGCAAGGAAGACACATGGGAGTCAAAGCAAAACAAATTCATGGCAATAAATAAGGCAATTTGAATACAAGAGCCATTGTAAATATGATCAATAAAAATCTACCTCATAATTGATTACCATTTGTCCTAGGACAAGAGGTATTAGGAAATATTTCCCGGTGGTAGTTTGTAAGTATACATAAGATCATATTTACAACGAATAAAGCATATGGTAAAAGATAAGAGTTAACCATCATGCAAAGATAGTTTCTTGATAGCTTCATTTAGTCATACCAACATGCAAAGCAATTAATAGTATTCATAACAACATGCAAAGCAATTAATAGTATTCATACCAACATGCAAAGCAATTAATAGTATGACTTGAAGCACATGGTTTTCCAAAAATGTATTGAGGGACATGTTGTGAAAAGCCATGCCAAGAAAAACTTTCACAAATAAGATCCACAAAGATATTAGCAATGAAGCCATTTAAGCAAATTGGAACTTGTTTGAGCAAACATGCCACATATGAGAGAGATAATTTACGGTATCAATTCTATGTGACACAACCTCAAATGTTCACATTTCTAGGCTTGTAATATGCACAAAGCTTATTACTCCCCCATAATGTGATAAGGAATTTATTTTCACAAGAGGCAAATAAGATCCAACTAGAGATATTAATGGACATTAGAATTTGAATTTATCATGAAGATGACATACCACATAGAGACTAGATAATATTGCAATATCAATTCTAAGTGATATTCCTCATGTACACACATTGTTTAGGATCATGAAATTCCCAAAGGAATATCACTCCCCCAAAATGGGATAGTCCATTAATCGCTCATAAGAGCCATATAAGATACAACAAGATGCCAAGTGGCTGCAACACTGATGTCTACGCACGCTTCTATTCTTGTAGATAGTGTTGGGCCTCCAAGAGCAGAGATTTGTAGAACAGCAGCAAGTTTCCCTTAAGTGAATCACCCAAGGTTTATCGAACTCAGGGAGGTAGAGGTCAAAGATATCCCTCTCAAGCAACCCTGCAATTACGATACAAGAAGTCTCTTGTGTCCCCAACACACCTAATACACTTGTCAGATGTATAGGTGCACTAGTTCGGCAAAGAGATAGTAAAATGCAAGTAATATGGATGTATATGAGCGGTAATAGCAATCTGAATAAAATATGGCAGCGAGTAAACATGCAGTGGAACAGTAAATAAACAGTGACAACGGCGCCAGAAAATGCTTGCTGGCGTGCAGTTGACGTGGGAGATAGGAATCTTTGTGGTGTGACTTTTCTATTCGGAGACAAGGCCTAGGGATCATACTTTCACTAGTGGACACTCTCAACATTGATCACATAATAAAACCACTCTACACTCTCTTGTTGGATGATGAACACCACTAATTGTGAAATACAAGTAATATGGATGATTATAAGTAGTAATTGCAATCTGAAATAAAATGGCAGCAAGCAAACATGTAACAGAACTTGTTGTAAACGGGGTTTCAATGCTTAGAAACAAGGCCTAGGGATCATACTTTCACTAGTGGACACTCTCAACATTGATCACATAACTGAATAAATAAATGCTACTTTCTACACTCTCTTGTTGGATAACAAACACCATTCATTGTGTAGGGCTACAAAAGCACACCTCAAGCCGGAGTAAACAAGCTCCACAACATTCGGAGTTCATATTTAAATAACCTCTAGAGTGCATAATAGACCGTTGCAATTTAGACCGAGTACTAACATAGCATACACACTGTCAACAATAGCTATGAAAGGGGGAATAGATCGCATCAATACTATCATAGTAATGGTTAACTTCATAATCTACAAGATATTACAATCATAACCTACGCCAAGTACTACATGATGCACACACTGTCAACATTACATCATGGAGGAGGAATAGACTACTTTAATAACATCACTAGAGTAGCACATAGATTAATAGTGATACAAAGCTCATGATCACATAAAGATCACACCATGGGAGAGAGAGATGAACCACATAGCTACCGGTAGAGCCCTCAGCCTCGGGGGAGAACTACTCCCTCCTCATCATGGGAGACAGCAATGGCGATGAAGATGGCGGTGGTGTCGATGGTGATGGCTTCCGGGGGGCAATTCCCCATCCCGACGGCGTGCCGGAACAGATACTTCTGTCCTCCGAAATGGAGTTTCGCGATGGCGGCGGCATCCCTGGAGTCTTTCTGGAGTTTCATCAATTGTTATCGGGTTTTTAGGTCACCAGCGATTATATAGGCGAAGAGGCGGCGCAAGGAGGTGCCTGGGGGGCCCACCCCATAGGGCGGCGCGCCCCCCTCTTGGCCGCGTCGGCCTATGGTGTGGGGGACCTGGGCCTCCACTCCGTCTCCCCTTCGGAGTTCTGGTCCGTCTCGGTAAATTAAGATGTTTGGCTTTTGTTTCGTCGAATTCCGAGAATATTGCCCGAACAGCCTTTCTGGAACCAAAAACAACAGAAAACAGGAACTGGCACTTCGGCATCTTGTTAATAGGTTAGTTCCGGAAAATGCATAAAATCATTATAAAGTGTGAGCAAAACATGTAGGTATTGTCATAAAACTAGCATGGAACATCAGAAATTATAGATACGTTGGAGACGTATCAAGCATCCCCAAGCTAAGTTCCTACTCGCCCTCGAGTAGGTAAACGATAACAAGGATAATTTCTGAAGTGACATGCTATCATAATCTTAATCAATACTATTGTAAAGCATATGCGATGAATGAAGTGATTCGAAGCAATGGTAAAGACAATGACTAAACAACTGAATCATATAGCAAAGACTTTTCATGAACAATACTTTCAAGACAAGCATCAATAAGACTTGCATAGGAGTTAACTCATAAAGCAATACATTCTTAGTAGAAAGCTTTGAAGCAACACAAAGCTAGGAAGATATAAGTTTCAGCAGTTGCTTTCAACTTCAACATGTATATCTCATGGATAATTGTCAACACAAAGTAATATGATGAATGCAAATAAGCAAGTATGTAGGAATCAATGCACACAGTTGACACGAGTGTTTGCTTCTAAGATAGAAAGAAGTAGGTAAACTGACTCAACATAAAGTAAAAGAAAGGCCCTTCGCAGAGGGAAGCATGGATTACTATTTTGTGCTAGAGATTTTATTTTGAAAACATAGAAACAATTTTGTCAACGGTAATAATAATTCATATGTGTTATGGATAAGACATCCTATAAGTTGCAAGCCTCATGCATAGAATACCAATAGTGCTCGCACCTTGTCCTAATTAGCTTGGATTTCCATGGATTATCATTGCATAACATATGTTTCAACCAAGTGTCACAAAGGGGTACCTCTATGCCGCCTGTACAAAGGTCCAAGGAGATAGAACGCATTTGATTTCTCGTTTTTGATAGATCTCAACTAAGGACATCCATACCGGGACAACATAGAAAACATATAATGGACTCCTCTTTAATGCACAAGCATTCAACAACAGATAATATTCTCATAAGAGATTGAGGATTAATGTCCAAACTGAAACTTCCACCATGATACATGGCTTTGGTTAGCGGCCCAATGTTCTTCTCTAACAATATGCATACTCAAACCATTTGATCATGATAAATCACCCTTACTTCAGACAAGACGAACATGCATAGCAACTCACATGATATTCAACAAAGGTGTAATAGTTGATGGCGTCCCCAGAAACATGGTTACCGCTCAACAAGCAACTTATAAGAAATAAGATACATAAGCTACATATTCTTTACCACGGTAGTTTTTAAGGCTATTTTCCCATGAGCTATGTATTGCAAAGACAAGGAATGAAGTTTTAAAGATAGCACGCAAGCAATTTACTTTGGAATGGCAGAGAAATACCACGTAGTAGGTAGGTATGGTGGACACAAATGGCATAGGTTTTGGCTCAAGGATTTGGATGCACGAGAAGTATTCCCTCTCAGTACAAGGCTTTGGGCTAGCAAGGTTGTTTGAAGCAAACACAAGTATGAACTGGTACAGCAAAACTTACATAAGAACATATTGCAAGCATTATAAGACTCTACACTGTCTTCCTTGTTGTTCAAACACTTTTACCAGAAAATATCTAGACTTTTAGAGAGACCAATCATGCAAACCAAATTTCAACAAGCTCTACAGTAGTTCTCCACTAATAGGTGCTAAGTACATGATGCAAGAGCTTAAGCATGATCTATTTGAGCAAAACATTTGCCAAGTATCAAATTATTCAAGACAATATACCAATTACCACATGAAGCATTTTCTGTTTCCAACCAAATAGCAATAAATGCAGCGGCTTTCAACCTTCGCCATGAACATTAAAGTAAAGCTAAGAACACTAGTGTTCATATGAAAAAGCGGAGCGTGTCTCTCTCCCACACATGGATTGCTAGGATCCGAATTTATTCAGAGAATGAAAATAACAAAACGAAAATAAAACACACAGACGCTCCAAGTAAAGCACATAAGATGTGACGGAATAAAAATATAGTTTCACTAGAGGTGACCTGATAAGTTGTCGATGAAGAAGGGGATGCCTTGGGCATCCCCAAGCTTAGATGCTTGAGTCTTCTTGAAATATGCAGGGATGAACCACGGGGGCATCCCCAAGCTTAGACTTTTCACTCTTCTTGATCATATTGTATCATCCTCCTCTCTTGACCCTTGAAAACTTCCTCCACACAAAACTCAAAACAAACTCATTAGAGGGTTAGTGCATAATCAAAAATTCACATATTCAGAGGTGACACAATCATTCTTAACACTTCTGGACATTGCTCAAAGCTACTGAAAGTTAATGGAACAAAGAAATCCATTCAACATAGCAAAAGAGGCAATGCGAAATAAAAGGCAGAATCTGTCAAAACAGAACAGTCCGTAAAGACGAATTTTTTAGGGGCACTTACCTTGCTCAGATGAAAAAGCTCAAATTGAATGAAAGTTGCGTACATATCTGAGGATCACACATGAAAACAGATTTTTCTGAGTTACCTACAGAGGGGGCTACTCAAATTCGTGACAGCAAGAAATCTGTTTCTGCGCAGTAATCCAAATCTAGTATCAACCTTACTATCAAATACTTTACTTGGCACAACAATGCAATAAAATAAAGATAAGGAGAGGTTGATACTGTAGTAACAACTTCCAAGACACAACAAAACAGTAGCAAAAATAAAAACATGGGTTATCTCCCAAGAAGTGCTTTCTTTATAGCCATTAAGATGGGCTCAGTAATTTTAATGATGCTCTTGCAAGAAATAAGAGTTGAAGCAAAAGAGAGCATCAAAAAGCAAGTATGAAACAAATTTAAGCCTAACCCACTTCCTATGAAAAGGAATCTTGTAAATAAATAAGTCATGTAAGCATAACGCAACAAGCATAGAAAGGCAACGCAAGCGCGACTTCAAGATTCTCAACATAAAGAGGGGAAACTTAATATTATTAAGATGCATATAACCATGTTTCCCTCTCTCATAATAACTTTCAGTAGCATCATGAACAAACTCAACAATATAACTATCACATGAAACATTCTTATCATGAGCTACATGCATAAAATTATTACTCTCCACATAAGCATAGTCTTTACTATTAATTGTAGTGGGAGCAAATTCAATAAAATAGCTATCATTATTATTCTCATCACCATAATCATCATATATAGGAGGCATATTGTAGTCATAATTAATTTTCTCCTCAATAGTAGGTGGACTGAAAATATGATAGTCATCATTGTAATCATCATATATAGGAGGTAAAATATCATCAAAGTAAATTTTCTCCTCCATGCTTGGGGGACTAAAAATATCATGCTCATCAAAACAAGCTTCCCCAATCTTAGAGCTTTCTATATCGTCATGGGAAGAAACATGGATAGTATTAATACTATGGCAGTTATTAACATCCTCATTTTCAGAATTAGTTTCCTAGAGATTTTCAATATCAAAAGTAGTGTGCTCTTCTAAATCATAATCACTAATATAGGTAAAGGGCATAGGAAGATCATTGTACTCAGATTCATTATCATAATAATCATTGATTATCAATCTATCATATATGTGTTGTTTATGATCTTGCATGCTCTCCGTTGCTAGTAGAGGCTCTGGCCAAGTTGATACTTGTGACTCCAAGAGGGAGTATTTATGCTCGATAGTGGGTTCATGCCTCCATTGAATCTGGGACAGTGACAGAAAGTTCTAAGGTTGTGGATGTGTTGTTGCCACTAGAGATAAAACATCTATGCTTTGTCTAAGGATATTTGTGTTGATTACATTACGCACCATACTTAATGCAATTGTCTGTTGTTTGCAACTTAATACTGGAAGGGGTGCGGATGCTAACCCGAAGGTGGACTTTTTAGGCATAGATGCATGCTGGATAGCGGTCTATGTACTTTGTCGTAATGCCCTAAGTAAATCTCATAGTAGTCATCATGATATGTATGTGCATTGTTATGCCCTCTCTATTTGTCAATTTCCCAACTGTAATTTGTTCACCAAACATGCTATTTCTTATTGGAGAGACACCACTAGTGAACTGTGGACCCCGGTCCATTCTTTTACATCTGAATACAATCTACTGCAATCATTGTTCTCTACTATTCTTTGCAAACAAACATCATTTTCCATACCATACATTTAATCCTTTGTTTACAGCAAGCCGGTGAGATTGATGATACGTCTCCAACGTATCTATAATTTCTGATGTTCCATGCTTGTTTTATGACAATACCTACATGTTTTGTTCACACTTTATATCGTTTTTATGCGTTTTCCGGAACTAACCTATTGACGAGATGCCGAAGTGCCAGTTGCTGTTTTCTGCTGTTTTTGGTTTCAGAAATCCTACAAAGGAAATATTCTTGGAATCGGACGAAATTAATTCCCACGATCTTATAATTCCACGAAGCTTCCAGAAAGTCAAAGGGGGACCAGAGGGGAGCCCTGGGGGCCCCACACATGGGGCTGGCGCGGCCCAAGGGGGGGCGCGCCCCCCTACTGTGTGGCGGCTCCGCGGCCCCTCCGACTCCACCTCTTCGCCTATTTAGGCCTCCCTGACCTAAATCCTCGACACCGATTGCCGAAACCCGAGAAAACCTTCCAGAGCCGCCGCCATCGCGAAACTCCAATTCGGGGGACAGAATTCTCTGTTCCGGCACCCTGCCGGGACGGGGAATTGCCCCCGGAGTCATCTCCACCGCCGTCTCCACCGCCATCTTCACCGCCATCGCTGTCTCCATGATGAGGAGGGAGTAATTCACCCCCGGGGCTGAGGGCTCCGCTGTAGCTATGTGGTTCATCTCTCTCTTTATGTGATCTAGTTGAATATCATCTATGTGCTACTCTAGTGATGTTATTAAAGTACTCTATTCCTCCTCCATGGTGTAATGGTGACAGTGTGTGCATCGTGTAGTACTTGGCGTAGGTTATGATTGTAATCTCTTGTAGATTATGAAGTTAATTATTGCTATGATAGTATTGATGTGATCTATGCCTCCTTCATAGTGTGATGGTGACAGTGTGCATGCTATGTTAGTACTTGGTGTAATTGCAATGATCTATCATGCACTCTAAGGTTATTTAAACATGAATATCGAATATTGTGGAGCTTGTTAACTCCGGCATTAAGGGTTCGTGTAATCCTACACAATTAGTGGTGTTCATCATCCAACAAGAGAGAGTAGAGTGGTTCTATTATGCGATCATTGTTGAGAGTGTCCACTAGTGAAAGCAGGGTCCCTAGGCCTTGCTTCCAAGCATCGAATCTCCGTTTGTTTACTGTTTTGTTGCATGTTTACTCGCTGCCATATTTTATTCAGATTGCTATTACCACTCATATTCATTCATACCACTTGTATTTCACTATCTCTTCGCCGAACTAGTGCACCTATACATCTGACAAGTGTATTAGGTGTGTTGGGGACACAAGAGACTTCTTGCATTGTGATCGCAGGGTTGCTTGAGAGGGATATCTTTGACCTGTTCCTCCCTGAGTTCGATAAACCTTGGGTGATCCACTTAAGAAAAACTTGCTGCTGTTCTACAAACCTCTACTCTTGGAGGCCCAACACTGTCTACAGGAAAAGGAGTGTGCGTAGACATCAAGCTATTTTCTGGCGCCGTTGCCGGGGAGGAAAGGTAAAAGGTACTCATACTCCGGATCTCGGCTACTAAGCTATTTTCCGGCACCGTTGTAAGTACTCGAAGCTATTTCCTTTAGATCCTGCAATTGCATCTTTTTGTTTCTTGTTTTACACTAGTTTGGCATAATGGAAAGCAACATGGAGCTTTTTATTCTTTTTCCTGAGTTAAGACATGGATGGTTTGATGCGAAAATTAAAAAACCCATGGAACATATTAGTATGAACACTTTGAATGCCATTGTTGCTAATGATATGGAAAATTCTAAGCTTGGGAAAGCTGGTTTTGATGAGCATGATATTTTTAGTCCCCCAAGCATTGAGGAGGAAATTTACTTTGATGATACTTTGCCTCCTATTTATGATGATTATAATGATAGTAGTCTTTTGGTACCGCCTGTTATGGAGGATAAATTAGATTATGATTACAATATGCCTCCTATATTTGATGATGAGAATAATAATGATAGCTACTTTGTTGAATTTGCTCCCACTACAATTAATAAGAATACGAATGAACGCTGGTAAGCAGATGGGTACGTACGCACGTATCTAGAAATCGACGTGTGGCTAACGTCGTTGGGTTGTCCGTGAGAGTGCGTCAGTATTTTAAATTAAGTTGGACTCGACGGACAGCCATGCAAAGCCAAGAAAAGACAGTGTTGCTTTCGGACTGTTGTTTGCTGTTTGTTGGTCGGTGCAGTGCATGGAAGAAAAAGTTGAGGTGATGTGTGCTGGTCCATGTGCTTCTCATCAGGTTAGTGCAGTTTTTGTCGGCAAAGCTATTCCCGCTAATTTTTCCTACATACGTATCCATCTGTCTCTACACACTATCTATCACGCATCACCTTTTGTCACTGGGCGACAGCGTCAGAGGAGGAGTCGCCGTCCTCGTTGGTGGTGAAGAACTTAAGATACGATTGAGCTGAAGGCAGAAGGTAATGGCAATGGACTCGATGTCAAGGTTATCGATGCTGTCCTCATTAACTGGAACGGCATGTCCGCTAGCTCCACCTCCTTGCTGAGCAACATGTTCGTCTGGGAGAGAAGGTTCTTGGACTCCATGGCCTTGAAGATTACCTGGTTAGCGGCAGCCCATGCGAGTCGGCCAGCGTGGGCGACGCGGGAGCGGCACAACACCGGCCAAGCGTGTGGAGCGTGCGCTGCGCCAATGCCTCGGTGAAGTCCGCCAGTCCGTCGCATGCTGCGTCGTCGCCGTCGGTGCGCTGCAATCGACGTGATATTATCAAGGGCCACGCTGGCAGCATCGAGGAGCACGACATTCATCGCGATTGTGCAGTTGAAGTGATGGATGACGGCATTAGGAAGATGTCGCGCTCGTCGAGACGGAGCTCCTGCCGCATCCACGCCGGCATGGAGGTCGCGGCTGCTACGACGGGTTAGAGCAGCTTGCATGTTGGAGGTGTTCTGCAGCTGGTCGATCAATAACTAGTTTACTAGTACTGATGGAGCGCCGTGTAAACCAGTTTTGAGATCAAACGATGTATCCTGTAATCCAGTTTTAGGAAAACAACAACTTAAATTTCAGTATTTCTATAACTCCTCCTAAAACCGAATCTGCTAAGACATATCCAAATACCGGTTAACAAAGAACCACTTAAAATAAAGAGTACTACTTATCAGTCAAGCGGAAATTAAAGGCAAGAACGTTTACGTCTAAGCGCATCATTGACCGTGGGTGACACATCGTGAAGCACACGCTGTAGAGAGAAAGAATTTGCTAGCTAGGCTGTGCGGTCGTGGCAACAACAACAAAAGGACAAGCATGCAGGAAAAGTACATCGAATCTGTAGTCGCCGCTAGTCTACAAACGGACGTGACCACAATCCAACGGTACTAGATAAAATCGAACGGTTAGGGAGGCATGCACACCTACCCACCTGTACACCAAATTCACTCTCAATAAGAATAACTATGCTTATGTTGGGAGTAGTAATAATTTTATGCATGAGACTCATGATAAGAATGCTTTATGTGATAGTTATATTCTTGAGTTTGCTCATGATACTACTGAAAGTTATTATGAGAGAGGAAAATATGGTTGTAGAAATTTTCATGTTACTAAAACACCTCTCTATGTGCTGAAATTTTTGAAGCTACACTTGTTCTATCTTCCTATGCTTGTTACTTTGCTCTATATGAACTTGTTTATTTTCAAGATTCATTTTCATAGGAAGCATGTTAGACTTAAATGTGTTTTGAATTTGCTTCTTGATGCTCTCTTTTGCTTCAACTCTTATTTCTTGGGAGTGCATCATTAAAATTACTGAGCCCATCTTAATGGCTATAAAGAAAGAACTTCTTAGGAGATAACCCACGTGTTTGTTTTACTACAGTAATTTTGTTTTATATTTGTGTCTTGGAAGTTGTTACTACTGTAGCAACCTCTCCTTATCTTAATTTTGTTGCATTGTTGTGCCAAGTAAAGTCTTTGATAGTAAGGTTCATACTAGATTTGGATTACTGCGCAGAAACAGATTTCTGTCTGTCACGAATCTGGGCTGAATTCTCTGTAGGTAACTCAGAAAATTATGCCAATTTACGTGAGTGATCCTCAGATATGTACGCAACTTTCATTCAATTTGAGCATTTTCATTTGAGCAAGTCTGGTGCCTTAATAAAATTCGTCTTTACAGACTGTTCTGTTTTGACAGATTCTGCCTTTAATTTCGCATTGCCTCTTTTGCTATGTGGGATGGATTTCTTTGTTCCATTAACTTCCAGTAGCTTTGAGCAATGTCCAGAAGTATTAAAAATGATTGTGTCACCTCTGAACATGTGAATTTTTGATTATGCACTAACCCTCTAATGGGTTTGTTTCGAGTTTGGTGTGGAGGAAGTTTTCAAGGGTCAAGAGAGGAGGATGATACAATGTGATCAAGAAGAGTGAAAAGTCTAAGCTTGGGGATGCCCCGGTGGTTCATCCCTGCATATTTCAAGAAGACTCAAGCATCTAAGCTTGGGGATGCCCAAGGCATCCCCTTCTTCATCGACAAATTATTAGGTTCATTCTCTTGAAACTATATTTTTATTCGGTCACATCTTATGTACTTTACTTGGAGCGTCTGTTTGTTTTTGTTTTTGTTTGAATAAATGCTTGTGTGGGAGAGAGACACGCTCCGCTGGTTCGTATGAACACATGTGTTCTTAGCTTTGAATGTTCATGGCGAAGGTTGAAACTGCTTCGTTAATTGTTATATGGTTGGAAACGGGAAATGCTACATGTAGTAATTCGTATGATGCCTTGAATAACTTGATACTTGGCAATTGTTGTGCTCATGATTAAGCTCTTGCATCATATACTTTGCACCTATTAGTGAAGAAATACACAGAGCTGGTTAAAATTTGGTTTGCATGATTTTTCTCTCTAAAGTCTAGATATTTTCTAGTAAGGGTTTCAACAACAAGGAAGACAGTGTAGAGTCTTATAATGCTTGCAATATGTTCTTATGTGAGTTTTGCTGTACTAGTTCATACTTGTGTTTGCTTCAAACAACCTTGCTAGCCTAAGCCTTGTATCGAGAGGGAACACTTCTCATGCATCCAAAATCCTCGAGCCAAACACTATGCCACTTGTGTCCACCATACCTACCTACTACATGGTATTTTTCCGCCATTCCAAAGTAAATTGCTTGAGTGCTACCTTTAAAATTTCCATTCTTCATCTTTGCAATATATAGCTCATGGGACAAATAGCCTAAAAACTATTGTGGTATTGAATATGTACTTATGCATCTTATCTCTTATTAAGTTGCATGTTGAGCGATAACCATGTTCCTGGGGACGCCATCAACACTTTGTTGAATATCATGAGAGTTGCTATGCATGTTCGTCTTGTCTGAAGTAAGGGCGATTTACCATGAGTTGAATGGTTAGAGCATGCATATTGTTAGAGAAGAACATTGGGCCGCTAACTAAAGCCATGATTCATGGTGGAAGTTTCAGTTTTGGACAAATATCCTCAGTCTCTTATGAGAATATTAATTGTTGCTAAATGCTTATGCATTAAAGAGGAGTCCATTATCTGTTGTCTATGTTGTCCCGGTATGGATGTCTAAGTTGAGAATAATCAAAAGCGAGAAATCCAATGCGAGCTTTCTCCTTAGACCTTTGTACAGGCGGCATAGAGGTACCCCTTTGTGACACTTAGTTAAAACATATGTATTGCGATGATAATCCAGGTAATCCGAGCTAATTAGGACAAGGTGCGGGCACTATTAGTATACTATGCATGAGGCTTGCAACTTTTAGGATATAATTTACATGATACATATGCTTTATTACTACCGTTGACAAAATTGTTTCTTGTTTTCAAAATCAAAGCTCTAGCACAAACATAGCAATCAATGCTTCCCTCTGCGAAGGGCCATTCTTCTACTTTTATGTTGAGTCAGTTTACCCATTTCTCTCTATCTTAAGAAGCAAACACTTGTGTTAACTGTGCATTGATTCTTACATGCTTGCTTATTGCACTGGTTATATTGCTTTGCATTGACAACTATCCATGAGATATACATGTTACAAGTTGAAAGCAACTGCTGAAACTTAATCTTCCATTGTGTTGCTTCAATGCCTTTACTTTGAATTTATTGCTTTATGAGTTAACTCTTATGCAAGACTTGTTGATGCTTGTCTTGAAAGTACTATTCATGAAAAGTCTTTGCTATATGATTCAATTGTTTACTCATTGCATTAACATTGCTTCGAATCGCTGCATTCATCTCATATGCTTTACAATAGTGTGATTAAGATTATGTTGGTAGCATGTCACTTCAGAAATTATCTTTTTATCATTTACCTACTCGAGGACGAGTAGGAACTAAGCATGGGGATGCTGATACGTCTCCAACGTATCTATAATTTCTGATGTTCCATGCTTGTTTTATGACAATACCTACATGTTTTGTTCACACTTTATATCG
This sequence comes from Lolium perenne, assembly GCF_019359855.2. Classification (NCBI taxonomy): domain Eukaryota; kingdom Viridiplantae; phylum Streptophyta; class Magnoliopsida; order Poales; family Poaceae; genus Lolium; species Lolium perenne. The sequence goes on from NC_067245.2 coordinate 149,602,833, forward strand.
TTTTTATGCATTTTCCGGAACTAACCTATTGACAAGATGCCGAAGTGCCAGTTGCTATTTTCTGCTATTTTTGGTTTCAGAAATCCTACAAAGGAAATATTCTCGGAATCGGACGAAATTAATTCCCACGATCTTATAATTCCACGAAGCTTCCAGAAAGTCAAAGGGGGACCAGAGGGGAGCCCTGGGGGACCCACACATGGGCTGGCGTGGCCCAAGGGGGCGCGCCCCCCTACTGTGTGGCGGCTCCGCGGCCCCTCCGACTCCGCCTCTTCGCCTATTTAGGCCTCCCTGACCTAAATCCTCGACACCGATTGACGAAACCCGAGAAAACCTTCCAGAGCCGCTGCCATCGCGAAACTCCAATTCGGGGGACAGAAGTCTCTGTTTCGGCACCCTGCCGGGACGGGGAATTGCCCCCGGAGTCATATCCACCGCCGTCTCCACCGCCATCTTCACCGCCATCGCTGTCTCCATGATGAGGAGGGAGTAATTCACCCCCGGGGCTGAGGGCTCCGCTGTAACTATGTGGTTCATCTCTCTCTTTATGTGATCTAGTTGAATATCATCTATGTGCTACTCTAGTGATGTTATTAAAGTACTCTATTCCTCCTCCACGGTGTAATGGTGATAGTGTGTGCATCGTGTAGTACTTGGCGTAGGTTATGATTGTAATCTCTTGTAGATTATGAAGTTAATTATTGCTATGATAGTATTGATGTGATCTATGCCTCCTTCATAGTGTGATGGTGACAGTGTGCATGCTATGTTAGTTCTTGGTGTAATTGCAATGATCTATCATGCACTCTAAGGTTATTTAAACATGAATATCGAATATTGTGGAGCTTGTTAACTCCGGCATTGAGGGTTCGTGTAATCCTACACAATTAGTGGTGTTCATCATCCAAAAAGAGAGTGTAGAGTGGTTCTATTATGTGATCATTGTTGAGAGTGTCCACTAGTGAAAGCAGGGTCCCTAGGCCTTGCTTCCAAGCATCGAATCTCCGTTTGTTTACTGTTTTATTGCATGTTTACTCGCTGCCATATTTTATTCAGATTGCTATTACCACTCATATTCATTCATACCACTTGTATTTCACTATCTCTTCGCCGAACTAGTGCACCTATACATCTGACAAGTGTATTAGGTGTGTTGGGGACACAAGAGACTTCTTGCATTGTGATCGCAGGGTTGCTTGAGAGGGATATCTTTGACCTCTTCCTCCCTGAGTTCGATAAACCTTGGGTGATCCACTTAAGGGATAACTTGCTGCTGTTCTACAAACCTCTGCTCTTGGAGGCCCAACACTGTCTACAGGAAAAGGAGTGTGCGTAGACATCAATTGACAACCTCACTGTTACGTTGGGCCAAAGTATTTTGATTGTGTTGTGCAGGTTCCACGTTGGCGCTGGAATCCCTGGTGTTGCGCCGCACTACACTCCTCCACCAACAACCTTCACGTGGCCCTTGACTCCTACTGGTTCGATAAACCTTGGTTTCTTACTGAGAGAAACTTGCTGTTGTACGCATCACACCTTCCACTTGGGGTTCCCAACGGGCGTGTGCTTACGCGTCATCAAGCTAAATTTCTGGCGCCGTTGCCGGGGAGATCAAGACACGCTGCAAGGGGAGTCTCCCACATCCAATCTCTTTACTTTGGGGCAAAGTATTTTGATTGTGTTGTGCAGGTTCCACGTTGGCGCCGGAATCCCTGGTGTTGCGCCGCACTACACTCCTCTGCCAACAACCTTCACGTGGCCCTTGACTCCTACTGGTTCGATAAACCTTGGTTTCTTACTGAGGGAAACTTGCTGCTGTACGCATCACACCTTCCACTTGGGGTTCCCAACGGGCGTGTGCTTACGCGTCATTAGTCACACGGTTGATCGATGATGCTTCTCTGCTTCCGTTCCGCAGCAGCGTTGGTCACTCCCTTCTTCTCCACCCGCAACGCAAGAAGGTCATCGGCAACGGGGAACCGCCACACCATTCCCGGTAAGTCCTCGATGGCCCTCAGGAAGATTAATTAAGTGCTTAGTAGTTTAGTAGTTTTTTCCTAAGTACTTAGTGCTATACTTGCAACTGTAAATATGTCAGGAAACATTGGTCAGAACATCATTCACAACATGCTGGAAAACACTCCCCCAATATGTCAGAACCTTTATTAGTTGAGCCAATATCTGTTATGCCACCTAACATTCTGCATGTTATTCTGGACTTATCATCCCGGATCCTCCAGCAACCCATTCAGACAATTAGTCCCAACTGAGGTGGAGATCCTAGAAGAAAGGGAAGGGGCAGCCAGAATGGTGGAAAATATCGCTAAGGCAGAGCACGGGAAAGCTTCCAAAGCTAAGGAACGCTAGGGTGAGAGGGTTCAGTGGTGTTCCTGTGATCCTCAAGAATCCGACATGAGGATGTTCCAGGAGGGAGGATTTCTTGTGGACGACTCTTTGCGTTTCACCAAGGGTGAAAATGTTCCGACACCTCAACCGGACGAGAATATTATGACCAAGGCCTAGGTGGAGCAAGGTCTTTCGATTCCGCCCTCTGACTTCTTCCTCGAGGTGCTGGACAAGTACGTCCTCCAGCCACAAAATATTTTTGCCAACAGCTAAACCGTGCTCACCAACTTTGTCACCTTGTTTGAGGCCCACCTTGGGATCCGACCAGAATTCTGGCTCTTCCAGTTTTATTACAAAATCAAGAAGGGGACCAAGGAGGGGAACATGTACAACTGCGGGAGCGTGACCTTTATGCTCCGGCCCAAGTGCTTCTTCCCCGTGATGTCAACACATGAATCCACCCGCTAGTAAAATGCGGGTTGGTTTCTTGGCATGGACATAATTGCTCCGGGTCGCACAGCTGGCCTCCCAAAATTTGCCAATAGCGCCCCCAACTGAAGGACATTTGGTCATTCAATCCAGACCTCATGCAGCACCCTGATCTTGATCATATGGCACATAGAATTGCCACGCTAACCCTGCTCAAGCTCTGCGACAATGATCTGACCCTCAGCTAGTTCAAGGGGTGGATCCAGCCCCTGCTGTTCCATGATCGCCTAATGTGCAAGTATACAGATGTAAACAACAAGCTCCGGGTAACTTCCGACTACTTGCCCGCCGATTCTCTGAATAAGAGGATCCGGACAATCTAAAAGGTTCCAAGGGGGCAGACCACTCACGAGATTGGTCGTGACATTTTTACCAAAGATGAATGTCCCCTGGTAAGTCATTTTCGACAAAGTTATTTTCTTTCGTTTGACTCTGGGTTCTATTTTATGGAACTTATGTTCTACCTTGTTTTAGCTTGACAATTTGCAATGCGAAGACCTTGCTCCTTTGATTCGCCAAATTGTGGAGGATCTGGTAAAGGGGGAGGATATTCCAGAGGCGGAAGAGGAATGGACTAACAAGGATCTAGAGACTTACGTCCCTCGGAGCACAAAACACCCAAGGGGTGCGGCAGTGATGGTGCTTCGGTGATGGCGCCAGACAATCTTGTTGGCAGTTGTTGTGGAAGCGATTGGGAAACCCCAAGATGAAGGTGTGATGAGCACAGCAGCAAGTTTTCCCTCATTACAAAAAACCAAGGTTTAATCGCCGAGTAGGAGAAAGGCGTGACTTGTAAAGGTGTTGCTATCTGACTAGTGGCAGGGCGCACTACCGGCATCAGCAACAACGTGGAACCTGCACACAACACAACCAAAGTACTTTGCCCCAACTTGCAGTGAGGTTGTCAATCTCACTAGTTTGCTGAACACAAAGGATTAGACGTATCGAGTGGAAAGAGATGTTTGCAGAAAATAAACAGAACATGATTGCAGTAGATGAATTTATCAATGTAAAGGAAACATGACCGGGATCCACAGTTCACTAGAGGTGTCTCTCCATAAAGATAAATAGCATGTTGGGTGAACAAATTACAGCTGGGCAATTGACAGAATATCGACCATACATGACAAGATGATTACTATGAGATTTGATTGGGCATTACAACATAATACATAGACAGTAATCCAAGATACGTGTGCAACGTATCAAGCATCCCCTTCTTCATCAACAGAAATATCAGGTCATCTTTCAGGACACTATATTTTTATTGCTGCATAAGCTATGTGTTGTTCTTGGAGCGTCTTTTGTTTTGTTTTGTTTGCTATAGTATATGGTTGGATCCCAACATACTTGTTTTGGAGAATGACTCACTCTGTTTTTATTGCATAGAACACTCTAGTTTTCAATCTTATTGTTCTGCGAGTGTTCTCTTTTTTCTAGTACTGCGTTTAGATCTTGTTTTCCACTCGTATTTTGTTCAGAGCTTGTTAGTTTTATTTAGTTAGGTGTGATTAGCTCTCTGGTATTTATTGATTATTATCTATAAGAGTTGTTTCACATAAATTGATTGGTGTTGGATACGAGTAAAATATTTCATGCTTATAGTGGTGAAAAAGGAAGCTTGTTTAGACTGCGGCTTAGACTTTAGCATGTCATGTTAGCTATTATTTTAATTATATGCTTGGTACTTATTATTGTAGCATGACTTGTCTCAAATATCTGAGGGTGCTTAATGTGCCATTGAAAGAATCATGTGTTGTTTCCATCATACAAAATCATAATATTGTGGTATTATCCTTTGATGCTTTAATTGGGTTGACTTTGCACATGCTTAGACCATGTTACGACTACAAATCAGTCACTTCAAGCCTCTATGATCATTTAGCTTTTGACTTGTAATATCACTTTATGCTTTGATTAATAATGTTTTGTCGCTATGCATGATTATGGCCATTATTGCTCTCTTAGTTGGTCGCTCCCAGTCTTTTGCTAGCCTTCACCTGTACTGAGTATGAGCTCTACTTGTGCATCCAACTCCCAAAAACCAAAGTTTGCCAATTGTGTCCACCATACCTACCTATATGTGGTATTTCACCACCACTTCAAAGTAAATTGCTTGTGTGCTACCTTTAAAACCTTCAAAAATTATTACTTGTTTTGTGTTCCTGTGTTAGCTCATGAGAAAGTATTGAATGCTTTATTGTCTTTTCATGAATTCACACCTTGACTAGCATGAATAATGTGCTAGTCCCTAATATTGCAAAAATAGCAAGGCAACTGGGTGCCCAGCCCACAAAAAATATAAAATAAACAAATAAAGCTCCGCACACTATGTACTGGAGAGATCCTAAATAATGATGTGCAAATGGAGAACTATATGGCAGCCGCTGATGAAGTCACTATATGAAAGGATGATAAACCATTTGATACCAGTCGTTGACATAGACATACATACCTCTCAAAATACATTTTCAACACCTCGGTTTTATTCAAAATAAAAAGGTCTAGCACATGAGTAATCTTGCTTCCCTCAGCGCATGGCCTTTCTTTTACTTTTATGCCGAGTCTTCATCTTCTAACTTTATGCACCAATTAAGAGAGCATAGTTGTCATTCTGAGTACAATGTGCATAGTCACAAAATTTATTATTGATTGATTCATAATTATGTTATTGCTTGTTCTCAAATTATTTGTATCTAATCACCTTTTTAACTTTAAAGGTGTCCTGACATTTATATTTTGCTATGAAGGAAAAGCTGAATACCACTTTGCTATGTTTTCTCTATGCTAAAAAAACAAACAGTTGCTTTCAGTGCACTATTATTCATGATATTTTGTTTGAGTTACTTCTCATGTTGTAAGTTGTAACATAGTTGCTGAGTTTTATTGCTAGAATTATATCATTCATGCCTATGTTTAGAGTACTTTGATCTCAGCTCACAATGCTTTTACAACAACTTGATCAAGATTGTGTTGGCTGCATGTCACCTCAAAAATTATTTTTGTTATCACTTACCTACTTGAGGACGAGCAAGAGTTAAGCTTAGGGATACTGATACGTTGCAAACGTATCTATAATTTTTGATGCTCCATGCTTGTTTCCACCAATTTCTATATGTTTTGTTTACACTTCGTGGCATTTTTATGCATTTTCTGAAACTAACCTATTAACAAGATGCCATAATGCTAGTTCATGTTTTCTGCTGTTTTTGTATTTCATAAAAGTTGTACAAGAAATATTCTCGGAATTGGATGAAACAAAAGCCAAACCTGCTATTTTTCCCGACCCAAAGACGGAGTCCAAAACAGAGATGGAGAAGTGCTGGGAGGTGGCCACACCATGCCTAGGCGCGGGCCACCCCCTAGCCGCGCGTAGGGGTGGTGAGGCCCCCCCCCGGGCGCCCACCGACCTCGCTCTTCCCCCTATATATTGCCTCCCACCGCAAAAAACCCTAAATCAATCAGCTTCCATCCACGAAAAGTTCCGTAGCTCCGCCGCCATCAAAGACAAGTTTCGGGGGACAGAAGTCTCTGTTTCGGCATCCTGTCGGGACGGGGAATTTCCCCCGGAGCATCTCCATCGACTCCACCCCATCTTTATCGATGTTGCTGACTCCCATGATGAGGAGGGAGTAGTTCTCCCCTGAGGTTGAGGGCTTTATCGGTAGCTATGTGGTTTATCTCTCTCACCCATGATGTGATCTTTATGTGATCATGAGCTTTGTAATATTTTGATTAAGTAGATGTTACTCTTCATCTATTATGCTACTCAAGTGGTTTTATTATGTGATCTCCAGAGACACATTGCCCCACGGTGTGAAGGTAACAGTGTGCGCAACGTGTGTGTCTCTTAGGCTAAAGATTACAGAAATACTTATCATGAGTTATAATTTGAGTTGGATGTCTCTATGAAATTGTGGTGTTTGTTAGTACTATCTTTGGATTCTCAAAGTGAAAGAGTGGGGTCTCCCTAGGTTTGGAACGCAAACTTTAAGGAGTGATTTTGCATCCCTACGCGGTGAATTGGTGTTCGTTATCCAACTGGAGAGTGGTTCAGTGTACCATAGTTAAGAGATGATATTTATGTATTCAAGTATGATATCATTGTTGAGAGTGTCCACTAGTGAAAGTAAGATCCCTAGACCTTGTTTCTAAGCATTGAAACACTGTTTATGACCAGTTCTACTACATGTCTGCTTGCTGCCATTTTTATTTCAGATTGCAATTGATACGCGTGAAGCACACGTTCGTTGGGAACCCCAAGAGGAAGGTGTGATGCGTACAGCAGCAAGTTTTCTCTCAGTAAGAAACCAAGGTTATCGAACCAGTAGGAGTCAAGGATCACGTGAAAGTTGTTGGTGGCGGAGTGTAGTGCGGCGCAACACTAGGGATTCCGGCGCCAACGTGGAACCTGCACAACACAATCAAAGTACTTTGCCCCAACTTAACAGTGAGGTTGTCAATCTCACCGGCTTGCTGTAAACGAAGGATTAAATGTATAGTTTGGAAGATGATGTTTGTTTGCGAAGAACAGTAAAGAACAAGTATTGCAGTAGATTGTATTTCAGATGTAAAAGAATGGACCGGGGTCCACAGTTCACTAGTGGTGTCTCTCCAATAAGAAATAGCATGTTGGGTGAACAAATTACAGTTGGGCAATTGACAAATAGAGAGGGCATAACAATGCACATACATATCATGATGACTACTATGAGATTTAATCAGGGCATTACGAAAAAGTACATAGACCGCTATCCAGCATGCATCTATGCCTAAAAAGTCCACCTTCGGGTTAGCATCCGCACCCCTTCTAGTATTAAGTTGCAAACAACAGACAATTGCATTAAGTATGGTGCGTAATGTAATCAACACAAATATCCTTAGACAAAGCATTGATGTTTTATCCCTAGTGGCAACAGCACATCCACAACCTTAGAACTTTCTGTCACTGTCCCAGATTCAATGGAGGCATGAACCCACTATCGAGCATAAATACTCCCTCTTGGAGTCACAAGTATCAACTTGGGCAGAGCCTCTACTAGCAACGGAGAGCATTCAAGAACATAAACAACACATATATGATAGATTGATAATCAACTTGACATAGTATTCCATATTCATCGGATCCCAACAAACACAACATGTAGCATTACAAATAGATGATCTTGATCATGATAGGCAGCTCACAAGATCTAACATGATGGCACAATTAGGAGAAGACAACCATCTAGCTACTGCTATGTACCCATAGTCCAAGGATGAACTACTCACACATCAGTCCGGAGGCGATCATGGTGATGAAGAGTCCTCCGGGAGATGATTCCCCTCTCCGGCAGGGTGCCGGAGGCGATCTCCTGAATCCCCCGAGATGGGATTGGTGGCGACTGCGTCTCTGGAAGTATTTCCGTATTGTGGCTCTCGATAATAGGGTTTTCACGACGGAGGGAATAAACAGGCGGAAGGGCAGCGTCGGTGGAGGCACGAGGGCCCCACACCATAGTGAAGGAGATATGCCCTAGAGGCAATAATAAAGTGGTTATTATTTATATCTTTATGTTTATGATAAATGTTTATATATCATGCTAGAATTGTATTAACCGAAACATTAGTACATGTGTGATATGTAGACAAACAAGAAGTCCCTAGTATGCCTCTTAAACTAGCTTGTTGATTAATGGATGATTAGTTTCATAATCATGAACATTGGATGTTATTAATAACAAGGTTATGTCATTGTGTGAATGATATAATGGACACACCCAATTAAGCGTAGCATAAGATCTCGTCATTAAGTTATTTGCTATAAGCTTTCGATACATAGTTACCTAGTCCTTATGACCATGAGATCATGTAAATCACTTATACCGGAAAGGTACTTTGATTACACCAAACACCACTGCGTAAATGGGTGGCTATAAAGGTGGGATTAAGTATCCGGAAAGTATGAGTTGAGGCATATGGATCAACAGTGGGATTTGTCCATCCCGATGACGAATAGATATACTGCAGGCCCTCTCGGTGGTATGTTGTCTAATGTCTTGCAATACTATGAATGAGTTCATAAGAGACCACATACCACGGTACGAGTAAAGAGTACTTGTCAGGAGACGAGGTTGAACAAGGTATAGAGTGATACCGAAGATCAAACCTCGGACAAGTAAAATATCGCGAGACAAAGGGAATTGGTAATATATGTGTATGGTTCATTCGATCACTAAAGTCATCGTTGAATATGTGGGAGCCATTATGGATCTCCGTATCCCGCTCGTTGGTTATTGGTCGGAGTGAGTACTCAACCATGTCCGCATAGTTCTCGAACCGTAGGGTGACACACTTAAAGTTGGATGTTGAAATGGTAGCACTTGAATTATGGAATGGAGTTCGAATATTTGTTCGGAGTCCCGGATGAGATCCCGGACATCACGAGGAGTTCCGGAATGGTCCGGAGAATAAGATTCATATATAGGATGTCATTTTATGTGAAATAAAATGTCGCGGAAGGTTCTATGGAAGGTTCTAGAAGGTTCTAGAAAAGTCCGGAAGAAACCACCAAGGAAGGTGGAGTCCACAAGGGACTCCACCTCCATGGCCGGCCAGCCCTAGATGGGGTGGAGTCCCAAGTGGACTCCACCATAGGGGGCCGGCCACCCCCGAGATGGGAGGTGGGAATCCCACCTGTGGGTGGGAGTCCTAGTTGGGCTAGGTTTCCCACTCCTATGGAAGGTTTTGGTTTCGGGTCTTATTCGAAGACTTGGACACCAACACTTGGGATCCACCTATATAATGAGGGGCCAAGGGAGGGGGCCGGCCAACCCCAAGACCATAGCTTGGCCGCCCCCCTTGAGTGGCCGGCCACCCCCTCCCAAACCCTAGCTTTGCTCCTCCACTTCATATTGCCCGCGTAGCTTAGCGAAGCTCCGCCGGACTTCTACACCGCCACCGACACCACGCCGTCGTGCTGTCGGATTCAAGAGGAGCTACTACTTCCGCTGCCCATTTGGAGCAGGGGGAGGTGGACGTCGTCTTCATCAACAACCGAACGTGTGACCGAGTACGGAGGTGCTGCCCGTTCGTGGCGCCGGAACCGATCGTGATCAAGATCTTCTACGCGCTTTTGCAAGCGGCAAGTGATCGTCTACCGCAGCAACAAGAGCCTCATCTTGTAGGCTTTGGAATCTCTTCAAGGGTGAGACTCGATACCCCCTCGTTACTACCGTCTTCTAGATTGCATCTTGGCTTGGATTGCGTGTTCGCCGTAGGAAAATTTTTGTTTTCTATGCAACGTTATCCTACAGTGGTATCGAGCCGTGTCTATGCATAGATGGTTGCACGAGTAGAACACAATGGTTTGTGGGCGTTGATGCTCTTGTTATCTTTAGTTTGAGTACTTTGCATCTTTATGGCATAGTGGGATGAAGCGGCTCGGACTAACTTTACATGACCGCGTTCATGAGACTTGTTCCTCGTTCGACATGCAACTTGTATTGCATAAGAGGCTTTGCGGGTGTCTGTCTCTCCTACTATAGTAAAGATTCAATTTACTCTTCTATTGAAAACATTAGTATCAACGTTGTGGTTCATGTTCGTAGGTAGATTAGATCTCTCTCGAAAACCCTAAACCACGTAAAATATGCAAACCAAATTAGAGACGTCTAACTTGTTTTTGCAGGGTTTGGTGATGTGATATGGCCATAATGTGATGATGAATATGTATGAGATGATCATTATTGTATTGTGGCAACCTAGGAGCCTTATGGTTGTCTTTAAATTTCATGTTGAGTAGTATTTCAAAGTAGTTGTAATAGTTGCTACATGGAGGACAATCATGAAGACGGCGCCATTGACCTTGACGCTACGCCGACGATGATGGAGATCATGCCCGAAGATGATGGAGATCATATCCGTGCTTTGGAGATGAAGATCAAAGGCGCAAGAACAAAAGGGCCATATCATATCACATATGAACTGCATGTGATGTTAATCCTTTTTATGCATCTTATTTTGCTTAGATCGCGACGGTAGCATTATAAGATGATCCCTCACTAAAATATCAAGATAATAAAGTGTTCATCCTTAGTAGCACCGTTGCCAAGTCTTGTCGTTTGAAGCACCTCGTGATGATCGGGTGTGATAGATTCAATAAGTACATATAACGGGTGCAAGACAGTTTTGCACATGCGGATACTAAGGTGGCCTTGACGAGCCTAGCATGTACGGACATGGTCTCGGAACACGTGATACCGAAAGGTAGAGCATGAATCATATGGTTGATATGATGAACACTTTGAGTGTTCGCCATTGAAATCACACCTTTTCTCGTGATGATCGGGTTTAGGTGCGGTGGATTTGGTTCGTGTGATCACTAAGACAATGCGAGGGATATTGTTTTGAGTGGGAGTTCACTTAGGTTTTTAATTATGTTGAATTAAAATTTGAACTCAATTTGTCATAAACTTAGTCTAAACTATTGCAAATATATGTTGTAGAGATGGCGTCCCCAATCAATTTTAATCAGTTCCTAGAGAAAGAGAAACTTAAGAGCAACGGTAGCAACTTCACCGACCGGTTCCGTCATGTGAGGATCTTCCTCTACGGCGGAAATCTGCAATTTGTGCTTGATGCACCGCTAGGTGACCCTCCTGCAGAAAATGAATCCGATGAAGTAAAAGCTGTTTACGCGACTCGGAAAACTCGGTACTCTCAAGTTCGGTGTGCCATCCTGTGCGATCTGGAATCCGATCTTCAAAAACGTTTTGAGCACCATGATCCTCATGAGTTGATGAATGAGCTGAAAGCTATATTCGAGACTCATGCGGCGATGGAATGCTATGAAGCATCGAAACATTTCTTCAGAGTATGATGGAAGAAGGCAGCTCCGTTAGTGAGCACATGCTCGCCATGACCGGGCATGCGAAGAAACTCGGTGACTTGGGAATAGTGATTCCTAACAGATCGGGGATTAATCGTGTCCTTCAATCACTGCCACCAAGTTACAAGAACTTTGTGATGAACTACAATATGCAGAACATGAACAAGGAGTTACCTGAACTTTTTGGCATGCTAAAAGCTGCCGAGATTGAGATCAAGAAAGAGCATCAAGTGTTGATGGTCAACAAGACCACCGAGTTTCAAGAAACAGGGCAAGTCTAAGGGAAAATTCAAGAAGGGTGGCAAGAAAGCTGCCACGCCTCCTATGAAACCTAAGAACGGCCCTAAGCCCGATGCTGAGTGCTATTCTTTGCAAGGAGAAGGGACACTGGAAGCGTAATTGCTCCAAGTATCCGGCTGATCTGAAGAGCGGCCTTGTCAAGAAGAAGAAAGAAGGTATATTTGATATACATGTTATAGATGTTCATTTCACGGTTCTCGTTCTAGTACAGGTATTTGATCTTTTGGTTCGGTTGTGCTCATATTTGTAACTCGAAAGCAGGAACTAAAGAATAAACGACAAGCTGAAAGATGAAGTGACGATGCACGTTGGAAACGGATCCAAGGTCAATGTGATCGCAGTCGGCACACTTCCTCTACATCTACCTTCGGGATTAGTTTTAAGCCTAAATAATTGCTATTATGTACTGCGTTGAGCATGAACATTATATCTGGATCTTGTTTAATGCAAGACGGTTATTCATTCAAGTCTGAGAATAATGGTTGTTCTATTTTTATGAATAATATCTTTTATGGTCGAGCACCACAAAAGAATGGCTTATTTCTATTAGATCTCGATAGTAGTGATACGCATATACATAACATTGATGCTAAGCGAATTAAACTTAATGATAATTCTACTTATATGTGGTACTTGTCGTCTTGGTCATATTGGAGTGAAACGCATGAAGAAACTCCATACTGATGGATTACTTGAATCACTTGACTTTGAGTCACTTGATAGATGCGAAGCATGTCTAATGGGTAAAATGACAAAGACTCCATTTTCTGGTATGATGGAGCGAGCTGCGACTTATTGGAAATCATACATACAGATGTATGTGGACCAATGAGCGTAGCATCGCGCGGTGGTTATCGTTATGTTCTAACCTTCACAGATGATCTGAGTAGATATGGGTATATCTATTTCATGAAACATAAATCCGAAACTTTCGAGAAGTTTAAGGAATTTCAAAGTGAAGTAGAAAATCAACGTAACAAGAAGATCAAATTTCTACGATCTGATCGTGGAGGTGAATATCTGAGTTATGAGTTTGGCATGCATTTAAAGAAATGCGGAATACTTTCACAATTGACACCGCCGGGAACACCTCAACGAAACGGTGTGTCCGAACGTCGTAATCGAACTCTCTTAGATATGGTTCGTAGTATGATGTCTCTTACATTTGCCGTTATCATTTTGGAGTTATGCATTAGAGACAGCCGCATTCACTTTAAATAGAGCACCATCAAAATCCGTAGAAACGACACCGTATGAATTATGGTTTAATAAGAAACCTAAGCTGTCGTTCTGAAAGTTTGGGGTTGCGAAGCCTATGTAAAGAAGTTACAACCGGACAAGCTAGAACCCAAAGCGGAGAAATGCGTCTTCATAGGATACCCTAAGGAAACTATAGGGTACACTTTCTATCACAAATCCGAAGGCAAAATCTTTGTTGCTAAGAACGGAACCTTTCTTGAGAAAGAATTTCTCACTAAAGAAGTGACTGGAAGAAAAGTAGAACTCGATGAGATTGATGAATCTATACTCGTTGATCAGAGTAGCGCGATCGGAAGTTGTACTGTACCGCCTACACCGGCAACAGAGGAAGCTAATGATAATGATCATGAAACTTCGAGCGAGGAAACTATCGAACCTCGCAGATCGACAAGGGAACGTGCCACTCCTGATTGGTATGATCCTTGTCTAAATGTCATGATTGGAGACAACAAGGATGCGGCCGCTGCGACGTATGAAGAAGCGATGATGAGCCCAGATTCCAACAAATGGCAAGAAGCCATGAAATCCGAAATGGGATCCATGTATGATAACAAAGTATGGACTTTGGTAGACTTACCTGATAGCCGAAAGGCTGTCGAGAATAAATGGATCTTCAAAGAGAAAAACAGATGCTGATGGTAATATTATCGTCTATAAAGCTCGACTTGTCGCAAAGGGTTTCCGACAAATTCAAGGAGTTGACTACGATGAGACTTTCTCACCTGTAGCAAAGCTAAAATCTGTGAGGATTTTGTTAGCAATAGCTGCATTTTTCGATTATGAGATTTGGCGGATGGATGTCAAAACGGCGTTCCTTAATGGAGACATTGAGGAAGAGTTGTATATGGTACAACCCAAAGGTTTTGTCGATCCTAAAAATGCTGACAAAGTATGCAAACTTCAGCGTTCAATTTATGGACTGAAGCAAGCATCAAGAAGTTGGAACCGACGCTTTGATAAGGTGATCAAAGACTTCGGGTTTATACGGTGTCATGGAGAGGCCTGTATTTACAAGAAAGTGAGTGGGAGCTCTGTAGCATTCCTGATATTATATGTAGATGACATATTATTGATCGGGAATGATATAGAACTATTAAGCAGTGTAAAAGGTTATTTGAATAATAGTTTTTCAATGAAAGACCTTGGTGAAGCATCATATATATTAGGCATCAAGATTTATAGAGATAGATCAAGACGCCTAATAGGGCTATCACAGAGTACATATCTGGACAAGATTCTAAAGAAGTTTAGAATGGACGAAAGTAAGAAAGGGTTCTTACCAATGTTACTGTGCAAGGTATTGAGTAAAACTCAAGGACCGGCTACGGCAGAAAGAAAGAGAAAGGATGTGTAACATCCCCTATGCCTCGGCAGTATGGGATCTATCATGTATGCCATGCTATGTACTAGACCGGATATAGCACATGTCGTTAGTTTGACTAGCAGATATCAAAGTGATCCAGGAATGGAACACTTTGGACAGCGGTCAAGAATATCCTGAAGTACTTGAAAAGAACTAAGGATATGTTTCTTTGTTATGGAGGTGACCAAGAGCTCGTTGTAAACGGTTACACCGATGCAAGTTGGAACACTGATCCTGATGACTCTAAGTCACAATGCAGGTACGTGTTTATATTGAATGGTGCCGCAGTAAGCTGGGCAAGCTCGAAGCGATTGCACGGTGGCGAAGTCTTCAACAGAATCGAGTACATAGCGGTTTCCGGAAGGCTTCATCGAAGCGGTATGGATGAAGAGGTTCATTGTAGAGCTCGGTGTGGTTCCTAGTGCATTGGACCCATTAATCATTTCTTGTGATAACATGGGTGCCATCGCCAATGCACAAGAGCCAAGGTCACACAAGAGGCTGAAGCATATCAAGCTGCGTTACCACTCGATTCGCGAGTACATCGAAGATGGAGAAGTAAAGATTTGCAAAGTACACACCGATCTGAATGTAGCAGATCCGTTGACTAAAGCTCTCCCTAGGGCAAAGCATGACCAACACCAGAATGCCATGGGTGTTAGGTATATTACAATGTAATCTAGATTATTGACTCTAGTGCAAGTGGGAGACTGAAGGAGATATGCCCTAGAGGCAATAATAAAGTGGTTATTATTTATATCTTTATGTTTATGATAAATGTTTATATATCATGCTAGAATTGTATTAACCGAAACATTAGTACATGTGTGATATGTAGACAAACAAGAAGTCCCTAGTATGCCTCTTAAACTAGCTTGTTGATTAATGGATGATTAGTTTCATAATCATGAACATTGGATGTTATTAATAACAAGGTTATGTCATTGTGTGAATGATATAATGGACACACCCAATTAAGCGTAGCATAAGATCTCGTCATTAAGTTATTTGCTATAAGCTTTCGATACATAGTTACCTAGTCCTTATGACCATGAGATCATGTAAATCACTTATACCGGAAAGGTACTTTGATTACACCAAACACCACAGCGTAAATGGGTGGCTATAAAGGTGGGATTAAGTATCCGGAAAGTATGAGTTGAGGCATATGGATCAACAGTGGGATTTGTCCATCCCGATGACGGATAGATATACTCTGGGCCCTCTCGGTGGAATGTCGTCTAATGTCTTGCAAGCATATGAATGAGTTCATAAGAGACCACATACCACGGTACGAGTAAAGAGTACTTGTCGAGACGAGGTTGAACAAGGTATAGAGTGATACCGAAGATCAAACCTCGGACAAGTAAAATATCGCGAGACAAAGGGAATTGGTAATATATGTGTATGGTTCATTCGATCACTAAAGTCATCGTTGAATATGTGGGAGCCATTATGGATCTCCAGATCCCGCTGTTGGTTATTGGTCGGAGTGAGTACTCAACCATGTCCGCATAGTTCTCGAACCGTAGGGTGACACACTTAAAGTTGGATGTTGAAATGGTAGCACTTGAATTATGGAATGGAGTTCGAATATTTGTTCGGAGTCCCGGATGAGATCCCGGACATCACGAGGAGTTCCGGAATGGTCCGGAGAATAAGATTCATATATAGGATGTCATTTTATGTGAAATAAAATGTCGCGGAAGGTTCTATGGAAGGTTCTAGAAGGTTCTAGAAAAGTCCGGAAGAAACCACCAAGGAAGGTGGAGTCCACAAGGGACTCCACCTCCATGGCCGGCCAGCCCTAGATGGGGTGGAGTCCCAAGTGGACTCCACCATAGGGGGCCGGCCACCCCCCACATGGGAGGTGGGAATCCCACCTTTGGGTGGGAGTCCTAGTTGGGCTAGGTTTCCCCCTCCTATGGAAGGTTTTGGTTTCGGGTCTTATTCGAAGACTTGGACACCAACACTTGGGATCCACCTATATAATGAGGGGCCAAGGGAGGGGGCCGGCCAACCCCAAGACCATAGCTTGGCCGCCCCCCTTGAGTGGCCGGCCACCCCCTCCCAAACCCTAGCTTTGCTCCTCCACTTCATATTGCCCGCGTAGCTTAGCGAAGCTCCGCCGGACTTCTACACCGCCACCGACACCACGCCGTCGTGCTGTCGGATTCAAGAGGAGCTACTACTTCCGCTGCCCGCTGGAACGGGGAGGTGGACGTCGTCTTCATCAACAACCGAACGTGTGACCGAGTACGGAGGTGCTGCCCGTTCGTGGCGCCGGAACCGATCGTGATCAAGATCTTCTACGCGCTTTTGCAAGCGGCAAGTGATCGTCTACCGCAGCAACAAGAGCCTCATCTTGTAGGCTTTGGAATCTCTTCAAGGGTGAGACTCGATACCCCCTCGTTGCTACCGTCTTCTAGATTGCATCTTGGCTTGGATTGCGTGTTCGCCGTAGGAAAATTTTTGTTTTCTATGCAACGTTATCCTACACATAGGGCGGCGCGGGCCCCACCCAGGCCGCGCGGCCCTGTGGTGTCGGCGCCTCGTCGCCCCACCTCGTATGCTCTTCGGTCTTCTGGAAGCTCCGTGGAAAAATAGGACCCTGGGCGTTGATTTCGTCCAATTCCGAGAATATTTCCTTTGCAGGATTTCTGAAACCAAAAACAGCAGAAAACAACAACTGACTCTTCGGCATCTCGTCAATAGGTTAGTGCCGGAAAATGCATATAAATGATGTAAAGTGTGTATAAAACATGTGAGTATTGTCATAAAAGTAGCATGGAACATAAGAAATTATAGATACATTTGAGACGTATCAAGCATCCCCAAGCTTAGTTCCTACTCGCCCTCGAGTAGGTAAACGATAATAAAGATAATTTCTGAAGTGACATGCTATCATAATATTGATCAATACTATTGTAAAGCATATGAGATGAATGAAGTGATTCGAAGCAATGGTAAATATAATGATTAAACAACTGAATCATATATCAAAGACTTTTCATGAATAGTACTTTCAAGACAAGCATCAATAAGACTTGCATAAGATTTAACTCATAAAGCAATAGATTCTTAGTAGAAAGCTTTGAAGCAACACAAAGGAAGATATAAGTTTCAGCGGTTGCTTTCAACTTCAACATGTATATCTCATGGATAATTGTCAACACAAAGTAATATGATGAATGCAAATAAGCAAGTATGTAGGAATCAATGCACACAGTTGACACAAGTGTTTGCTTCTAAGATAGAAAGAAGTAGGTAAACTGACTCAACATAAAGTTTAAGAAAGGCCCTTCACAGAGGGAAGCATGGATTACTATTTTTGTGCTAGAGCTTTTATTTTGAAAACATAGAAACAATTTTGTCAACGGTAGTAATAAATCATATGTGTTATGCATAAGACATCCTATAAGTTGCAAGCCTTATGCATAGAATACCAATAGTGCTCGCACCTTGTCCTAATTAGCTTGGATTTACATGGATTTTCATTGCATAACATATGTTTCAACCAAGTGTCACAAAGGGGTACCTCTATGCCGCATGTACAAAGGTCTAAGGAGAAGGTTCGCATTGGATTTCTCGCTTTTGATTATTCTCAACTTAGACATCTATACCGGGACAACATATAAAACAGATAATGGACTCCTCTTTAATGCATAAGCATTCAACAACAGATAATATTCTCATAAGAGATTGAGGATTAGTGTCCAAACTGAAACTTCCACTATGATTCATGGCTTTAGTTAGCGGCCCAATGTTCTTCTCTAACAATATGCATACTCAAACCATTTGATCATGATAAATCACCCTTACTTCAGACAAGACGAACATGCATAGGAACTCACATGATATTCAACAAGGTGTAATAGTTGATGGCGTCCCTAGAAACATGGTTACCGCTCAACAAGCAACTTATAAGAAATAAGATACATAAGCTACATATTCAATACCACAATAGTTTTTAAGCTATTTTCCCATGAGCTATATATTGCAAAGACAAGGAATGAAATTTTAAAGGTAGCACTCAAGTAATTTACTTTGGAATGGCAGAGAAATACCATGTAGTAGGTAGGTATGGTGGACACAAATGGCATAGTTTTTGGCTCAAGGATTTTGGATGCACGAGAAGAATTTCCTCTCAATACAAGGCTTAGGCTAGCAAGGTTGTTTGAAGAAAACACAAGTGTGAACCGGTACAGCAAAACTTACATAAGAACATATTGCAAGCATTATAAGACTCTACATTGTCTTCCTTGTTGTTCAAACACCTCACCAGAAAATATCTAGACTCTAGAGAGACCAATCATGCAAACCAAATTTCAACAAGCTCTATGTAGTTCTTCATTAATAGGTGCAAAGTACATGATGCAAGAGCTTAAACATGATCTATTTGAGCACAACAATTGCCAAGTATCAAATTATTCAAGACATTATACCAATTACCACATGAAGCATTTTCTGTTTCCAACCATAATAATGATGAACGAAGCAGTTTCATCCTTCGCCATGAACATTAAAAGTAAAGCTAAGAACACATGTGTTCATATGCAACAGCGGAGCGTGTCTCTCTCCCAAATAAAGAATGCTAGGATCCGATTTTATTCAAATAAAAACAAAAACAAAAACATACAGACGCTCCAAGTAAAACACATAAGATGTGACGGAATAAAAATATAGTTTCACTAGAGGTGACCTGATAAGTTGTCCATGAAGAAGGGATGCCTTGGGCATCCCCAAGCTTAGATGCTTGAGTCTTCTTAAAATATGCAGGGATGAACCACGGGGGCATCCCCAAGCTTAGACTTTTCACTCTTCTTGATCATATTGTATCATCCTCCTCTCTTGACCCTTGAAAACTTCCTCCACACCAAACTCAAAACAAACTCATTAGAGGGTTAGTGCATAATCAAAAATTCACATATTCAGAGGTGAAATAATCATTCTTAACACTTCTGGACATTGCACAAAGCTACTGAAAGTTAATGGAACAAAGAAATCCATCAAACATAGCAAAACAGGCAATGCGAAATAAAAGGCAGAATCTGTCAAAACAGAACCGTAAAGACGAATTTTTTGGGGGCACTTAACTTGCTCAGATGAAAAAACTCAAATTGAATGAAAGTTGCGTACATATCTGAGGATCACACACGTAAATTGGCAGATTTTTCTGAGTTACCTACATATGCGGCTGTTCAATTTCGTGACAGTAAGAAATATGTTTCTGCGTAGTAATCCAAATCCAGTATCAACCCTACTATCGAAGACTTTACTTGGCACAACAATGCAATAAAATAAAGATAAGGAGAGATTGCTACAGTAGTAACTACTTCCAAGACTCAAATAAAATAAAAGTGCAGAATTAAATTAATGGGTTGTCTCCCATAAGCGCTTTTCTTTAACGCCTTTCAGCTAGGCGCAGAAAGTGTGAATCAAGTATTATCAAGAGGTGAAGCATCAACATCATAATTTGTTCTAATAATAGAATCATAAGGTAACTTCATTCTCTTTCTAGGGAAGTGTTCCATACCTTTCTTGAGAGGAAATTTATACTTAATATTACCTTCCTTCATATCAATAATAGCACCAACAGTTCGAAGAAAAGGTCTTCCCAATATAATGGGACAAGATGCATTGCATTCAATATCCAAGACAACAAAATCAACGGGGACAAGGTTATTGTTAACCATAATGCGAACATTATAAATCCTCCCCAAAGGTTTCTTCACAGCATTATCAGCAAGATTAACATCCAAATAACCGTTTTTCAATGGTGGCAAGTCAAGCATATCATAGATTTTCTTAGGCATAACAGAAATACTTGCACCAAGATCACATAAAGCATTACAATTAAAATCATTGACCTTCATCTTAATGATGGGCTCCCAACCATCTTCTAACTTCCTAGGAATAGAAGTTTCAAGTTTTAGTTTCTCTTCTCTAGCTTTTATGAGACCATTTGTAATATGTTTTGTAAAGACCAAATTTATAGCACTAGCATTAGAACTTCTAGCAAATTTTTGTAAGAACTTTATAATTTCAGAGATGTGACAATCATAAAAATCTAAACCATTATGATCTACAGCAATGGGATCATTGTCCCCAATATTTTGAAAAATTTCAGCAGTTTTATCACAAGCAGTTTCAGCAGTTTTGGCAGTTTCAGGCAGTTTTGCACGCTTTGCATTTGGAGTAGAAACATTGCTAACACCAATTATTTTACCATTGATAGTAGGAGGTTTAGCAACATGTGAAACATCAACATTACTAGTGGTGGTAATAGTCCAAACTTTAGCTACATTATTCTCTTTAGCGATTTTTTCCTCCTTTTCCCACCTAGCATGCAATTCAGCCATCAATCTAATATTCTCATTAATTCGAACTTGGATAGAGTTTGCTGTAGCAAATGAATTAATATCTTTAGTTTAATTAGGCATAGCTTTCAATTTTAAAAGATCAACATCAGCAGCAAGACTATCAACCTTAGAAGCAAGAATATCAATTTTACCAAGCTTTTCTTCAACAGATTTATTAAAAGCAGTTTGTGTACTAATACATTCTTTAAGCATGACTTCAAGACCAGGGGGTACACTCCTATTATTTTTGTAAGAATTCCCATAAGAATTACCATAACCATTGTTATTATTAGAAGGATATGGCCTATAGTTGTTACCAAAATTATTCCGGTAAGCATTGTTGTTGAAATTATTATTTTTAATGAAGTTCACATCAACATGCCCTTCTTGAGCAACCAATGAGGCTAAAGGAACATTATTAGGATCAAAATTAGATCTACCATTCACAAGCATAGACATAATAGCATCAATCTTATCACTCAAGGAGGAGGTTTCTTCAACAGAATTTACCTTCTTACCTTGTGGAGTCCTTTTCGTGTGCCATTCAGAGTAATTTATCATCATATCATCAAGAAGCTTTGTTGCGGCGCCTAAGGTGATGGACATAAAAGTACCTCCTGCAGCTGAATCCAATAGGTTCCACGAAGAAAAATTCAATCCTGCATAAAAGGTTTGGATGATCATCCAAGTAGTTAGTCCATGGGTAGGGCAATTCTTGACCAAAGATTTCATTCTCTCCCATGCTTGGGCAACATGCTCATTATCCAATTGCTTAAAATTCATTATGCTACTTCTCAAAGATATAATTTTAGCAGGAGGATAATATCTACCAATGAAAGCATCCTTGCATTTAGTCCATGAATCAATACTATTTTTAGGCAAAGATAGCAACCAATCTTTAGCTCTTCCTCTTAATGAGAAAGGAAACAATTTTAATTTTATAATGTCACCATCTACATCCTTATATTTTTGCATCTCACAAAGTTCAACAAAATTATTAAGATGGGCAGCAGCATCATCAGAACTAACACCAGAAAATTGCTCTCTCATAACAAGATTTAATAAAGCAGGTTTAATTTTGAAAAATTCTGCTGTAGTAGCAGGTGGAGCAATAGGTGTGCATAGGAAATCATTATTATTTGTGCTAGTAAAGTCACACAACTTAGTATTCTCAGGAGTACCCATTTTAGCAATAGTAAATAAAGTAAACTAAATAAAGTAAATGCAAGTAACTAATCTTTTTGTGTTTTTAATATGGAGAACGCAAACAAGATAGTAAATAAAGTAAAGCAAGTAACTAATTTTTTTGTATTTTTGATATAAAGCAAACAAAGCAGTAAATAAAATAAAGTAAAGCAAGACAAAAACAAAGTAAAGAGATTGGAAGTGGGAGACTCCCCTTGCAGCGTGTCTTGATCTCCCCGGCAACGGCGCCAAAAAACAGTCTTGATACGCGTGAAGCACACGTCCATTGGGAACCCCAAGAGGAAGGTGTGATGCGTACAGCAGCAAGTTTTCCCTCAGTAAGAAACCAAGGTTATCGAACCAGTAGGAGTCAAGGATCACGTGAAGGTTGTTGGTGGCGGAGTGTAGTGCGGCGCAACACCAGGGATTCCGGCGCCAACGTGGAACCTGCACAACACAATCAAAGTACTTTGCCCCAACTTAACAGTGAGGTTGTCAATCTCACCGGCTTGCTGTAAATGAAGGATTAAATGTATAGTTTGGAAGATGATGTTTGTTTGCGAAGAACAGTAAAGAACAAGTATTGCAGTAGATTGTATTTCAGATGTAAAAGAATGGACCGGGGTCCACAGTTCACTAGTGGTGTCTCTCCAATAAGAAATAGCATGTTGGGTGAACAAATTACAGTTGGGCAATTGACAAATAGAGAGGGCATAACAATGCACATACATATCATGATGACTACTATGAGATTTAATCAGGGCATTACGACAAAGTACATAGACCGCTATCCAGCATGCATCTATGCCTAAAAAGTCCACCTTCGGGTTAGCATCCGCACCCCTTCCAGTATTAAGTTGCAAACAACAGACAATTGCATTAAGTATGGTGTGTAATGTAATCAACACAAATATCCTTAGACAAAGCATTGATGTTTTATCCCTAGTGGCAACAGCACATCCACAACCTTAGAACTTTCTGTCACTGTCCCAGATTCAATGGAGGCATGAACCCACTATCGAGCATAAATACTCCCTCTTGGAGTTACAAGTATCAACTTGGGCAGAGCCTCTACTAGCAACGGAGAGCATGCAAGAACATAAACAACACATATATGATAGATTGATAATAAACTTGACATAGTATTCCATATTCATCGGATCCCAACAAACACAACATGTAGCATTACAAATAGATGATCTTGATCATGATAGGCAGCTCACAAGATCTAACATGATGGCACAATTAGGAGAAGACAACCATCTAGCTACTGCTATGGACCCATAGTCCAAGGATGAACTACTCACACATCAGTCCGGAGGCGATCATGGTGATGAAGAGTCCTCCGGGAGATGATTCCCCTCTTCGGCAGGGTGCCGGAGGCGATCTCCTGAATCCCCCGAGATGGGATTGGCGGCGGCTGCGTCTCTGGAAGTATTTCCGTATCGTGGCTCTCGGTAATAGGGTTTTCGCGACGGAGGGAATAAATAGGCGGAAGAGCAGCGTCGGTGGAGGCACGAGGGCCCCGCACCATAGGGCGGCGCGGGCCCCACCCAGGCCGCGCGGCCCTGTGGTGTCGGCGCCTCGTCGCCCCACCTCGTATGCTCTTTGGTCTTCTGGAAGCTCCGTGGAAAAATAAGACCCTGGGCGTTGATTTCGTCCAATTCTGAGAATATTTCCTTTGTAGGATTTCTGAAACCAAAAACAACAGAAAACAACAACTGGCTCTTCGGCATCTCGTCAATAGGTTAGTGCCGGAAAATGCATATAAATGATGTAAAGTGTGTATAAAACATGTGAGTATTGTCATAAAAGTAGCATGGAACATAAGAAATTATAGATACGTTTGAGACATATCAACAATTACCACTTATAATCATCCATATTACTTGTATTTCACTATCTCTTCACCGAATTAGTGCACCTATACACCTGACAAGCGTATTGGGTGTGTTGGGGACGCAAGATACTTCTTATATCTTAATTGCAGGGTTGCTTGAGAGAGATATCTTTGACCTCTACCTCCCTGAGTTCGATAAACCTTGGGTGATTCACTTAAGGGATCAAATTAGGAGAAATAAACACTAATGCATCATCACTAAAGTTATCACCACATAATAGTATAATATATATGACTTTCCATTGATCTTATCAAGTACTTAATCTTGTATATTAATTTACTCATGCGAGATAGCAGCTCAAAAAAAACGGTATAAAGCACTCGTTCATGAATATCCCCATGAGCAAAGCATTTACTAGCTCCATTATAATTGGCTAATACGGTATATATCATCAATGTTCTTGCATTGATAGTTATTATGATCTTTGGATCCGCATAGTTCATCATTAAAATTGTACGAGGTACATAATGTAGATGAATAGTATTTCAACCAACTCACCCATCTTTTGGTACATTTTCCCTCATCATGAAGTATCCCATAGTTCCATGTTTCATCTTATCCATTGCAAGCTTCATCTGTTCAAAAGCAATCTCGGGGGACATGATTAGTAGCAAATGTTTTTATAGTTTTTGGTTATATATTTTTTGTTCTTTTCAAATAAGTAAAAACAGTAAAATAGCAACAAACAGAAATAAACTATGTACGTGCGGGTAAGTAATAACCAAGCGCTATGCTCCCCAGCAACATCGCCAATTTGATGATTGGGTCCCTACGATCAACAACGGGGTTGTTGTTGTTGTACTTGTAGCAAGAAAAAATATTTATATAAGTTCGTCCATGAGAAGCTTTGCAAATGGCACTAAACACAACCCCGCAACCGCGTTGTCACGCGCATCCACGTTCACACCCAAATCATAGGTTGGAAATAGCCTATACTATAAATTGCTAAGATGGCAATAGTTTGAGAGTTTGAAGTAACTAAAAGCAAAGTAAATAATAAAAATTACTAAAGCTAGATTGTTGATAGAGTGCGTTTGTGATATGGTTGAGGGGTTCTCAAGGAGTGTAGGTTCCACCACTAGATTGGTATTACTTATGATTAGGATGAGCCCATAGATTTCATTTATGTTATGTGTGGAGAGAGCTCCATAATAATATGCGCCTATAAAGCCATCGGTCATCGCATCTCTAAATAACCACTGCGGCTAGCCTTCTGCAAACCATATATTGACCATCGTAATTAAGGGTTTTACCCCATGGTTATCGATATGAGCTTAGTGAATCTCTCAATAAAGTGTCGTACGGTAATGTCACTTCTCGTCGTACACTTTACCATACTTCCAAGGGTAGTTCCCTCTGTAGTCCCTAAGGCAAATTCTATGTGGTGCACTTCACCTAACATACCAGAGAGAGAACTAACACATAGTTAATAAATCAAAGTTATAATTCATCTTTATTTCACATCATAATGTTACTAGGGTTTCTCCATAGCTCCCTTAGAACAAAGGAACTACTCATACATGAAGGGATCAACATCATAGTCCCTTTGTCTACTCAAGATCATGATGCCAATACCCAAGGTATATGTTTATCTTCATGGCATCCACACTTGAATCCAACACATGTACAATAAGAAATACGTAGGGAGTATTCCTGCATATAAACTCAATGAAAACATTAGTCCATAAAGATTGTCATTAATTAACAAAAAAACATTTAGGGGCAATGTACCCTTACACCTAGCCCCTATGCATATAAAACAGAGTGTATAGAGCTTACCCTTAAGTATAGTACATGCACACATCTTCCTTTGCTTGGCCTGTTATTCTCGTTTATGTTCTTCCCTTATTTCAAAGCCACCACACGCTATAGAAAAATGTATCCAACTGCATTGACTTACATAGACATTTTAACCTATACAACAATGGTGACCAACAAACTTCTTTAAAGAGCAAAGTCTCATTTCGGGTTTTGTGTGTTTGATAAAAACACTTGAATACTATTTCATATTGTGCATAGTCGTGTTGAAGAATTTGTAGGTACACAGCTGATAGGTTGCAAACAGATCTATAATTTTTGATGCTCCATGCTTGTTTTACACCAATTCATATGTGTTTTGCTCACACTTTGTTGCACTTCTATACATTTTCCGGCACTAACCTATTAACATGATGCCACAGTGTCAGTTCCCTAATTTCTGTTGTTTTGTATTTCAGAAAAGTTGTACAAGAAATATTCTCAGAATTGACGAAAACAAAGGAAAAGGGGTGGTGTGGGCCACCTTTGCCTCCACTGACCTCGCCCTTCCGCCTATTTATTCACGATATTGGGAAAAACCTAAACACCCGAGCCTCCATCCATGAAAAGTTATGCCGCGGCCGCCATTGTGGACCCTAGCTCGGGAGAGTTCTGAAGCTCTTCCTGGCACCCTGCCGGAAGGGTAGATCATCGTCGGAGGCATCTACATCGCCATGCCCGCCTCCGAAGTGATGAGTGAGTAGTTCATCCCTGTACTATGGGTCCATAGCAGTAGCTATATGGTTGTCTTCTCCAATTTGTGCCTCATGTTTACATCTTGTGAGCTTCCCTACGTGATCAAGATCATCCTTATGTAATGCTACATCTTGTGTTTGCTGAGATCCGATGAATATTGAATACTATGTTGAGATCGATTATATATTTGTCATATGTTATTTGTGATCTTGCATGCTCTCCATTTCTAGTAGATACTATGTCTAAGTAAATGCTTGTGACTCCAGGAGGGAGTATTTATGATCGATAGTAGGTTCATGCCTCTAGTTTTCTGGAAGAGTGACAATAACTTCTAAGATTATAGATGTGATGTTGCTACTAGGGAGAAAACAACAATGTTTTATCCAAGGGTAATTCTATTGTTTACTTTAAACACATTGCTTAATGCGATAATCTGTTGCTTGCAACTTAATACTGGAAGGGGTTCGGATGATAACAGGAAGGTGGATTATTAGTCATAGACACAGTTGGATTACGGTCTATGTATTATGTTGTAATGCCCAAACGAATCTCATATTAATCATCTTGTCATATATGGTCTCTATTCTGTTAATTGCCCAACTGTAATTTGTTCACCCAACATGTTATTTATCTTTATGGAAAGACACCTCTAGTGAATTGTGGACCTCGGTCCTTTCCTTTACACAGATAAATGCATCTACCACAATCATGTTATGTTTACTTTCTACAAGCACGGTTCTCTTTAATTACTTTAAACATCTATTTCCACTGGATACGTTTAATCCTTTGTATTCAGCAAAACCGGTGAGATTGACAACCTCACTGTAAGTTGGGGCAAAGTATTTTGGTTGTATTGTGTGCAGGTTCCACGTTGTTGCTGACGCCGGTAGTGCGTCCTGTCAATAGTCAGCTAGCAACACCTTCAGAAGTCACGCCTTTCTCCTACTGGTCGATTAAACCTTGGTTTCTTACTGAGGGAAAACTTGTTGCGGTGCTCATCACACCTTCCTCTTGGGGTTCCCCAACGGTGTTGATCTCCATCAAGACTTTTTCTAGCGTTGTTGCCGGGAGAAAGAGGATTTCTGCAAGGGGAGTCTCTCATCTCCAAT
This sequence comes from Lolium perenne, assembly GCF_019359855.2. Lineage (NCBI taxonomy): Eukaryota > Viridiplantae > Streptophyta > Magnoliopsida > Poales > Poaceae > Lolium > Lolium perenne. The sequence continues at coordinate 149,630,510 of NC_067245.2, forward strand.
CTCTTTACTTTGCTATAGTTTTTCTTAGTTTATTTTACTTTGTCTTGTTTGCTTCATTATATCAAAAACACAAAAAATTAGTTTCTACTATAGCTTTATTTTTGTTGTTCTATTTTAATTCTGCTAAAATGAGTATTCCAAGTTGAGGTTCGTTCTTTTAAGCAACAAGGGGGAGAAAGTTTGAAAGATGTTTGGTATAGAATAAGTAATGCTCATCATAGATGTACTAAAAAAATATTCTACCATGATCCTCCTTAGAAATTTTTATGCTGGTATATCTAGATGGAATAGATATGTTTTGGATACTCTCATGGGGGTTAATTTTCTGGGTACTCCCGCTTTGGAAGCCTGCAATTTAATTGAAAGCTTAGTAGGAAATCCACCTACTAATATTGTTAAAACTGATATCACTTTGAAAGAGTTTGTAGAAAGACTGAGTTCTCTAGAGAAAAGTTTGCCAAATTTCCTTAATAATGCTAGCAGTATTAATGAATCAATAGAAAGTATCAATAAAAGAATCACTATTTTAGAAGCTAGCAATGCCCATGATAATATAAACCTTAGGATTGGTAAACTAAATGAGGCTATGGAAACTTTAAGTTCAACTTTTTTCTCTTGGGTTTAAGAAGGAGAAATATTTTGTGGTAAAAGAGCAAAAATTCATGTATGTTACCAAGGTACCTAAACCAAAACCCCATAATATGTTTAAAATTGATAAAACTTTTAGTAAAACTAAGAGTGGTTTACACGTTGAATCATCTCCAGGGGTATCTAAAGTGCTTATTTTAACAAGTTGTGTTTTAGAGGAAGTGATTGATCTCAATGCTTCTTCACTTGATAATACTTGATGCTAGCTCTTTTTCTGCGCCTAGCTGAAAGGCGTTAAAAAAGCACTCTTGGGAGATAGCCCATGTTTTATTTATGTATTTTTTCTTTTGTTGAGTTTTGGAAGTTTTTACCTCTGTAATAATATCTCCTTATCATTTTTACTTCCTTTTTGGGCCAAAAATATCCTCTAATAGGAAGAAAGTAAGATTTGAGGAAGTTGCTGTCCTGAAACAGGTTCTGTGCTATCAGCATAAAAAATCGTATTCCCAGCCAGAAATTAATTTCGAGCTTCCAGTTTTTTTTTGCATATGCCCCAGGTTATTATCTAACTTTCGTTAGTTGAACACTTTTCGATCTGACCAACAGATGATTTTTGAAAAAAATCAATCTTTACTTGTTGTTATGTTTTGATAGATTTCTGCAACTATTTGCATTTGCATCTTAATCTCTTTCTTTTTGAGTTCTTTTAAGGAAAGAGCTTGTTGAAGAAGTTTCTACAGTAGCTAATGTTTTAATAGATGTTTTATATATGTTAGAACTGAACCCAAATGGATTTGTTATTTTGATTGCACTAATGTTGTTAATAAGAATTGTGTGAAGTTCTGTACGAAGAAAGTTTTCAAGTGTAGGGAGAGAAGATTGATGTAATGAGATGAAGAATGGACAAAATCTCAAGCTTGGGATGCTCATGTCACCCCAAGAAATATCCAAGAGGGACAAGCGTCAAAGCTTGGGGATGCCCAAGGCATCCCCTCTCCATCAACAAAGCAACATGTCATCTTTCTATGCACTATATTTTTATTGCTTCATACGCTATGTGTTTTTCTTGGAGCGTCTTTATTTTTGTTTTTAGTTTAGTTTTGTTTTGTTTTCTGTAGCATATGGTTGGATCCCGACATATTTTTTTTGGATAAAGACACACTCCATTTTAATTGCATAGAACACTCTAGTTTTCGCTCTTATTGTTCTGCGAGTGTTCTAGTTTTCTAGTACTGCGTTTAGCTCTTGTTCTTTCACTCGAATTATGTTCACTCAAATTATGTTCAAGAGCTTGTTAGTATTCTTCATTTATGTATGATTAGCTCTCTAATCCATATTTATTTTCATCTCTTATAGTTATTTAAAATAAATTGATTGGTGTTGGAGACGGGTAAAATGTTTCATGCCTATAGTGATGCAACATGTGTGTAGACTGTGGTATAGACTTTGGCATATCGTGTTGGATGTTATTATTGCCATATGCTTAGTACTTATTGTTGTAGCATGACTTGTCTCAAATATCTGAGAGTGCATAATGTGCTATTGAAAGAATCATGTGTTGTTTCCATCATACAAAGCATAATATTGTGGTATTCTCCTGTGATGCTTTATTTGGTTGACTTGGCACATGCTTATACCATGTTATGACTATAACCAGTCAACTAAAGCCCCTATATCATTTTGTTTTTGACTTGTTATATCACTTTATACTTTGATTAATAATATTTTGTCGCTATGCATGATTATGACCATTATTGCTCTCTTAGTTGGTCGCTCCCAGTCTTTTGCTAGCCTCCGCTTGTACTGAGTATGAAATCTACTCGTGCATCCAACCACCAAAAACCAAAGTTTGCCAATTGTGTCCACCATATCTACCTATTGGCATTATTGCTATTTCAATTATATTCACATGTTTTTATTTATCTTCCAAATTAAAATTTGGCATGAGAAAATTAGTTAGTAAATCTCTCACGAACTTGATGGCACATTTACTTTCTTGCACTTAATAAACTTGAGGCATTGTGACTATCTTATGAAGTTTATATGTTTGTAAATTGCGAGTTGGGAGTTAGCACAACCATGCTTTCATGGGGAACACTTTCAATATTGCACTTATTCATATTTAGTTGATGTCATGTTCTTTTGTTTATGGATGCCTAGCGGTGCAAAATAAAATGGAAACTTGTAAGTCCATGGAGTTTGTATATGTGCTAGAGAAACGTATGTGCCGCCAATTTAAGCCATGCATCATTCATGGTGGAAATATACAGCGGACCATAGTGAGCATTCTGTGAAGCATCTTCAATAAAAAGCTATACCCATAGTAAATAAAAGGATTGCTGAGATGCCCATCGTCTGTTTGTCTTGTCATTTTTGCATGGGATTGCTCCTATGCAGGAGTACTTCCATATCATGGAGCAGGAGGTACCCCATGGCATTCTCGATGATACATGTATACTTACAATAACAAGAACTTATTTGGGACCTAAGTTGAGTAGCATGAGGTTTAGGTACTCGTATTCAAGAGGCATGAGATTTTCAACTTGTGATTTATCAAGCATATAGCTCATATTTGCACTCACATTAACTTTAACCATTCAAGATGCTTATGATAGGGGCAATGAGAGCTCAAAGCTAATTATGAGTACCATACTTTTTGGAAGGTTTATAAAACTTGTTAATCTTGTTTACTCTGCAAAGAGTCTTTCTTTTACTTTTATGTTGAGTCTTCACCTTCTTCTTTATGAACCAATTAAGAGAGCATAGTTTTCATTCTTATTATAATGTGCATAGTCGCAAAATTATTATTGATTGATTCATGACTATGCTATTGCTTGTTCTTAAATTACTTGTATCTAGTCACCCTTTGAACTTCATAAGGGACATGTTGAGTACCATTTTGCTATGTATTCTCTATGCTCATAAACAAATAGTTGCTTTCAATGAAAAATTATTCATAATCCATTGTTTGTGTTAGTTTTCATGTTATAACATAGTTGCTAAGTTCTATTGTTAGAGTTATATCTATCATGCCTATGTTTAGAGTACTTTGATCCCAGCTTACAATGCTTTACAATAACTTGATCAAGATTGTGTTGGCTTCATGTCATCTCAAAAATTATTTTGTTATCACTTACATACTTGAGGACGAGCAGGAGTTAAGCTTGGGGATGCTGATACGTTGCAAACGTATCTATAATTTTTGATGCTCCATGCTTGTTTTACACCAATTCATATGTGTTTTGCTCACACTTCGTTGCACTTTTATACATTTTCCGGCACTAACCTATTAACAAGATGCCATATTACCAGTTCCCTATTTTCTGCTATTCTGTATTTCATAAAAGTTGTGCAGGAAATATTCTCGGAATTGGACGAAACAAAAGCCGAAGTCAATGTTTTACCGTAACGAAGACAGAGTCCAGAGGGGGAGTGGGGTCGAAGAGGCGCCAGAGGGCGGCCATACCACCCCATGGCGCGACCAAGGGTGAGCCCGCACCAAGGGGTGGTTTGGGCCACCCTGGCCTCCACCGACCTCGCCCTTCAGCCTATTTATTCATGATCTCGGGAAAAACCTAAACACCTGAGCCTCCATCCACGAAAAGTTCCGTCACGGCCGCCATTGCAGACCCTAGCTCGGGATGGTTCTGAAGCTCTTCCCGGCACCCTACCGGAGGGGGGGATCATCGCTGGAGGCATCTACATCACCATGCCCACCTCCGAAATGATGCGTGAGTAGTTCATCCCTGGACTATGGGTCCATAGCAGTAGCTAGATGGTTGTATTCTACAATTTGTGCCTCATGTTTAGATCTTGTGAGCTGCCCTACATGATCAAGATCATCCTTATGTAGTGCTACATGTTGTGTTTGCTAGGATCCGATGAATATTGAATACTATGTTGAGATCGATTATATATTTTTCATATGTTATTTGTGATCTTGCATTCTCTTTGTTTGTAGTAGATACTCTGGCCAAGTAAATGCTTGTGACTCCAAGAGGAAGTATTTATGCTCGATAGTAGGTCAATGCCTCTAGTTTTCTAGAAGAGTGACAATAACTTCTAAGATTGATCATCTTGTCATGTATGGTCTGTATTCTGTCAATTTCCCAGCTGTAATTTGTTCACCCATCATATTATTTATCTTCATGGAGAGACAACTCTAGTGAACTGTGGACCCCGGTCCTTTCCTTTACACTGATAAATTCATTTACTGCAATCCTGTTTTGTTTACTTTTTGCAAGCACTGTTCTCTTTAATTACTGCAAATATCTCTTTCCACTCGATACATTTAATCCTTTGTGTTCAGCAAAACCGGTGAGATTGACAACCTCACTGTAAGTTGGGGCAAAGTACTTTGGTTGTGTTGTGTGCAGGTTCCACGTTGTTGCTGACGCCGGTAGTGCTCCCCGCCAAAAGTCAGCTAGCAACACCTTTAGAAGTCACACCTTTGTCCTACTGGTTGATTAAATCTTGGTTTCTTACCGAGGGAGAACTTGCTGCTGTGCTCATCACACCTTCCTCTTGGGGTTCCCCAACGGTGTTGACCGCCATCAACATCATTATTGGTGACCCCTAAAAATCGGAAGGATCAAGACGGAAGTTGTGTCTACGCTAGGCCTAGGTGTAGATCTTTCTGATTTTGTGTGCGTGTTGCAACACTCAGGTTGGAGAGGTGTTGAAATGACAAAGGATTCAAGGTTTTTACCGCTACCTCCTCCCAACACATGTGTACACGTGAGCTGGAACTGTGCCAGCTGTACTGTAGCTCCCATTTTTTGGAAGCGGTTGTACCGCTCCCAATACCACTTAGCATTCGAAATTTACCCGCACAGTATCCCTTGCGGTACTCGAGCGGTACCATGACCGGAACCATTGCTCGAATCACCTGTTTTGTGAATCGCGGTAGTACCGACTGCGGTACAGGTCAATTACCGGCACAAGTAAAACGTTTGGTGTTAACGGGGCCCGATATCGCTCGCAGTACTTGATATGGTACTTGTCCGGTACTTGTACCGGTAGTACCACAGAGAGCCCACACCTCAAGTCATTGACTGCAACGGTAACAAGAATGAGCTAGTACCGCTCCACCGAGTGCTAGTCCCGGTCATGCGCGGATCTGAGAAAACGGTTAGATTTGAACGCCCCTATAAAAGGGGGCCTTCCTCCCCAGCCCAACCTAAGTTTTTTTGTACTCTCTCTCTCTCCTCTATTGTTACTGAGCTTCAAAGCCCCAGATCTCCCTCCCTAGACATCCAATCTTGCCCAAACTTTGGGAATCGATGGAGGAGGGTCCGATCTACAATCCTACCCAAGAAAATTCAAATCCCCCCACCAATCCTTAGTGGATCTTGAATCCTTGATCTCCTCTTGTAGAGGTCCTTGAAGAAGAGATCATATTTAGGCTAGCTTGGTGTTCGTACTAGCCCAAGATGATGTTGAGAGCCTCCAAACTTGTGGATTCTTGCCCCAACGGTTTGTGAAGGTTTGCCACCTCAACAAACTTGCTTAGTGGAGAAGTGGGCACCCTTATATGGTGTGCTCATCGAGGAATAGGTGGCGCCTTTGTGGCGGTTGGATACCTTCGTACTGCCACAGCCCCTCAATGTAGATGTACTTCCCTTGGGAAGGAACTACAAGAATCATCTCTAGCGTCTCATCTCCGCCCGACTCGGTTGTTTCGCTTCCTTCACTTTGTTTCTTCCTTGTACCTTTGCAATTGTGTATCCATATTACTTGATTCGTCATTTAGGGTCACTTACATTTGCATCTCAAAGTCATCACCTTTATATTCCTGCACCTCCTGAAATTGAAATATAATAAAAAATTGCTAACTATCCAATTTGTCCTATCGTCGGAGAGGCCATCGCATCCTATGCCTCCAACATATTTCTTTTTGAGAGGCACGAGAGGACCAATTTGTAGTAGTTGTTGGGGGTATTTAGTTGGGAGAGGTCCTCTCTTGGTAGAGATAGGTTTCATCGATATCCAATGCTTCATACACGAGAGTGGTGTCGATGATGAATTAAAAAAATTCACCCGTTTCTTCCTTTATCCTAATGGTGTAGTTGCATCCGTTGGTGACAGACTCGTGACATGTGTATTGTAGATCTGACGTCTCCATTATGGTGAGTTTTGTGAGAAAATTTTCCTTTCTTAGAAACTCATACAAGTAGCAACGCCATTTCCTATCCTCTAAAATGGTGACGGTGGTCAAAGTGCTTTTTGCCCTTCGATCCTCCTTCAGTGGGGCTCTAGATTGATTGTTCTTGGTGGGTGATACGTCTCCGACGTATCGATAATTTCTTATGTTCCATGCCACATTATTGATGTTATCTACATGTTTTATGCACACTTTATGTCATATTCGTGCATTTTCTGGAACTAACCTATTAACAAGATGCCGAAGTGCCAGTTGCTGTTTTCTGTTGTTTTTGGTTTCAGAAATCCTAGTAAGGAAATATTCTCGGAATTGGACGAAATCAAAGCCCAGGGGCCTATTTTCTCACGAAGCTTCCAGAAGTCCGAAGGAGAGACGAAGAGGGGCCACGGAGGGGCCACACTATAGGGCGGCGCGGCCCCCCCCTTGGCCGCGCCGGCCTGTAGTGTGGGGCCCCCGTGCCGCCTCTTGACCTGCCCGTCCGCCTATAAAAAGTCTCCGTGACGAAACCCCCAGTACCGAGAACCACGATACGGAAAACCTTCCAGAGACGCCGCCGCCGCCGATCCCATCTCGGGGGATCCAGGAGATCGCCTCCGGCACCCTGCCGGAGAGGGGAATCATCTCCCGGAGGACTCTACGCCGCCATGGTCGCCTCCGGTGTGATGTGTGAGTAGTCTACCCCTGGACTATGGGTCCATAGCAGTAGCTAGATGGTTGTCTTCTCCCCATTGTGCTATCATTGTCGGATCTTGTGAGCTGCCTAACATGATCAAGATCATCTATCTGTAATTCTATATGTTGCGTTTGTTGGGATCCGATGAATAGAGAATACTTGTTATGTTGATTATCAAAGTTATACTTATGTGTTGTTTATGATCTTGCATGCTTTCCGTTACTAGTAGATGCTCTGGCCAAGTAGATGCTTGTAACTCCAAGAGGGAGTACTTATGCTCGATAGTGGGTTCATGCCTGCATTGACACCGGGACAAAGGATGTGAAAGTTCTAAGGTTGTGTTGTGCTGTTGCCACTAGGGATAAAACATTAGTTCTATGTTCAAGGATGTAGTCACTAGTTACATTACGCACCATACTTAATGCAATTGTCTGTTGTTTGCAACTTAATACTGGAGGGGGTTCGGATGATAACCTGAAGGTGGACTTTTTAGGCATAGATGCAGTTGGATGACGGTCTATGTACTTTGTCGTAATGCCCAATTAAATCTCACTATACTCATCATGATATGTATGTGCATGGTCATGCTCTCTTTATTTGTCAATTGCCCAACTGTAATTTGTTCACCCAACATGCTGTTCGTCTTATGGGAGAGACACCTCTAGTGAACTGTGGACCCCGGTCCAATTCTCTTTACTGAAATACAATCTACTGCAATACTTATTCTACTGTTTTCTGCAAACAATCATCTTCCACACAATACGGTTAATCCTTTGTTACAGCAAGCCGGTGAGATTGACAACCTCACTGTTTCGTTGGGGCAAAGTACTTTGGTTGTGTTGTGCAGGTTCCACGTTGGCGCCGGAATCCCTGGTGTTGCGCCGCACTACATCTCGCCGCCATCAACCTTCAACGTGCTTCTTGGCTCCTCCTGGTTCGATAAACCTTGGTTTCTTTCTGAGGGAAAACTTGCTGCTGTGCGCATCATACCTTCCTCTTGGGGTTGCCCAACGAACGTGTGAAATACACGCCATCAAGCACATTTTACGGCGCCGTTGCCGGGAGATCAAGACACGCTGCAAGGGGAGTCTCCACTTCTCAATCTCTTTACTTTGTTTTTGTCTTGCTTAGTTTTATTTACTACTTTGTTTGCTGCACTAAATCAAAATACAAAAAAATTAGTTGCTAGTTTTACTTTACTTGCTATCTTGTTTACTATATCAAAAACACAAAAAATTAGTTTACTTGCATTTACTTTATCCAGTTTGCTTTATTGTCTTGCACTCTATATTAAAATACAAAAAAAATTAGTTACTTTTGTTACCATGTCTAGCTCTGAACCTGTTACTTCTTCGCCTGAAGAATTAGTCTTCACTTTTAAACAAGGGGATGAGGAGAGTTTTAAGGATGCTTGGTCTAGAATTTTTACTTCTTATCGTAAAACTGAACCTCAAATGACTCTAAGTTTGCTCCTCAGTAATTTTTATTTTGGTCTTATGGTTCGCTATAGATATGCTTTGGATACTTTAGTGGGAGGAGATTTCCTTCATTGCAAAGGGGATCAAGCTTTTAATGCCATAAAGAAGTTGGTTGCATCACATGATTCAGCTAATAACTTTGATTCAAATCCTCACTAGCATTTATAATAGATTAAATAATCTTGAGATAAGTACATCTCGCTTGAATGATAATTATTGCCACGTTCGTAATCGTCTTGAACAAGTTTTAGTGAACTCTAAACTCTCAATGTGGGATCCTACTGTTAAAATTGTCATCGGTGATCGAACTCTCCATGCCTACTGTGATATTATGTATGAATTTTGCCTTATGCCTGAAAGTATTTATAAATATTTGAAACTTTGGGGAGTCGAGGAAGGAGGAGAAGAAATAACTCTCATTGATAACTCTACTATAATTCCTAAAGGAATAGCCGCAGGTGTGCATACAACCATTCTTGGAAGAACAATATCCATTGATTATCTTGTTGTTGAAACAGGAAAACTCACACTCGGAAGATCCCTGCTGAAACTATTGGGAGCAGTGATTGATGTTGGAGAAGGCACTCTGAAATTCACCTCTATACCGGGGGAAACTCATACATTTCCTAAACCAAAGGGAAAGAAAAACAATAAGAAAGGTAAGGGTAAAGCCGAAGGTAAGGTTGACACTTCGTCTCTTGATAATACTTGATACACACTTTCTGCGCCTAGCTGAAAGGCGTTAAAGAAAAGCGCTTATGGGAGACAACCCATGTTTTTACCTACAGTACTTTGTTTTTATTTTGTGTCTTGGAAGTTGTTTACTACTGTAGCAACCTCTCCTTATCTTAGTTTTGTGTTTTGTTGTGCCAAGTTAAGCCGTTGATAGAAAAGTAAGTACTAGATTTGGATTACTGCACAGTTCCAGATTTCTTTGCTGTCACGAATATGGGTCCACCTCCCTGTAGGTAGCTCAGAAAATTAAGCCAATTTACGTGCATGATCCTCAGATATGTACGCAACTTTCATTCAATTTGAGCATTTTCATTTGAGCAAGTCTGGTGCCATTTTAAAATTCATCAATACGAACTGTTCTGTTTTGACAGATTCTGCCTTTTATTTCGCATTGCCTCTTTCGCTATGTTGGATGAATTTCTTTGATCCACTAATGTCCAGTAGCATTATGCAATGTCCAGAAGTGTTAAGAATGATTGTGTCACCTCTGAATATGTCAATTTATATTGTGCACTAACCCTCTAATGAGTTGTTTCGAGTTTGGTGTGGAGGAAGTTTTCAAGGATCAAGAGAGGAGTATGATGCAACATGATCAAGGAGAGTGAAAGCTCTAAGCTTGGGGATGCACCCGGTGGTTCACCCCTGCATATATCAAGAAGACTCAAGCGTCTAAGCTTGGGGATGCCCAAGGCATCCCCTTCTTCATCGACAACATTATCAGGTTCCTCCCCTGAAACTATATTTTTATTCCATCACATCTTATGTGCTTTTTCTTGGAGCGTCGGTTTGTTTTTGTTTTTTGTTTTGTTTGAATAAAATGGATCCTAGCATTCACTTTATGGGAGAGAGACACGCTCCGCTGTAGCATATGGACAAGTATGTCCTTGGTTTCTACTCATAGTATTCATGGCGAAGTTTCTCCTTCGTTAAATTGTTATATGGTTGGAATTGGAAAATGATACATGTAGTAATTGCTATAAATGTCTTGGGTAATGTGATACTTGGCAATTGTTGTGCTCATGATTAAGCTCTTGCATCATATGCTTTGCACCCATTAATGAAGAAATACATAGAGCATGCTAAAATTTGGTTTGCATATTTGGTTTCTCTAAGGTCTAGATAATTTCTAGTTTTGAGTTTGAACAACAAGGAAGACGGTGTAGAGTCTTATAATGTTTTCAATATGTCTTTTATGTGAGTTTTGCTGCACCGGTTCATCCTTGTGTTTGTTTCAAATAAGCCTTGCTAGCCTAAACCTTGTATCGAGAGGGAATACTTCTCATGCATCCAAAATACTTGAGCCAACCACTATGCCATTTGTGTCCACCATACCTACCTATACTACATGGTATTTTCCGCCATTCCAAAGTAAATTGCTTGAGTGCTACCTTTAAAATTCCATCATTCACCTTTGCAATATATAGCTCATGGGACAAATAGCTTAAAAACTATTGTGGTATTGAATATGTAATTATGCACTTTATCTCTTATTAAGTTGCTTGTTGTGCGATAACCATGTTCACTGGGGACGCCATCAACTTTTCATTGTTGAATTTCATGTGAGTTGCTATGCATGTTCGTCTTGTCTGAAGCAAGAGAGATCTACCACCATATGGTTAAGCATGCATATGTTAGAGAAGAACATCGGGCCGCTAACTAAAGCCATGCTCCATGGTGGAAGTTTCAGTTTTGGACAACAATCCTCAAATCTCAAATGAGAAAATTATTAATTGTTGGTATATGCTTATGCATAAAAGAGGAGTCCATTATCTGTTGTCTATGTTGTCCCGGTATGGATGTCTAAGTTGAAGAATAATCAATAGCGAGAAATCCAATGCGAGCTTTCTCCTTAGACCTTTGTACAGGCGGCATAGAGGTACCCCTTTGTGACACTTGGTAAAAACAATGCATTGTGATGACCCGGTAGTCCAAGCTAATTAGGACAAGGTGCGGACACTATTAGTACGCTATGCATGAGGCTTGCAACTTATAAGATATAATTTACATGATGCATATGCTTTATTACTACCGTTGACAAAATTGTTTCATGTTTTCAAAATCAAAGCTCTAGCACAAATATAGCAATCGATGCTTTTCCTCTATGGAGGACCATTCTTTTACTTTCAATGTTGAGTCAGTTCACCTATTTCTCTCCACCTCAAGAAGCAAACACTTGTGTGAACTGTGCATTGATTCCTACATACTTGCTTATTGCATCTATTATATTACTCTATGTTGACTTCTTTTGTGTTGCTTCAATATCTCTACTTTGAATTATTGCTTTATGAGTTAACTCTTATGCAAGACTTATTGATGCTTGTCTTGAAGTGCTATTCATGAAAAGTCTTTGCTATATGATTCACTTGTTTACTCATGTCATATACATTGTTTTGATCGCTGCATTCACTACATATGCTTTACAAATAGTATGATCAAGATTATGATGGCATGTCACTCCAGAAATTATCTGTGTTATCGTTTTACCTGCTCGGGACGAGCAGAACTAAGCTTGGGGATGCTGATACGTCTCCGACGTATCGATAATTTCTTATGTTCCATACCACATTATTGATGTTATCTACATGTTTTATGCACACTTTATGTCATATTCGTGCATTTTCTGGAACTAACCTATTAACAAGATGCCGAAGTGCCGATTCTTTGTCGTCGTTGTTTTTGGTTTCAGAAATCCTAGTAAGGAAATATTCTCGGAATTGGACGAAATCAAAGCCCAGGGGCCTATTTTCTCACGAAGCTTCCAGAAGTCCGAAGGAGAGACGAAGAGGGGCAACGGAGGGGCCACACTATAGGGTGGCGCGGCCCCCCCCTTGGCCGCGCCGGCCTGTAGTGTGGGGCCCCCGTGCCGCCTCTTGACCTGCCCTTCCGCCTATAAAAAGTCTCCGTGACGAAACCCCCAGTACCGAGAACCACGATACGGAAAACCTTCCAGAGACGCCGCCGCCGCCGATCCCATCTCGGGGGATCCAGGAGATCGCCTCCGGCACCCTGCCGGAGAGGGGAATCATCTCCCGGAGGACTCTACGCCGCCATGGTCGCCTCCGGTGTGATGTGTGAGTAGTCTACCCCTGGACTATGGGTCCATAGCAGTAGCTAGATGGTTGTCTTCTCCCCATTGTGCTATCATTGTCGGATCTTGTGAGCTGCCTAACATGATCAAGATCATCTATCTGTAATTCTATATGTTGCGTTTGTTGGGATCCGATGAATAGAGAATACTTGTTATGTTGATTATCAAAGTTATACTTATGTGTTGTTTATGATCTTGCATGCTTTCCGTTACTAGTAGATGCTCTGGCCAAGTAGATGCTTGTAACTCCAAGAGGGAGTACTTATGCTCGATAGTGGGTTCATGCCTGCATTGACACCTGGGACAGTGACAGAAAGTTCTAAGGTTGTGTTGTGCTGTTGCCGCTAGGGATAAAACATTAGTGCTATGTTCAAGAATGTAGTCACTAGTTACATTACGCACCATACTTAATGCAATTGTCTGTTGTTTGCAACTTAATACTGGAGGGGGTTCGGATGATAACCTGAAGGTGGACTTTTTAGGCATAGATGCAGTTGGATGACGGTCTATGTACTTTGTCGTAATGCCCAATTAAATCTCACTATACTCATCATGATATGTATGTGCATGGTCATGCTCTCTTTATTTGTCAATTGCCCAACTGTAATTTGTTCACCCAACATGTTGTTCGTCTTATGGGAGAGACACCTCTAGTGAACTGTGGACCCCGGTCCAATTCTCTTTACTGAAATACAATCTACTGCAATACTTGTTCTACTGTTTTCTGCAAACAATCATCTTCCACACAATACGGTTAATCCTTTGTTACAGCAAGCCGGTGAGATTGACAACCTCACTGTTTCGTTGGGGCAAAGTACTTTGGTTGTGTTGTGCAGGTTCCACGTTGGCGCCGGAATCCCTGGTGTTGCGTCGCACTACATCTCGCCGCCATCAACCTTCAACGTGCTTCTTGGCTCCTCCTGGTTCGATAAACCTTGGTTTCTTTCTGAGGGAAAACTTGCTGCTGTGCGCATCATACCTTCCTCTTGGGGTTGCCCAACGAACGTGTGAAATACACGCCATCAGTGGGCTCCTACTACTGCAGAAAACGAAGAAGGTTGGGTCATCTTTGGGCCGTTGACAAGGGCCCGCGAGCTACACGATGGCATAGGCCCCCAAAATTTTGGGGCCCAAATCCTGGCCTAATCACATAGCAGCGATGCATCTCCAAAACTATCAACCAGCCCAGGCCTACATCTCCCATCCCACATGCATGAGTTACTCAACCCGAGACCTTGCCCTAAAACCTAGTGTCACCCTAGTTTGTGTCACCGCCGCCACACCCCAATATAGTGCATCGAGTACTCTCAACTCATACCCTCATACCACCGGAACAACCTAGACGTCGTGATTCCATCCAGATTGATTTATTCCTATCAACCACAACCTTCAAAGTTCTACATCCGCCAAAGCTTGGTTCAAATCTACATCAAGTCATTTCGTCGCGATCGGTAAGAACAAGAGAAGTTGCTTGCACCTACCTCCTCCACTATATCTTCTTTAACTTCTAGATTTGTTTTTTTACCAATTACTCATGTTGGCCGAACATTCTCTTGTCCATGCGGACCACTGCCGACATAGCCATTCGCCGATCACTCGATCAACCCTGCTTTCTTTCCCTATGTTGCCACCCGCCTACCCTGATTGTCGATAAGATTGGTCTAACCCCACTTTCCCTGTTTCACAGCTGCCCCGCTCACCCTTACGGCCAAACACGAGGACACAACCATCCTCCCTTATTTAATTTTGCTTTAGTGATACCTCAGTTTCTGGGTGCGGGGCAAAATGGCGTGCCCTGTGTTTTCCAATCCCAAAAGTACAACCTTGAATATTAATCGAAGATATAAAGGTAAATAAGGAAAATACTAAACTCTTATTCTTTCCAAAGGTTTACCCCAATGCTTCATTAGCACAATTTTTTCGAATATTCTATTCTATTGTTACAGTTTTAATGAATGATGGACCGTGTTAGGAAACAGATCATGTGAAACACTACATGTTGATACTTTTATAGATATAGTGTTTTAAAACTTTTAAACATACAAATCCACCAAGGCCAATCGTTGTCGAAGACGGCCCCGTTTCGATGCTTCGAAATCCACCAGGTCGTGAGCATGATCAACAACGATGTTATTTTGCGCATCTGCCGAAGGGTTGATCGCTGCACTAGCGACCGCTATTCCGCGAAGTCACCTCAACTGGGAGGGGGGGTCCGGCTGTAGATCAAATCCAATGACAAGATGTCATGCCAAATTTTCTTGGAGAAAGGGCAGCCCGTAAGGATATGCACCATAGTCGCTTTTGATTGGTCACACAGCGGGTCTCTTGACGGATGTGGAAGACCACAGCTCACCCGTTCAACACCTGTCCTAACATGCAAACTAGCAAATACAATCGCCCCTGTTATAGCAGGATCTGGAGGTGTCCTGGCCGTTAGGCGTCCACCGCCAGACGAGGTCGTCTGGCACACCCGTGAGTTGCACTCCTCGGAGACGGGTTCACATCTGAACATATTGCCAATGAAAAAGTGGGCTTAGATCCTTCAAGATTTCAATCCAAACTTCGGTCATCCAACACCTGTTGCACCGTGCGGCGCTTTCAGGGACGTCATTTGGTGAGCGTGAATAAGCCCGAAAACTACAAACAAAAGCTAAAATCTTTTATTGTGAGCTAGAACATTTCACCCTCAAAAAACCTCCCCTAACTAATCCATATTCTTCTTTCTTATAAGAAAAAAATGGTTGCTGCTCACTATTTTTACCCATAAAAAGTTATCTCAAAAAGGATAATCACAGCTGATTCATAACTAGCCAGCCACTGAAAGCCATTTGTTGTACTACCTCTCACCATAAATAGATGTTAAAAGTTTGGCTAAATTTAAATGTATCTAAACACTCTTTGGCGTATAGATACATTCAAATTTAAATAAATTTTTAATATCTTTTTACGGACGGAGGGAGTACTACATTTATTTTCCATTGGACCTTTTCACCTCCAAAGTTAGCATCTCACCAATGCCAGCCTACCCGTCTTCCAGCTGACGCTCCTCCGATCGCCACGTCAGTGACCCACTCGCGCGAGAAGCGAGGCGACAAGGGACCGAAGCGGAGGCTCCTACACGAACCCATCGGTCCGACAATAACGCCGCTTCTCCAGTCCTCTCCTCCCTCGAAAAAACCACAGCCCGCGGCTGCCAGCCATGGCCACCGCCGGCGAAGATCCCCCAGGGACACTCTCTGGTGAGCAACCACCTCTTCCACTCATGATCCTCCTCTACCTTCGATGTGATACCCTGGTGGCTCTGGCTGCTCTGGCGGTTGTTCCTTCCGGTATCGCGTTTGGGTTTGTGAAGGGTGCAAAGGTCTTGGATTGGGATTTGTGGCGGTTTTGGATTCTAGGTTTTGTCGGGGTTTGATTGGGGGAGATTACTTCCATTTTTGGAGGGTTTTAGGGCCTCTTTGATCCGCAAAAAGGGCAAAGTATAGAAACAAAAGCCTGCGAGTTGGATATCATGGCGTGTTTACAGGAATTGTGAACACACAGGAACATGTCGTAGGAATAAGCTGAAAAGGCTGTTTCGTTGCACCACAGAAAATGTACATCTACTTTCTTCAGGCATGAGGAGCTTTTGTCAGTCATTTTTTTCATTGGCGATGGGTTGCGGTAAATATTTGGGAAGAGCTGGCGTTATTGTTCTTTTTCTTTCTGTAAGACCATTTTATTTGACACCAATGCTTTGGCTTTGCTTGACACTCTTCAAATTGATAATATATATGTGTGCGCATCAATCGATGCAGAGGCTAGGGGTTATCCCTCTTTTCGAAGAAAAAAAGACAGGGACATTTCCAAGAGGGTTGGCTTAATGGGAATTTCCTCGGCCAAGGGTTTAACTGCATGGTTTGTGGCGCTGGTATTTGTAAGCTCAGTGCCAAAATGGCCAGGTTTGGTTAAACTGTTGGATAGGGTTACTTTGCTCCGAGTTTAGACAAAGGGTCAGATTTGTAAAAAAAAACTTCGATTTATGTAGTATTAGTTAGTACCTGTGAGCATGGATATCTGGATTCAGTAGTTTGGGCTTTACATGTCTTGACCAAATACAGACGTGCCAAAGTTTAGAAATGGCAGGCCATGGCTCATGGAGTCCAGAGATAAAATAGATTTAGGTGATTTACGCATCTATTGCACCCTGCTCATCTTTCATGACATATACGTGGCATCCACCTTATTTGATCTTTTCTTATTCTGCCAAACAATAGAGAAGGCTTTATATGGAGTACTGAATTCATGATGACATTCCGGTTTACCATTTGAGTTCATTTTTACTCATATACGGATGGTGTTGTTTGAGCATGAGGTAGGGTGACAATTGGCAATTTTTGTCGCCTTTTCTGCAAGTAGCATTATAAGCCTGTATCGCGACCTGAACATGCTATTTTTGGACTTGTTTTGTTTAGCTTGAGAGCTAGAGTGAGGAGAGATGTTGATTGCCACTAAATCTATCCATTTGAGATTGAAATTTAAGGTATTTGCGGCCCTCACCCTGCTTTGGTTATACCACCTTTGTAATTTCTTCATCCATATGGTGGATTGCTCGGTTTTGTTGCTTCACTTTTTTTTCTCTTTCCATGTAATTTGCTCTGTTTTATCAAAAAATGGAACTTGTGGTGTCAATGCCCTATTTGGTATGTCATGCCATATTTTACTAGTTTAGAAAATATTAATTCTACTTTTTTGTCTTGCAATTATTATTTTCGCAAAAACTCAAAAAGATTTGCATTTCGATTCATTGATAGAAAAATAAGTTGTATTTACAAGTCCGAAGAGTAGACCAACACCCATGCCATACAACTCAACCCAAGAAACCTAGTCTAAGGGAGTGGTTGACGTGGCCCTCACGCTTCCGCATCCGCCCATGATCTCGCCTTGACTTGGATCGTGTCGACTTTGATGTCTTGTCATTATTTCACTAGTTTGGAAAGTAGTTATTCTACTTAATTGTCTTGTCATATGGATG
Organism: Lolium perenne; assembly: GCF_019359855.2. Lineage (NCBI taxonomy): Eukaryota > Viridiplantae > Streptophyta > Magnoliopsida > Poales > Poaceae > Lolium > Lolium perenne. The sequence goes on from NC_067245.2 coordinate 149,648,249, forward strand.
ATGTGTGGTTCATCTCGCCATGGAGTGTGGGCTAGATAGCCTAAGTTCGATCCTCAGCTCTACCTTAACGACATAGGTATCTAGTTTGTACTATGCGTCACTCTAGTAGTAAACCTATGAGTGACGAAAACCGGTGCCTATTTTTTCGTCGATTATTATGCTTCCTAATTGAGTGGTTGGCTACTGCATATTGGTCATTGTATTTTATGGGGACTTTTAAAGTTGTCCAACTGAAACTGTATGCTTAAAATTATAAATGTGACATATATTGTCTTTGTCATGGACATTAGAATGTCAGCATAAGTGCTACTTTGATTTCTGATTCAAATTTATTTTATCCTCTCTAGTGTGATTAGTGATCAATAACCTGTCTCTGTAGGCTTGTATTACAGCAGAAAAATCAAGGCTCCTGACCCCGTGAGTGGTCTTTCACTTCCTACTGCGAATACGGGTCGCAGTTTGGGATGTGGCAGTGTTACCAAGGACTCTGGAAGTTCGTATGCTCGGAAGGTCCAAGTGATGAATATCATTTCTACTCTGTGTGATCCCACTCCGAGTTACCTAGCGAGTGCTGAAACTAAGTTGATCAATGGCTCTATCGAGCAAACTGAACAGAAGAAGGAAGTAATAATAATTCTTGATTCGGATGATGAAGATGAAAGCACAGCAGGGTACCAACAGCTGACTCCTGAGAATGAAGAAAAGGTGACACCTGAGAAAAAACAACAGTTGACACCTGAGAAAAGCAAACAACTGATACAATCAGAATGGACTGGTACTCTCACCACATGTGCGGCAACAAAAGGAATTGACGAAGTAATTGAAACCACGCTTGGTCGAGACCAAAACAGTCGAATTGCTCCATATGGTCAAAGTGCAGCTTTAATGACTCGGTATCCTTGGTCCAGCTATCAACCATCAGCTCATTTTGAGAGAGTTATATTGCACGAAAGACCTGAAGAGGAACGTAAACAAGATCTGGCTGTATGTACTTCTTCACTGCTTGCAATTGTTTTACTGAACTTCAAATTTTACACACTCTACTATCTTTTCCTACATGCATGAACTGAAACTTCACAATAAAAAGGCTGTGTGCATTGATCGATGCGGAGGCCGGGGCTATGTTCCCCTTTTCGATTTTTTTTTTTTGCATGAATTAAAAAACTAGTATTTCGTATCAAACCCTGCACTGCACGTCGGTATCTCTAAAGGGCACCGTGAATCTGTGATCTTTGTTTTCAGTGTTTCTTAGTATTCATCCATCTAATTGCTTAATGCATCTTACATTCAAAAATACCCCTTTATCTTGTACTGAATAATGGGGTATGAAATGGTTAGTATTCATCCATCTAATTTCTTAATGCATCTTACATTCACAAATAATCCTTTCTCTTGTACTGAATAATGGGGTATTAAATGGTCGATATTTGTTGAATCCATTCCAATTCAAAGTTGAAAGTTCTCATCATCTAGCCATAACTCTTGCTGCTCAATGTAGGCTGCTAGCCATGCGGAGAGGATAGCAGAAACAAAAAAAAATCTTTCTCTTCCTAAGGAGAGAGAACAACGGAAATTGGACCTAAGCTCCCACGTAGATGGAAATGCTGAAACTGTGCCAAGAAAACGAAAAAATGAAGCAAATCCAGCAGTACTTGATTTTCCTTCAGAAACTCACAGTCCTGTGGAGAGAAAACAACAGAAATCAGACCTAAGCTCGCAGGTAGATGGAGATGCTGAAACTGTGCCAAGGAAAAGAAGAAATGAAGCAAATGCAGCAGTACTTGATTTGCCTTCAGAAACTTACAGCCCTGTGGAGAGAAAACTACAGAAATTGCACCTAAGCTCCCAGGTCCAGGTAGATGGAGATGCTGAAATTTTGCCAAGAAAAAATGAAGCAAATCCAGCAGTACTTGATTTGCCTTCAGAAACTTACAGCTCTGTGGAGGAGGATGAGCCCATGGAGGAAGAGGATAAACCAGAAAGGGAAAGTGATGGTCTGGAGGATTTTTGGAACGACTTCTCACTGGCTATCGAAAGCTCTAAGGTACAAATTGTAATCATATAGACTTACGATTTTTGTTGCTGCAGAATTTTGAAATCTATTATTTTGTAAGTTAACTGTTGTGCATATACATGCTCCATGCGTTACTTTATCTCAAGATTGAATTGCTTCGCACAAGGCCGCACCTCACACCCAATGATGAAACTAAGTTTACATCACCCGCCTGTGCAAGTTGTTTTAATGACCAGCATTGCACACGTGGATGCCCCTGTCATGTCCAAGCTGTTTAGCTGGCCGGTATTGGGCATGTGTGCAACGCTGGTAAAAAAAACAGCTTGGATTGTTCTAATAAATATAGTGTATCTTCTTACTACCTCCATCCCAAAGCTTAAGGCTTTATCGAAAAAATTATTTTTAGAAAGCCAAACTATGTCAAGTTTGACTAAGTTTTTACCAAAAATCATTAACATGCAAAATACAAAATCAATATCATTAGATAGATAATGAAATATGTTTTCGTATGATATCTACAAAATATTATATTTGTTGATAGAATCTTCTAAAAGTTTGGTCAAACTTTACTTGGTTTGACATTTCAAGAAAAATATAAGCTTTAAGCTTTTTGATGGAGGTAGTATCTGCTACGGTAGAGGCCGAAGGGAATATATTTGTCGTTTAAACATCAGATATCTATCAAAGAGAAAATTGCATACTTTATTTTCAGTTTAATTGTTACTTTTGATTTGTGTTTTCCATAATTATTTACTTATTTATTTATTGACCAGCTTGACACACTTGAAGAGGTAGCCAGTGAGAAAGAAGTGACTAAACAAGAGGTGGACACCGACTGCAATCATGACATACGGATTCATGAAGATCTGGGCCATGTATGTCGTGTCTGCGGTATGATTGTGAGGAGGGCTGACACAATCATTGATTATCAGTGGAAAAAGGTCTGTTATTTGTTTAACTCATGTGATGCTTCCATAACTCCGAGCTCGTTTAGCAGCCAACAATTTTTTATATGCATTTAATTTTAATTTGGGGAAGTTCTTACTTAGTATCCTTTATAGCAATTATGTGGCTTTGGAGAGCTGGGCAACATTAAGCAAGACCTGTGTTTAGTAACAAATATGGAACTTCAGCATGCATCATATTTCCAATGTTTTACATGGTAATCATGAAATTCAAATGTATGATTGGAAAATTCAAACGATATAATGTTTACCTTATATCAGGCATCAAGGTCAAGATCATATTTCTGTGAAACGCGTTCGAAGGATGCTGATGAGATAGCCATTGGTGATGTTAGAGTCGCTGACGAACTCACTGTATTAGACATTGCCATCCATCCAAGGCATGCAAAGCACATGAGACCACATCAGTTGGCAGGTTTCCACTTTCTGGTTAAGAATTTAGTCTCTGAGAAACCAGGAGGTTGCATCCTAGCTCATGCCCCTGGTTCGGGGAAAACATTTATGCTGATAAGTTTCATTCAGAGCTTCCTCGCAAAGTATCCTTCTGCAAGGCCCCTTGTTATACTTCCTAAAGGCATATTAGGTACATGGAAGAGGGAATTTCAACGGTGGCAAGTGGAGGACATACCACTGTATGATTTCTATTCTGTCAAGGCTGACAAGAGAGCAGACCAGTTGGAAATCCTCAACTCTTGGCAAGCCAAAATGAGCATCCTATTTCTTGGATACACGCAGTTCTCGCAGATAATTTGTAGTGATGGGGGTGGCACCGTTGCAGCTGCATGCCGGGACATGTTGCTTATGGTCCCTAACCTACTGATAATGGATGAGGGTCACACACCTAGGAATCGGGAGACTAATGTGCTAGAATCCCTGAGCAGAGTACAAACTCCCCGTAAGGTGATCCTATCTGGTACACTTTTCCAGAATCATGTCAGAGAAGTGTTCAACATCTTGAACCTTGTACGGCCACAGTTTCTCAAGATGGAACGTTCTCGTCCGATCGTTAGACGTATAATGTGTCAAGTGGCAATGTCAGGTAGCAGGATTTCAAAAGCGGTTGCTGGCAATGTATTCACCGAGTCAGTAGAAGAGACCCTGCTGAATGATGATAACTTTGTGAGAAAAGCACACGTCATTAGAAGTCTCAGAGAACTAACCAAAGACGTGCTTCACTACTATAAGGGTGACATCTTAGAAGAACTACCTGGCCTAGTAGACTTCAGTGTCTTCCTGAAACTCAGTCCCAAGCAGAAACAAATCGTTCATAAGTTGGAAGCCTATGAAAATTTCAAAGGAAGCGCAGTCGGAGCTGCACTGTACATGCATCCTTGTCTGTCAGAAATTTCAGAAGTTGCTGCTGCAGATAGGGCTATCAACTCGACGGATGCCACAATTGATAGTTTGGTCCAGTATATCAATGTGACAGACGGTGTGAAGGCGAGATTTTTCACTAACATCCTGGTGCTTGCGAATTCTGCAGGAGAGAAGGTGCTTGCTTTTGGTCAGTATATACTTCCCATGAAGTTTTTGGAAAGGCTATTGGTGAAGACAAAGGGCTGGCATGTAGGCAAGGAGATCTTTGTGATCTCTGGTGATACTAGTCCAGAAGAGAGAGATCTGGCGATGGAGCAGTTTAACAACTCTGCTGATGCAAAAGTTCTGTTTGGTTCTATCAAGGCATGTGGGGAGGGTATCTCCCTTGTGGGCGCATCAAGAGTTGTGATTTTAGATGTTCACTTGAACCCGTCTGTTACCCGTCAAGCAATTGGGCGAGCCTTCAGGCCTGGACAGCACAAGAAAGTGTTTGTGTACAGGCTTGTAGCTGCTGATTCTCTAGAGGAAAATTTCCATGAAACTGCATTCAAGAAAGAAGTCATACCAAAGCTGTGGTTTGAATGGAGTGAGCAGCACTGCACGTCCGAAGAAGGCTTTAAACTGAACAATGTTGATATTGATAACTGTGAGGACGAGTTGCTGGACAACAAAACTATGCGCCAGGATATCAAGGCTTTGTATAGAAGGTGAAAGCAGGCATTGCAGATCTTCCAAGATTGTCATTGTTCTGAAGTAAGAGGCCCTCTAGAATCATTCTTCACATTACCTATTTCTTTTTTTTAATCAATTTTCTTCACATTACCTATTTCAATTTTCTTCAAGATTTTTTTTTCTCGAACACATGCCAAAGCATGCGGCATAATATATTAGAAGAAAACCGTCGAGAAGACGGGAGCATACAGGGAGTAGCAGAGCTACAAAGGAAAACAAGAAAGAAAGAAAGAAAACTGTACAGGGCTAACTTTGTTAGTCCTACGGACTTTAGGGGGGTTCTACATCGGGAGGTCTAGCGTGTAAGGGGAGCCGGCGCAGGGCTTTTGCGCCGGCTCTCATCCACAGCTTAGCTTCCTCCAGGATCGAAACGACCAGGTCCTGCCTGTTAGGTGCAGTGTTTTTGAAGACTGCATCATTCCAAGTTTTCCAGAGTCTCCACATGATTAGGATAATAATCGACTTGGCACCCTTCCGAACTGAGCTCTGTGCATTTATTCGTGGCGGTCTCAAACCAGGTGCTGAACTCGCTGTTGCAGTCTGGTATGCATGCCTGGAGGTTTAGCCTGCTACACACGTCGAACCAGATTTGCTGCGAAAAGGAGCACCTCAACAGGAGATGCGTTATGGACTCGGAGTCCATATTTCAATTTTCTTCAAGATACCTATTTCAAATTTCTTTTCATAATTTTACGACCATATTCTCCTTAATTGATAATGTTTTCTTCTGCAGGGTGTTACAGTTGCCCCATTATGGTGAAATGCCAGGTCTCCGCTTGAAGCAAGGATTTGTGCTTTTCTTGCCTATGTTTATCGAGTGACTTGCCATATCTCTGTTTGTAATCAGTTAGCAGACTACTGGTTTGTATTTTGTGGAGTTTTAAAACTGTCGACTTGTTTCAGTTAACTTGTTTGGTAGTTCTATTGGTGGTTGTAGTCTTAGTTTCTTTATTATCATATTATCAATGTTCTGGTTGTCCGTCGAAGCCTGCCAGATTGAACACAAGCTTCCTGTAACAGACCTTGGTTCTGCAACTTCCGTTTCAATGAGGTAGAGGGCCGTCTGGCTCCTTTCTAGAAAAAAACATGTTTAGCGTCTGACCTCTTTTGTAGTATGTTTTCTAGGGAACTGATCCTAGTCTCATTTCTTGATCAAGGTTTCCGGAATAAGCAATTATGTGGTTTTAACTTCCCGTGAAATGTTGGATGACACCCTTTAGCTGCACCACTCGTAGGGTAGAACTGGAACTGCCATACATCCGACACTTTTCGTCCCACGTTTGTACAACGTGAATACACACGGCTTCGATGACATCGTAGCAGTAGAGTTGTCCGACCGATGTAGAGTCATGTTGTATGCAGAGCCGCGTGTGACGATGGACACGCGCAGGTTTTTTTTCGAAATGGGGGTGAACCCCGGCCCTTCTGCATCGTGACGATGCACACGGCCCTTTATTAATATTTAGTCTAAAGAAAAATATCGTTTACAAAACACGCATCAACGAAGATCGATACAATAATCAACCATCGAAAGAAACCAGCATACTAAGACTAGAAATCAATATAGCCTCCTAGTATGACGCCAACCAGTCTGGCACAAGATATCCTGAGCGACCATCAGGAGCCGTATGCAGCCAGAAGCCATGGCATCCCGCTGCCCCTCCGGCGAAAGTAGTGCCCAGAGTTGGACCCAATGGGAGACCATATGAATAACCTGCAAAAGTTAAAAGAGGATTTTTTATTAAGGATTATATCATTTCTAACCCTCCAAATAGACCAACATAAAGCAGACACCCCAATCCAGATAAAAGCCTTAGATTGTCTATCTACTCCATTTAACCAATTACCAAACATATTAGTAATATTGGTTGGAGGTGGAAGATCATAAGTGAAAGTAACCGTACGCCATACGAGCTTAGCTAACGGACATTCAATAAACAGATGTTGAATAGTCTCCTGCTCCCCACAAAAGACACATTTTGTACACCCATTCCAATGACGTTTAGCTAAATTATCCTTAGTTAACAACACTTTATTGCTCATGAACCACATAAAATCTTAATCTTTAGCGGTATTTTCACCTTCCACAAATACTTTCTCAAGTAAGGGGTGTGATCACACATAATATCTTCATACATCGACTTGACAGAAAACAGCCCATTGACACGCGCAGGTAGGTGGCGTTGTCAGCGTTGATGGCAGAATCGACAAAGATTATGCGAAATTTTATCTGAAGATTGTTTAGCGGTCCGAGGTGAAAACTTTTGTAGCGTATGCACGAGGTACTCTCTAAGAGTATACTAGACCGGATGAGCGTTCATCTTTCGCTTAGAGGGTGTCTCGAGGTATACGATGTTTCTGGCTCCTAATTCATTCCTGAGGGATTTCTATATTTTTATAGCATAAGGTCACGTCTTTTTCTCTCAATATTGGGTGTGTAGGTGTTGCGATGTGGCTTCGAGTTTTCTGATGTATAATCTTTACCAATCTTTAATTGAATAAAGTTAATAAAAAAGTTGTATGTATCGATCAATGCAGCTAGGACTTAGTCTTTGCTTAAAACAAAACGCCGTGGCAAAGCAAAATCAGGTAGAAAGTATTTTGTCGCACATAAAATGCAGGTCTGGTATATTGCACGAGGACTAATAAGGGAAAAATAAAGCTCTGCAGAAACTATCAATAGAACACTATGTTATGAGGAAAGAAAAACTGAAATACCCCTAGAAGGCTCCATAAAGTACAGAGGGATATCATCGTGGCACAACATCGTGGCAGTGCCACTCTTCAGTATTTGACCGAAATAATAAAATTTGCTAGTATTACTGCGTGATGAATCCTACATGACCGTAGCAGAATTAAAACCTCAGTTAATGCCAAACCTCACGAATATTCCAAAATTCTTTAGACTTCTGCTTCTACCTTCTTATAGACGACCAATGGTCATCTCTAAATCGGCCGTAGCCAAATTCAAAATCCCAGTCTAACGCTAAAACCTCTCACTTACTCCAAAATACTTTGAATGTTGGCAAATTCTCCTTCTACCCTGGTACACATGATCAATGGCCATCTCTAAATCGGTGGGTGGGGGTTCATTTTTCTGTTCACCACCTCTAGAGCACCGCAAGCCTTTGAAAAAACTCCAAGCCCCTCACTCTCACCTCCAAGACCGCCCAACGGAACATCCCAAGCCCATTGTCACCTCCACGAGACCACGATCACCATACCGAAACATCCCAGCTGCACCTCTAAACCACGTACTATTCTACTGGAGCTGCTTCACCTACGCCATCGTCAACCACACCAGATCATCCCTGTCGCATCTAAAACCATATACTCATCTGGGAGTCTAGTGGTTCCGCTTATGCTATGGTCCCGTCCACCCCAGTGGAGCCACTTGTAGGATAACGTTGCATAGAAAACAAAAAATTTCCTACCGCGAACACGCAATCCAAGCCAAGATGCAATCTAGAAGACGGTAGCAACGAGGGGTTTATCGAGTCTCACCCTTGAAGAGATTCCAAAGCCTACAAGAGGAGGCTCTTGTTGCTGCGGTAGACGTTCACTTGCCGCTTGCAAAAGCGCGTAGAAGATCTTGATCACGATCGGTTCCGGCGCCACGAACGGGCAGCACCTCCGTACTCGATCACACGTTCGGTTGTTGATGAAGACGACGTCCACCTCCCGTTCCAGCGGGCAGCGGAAGTAGTAGCTCCTCTTGAATCCGACAGCACGACGGCGTGGTGTCGGTGGCGGTGGAGAACTCCGGCGGAGCTTCGCTAAAGCTACGCGGAAGATATGGAGGAGAAGGGGGCGGCTAGGGTTTGGGAGGGGGTGGCCGGCCTCAAGGGGGTGCGGCCAACTTGTGGCTTTTATGTGGTCGGCCCCCTCCCCTATGCCCCTCATTATATAGGTGGAACCCCAAGTGTTGGTATCCAAGTCTTCGAATAAGACCCGAACCAAAAACCTTCCATATGGAGGGGAAACCTAGCCAAGCTAGGACTCCCACTTGAGGTGGGAGTTCCACCTCCCATATGGGGGGGTGGCCGGCCCCCTAAGGGGGAGTCCACTTGGGACTCCTCCCCCACTAGGGTTGGCCGGCCATGGAGGTGGAGTCCCATGTGGACTCCACCTTCCTTGGTGGTTTCTTCCGGACTTTTCTAGAACCTTCTAGAACCTTCCATAGAACCTTCCGCGACATTTTAATTCACATAAAATGACATCCTATATATGAATCTTATTCTCCCACCATTCCTAACTCCTCGTGATGTCCGGGATCTCATCCGGGACTCCGAACAAATATTCAAACTCCATTCCATATTCAAGTTCTACCATTTCAACATTCAACTTTAAGTGTGTCACCCTACGGTTCGTGAACTATGCGGACATGGTTGAGTACTCACTCCGACCAATAACCAATAGCGGGATCTGGAGATCCATAATGGCTCCCACATATTCAACGATGACTTTAGTGATCGAATGAACCATTTACATACAATACCAATTCCCTTTGTCACGCGATATTTTACTTGTCCGAGGTTTGATCTTCGGTATCACTCTATACCTTTGTTCAACCTCGTCTCCTGACAAGTACTCTTTACTCGTACCGTGGTATGTGGTCTCTTATGAACTCATTCATATGCTTGCAAGACATTAGACGACATTCCACCGAGAGGGCCCAGAGTATATCTATCCGTCATCGGGATGGACAAATCCCACTGTTGATCCATATGCCTCAACTCATACTTTCCAGATACTTAATCCCACCTTTATAGCCACCCATTTACGCAGTGGTGTTTGGTGTAATCAAAGTACCTTTCCGGTATAAGTGATTTACATGATCTCATGGTCATAAGGACTAGGTAACTATGTATCGAAAGCTTATAGCAAATAACTTAATGACGAGATCTTATGCTACGCTTAATTGGGTGTGTCCATTACATCATTCATACAATGACATAACCTTGTTATTAATAACATCCAATGTTCATGATTATGAAACTAATCATCCATTAATCAACAAGCTAGTTTAAGAGGCATACTAGGGACTTCTTGTTGTCTACATATCACACATGTACTAATGTTTCGGTTAATACAATTATAGCATGATATATAAACATTTATCATAAACATAAAGATATAAATAATAACCACTTTATTATTGCCTCTAGGGCATATCTCCTTCAGTCTCCCACTTGCACTAGAGTCAATAATCTAGATTACATTGTAATATACCTAACACCCATGGCATTCTGGTGTTGGTCATGCTTTGCCCTAGGGAGAGCTTTAGTCAACGGATCTGCTACATTCAGATCAGTGTGTACTTTGCAAATCTTTACTTCTCCATCTTCGATGTACTCGCGAATCGAGTGGTAACGCAGCTTGATATGCTTCAGCCTCTTGTGTGACCTTGGCTCTTGTGCATTGGCGATGGCACCCATGTTATCACAAGAAATGATTAATGGGTCCAATGCACTAGGAACCACACCGAGCTCTACAATGAACCTCTTCATCCATACCGCTTCCGATGAAGCCTCGAAGCCGCTATGTACTCGATCTCCGTTGAAGACTTCGCCACCGTGCACCGCTTCGAGCTTGCCCAGCCATCGCAGCACCATTCAATATAAACACGTACCTGCATTGTGACTTAGAGTCATCGAGGATCAGTGTTCCAACTTGCATCGGTGTAACCACTTACAACGAGCTCTTGGTCACCTCCATAACAAAGAAACATATCCTTAGTTCTTTTCAAGTACTTCAGATATTCTTGACCGCTGTCCAGTGTTCCATTCTGGATCACTTTGATATCTGCTAGTCAAACTAACAAAGCATGTGCTATATCCGGTCTAGTACATAGCATGGCATACATGATAGATCCCATCGCCGAGGCATAGGGATTTTACTCATCCTTTCTCTTTCTTCTGCCGCAGCCGGTCCTTGAGTCTTACTCAAGACTTTGCCTGGTAACATAGGTAAGAACCCTTTCTTACTTTCGTCCATTCTAAACTTCTTTAGAATCTTGTCCAGATATGTACTCTGTGATAGCCCTATTAGGCGTCTTGATCTATCTCTATAAATCTTGATGCCTAATATATACGATGCTTCACCAAGGTCTTTCATTGAAAAACTATTATTCAAATAACCTTTAACACTGCTTAATAGTTCTATATCATTTCCGATCAATAATATGTCATCTACATATAATATCAGGAATGCTACAGAGCTCCCACTCACTTTCTTGTAAATACAGGCCTCTCCATGACACTGTATAAACCCGAAGTCTTTGATCACCTTATCAAAGCGTCGGTTCCAACTTCTCGATGCTTGCTTCAGTCCATAGATTGAACGCTGAAGTTTGCATACTTTGTCAGCATTTTTAGGATCGACAAAAGCTTTGGGTTGTACCATATACAACTCTTCCTCAATGTCTCCATTAAGGAACGCCGTTTTGACATCCATCTGCCAAATCTCATAATCGAAAAATGCAGCTATTGCTAACAAAATCCTCACAGATTTTAGCTTCGCTACAGGTGAGAAAGTCTCATCGTAGTCAACTCCTTGAATTTGTCGGAAACCCTTTGCGACAAGTCGAGCTTTATAGACAGTAATATTACCACCAGCATCTGTTTTTCTCTTGAAGATCCATTTATTTTCAACAGCCTTTCGGCTATCAGGTAAGTCTACCAAAGTCCATACTTTGTTATCATACATGGATCCCATTTCGGATTTCATGGCTTCTTGCCATTTGTTGGAATCTGGGCTCATCATCGCTTCTTCATACGTTGTGTGGTCCTCATCATTGTTATCCACAATCATGACATTTAGACAAGGATCATACCAATCAGGAGTGGTACGTTCCCTTGTCGATCTGCGAGGTTCAGTAGTTTCCTCGTTCGAAGTTTCATGATCATTATCATTAGCTTCCTCTGTTGCCGGTGTAGGCGGTACAGGTACAACTTCCGCATCGCGCTACTCTGATCAACGAGTATAGATTCATCAATCTCATCGAGTTCTACTTTTCTTCCAGTCACTTCTTTAGTGAGAAATTCTTTCTCAAGAAAGGTTCCGTTCTTAGCAACAAAGATTTTGCCTTCGGATCTGTGATAGAAAGTGTACCCTATAGTTTCCTTAGGGTATCCTATGAAGACGCATTTCTCCGCTTTGGGTTCTAGCTTGTCCGGTTGTAACTTCTTTACATAGGCTTCGCAACCCCAAACTTTCAGGAACGACAGCTTAGGTTTCTTATTAAACCATAATTCATACGGTGTCGTTTCTACGGATTTTGATGGTGCTCTATTTAAAGTGAATGCGGCTGTCTCTAATGCATAACTCCAAAATGATAACGGCAAATCAGTAAGAGACATCATAGAACGAACCATATCTAAGAGAGTTCGATTACGACGTTCGGATACACCGTTTCGTTGAGGTGTTCCCGACGGTGTCAATTGTGAAAGTATTTCGCATTTCTTTAAATGCATGCCAAACTCATAACTCAGATATTCACCTCCACGATCAGATCGTAGAAATTTGATCTTCTTGTTACGTTGATTTTCTACTTCACTTTGGAATTCCTTAAACTTCTCAAAAGTTTCGGATTTATGTTTCATGAAATAGATATACCCATATCTACTTAGATCATCTGTGAAGGTTAGAACATAACGATAACTACCGCGCGATGCTACGCTCATTGGTCCGCATACATCGGTATGTATAATTTCTAATAAGTCAGTAGCTCGCTCCATCATACCAGAAAATGGAGTCTTAGTCATTTTTCCCATTAGACATGCTTCGCATCTATCAAGTGACTCAAAGTCAAGTGATTCAAGTAATCCATCAGTATGGAGTTTCTTCATGCGTTTCACTCCAATATAACCAAGACGACAGTGCCACATATAAGTAGAATTATCATTCAATTTAATTCGTTTAGCATTTACGTTATGTATGTGCGTATCACTACTATCGAGATCTAACAGAAATAAGCCATTCTTTTGTGGTGCTCGACCATAAAAGATATTATTCATAAAAATAGAACAACCATTATTCTCAGACTTGAATGAATAACCGTCTTGCATTAAACAAGATCCAGATATAATGTTCATGCTCAACGCAGGTACATAATAACAATTATTTAGGCTTAAAACTAATCCCGAAGGTAGATGTAGAGGAAGTGTGCCGATCAAGCGATCACATTGACCTTGGATCCGTTTCCAACGCATCGTCACTTCATCTTTCAGCTTGTCGTTTATTCTTTAGTTCCTGCTTTGAGTTACAAATATGAGCAACCTAACCAAGATCAAATACCAGTGTACTAGAACGAGAACCAGTGAAATGAACATCTATAACATGTATATCAGATATACCTTCTTTCTTCTTCTTGACAAGGCCGCTCTTCAGATCAGCCGATACTTGGAGCAATTACGCCCAGTGTCCCTTCTCCTTGCGAATAGCACTCAAGATCGGGCTTAGGGCCGTTCTTAGGTTTCACAGGAGGCGTGGCAGCTTTCTTGCCACCCTTCTTGAATTTTCCCTTAGACTTGCCCTGTTTCTTGAAACTGGTGGTCTTGTTGACCATCAACACTTGGTGCTCTTTCTTGATCTCAATCTCAGCAGCTTTTAACATGCCAAAGAGTTCAGGTAACTCCTTGTTCATGTTCTGCATATTGTAGTTCATCACGAAGTTCTTGTAACTTGGTGGCAGTGATTGAAGGACACGATTAATCCCCAGTCTGTTAGGAATCACTATTCCCAAGTCACTGAGTTTCTTCGCATGCCCGGTCATGGCGAGCATGTTCTCACTAACGGAGCTGCCTTCTTCCATCATGCAGCTGAAGAATTGTTTCGATGCTTCATAGCATTCCACGGCCGCATGAGTCTCAAAAATAGCTTTCAGCTCTTTCATCAACTCATGAGGATCGTGGTGCTCAAAACGTTTTTGAAGATCGGATTCTAGACTGCATAGGATGGCACACTGAACTTGAGAGTACCGTATTTTCCGAGTCTCGTAAACAGCTTTTACTTCATCGGTTTCAGTTTCTGTAGGAGGGTCACCTAGCGGTGCATCAAGCACATATTGCAGATTTCCGCCAGAGAGGAAGATCCTCACATGACGGAACCAGTCGGTGAAGTTGCTACCGTTGCTCTTAAGTTTCTCTTTCTCTAGGAACTGATTAAAATTGATTGGGGACGCCATCTCTACAACATATATTTGCAAAAGTTTAGACTAAGTTTATGACAAATTGAGTTCAAATTTTAATTCAACATAATTAAAAACCTAAGTGAACTCCCACTCAAAACAATATCCCTCGCATTGTCTTAGTGATCACACGAACCAAATCCACTGCACCTAAACCCGATCATCACGAGAAAAGGTGTGATTTCAATGGCGAACACTCAAAGTGTTCATCATATCAACCATATGATTCATGCTCTACCTTTCGGTATCACGTGTTCCGAGACCATGTCTGTACATGCTAGGCTCGTCAAGGCCACCTTAGTATCCGCATGTGCAAAACTGTCTTGCACCCGTTGTATGTACTTATTGAATCTATCACACCCGATCATCACGAGATGCTTCAAAACGACAAGACTTGGTAACGGTGCTACTAAGGATGAACACTTTATTATCTTGAGATTTTAGTGAGGGATCATCTTATAATGCTACCGTCGCGATCTAAGCAAAATAAGATGCATAAAAGGATTAACATCACATGCAGTTCATATGTGATATGATATGGCCCTTTTGACTTTGCGCCTTTGATCTTCATCTCCAAAGCACGGACATGATCTCCATCATCTTCGGGCATGATCTCCATCATCGTCGGTGTAGAAGGCCAAGGTCAATGGCGCCGTCTTCATGATTGTCCTCCATGTAGCAACTATTACAACTACTTTGAAATACTACTCAACATGAAATTTAAAGACAACCATAAGGCTCCTGCCGGTTGCCACAATACAATAATGATCATCTCATACATATTCATCATCACATTATGGCCATATCACATCACCAAACCCTGCAAAAACAAGTTAGACGTCTCTAATTTGGTTTGCATATTTTACGTGGTTTAGGGTTTTCGAGAGAGATCTAATCTACCTACGAACATGAACCACAACGTTGATACTAATGTTTTCAATAGAAGAGTAAATTGAATCTTCACTATAGTAGGAGAGACAGACACCCGCAAAGCCTCTTATGCAATACAAGTTGCATGTCGAACGAGGAACAAGTCTCATGAACGCGGTCATGTAAAGTTAGTCCGAGCCGCTTCATCCCACTATGCCACAAAGATGCAAAGTACTCAAACTAAAGATAACAAGAGCATCAACGCCCACAAAACCATTGTGTTCTACTCGTGCAACCATCTATGCATAGACACGGCTCTGATACCACTGTAGGATAACGTTGCATAGAAAACAAAAAATTTCCTACCGCGAACACGCAATCCAAGCCAAGATGCAATCTAGAAGACGGTAGCAACGAGGGGTTTATCGAGTCTCACCCTTGAAGAGATTCCAAAGCCTACAAGAGGAGGCTCTTGTTGCTGCGGTAGACGTTCACTTGCCGCTTGCAAAAGCGCGTAGAAGATCTTGATCACGATCGGTTCCGGCGCCACGAACGGGCAGCACCTCCGTACTCGGTCACATGTTCGGTTGTTGATGAAGACGACGTCCACCTCCCGTTCCAGTGGGCAGCGGAAGTAGTAGCTCCTCTTGAATCCGACAGCACGACGGCGTGGTGTCGGTGGCGGTGGAGAACTCCGGCGGAGCTTCGTTAAAGCTACGCGGAAGATATGGAGGAGAAGGGGGCGGCTAGGGTTTGGGAGGGGGTGGCCGGCCTCAAGGGGGTGCGGCCAACTTGTGGCTTTTATGTGGCCGGCCCCCTCCCCTATGCCCCTCATTATATAGGTGGAACCCCAAGTGTTGGTATCCAAGTCTTCGAATAAGACCCGAACCAAAAACCTTCCATATGGAGGGGAAACCTAGCCAAGCTAGGACTCCCACTTGAGGTGGGAGTTCCACCTCCCATATGGGGTGGCCGGCCCCTAAGGGGGAGTCCACTTGGGACTCCTCCCCCACTAGGTTGGTCAAGCCATGGAGGTGGAGTCCCATGTGGACTCCACCTTCCTTGGTGGTTTCTTCTGGACTTTTCTAGAACCTTCTAGAACCTTCCATAGAACCTTCCGCGACATTTTAATTCACATAAAATGACATCCTATATATGAATCTTATTCTCCGGACCATTCCGGAACTCCTCGTGATGTCCGGGATCTCATCCGAGACTCCGAACAAATATTCGAACTCCATTCCATATTCAAGTTCTACCATTTCAACATCCAACTTTAAGTGTGTCACCCTACGGTTCGTGAACTATGCGGACATGGTTGAGTACTCACTCCGACCAATAACCAATAGCGGGATCTGGAGATCCATAATGGCTCCCACATATTCAACGATGACTTTAGTGATCGAATGAACCATTTACATACAATACCAATTCCCTTTGTCACACGATATTTTACTTGTCCGAGGTTTGATCTTCGGTATCACTCTATACCTTTGTTCAACCTCGTCTCCTGACAAGTACTCTTTACTCGTACCGTGGTATGTGGTCTCTTATGAACTCATTCATATGCTTGCAAGACATTAGACGACATTCCACCGAGAGGGCCCAGAGTATATCTATCCGTCATCGGGATGGACAAATCCCACTGTTGATCCATATGCCTCAACTCATACTTTCCGGATACTTAATCCCACCTTTATAGCCACCCATTTACGCAGTGGTGTTTGGTGTAATCAAAGTACCTTTCCGGTATAAGTGATTTACATGATCTCATGGTCATAAGGACTAGGTAACTATGTATCGAAAGCTTATAGCAAATAACTTAATGACGAGATCTTATGCTACGCTTAATTGGGTGTGTCCATTACATCATTCATACAATGACATAACCTTGTTATTAATAACATCCAATGTTCATGATTATGAAACTAATCATCCATTAATCAACAAGCTTGTTTAAGAGGCATACTAGGGACTTCTTGTTGTCTACATATCACACATGTACTAATGTTTCGGTTAATACAATTATAGCATGATATATAAACATTTATCATAAACATAAAGATATAAATAATAACCACTTTATTATTGCCTCTAGGGCATATCTCCTTTACCACTTCACCGACAACGTCGTCCACCGCACATGATTACCTCGCTAACTTCCTTGTCCACCGCACCGGATCTACCTCGCTAACTTCCTCGTCCACCGCACCTGATCCGCTTTGCCGACTTTGCACCAGATATGTTTCACCGACGCTCTCATCCACGAGTCCGGCAAATCGTATAGGGAACCACACCTATCCATAATCTTCGAGTCTTGTTTATCTATTGATGCATGCAATTTTTGTTTAATATTTTGGGACATTGTGTTCATGAATCGTGGGAACATTATGAGATGATATGGGAAACTCTGAAGTGGAAGGGCTGTCTCTGCAACTCCAAGTATCTGATGTAGTGGATGTCTTCAATGAATCTACTAACCCTATATGAGTTGCAGTGAGACTCCACAAAGTGCTAATATATGTCCCTTGTTTTAGCGTGATGTTCTTGGTTTAGTTGCTTGTTTGTATGAAGCATTATGTGAGATGACTGAAGAGAAAGGCTTTCCCCTCCTCTTACTCTCTAGGATACACATTCTGAAATGATCTGTAGCTTACATGAGGTACACAACCTTTATGTGCTTCATCAACTTTCTAGCTAGCCGATGTACATGATTAGCACAATGGTTCCTTTTTTTCTTCTCTGAGGCACTATCCCGTTTAGCCAATGATTAAACAATGCCCTATTCGTGAAAGTAAGGTATAAGCAACTAGAGGGGATGAATAGGGCGCTACTTAATTTTTAGTTCCTTTTCAACTTCGGGTTGACATAGAAAAAAATTCTCTAGATATGCAACTATGTGAATTTACCTATATGACAAGCAAGTAATATAACAAGTCAATAACGATACAACAAGTAAAAGATAGAAGTAACTACAATGGAGACAATGAGAGGTGAAGTTCATTCCTGTAGTTCCTTCTTTATTAAAGCAGGTACGTCTATGTTAGAGAGGTGTGGTGTCACGATGGCCAATCAACGCCACAAAGGTCTCACCCTATCCTACGG
Organism: Lolium perenne; assembly: GCF_019359855.2. Lineage (NCBI taxonomy): Eukaryota > Viridiplantae > Streptophyta > Magnoliopsida > Poales > Poaceae > Lolium > Lolium perenne. The sequence continues at coordinate 149,666,442 of NC_067245.2, forward strand.
TGACCAAGCCACCAAGGCGAGCTCACGCTCCACTAAGCGGTACCCTTCAAGGTGGCAACCGAAACCTTTACACAAGTCCGGGGCAATCTCCAAAACTTAGTTGGAGCCTCCCAACAACCGACCATGAAGCTTTTACAGCACAAAAGCAAGATTTGATGGAGACTTCTTCCAACTAGGGTTCCAAAGAACCAAGAGCAACAAGATCTTCAATGGAATGGGTAGGATAGTGAAATCACTTAGTTGGACGTGTAGATCTAGGGTTCCTCCCTTGATTCCCAAGAGGACAACAAAATTGAGTGGCTAGGGAGGGAGATCTATGAGTTTTGAGCTTTGTTACAATGGAGGAGAGAGAGTGGAAGTCGCAACCTTCCTTTGGATAAGAAGGATGCCTATTATAGTACCTCCGAAGACTTTGGTCACTTAACCCGTGAGTCTCCGGGCTTTATAGTTTCAGCAACCATACTGGCCAGAGTTTCCAGCCTAAGAAAGCCTAGAAGCTTAAGGACCAGAGTCTCCGGACTAAAGACTCCGGTCTCAATCAAAGTCTCCAGACCCCCATATTGAAAGCAGGGCAGAAGCGACGCTCAGACAAGTCGATGGGGTTGGAGTCTTTTCCGAAGACTGCGGCCTATGAGGACCGGAGTCTCTAGTCTCGAGCTCCACAACATCAGTTTTATGGAGTACCTCCCCAACATTATTCCTCGCCAACCCCTCGAAACAACAACATCACTTATAGCTACACAACGTAAAAATTACATGCAGTCGTGATATTTTTATTTTTAAGGGGTCGTGCAAGTGCTTATCATAGATACGACCTAAAACACACTTAGAAAGGGAAATGCCCTTTCACTTCGGCAGTTGGAGATGCAATAGTTGTAGGCTGCATAACGTGTTATTATTGGAAAACTCCAACTAGCGCTTCTCCAACTAGAGAATGCGTTTTGGCTCCCGGGAGCATATGCTCCCGGTTTTTAAACTTTATTTTAAATGCACTTTTAAAATGTTAAAAAATTTGAACATAAAATTTAGTGGATACATCTCGAAATTCTACACGTTCACAAACAGGTTCCATAGAAAACCGACATTTTGAGTGTCATTTGTAAAAAAGACAAATTTTTCTGTAAGAAAAAGTTGTGTATGAGACGTTTTGTTTATCTTTTTCACACAAGTCATAAAAAATGTCGGTTTTTCACAAAACTTGATGTGCGCACGTAACATGTTGATATGTAAGCGAGAAATTTTCTGTTCGAATTTTTTGAACATTTCAAAATATTTTTCCGATGGCAGGAGCATATGCTCCCATGTGCCGAATTGAATTTCCGATGATCTAGTAGTATATATGAGGCACACATTGTTTAATACTAGCTCATTTCATTATGTCGGTAGTTTGTATTAGTCACACAAACACAATGGTTCAATTTCTTCTTTGTCCTTTGCTTCACCTGAACTTGCTGATGATTAAAACATTGGAATGATCAATACTAAACACATCTTATTTCATTGGTTGTTTATCTAAAATGATCATACTAGTCTATGAAGCACAAAATTGTAAAATATTCAAATACTTGTATGTCTGGGCCACATTCTATCGTGGGCTCCTAGCAATGCAAGGAGCAGTTGGAAGCTAACGCTTCTTTTGTAGGCAAGCTTGCAAAATCGTTAGAAAAAGGCCAACCTTCGAAGGAAAGGTAATCCACATTTTTACGACTTTTATTTCCTTATTGAAATAATCTTAGTTTTTCTTAGTTTTACAATAGAATACACCATGGGTGATATAGGGTTGATTTATGTATCAACCATAAAAAGATAAAAGATAACATGACTTGACTCTGCAATGTCGTGTTAATCTAAAGTCAAAATGCCAGTTGCATTGCATGTATATATCCTTGCGCTTCTCCATTGGTGATAGGTAGGACCATGTACGGATCCAATGAGTAGCAAGAGGAATAACCTACATAAAAAAGTATATTTTTTCTTGTTAAAGTATAATTATTTCTCACATTCCAAATGGTCCAAAGTAAAGCGCAAACAAAACTCGAATTTGCACTCTATGTTTTTTGACCTCACCCGCTAGACAATTACCAAAAAATAGTGATGTTCTTTGGGGGGATAATGTTAACCGACGTATACACTATGCGACATACAAAAATTTCTAACGGTCACTCAATATAAATGTTATATTGATCCATCTTGATTACAGTAACATCATTTCTACTACCATTTTAACTTATTTTGACGAAGTTATCCTTTGTCAGAAGGACATGACGTTGAATAAACTACATGAAGATGCTTACTTTCAGTGGTACTTTCATCTTCCAAAGACACTTTCTAAGAAATGCCGTATGATCATTCATAAAAAAATCAAGGTATAGTGATTTGACAGTAAAGGAATCTGATGGTGTTAACTTCCAAGAGAACGTATCAGGTTGTGTGGTTAGTTGAATAGACATCAAACGGCAACACTAAATGAGTCCATCTATCGGTTGTACCACGGGCCAGCGTATGTGTAAAACCTACATTTAGATGCTGTTGCCTGCCAAAACCCACCGACGAGCAGCGACGGGCAACACGGAGAGCCGGGAGGCTCCCAGGACTGCTAGTTGGTCCTGGTCCCTCGGGCGACGGCCCGCAATGCTCCGGCACACGTCCTAGCTGGTGCAAGGGCGTGCCACCTGACCTATACCTGGTTAGGAAGGTGATGAGTTGCTTCGATTAATTTCCTGCATGGCAGACACGTAAACATTAAATTCGAGCCTCGATCGGCTCTCAGGTTATCCTGTGAATCGGCTCAAGGAGCCGATCCACCCATGATTCGTATTGGATCTACGATAACATGATGGTCCTGCTTGATCAATACTAAGCTAAAACGATCTACGACGATTTAGGGTTTTCACCACATAACCGGAACATCCTACACGTAGTTGAGCCTGACAGATACGAAAGATAACGGAAAACCAACTCTAGCAAAGGCCTAAAAACCAACATGGAGTTGATTCCCGGAACATCTCTTCTAGGATCAGCAAACCGTACCTTGCGCACTACTGGATCATTCAACCCGTTTGCAAGGCCTAACCATATGGATATCAAACTAATCCTTGAAGCACAAGGAACAACCATAACAGATCGAATCTACTAAATAAAGACTAAGCAAGGTGCCGCCCTTACACCTAAGATAGGTGCAAGGGCAGCTAGATATCTAGGGGTAGCATAACTAAGCGAATACATCAAGAAAGTATCGATGCTAGCCCTAACATATCTATGATAACGGTGTCGCTCGCCATCAACAAGGCTTCAGCACGAGCAACACAAACAACGAATAAACAAGATGCTGCTCAGATCGCAAGATGCGATCTGGGCAGCATGGCGCTTACCTGGAAGAAACCCTCGAAACAAGGGGTGGCGATGCGCCTAGATTGGTTTGTTGTGAACGTGATCGTCCTCCTTTCTCAATAACCCTAGATACATATTTATAGTCCGTGGACTTTCTATTTTCGGAATAACCCTAACCGTGTACGAGCTAAACTCTATCTCTTAATTCTAAACCTACCATAATATACAGATACACGGGCAATCTAGCCCAAACTCTCGTACAAGGCCGATTCAGAAATATTTCACGTGCATATCCTCTAAGCCCATCTCCATTGCGGCCCACCTTCTGACTTGGTCAAAATCTGGTGATAACACATGCCCCCTGGTTTTGGTAATGATAATTCCAAAACCACTCTGTTTTTTCTTCGTCGGGTCATGTCGTGGCAGAGCAGAACCGTCACAGTATCCTTCATCATGATGCCTTGCCTTCTCAACTTCTCTGCACGATTTGACAGTTCTTTGGCACCACTTCCTCGGAAACCGCCGCAGCATTAAATTTCCACTATATCCCCTTTATTTAACCGCACCGAGCAGTTCGCCTCTTCATCCTCTTGCTCCGCACTAGCCATCGGAAAAAACCCTCTCCTCTGCCACCATGTCTTCCTCTTCCTCCTCTGCCTCATCGGGTCTTTCCTTCCAGTCCTCCTCCTCGAGCGAGCCGATGCCAGAGTACGACCAGATGGCGTTGTACGAGAAGGAGGCTCCCGAGCATTGGGACAAGAGGGAGTGGGACTTCACCGTCAGGGTGGACGACGCGCCCCTGACCATCGTCGGGTCAGACGACGACTTATCCCTGACTGACGGGGAGGACGACCTCCGGTTCCTCGTCGACGGGGAATTGGAGGCGGAGAGCGAGGACGACCTCTTCTCCTGGGCCAGCTTCACCTCCTACGACGAGGAGGAGGAAGAGGAGGACGACGACTCCTTCGACGAGTACCCGCCGGCGAAGCGCTTCCGCGCGGGATCGGATGACGACGATGACGACGAGGAGGAGGAAGAAGCCCCTGCCGAGGGCTACGGCAGTAGCGACGAGGAGCTCGCCGGCAGCAGCGCCGACGGCAGCTACGACGAGGGCAGCGACGGCCCCTAGATTAGGGACTACTAGCATAGGACTAGTAGTAGTAATCGGCTCTTCTTTTGTTCTTCCTTTCTCGAGCAATCGGCTCTTCTCTGTAAAAAACCCTCTCCAATCAATGAAGAATATTTTCAAGTTAATTTTGCCGATTGTCAAACTAAGTCAACGCTCAAAGAGCCGATGGCAGCGCATCGGCCTTTACCATAAAACGCGAGTAAGGCCAAATCAGTTGCATATTCAAACGGTAACCTGCAACCCTTGTCTGAAAGAGTAAACTCAGATCCCCAAACCGCCGCTCGAACAGATCCAACTCACGGCCACGCGAATCTCAGATCTCAATCGCGCAGATTCAACTCCGTAGCGAATCCAATGGCGGAATCATCCAACGCCAACGCTACGGTCTCTGGCCTGAAGGTAATCCTCAACCGCTCCTCGCCATCCGAGCATAATGTTAGAATTAACAGCAAACACCTGAATTAATGTCTCATCCCATCATTAATTTTAGGTATCAGATATTCTGCTGCCGCATCCTTCTCTTCCAAATTATCTCTGTCTTGGCCCTCGTTCTACCGAGAGTCCTGCCCATTTGATTTCATGCGAGGCCAATAGAATTCCCTTCGTGAACCAGAATTTAGATCTAACTTCTTGGGCCGACTGCTTACGAGCCTGGCCTAATCCTCCTGAAGATTGGGTTTCATGGTACAACAGAGTATCCAAAACTCACCAAGCCACCTGGGAAACCACAGGAATAGCCGATGCTTTATCTTTATCACTGTCTCCCCTTGAGAAACATGAAAACCTTCTGAAAACCATCGGCTACTTTTGGTCTGATGCTCTGAATTGCTTCATGTTTGGCCATGGCCCCATGACACCAACTCTGCTAGATGTGGCCATGATCGCTGGTCTAGGCATTGCATCCCCAAGCCCCTCTGCTTTTATGCTGCCAAAGGTTCCTTTCACACTCTCCTCCAAAACAGAGTGTACAAACTAGGGTGCCTACCTTAGACGCCACATGAAAACCAAAGGCCCTGTAACAGAGAAAGAACACACGGCCTTCTTGAATTTCTGGTTGGAACACTTCATATTCTGTGGCCCTTCACTTGCTCCAACCAAGAACTATCTTTCCTTGGCCTATGAACTTGCCAGAGGTACCCAACTTGGCATCGGCAAACTGTTCCTTGGAGAGGTCTATCGATATCTCCAACTGATGTCTGTCAACCTGTTTTCCCAAAAGACAGTCAAAACAGGAGGTCCCTGGTGGTTTATTCAGTTATGGGCTCAGCTGTATTTTCAGAACCAGAACCCAAATTTTCCACCTTTGGCCACTTGCACCTTCCCAGATGCTAATGGGAAGCAGATCCGATGCACTAGCTACGGCCAAGCTCTATATAGCCTTCCAGGCAGCAAACTGATCCTCAGGGAAGCATCAGAGTGGTTCAGGATTTTCTTCCAAGGCCTGGACAATCCTCGCTTCTTTCCTTACAAGGAGTCTGAAAATTTTGAAAATCCAGTCTCCTTCAGGCTAGACAGCTTTGCCGATGACCCCAGCACCCGGCACTTGTATTCCATCATGATCCGTCCTTGCTTCCTTCCAGTTGGCATGAGCACCTCAAACAGGATCATCAAACCTGGTTATGAGTCTTATCAGCCGGTCGTAGTAGCCCGGCAGTTTGGTCTTGGGCAGGTGTCTCCACACTTCTTTCTTCACCACTTGACAGAGAGCAGAGCTGAGTTGCCTGATGTCCTCACTGGCCAGAGGTGTTACTCTTTCTTTGATGCTCTAGCCATTCCAGTCCCTCACAACCTCTCTTTCACCTCATCCACTGATGGTTTTGAGACCTGGTGGTCAATGTACGTACCTCCCCCCCATCAACTGAATGCGGAATCGGACCCTCAATCTGGTTGTCTTCCGTTGCCTTGGCTATTAAAATTGCCAACGTATCCGCAATCAGGTTAAAATAACATTGGTGACGATAGATCACCTTTTCTTAAGCCTTTCTAGGTCCTCAAATAATGACCTATGTCATCATTGACTTTCATAGCCACGCTCCCTCTACTAACAAAATCGTCAATCCATTTACACCATTTCGGATGAAAACCTTTCATACGCAACACCTGCTGTAAGAAAATGCCATCTAACATTGTCATATGCTTTTTCAAAATCGATTTTAATCAAAACCCCATCCATTTCTTCCAATCAAGTTCATGGATCGTCTCATGCAAAATGAGCACCCCTTCTAAAATGTACCACCCTATCATGAAGGCAGTTTGGGTGGGCCTGATAACTAAATGTGCAACCTTAGTCACGAGATTAGTGCCAACCTTAGTAAAAAAAATTGAAGCTTACATTCATCAAACAAATAGATCTATATTGCTGAATTTGAATTGTGTTTTCATTTTTTAGGAAGCAGAATGATGGTACCGTAGTTCAAGTGGAGGAGAGGTAATTCCCCTTGCTGGAAACTCTCAAACAAACATATAAGATCAAATTTAATAGCTTACAAATTTCGATAAAACTCCGCTGAAAAACCATCTGAACCTGGTGCTTTATTTTTCTTCTTTTGCATAATAGCATCATGGCTTCCTTTTCATCAAATCCGCTGGAAGAATACTATTTTCCACAGCAGATAACTGCGCAATATCTTCAATCTCGCTTTCTACCAAAGAGAAACTATTCAGGTCACCGAAAAATCCCTTGTAGAAACCAGGGATGTAGCTTTTAAAATTTGCTTGACCAATAATTGTTCCTTCCTCTTGTTGTAACTAAAAGATATTTTCTCCTATGTTTTCCATTTGCAATAAGGTGAAAGTATTTTGTGTTGTTTGCCCCCTCTAATCCCTTAAAATGCATTTTAAAGACACTAAAAAATAATCAAGGCATAAAGAAACCAAACTATCAGGAGTGATGTTTTGACTTTTGGGTGCATATGCTACCTTTATATTGAAATGTCAAAAAAATCCAATTTTCTTTTTGAAGTGTACAACTTCACATGTTACGTGTGTACAAAGTCTTTTCATGAAAAATGTACTTGACATTTGGGCTATGTAAAAAAGATAAAATTCGGTGCTAAAAATAAGGTTTTTGTGAGACATGTTTTATCTTTTTTACATCGACCTTAAAAAATATCGGTTTTCCGTGAAACTGTACAAACGTACATAAATTGTCGAGATATACATGCGATTTTTTTATTGATTTTTATATAAATTAAAAAAAAGCTGATGTGGCAGTGCAATTAAAGATTAGAAATAAGGAGATTAAACCTGATCCTTTTGGTTTAGCATAGATAGATACAATAAAAGGATGGGATTTAAATCCAACGCAGAGTACGTGCTGAACTAACCTCTCGGGCGTACGCACCAATGAGGCGATGGACACTGCAACGTTTTACCGTTTCTTCACGCACCAGAAGACACCAAGAAATGCTCCGGTGCAAGCGAAGCTCGCGAGACGACTGGACACGTACATAGCATAATCCAGTGATCCAGCTGGGACGTCGCTTGCCTGCCGTCGTATCCAAAGCTACGTTCTGCCTGCTGTACAAATACACTCACACTGTCAGTCTCAAACGTAATCCACGAGCATACGTACGGAAAAGAGAGACTAGCAATGGCCGGCGTCGCCGGCGCACTCATGGCACCCTCATTTCCCATCCTTGCCGCCATCATCTTCCTGATCTCCGCCGTGACCAGCCTGCATGCTTCTGATCAGATCGGCGGCGACGGCGATGGGAGACAGGTCAGATCAAACCTCACGGACATTCTGCGTATATGTGCACACTAACCATGCATCAAGAGCCATAAGCCCGTAAGTAATTAAGTGGAGTTCTGCGTGCAGGTATACATCGTGTACATGGGGCATCGATCGGTGGGGGAGTCGCCGTCGTCGGAGGGTAGATTAGGCTTCTCTGCTGCCCACCACGAGCTGCTCAACAGGGTCCTCGACGACAGGTCAGGATCCTTGTTACCAAGATCCAATGTTCTACTAAACCAGTGACACCGGATGAAGGAACTGGGCCTAAGTTTGTGCTTTACGTATCGTCTATATATACCTTGTTTGCAGCTCCGCTCACGAGAGGATCATCTACAGTTACCAGAGGAGCCTAAGTGGATTCGCAGCCAGGCTAACAGAAGACGAGAAACAAAAGCTCTTCAGTAATGCTCTGCCAATCACCATGCCGTCTAGATCAGAGAACTTTTTTCGGATACGTTAATGTCTGTTATTCTCACTAAAAAATCACTTTCTATTTACTTCGCAACCAACACCTAAAACCCTTATGAAACCGGAGAGAGGATTTTTTGGAACCTGGCCCCAACTGCTACCATATTTATTTTGCAAACATGGCCTTCTATTTTTAATTTTTTATCAGCATTGACACCAATCCAATTGTATAGAAGTTTCATCTATGGGACTTTTAAGGAGCATTGTACCTTTTTAATCAAATTCACCACAAATCTGTCATCATGAGACTCAAAATTTTAAGTTGACGAAGTGCTGCGCCCGAAACATGATTTTTGTTGGTATGTGGACTTCTTTCCGCGATGAAATATATTTTCATCATATAGCTATTTGGTTTTATAAATACATATTAATACTACTCCCAAGTGTAGTTACATCTTTGTCTGTTTTACAAAATATAGGACTAAGAGTATGTATATGTAATATGAAGTATTCCAATTATTCCATATATGTTGTTTTGTGCTAGAGCGCTCTCTTTTCGAGCTAATGTCTAGCTCCTTCATGTACAGTTAGACTTTTTTTTGTACAGTTCCATATTTCAATTAAAAAAATAGACAGTGGGGAAACCCGCTGAACAACTTCCAAAAAAATAAAAAATTGATGTAACTTTTTTTATTTTCAAAATGAGCCAATGAACATATTGAAATGTGTCTAGATACGTATGTATTTAGATCAAATTTGACCAAAACTGTGACAATTAATTTGGAACGAAAGGAGTATGTAAGACTATTTTGGTAGTATACTTGCAAATTAATAGGTAGTATGTATAATTATTTTACATGCTCATTTTTTTACGTACAAATATGAAGGTACTTCAAAAATATACTGCAAACTCTGGGTCCTCTTGCAGTTATTTCACGTAATGTGATTTGAAGTATCTTAGATGATATGGTATGAGTTGTATGGTAGCATATGACATTTGGGTGTAACTACGCCTAGAAATAGAAAGCATTTTACCTTTATAAATATTTTTAATTTTTTTATGTAAATTTGGTCAAAGTTTGAGATAGTTTGACTTTTCAATAAAGCTAGAAGTAAACTCTTTCATGGTGGAGGAGTACACAGTAAGATCCAGCCACCGTGGATGTAACCTTTGCTCCTTCAAAATTTCGATACAAAAAACAGTTGATTCCACATAGCTCTGTCGCTGAACATTTTGCCTAGCTAGCTCTGTCGCTGAATGTACCGAATCTCCGCATGGTTTTGACCTGGTAGGCACGGAGGGTGTGGTTTCCATCTTCCGGAGCAGGACGCACCGGCGCCCTCTAACGACAAGATCATGGGACTTCCTAGGCTTCCCTAAGACGTCAAAGCAAAGCCTTGAGCTCGAGAGAGACGTCATCATCGGCATGCTCGACACCGGCTTGTGGCCGGACTCCCCGTCTTTCTCCGACGAAGGCTTCGGCCCGCCGCCCAGCAGGTGGAAGGGCGCCTGCCATAACTTCACGTGCAACAAGTACTGCTCAGCCGCCGTTCCCTTCTTGCCATGACCATTTCTTGTTGCCATATGCAATTATGCACGCCGGTGCACTCCTAATTGATCGACGAATGCACAGCAAGATCATCGGTGCTCGCGCGTACCGTCACGGATCCACGGAGGGGCTGTCACCGGTGGACACCGTCGGCCACGGCACCCACACGGCGTCGACGGTGGCGGGCCGGGTGGTGAGCAACATAAGCCTCGGTGGCCTGGCTGCAGGCACGGCTCGCGGTGCCGTACCGGGCGCCAGACTCGCCATCTACAAGGTATGCTGGGAGGACTCGTGCAGCGACGCGGACATGCTTGCGGCGTTCGACGACGCGGTGGCCGACGGCGTCGACGTGATCTCCTTCTCCATCGGAAGCAAGTTGCCGGTCCGGTACTTCGAGGACGCGGCCGCTATCGGCTCGTTCCACGCTATGAGGGGCGGGGTGCTCACTTCGGCCGCGGCCGGGAACTCCGGGCTGGACGGCGGGCGCGTCAGCAACGTCGCGCCGTGGATACTGTCCGTCGCCGCCAGCAGCACCGACCGCCGGCTCGTCGACAAGCTGGTGCTGGGAAACGGCAAGACGATCGTGGTAAGTGGGACACTGAGACATGCTACTGAAACTTCGCAAAAGGAACATTTCGCAAGGTAGTCCCATATTTTTTTACATGTTCTTCTGATACAGGGGGTCTCCATTAATTTCTTCCCCAAGCTGAAGAAAGCTCCACTTATTCACCCAATCAACGGGTAATTGTTACAACCTTAGTAACATGAACTGATTTTTAGCTGTACGGTACGGGATCATGCTCGTATTGTTGGTTTAACATGTCGTCCAATGATGCAGTTCTTGTGAACCAGAGTCACTGACCGTGGCAGGACGGTCATACAAGGGGAAGATCTTGCTCTGCGCCTCTTGGAACAATGGCAGCGGCCCGGCCATCGTCGGCGCTGCCGGCGCAGTCATGGTCACCTACGAGCCCGACGTGGCGTGGCAGGTGACCCTCCCTGGCCTCATGGTTACCCAGGATCAGTTCAATGGAATCTTGGCCTACGTAAACAGAACCCGGTATGATTATCAGCCTAGTAGCCAGACAAATTCCGTTTTGCAGAGCTGAAATGGAGAAACATCGTGATGTTTTCTTCAGTAATCCTGTGGGCACCATCCACACCAGCGAGGCAGCCTTCGACTCTGAAGCCCCCATCGTGGCCGGGTTTTCTTCGCCAGGTCCCAACACGATTACTCCTGGGATCTTGAAGGTCGTTAGCTCATCAATCAGCCACAATCAACGGCTTATTTCGCAGTTGAGGATTGCCAGTTCTGGTGCTCATGCATTTGTATGGACGTTGCAGCCTGACCTGTCGGCGCCGGGGATCGACATCCTGGCGGCGTGGTCACCGCTGTCACTGGTGGCCGGGAGAAGCGTGGCGTACAACATCGCCTCGGGCACGTCCATGGCGTGCCCCCACGCGACCGGCGCAGCGGCCTACGTCAAGTCCTTCCACCCTGACTGGTCGCCGGCGATGATCATGTCGGCTCTCATCACCACAGGTATTCAATCAATGCGCATGCGCTCTCTCGTGTCTTTCATTCCCAAATGTAGTCACTTGCACATCGGCGGCGTGTGCTTGCAGCAACTCCAATGGACCCGTCGCGCAACCGCGGCGGCGCCGAACTCACATACGGCGCGGGGCAACTCAACCCGGCGCAGGCACGGGACCCGGGCCTCGTGTACGACGCGCGCCAGGGTGACTACGTGCGCATGCTGTGCGCCCAGGGGTACAACTCCACGCAGCTCCGGCTCGTCACCGGCTCCGACGACGCCACGACCTGCCACGGCGGCCGTAAAGGGTCCGCCGCCGACCTCAACTACCCGACGATGGCCTTCCACGCCGTGCCGGGGAAGAACTTCACCGCCCACTTCCCGCGCAGCGTCACCAACGTCGGCGTGCCAGGATCGGTGTACGTCGCCAAGATTGTAGGCTCGCGGCCTGGTCAAACTGTTGTCGCCGTTTGGCCGAGGAGGCTGGCGTTCAGCCATCTTCATCAGAGGATGTCCTTCACCGTGACGGTCTCTGGCGCGTTGCACGACGGGAACGAGTATTTCTCGGCTGCTGTCGTGTGGTCCGACGGTGAACGCCAGGTGAGGAGCCCGGTGATTGTCCATACTGTGGATGCTTAACTGGAGACTTGGATTATTGATCGTCGAGTGAAAGCATGCACTCGTGTTGAATACAGTAGTTCATTTCTCTGATGATTTCAACCTTCCTTTCTAATGATTGCAATTCCATATACAAGTGGACTTGGGGAATTACTCAAATCCAATTCATACACATTTGACCGACTGATCTCATATTTCTTATCGGGTCAATGTAGTTGTCACAAATCCTATAATATTCTGTTTAATTGACCAGTCGATCTTGACAACCTAGAACAAGAAAGAACTATCTCAGCACCGAACACTCGGTTCACTTGGCGCCGAGCGCCTACAGAGGTACACTTTCTCTTCTGTTCAATAGTCAAACAGCAGCGCAACCTCTCTGCATATATCATGGCTTAAGGATCACCAGTAGTCTTTGCAGGAACATACTCCATCCTTGAAATGGTGAAACCGAATCCGGTCTCTGACGATGATCTCGACACCATACAGCTCTGATACGAGCTTGCTGATAGTGTGGCAGTCTTTGCACACTCTCAGGTTCTTCAGAATCCGAATAGGTGCCCCGGCTCTCGCCTTGAGCAAGCCAAAAGATATGGCTAGGCGCTCGCTGTGCAGACGGAGCGCAGCGCCCTTGGTATGGTCCATGCCAGCAACCATACGAGCCTCTGATAAGTCTGGCTTGTATCCAGAGGATGCGAGCCTCTCTTCAATTTCATCCAGCTTCATGTATATCTCCTCGGATAGAGGGTGCGACGTGTCGCCTGCGACAAACTGATGAACCAAGCCGTCCATTTCGATAGAGCTGAATCCTGGTTCCTTCTTGAGACCTTCCTCGCTCATCAACCGCCGGACCATGCCGACGTCGTTCCACCGCTGCGCGGACGCATAGACCCTCGAGAGCAGAACATAGACGCCACTTACAGCATCATCAGGAACATCAAGTGCCATCTTGGCCATGGCCTCGCTGAGCTCCGACCCGGCATTCTGCTTGCAGCATGCATCAAGCAGGCTCCTCCAGATGATGGCATCAGGCCGGCAGTTCATCCCAGACACGACATCCAGGGCCTCTTGAATGAACCCAGCTCGTGCCAAGATGTCCACCATGCACCCGTAGTGCTCGATCCTCGGCCTGATCCCGTACTCGCTCACCATGATCTCGAAGTACCGTCTGCCTTCCTCCACCATCCCGCCATGGTTGCACGCACTGAGAACCGCGACGAAGGTGATGGCGTTGGGCACAACATTCTCCAGCCGTGTCATCCGATCGAACAGGTCCAACGACTCGCGCACGCGGCCGTGGTTGGCGAGCGTGAGGATCATGACGTTCCAGGACGTGATGTCCCGGTCGGGCATCCTGTCGAACACCTGGCGCGCGAGCTCCGCCGCCCCGCACTTGCCGTAGAGGTCGACGAGCGAGTTGTTGATGAGCACGTCGCGGGACACGGCCTGGCCGTGGCCGTGGCCGTGGCCCCCGAGCTCCCGTAGCAGCAGCGCGTGCGCGTAGACCCCGAGCGAGAGCGCGCCCGCGCCGGCGCACGCGCCGATGACGCTCTGCACGGTGTAGGCGTCGGGGGCGAGGCCCGCCGCGTCCCGCTGCATCTCGCGGAAGAGCTCGAGCGCGCCGACGTGGTCGCCGTTGCTGACCAGGGCGTCGATGGCGGTGTTCCAGGAGACGAGGGACTTGGCGGGGATGTGGCGGAAGAGGGCGAGCGCGGCGTCGGGGAGGCCGCAGGAGGCGTAGAGGTGGAGTAGGGAGTTGGCGACGACCGTGTGGGCCGGAGAGAGGTTGAGCTTGACGGTGAGGGCGTGGAGCTGGCGGCCCTCGGGCAGCGCGGCGAGGAACGAGGCTGCGGAGAGCGCGGCGGGGAGAGAGAAGTGCGGCGGCGGTGGGGATGGGGAGCTGTGGAGTGAGCGGAAGAGGAGGAGCGCGCGGTGGGCGAGGTGTGCGCGGCGGGAGCGCGCGAGCGAGCGGAGGAGCTGGACGGAGGAGGAGGAGGAGGAGGAGGTGGGGTCTGGGCGGTGGGAAGGGGTGATGGGGAGCGGCGTGGCGGCGAGGGAGGGGGGCATCGCGGCGGCGGTGGCGGTGGCGGTGGCGGTGGCGAGGCGAGCATGGTGATGGCGGGGTTAGTGAGGATATGGTGGCGGTGGTTTTTTGTGTGGACGGCAGCGCGCGCGCGCGCGTCGAGCCGTCGACTGATGGGCTGATCCGGGGATTTTCCCGGTGCCGATCGAGCGCGCCACCAAATCCTCCAACCCGGCCAATCTTCCGTGAACGGGGGCTGGCGTTCATGTTTCCTCCCTTTTGATTTTCACCTACTCCAGTTTTGTTCCGATTCGTGCTGGCCGATTTCACTGCAATTTTTATTGTGTTTTGGAATCTTCAATCGAATTGGTATGCAATAAATCATGGTGAAATCGTGCACTGGATCTCCCATACACACAAGAAAGACATTTCTCCAACTCAGCCAATTTCTATACTGCGTCATCTTCCTTAGCATCCCTTGATTGTGCGTCGTGAGCAAAGCCCGATGCCACCCCTGGACCTACGGTGTAGCGATGCTCATGTCGGATGAGGGGATAATCCCATCCCCGACATCATCCCTTCCTCAGTTCCAATAGACAGACACTATAACGCTATACTTAGTGTATGGTGATCGAATCTAAACTCTAGCCTCGACGCTCCTTCGGGAAGAACATCGGGTCTTAAGGACCTATATTCTCATTGCCGTCGATGCCCCTTCACTAGACAAGAAGAACTCGAAGAACCTATGGGACCAGACACCCGATTTGAGGTTCCTGACACTCTTGCCACCATAGCGGTTGGCAGCCGAGGGGAGAGCCGATGGCCTAATGCTGGAAGCCCTAAAAAACGGCTTTGTGTCACGCTCCTCCAACCATGTTACCCAAATGAATATTAGTGGTCTCCGACGCCCATAGAGATGGAGGCGATGGAAACCAATGGATCTCGGCGTGTTGTCGGTGGAGCACTGATGAGGACATCCCTACCTCACTATCACCTCCGTCATTGTCAAATGAAGATGAACCTGCTGTGAAGCTCAAGTCCAATGAAGTTCGGATTGGACCAATTACAAGGGCTTGTGCGAAGCTACTTAAACAACAGGTGAACTTGTTCCTAAACGATACTTTGATTGACCAGAATTTTATACTACCTAAGTCTCATTACTTATGTATCATCAGGTATGAGGAGGAGACAAGCATCGCACGAGGAGGAGAAGAGCAGCTGGACGTGAAGGTGGAAGTGGAGCTGGACAAGGAGCTGGACGTGAAGAAATCTCATGGACGCGCGAGGGAGGAGCGGGAGGCATGCGCGAGAGGAGAAGACGAAGTCCAGGCCGGCCCAGTACCCGGTCAGACCGGCCGCCACGCTGGCGCGCCCAGTCCCTGGCCCGGTCCGACCGGACGGCAGGCTGGATCCACCCCGGCGCCAATCGGGCGCCACGCTTATGCCAACCGGCGGGGTTACTGTAACACAATTCTCGAGCCCGGTTGGAACCCGGTCCCTGGCCCGGTTTGAACCGGCCAGCCCGGTCCCAGGCCCGGTCGACCGGCCTCCAGACCGGCCGTGTCCGAGTCTGTCTCGACCAGATCTATTCTAGGTCGGTTATTCTCATAGTTTTTCGACCAGGGGTCGTCCCGGAGGCCTATATAAGTGCTCAGGACGCCTCCCTAGCTGCTTTAGACCACGTTTAAGATAAACCCTAGTTCTTAGTTGTTTGCTTTGCAAAACTATTGAATTCCCTACACCATATTGCTTGATATTGTGTAGATCCTGATAAAGTCTTGTGTGATCTGCTGTTCCATTGGGAATTAGACGGTTGCAACTTACCGCTTCGTGGTCGGCGGCTACGTGCGCAAGTGTGTGGAGTTGCGAATATCTTGCAGGGTTGAGAGCTGTTGCATTGGCGACAGGGACCAATCGAGAGATCTCGTTGCGTCATACAAGTTATCATCCACTACGTCGTCGTGTTCCTCCGCTGCTATCACCCCGTGATCATCATCACCACCATTGCTTACTGAGAAGATCGGGCCTCCCCTTATCATCTTGGTATCAGATTTCCAGTTTTCCTCGGTAAGCCATCCACAATCCACCCCATAGTTGAGTTGTGAGTGTTTTTCCTATCCAGAAAAAGCCAAAAATATTAGGGTTAGTGTTTTCCATAGCCTTAGATTGCACTAATTTCAAGTTTTAGTTGCTTTTCGTAGTTGTTTTTGCGTATCTTTTTCTTGCATCTAGTATTTTTAGGTATTTTTAGGGTTTGAGTCTCTACTATCATCTAGTTATAGTTATTGTTACTCCGAGTCCACATAGCGTATAGTGTGCTTTTCCCAACCATAGCCACAGCCTATCGATATACGTGACTAGGAACTTCCCCAGAAGAGACTAGTTTTACCGCTCGACAGGCTGCTCATTAGGGTTTTGGTGCTTTGCATATCTTGTTGGCCATGTTATCAAGGAGTGTGTCATAAAATCAAAAAAAAAACAGAAAATTGAAAAGAAGCAAAAAGAGCTACATAGCTGCGTTACAAAAGAAAATACAAAAGGACAAAGTGAAGTGCTAGAAGAATCAAGTGAAGGCCTAAGTTTACTTTACTGCACCCGTAGTTGAGCAATCCTGTGCCTGTTTCGTTGAGCTTTGCTAGCGTCTCTCTAGTGCATTGCAATCTTTCCTCCATATAGTTGCATTGCCCCATCATATCGCCTTGTGTGAGTAGCTTTGGTTGTCTACGGTCAGCGCTAGAGCTTGTTATTGGTGCAAATAGGTAGCCTACCTACAGCCCCACATATAACCTGCTTTGTCGTGTGATTTGTTCCTATACCCTTGATATTCACTTCGCTACATCCGTGCACTAGTTATTTCTACAAGTGGTAAGCAACACTAATTTACTTTGGAACGGTAAGATCTCCTTTTCTTATCAATTTTGAGTGAGTTGTGAGAGTACCACCATATATATTTTGATTTAGTGCACTAACTTACTAATCATGTCTGCTAGTGATCATAAAATTATTAACCAGGAAAACAAGAGTGTTGCAGACCTCATCACATGGAGGGAGTTTGAGGCTCTTCGTAATGAGATGCGACGTGAATTCTGCGCTCAGGACGATGTGCTTAATGGGAAGGTTGAAGAGATCAACCAAAAGTTGGATGCTACTAATGCGACTGTCACCACAATGGCTGATCAAGTGACGGATATACAGCGCAATATTGCCGATATGCGCTTAGCTATTGAGAATTTGACCGCACAACAACAATAAGACGAAGACGAAGATCCTGAGCTTCAAGATGGCGCACACAATGCTCGTGGTGCGCCACGTGGTAATCGTCCTCGAGGATGGGCTCCGCTTGACCGCCATGGTCGTGAACATGATGAGGAAGATGGTTTGGGTAAGCCTAAGTTTTCCATACCCAAGTTTGAAGGAGAAGCTGATGTTGAAGAATACCTCACTTGGGAGCTCAAGATTGATAAGTTATGGAACTTACATCCGAACTACACTGAAGATAGGAAGATCAAGATTGCTTCTTCTGAATTTGATGGCTATGCATTGCGTTGGTGGGATGCTTTTGTTCGTAATCGTGCTGAGCATGGTGAGCAACCTATACGCACATGGCGTGCCATGAAGGAAGCAATGACTTCACGCTTTGTGCCTACAAATTACTTGCAGAATATATACGATAAGTTGACTCTATTGAGACAAGGTGTGAAGATAGTGGATCAGTACTACATGGAGATGGAGATGCTTATGCAGCGTGGCCGTGTCCGTGAGTCTCTCGAGATGACTGACAAGGTATCAACTTGTCAATGCCTATGGATTGTAGGCTAGGGTTTAGTTGGAAGTAGAGGGTAAGTAGATCTCGAAGGTTTCAGCCGGAAAGTACTCGACGAATATGAAAACTAGGGTTTGCAGACAATGATTCGATTGATTCTTCGTCCCTCGACTCCCCCTTTATATAGGAGGTGGAGCCGAGGGATTCGTGCTATACAAGTTTACATAGTCCGGGACGGTTTCTAACTCATCCCGCCAGATTACAAACAACACTTCCTATTACAACTCTATCTTTCCTTAGTAAATCTTGGACTCCCGAATCTTCTTATTCTTCGGGTATTAGGCCTCCAGTAAACCCCGGGTACCATCTTCGGCAGGCCCATTTGGGATGCCTATGTCAGTAGCCCCCGAGATTTTGCTTGAATCGTAGAATCAGGGAAAATCTCCACTGTTTATTTTTATTCGGAAGCTTTAACTTTTTATACTTCTTCACATAAAATTCTATATTGTACAGGGATAATGGTAGTTGGGGCTAGTTCATCTGACGGATCAGGTACTAGTTAACTGCTCTAGTGGCAATCCGCAAAAACCTACTTCAAAATCACGTCCCTGGACATGATCTCGGACACCGGGTGTAAACTTCGACAGGTGCCGCTTAAGGTCTTACCATTCGTCGAGTCCCGATCGAATTTATCGGGTACCTAACGCGTCCGTTAGGATTTTTCTTCGTATCTGTTGATACGGATAAAAGTAGCAGAGCGCAGTCTTTGGCGATGCCACGCCCAGCAGAACGGATCTGGGGTCTTACCTTCGCAAATTTGCGGCATTCAGAAATTGATCGCAACTTCGGCGTTCTGAGAATATATTGTCGAGTGCTTTTCCGGCTGTTGGAATGGCACATTTTATCGAGTCAAATATGACTTATACTGCTCTCCCGATGGGAGTATATGTAGAGTTAATTATAACTCGAAATATACTCTCTTGCTTTTCTATTTTTCCTTTGTTAATTTCATCGGGCACGCGAACAGCGTTCCCGATGGGAGTAGCCCCCGAGGCTACAACCAAGAACTTGTGCTTGGTTGTAGGCTCAACATTTTAGTCCACCTTGTCGCTATATTGTCATTATTTCCCAATATGATATTTTTCTTCTTCTCTCTTTTTTATCTCTCGGGTGCGCGAACAGCGCTCCCGATGGGAGTAGCCCCCGAGGCTACAGCCAAGGACTTGTGCTTGGTTGTAGGCTCCCGGAATTTCTATATTTGTCATACTCGAAAATTTACTTTTTTCCGAAGTAGCCCCCGAGCATTTGGGCAAAAACTTGTATTTGATCAAAGGCTCCCGAAGTATTGAATAATTCTTCCTGTCGCCAATCTTCTTTAACTTTTCTTATCGACATGCTTCCCTTAACCAAATTTACTTCATCCCTCTCGAATAGTCGTGATCTTTCTGCCCTGTGGGTCCATTGCTTCCACCACGTTAACACGTCGTGCAAGTGGGGGACACACGTCCTCCGCTTTTTCTGGCACACGTACAGTAACGCCTATCTCAATAAAAATACCTTTTTACCCTTGTATCTAGAAGATCTATTCTCACCATACGATTTCTTCATCCAACGGCACACTGCTTCACCCGATTCTTATATAAACCTTTCTTCAACCTCCGTTCATCCCCTCGCTTGCGCCGCTCACCTGTTCCTCTTCGCAAAACTTCTCCTGCGCCCAATCTCTCTCTGATTTTCCGCACTCACACACATTGCTCTGTCATTGCCATTGATGCCACCGCGCGCGCGTCTGACTCTCGCCACAAAGATCTCCGGAATCCAAGATGGCCGCCGAGGATCTTGAGTGGGAGAGATCCAAAATCTCCAACCAAGACACCAACATGCTGAAGAGGCTTGGCCTCAAGAAGAAGGAGGACGCCATCCGCTTCCCTAGCGAAGAAAGCTACCCCAAGCCTCCAATGGAGTATCGGGTTAGTTTTGTTGATCATCTCATCCGCGGCCTCTCAACCCCAATCCACGATTTCCTCCGCGGTCTTCTTTTTGTTTATGGGATTCAATTGCACCAATTGACTCCCAATTCCATCCTTCACATTTCTATTTTCATCACACTTTGCGAATGCTTCCTCGGAATCCCTCCCAATTGGGCTCTGTGGAAACGCATCTTCTGCCTCCGCCGCAATGGCTCCCACAACGTCACTTATAACATAGGTGGCGTTGTTATCTGTGTTCGCACTGATGTCGACTATTTCGACGTCAAATTTCTGATTCTCGTCCAAGGATGGCGCAAAAAGTGGCTCTACATTCACGAAGAAAGCGCCAACTCCGTTGAGCACAACATAGTTCCTTTCGACGGAAGTGCCAAAATTCAGCGCCGCCGCTCCTGGGATGCCGAAGCTTCCGAGGAAGAGAAAAAGGCGACAGAGGCGCTCATGTCTCGTATTCGCCAGCTTCAAAATACTCGAGGCAAAGAGCTTTCTGGTGTTCAAATCACTGCCTATTTCCTTAGGATTAGAGTGCAGCCTCTCCAGGCTCGCAAAAATCCCCTTTGGACATATTCGGTAAAAATGACGCCAACAGAATCTCCGGTGATCTTTCCACCAAGGACTTGGAGAAGTTGATTCGAAGACTTTCTCGCCTGGGTAAAGACCCAATTCCTTCCTCTTGTCGCGTGGAACCGTACAGCGCCGCCAATCCACTCCCCGAGGTATTTTGTCTTGCCGAGTTTTTACCTTATTTTGCACTTTTTCTGCACCTCATTATATTGTCATCTCTTTTAATTTTCCTTCTGGTCACTATTTTTTACAGAACCATCCTACCATGACTTCCCTTCCTCCTCTTCCGGAGGGTGGAGAAGTCGAAGAACAGGCCATCGTTGCCGAAGATACTCAAGGTTCTGCTATTCGTGAAAGTGAAGTCGCGGGTTCTCACAAATCTGCGGCTTCTCATGAAAAAGAAGTTGAGTCTGAAGCCAGTGAATCGACGCAATCCCTTCCTCCTGCTGTTTCTCCCAAGAACAAAAGGAAAAGGACTGATGTTGAAGATTCTGGCACCTCTAAGGCTGAAGAAGTTGTTCCTTCTCATCCGAAGGCAACTTACGATCTTTATGCTGAATCCCTCATCAGCTCGTAAGTCTTCTTTATTTCTCTCTATTTTTGTACTCGAAATATTTAGCTTGTCTTGCTTTTTATGCTGCCGATTTTTTGATTATTAGCGATGACGAGGAAGAAGTTCCAACTACTGACGTGGCTCCTCGGACAAGCACGTCACGTACTGTACTTGCCTCAGACACGCTAGTTGAAGGAGAAGAAACCTCGCCTCCTCAACAAAACGTCGTCACCACTACTCCGCCATCAAGCCCCCTTGCTCCTTCACCAAAAAGGGCAAGGGTTGAAAAGATTATTGAACCTGCCCTCGCTTGGGCAGTTATGTCGACTTCTGCTCCTAGATGATGTAAGCTTGTCGACATCTATATTTTCCTTATTTTGTTTTTTCACACCTTTTCTCTTTTTCATGCCGATGTTTTTCTTTCTGTGTTCACGTTGAACAGCCTATGATCAAGGATCTTCTCCGCATCGGTTCCCAATTTGTTGGGTACCGTGAATATGCTAATAGAGCCGAAGGTAACGACTTTTGTACTTGCTGTTTTTCCTTGATTTTTTACTCTTGGTGCTTGTCGCGATTTTTGATCTTTCTCCTCTCTTTTTTCATATCTCGACAGAGAAACTTGCAGAGGCTAACGAACGGGCCGACGCACTTTCTCGAAAACTTGAGCAAAGTGAGGCAGCTCGCAAGAAAGCGGACCTCGCTGCTAGCAAAGCCAAGACCGAAGCTGATGAAGCCAAGGCGAAAGCTGCTGGTGTCGAGGAACTGCAGAAAAAGCTTAAGGATGCTATAGCTGCTCTAGATGAGCACAAAGCTGCGCAAGCTTCTCGTGAAGAAGGAATCCTCAAGCGCCCGAAGACTCGTAGTCGCCGTACTTTCGGTAATTTTATCGCTCCCTTCTATTTTTAGGAGAATCTTTGTTTCTTGTCTTTTCACTAATACTTTGTTTCCTTGACAAATTCAAACAAACCAGGATTTTGACTCGACGAATCTCGTCGACGATCCGGTCCTTGACGCACTTTCCTATCTGGAGCTTCATGGGTCCGAGATTCGTGAAGGTGTATCGAATGCTAATGCAGTATTGTCGGCATTGTTCCCCTACTTCTTCCCGAAGAAGGAGGAGCCTGCGACTTTCCTCAACCTTGCCAAGATGTTCAATACACCGGAAGACCTTGGACTGAAGATGCGCCAAGAGAATATGAAGGTTGCCGTTGAAAACACTGTCGCCTTGGTTGCTGACAGTCGACAGACTATCGATCGATGAAAGTTGGCGACACCGAGCAAATAGAACAATCAAGGTGGAAGTCGCTGATCAAGGCGGCCAAGCCCAACACGAAGAAGATCTTGGCCTATCTCGGGATTAAGCCAGCGTCGACTCCTAGCTCGTCAAGGCCGGAGGTCTAGTTGCATGCCTCTGTTTTTCTTTGTTTCTTTTGCTTTTGTCGCCAAAGTAGTCGTTTAGCGACACGTATTTCCTTAGCTCCACTGTAATGCCCTTGTAATTATTCCAAGAAATTAATGAAAAATTCTATCTTTGCTTGTCGTTTGATTTTATCCTGTTTATATTTCAGTTGATATTTGATAACTATACTCCAACTTCCGCTCCTTCCAATGTGTCGCCTTCTTGTTCTCACGCGAGGAGAACTGTTGCTGATACTGCACCTGTCGACGATACCTTGTCGCAAGAACTGGACGAACTTCGATGAAGCAGCTTCGCATGCAAAGAAGCAAACACTTGTGATGATGGAACAATCTCGCAAGTCATCCGAAGCCGAAAAGTTGCTCTCCAAAGAAGCTCGCGAGGCCGTGGCTGCCAAGGAGTTTGCTGCTTCCGAGGCTGAAAAGGCGACTACTCGAGAAAATTTCATGCTCGAATTAATGAATGAAGCCGGTGCGTATATGTCGGGTATGCCTGTTTCATCCTTCCGATATCTTTCATCTTCATGCTATTGTCTCTTAAAGGTTTCCACTTCTTTGTTCCGATAGGTGCCTTTACCGATGCCGCCGCCGAGGAAGAGAGAGTAAGTGCTAGGACAAACCTCCTTGTTAATCTTTCCCTGGATCATGGTTCTTTGTTTTGGGCTACCCCGGAGAGGACCCGCCAGATTGTCAGATTTCAAGATCGCACCTCTCAAACTCGCGATTTCCTTGACTTCTGCACCAAGACCTTGTCCATGGTTTACAACTCCATGTTTCCGCGGAACGTCCAACCAAAAACTCTTCCTGAATTGATGGAAAGGTTTAAGGATGCTCGCAGTATCCATGATTTTGTCAGAGCTCAACTAGTAGCTGGCGCCAGATTTGCTCTTATCATGCTCCAGATCTGCCACTCGAAACTTGACCTTACCCAGGTTGTCGAGAAAGTTCACCAAAAGGTAAAACGTCGGAGAGTTGGTGTTGACAGGATTAATACGAAGGTTACGCCCATAGCCGAAGAAATGATTGAGGACCTGCTTCGGATGGATGCCGACTTTTTTGCCGATGGCCATTATGCCGATTTTCTTGGTGCTGCTCCTGAGGAAAACAGAGTTACTCTTGATGACATACTGAATCAAGACTAGTTATTTTCTTCTTGTAGATATTTCTTCTTTGTAATCCATGACTATATTGTAAAGCAATCATTATATTTCTCTGTTTGTCTAGCCCCCGAGTGCTTCGGTGACTCTTTATTATATTTGTATATTTGCGAGGTTTTAAACCAAGGCATATATATACTTAAGGTGAATATGAGCCCCCGAGCTTTTTACTGAGTACTATTTTGTATTTTTATTGACTCACGAGGTATTTGAATACCAAGGCAAGGTTTTTCTTTTGTCGATGAGCTATATTGAAATTCGTCGGAGCAACGATTTTGGTCATGTCGATAAAGAAGAAAAGTTATATTGTCACTATCTTTATTATATTGCAGCACCGCGAGCCCGCCTCATTAAAAACCTTCTCCGGCCCCACTCGGTGCCCCGAAAAAGGAAAAGAGTGCGTCTGAAAACTCGCGGGCGTTTCAGTACATTGAAGTTTTACAAGGACTATATTTCGACTCTAGGCGTAGAACCGCCTAAGTTGCGCCACGTTCCAGGGGTTTGGCTCCTCCACCCCTGTCTTCTTGTCCTTTATCCTATATGCTCCTCCTCCGATTACTTCCGTGACGATGTAAGGGCCAAGCCATGGTGACTCGAGTTTTTCATGACTTTTTTGCGTGAGCCGAAGAACTAGGTCGCCCACCTGAAAAGATCTTGGCCGCAAACGTCGACTGTGGTAATTCTTCAAGTCCTGTTGATATTTGGTTACCCGAGATAATACTTCATCTCGAGCTTCATCAAGTGCGTCGACGTCGTCCTCTAGCGCTCTTCTCGATGTTTCTTCATCATATTCAGCGACACGTGGAGAGTTGTGCTCTATCTCGATTGGTAGTACCGCTTCGCTCCATGAACCGTAAAAACGGAGTTTCTGCGTTGCTGTGTTTGGTGTTGTTCGGATGCTCCACAACACGCTTGGTAGTTCTTCCGGCCAGGTATGTCGAGCTTTTTCCGTGGTCCTAACAAGCGCTTCTTGATGCCATTGCAGATGATACCATTGGCTTTCTCGACTTGCCCATTGGTTTGAGGATGTGCAACCGACGCAAAGTTCAGCTTGATACCCACCTCTTCGCAATAATCTTTGAATTCATGGGATGTGAAGTTACCGCCGTTGTCTCGTGACGATGCTATAGGGCACTCCAAATCTGAAGACGAGGCCTTTACGAATTTTATCGCGGATGCTCCATCTGGTGAATTTATCGGCTTCGCTTCTATCCATTTTGTAAACTTGTCGACAGCCTACTAGCATGTACTCCTTTCCTCCTGGCCAGGATTTGTGTAACTTACCCACCATATCAAGTCCCCATTGAGCAAAGGGCCATGACAATGGTATTGGTGCTAGCTCGCTGCCGGAGAGTGAGGTTTTGCGGCAAACCTTTGACACGCGTCGCAAGTTCTTACTATGTCCTTGGCGTCCTCGATTGCTGTCAACCAAGAGAATCCTGCTCGAAAACTTTGGCTGCGCTAGCTCGACGACTTGCGTGGTGGCCACATATTCCCTCGCGAACATCCTTCGAATTATTCTTCCTTCCTCGGTGTGATGCACCTTTGCAAGACGCCTGAAATACTTCGCTTATACAATTCTCCCTTGACCACCGTGAAAGCTTTGGAGCGTCGAATTACTCGCCTTGCCTCAACCGGATCGTCGGTATTTCTTTCCTCAGATGTATGATATGTACGGCTGCATCCACGGTATTCCGTATCACCATGACCAGGTCCCGATCTTCTTCTTCGTCCTCTTGCTTTTCCTTGGTAGCCCCGAGGGTTTCTTCTCCTTCTTTTTTGATTTTGTCGACTTAGTGGATCTCTCTGTTATTTCTTCCCGAATACACCAAGGGACCGCAAGGCATTGCGACCCGATGTTTGCAAGAACATCGGCTTCGTCGTTGCTCAATCTGCTAATATGGTTTACTTCGCATCCATCGAACAACTTCTCGAGTTCGTTGTATACCTCCTTGTATGCCATCATGCTATCATTGACTGCATCACATTGGTTCATAACTTGCTGTGCCACCAGCTGTGAGTCGCCAAAGATTTTTAGTCGAGTTGCTCCAGGCTTTCGCCATCTTCATTCCATGTATGAGAGCCTCATATTCTCGCTTCATTGTTAGATGCGTTAGGGAACGTCATCCGGAGGATGTACTTCAACTTGTCGCCTTCAGGTGATATGAGTACTACCCTGCGCCAGCTCCTTCCAGCCTTTTGGACCCGTCGAAGTTCATGGTCCAAGTTCTCGATAAATCTGGAGGTCCCGTATTTTGCAACTCCATCCACTCTGCGATGAAGTCCGGCAGTATTTGCGATTTTATTGCTTTTCTTTTTCATACGTGATGTCCCGAGGGGAAAGTTCTATTCCCCAAAGGGAGACACGACCCGTAGCTTCTGGGTTGTTCAGTATATTTGACAAGGGAGCTTCATTGACCACTATGATCGGATGTGCCGAAAAATAGTGGCGCAATTTTCGTGCTGTCGTGAATACTCCATATGCTATCTTTTGGTACTGCGGATACCTTTGTTTAGATGGCGATAAAACTTCGCTGACGAAGTATACTGGCCTCTGCACGCCGTGGAGTTTTCCTTCTTCTTCCCTTTCGACAACTAGCACCGTGCTCACCACTTGGGGTGTGGCTGCGATATATAGCAGGAGGGGTTCCCTTTCTTTTGGTGCCACCAGAATTGGCGGCGTCGAAATTGTGCGCTTCAAATCCTCGAAAGCTCTGTCAGCTTCTTCGTTCCACTGAAATTTATCTCCTTGTTTTATCAAAGCGTAGAACGGCAGTGCCTTTTCTCCCAGCCTAGCGACGAATCTACTCAAGGCTGCGACTCGCCCCGTTAGCTGTTGTATCTCCTTCAACTTTGTTGGCTTCCTCATTGTTACGATAGCCTGTATTTTGTCGGGATTTGCTTCAATCCCTCTTGCTGAGACTAGAAACCCCAAAAGTTCTCTCGGGACGCCAAAGGAACACTTCGTCGGGTTCAGTTTGAGGCAGAACTTATCAAGGTTGTCGAAGGTTTCCTTGAGATCCTCGATCAGCGTTGCCCCCTTTTTTGATGTTATGACGACATCATCAATGTATACTTGCACGTTCTTCCCAATCTGTGTCGCCAAACACTTCTGCATCATCCTTTGATATGTTGCTCCCGCATTTTTTAAACCAAAGGGCATTGTTCTGTAACAGAACACGCCGTAAGGTGTAATAAATGCGGTCTTTACTTCATCTTCTTCTTTCAATCTGATCTGGTTATAACCAGAATATGCATCCAGGAAGGAAAGACGTTCACATCCAGCCGTGGAGTCGATAATTTGATCGATCCTCGGGAGGGGAAAGTGATCCTTTGGACAATGTTTATTGACACACGTAAAGTCGACGCACATGCGAAGGACCTTAGTGTTTTTCTTCGGCACCGCACAGATTTGCTACCCATGTGGCTTCGTGGAATATCTCTTTGATAAAACCAGCTTCTTGTAGTCGATTAATTTCTCGATAAAGCATGGCTTTGCGGTTTGGTTCCGAAAAACGCCGCAAAGGTTGTTTGATTGGTCTTGCTAATGGATCCAAGTTTAGGTGGTGCTCGGCAAGTTCCCTGGGTACTCCTGGCATGTCAGCTGGACACCATGCGAAGATTTTCCAGTGCTCACGGAGGAACTCGACGAGCGCGCTTTCCTATGCGATATCCATGTCGTTTGCGATAGATGTCGTCTTTTTTGGGTCTGTCGGGTGAATCTGCACCTCTTTTGAATTTTTCTCGGTACTGAAAGTTGATTCTTTGTTTGGCCTTCCAACGTCTGGCAGTACGTCATAATCAGTCATGCTTTTTGACGCCAAGTACTCAGCTTGCATCCCGAAGGTTTCTGACAACCGGTGGAAATCCTTGTCGCACTTATCGGCTAAGGCAAAGCTTCCTTTAACTGTGATTGGTCCCTTTGGTCCAGGCAACCTCCACAACAAGTATGTATAGTGTGGCACTGCCATAAATCTAGCATATGCTGGTCGTCCCAACAGAGCGTGATATTGCGACGGAAAATCCACGACTTCAAACTCGAGCCTCTCGATTCTATAATTTTCTCGGGTCCCAAACTGAACGTCGAGATTGATCTTTCCCAATGGATAACTTGGTTTCTCCGGTGTGATGCCGTGGAACCTTGTGTCTGTTGGTTTCAAGTTTGCTAAGGATATGTTCATCTTCCTCAATGTATCTGCATACATAAGGTTTAAGCTGCTGCCGCCGTCTATGAACACTCGAGAGACATCAAATCCCGCGATAATCGCCGGCAGAATAAGTGCTGATCGTCTCTGGTCGAGGAACTTGCTGCGGATGATCTGCTATTGTGAAGCCGATATCTTGTCCCGACCAATTAAGGTACTCAAGCTGTTGGTGGAGGCATTTTCTCTGCCATAAACACCGTCGTGAGATTACTTTCGAGCTCTATTGGACGGCCTTCCCTTTTGAATCATCAACACTGCTCCATTGGAATTAGGATCAACATAAGGTGGTGGTGCAGTGCTGCCGCTATTCTCGAGCCGATGCCGATTGTCGTCTGTAATCGCGGGAGGAGGCGGCAAGTGAATCTCGCTTCTGGGTTCTCGAGGATTTCTCTGTGCTGCCCGCGCATTAGCGTTCTCTGCATACCGCAACATTGCTTGAAAATTTCGACAATCCTTCTGCAAGTGCCCTGACTGTCTTTTTCCGTTGCTGTCGAGGAAAAAATGCATCTGGCACGGTCCGTTCATCATTTCTTCAGGGGACACGAAAGGTCTTGGGAACCTAGGCCCGCTATTTTGCCTGTTGCGTGAATCATCCCTGTTATCACCTCGCTGCTCACTGCTTCTCTGGTAATCATCTCTGTTGCTTCCTCCTGTGTTTGTCCGAAAACCTGCCGAAATTTGTCCTGGAGCGTCGTAGTTCTGGTACGTCCGAGGAAATCTTCGCCTCGGTTGATAGTTTCGACCGCGGTCCTCCTCTGGCGACCTGTGTCGTTTGTTGTGGACGGCGTCTTCTCCATCTGCCCATTTATTTGCTATCTCCATTAACGCGGATACTGTCTTTGGATTGGTCCTTCCCAAGTCTTCGACGAAATCTCCACGCCTGACTCCTGCGACAAACGCATCTATTGCTCTCTCGTCAGATATATTTTCTGCTGAGTTTTTAATGATATTCCACCTCTGGATGTACTTCCTCATTGGCTCATCTGGCTTCTGTCGACACGCTCTCAACTCCTCTAACGACGCGGGTTTTTTGCACGTGGATCTAAAGTTCTTGACGAACACATCCTTGAAACTTTCCCAACTGTCGATGGATCCTGGAGCGAGTTTCTTTATCCAAGATCGTGCGGCTCCACTCAAATGCACCTGGATACTTTGCATGGCTGTTGCCCTAGTTCCTCCTGTGAGCTTCACCGTCTCCAGATAGTCGACTAGCCAATCCTCTGGATCTTGAAGGCCGTCGAACTTCTTGAAATTATCGGGTAACTTGAATCCTGAGGGGACTCGAGTTTTCCGGACTCTCCTTGTAAAGCATGGCAAGCCACACATATCTTCGTCGGTCAATTCCGGAGATTGCCGATGATCCCTTCTGCTTTGCCGCGCTCTGTCGACTCTTGCCTGTGCTGCTGTGTCTCTTGCTCCACTTGGCCCTTCAGTCTTTGCCGCCGCCGTTGCTGCTGCAGGTCGTGGACTATTTTGCCTTGCCACTCCTTCGGGAGGCGTTGATACAAACGCTGTCCCCATAGCTCCAACTCCTGCTACCGCCATATTGTACAATGTTTCCCTTGGATCACCTGGAGGTGGTTTAGATGCGAGGATAAAAGCATGTGTCGCCATATACCCAGCCTCTGGTGTCTTAGGGATGATGTTTCCTCTTGTATCTATCGACATGAAGGACATGTCGAGGTTCTGGACCAAGTGCTCTCTTTCTGCTTCGGGTATGTGTTGCAGCCTTGATCTTGCTCTGTTCCGCGCCTCCCGGTGGCTATCACCCGTAGTTCTAGATTGTCGACTTAGATCTGCCCTTCTCCTGCTGGATGCAGAAGCTGCCTCCTTTCTCCTGTTCAACTCAGCTGTCTGTTTTTCCAATTCCCTGGCAGCTCGTGCGAGCCTATATTGATATGCTTGCAATTCTTCTGGTGTGGCTGTGGTAGCCATTGGTTCTGTGCCGTTCATAGCTCTCGCGGCTCTGTCCCACGCTGCTTGTGAAAGTTGAACTCTATCTCGCGGCTCTGGCCCGACGTATTTGTTGCCCAGGCCTTGTCGCAAATTGGAGGGATCGACGTATGGATTTCCCAAACTGTCGAAAGCCTCAGATGTCTCCTCTTGATCTTCAATGGCGTAAATCTGATGATACTTTGTACTCAGATCTATGTTGGGTTTGGTGACATCATCGTTGAGATTGATGAAGACCTTGCCCACTGTGAGAGATTTGTCGATGAAGTCGTAACTGTCGACATCGCTTGAGCCATCGCTTATATATGAGTCCGCAGATGACTCAAACGACATGTCGTTGAAGATCTTGGCGAGTTTCTCTCTTGCTCTGGTGCTGACGTAGCGTGTCGCCGAGGTTTCTTCTTCTCCTGACTCGGTTGACGATGCATAGTTTGAAAAATCTGAATCGATCACCGACGATCCCGACGAAATCGGAATCTCGACACGATACGATCCTTCCTTCTCGACGCGAAAGTGAAACCTTCCGAACGTCATCTCCATGGGCTCCGCCAGATACGCATATGCATCCAAACGGGAGGGTGGGTGAGGAACAAAATCGACAAGACCAGCAACGATCTGTTTACCTCGATCCATTGTGTTGCTTGCGGTTGACGATGTCGAAGATCTTGAGCGTGCCATCGAGATCAGCTCCTTACGCCTCTAGTTCCCACAGACGGCGCCAATTGACAAGGTATCAACTTGTCAATGCCTATGGATTGTAGGCTAGGGTTTAGTTGGAAGTAGAGGGTAAGTAGATCTCGAAGGTTTCAGCCGGAAAGTACTCGACGAATATGAAAACTAGGGTTTGCAGACAATGATTCGATTGATTCTTCGTCCCTCGACTCCCCCTTTATATAGGAGGTGGAGCCGAGGGATTCGTGCTATACAAGTTTACATAGTCCGGGACGGTTTCTAACTCATCCCGCCAGATTACAAACAACACTTCCTATTACAACTCTATCTTTCCTTAGTAAATCTTGGACTCCCGAATCTTCTTATTCTTCGGGTATTAGGCCTCCAGTAAACCCCGGGTACCATCTTCGGCAGGCCCATTTGGGATGCCTATGTCAATGACAATGCAACGTTTCCTCAACGGTTTGAAGTATGATATCAAAGGCATTGTTCGTCACTACAACTACACCAATATGAATCAATTGTTACATCATGCAAGAGAAGCTGAATCACAGTTGGCTGACGAAGCAAAGATTAAAGGTCGAGCTTCAGGAGCTGGGCGTTTCACACCCCGCGCGGCCCCATCTACGGCGCCGGCGCCTTCGACGCGCTCCGCCCCTTACTCTACTCCGCCTAGTAAGCCGGTCGCCAATGTGTCTAACACAAAGAAGTCCGAATCTGCTGCAAGTACGAGTGGCTCTAATGTGTCTACTGCGCGTAACCGTGATATGGCTTGTCATACATGTGGTGCCAAAGGTCACTTCAAGAGAGATTGTCCTAACCGCAAAGTCATGATTATCAATGAGGACAATGAGTATGAGACTGGAGATGATGTTGATCCTAATGCTCCAGAAGATGATAACTATGACACTGATGGTGAAGATGCATATCCGTCTGATGCTCGCACCATTGTTGTGTCGCAGCGTGCTCTTAATGTATTGCCTAGTGCATCTACTCAGCGCTGCAATTTGTTCCAAACAAAGGTTTTAGTTGGTCCTGACAAGGCTTGCAAGGACATTATTGATGGCGGGAGTTGCCGCAATTTAGCAAGCAAGGAGTTGTGTACCAAGCTAAAGTTGAAGTATCTACCGCACCCGCATCCATACTATATTCAGTGGTTGAGCGACAATGGTGAGATGAAGGTAAACCACATGGTGCGTGTTGAATTTGCTATTGGACCGTATAAGGATTGCATTGATTTTGATGTGGTTCCTATGACGGTGTGTCACCTACTATTGGGTCGGCCTTGGCTCTATGACCGTTCTGTGCAACACAATGGCCGTGCCAATACATATCACTTGGAGTTCAAGGGTAAGAAAATCAACTTACAGCCTATGACACCACAGCAAATTGTCAATGAGTCTCGTCAGAAAGTTGAAGTAAACTTGGAGGATGCTTCTTTAGATAGGCGAGAGAATTGTAATGTTGTGAGTGATATAACGAAAAGTGAGAGAGTGAATTCCTTGGTTTCATTAGCCACCAAAGAAGACCTGAGAGAATTTAGCAAGGACCCTACAGCCATGCCTCTTGTGCTCTTGTACAGGGGTACGGTTTTGGTTTCTAACGACATGACCCCTCTTCCTCTTGGTGTTTCTAATGTTTTGCAGGAGTTTGGCGACGTGTTTCTGGATGAGGTACCCGCAGGACTTCCACCATTGCGAGGTATTGAGCATCAAATTGACTTGATTCCCGGTGCTTCGCTACCCAATCGGGCACCATATAGAACAAATCCCGAAGAGACGAAGGAGATACATAAGCAAGTACAAGCGCTACTCAACAAAGGTTATATCCGCATAAGCCTTAGTCCTTGTGTTGTTCCTGTTATTCTTGTTCCTAAGAAAGATGGTACATGGCGTATGTGCGTAGATTGTAGAGCTTTAAACAACATCACTATTCGATATCGTCACCCTATTCCCCGCTTAGAGGATATGCTAGATGAATTGAGTGGTGCTGTTGTGTTCTCTAAAATTGATTTGCGTAGTGGTTATCATCAAATTAGGATGAAAGAAGGGGATGAGTGGAAAACAGCCTTTAAAACAAAATTTGGTTTATATGAGTGGTTAGTAATGCCTTTTGGTTTGACCAATGCACGTAGTACTTTCATGAGACTGATGAACCATGTTTTGCGTGAATTTATTGGAAAGTTTGTGGTTGTGTATTTTGATGATATATTAATTTACAGCCACAATGAATCTGATCATACTATACATATTCGACATGTTTTGCAAGTGTTGCGTGATAATAAACTTTATGGTAATCTTGAGAAGTGCACATTTTGCAAAGATAAGGTCATATTTCTGGGTTATGTTGTCTCTAAGCATGGGGTAGAAGTAGATGTGTCTAAAATTGAAGCTATTCAAAATTGGCCTACTCCCATGAATGTGAGTCAAGTAAGAAGTTTTCATGGTCTAGCTGGGTTTTATAGAAGATTTGTGCCCAACTTTAGTACTGTTGCTGCACCTTTGAATGACTTGACTAAAAAGGGTGTTATATTTGAGTGGGGCGCAACCCAAGATCATGCTTTTGATGAACTTAAGAGATTGTTAACTTCTGCACCGTTGCTTGCACTTCCTGATTTCAATAAGCAATTTGAGATCGAATGTGATGCTAGTGGTATTGGAATTGGTGGTGTGTTGATGCAAGAGGGTCGCCCAATTGCATATTTTTCTGAGAAACTTTCTGGTGCTAAGTTGAACTATCCTATATATGATAAAGAATTGTATTCTTTAATTAGAGTTCTTGAGGTTTGACAACATTACTTGTGGCCAAAAGAATTTATCATACATTCTGATCATGAAGCTTTGAAATATCTGAAAGCCCAATCTACTTTGCATAACCGTCTTGCTAAGTGGGTTGAGTTCATTGAGTCTTTTCCATACATTATTAAGCATAAGAAGGAAAAAGATAATATTGTTGCTGATGCTCTATCTAGGAAGAATATGTCATTAACTCACCTTGATGTTAAAATTCCTGGATTAGAAGTACTATGTGATTTGTATGCTACTGATCATGATTTTGATGAACCATATCGCTTATGTGCTCTTGGTAAAGCATGGGAAAAATATCACATACATGATGGGTTCTTGTTTAGAGCTAACAAACTATGTGTTCCAGAATCGTCTGTGTGTTTGCTCTTAGTGCATGAATCACATGCTGGAGGTTTGATGGGTCACTTTGGGCGTGAGAAGACGCTACTCATGCTAGCTGACCACTTTTATTGGCCAAAGATGAGGCGGGATGTGGATAGGTATGTGAAGAGGTGCATTACTTGCAACAAGTCCAAGTCCAAGCTGAAGCCTCATGGTTTGTATACTCCTTTACCGGCACCTACTACACCTTGGGAGGATATTAGTATGGATTTTGTGTTGGGTTTGCCGCGTACTAAGAGAGGCCATGATTCTATATTTGTGGTAGTGGAAAGATTTTCTAAGATGTCACACTTTATTGCCTGCCACAAAAGCGACGATGCGTCGCATATTGCTAACTTGTTTTTCAGGGAGGTTGTGCGACTACATGGAGTCCCAAAGACTATTGTTTTTGATCGTGACGTGAAGTTTATGAGCTACTTCTGGAAGACGCTGTCGAGGAAGCTGGGAACGAAGCTACTCTTCAGTACTACTTGTCATTCCCAAACTGATGGACAAACTGAAGTGGTGAATAGAACATTGTCACAACTGTTGAGATCCATGATCAAGAAGAACCTGAAGGAGTGGGAAGAGTGTTTGCCGCATGTGGAGTTTTCTTACAACAGGGCGGTACATTCTACCACGGAGTTGTGTCCTTTTGAGGTGGTGTATGGTTTCAAACCCATTACTCCACTTGACTTGTTGCCTTTGCCCATACATGAGAGAGTTAATATGGAGGCATCCAAGAGGGCAGATTTTGTACGAAAGATCCATGTGAAGACTAAAGAGTTGATAGAGAAGAAAGGCAAAAGTAATGATGCAAGGATGAACAAGAAGCGCAAAGAGATGTTGTTCAAGCCTGGTGATATGGTCTGGGTACATCTCGCAAGGATAGGTTCCCGAAGCTACGGAAGTCCAAGTTGCTTCCTCGTGGTGCTGGTGTAGGGATGCGTTGCATAGAAAACAAAAATTTCCCTACCGCGAGAACGCAATCCAAGCCAAGATGCAATCTAGAAGATGGGAGCAACGAGGGGATGAACGAGACTAACCCTTGAAGATTTGCAAAGCCTATAAGAGTAGGCTCTTATTGCTGCGGTAGACGATCACTTGCCGCTTGCAAAAGCGCGTAGAAGATCTTGATCACGGTGCCACGATCGGGCAGCACCTCCGTACTCGGTCACACGTTTGGTGTTGATGAAGACGACGTCCTTCTCCCTGTTCCAGCGGGCAGCGGAAGTCGTAGATCCTCCTCGGAATCCCGGCAGCACGACGGCGTGGTGGCGGTGGTGGTGGAGATCTCCGACAGAGCTTCGCCTAAGCTATGTGGGAGAGAGAGGTAGGAGGGAACCGCTAGGGTTTGGGAGAGAGGGGGTGCCATGGGCGCTGGCCTCAAAGGGGGAAGGGGTGGTGCGGCCAAGCCATGGGCTGCCCCCTCCCTCTCCTCCTCATTATATAGGTGGAACCCCAAGGGTTTGCCCAAAGTCTTCGAATAAGACCCCAACAGAAAAACTGCCTTATGGACGAAACCTAGAGGGACAGGGACTCTCCCCTTCCCCCTTTTCTTGGCCGGCCAAGGAGGTGGAATCCACCATGGACTCCACCCTCCCACTTGGTTGGCTGGTTAGGGTTTGTGGAGTCCCTCCGGGACTCCTCCTTCCATAGTGATTTATTTCCGGATAATTCTAGAAACCACCTTCCATAAATTCACCGGATCATTTCCAAACTTGGAAAGTGACTTCCTATATATGAATCTTATTCTCCGGACCATTCCGAAACTCCTCGTGATGTCCTGGATCCCATCCAAGACTCCAAACAAAACTTCGAACTCCATTCCATATTCCATATCTACTTAAACGACATCAAACCTTAAGTGCGTCACCCTACGGTTCGCGAACTATGTAGACATGGTTGAGAACTCTTTCTGACCAATAACCAATAGCGGGATCTGGAGATCCATAATGGCTCCCACATATTCAACGATGACTTTAGTGATTGAATGAACCATTCACATACGATACCAATTCCCTTTGTCACGCGATATTTTACTTGTCCGAGGTTTGATCATCGGTATCACTCTATACCTTTTTCAACCTCGTCTCCTGACAAGTACTCTTTACTCGTACCGTGGTATGTGGTCTCTTATGAACTTATTCATATGCTTGCAAGACATTAGACGACATTCCACCGAGAGGGCCCAGAGTATATCTATCCGTCATCGGGATGGACAAATCCCACTGTTGATCCATATGCCTCAACTCATACTTTCCAGATACTTAATCCCACCTTTATAACCACCCATTTACGCAGTGGCGTTTGATGTAATCAAAGTACCTTTCCGGTATAAGTGATTTACATGATCTCATGGTCATAAGGACTAGGTAACTATGTATCGAAAGTTTATAGCAAATAACTTAATGACATGATCTTATGCTACGCTTAATTGGGTGTGTCCATTACATCATTCATATAATGACATAACCTTGTTATTAATAACATCCAATGTTCATGATCACGAAACCATGATCATCTATTAATCAACAAGCTAGTTATACAAGAGGCTTACTAGGGACTCCTTGTTGTTCACATAACACACATGTATCAATGTTTCGGTTAATACAATTATAGCATGGTATGTAAACATTATCATAAACACAAAGATATATTATAATAACCATTTTATTATTGCCTCTTGGGCATATCTCCAACAGTCTCCCACTTGCACTAGAGTCAATAATCTAGTTTACATTTGTAAAGATATAACACCTTGGCCTTCCGGTGCTTTATCATGTTTTGCTCACGGGAGAGGTTTAGTCAACGGATCTGACATGCTCAGAACCGTATGTATTTTGTAATTCATTTGCGTCTCAACGCATCACTCATTTCCAAATGAGTCGGCATTAAATATGTTTGGTCTTCTGGTGGAACCTTAATTCCGCGGTCTGAAATATGTCACTAATATTGTCACACACAATATAGCTTCAAAGTTCTGACACTATCGGAACTACACCAAGTTCTCAAAGAACTTCTTGACTTAACATCCTCAGTCATTGTCAAAACAATGACATACTCTGCCTTTCGTTTGTAGAATCCGTCACAATATTTAGAACTCTTCTAAATCTAACATAGACAACTTCTAACTCATTGTGCTATCTTTTAAACAACACTTAGTCAAATTTGAGATTGAAATTATATTTTATATGTGACAAAACCAATATCGGTGTAACACCTTACAGCGATTTGTTTGTCATTTCTCCATACAAAATTATATATATATATACTTGGTTCTTCTTAAGTACTCAAGAATATTATTACTGTTTTTCAATGATCATCACATGAATCATTCTGGTACATGCTCATAACACTTTTAGAGCATAGGACATCTGATTGTGTACATATTATTCGTGATCTATAATCACTCATGTGTTTTTACTCATTGAGTGTCAGATACACTCAAGTCTTGTTAAACCTTCACATGACAAGAACATTTTCTTAATATTTCTATATTGAACTACTTCAATATCCATCCTATGTACTTTGACTTAAACTTATTTATGTGTTTCAATATATCTTCATAGATCTTGACACTAAATTTGTTTCAGTCCATATCCTTTCATTGAAGTTAATTCTCAATGAAATCTTTTAATCAAGTATATAATTACATCATTTATAACCAACTATATGTCATCTACATAAAGTATTATAAATATGTCTCAGCGCTCCCACTTAATTTCTTGCAAATGCAAGCCTCTTCATCGTCTCTGATGAAATCAAAAACTATTTGAAGATTTCATCTGGTGAAGATTCAAACTCCGCGATACTTACTTCATCCAATTTAAGTTCGTATACCTATCTAGTATTCCACGGACTAGCAAAACTTTTGGTTGTATCTTGTATACACCTTTAATACACACTTCTGTTAAGTAATGTATCTTGCCATCCTACTAGCATATCTCATAAAAGAAATATGTAGTGATTACTAGAATAATCCACATAGACTATAAGCATTGCTACGGAAGATCTAATCTTATCGTAGTCAACTCTTTGAACTTTGTCGTAAACAACTTTTCGACAAGTCGAGCTTCTTCAATGATATTTCATCCAAGTCCATCAATTTTATAGATCCATTTACTTCCAAAAAGTATTCATCTATCTTGGATTTCATGGCTTATAGCCATTTTAACAGAGTCAGGGCCCATCATAACTTCTTTGTTTGTAGTTGGTTTATCATTGTTCAAAATCAATCCTTTGTCCACAAATCATTTATTTGATCACAAAGTAAACCATACCTACAAGGTTCAATATGTACTTCGATCTCCATGGCTAAAACACTTTGTAGTCATGGAGTCATGATCGTTGTGGCCGCTTCCGGAACCAATTCCAATGCTGCGCTACTCTGATCATTATGCTCAAGTTCATAAACCTTATCAAGTTCTATTGTCCTCCCACTCAAATACTTCGCTAGAAACAATTTCTTGGAAATAAGAAACATTGACAAACACTTTTGTCTTTGTCTCCATAGTGGGAAGAATTCCCAATCAATTCTCTGGGATAACCAACAAAGACATTCATCCGATTTTGGTTGTAAACTTATTTACTTATGCTATGCATACCAAAATTTAAGAAAAGACTATTAGGATTCATACCCATGCCATAACTCGTATGGTGTCATTTCAACGGATCATGATGATGCTCTATTAAGTGTAAAAGCGGTAGTCACTAAAGCATAATCAACAAAAAATATAATGGCATCAATTTTTTATCTCATCATTGATCCAACAAGGTTTGGATACATCTCTCAGATACTATATCATCATTATGATACTCCAAGAAATGTGAGTTGTAGAACAATTTCATGACTCTCTTGGATGTTCGCTAAAACTCGTAATTCAAATATTTTCCCAATGATCCAATCATAGATATTTGATTTTTCTATTACGATGATTTCCACTTCATGCTGAAATTTATTTGAATCCATTCAAATGTTTCAAACTTCTTCCTTATCGAATATATCCACATATATATACTCAATTTATTGTTGGAAGTTTTCATGAAGTAGAAGAATCTCCCGCACACAACTATGCCCAGTGAACCACATATATCATCATGTATGTTTTCACAAAGTTAGTTGCCCGTTCAACTCTTGGCCTATGAACGGTATTTTTAATCATTTTCTTTAGAAAAGATTTGCAAGCGCCAAATGATTCAAAAATCAAATGACTCCAAAAATCCATTTGCATGGAGTTCCTTCAAGCGTTCCTTTCTAACATGACCTAAATGGCGGTTCCACAAATAAGTGGAATTCAAATCATTTGCCTTATGGCATTTTAGCGTCAGTGTTATGTATGTGTGTTTCACCATTAAGATTTATAATAACTTATCCATCGTATATGGAGTAATGTCATAATTTGAACAACTCATTGTTTTCATTTGACCAGAGCAAAATAACAATTATTAAGTTCTTTATTATAAATTCTAAGGGCTAGATAGAATGCTAACGACGAACATAATAACACTTTATTTTGTTCCAGTCGTGCATTCCTATCATATTCCTTGTCAGTCACTTAGGCCATTGTATTCTTGTATTGCGTTGTTTTGTATGACACTTCATACCAACCAATATGGTACAAATACCCAAGAATTTCATTGTGTGACCTAACTAGGAATATAACCATAACATGTATATCATTTATATACACATGAGCTAGACATTCTAGTCTTTTCTTTCTTTCTGCCAATAATCTTTTGTAGTTTCTCTTTTAGCTTTCCTCATTATTCAGAAAAACACTTCAACATCAATAACTTCTAGGTTTGTTGGTCAAATACCAATAACCTTGAGGTTCTTACTTTGAAGTTGATCATCATATGACAAGTGTTCCGGATTTCTCTAGTAGTAATATGATGAACAATTTCACTCATAATTTTATACATTGTATCATGATGACTTTCTGAGACCATGTCTGTACATGCTAGGCTCATAAAGTTTAACCTTAGTATTCGCATGTGCAAATCTGGCTTGCACCCGTTGTATGCACACGTAGAATCTATAACACCCGATCATCACGTGATGCTTCGAAACGACGAGTCTTAGCAATGATGCATACTAAGGACGATTACTTCATGGATATGCGAATATTGTTAGTGCCCCAATAGTTGGAGGATTGGGACGCCTTGCGTCTTCAACCTTCGTACATTCCCATAAAACTTATGAGTTTATGTAGTCTCACCAAATTATATTCTATCATCTTGTAATAAGGTCTTAGATATCACATATATCTCATACCTTGATTATTTCTGAAAACTAAATTTTCAGCTCCTTACTTTTCAAACAGATTTGAACTTCAAGTTTCACGGAGACAAGATAACTTTAGGTACTAATTGAAACCATAGCTCTTTGAATCAACAATGTGAGGTTTACTAAAAATTTGCAATAGGACTTAATCAATTCTTGATTCTTTAACAATATGGTACCAATCCGTGAAGTTTCTTGTCAGATTTTAACAGTATTTCTATCTCAATTACAAGACTAGCGCATGGTATAAAATGGATGCCAATACTACAAAATTAATTCAAAATACTACTCAGACTATGTTCATGACAATTAGTTCATGTTTTAATCTAATTACTAATGAACTCCCACTTAATACAACATCCCTCATAGTAGTTAAGTGGTACACGATCCAAATCCACTACACCAAAACCGATCATCACGTGAGATGATGTAGCTTCAATGGTGAACATCAACATGTTGATCATATCATCCATATGACTCGTGTTCAACCTTTCGGTTTCCGTTGTCCCGAGGCCATGTCTGTACATGCTAGGCTCGTCAAGCAAACCCAAGTATTCCGCGTTTGCAACATGGCTTACACCCGTTGTATATGAACGTTGAATCTATCACATCCGATCATCACGAGATGCTTTGAAACGATGAACTTTGGCAACGGTGCATACGAGGGGAGAACACTTTATTATCTTGATATTAATGT
The DNA here is from genome assembly GCF_019359855.2 of Lolium perenne. Taxonomy (NCBI): domain Eukaryota; kingdom Viridiplantae; phylum Streptophyta; class Magnoliopsida; order Poales; family Poaceae; genus Lolium; species Lolium perenne. Next base: position 149,707,192 of record NC_067245.2, read on the forward strand.
GAGGGATCATCTTATAATGCTACCGTCGCGTTCTAAGCAAAATAAGATGCATAAAGGATTAACATCACATGCAATTCATATGTGATATGATATGGCCCTTTTGTCTTTGCGCCTTTGATCTTCATCTCCAAAGCACTTACATGATCTCCATCATCAACGGGCATGATCTCCATCATCGTCGGCGTAGCGTCAAGGTCCATGGCGCCGTCTTCATGGTTGTTCACCTCATGTAGAAACTATTACAACTACTTTGAAATACTACTCAACATGAAAATTAAAGACAACCATAAGGCTCCTGCCGGTTGCCATAATACAATAATGATCATCTCATACATATTCATTATCACATTATGGCCATATCACATCACCAAACCCTGCAAAAACAAGTTAGACGTCTCTAATTTGGTTTGCATATTTTACGTGGTTTAGGGTTTTCGAGAGAGATCTAATCTACCTACGAACATGAACCACAACGGTGATACTAGTGTTGTCAATAGAAGAGTAAATTGAATCTTCACTATAGTAGGAGAGACAGACACCCGCAAAGCCTCTTATGCAATACAAGTTGCATGTCGAACGAGGAACAAGTCTCATGAACGCGGTCATGTAAAGTTAGTCCGGGCCGCTTCTCCCACTATGCCACAAAGATGCAAAGTACTCAAACTAAAGACAACAAGAGCATCAACGCCCACAAAACCATTGTGTTCTACTCGTGCAACCATCTATGCATAGACACGGCTCTGATACCACTGTAGGGATGCGTTGCATAGAAAACAAAAAATTTCCTACCGCGAGAACGCAATCCAAGCCAAGATGCAATCTAGAAGATGGGAGCAACAAGGGGATGAACGAGACTAATCCTTGAAGATTTCCAAAGCCTATAAGAGTAGGCTCTTATTGCTGCGGTAGATGATCACTTGCCGCTTGCAAAAGCGCGTAGAAGATCTTGATCACGGTGCCACGATCGGGCAGCACCTCCATACTCGGTCACACGTTCGGTGTTGATGAAGACGACGTCCTTCTCCCCGTTCCAGCGGGCAGCGGAAGTAGTAGATCCTCCTCGGAATCCCGGCAGCACGACGGCGTGGTGGCGGTAGTGGTGGAGATCTCCGACAGAGCTTCGCGTAAGCTATGTGGGAGAGAGAGGTAGGAGGGAACCGCTAGGGTTTGGGAGAGAGGGGGGTGCCATGGGCGCCGGCCTCAAGGGGGGCAGGGGTGGTGCGGCCAAGCCATGGGCTGCCCCCTCCCTCTCCTCCTCATTATATAGGTGGAACCCCAAGGGTTTGCCCAAAGTCTTCGAGTAAGACCCCAACAGAAAAACTGCCTTATGGACGAAACCTAGAGGGACAGGGACTCTCCCCTTCCCCCTTTTCTTGGCCGGCCAAGGAGGTGGAATCCACCATGGACTCCACCCTCCCACTTGGTTGGCTGGTTAGGGTTTGTGGAGTCCCTCCGGGACTCCTCCTTCCATAGTGATTTATTTCCGGATAATTCTAGAAACCACCTTCCATAAATTCACCGGATCATTTCCAAACTTGGAAAGTGACTTCCTATATATGAATCTTATTCTCCGGACCATTCCGGAACTCCTCGTGATGTCCTGGATCCCATCCAAGACTCCGAACAAAACTTCGAACTCCATTCCATATTCCATATCTACTTAAACGACATCAAACCTTAAGTGTGTCACCCTACGGTTCGCGAACTATGTAGACATCGTTGAGAACTCTTTCTGACCAATAACCAATAGCGGGATCTGGAGATCCATAATGGCTCCCACATATTCAACGATGACTTTAGTGATCGAATGAACCATTCACATACGATACCAATTCCCTTTGTCACGCGATATTTTACTTGTCCGAGGTTTGATCATCGGTATCACTCTATACCTTGTTCAACCTCGTCTCCTGACAAGTACTCTTTACTCGTACTGTGGTATGTGGTCTCTTATGAACTTATTCATATGCTTGCAAGACATTAGACGACATTCCACCGAGAGGGCCCAGAGTATATCTATCCGTCATCGGGATGGACAAATCCCACTGTTGATCCATATGCCTCAACTCATACTTTCCAGATACTTAATCCCACCTTTATAACCACCCATTTACACAGTGGCGTTTGATGTAATCAAAGTACCTTTCCGGTATAAGTGATTTACATGATCTCATGGTCATAAGGACTAGGTAACTATGTATCGAAAGCTTATAGCAAATAACTTAATGACGTGATCTTATGCTACGCTTAATTGGGTGTGTCCATTACATCATTCATATAATGACATAACCTTGTTATTAATAACATCCAATGTTCATGATCACGAAACCATGATCATCTATTAATCAACAAGCTAGTTATACAAGAGACTTACTAGGGACTCCTTGTTGTTCACATAACACACATGTATCAATGTTTCGGTTAATACAATTATAGCATGGTATGTAAACATTATCATAAACACAAAGATATATTATAATAACCATTTTATTATTGCCTCTTGGGCATATCTCCAACAGCTGGTCCTTACAAAGTGATTGCCAAGATCAATGATAATACATACTCGATAGATCTTCCACTTGATGAGTTTGGTGTCACTAATTCTTTCAATGTTGCTGATTTGACACCATATGACGGAGAAGACCTTGGAGCGTCGAGGTCGATGCCTTCTGAAGGGGGGGAGATGATGAGGACATCCCTACCTCACTACCACCTCCGTCATTGCCAAATGAAGATGAACCTGCTGTGAAGCTCAAGTCCAATGAAGTTAGGATTGGACTAATTACATGGGCTCGTGCGAAGCTACTTAAACAATAGCTGAACTTTTTCCTAAACGATACTTTGATTGACCAGAATTTTATACTACCTAAGTCCCATTACTTATGTATCATCAGGTATGAGGAGGAGACAAGCATCGCACGAGGAGGAGAAGAGCAACTGGACGTGAAGGTGGACGTGGAGCTGGACAAGGAGCTGGACGTGAAGAAATCTCATGGACGCGCGAGGGAGGAGCGGGGGGCATGCGCGAGAGGAGAAGACGAAGTCCAGGCCGGCCCAGCACCCGGTCAGACCGGCCGCCACGCCGGCGCGCCCGGTCCCTGGCCCGGTCCGATCGGGCGGCAGGCCGGATCCACCCCGGCGCCAACCTGGCGCCACGCTTATGCCAACCGGCGGGGTTACTGTAACACAATTCCCGAGCCCGGTTGGAACCCCTTCCCTGGCCCGGTTTGAACCGGCCAGCCCGGTCCCAGGCCCGGTCGACCGACCTCCAGACCGGCCGTGTCCAAGTCTGTCTCGACCAGATCTATTCTGGGTCAGTTATTCTCGTAGTTTTTCGACCAGAGGTCGTCCCGGACGCCTATATAAGTGCCCAGGACGCCCCCCTAGCTACTTTAGACCACGTTTAAGATAAACCCTAGTTCTTAGTTGTTTGCTCTGCAAAACTATTGAATTCCCTACACCATATTGCTTGATATTGTGTAGATCCTGATAAAGTCTTGTGTAATATGCTGTTCCATTGGGAATTAGACGGTTGCAACTTACCGCTTCGTGGTCGGTGGCTACGTGCGCAAGTGTGTGGAGTTGCGAATATCTTGCAGGGTTGAGAGCTGTTGCATTGGCGACAGGGACCAATCGAGAGATCTCGTTGCGTCATACAAGTTATCATCCACTACGTCGTTGTGTTCCTCCGCTGCTATCACCCCGTGATCATCATCACCACCGTTGCTTACTGAGAAGATCGGGCCTCCCCTTATCAAGCACTCACCAGAGGAGGCGCCTCGGGTCGATTAGAGCTTGGAGGGGTGACCAGTCTGGTGTGGGATTTTTTTTCCTCGTGTGCCAAACCCGAGCAAACCGTGCAGGGATGGTTGATCCGCGAAATGACAAGGAGATTTAGGTGTCTTGTTACGTTGCCACCGCGCGGTCGCCTCGCAGTTAGTGACATAGGCATCCCCAATGGGCCCGCCGAAGATAGTACCTGGGGTTTACTGGAGGCCCACGACCCGAAGTTTATGAAGCCCGGAAGCCCAATTAAGAGATAGTTTTGGAAAGATAGAGTTGTATTAGGAATAAGACTTGTAATTATTACGGGACGAACTCAAAGAGTCTCCCGGTTTCTGTAACTTGTACATCACGAAACCTTCGGCTCCGCCTCCTATATAAGGGGGAGTCGAAGGAGAAAGAGGGGATCGATTTCATTGTCAACATAACCCTAATTTTCTAGCAGTCGAGTACTTTTCCGGCTGAACCCTCGAGATCTACTTGCCCTCTACTTCCTACGAAAACCCTAGTCTACAATCTGTAGGCATTGACAAGTCGATACCTTGTCAATTGGCATCGTCTATGGGGATTAGAGGCGACAAGGAGCTGATCTCGATGGCACGCTCAACATCGGCGATATCTTCGGTGGCAAGCAACGCGATGGACAGAGGTAAACAGATCGAAACTGGTCTAGTCGATTTTGTTCCTCACCCGCCCTCCCGTTTGGATGCATATGCGTATCTGGAGGAGCCTATGGAGATGACGTTCGGAAGGTTCCACTTTCGCGTCGGAAAAGATGGATCACATCGTCTCGAGGTTACGGTTTCGTCGGGATCGTCGGCGGTGTGGTGACCCGGCATACCACTGCATGGTGTAGTATGCAAGTCTGATATAACACCAATGAAACACCGTTCCACTAGTATTATATCGCTCAGAGTGGTACAACAGAAACATATGCGGGTCCAAGGCATGTCTATAGAATTACAACATTGACTCTGTTACATAAGATCATCACAGCCTCCTACTTTACAATGAGGTAAAACTGCACATAAACTCCAGAAGAACGACTCGTAGTCTAATCCTATCACGAACTCTATTTGTAGAGTATTTGACTAGCTATAGGGGTTATGAATAGATTCTAGCTAAATAGGAGCTAGGTTTAGGAAGCTAGTTCCCTTCTATGGCTAAACTAGGTTTTCTCCTTGTTGGATGTGGTATTTGACTCCTCTGACAGGTTCCTGTCTCTTGAAGTAGTTGTTGACTCCTCGACCTTCGAGTTGCACTGTAGATCCTCCTTCGATGCCTCCATACCTAAGCAGGGGATTTAAGAGTGGGATGAGTACGAGCGTACTCAACAAGTTCATTATAGGAAAGAGGTGTTTAATGCACTAGCTATGGCATTAGACCAGAAAGTCTAATACCAATGCAGGTTTTCATAATCACTTCTTCAAAGGTTGCTTTTATTCAGAAGAACTATGTCCGTCAGCCTTCACCGGTTTACTAGAACTTCACAGGGAGTGACAGGTCACGGTTCTTTACACTCTGCAGAGGTGTGTTGCTTTACCCATAAGAGATCTTAACCTTGGTGCCAACCGAGTCATGTTCTCGTCCACACTTCCTATGGTGTGAGGCCCGGTATAAGGTCATAGCCAATCATATTCCTCCGCTACCTCGCACACCCACCCTTTGTTGCAAACCCCGACCCTGGGTCCTCGCCGGTCCCATTATTCCCGTAATTTCAGGGTGGACCCCGACCACGACAACAATTCTGGGCTCTACCATAAACTCCTTCGCCGGCAGCTGCAACCCATCATAGACCGATTACCGTGGGGAATTAGAGTGGGATCCCCACCCTCCGGTTGTTCCGCAAGACACAACTGCTACGGCAAGCAATGCTTTACCGTGGGGAATTAGAGTGGGATCCCCACCCTCCGGTTGTTCCGCCAGATACAACTGCTACGGTAAGCGCATCCGTTGATGTACAAGAGGTGGAAATACGATTGACTAGTCCGTCCCATTCCAGATCTTATGGTTAACACGGGTATTACGGCACAAGAATCACTGGCGACATTTGTTGTTTAATCCTAGATGGATATAAACCCTTGCAATGGAACCTCGACCATATCAACACAATCCATGGTTCCATTGCCCACCACATAGTCATATTCATAGTTATGAAAATAGTGGTTTTGGTTTTTATGCAATAGTGATAATCATAGTACTTTGCAAGTAATTTGATAAAGATACTCAAATGACATGAGCAAGTGATGAACTTGCCTTTCTTGACTGCAAGATTATGCAGGCAAGGTCTTCGTTACGCAATAACTCCAAATTCTGAAATAGCATCATCGTCCGGTAAGGACGATGTTTAAAAGATTGACAAGGATGCAATAATGCATAAGAATGAGATGCAATCGCTCTAAGCGTGACCTAACCCCGATGATTTAGGATCAGTGAGTTGTAATGATTGGTTTAGGGTGTGTTACACTTTTAGAGTGATTCACAAACAAGGTTCTTATTCAGGTGTGATTACTTGGTATTATAAACAGGTAGATAATAAGGCATAGTAATCAATTGAGCACACAAAGCATGATAATTGGTATAATGTTAACAAGTAAAGAATAGTGGTTAGTTTTAACACTATATGGCATGGTTAATGATTAATTATCATATACTTCAAAAGAATAACTTTTGAAGAACATGTTCTTAATAAAGAACAAGTATGATAATTAGGTTGGTGGGTTCTATGGTTAACTATGGTTCCAATTGGCTCTGGAGTAGATATTAGATGGACCCTAACAAGGTTGGATTCATTAGCAGCTAGACTTGATTGATTTTTGATTAAGCATAAGCAACTTAAGCAATTAATTATTCATGGTTGCTATCATGGTTGGTATACCTTGCTGGTGATAGCTGGTTATTGGCTATAGGTTCTATTAGGTAGGATTGATGATGATTTCCTTATTTTCTTCAAAAGAATAACTTTTGAAGAACATACTTCTTAAGTATTAAGAAGTATTGCAATTAGGGTTGAGGTTGTCTAGGGTTGGTTATTGGATCTACTAAGGAAGGAATGTTGGTTTCCTAAATAGGATGATTAATAATTATCTCACACTGATAGGGTTTAGTGGAGTATGGTTAGGTAAGGCAAGATAATAAGCATGGTTGCTATTAGGGATCATCACCATGGTGTAATGCTAATTAAATAGGAATGGTTAAGGTTGATAAGTTGGATGATAGGAACTAGGGTTTAGATGTGGTTGATCCAATTGGATCAACTAAGTTGGATAGGTATGTGTACATGGACTACTATATGATTGATGATGGGCTCCTACAATTTTTATGTGGCATGGCATGTGTTTAATTCCTGTTATGATACTATGGATGAAAAATAGAATACCATGATTACATGTGAGGATCTAGGGTTTAGGTTTTAGAAGTAATTTAGGATTCACATGTAATAATGGAACTAGGGTTCCTAATTAATTTAGGGTTTTAGGAGTCACATGAAATGATGAGTTCCTGGTTCTATTACTTATGAAATTAGGGTTTTCTAAATACCCTAAAGTTCTTGAATTAATAACTTCACTTTAAGGTTGAAGTTACTAATATCTTTGAAATAAAATTAATATTGGATTTGGCATTTTATTATTTTCAATGAATTAATAATTAAGGTAATTATTAATCAGGGTTTAAATCTCCACTAATAAAGATTTATTAAAATAACAAATAAAAAAATAGCTTTAATGTTTTCTTTAATTTCTTACTGGTTTTTATTTATTTTAGAAGGTTTTCTTAATTTTTGAATTTTAATTCAATTTAGAATTAAAGAAAAGGCTTATTTAATAAGTACTAAGTAATTAAATTTTTATTAAAAATAAAAATTTCATTTTATATTTTTATTGGATAGAGTTTATTTTTAGGAGCATTTTGATATCTTATTTATATTTTTCTGACTTAAATTGAATTTTCTAAATTAATTTGAAGTTGAAGTAATTTACTGGAATTAAATTTGAAATGAATTGGCTAAACACACCCGGCTATCTACCCAAACAGTCACTGGCTGGTGGGCCAGTGACCAAGTCATCTGCCACGCAGGCATTGACCAGGGTCAAAATCGCCATGGTGGCAGAGGAGCTCACTGGCGGTGGAATTGGCGACGATCGCCGGCGATTCCGGGCGAGCGAGGACGGGCGACTGGGTTATTTCGAACCAGCACGCTGAGGCAGACCAGATGGTGGCGGCGCCGCCCCGAAATGGTCGCCGGAGCGTGACCGATGGCGGGGTACTGCGGCGGTGCTCGCCGGTGATCGAACGCAGAGATGATACAGGCTATTATCGAGCATACCAAGCACACGAGGAGGAAGAGGAGCTCACCCTGAGCATGTAGGGCTTGATGGCGAGGTAAGAGATGGTTGGCATCTCCGGGATTGCCAGCTCCGGCCGTCGAGGGAATGAGGTCGGCGTCAGCGCTACGGGCTGCTCCGGCTCGATTCCTTCTTGATACGTCTCCGACGTATCGATAATTTCTTATGTTCCATGCCACATTATTGATGTTATCTACATGTTTTATGCACACTTTATGTCATATTCGTGCATTTTCTGGAACTAACCTATTAACAAGATGCCAAAGTGCCGATTCTTTGTTTCTGCTTGTTTTGGTTTCAGAAATCCTAGTAAGGAAATATTCTCGGAATTGGACGAAATCAAAGCCCAGGGGCCTATTTTCTCACGAAGCTTCCAGAAGTCCGAAGGAGAGACGAAGAGGGGCCACAGGGGAGCCAGACCATAGGGCGGCGCGGCCCCCCCCTTGGCCGCGCCGGCCTGTGGTGTGGGGCCCCCGTGCCGCCTCTTGACCTGCCCTTCCGCCTATAAAAAGTCTCCGTGACGAAACCCCCAGTACCGAGAGCCACGATACGGAAAACCTTCCAGAGACGCCGCCGCCGCCGATCCCATCTCGGGGGATCCAGGAGATCGCCTCCGGCACCCTGCCGGAGAGGGGAATCATCTCCCGGAGGACTCTACGCCGCCATGGTCGCCTCCGGTGTGATGTGTGAGTAGTCTACCCCTGGACTATGGGTCCATAGCAGTAGCTAGATGGTTGTCTTCTCCCCATTGTGCTATCATTGTCGGATCTTGTGAGCTGCCTAACATGATCAAGATCGTCTATCTGTAATTCTACATGTTGCGTTTGTTGGGATCCGATGAATAGAGAATACTTGTTATGTTGATTATCAAAGTTATGCTTATGTGTTGTTTATGATCTTGCATGCTCTCCGTTATTAGTAGATGCTCTGGCCAAGTTGATGCTAGTAACTCCAAGAGGGAGTATTTATGCTCGATAGTGGGTTCATGTCTCCGTGAATCTGGAGGAGTGACAAGAACCACTAAGATTACGGATGTGCTGTTGCCACTAGGGATAAAACATTAGTGCTATGTTCAAGGATGTAGTCACTAGTTACATTACGCGCAATACTTAATGCAATTGTACGTTGATAGCAACTTAATACCGGAGGGGTTCGGATGATAACCTGAAGGTGGACTTTTTAGGCATAGATGCAGTTGGATGGCGGTCTATGTACTTTGTCGTAATGCCCAATTAAATCTCACTATACTCATCATGATATGTATGTGCATGGTCATGCTCTCTTTATTTGTCAATTGCCCAACTGTAATTTGTTCACCCAACATGCTGTTCATCTTATGGGAGAGACACCTCTAGTGAACTGTGGGCCCCGGTCCAATTCTCTTTACTGAAATACAATCTACTGCAATACTGTTCTACTGTTTTCTGCAAACAATCATCTTCCACACAATACAGTTAACTCTTTGTTACAGCAAGCCGGTGAGATTGACAACCTCACTGTTTCGTTGGGGCATAGGATTGTGTTTGTGTTGTGCAGGTTCCACGTTGGCGGCGGAATCACTGGTGTTGCGCCGCACTACATCTCGCCGCCATCAACCTTCAACGTGCTTCTTGACTCCTACTGGTCCGATTAAACCTTGGTTTCTTACTGAGGGAAACTTGCCGCTGTGCGCATCACACCTTCCTCTTGGGGTTTCCAACGGACGTGCCAACCACACGCATCAAGCAAATTTCTGGCGCCGTTGCCGGGGACGTGAAGAAAAGTTACATCACAGGGATCTCTAACTCCCACGTCAACTTTGCGCCAGCAACAAATTTCTGGCGCCGTTGCCGGGGAGATCAAGACACGCTGCAAGGGGAGTCTCCACTTCTCAATCTCTTTACTTTGTTTTTGTCTTGCTTAGTTTTATTTACTACTTTCTTTGCTGCACTAAATCAAAATACAAAAAAATTAGTTGCTAGTTTTACTTTATTTGCTATCTTGTTTGCTATATCAAAAACACAAAAAAATTAGTTTACTTGCATTTACTTTATCTAGTTTGTTTTATTTACTGTTGCTAAAATGGCCAACGCTGAAAATACTAAGTTGTGTGACTTCACAACCACAAATAATAATGATTTCTTATGCACACCTATTGCTCCACCTGCTACTACAGCAGAATTCTTTGAAATTAAACCTGCTTTACTGAATCTTGTTATGCGAGAGCAATTTTCTGGTGTTAGTTCTGATGATGCTGCTGCCCATCTTAATAATTTTGTTGAATTATGTGAAATGCAAAAGTATAAAGATGTAGATGGTGATATTATTAAACTAAAATTGTTCCCTTTCTCATTAAGAGGAAGAGCTAAAGATTGGTTGCTATCTCTGCCTAAGAATAGTATTGATTCATGGACTAAATGCAAGGATGCTTTTATTGGTAGATATTATCCCCCTGCTAAAATTATATCTTTGAGGAGTAGCATAATGAATTTTAAACAATTAGATACTGAACATGTTGCTCAAGCTTGGGAAAGAATGAAATCTCTGGTTAAGAATTGCCCAACCCATGGACTGACTACTTGGATGATCATCCAAACCTTCTATGCAGGACTAAATTTTTCTTCACGGAATTTATTGGATTCAGCTGCTGGAGGTACCTTTATGTCCATCACTCTTGGTGAAGCAACAAAGCTTCTTGATAATATGATGATCAACTACTCTGAATGGCACACGGAAAGAGCTCCACAAGGTAAGAAGGTAAATTCTGTCGAAGAAACCTCTTCCTTGAGTGATAAGATTGATGCTATTATGTCTATGCTTGTGAATGATAGGACTAATATTGATCCTAATAATGTTCCATTAGCTTCATTTGTTGCACAAGAAGAACATGTTGATGTAAACTTCATTAAAAATAATAATTTCAACAACAATGCTTACCGGAACAATTCTAGTAACAACTATAGGCCATATCCTTATAATAATGGCAACGGTTATGGTAATTCTTATGGGAATTCTTACAACAATAATAGGAGTTCACCCCCTGGACTTGAAGCCATGCTTAAAGAATTTATTAGTACACAAACTGCTTTTAACAAATCTGTTGAAGAAAAGCTTGGGAAAATTGATATACTTGCTTCTAAAGTCGATAGTCTTCTTGTCTGATGTTGATCTTTTAAAATCAAAAGTTTTGCCTAATGAGAATCATCATAATAAAATTACTACTACAGCAAATGCCATTCAAGTTAGAATTAATGAGAATATAAGATTAATGGCTGAACTGCGTGCTAGGTGGGATAGAGAAGAAAATGAAAAACTAGCTAAAGAAAAGAATATAGCTAAAGTTTGGACTATTACCACCACTAGTAATGCTAATGCTACACATGTTGCTGCACCTCCTACTCATACTAATAAAAGAATTGGTGTTAGCAATGTTTCCACTTCGAATGCAAAGCGCGAAAAACTGCCTGAAACTGCTAAAATTGCTGAAACTGCCTGTGATAAAGCTGCTGAAATTTTTTCCAACATTGGGGATGATGATCCCATTGCTTTAGATTATAATGGTTTGAATTTTGATGATTGCCACATCTCTGAAGTTATAAAGTTCTTGCAAAAACTTGCTAAAAGTCCTAATGCTAGTGCTATAAATTTGGCTTTCACGCATCATATTACAAATGCTCTCATAAAAGCTAGAGAAGAGAAACTAGAGCGTGAAGCCTCTATTCCTAAAAAGTTAGAGGATGGTTGGGAGCCCATCATTAAGATGAAGGTTAAAGATTTTGATTGTAATGCTTTATGTGATCTTGGTGCAAGTATTTCTGTTATGCCTAAGAAAATTTATAATATGCTTGACTTGCCACCGCTGAAAAATTGTTATTTGGATGTTAATCTTGCTGATCATTCTACAAAGAAACCTTTGGGTAAAGTTGATAATGTTCACATTACCGTTAACAATAACCTTGTCCCCGTTGATTTTGTTGTCTTGGATATTGAATGCAATGCATCTTGTCCCATTATATTGGGAAGACCTTTTCTTCGAACTGTTGGTGCTATCATTGATATGAAGGAAGGTAATATAAAATATCAATTTCCTCTCAAGAAAGGTATGGAACACTTCCCTAGAAAGAGAATGAAGGTACCTTTTGATTCTATTATGAGAACAAATTATGATGTTGACACTTCATCTCTTGATAATACTTGATACACACTTTCTGCGCCTAGCTGAAAGGCGTTAAAGAAAAGCGCTTATGGGAGACAACCCATGTTTTTACCTACAGTACTTTGTTTTTATTTTTGTGTCTTGGAAGTTGTTTACTACTGTAGCAACCTCTCCTTATCTTAGTTTTATGTTTTGTTGTGCCAAGTTAAGCCGTTGATAGAAAAGTAAGTACTAGATTTGGATTACTGCACAGTTCCAGATTTCTTTGCTGTCACAAATCTGGGTCCACCTCCCTGTAGGTAGCTCAGAAAATTATGCCAATTTACGTGCATGATCCTCAGATATGTACGCAACTTTCATTCAATTTGAGCATTTTCATTTGAGCAAGTCTGGTGCCATTTTAAAATTCGTCAATACGAACTGTTCTGTTTTGACAGATTCTGCCTTTTATTTCGCATTGCCTCTTTCGCTATGTTGGATGAATTTCTTTGATCCACTAATGTCCAGTAGCATTATGCAATGTCCAGAAGTGTTAAGAATGATTGTGTCACCTCTGAATATGTCAATTTATAATGTGCACTAACCCTCTAATGAGTTGTTTCGAGTTTGGTGTGGAGGAAGTTTTCAAGGATCAAGAGAGGAGTATGATGCAACATGATCAAGGAGAGTGAAAGCTCTAAGCTTGGGGATGCACCCGGTGGTTCACCCCTGCATATATCAAGAAGACTCAAGCGTCTAAGCTTGGGGATGCCCAAGGCATCCCCTTCTTCATCGACAACATTATCAGGTTCCTCCCCTGAAACTATATTTTTATTCCATCACATCTTATGTGCTTTTTCTTGGAGCGTCGGTTTGTTTTTGTTTTTTGTTTTGTTTGAATAAAATGGATCCTAGCATTCACTTTATGGGAGAGAGACACGCTCCGCTGTAGCATATGGACAAGTATGTCCTTGGTTTCTACTCATAGTATTCATGGCGAAGTTTCTCCTTCGTTAAATTGTTATATGGTTGGAATTGGAAAATGATACATGTAGTAATTGCTATAAATGTTTTGGGTAATGTGATACTTGGCAATTGTTGTGCTCATGATTAAGCTCTTGCATCATATGCTTTGCACCCATTAATGAAGAAATACATAGAGCATGCTAAAATTTGGTTTGCATATTTGGTTTCTCTAAGGTCTAGATAATTTCTAGTATTGAGTTTGAACAACAAGGAAGACGGTGTAGAGTCTTATAATGTTTTCAATATGTCTTTTATGTGAGTTTTGCTGCACCGGTTCATCCTTGTGTTTGTTTCAAATAAGCCTTGCTAGCCTAAACCTTGTATCGAGAGGGAATACTTCTCATGCATCCAAAATACTTGAGCCAACCACTATGCCATTTGTGTCCACCATACCTACCTATACTACATGGTATTTTTCCGCCATTCCAAAGTAAATTGCTTGAGTGCTACCTTTAAAATTCCATCATTCACCTTTGCAATATATAGCTCATGGGACAAATAGCTTAAAAACTATTGTGGTATTGAATATGTCATTATGCACTTTATCTCTTATTAAGTTGCTTGTTGTGCGATAACCATGTTCACTGGGGACGCCATCAACTTTTCATTTGTTGAATTTCATGTGAGTTGCTATGCATGTTCGTCTTGTCTGAAGTAAGAGAGATCTACCACCATAGGGTTAAGCATGCATATGTTAGAGAAGAACATTGGGCCGCTAACTAAAGCCATGCTCCATGGTGGAAGTTTCAGTTTTGGACAATAATCCTCAAATCTCAAATGAGAAAATTATTAACTGTTGTTATATGCTTATGCATAAAAGAGGAGTCCATTATCTGTTGTCTATGTTGTCCTGGTATGGATGTCTAAGTTGAAGAATAATCAATAGCGAGAAATCCAATGCGAGCTTTCTCCTTAGACCTTTGTACAGGCGGCATAGAGGTACCCCTTTGTGACACTTGGTAAAAACAATGCATTGTGATGATCCGGTAGTCCAAGCTAATTAGGACAAGGTGCGGGCACTATTAGTACACTATGCATGAGGCTTGCAACTTATAAGATATAATTTACATGATGCATATGCTTTATTACTACCGTTGACAAAATTGTTTCATGTTTTCAAAATCAAAGCTCTAGCACAAATATAGCAATCGATGCTTTTCCTCTATGGAGGACCATTCTTTTACTTTCAATGTTGAGTCAGTTCACCTATTTCTCTCCACCTCAAGAAGCAAACACTTGTGTGAACTGTGCATTGATTCCTACATACTTGCTTATTGCACTTATTATATTACTCTATGTTGACAATATCCATGAGATATACATGTTACAAGTTGAAAGCAACCGCTGAAACTTAATCTTCTTTTGTGTTGCTTCAATATCTCTACTTTGAATTATTGCTTTATGAGTTAACTCTTATGCAAGACTTATTGATGCTTGTCTTGAAGTGCTATTCATGAAAAGTCTTTGCTATATGATTCACTTGTTTACTCATGTCATATACATTGTTTCGATCGCTGCATTCACTACATATGCTTTACAAATAGTATGATCAAGATTATGATGGCATGTCACTCAGAAATTATACGTGTTATCGTTTTACCTGCTCGGGACGAGCAGAACTAAGCTTGGGGATGCTGATACGTCTCCGACGTATCGATAATTTCTTATGTTCCATGCCACATTATTGATGTTATCTACATGTTTTATGCACACTTTATGTCATATTCGTGCATTTTACGGAACTAACCTATTAACAAGATGCCGAAGTGCCGATTCTTTGTTTTCTGCTGTTTTTGGTTTCAGAAATCCTAGTAAGGAAATATTCTCGGAATTGGACGAAATCAAAGCCCAGGGGCCTATTTTCTCACGAAGCTTCCAGAAGTCCGAAGGAGAGACGAAGAGGGGCCACAGGGGAGCCAGACCATAGGGCGGCGCGGCCCCCCCCCTTGGCCGCGCCGGCCTGTGGTGTGGGGCCCCCGTGCCGCCTCTTGACCTGCCCTTCCGCCTATAAAAAGTCTCCGTGACGAAACCCCCAGTACCGAGAGCCACGATACGGAAAACCTTCCAGAGACGCCGCCGCCGCCGATCCCATCTCGGGGGATCCAGGAGATCGCCTCCGGCACCCTGCCGGAGAGGGGAATCATCTCCCGGAGGACTCTACGCCGCCATGGTCGCCTCCGGTGTGATGTGTGAGTAGTCTACCCCTGGACTATGGGTCCATAGCAGTAGCTAGATGGTTGTCTTCTCCCCATTGTGCTATCATTGTCGGATCTTGTGAGTTGCCTAACATGATCAAGATCGTCTATCTGTAATTCTACATGTTGCGTTTGTTGGGATCCGATGAATAGAGAATACTTGTTATGTTGATTATCAAAGTTATGCTTATGTGTTGTTTATGATCTTGCATGCTCTCCGTTATTAGTAGATGCTCTGGCCAAGTTGATGCTAGTAACTCCAAGAGGGAGTATTTATGCTCGATAGTGGGTTCATGTCTCCGTGAATCTGGAGGAGTGACAAGAACCACTAAGATTACGGATGTGCTGTTGCCACTAGGGATAAAACATTAGTGCTATGTTCAAGGATGTAGTCACTAGTTACATTACGCGCAATACTTAATGCAATTGTCTGTTGATAGCAACTTAATACTGGAGGGGGTTCGGATGATAACCTGAAGGTGGACTTTTTAGGCATAGATGCAGTTGGATGGCGGTCTATGTACTTTGTCGTAATGCCCAATTAAATCTCACTATACTCATCATGATATGTATGTGCATGGTCATGCTCTCTTTATTTGTCAATTGCCCAACTGTAATTTGTTCACCCAACATGCTGTTCATCTTATGGGAGAGACACCTCTAGTGAACTGTGGGCCCCGGTCCAATTCTCTTTACTGAAATACAATCTACTGCAATACTGTTCTACTGTTTTCTGCAAACAATCATCTTCCACACAATACAGTTAACTCTTTGTTACAGCAAGCCGGTGAGATTGACAACCTCACTGTTTCGTTGGGGCAAATATTTTGGTTGTGTTGTGCAGGTTCCACGTTGGCGCCGGAATCACTGGTGTTGCGCCGCACTACATCTCGCCGCCATCAACCTTCAACGTGCTTCTTGACTCCTACTGGTCCGATTAAACCTTGGTTTCTTACTGAGGGAAACTTGCCGCTGTGCGCATCACACCTTCCTCTTGGGGTTCCCAACGGACGTGCCAACCACACGCATCACTTCTGCAGGAGTAGCAAGTCGAGGACGGTGGTCACGCTGGTGTGCTCGGTTTGGCTCGGGGAGGCTTCCTTCGCCGGCGGTGAGGTGGAGTGGTTCGGCCAGGGTTTCGGCAGGACAAGAAAATGGAGCAGAGGAGGAAGAATGCGGCTAGGGTTCGTCGTAGGGCTTTTATACTGCGCTGGAATACGATCCTCGTCACGAATTGGAGCAAGGAGGGGCTGCCAGCGAGAGGGAGAAGGGAGACACGGCGTCGCGGTGGCCTCCAGCACTCGGAGAGGATGAGGACGACCTCGTCTATGATTTTTTTTTGTACGAAGAGGTATGGTGGGTTGGTCTGGGCCGTGTTGGGCTGGAATTTGTTGGGCTGCTGGTGGGCTTCTGCGTGGCCAGGTAAGGTTCAGGTGGTTTTTCTTCTCTCTTCTTTTTCTTCTTTATTTTCTGTTTTGTATTTCTACTTTGAAGTTAGATCTGAATTAATTTTTCTATCTTGTAGGTATTGCAAATTAATTCATACAAGGGTTAGTCCAGGGTACTACAATGTCTTGAGGGGTGTATTTGTAATTTTAATATGGCACCATAACATTGATTTAATTATTATTATTGGTATTTGAATTTCAATACCCCTATGGACATGAATTTGAATATTATCTTTGGGAATATTCAAATTGTTTTCCAATTGGTAGTTTTCTTACTTAATGATATATCTTGTTTTATTTGGTATGGCTTTGCAAGAAACAAGTTTCTAAGTATTGTTTGTTTATGGAGTTCTATTAAACAAGGGACTTAATGACATGATCTCATGTGCATAAGTCTTTCTAAGTATTTAATCTCTTATCTGAGGATTTGATCCCTTGCATAATAGTTTATGTGAGCAACTTTTTGTTAAGGTCTTGTAAGCATTATTATAATCTTATTTCAAAGTTAGCACTAGTGTTATATTTTAATAACACCATGAAATACCTAAGGTAGATACTACTCCCATTATGGGTTGGTATTAATTATAAAGCTAAGTGGTTGACCACCACCATGGTTTTAATCATATGATTTAGCTAGTGAGAAATTCTAGGTTTCTAATTATATTCACCTAATGGCAATTGGTTTGAATCTCAATTATGGCCTGGTTTATATTATGATCACCATGGTGATACATAAACTAGGGTTGAGATTTAATTCTGGGTTGTAGAGATGAGATGACACCATATTGCATGCTAGGGTTTAATCTCCCCTAACCATGTTAAGGTGGTTGCTTTCTTAACATTTTATGTTCTCCTTTAGCTACTAAGATATTAAGAATTATTTTTATCTTCTACCAATTGGCTTCTAGTATTAACCTCAATTTATCATTTAAGTAACTACTTTGGTTGTAGTTCTTTTTATAGTTAACTTTGGTCACATGGATGGATGGTTTCTCCCCATTTAGAGTATAGAGTTTGACTCTTAATGTTTTCTTGTGGTTCTTAAGTGAAAAATAAGTGGAATGTAGATGTGGTAGAATTCTACTTATGATCACCAAGTGATTCACAAATAAAGGTTGGGATATAAGCATATGGTTGCTTACTAGTGATCTCCCTATAATTTCACGTGGGGATGAGATCTACTTATCCTAGTAGGGTTTAACTTATCCTTACATACATCAAGAGCATGATCATGGATTAGGCATGATCAACTTGTTCTTAATATCTCTACCTCAAGTTCTTAGGGTTTATGATCATCACTCAATTTATAATGATCAAGGTTTGGCTTCCTAAAGTATATCTCTCCTGAGTTAGGTTTCTCACTTCTAAGATCAAGTATTGTCTTGATTAACTAGGTATAATATCTCTCTTATTGTTTCTTGGGTGTAACTCCTTAGCTTGAGGTCTCTCTCATATAGGGATAGTTATTCTAGGTTTATGGTGTACTCTTATTATTTCCTTAGGTATCTAGGCTAGGGATTCAACTGTCTAGCTTAGTTGGATTAATCTTATCCTTATTTTATCAACTCAGGGATATGGTATTATTCCATGTGATATTAGGTTATCTCATCACTCCAAGATGAAATGGTTTACCTCCTAATACTATAGTTCAAAGGTTGTCCTTTATTCTGAAATAGGTAAAGCTTGGATTAGTATGAATGGTCTCACTCATTTGGAAAGGTCTTTAATACTAACCTAAGGTTAAGCTCCATAGAGAATGATGTGATCATCAATATCTATGTTTAATATAATTGGGTTCTCTCTCTAGAGATGGTCTGGAATAATATCCTAGGGTTTCTCTTCAAAGTGTTGGTTGGAATACATGGATGTATATCCAAGGTTTCAGCTTGAGGTTTTCCATTGCTTCTCTAATAAATACTATAGAACTCTCACCTCTCTAGGTTTGATGTGTAATAACTTGGAATGGAGAAGAATATCAATTTCTGGAGTGGATCTTCTTGTTATAATTCCAATGTTGAAGTGGAATGATGTAATATCCTAGGTAATGGGGTTACAAAAATAGAGGAAACAGATGTGTGCATTGCATTCATGCATAGAAAATCTGGGGAATTTCCGCGCTTTAAAGTAAAACAGTCACAGTAATTGAAGTTTCACTTGACCTTGGTGGAATTGAAGTAGCTCATCAAGTCAAGCGTTATAAATCTCAATGTGACTTTGTTAAAACCTTGTTTTGGGTAGAGATGATTTGATCTAAGGGGTTAGATTAAATAGAACTAATAATCAACACAACAACACTTTAGTCAATGATCAACTACTTGATCTTATAACAGATCATAATATGGTAATCATTGCCACAACACATGAACACCAATTCAATTGTACATCCAGTAACAATAATTGGAGAAACTATTCTTCACTCATCTCCTCCATGTCTTGAACTAATCCATGCTCTTATCATAAACCCTATGATATCCATTCTACTTTAATCTTGGAAACAAGACAAGGAGATCCAACTAAGGAATACAACTCTTCTCTATTCCAAATTATTAAGCATCAAACCTAGAGAGGTGAGAGTTCTATTATAATTATTAGAGAAGCAATAACAAACCTTGAGCTAAACCTTGGATCTACATCCAAGTATTCAAATCATCATCTTTAAGAGGAACCCTAGAGTATTATTCAAGACATTCCTTAGAGAGAGAGACAACATTTATGTGGAACATAGATAATGGTGATCATATCAATTTCTATGGAGCCTAAACTTAGGTTAGTATTAAAGTCCTTCCCCAAATAAGAGAGAGACCACTCATACCAATCTTAGTTTTACCTATTTAAGAATAAAGGATAATCATTGAACTAAAGTATTAGAAGATTAACCATTTCATCTTGGAGTGGTGAGACAACCTAATATCACATGAAATAATACCATATCCAGGAATTGATAAGGTGAGGAAGAGACTAACCCAATTAAGCTAGACAAATGGAACCTTAGCCTAGATACCTAAGGAGATATTAAGAGTACACCATAAACCCTAGAATAACTGTTCTTAAATGAGAGAGCTCAACCTATGGTGTTATACTCAAGATAATTGAGACAACCATAACCATGCCCATTCAAGAAACTATAAAAGAAAGTCTATGTTTAGTTGATCAAGACAACACTTGATCTTGGGAGTGAGAAACCAAATTCATCAGAGATACCTTAGCAAGCCAAACCTTGACCATTATAAATTGAGTAATGATCATAAACCCTAAGAACTTGAGGTAAGGATATTAAGAACAAGTGGATCATGCCCAATCCATGATCATGCTCTTGAGGTATGTGAGGATAAGTTAAACCCTACTAGAATATGTAGATCTCATCCTCACATAAAATCATAGGAAGATCACTAGTAATCAAATCCAGGCTTATATCCCAATCTTAACTTGTGAATCACTTGGTGATCATAAGTAGAATCCTAACACATCAACATTCCATAGATTAATGAACCTAAGAAAACCTTAGAGTTAAACTCTATATTTTATATGGTGAGAAACCAATCACCCATAAAACCAAAGTTAACTATAAAAAGAACCATAACCACTTTAGTTACTCCAACAATAAATTAAGGATAATAATACTAGAAGTCTATTAGTAAAAGATAACACCAATTCTCATATCCTTAGTAACTAAAGGAGCACATGAAATAATAAGCAAGTAACAATCTTACCATGCATTGGGGAGATTAACCCTAGCACATGCAATATGGTGTCATTTCATCTCTATAACCTAGAATTATAACTCAACCCTAGTTTGAGTATCACTATGGTGATCACAATATAAACCTAGACCATAATTGAGATTCAAACCAATTGCCATTAGGTAAATATCACTAGAACCCTGATGGTTCATTAATTAAATACAATGTCTCAATTATAAAACATAAGAGCCACCTAATGCTAAATCCTATAAGTAAACCATATGTAGTGATCAACCATTTATCTTTGTAACCAAGATAAACCATGATGGAAACAATCCCTACTGAGATACTTTCTAATGTAGTGATAGTATTAAACTTAACAAGGGGGTTGTACTTGAAATGATAAAACCCTAATAAATAAGGTTCACATAAAATCATATGTAAGGGGCTAAATTCTCAATTGGGAGACCAAACCCTAATGATAAACTCTAAAACACTTAGAGTAGAAATTATCAATTCTAATAATTTCAAACAGAGTTGATTACACAAGAAAAAGGAAATTAAAATGAATGCATAAAATTATGCTTAATGAAAGTTGGCAATAAAGCTCACATAGGTTAAATGTGTACTCAAGAATAATTCAGAAACACATTGGTTCTTTATTCAGCCCTAATGAAGTTCAAATTATAAAATACCTGCAAGGTATAAAATAATTTAAATTAAATTAAAAACAGAATTCAAAAACAGAAAATAAGGAAGAAAAAGAAAACAGAAAAAAAAGAGGGAGCTTACCAGACTGCACCAGCCCAGCAACTGGCCTCGCAACAGCCCACCATCACAGCCCATCAAGCAGCCCAGGCCTAGCTCAAACCATAGCCCAACACTAGCCCATAGCGTTTCACATCAGATAAACACGAGGAGGGGTTCGTCGTCTTCGCTTCGTCCTCTGCTCGAGCCTCTGCTCGACAGCGCGACGAAGAGGCCACGTCCCGGCCGCCATGGCTGCCCACGCTCTCGACGACGACCGTCGAGCGCCGTATAAATACGCGGAGGAAAACCCAGAGCCTCTTTCTTCTTCCTTTCGTCGCCATGGCCGAAACCCTAGCCGCCAGCAACCTTCGCAATCCACCGTTCCCGACCATCCCTGGAACCGCCGTTGAGCTCAGGAGGAGCGCCTCGACATCTTCGTTCATCTGGAGCAGTTACACGCCGCGGGGAGCTCGGAGGAGGAAGAATTGAGCCGATCCCTTTCGCAGTACTGCGAGGGAAATGGCGACCACCTCGTCACTACCGTCCTCAATCGACTCCAGCGACCAGCTATAAAGCCTCAGGGTAAGATTTCCCGTCGGTAGATGCTAGCCTTCCGTCCCAATTCGTTCTGTAGCGCGTTACCGCCGTGAAACCGGGACCACCGCCGCTGTTTGTGCTCACCGGAGTTACGCCGGTGACCAATAGGGGGCGGCGCCGCTAGCACTAGGTTCGTCTCGTCGTCCCGGTTCCAACGAGCACACGCACATCGCCGCGGGTAGCCTCAATCGCCGGCGACCGTCGCCAGTTTCCGCCGGCAGGAAGCCCCCTGGCCACCGTGGCGATTTTGACCACGGTCAAAGCCACCGTGGCTGATGACCTGGCCGATTGGCCCACCAGTCAGTGCCTGGGTAGGGTTTAGACCGGGTACATTTAGCTAATTCGTTTGTTTTATTTCAAATCCAATAATTGCTGAAACTTTGCCAATTTATCAAAAATGCATTGAAACTCAGAAAAATATAAATGAGGTATCAAAATTCTTAGAAAACTAAACTCTATCCAATAAAAATATAAAATGAAATTTTTATTTTTAATAAAAATTCAATTATTTAATACTTGTTATTTAAGTCTTTTAATTTTAATTCTAAAGTCACTTAAATTCAATAATTAGTAAAAAAATTCTAAAAGTAAATAAAAACCAGTAAATAAATAAAGAAAACATTAAGACTAATTTTCTTTATTTGTTATTTTGTTAAATCATTATTAGAAAGATTTAAACCCTAATTAATAATTACCTTAATTATTAATTGTTTAAAAATAATAAAATGCCAAATTCAATATTAATTTTATTCCCTAGTTATTAATAACTTCAACTTTAAATTGAAGTTATTAATCATAGAACTACATGGTAAATAACAAACCCTAATTCCATATTGAATGATAGTACAACCCTATCATTTCATGTGTAAGTCTAAAACCCTAACTCTACTAGGAACCCTAGTTCTATTATTACATGTGAATCCTAATTTGCTTCTAACCTAAACCCTAGGTTAGAATATGTGATCAGGTACTTTCTTCTGATCCACGAAACCATAATTAGCAATTAAATACTTGTTATGTCCACATAAAATGTAGGAGCTCTTTTATCAATCATTTAGTATTCCATATATGCATCCCTATCCAACATGGTTGGTCAAATAGGGTCAACCAAATGCAAACCCTAGCTCATATCCTTAGAATTATCATCTTTAAGTAACTTTAATTAGCATCACACCATGGTGATGATCCCTAATAGCAACCATGCTTATTATCTTGCCTTACCTAACCATACTCCACTAAACCCTATCAGTGTGAGATAACTATTAATCATCCTATTTAGGAGACCAACATTCCTTCCTTAGTAGATCCAATAACCAACCCCAGACAACCTCAACCCTAATTGCAATACTTCTTAATACTTGAGAAGTATGTTCTTCAAAAGTTATTCTTTTGAAGAAAATAAGGAAATCATCATCAATCCTACCTAATAGAACCTATAGCCAATAACCAGCTATCACCAGCAAGGTATACCAACCATGATAGCAACCATGAATAATTAATTGCTTAAGATAATTATGCTCCACTAAAACCATACAAGCCCTAGTTATTAATGAACCCAACTTTGTTGAGATCCATCTAAACCTTACTCCAGAAATTAGTTGAAACCATAATAAACCATAGAACTCCACAACCCTAATTAACATACTTGTTCTTTATGAAAGAACATGTTCTTCAAAAGTTATTCTTTTGAAGTATATGATAATTAATCATTCACCATACCATGTAGTGCTAAAACCAACCACTATTCATTACATGCTAGGATTATACCAAATGTTATAGTTGTGTGCTATTAATATTATTATTATGATTTATTACATCACCTGTTTATGATACCATGTAACCACACCTGAATAAGAACCATGTATGAGAATCATTCTAAAAGTGCAACATGCCCTGAACTAATCATTACCACTCACTAATCCTAAATCATCGGGGTTAGGTCACGCTTAGAGCGATTGCATCTCATTCTTATGCATTATTGCATCCTTGCCAATCTTTCAAACATCGTCCTTACCGGACGATGATGCTATTTCAGAATTTGGAGTTATTGCGTATCGAAGACCTTGCCTGCATAATCTTGCAGTCAAGAAAGGCAAGTTCATCACTTGCTCATGTCATTTGAGTACTTTTATCAAATTACTTGCAAAGTACTATGATTATCACTATTGCATAAAAACCAAAACCACTACTTTCATAACTATGAATATGACTATGTGGTGGGCAATGGAACCATGGATTGTGTTGATATGGTGGAGGTTCCATTGCAAGGGTTTATATCCATCTAGGATTAAACAAAAAATGTCGCCAGTGATTCTTGTGCCGTAATAACCGTGTTAACCATAAGATCTGAAATGGGACGGACTAGTCAATCGTATTTCCACCTCTTGTACATCAACGGATGCGTTTACCGTAGCAGTTGTATCTTGCGGAGCAACTTGTGGGTGGGGAACCCATTCTAAGTCCCCACGGTTATGCTGTGCATGCCGTAGCGGTTGCGGCTTGCGGAACAACTTGAGGGTGGGGATCCCACTCTAATTCCCCACGGTAATGTGGTCTATGATGGGTTGCAGCTACCGGCGAAGGAGTTTGGTTCGATCCTGCATCGTTGTCGTGGTCGGGGTCCGTCCTTAAATGGTGTAAGTGGACCGACGAGGACCCAGGGTCGGGGTTTGCAACAAAGGGTGGGTGTGCGAGGTAGCAGAGGAATATGATTGGCTATGACCTTACTCCTGACCTCACACCAAAGGAAGTGTGGACGAGCCTGCAACTCGGTTGGCAACAAGGATAAGATCTCTTATGGGTAAAGCAACACACCTCTGCAGAGTGTAATGAATCGTGACCTGTCACTCTCTGTTCCGGGATTTGGAACTGCGAACGCTGCCGGAAAGGAGCTCCATGAAGTTCTAGTAAACCGGTGAAGGCTGACGGACATAGTTCTTCTGAATAAAAGCAACCTTTTAAAGAAATGGTTATGAAAACCTGCATTGGTATTAGACTTTCTGGTCTAATGCTGTAGCTAGTGCATTAAACACCTCTTTCCTATAATGAACTTGTTGAGTACGCTCGTACTCATCCCACTCTTAAATCCCCTGCTTAGATATGGAGGCATCGAAGGAGGATCTACCGTGCAACTCGAAGACCGAGGAGTCTACAAATACTTCAAGGGTACAGGAACCTGCCGAAAGAGTCAAACACCACAACTACCATGGAGAAAACCTAGATTAAGTAGTAGAAGGGAACTAGCTTCCTAAATCTAGCTCCTATTTAGCTAGAATCTAGTCATAGCCTCTTTAGCTAGTCTAATACTCTATAATTAGAGTCCGTGATAAGATTAGATCACGAGTCGTTCTTCTGGAGTTTATTTGCAGTCTTACCTCATTGTAAAGTAGGAGGCTGTGTGGATCTTTTGTAAAGAGTCTGTGTTGTAATTCTATAGACATGCCTTGGACCCGCATATGTTTCTGTTGTACCACTCTGAGCGATATAATACGAGTGGAACGGTGTTTCATTGGTGTTATATCAGACTTGCATACTACACCATGCAGTGGTATGCCGGGTCACCACAAATGAATACCATGAGGTTTCATGGTAGGATTATGGATTAGTTTTAAGGCATGGAAAAGATAAGTGAAGAATGGTTTCTCCATTTATTGTTACTTGATTTCCAAATAGATGTATGTTCATATGTTATGGTAAGGATTACCATATTATAATCTTTTATTAGATCAAGCAATTGATCATTAAGTAAAGTGTTGTTGTGTTGGTTATTAGTTCCATTTGATCTAACCCCTTAGATCAAATCATCTCTGCCCAAAACAAGGTTTTATCAAAGTCACATTGAGGTTTATAGCGCTTGACTTGATGAGCTACTTCAATTCCACCAAGGTCAAGTGAAACTTCAGTTACTGTGACTGTTTTACTTTAAAGCGCGAAAATTCCCCAGATTTTCTATGCATGAATGCAATGCACACATCTGTTTCCTCTATTTTTTTAACCCCATTACCTGGGATATTACAGTCTCTACCCCTTAAACTAAACTTCGTCCTCGAAGTTTGATCTCTCTCACGTTTCCGAAGTGTGGTTCTGACTTATGCAGACTTAAACTTTTCTAGAACTCCATAGTGATCTCACTGGATATAATTGAATATATCCCTTGTCCAGATTCTTCCTGGAATCCATTAGGGTTTGTCTCTGAACCATGGTTCTTACTTTGATTCATTGATCTCTTCCAACTCTATAAGCTTGTTTCCTTTCTCATTGAAGATTCAATGATTAGGACTTCTTCTTGTCCTGACAGTCTTAATTGAGGACTAATTGGATAACATTCTCCTATTTGATAAAATAGGTCTTTGTTTTCCCTTACTACCAAAACTGCAATAATGGTACTTGGTAAGGTACTAACTATGGAAATGATCATACTGGATTATTCCTCTAAGAATGGATTAGGCTCATTAAGTTCATCCAATCATGGTTTATAGTTGATACCTATAATTATTTTGGTTTATTTAGGTTCCATGAAAGGAATCATTCTATTAGTCTTTGATATTGGTATGTTCAATTGTCTTCATTCTTTGGCCATCTTGGGCTTTATTGGTCTACGGTATTTTCTCCGTCCAACTTCATTAAGCTTAACTTACTTGAGTTCTCGTACTTCTGAGTAAATATTACTCACTTTCTCAAGTTATAATCCACTTCTTAATTCCTCGAGGTATAATCCTCGGCTTCTGGTCTGACATCCTTCTGAAAGTAGTGTTCAACAATCTTATGAAAATAAGATTGAACTTCCTCTTAGTTCAGACCTTCTTCATCTATCTTACTCAAAGTATTGAGTCATTGTACATCCAATTCAATATTTACTCTACCCCTTAGAGTTTTCTTATAATCTTCAACTCCTTTTCTTCCAACCATTGGACTTATGGTTAGAATATTGGTCTGGGTCTAGCTTATGGGTTGTACTTTTCTAAGAGTCTCACAAAGTACTTTGTGGTATATCCACTCAATTGTGGACTTCCTATGTGAATCCTTCGACTAAATGATTATAGGTCACTGTTATTTGGTTAACAAAATTTTATTTGTTCATAACTTCTTGGTACAAATAATCCAATGATGGACTACTTGATACCAATTGTGGCTATTTGTTATCTAAAAATGGATTCTATTATAGGTTCTGATCAATTGGACGAGACATCTTCTACTTTATCTCGCAGTATTGATCCTATACCAATTGTGGTCATCTGATATCAACTATGGTCTTCTTATATCTGCTATGGCTTCATAGGTCATCTTCCTTTTACGAGGGTTTATTGTTGCAAGAAAACCACTGGCTGACACTATGATTATAGTATTCGAAGTGATTTCCCATGCATTCCCTCTTTGATGTGGACTATGGATCTGCTTCAGCTTCACCATAATCACCAGATTTCTCACCTTCATGCATCTTATGTACTAAAGTACTCCTCTGTTGAGGCTAAGCATGAGTTTTGATTGGTACTTCCTTCCAAAGATTGTGGTTGCTTCCCACAACTTTACTTCCTTTTTCTGATGCAACTTCATCTTGTCTTCTGAATCTTCCAGAATTCGTCACTTCCTCACACGTTTACCATTACCCTCTAGATCTATAGCACCAAGTAAGACTTGATATTGCAACATGCATTTGCATATCAAAGTCAAACTTCATGTATGGATCTAGTCAATCAATGAAAATCCAATAAAATTCCAAGAAGATTCAGCTTTGTGTTTATAGTACACACCATCATAAGCCTGAATATAATAGTTGAGTAAGACATCTCTAAACATCAGGCTCTGATGTGTAGTATATAACACCACATAAGATAGGTTATATTGTGATACTTAGCACATATAGTTGGCATTCTACTATTTGTCTTGACATTTACCTGAATTGCACAATTGCAATGAGATAAACTTGAAACAAAGTGTTCTAGGATAGTTAAAATTAACCTAATTTTCTTTGGAAGTACTAACTTAACTTTCATTTTGGTTGAGGACTATTTCACATGGTATATCTGGGTTCTAACATTGCTACTCTTAACTCATAACAATTGGAATATTACTCCGATACTTCAAAGTGTTTCTACCATAAACATATAGTCTTGATGTGCTTGGCACACTTCCCATTGTTTTGAAGCACAATTCTTACACTATTGTTTTGCACCTGGCTTCTTATTGTACTCCTCTTAATTAATTATGAGGTTCTAGTCCATCACATAATGATTCTCAGGTGAATCATATATGATTTCTATCTCTACCATGTAAGTAGGCATATTTTATTCCTATCTCTCCTCCTTACCTCCCATGATTGACTCATCATGGTCTATACTACCTCATATAACTCAGAGTTATCACTTACTATCAATTGTTTCACCTGTCTAGATAATTTTAATTACTCATTACTTATCTTGGTCTACATCTTCTAATAGGATATTTTTCTTATACATATATCTTCATTACTTGATATCACTCCTATTACATGTCTGAATAATTCTTACTTAATCATAACTTGAGTTGGTACACATCTTCCAATAGGATATCTTCCATATGGTTGTATCCTCTCTTTGGACTACCATGCATTGTATACCAACTGTGATCTACCCATCTATTGTTTAGGAACTTAATTGTGTACTACATGTTTGGGATTAGCTGACTAACTTTACTTTATCTTGGTAAGTTAGGTAAGAAATGTTGACTCAAGTGTGTCAGGATTATTCTCAAGTGAATATCCATCTCAAGTCATAAGAAGTATTTGGTTTACCTAGGACAACTTCCTATAGACACTACCAATCCTATAGGTCTCCTTTAAAGGGTTTTACTCCTAGGGTCAAAGCATTTGCTCTGATACCAACTGTGGTGACCCGGCATACCACTGCATGGTGTAGTATGCAAGTCTGATATAACACCAATGAAACACCGTTCCACTAGTATTATATCGCTCAGAGTGGTACAACAGAAACATATGCGGGTCCAAGGCATGTCTATAGAATTACAACATTGACTCTGTTACATAAGATCATCACAACCTCCTACTTTACAATGAGGTAAAACTGCACATAAACTCCAGAAGAACGACTCGTAGTCTAATCCTATCACGAACTCTATTTGTAGAGTATTTGACTAGCTATAGGGGTTATGAATAGATTCTAGCTAAATAGGAGCTAGGTTTAGGAAGCTAGTTCCCTTCTATGGCAAAACTAGGTTTTCTCCTTGTTGGATGTGGTATTTGACTCCTCTGACAGGTTCCTGTCTCTTGAAGTAGTTGTTGACTCCTCGACCTTCGAGTTGCACTGTAGATCCTCCTTCGATGCCTCCATACCTAAGCAGGGGATTTAAGAGTGGGATGAGTACGAGCGTACTCAACAAGTTCATTATAGGAAAGAGGTGTTTAATGCACTAGCTATGGCATTAGACCAGAAAGTCTAATACCAATGCAGGTTTTCATAATCATTTCTTCAAAGGTTGCTTTTATTCAGAAGAACTATGTCCGTCAGCCTTCACTGGTTTACTAGAACTTCATGGAGCTCCTTTCCGGCCGCGTTCGCAGTTCCATATCCCGGAACAGGGAGTGACATGTCACGGTTCTTTACACTCTGCAGAGGTGTGTTGCTTTACCCATAAGAGATCTTAACCTTGGTGCCAACCGAGTCATGTTCTCGTCCACACTTCCTATGGTGTGAGGCCCGGTATAAGGTCATAGCCAATCATATTCCTCCGCTACCTCGCACACCCACCCTTTGTTGCAAACCCCGACCCTGGGTCCTCGCCGGTCCCATTATTCCCGTAATTTCAGGGTGGACCCCGACCACGACAACAGTTCTGGGCTCTACCATAAACTCCTTCGCCGACAGCTGCAACCCATCATAGACCGCATTACCGTGGGGAATTAGAGTGGGATCCCCACCCTCCGGTTGTTCCGCAAGACACAACTGCTACGGCAAGCAATGCTTTACCGTGGGGAATTAGAGTGCGATCCCCACCCTCCGGTTGTTCCGCCAGATACAACTGCTACGGTAAGCGCATCCGTTGATGTACAAGAGGTGGAAATACGATTGACTAGTCCGTCCCATTCCAGATCTTATGGTTAACACGGGTATTACGGCACAAGAATCACTGGCGACATTTGTTGTTTAATCCTAGATGGATATAAACCCTTGCAATGGAACCTCGACCATATCAACACAATCCATGGTTCCATTGCCCACCACATAGTCATATTCATAGTTATGAAAATAGTGGTTTTGGTTTTTATGCAATAGTGATAATCATAGTACTTTGCAAGTAATTTGATAAAGATACTCAAATGACATGAGCAAGTGATGAACTTGCCTTTCTTGACTGCAAGATTATGCATGCAAGGTCTTCGTTACGCAATAACTCCAAATTCTGAAATAGCATCATCGTCCGGTAAGGACGATGTTTAAAAGATTGACAAGGATGCAATAATGCATAAGAATGAGATGCAATCTCTCTAAGCGTGACCTAACCCCAATGATTTAGGATCAGTGAGTTGTAATGATTGGTTTAGGGTGTGTTACACTTTTAGAGTGATTCACAAACAAGGTTCTTATTCAGGTGTGATTACTTGGTATTATAAACAGGTAGATAATAAGGCATAGTAATCAATTGAGCACACAAAGCATGATAATTGGTATAATGTTAACAAGTAAAGAATAGTGGTTAGTTTTAACACTATATGGCATGGTTAATGATTAATTATCATATACTTCAAAAGAATAACTTTTGAAGAACATGTTCTTAATAAAGAACAAGTATGATAATTAGGTTGGTGGGTTCTATGGTTAACTATGGTTCCAATTGGCTCTGGAGTAAATATTAGATGGACCCTAACAAGGTTGGATTCATTAGCAGCTAGACTTGATTGATTTTTGCTTAAGCATAAGCAACTTAAGCAATTAATTATTCATGGTTGCTATCATGGTTGGTATACCTTGCTGGTGATAGCTGGTTATTGGCTATAGGTTCTATTAGGTAGGATTGATGATGATTTCCTTATTTCTTCAAAAGAATAACTTTTGAAGAACATACTTCTTAAGTATTAAGAAGTATTGCAATTAGGGTTGAGGTGGTCTAGGGTTGGTTATTGGATCTACTAAGGAAGGAATGTAGGTTTCCTAAATAGGATGATTAATAATTATCTCACACTGATAGGGTTTAGTGGAGTATGGTTAGGTAAGGCAAGATAATAAGCATGGTTGCTATTAGGGATCATCACCATGGTGTAATGCTAATTAAATAGGAATGGTTAAGGTTGATAAGTTGGATGATAGGAACTAGGGTTTAGATGTGGTTGATCCAATTGGATCAACTAAGTTGGATAGGTATGTGTATATGGACTACTATATGATTGATGATGGGCTCCTACAATTTTTATGTGGCATGGCATGTGTTTAATTCCTGTTATGATACTATGGATGAAAAATAGAATACCATGATTACATGTGAGGATCTAGGGTTTAGGTTTTAGAAGTAATTTAGGATTCACATGTAATAATGGAACTAGGGTTCCTAATTAATTTAGGGTTTTAGGAGTCACATGAAATGATGAGTTCCTGGTTCTATTACTTATGAAATTAGGGTTTTCTAAATACCCTAAAGTTCTTGAATTAATAACTTCACTTTAAGGTTGAAGTTATTAATATCTTTGAAATAAAATTAATATTGGATTTGGCATTTTATTATTTTCAATGAATTAATAATTAAGGTAATTATTAATCAGGGTTTAAATCTCCACTAATAAAGATTTATTAAAATAACAAATAAAAAAATATATTTAATGTTTTCTTTAATTTCTTACTGGTTTTTATTTATTTTAGAAGGTTTTCTTAATTTTTGAATTTTAATTCAATTTAGAATTAAAGAAAAGGCTTATTTAATAAGTACTAAGTAATTAAATTTTTATTAAAAATAAAAATTTCATTTTATATTTTTATTGGATAGAGTTTATTTTTAGGAGCATTTTAATATCTTATTTATATTTTTCTGACTTAAACTGAATTTTCTAAATTAATTGAAGTTGCAGTAATTTACTGGAATTAAATTTGAAATGAATTGGCTAAACACACCCGGCTATCTACCCAAACAGTCACTGGCTGGTGGGCCAGTGACCAAGTCATCTGCGACGCAGGCATGGACCAGGGTCAAAATCGCCATGGTGGCAGAGGAGCTCACTGGCGGTGGAATTGGCGACGATCGCCGGCGATTCCGGGCGAGCGAGGACGGGCGACTGGGTTATTTCGAACCAGCACGCTGAGGCAGACCAGATGGTGGCGGCGCCGCCCCGAAATGGTCGCCGGAGCGTGACCGATGGCGAATCTTGCGGCGGTGCTCGCCGGTGATCGAACGCAGAGATGATACAGGCTATTATCGAGCATACCAAGCACACGAGGAGGAAGAGGAGCTCACCCTGAGCATGTAGGGCTTGATGGCGAGGTAAGGGGTGGTCGGCATCGCCGGGATTGCCAGCTCCGGCCGTCGGGGGAATGAGGTCAGCGTCGGCGCTACGGGCTGCTCCGGCTCGATTCCTTCTGCAGGAGTAGCAAGTCGAGGACGGCGGTCACGCTGGTGTGCTCGGTTTGGCTCGGGGAGGCTTCCTTCGCCGGCAGTGAGTTGGAGTGGTTCGGCCAGGGTTTCGGCAGGACAAGAAAATGGAGCAGAGGAGGAGGAATGCGGCTAGGGTTCGTCGTGGGGCTTTTATACTGTGCTGGAATACGATCCTCGTCACGAATTGGAGCAAGGAGGGGCTGCCAGCGAGAGGGAGAAGGGAGACACGGCGTCGCGGTGGCCTCCAGCACTCGGAGAGGATGAGGACGACCTCGTCTTTGATTTTTTTTTTGTACGAAGAGGTATGGTGGGTTGGTCTGGGCCGTGTTGGGCTGGAATTTGTTGGGCTGCTGGTGGGCTTCTGCGTGGCCAGGTAAGGTTCAGGTGGTTTTTCTTCTCTCTTCTTTTTCTTCTTTATTTTCTGTTTTGTATTTCTACTTTGAAGTTAGATCTGAATTAATTTTTCTATCTTGCAGGTATTGCAAATTAATTCATACAAGGTTTAGTCCAGGGTACTACAATGTCTTGAGGGGTGTATTTGTAATTTTAATATGGCACCATAACATTGATTTAATTATTATTATTGGTATTTGAATTTCAATACCCCTATGGACATGAATTTGAATATTATCTTTGGGAATATTCAAATTGTTTTCCAATTGGTAGTTTTCTTACTTAATGATATATCTTGTTTTATTTGGTATGGCTCTGCAAGAAACAAGTTTCTAAGTATTTTTTGTTTATGGAGTTCTATTAAACAAGGGACTTAATGACATGATCTCATGTGCATAAGTCTTTCTAAGTATTTAATCTCTTATCTGAGGATTTGATCCCTTGCATAATATTTTATGTGAGCAACTTTTTGTTAAGGTCTTGTAAGCATTATTATAATCTTATTTCAAAGTTAGCACTAGTGTTATATTTTAATAACACCATGAAATACCTAAGGTAGATACTACTCCCATTATGGGTTGGTATTAATTATAAAGCTAAGTGGTTGACCACCACCATGGTTTTAATCATATGATTTAGCTAGTGAGAAATTCTAGGTTTCTAATTATATTCACCTAATGGCAATTGGTTTGAATCTCAATTATGGCCTGGTTTATATTATGATCACCATGGTGATACATAAACTAGGGTTGAGATTTAATTCTGGGTTGTAGAGATGAGATGACACCATATTGCATGCTAGGGTTTAATCTCCCCTAACCATGTTAAGGTGGTTGCTTTCTTAACATTTTATGTTCTCCTTTAGCTACTAAGATATTAAGAATTATTTTTATCTTCTACCAATTGGCTTCTAGTATTAACCTCAATTTATCATTTAAGTAACTACTTTGGTTGTAGTTCTTTTTATAGTTAACTTTGGTCACATGGATGGATGGTTTCTCCCCATTTAGAGTATAGAGTTTGACTCTTAATGTTTTCTTGTGGTTCTTAAGTGAAAAATAAGTGGAATGTAGATGTGGTAGAATTCTACTTATGATCACCAAGTGATTCACAAGTAAAGGTTGGGATATAAGCATATGGTTGCTTACTAGTGATCTCCCTATA
The DNA here is from genome assembly GCF_019359855.2 of Lolium perenne. NCBI lineage: Eukaryota > Viridiplantae > Streptophyta > Magnoliopsida > Poales > Poaceae > Lolium > Lolium perenne. The sequence continues at coordinate 149,741,260 of NC_067245.2, forward strand.
ATTTCATGTGGGGATGAGATCTACTTATCCTAGTAGGGTTTAACTTATCCTTACATACATCAAGAGCATGATCATGGATTAGGCATGATCAACTTGTTCTTAATATCTCTACCTCAAGTTCTTAGGGTTTATGATCATCACTCAATTTATAATGATCAAGGTTTGGCTTCCTAAAGTATATCTCTCCTGAGTTAGGTTTCTCACTTCTAAGATCAAGTATTGTCTTGATTAACTAGGTATAATATCTCTCTTATTGTTTCTTGGGTGTAACTCCTTAGCTTGAGGTCTCTCTCATATAGGGATAGTTATTCTAGGTTTATGGTGTACTCTTATTATTTCCTTAGGTATCTAGGCTAGGGATTCAACTGTCTAGCTTAGTTGGATTAATCTTATCCTTATTTTATCAACTCAGGGATATGGTATTATTCCATGTGATATTAGGTTATCTCATCACTCCAAGATGAAATAGTTTACCTCCTAATACTATAGTTCAAAGGTTGTCCTTTATTCTGAAATAGGTAAAGCTTGGATTAGTATGAATGGTCTCACTCATTTGGAAAGGTCTTTAATACTAACCTAAGGTTAAGCTCCATAGAGAATGATGTGATCATCAATATCTATGTTTAATATAATTGGGTTCTCTCTCTAGAGATGGTCTGGAATAATATCCTAGGGTTGCTCTTCAAAGTGTTGGTTGGAATACATGGATGTATATCCAAGGTTTCAGCTTGAGGTTTTCCATTGCTTCTCTAATAAATACTATAGAACTCTCACCTCTCTAGGTTTGATGTGTAATAACTTGGAATGGAGAAGAATATCAATTTCTGGAGTGGATCTTCTTGTTATAATTCCAATGTTGAAGTGGAATGAATACCATGAGGTTTCATGGTAGGATTATGGATTAGTTTTAAGGCATGGAAAAGATAAGTGAAGAATGGTTTCTCCATTTATTGTTACTTGATTTCCAAATAGATGTATGTTCATATGTTATGGTAAGGATTACCATATTATAATCTTTTATTAGATCAAGCAATTGATCATTAAGTAAAGTGTTGTTGTGTTGGTTATTAGTTCCATTTGATCTAACCCCTTAGATCAAATCATCTCTGCCCAAAACAAGGTTTTATCAAAGTCACATTGAGGTTTATAGCGCTTGACTTGATGAGCTACTTCAATTCCACCAAGGTCAAGTGAAACTTCAGTTACTGTGACTGTTTTACTTTAAAGCGCGAAAATTCCCTAGATTTTCTATGCATGAATGCAATGCACACATCTGTTTCCTCTATTTTTGTAACCCCATTACCTGGGATATTACAGGCGGCTTGTTCCGATCTTTCGGAATCATCGTCGTTGTTCGAGACGGGCGACGAGGAGATCTCGCCGCCACACTCCGACAAGGCTGCGACAAGTGAAAAACTCGCCAAGATCTTCGGCGGCATGTACTTCGAGTCATCTGCGGACTCCAGTATAAGCAGCGATTCAGACAGCGTCGGCAGCTTCGACTTCATCGACAAATCTACTTATGTTAGGGAGGTCTTCGCCAATCTATACGACGGTGGTACCAATCCCGACGAAGGTCAAACTTCAAAATACCATCAAATCTATGTAATTGGAGAAGCAAGTCGCCCACAAGAGGAGACATCCGAGGCTTTCGATGATGCGGGAAATCCGTACATCGATCCTGTTGATCTTACGCGAGGTTTGGGAACCAAATATGTCGGACCTGCAACACGACAGATGGTACAACTTCCGCAAGCACTTTGGGACAGAGTTGCAAAAGCTATTGATGGCACAGAACCGAAGACCACAACCGCCACAGTTGAAGAGTTGCAAGCATACCAATATAGACTCGCCTGTGCTGGACGGGAACTCGCAAAACAGAGAGCTGAGCTTGATAGAAGAAGAGCCGCAGCTTCCGAGTCAAGCAGGCGAAGAGCTGAGTTGAGTCGACAATCAGTTACTTTGAGAGGAGATAGTCACAGAGCAGCTCGCAATAGGGCAAGATCTAGGTTGCAACATATACCTGAAGCCGAGAGGGAGAACCTAGTCCAAAACCTCGACATGTCCTTTATGTCGATAGACACAAGGGGTAATATTATTCCGAAGACACCAGAAGCTGGATATATGGCAACCCACGCTTTCATCCTGGCGTCCAGGCCACCTCCCGGAGATCCAAGAGAAGCATTGTACAACATGACCATGGCAAGAGTTGGAGCCATGGGAACAACGTTCGCGCGTACAAACATGCCTCCCGAAGGCACTGCAAGACAAAATAGTCTACAACCTACAGTAGTAGTGCAAGACCCTCCGAGATCGAGTGGTGCAAGAGATACAGCGACACAGGCAAGGGTCGACAGAGCGCGACAAGAAAGGAGAGATCGTCGGCACTCACCAGAGGTCGACGAGGAGGATATGTGCGGACTTCCTTGCTTTACACGAAGAGTTCGCAAAACGCGGGTTCCATCTGGTTTCAAGTTACCCGACAACTATAAAAAGTTCGATGGCCTGCAAGATCCCGAGGATTGGCTAATCGATTACTTAGAGACGGTAAAATTAATGGGTGGAACTAGAGCAACAGCCATGCAAAGCATCCAAGTGCACTTGAGTGGAGCAGCACGGTTGTAGGGATTTGTAGCATAGAAAACAAAAAAAATTCCTATCGCAAGAACGAATAACAAGCCAAGATCTAATCTAGTAGATGGTAGCAACGAGGTGGAGATGATCATACCCTTGAAGACAGCTAAGCGTTAACAAGATTAGATCTCGTGGTTGATGTAGTCGATCACTTGCCGCTTGCAAAAGCGCGTAGAAGATCTTGACGGTGCCACAGTCGGGCAGCACCTCCGCACTCGGTCACACGTTCGGTGTTGATGACGATGTCCTTCTCCCTGTTCCAGTGGGCAGCGGATGTAGTAGATCCTCCTCTGTATCCCGCCAGCAGGACGGCATGGTGGCAGTGGTGGTAGAGATCTCCGGCAGGGCTTCGCCTAAGCACCACGGGAGTAACAAGAGGAGGGGGTGGCTAGGGTTTGGGAGAGGGGGCACTTGGGGCGCCGGCCTTGGGTGCCCTTGGGTGGTGCGGCTCAAGTGGTGGCCGGCCCCCTCCCTCTCCCCCTCATTATATAGGTGGAACCCCTAGGGTTTGCCCAAAGATTCGAATAAGAGTCCAACTCAAAACTTACCATATGGGTGAAACCTAGGGGAAGTGGGACTCCTCCCTTTCCTTCCTCTATGGCGGGCCATGGTGGTGGAGTCCACCATGGACTCCACCTTCTCCTTTGGTCGGCCGGCTGGGGTTGGTGGAGTCCATCCGGGACTCCACCTTCCATGGTGATTTCTTCCAGAAAGTTCTAGAATATTCTAGCGCCTTCCACAAATGCACCGGATCATTTCCAAACTTGGAAATTGACTTCCTATATATGAATCTTATTCTCCGGACCATTCCGGAACTCCTCCTGATGTCATGGATCCCATCCGAGACTCCGAACAACATTCGAACTCCATTCTATATTCCATATCTACTTAAAACGACATCAAACCTTAAGTGTGTCACCCTACGGTTCAAGAACTATGCGGACATGATCGAGACTCCTATCCGATCAATAACTAATAGCGGGACCTGGAGATCCATAATAACTCCCACATATTCAACGATGACTTCGTGATCGAAAGAACCATTTACATAAAATAACAATTCTCTTTGTCTCGCGATATTTTACTTATCCGAAGTTTGATCGTCGGTATCTCCATACCTAGTTCAACCTCGTTACTGATAAGTACTCTTTACTCTTACCGTGATATGATATCCCTTGTGAACCAATCACATGCTTGCAAGCTAATTAGATAGCATTCCACCGAGAGGGCCCAGAGTATATCTATCTATCATTAGGATGGACAAATCCCACTATTGATACAAGTGCATCAACCCTACACTTTCCGAAAACTTAATGCCACCTTTATAACAACCCATTTACGCAATAGTATTTGGTGTCATCAAAGCATCCATCCGGTGTAGGTGATTTAACAAGATCTCATGGTCGAAGGATTAAGTTACTATGCATATTAAAGCTTGAAGCATAAAGAACTAAATGACTTGATCATATGCTACGCTTACTATGGGTGTATGTCCATCACATCATTCACCTAATGATATGACCTTGTTATTAATAACATACAATGTTCATGATCATGAAACTATGATCATCTATTAATCAACAAGCTAGTTTAACAAGAGACTTACTAGGGACTCTTTTATGTTTACATAACACACATGTACTAATGTTTCTGGTTAATACAATTATAGAATGAGATGCAAACTATTATCATAAACACAAAGATATAATAATAACCACTTTATTATTGCGTCTTGGGCATATCTCCAACACTTGTGTGCTGTGATAGTCGTCTCGTGACTCTCATTGTACAGGACGTGTTTGGTAGGCCGCAACCGCTCTACTCAGGCCCTAGGGAAACAAAATTGGGTAGGTTGGTAGATTATGATCCCTCTGCATTGTGCACAACGCGGTTCTAAAAGCAGCCCTCGTCTCCTGCTTTTAAATAGGTCGTTCCCCTCGAGCAACCCTCGTCCCGCGCTCCGCCGATGGAAAATGGCATCTTTGCATGCACGCGCGGAGCACGGCTAACCGTGGAGATGGCGGGAGCACACGCGCACTATGGCAAAAAGGGAAAGGGCGAGAAGGATTATGTCACCTCCTGCCGAATAGCCTCCCCTATTTGTATCCTTCACTCTCACCGGCCGATTCCAAATCCTCGCTCCCCCCTTCAGCTCCATCTTCGGTCCTATAGAAGGTAAGCGATGCTTCCACCTTTGGTCGATGATGATAGTGGCGACTGGTCTACTTCATCCGCTGCCATTTGCCATGTTCTGTTTGTAGCGATGTAAATTTACCTTTTGCGTACTGGATGAGTGGTTGTGCACCTTGTGAATTATTAGATCTGCAAGTAGTTACATTGTTCTGTGGTGTGTGGTTATTGTTGGACTCCATGTGTGATGACTTTAGCCAGGCCATAATCCGTGTTTGGGCACTCGTAGATCCCCTCTTGTGTGCCTGATTCACAACTCATTCCTTGTGAGAAGACCAAGCGGATGAGGTCCTTGTGGATACCCTCATGGCCAAGGTTGTGGCAGAGGTTGCGGCATGGATTGCCGCCACAAAAAAGAAGGTTGCATAGAAGTGGGCAATGAATTGGCTCCCCTTCATGTCCAACCTTTTGTTGGATAATATGTGCAAGCTGATCAAGACCGACGTCCGAACTAACAAGGGATTCAAGGAAGTCCATCTGACTATCCTGGCCAAGGCTCTTCTAAGCACTATGGTGCTGACGTTATCTCAACACAGGTGTACATCCACATGAGGAAGTGGATGACTAGGTGGCTCACCATTAGCAGGCTCCGAGATCTCAGCGGAGCTCAATGTTGCGAGGAGAGCAAATGCATCAGCCTTTAGAGCACACGGCCATGTCACAGTTAGCACACTATCCTCCACCATTGTTGCACTTCATCCTTTATCACTAACTTGCACAACTAACACATTTTATTCCCTTGTTAGGAGCACCCTAAGAACGTCGAGTTCCTAAACATGCCCATTGCCAACTACAGATGATATGCATGCCATCTTCTCGTTCGTCATGTCCAGTGGCAAGTACACCATGGGCTCAACTGGGCCCCTCGGTACACCTCTAGTTACCCCTTCACCTGAGAATGCTGACACACCAAGGAGTCCAAGATAGTGGTCCTCGATGACGCCCTTGACAAGCCTACTGTCTCTTCATGTAAGAGGAAGAGGGATGCCTTTTGCAGATGATGAGGTTGTGGCTTTCACCCACATGACCTCCGCTGTCAAGGATGATGCACACGCCATTTGAGACAACAAGCCCAATGACATGCACCTAGCATGTACTAGGTAGTCATGGACAGTCTTGGCTTCAAATGGCGGCGATTAGCCACCTCGTCGACCACAAGGTCCAGGGTACCAGCTTTGTCAACATTGTACCTCCACACATGGTCCTCTAGTTTAGGACCTACCTGGCCAAGTAGTGCTACAATTTGTAGCGGTGGCCTTGAGGCCATGGGTGTGGCTGCATGCATAGAGTTGATGGTGATGATGATAATGATGTACATTTTGGTTGTACCTAGGGATTTAAAACTTCTGGTGGCCTATGTATTTTGATGAGGTGGTATATACTACTTCTCATGTCATAGTGATGTTACGGTGTTAGGATGACACCCACTTTTCTTGTGGTGCCAGGTTGACACCATAGTTGTAGTGGTAGGATGAACTTTTGATTCGCTTTGGGTAATGATCACACATGCTCTTCTTAGTTGCTAATCTGGTGTGAACTTGTGATGCTTTCTTATGACTTCATTTATGCTTGTGATGATGGTCATTACTTGTTCTTGTGGCATGTTAGTGGTATTTTTTTAGATAAAGGGAATATATTAGTATCAAAAGATACCAATTACACTCAGCCTCTGCAACAACGCCCCACCCTAATGGTAGTACGGATGCACACAGCCAAAAAAGAGTAAAGAAAACTAAGAAATAAAAGTTCCGCTATAGCATTCTAGACCTAGCAACAACAATACAACCATCACCGTGATAACACCTGAAGTACAGACTCTCCAAAAGCGACGCCTCCAAGAAGGGAACAGTGCACCAGCACTGTCATCGCCCGACCAAAGGTCTTAGGTTTTCACACTGAAGATAGTCCCCACTCTCAAAACAATGCCTCCAACAAGAACATTGTCAGGCACAACCAGTTAAGGTCAAACCTTGGGTTTTCACCCTGAGAGGTAAGACTCTGAACTTCTCTTGTGCTGCCGCCCCCACATGCTTACCACTACGAGCCCGGAACGCCAAGCAGATCCCTCAGCATCACGGAGACTCGAACCTCCTTTAGCCAGTCCACCAATCCGGATATTCCTTCTTCTGACTTCACCATGGACCAAAAAGTCACCTGATGTCAACACAGAATAGAGCTTCGCGTCGCTCCCTCCGGAACCAAACGGTCGGAATAAAAACATGGGTGCGCGCGACCGAATACCACCCGATCCAGCAAACTGCAGGCAAAAGATGCACTGTTCCATTCGCCAATGGAGCTTTCCGGAATTCATCTCTCCAGCCAGATCAAAGCAAACTGACCTCCGAAAGATCTTCATCCGCGCCTGCGAGAAACCCGAGGACTGCCACCAAAAACAAAGCAAGATCAGCAGCCCCCACGCCGCCAATCCCTCCTGCCGGATCACCAAGGAAGGGGACAGCGACGCGGATCATGCGTACCGCCGCCGAACCGTTACCAGGGGCGGAGGCCACCACCGCTCCACCGAATCCTCCATGGCTACCGACGGAGAGCCTCAGGCCCCGACCAAGTAGTCGTGCCGCCCGGCTTCCTCCACCAGCGCTACATCACCTTCCATGGAACGCCGCCGCGGAAACCCTCTTCTCCCCCTCGTCGATTCGACGGAGGGGGTGCCGCCGCCACCGCCATAGCCAGGCCGGGACCGGGGCCATGGCCGGGGCCGAGGCACGGGGGCCAGGGCCAAGGCCAACGCCGAGGTCGGGGCCGCGGCCGGCAGCGGCAGCGGCTGAGGGCGACGGGCGGCTGTGGGGCGCGGGGGGAGGAGGAGCCTCCGCCGCCGCCCGGGAGGGGGGCAGGAGAGGGAGGCGGCGGGTTAGGATTCCTTCAATTTATGGGGATTCCTTCAATGTATGTTAGTGGTATGTGGTGTTTAAAAGGAGACATCCAAGAATCTACAATTTATGGAGGATCAACTAAAATTAAATCAATGATTTCTCTAACAACATCTATAGAGGATATGATACTTTGGAGTGGGCACAAGATGAGTACTAAAACTTCCTGGCTGATCAAGCTATGGCTATTCAACCGATCACTTTGTTCTAGCTATGCCTTTAGGAGAATAATGATATTATTTTTAGAAAATCCAACTATGTCAAGTTTAACTTAGCTTTTACCAAAAATCATTAACATGCAAAATACGAAATTAATATCATTAAATAGATAATAAAATATTTTTTCGTATAGTATCTACAATATTATATTTGTTGATAGATTGTTCTAAAAGTCTGCTCAAACTTTACTTGATAAAACTTTTCAAAAAAAATATAAACCTTCAATTTTGGGATGGAGATAGTAGATATTTGAGCCTTGGTGTCAAAATGACCTATTCTACCAAACACACCCCATAAAACAGCCCAAGCTAAGCACAACTTCGTCCTCGCCGCCATAGATGACCGTCCCGAGATGATGGATTCGGGATCAAATGGTTGTCAGTTGCCCGTTGGTAAGCAGTTAAGCACCCACATGGGTAGTCGCACCACATGTGTGGCTACACGGCACATCTATTCAGGTCCTATGAACAAAATGCGGGCAAGCCATCACATGCCAATAATTAAACGCATCAGATTCCCCAACCAATGCAGATTGCAGCAGCCAGAGACACATGTTTCTTCAGGTCCATGTGAGGCCATTGATGCTGCTACACATGCCCATCTGATCACATTGCACATGGCGCCATGTTTCCGTTACCAAAGTTCAGGCTCAGGATTCAGAATCGGCACCATGTAACCCAAACCATAGATAACAAAACCCAAAATGTACTATATAATCATCTAGTAAACTCATAGATTGTACTCTGCTAGTACTAATACTACTATATCAACGCAGTCAATCTGCTAGGGGTGATTTAATGGACATAATAGGGGTGATCAGTATCGCACCGACGACGGCATACAACTGCTAGCATATGCGATCAATGCCTCTATATCACCAATCACACTGTGTACGACTGCTGGATGGTCTCAAGGTCCAACCCCTTCTGCCTTACCACCGACTCCATCCGCCCCTTCAGGGTGTTCAGCTCCCTCAGCCTGCAAGAATCCACAGGTTATTACTACAGATATATACCAAGAGGGTGATTGGTTGCATGGGGATAGATCGTCTCTGTGTTGTACCTTGCGATTTCGGCTCTCCTCCGGGCCTCGTCTGCGAGCTGGTTGAGTTCGCTGTAGCTGTTCATGCCATGGAAAGTGGTCGACTCTGCTGGCTGAAGCCCATGTAGCGTCCTCTGAGCGGTCGCCCACTTGAGCTCACGTTCTTCCCGCCCAAAATCCTTCTTCCTCGTGAAGGCAATCTGCATTGGGCAGCCCATGCAGAAAAAACATGAGTACACCACCTGCCAGGAAACTAAATGTTGGATGCCAAGAGGTACACGGTATGTGTGTTCTTACCCTTTGGTCAAGGACAAGATCCCAGGCTCTCCCGCTCATCGCGTAACGAATGAGGAACTTGATGACATCCAATGGCAAGTAAAACACAATGTTGTAAAGCCAAATGACACCAGCCCAACCCCATCCAATGCCTTTGATTGCGGCAAATCCCCAGTCGGCGTAGACAGCAATTATAGTAGCAATCTGCGAGCAAGGAAAATGTGAGCACATGGTAGTAGTAAGCTGCAACAAGATGCTCAGCAACTCTTTACGCAGTTGGGCATGGATTCAATTGAGGGGATCACTTACCAGCTGAGCCACCAAGAAAGCAAAGACCAGCAAAAATCCAGGACGCTCCATAAATGACCAGCTGCGAGACCGTGTTACAAAGATGAGGGCTTGGCTGATTGTGCTGACTTGCAGATAGACAGCAGAGGCAAGCTTTTGGATGTCATCCTGGGCAGTTTTCTCAAGGCTTTCAACGTGAAACACACGCTGAGAATTAGCAAAGGATGAGCATATGTCAGCACATGTATATGACTTATGCATTCAATCAAGCAAACTATATACAAATGCTTAAGAAACCACTGGTCATACCGGGAAGAAGTTAGTTTTATATGCTGCCCAGAAGAAGATGACTGTCATCATGGCTAAGTAACTACCAAGGACAACCCCAGTTGCAAATATCTCAGATAACTTCCAGGTGTCAGGTTGTGGAGATGGTTTTACTCTGTCCTTTGAGATAGTCATTATGGTACCTGTTTGTATCAAAATGTATTAGTTGTTAGCTAACATATTATTCGAAATAGACTTAAGATGTATGTCAACAAATGATCAACTGTAGGTTTTACTCTTTGTCTGAATTAGCTAAAACTAGGCGTACCATCATTGAGGATCGCAATGATCAAGACCATAAATGGTGGGAAGTCAAACTGCCATATCAGCGCAAGAAGCATAAAACCTAGCTGTTACAACAAAGTGTGGAGACAAAGTGAATTAGCTTGTCCATACAGTCAACAAATATATAAACATGACTTAGCGGACAACTGAAATCTAAGGAATAATAGCTTACCACAATACGGATCGTAATTGACACTGCATATATCTGCAAACATAAAACTTAAATTATTGGAAACATAATTGTGGACCTAAAAACTGGAAAGGATTTGCAAAAAATGACTTACTGTGTAATTTTTCATCCGCTGGAAAATTGCTCGACTTGTTAACACAGCACTAATAATCACACTAAGGCCCGGTTCAGTCAAGACAATGTCTGAAGCACTACGAGCTGCATCAGTCGAGTCATCCACTGCAATGCCAATGTCAGCCTTTTTCAAAGCTGGAGCATCATTTACACCATCTCCGGTCATACCACATATATGTTTTCTTGCTTGCAGCCGTTTCACAATCTCATATTTGTGCTCTGTAAAGTGATAGTTAAAAGCAAAGTAAGCATGACTGCACGAGTACTACCAATAGATGTAGAGGAATCATTAGGCCTACAAAGCAATAGTAACCTACTGATGAAATCGTTTACCTGGAAAGACACCAGCAAAGCCATCAGCTTTCTCAATCAATTCATCAACTGGCAAAGCAACAATTGACTCATCCTTGTGTTGTCCCAGTAAAGCAGATGAAGGATACATATTAGTACCCATTCCCAGACGGCGTGCTGTTTCCTTCCCAATTGCAAGTTGATCACCTGAAAAACATTCAGAACAGATTGCTAAGCTTGTGTAACTTCATTCACATTTGCTGGATAATAGTTTAATGATACTCCATGGCTAGTACCTTATATACTAGTCTAATCTGCAAATGTGTTAAGATGATGCAACACTATATATCAGAATACTCTATTCAGTCAACATTGCAAGGGTGCATACAGATGAAATAAGACAAACCTGTAATCATTTTAACATTGACACCAAGATTGAGTGCCCTCCTAATTGTTTCTGCACTATCATGTCGAGGGGGGTCAAAAAGTGGCAAGAGTCCAATGAACTGCCATGGTCCTCCAGGACTTTCCTTCCTACCATCTGGTACTTCCTGTATAAGCATTTTCAGTCACATATAAAAGAAGGTTACTAACAGCGTACAGCTACTGCAAGGTGGTGGGATCTCAAAACCTGGTATGCCACACCAAGCGATCGCAGACCACGCTCAGCAAATTTGTCGATCACAACCCTGACTCTTCTTTCAATTTCTGATTTATTGTGTGCAAGGTCTAGAATCTGTTGAGGTTACATAATCAGTAAGTGCAATGACATATGGAGGAATATAAAGATCCCAGATGTGAACATAAATTCATACCTGTTCTGGTGCTCCCTTGCTAACACGATGCATTTTGCCCTCTGCATCGAGGTAGGTTAAGGCGGTTCTTTTGTCGGTTGGATTAAATGGCAGAAAATGAACCTCTTGGATACCAGCACGAGCCTGTTTGTCAAACAAGCAAAGTTAGATAAGGAATATCAAACAAAAATAGCTTTATACCTCCAAACTGAAAAGATATATCTGATATACCTCCTTTGGATCAGCAAGCATACCAACCATTGTGGCATCTATAGCGTCCTGATTTTCTGTACGTGAAGCTCTGGCAGCCATTAGGATCACAGTATCCTGATCAATACCCCTTTGGACAACCTGATTCATGTAAGAACATGTTAAACGAGATGATCTGCATCAGTTAAAAAAACTAAACTGTCAGCCATTTAATGTAACAAAAGCCTGACCTCGATTAGATTCTTATCCACAGTCAACTTGTTCAAGGTTAGTGTCCCGGTCTTGTCACTGCAGAGAACATCCATGCCAGCCATTTCCTCAATTGCTGTCATTCTCTTTGTAATTGCTCCCTACAACAATATGCAAGAAAACAATTAGACTCATGCCACACAACAGATTACATTAGCAAAGAACACGTGAATACCTGTTGAGCCAGGCGGTGAGAACCTATGGCCATAGTCACAGAAAGAACAGTGGGCATGGCAATGGGTATTCCTCCAATCAGAAGCACCAAAAGGTTATCAATTCCAGGCCGGTAAGCCCTATGTTGGATCGGGTACATGACAACAATCTCAATAACCATTCCCACAGCAATTGAACAGATGCAGAAGTTCCCAATGGCAGTCAGAACCTGGATAACAGATAAGCAGCTGCCAGTCACATCAACAATTTCAATGCAATACAGTGAACAACAAGTCATGAAATCAAGGACTGGAGGCTTGCCTTTTGGAAGTGGCCAACTTGGTTTGTTGAATCGACGAGATGTGCGGCCTTGCCAAAGAACGTGTGCACACCAGTGGCAATGACAACAGCCTCCAGTTCGCCCTGCTTGCAAGTGGAGCCAGAGTAAACCCCATCACCAGGGCCTTTGGTCACCGGCAGGGACTCGCCAGTGAGAGAGGACTGCAGGAGAAAACCAAATCACAGGTCAGTACACAGAAGCATAAACCTGCATGGCCAAACGATTCAGCAATTTAAATGACCTGGTCAATCTTGAGAGGATCGCCCTCGAGGAGACGGGCATCGGCCGGGATGATATCCCCAAGCTTCACACTTATGATGTCTCCTGGGACAAGGATGGCTGATTCCTCCTCGTTCCACTTACCGTTCCTAAGAACCTTCATCGCCACAAAACATACAAATCAGTACTCAAGCAGAGGACATGAGCACTATAGCAAGCAAGATGTCGTGAATACCTTTGCCTTGGGAGCAAGCCGAGCCATGAGAGCAGCAGCAGCGTTGCCCGCATTGTTCTCCTCGATGAAGCTGATTGTGGAGTTGATGATGAGCAGCGTGATAATCCCCACGAAGTCCTGCCAGTCCGGCGGTTTCCCCTGCAGAAACACATCCAAGAATTTCTCTCAGTCCACAGTATCTTACTTAGCTGCCATATCCACACATGCTCTCAGGTAGCAAGAACTTACTCCTCCATTGGCGAGGGCGATGGCCATGATTGCAGCGGCCTCCATGACCCATGACAGTGGGTTCCACATGAACCCCAAGAACTTGAGGAACTTGCTCTCCTGCATACACACAGAAATGAAAATATATGGTGTCAACACTTACGATGAGCATTCGTGGGCCACGGATTCAGCAAGATTTCTTTCACCTTCTTCTCCTCGAGCTTGTTGGGTCCGAAGATGTCGAGGCGCTGCTCGGCCTGGGCGGAGGTGAGGCCCTCGCGGCTGCATCTCAGGTTCTCGAACACCTCCTCCAACGGTATGTTCTCCTGCGCAACGACAAGAACCCGTCCGTCATACCGCGGCCACAGAAATCAGCAGAAACTTGTTGTTGGTAAAAGAGAGAAATTTGGGGTAGTTCTTCAGCGGAAAAGTGGGGGATGAGTTCCTGGAATTAAAAGCTTGTAGAAATGTAACAACAAAAGAACGTAGTAAGAAAACCGCCGCCGCAGGAGCCCAAGCGAAAGTAACCGGAAGCAGATATATTGGAGGCAGCATGGAAGGAACCCAATCGCGTGATGGCGTTTTGCCCCCCAAATCGGCGAGAAATGCGATACACAAAACAAATCGCGTGACGCCGCGGAGACCATCCACCAAGAAGAAGCAGAAAGTAGATGGAAAACAAGAAGATGGAGCGGAGTAGTACTACTACTAGTTACCAGTAACGCACTAGACACCAAAACCCGCCCCCCTCCAAAGAACCCTCCAGAATCCACAGGAAAACAAAATCAGCGAAGAGAGAAACGGGAGCGGAGAGATTCAGAACAAGAACAGAGGAGGGATGGAGAGCGTACGAGATCAACGGACTCCTTGAGCACGGCGTCCAAGTTGGACGCCTTCTCGTCCATGGCGCTCGCTCGCGGACTGATTTCTCTCTCTGCGCTGCGCTGGACAGGGGTGGGGGGGAGAGGTTGAGCACTTGAGCCCGGAGTCCGGACTGCTGTCACCGGAGCAAAGCAGAGCAGGGGTTCAGTTTGGGGGGCGACACACGGCTATATACCAGCGGAAAAGGGAGAAAGGAAAATTTTCAAGAGTGGTGGAAAGGAAATTTTAACGTGGGGGTATTTTGGGGAGTGGGTTTGTGCCAATCGTGTGCCACCCCATGCGTCAGTTGGTCCGTGCACCTCGGCGTGGCATTTAGCTTCTTTCGATTTCTGGTTTGTCAAAGGAGTATAATGTAACAAAAGAATTGCAGGACCGCCGTTAACCCGGCAGTTTGATTTTGGTGTTAAACCTAAATAAATTAAATAAAACCATGCAACGGGTGCTTCACCACAAATAAAATTTTACCTCTGCCATTCTTCGCTCCCTTCCCCTTCCTCTCGTAGTAAGGCAAAAGGGAGGCGACCAACTTTTCCCCACCGACAGCCAGGGAGGCCGCGGGATCTCTTCCTCCCCTCTTGCCGCTCCGGCGGTGGGAGGGGGGAGAGCCCCGGTTCTCTTTTGGCTTGTAGATAGGTGTAGGGCTAGGTTTCCTTGGGGCGCCGTGATGGTGGTGGAGGCGGCGCCGCGTCGAGGTCTGTGTGCTACTGCTCGATTCCCACCCCGGCGAATCCTTTTGCGGTGGAGCCGGCGAGCTGGAGGCGACGTCTTCTCTTTGGTTAGTTTTGGCCGGCGAGATCTGTGTGCAGGGGCTGGGTCGGCGAGGCGGCGGCGGCGACCTAGCCGGTGCGTTTTGTTCTCTGGGTCCGCCTCCGTCTCGGCGGTGTTTCCTCCAGCGCAGCTCGAGGGCCCGGGAGATTGTGTAGGAGTGAATCGGCCGGCGGCTGCTGTCTTTTCCGGCAGCAACGACGGCGACCTGCAGGATGCGGTGGATTTGGAGCAAGGTTTGTGGAAGGTGGTGGGCAGATCTGACCTTCCCGTCCGACTTCGTCAGTTGGAGCTGGCGGATCTGCAGTCCGTCGAGCATGGGGATGACCCCGGCCGACATTCCCCAAGGTCTCGGCTCCGTCGTTCAACGACGGGTCGCAAAATCGGCTCACAACGCTGTATCAGCTATGGTGCTTCGACGGATTCTGGTTTGTTGGCTGCTCGTCTTCTCCTTCTCCGGCGGTGTTGCGGCAGCGTCGGCCATGGCAAGCGAGCGATGGAGTTGATGTGTGCAAGGACCTCCAAGGACTGTTATTTTTTTGTTTTTTTTGCGAGGGGTCTTTGTGCAATGTTCCGAGGACACCTGTGTCTCTGGGTCATTCCAGTGTGTGCTACGTGACGTGTGTGTAGGTCCTTTGCCTGTAACTTGTTTGTGATATGAACACGTGGTACTCCTTCAAAAAAAAAAATTCCCAAAGCGGGAAAGAGGGGTTTCTTTTCAAAAATCCACTTCAAAATTGGTGCTTCAGAAACACGAGCCGGCTACAAGAGGGGCCAAGAACATGGCAACAATGGCTTCGTGTGGCTTTTCCAGTAAGAATGGTCATTCCGTCCATGGGATTCAAGATCACGAATGGACGAAACTAAATCTGTTTTCATGAAATAACAACTAGAATAATAACACAATAAAAATGGCCAATTTGGTTCCGTGTTTGGATTCGGTTTTGAGCTCCACCATTGCGTGTGGCCACCATAGCATCTTGATTCTTGCCTTGGTTGCAAGGGCATCTGCAGCGGGCAGATTCAAATGGTTCTCGGTTGTTCGAAACGGTCCGTGTGGATGGTTGGACAGCCCGCGCAACGCTCTAGCGAGCGACGCAAATAGACGGACTCGCACGGACCGATCCATCTGCTTTTCAAATTTGGGACAACGATACATTGGGCTGGACAATTCACGCGCCCTCCCTTGTCCTCCCTAGAAGACCACGACAGGGTGGCGGCCACGACAGGGCTAGATGAGCGTTGTCCCGGCTAGGTGGTCCGCGCGCGGGGTCGTCGGATATGTCCGATCAAGGTATCGACCTCAACCGCACTCCCACAGTCGGGCAATCATCGCCGATAGGGCCGAAGAAGCAACGGCGAATCTCCGCCGCCGACATGCCGCCACCAGCCAACATGTTCGACGGAATGACAGGCGAGCTCCCGCCGGGGACCAAGATGGTAAAGCTCTTGCCCATCTCTTGTAATTGTTTCCCATTGCTATTTGGTCCTGGCGGCTTGTCACGGCCACTATGCACGCAAGAATGTGAGGACACGAATGGCAAGGCCATCATGCAGGACATGATCTACAAGGGCGCCAACGAGGAAGAAGGCGACTACACTGAGTATGACGACATTCAGTATGAGGATGTTCACGAGGGCTACTCCATTGACGAGCAACCATTGTTTGCCAATGACGGCTACACACAAGGCATGGGCGACATCCTCGTCACCCAAGACATGGCCAGAGAAATCACCTAGGCCATCGAGGCCACACTGGCCGCGTCACTTGCCGCCACGCTTGCCGTTGGCAAGAAGGTCAGCCAAAGGACAGAGAGCTACACTGTCGAAGAGGACATGATGTTATGCTTCGCTTGGATTGAGATTCCCCATTATCCACTTTACGGTGCCGAGCAAAAGGGTAATGCTTGTTGGATCCGCTTGGGCAAGTACTTCCATGATCATAGGTTGTTGGTGGAAAAAACCTTCTATAGCAAACACAAGGATCTCTCTCTTGCAAAGAGGTGGAGCTTAATCCATGCCGAGTGTAACCGGTTTCAAGGCTCATACGAGACGGTTACCGAAAGGAAAATAAGCGGTGTCTCGTCTATTGACATACCTCTTCCCCTCTTCTCAATGTTTGTAGCACATATGAGAGAATATAGCGTCGTTTGTTGCCAGTGTGTGTAGGTTTTTTATGCTTTGGAGCACTATAGGTCCACCTACGACAACAAGGGCTTCACAATGGGCCATTGTTGGATGTTACTCAAGGACATCAAGAAGTGGGAAACAAGCTACACCCTTTGGAAGAAACTCCAAATGGAGAAGAAGAAGGGCAATGGCAGTTCATCAACGGATGGTACCATTGATCTTGGATATAATGGTCAAAGCCTAGGCGCCGACGCAACCGAAGAGGCAGGCAGTGGTGGACGTGTCAAACAGTCGGCTGGCCACAAGGAAACCAAGACCGAGATGCACCGTCAAACTTCCCCAATGGTGTTCCAAGAGACCTTGAGGGAGTTGATGGTCAATAAGGAAGAGTTCATCGCCGAGAGGGAAGAGAGGCGGTGCAAAGAGAAAGAGGCGACCGCAAAGAGCTTTGTTGATCTTCAAGTGGGAGCTCTTGAGGTGGAAGAGGCCCTTGCTAAGTCTAAGATCGTTGAGGCCAAGGCAAGGCTCATGGATGCCGATGCCAAGTTCAAGGTGTTGGAGGCCGAAGCAAAGATCATGCCCGAGAATCGGATCATGCTCACGGACTTGGCCACCATCATTGATCTCGTGCAAAGGGCTTGGATCGAGAAGAGGCACAAGATGATCCCTGCTCGCGAAGATTGAAGGGTATTTATTGGATATGCCCGAGAGGCAATAATAAAATAGTTATTATTATATCTTAGTGTTCATGATAAATGTTTACACTCCATGCTATAATTGTATTAACCGGAAACATTGATACATGTGTGTTGTGTAAACAACCAGAGTCCCTAGTAAGCCTCTCGTTTAACTAGCTTGTTGATTAATAGATGATCATGGTTTCCTGATCATGAACATAGGATGTTATTAATAACAATATCATATCATTAGGTGAATGATGTGATGGACACACCCATAGTAAGCATAGCATGAGATCAACTCATTAAGTTCAACTTGTTATAAGCTTTCGATACATAGTTACCTAGTCCTTTGACCATGAGATCATGTAAATCACTTACACCGGAAGGATGCTTTGATTACATCAAACGTCATTGCGTAAATGGGTGGTTATAAAGATGTGATTAAGTATTCAGAAAGTGTGAGCTGAGGCATATGGATCAAGAGTGGGATTTGTCCATCCCGATGATGGATAGATATACTCAGGGCCCTCTCGGTGGAATGTCGTCTGATTAGCTTGCAAGCATGTGACTAGGTCACAAGAGATGACATACCACGGTATGAGTAAAGAGTACTTGTCGGTAACAAGGTTGAACTAGGTATGGAGATACCGATGATCGAACCTCGGACAAGTATATCGCGTGACAAAGGGAATCAGTATTTTATGTGAATGGTTCTTTCGATCACGAAGTAATCGTTGAATATGTGGGAGCTATTATGGATCTCCAGGACCCGCTATTAGTTATTGATCGAAGAGGAGTCTCGATCATGTCCGCATAGTTCTCGAACCGTAGGGTGACACACTTAAGGTTTGATGTCGTTTATGTAGATATCGAATATGGAATGGAGCTCGAATGTTGTTCGGAGTCTCGAATGGGATCCGAGACATCACGAGGAGGTTCGGAATGATCCGAAGAATAAGATTCATATATGGGAAGTCATTTTCCGGGGTTCGGAAAAAATCCGGTGTTTTGACCGGAGCTTCTAGAAGGTTTTGGAAGGACCGGAATAGTCCGGAATATTATGGAAGGTTCCGGAAGTGTCCGGGACGACCCGGGATGTCTAAGGAAGTCCGGAGGGTTCTATAATAGGTGCAACCACGTTGCCTTAAAGGAAAATAAGTCTTTCCTTAATGCAATTTCGGAATTGGCAAAAGAGTTCGAGAAGGAGTAGGTTTTCGGAACCGGAAACCTATCGGAACTCAGTCAAACTTGGGGGCAGGTTTATGGATGACCCAAGGGGATTGGCCACCTATTTAAAGGTACCAAGGGGCACCCCAAAGGCACCTCAAGACGCAGCCTTAGCTCCCCAAGTCGCAGCACCACCCTGCACCCAAACCCTAGCCGCCCTCTCCTCCCTCCTCTTATTTCTCTCACATTGCTTACGGTGAAGCCCTGCCGGAGATCTCCACCACCACTGTCACCACGCCGTCATGCTGGCGGGATTCCGAGGAGGATCTACTACATCCGCTGCCCGCTAGAATGGGGAGAAGGACGCCGTCATCGACACCGTATGTGTGACCGAGTGCGGAGGTGCTACCCGATTGTGGCACCGTCAAGATGTTCTACGCGCTTTTGCAAGCGTCAAGTGATTGACTACATCAACAACGATATCTAATCTCGTAGGCTTTGGAATCTTCGAGGGTTAGTCTCATGTTCTTCATCCCGTTGCTACCATCTACTAGATTAGATCTTGGCTTGTTATTCGTTCTTGCAGTAGGAATTTTTTTTCTATGCTACGAATCCCATCAGTGGTATCAGAGCCGTGTCTATGCATAGATTGGTTGCATGAGTAGAACACAATGGTTTTGTGGGCATTGATGCTTTTGTTGTCTCTTGTTATATGTACTTTGCATCTTGCGGTATGGTGGGATGAAGCGGCCCGGGCTAACTTACATGACCGCGTTCATGGGACTTGCTCCACGCTCGACATGCAACTTGTATTGCATAAGTGGCTTTGCGGGTGTCTGTCTCTCTCACCATAGTTATGATTCAGTTTACTATTTCAATTGACAACACTAGTATCAACGTTGTGGTTCATGTTCGTAGGTAGATTGGATCTTACTCGAAAATCCTAAACCACGTAAAATATGCAAACCAAATTAGAGGCGTCTAACTTGTTTTTGCAGGGTTTGGTGATGTGATAATGAATATGTATGAGATGATCATTATTGTATTGTGACAACCGGCAGGAGCCTTATGGTTGTCTTTATATTTCATGTAGTAGTATTATTTCAAAGTAGTTGTAATAGTTGCTACATATGGTGAACAACCATGAAGACGGCGCCATGGACCTTGATGCACCGCCGATGATGATGGAGATCATGCCCGTGCTTTGGAGATGAAGATCAAAGGCACGAGATAAAAGGGTCATATCATATCGCATTATTAATTGCATGTGATGTTAATCCTTTATGCATCTTATCTTGCTTAGACCGCGATGGTAGAATTATAAGATGATCCCTCACATTAATATCAAGATAATAAAGTGTTCTCCCCTCGTATGCATCGTCTCTACAGTTCGTCGTTTTGAAGCATCTCGTGATGATCGGATGTGATAGATTCTACGTTCACATACAACAGGTGTAAGTCATGTTGCACATGCGGAAATACTTAGGTTTGCTTGACGAGCCTAGCATGTACAGACATGGCCTCGGAACACAGGAAATCGAAATGTTGAACACGAGTCATATGGATGATATGATCAACATGTTGATGTTCACCATTGAACCTATATCATCTCACGTGATGATCGGTTTTGGTGTAGTGGATATGGATTGTGTGCCACTAAACAACTATGAGGGATGTTGTATTAAGTGGGAGTTCATTATTAATTAGATTAAAACATGAACTAATTATCATGAACATAGTCTGAATAGTATTTTGAATTAAATTTGTAGAATTGGCATCCGTTATCTACCATGCGCTAGTCTTGTAATTGAGATAGAAATACTATTAAGTCTGACAAGAAACTTTACGGACTGGTACCGTATTGTTAAAGAATCAAGAAATGATTAAATCCTATTGCAAACTTTTAGTAAACCTCACATTGATTCAAAGAGCAATGGTTTCAATTAGTACCTAAAATCATCTTGTCTCCATGAAACTTGAAGTTCAAATCCGTTTGAAAAGTGAGCTGGAAATTTTGTTTTCAGAAATAAGCAAGGTATGAGATATATGTGATATCTAAGACCTTATTGCAAGATAATATAATATAATCTAGTGAGACTATATAAACTCATAAGTTCTATGGGAATGTACGAAGGTTGAAGACGCCAGGCATCCCAATCCTCCAACTAGTTGGGCACTAACGATATTCGCATATCCATGAAGTGGTCGTCCTTAGTATGCACCGTTGCTAAGACTCATCGTTTCGAAGCATCACGTGATGATCGGGTGTTATAGATTCTACGTGTGCATACAATGGGTGCAAGCCAGATTTGCACATACGAGTATTAAGGTTAAACTTTACGAGCCTAGCATGTACAAATATGGTTTCGGAAATTTGTCATGATTTGATGGATAAAAATTATGAGTGAAATTGTTCATCACATTAAAAGGTTACTAATAGTGAAATCTGGAACACTTGTCATGTGACGATCAACTTCAAGGTAAGAACCTCAAGATTATTAGTATTTGACCAATGGACCCAGAAGTTATTGAAAGTGAAGTGTTTTCTGATTATGAGGAAAGCTAAAAGAGAAACTACAAAAGATTTTGGCAGAAGGAAAGAAAAGACTAGAAAGTCTAGCTTAGGTGTATATAGATGATATACATGTTATGAATGTATTCCTTGTTTGGTCACACAATGAAATTCTTGGGTATAAGTACCATATTGGTTGGTATGAGATGTCATACAACACAACGAAATACAAGAATACAATGGCCTAAGTGACTGATAAGAAATATGGTAATAATGCACGTCTGGACAAAATAAAGTGTTATTATGTTTGTCATTGACATTCTACCTAGCCCTTCAGATTTATAATAAAGAACTTCATAATTGTTATTTTGTTCTGGTCAAATGAAAACAATGAGTTGTTCAAATTATGACAGTATTCCATGTACGATGGATAAGTTATTATAAATCTTTATGGTGAAACACACATGCATAACACTGACGCTAAAAAGCCATAAGGCAAATGATGTGAATTCCACTTATTAGTGGAACCACCATTTAGGTCAAGTTAGAAAGGAACGCATGAATGAACTCCATGCAAATGGATTTTTGGAGTCATTTGATTTTTGAATTTTTTGGCGCTTGCAAATCTCTTCTAAAGAGAATGACTGAAATACCGTTCATAGGCCAAGTGTTGAACGGGCAACTAACTTACTGGAAACATACATGATGATGTATGTGGTTCACTGGGCATAGTTGTCTACGGGAGATTCTTCTACTTCATGAAAACATCCAACAATGAATTAAGTACATATATGTGGATATATTTATTCGATAAGGAAGAAGTTTGAAACATTTGAATGGATTCAAATAAATTTCAGCATGAAGTGGAAATCATCGTAATAGAAAATTCAAATATCTATGATTGGATCATGGTGGAAATATTTGAATTACGATATTTAGCGAACATCTAAGAGAGTTATGAAATTGTTCTACAACTCACGTTTCTTGGAGTATCATAGTGATGATGGAGTATCCGAGAGACGTATGATACGTCTCCGACGTATCGATAATTTCTTATGTTCCATGCCACATTATTGATGTTATCTACATGTTTTATGCACACTTTATGTCATATTCGTGCATTTTCTGGAACTAACCTATTAATAAGATGCCGAAGTGCCGATTCTTTGTTTTCTGCTGTTTTTGGTTTCAGAAATCCTAGTAACGAAATATTCTCGGAATTGGACGAAATCAACGCCCAGGGTCCTATTTTGCCACGAAGCTTCCAGAAGACCGAAGAGAAGACGAAGTGGGGCCACGAGGTGGCGACACCATAGGGCGGCGCGGCCCAAGCCCTGGCCGTGCCGGCCTATGGTGTGGGCCCCTCGTGCCGCCTCCTGACCTGCCCTTCTGCCTACTTAAAGCCTCCGTCGTGAAACCCCCAGTACCGAGAGCCACGATACGGAAAACCTTCCAGAGATGCCGCCGCCGCCAATCCCATCTCGGGGGATTCAGGAGATCGCCTCCGACACCCTGCCGGAGAGGGGATTCATCTCCCGGAGGACTCTACGCCGCCATGGTCGCCTCCGGAGTGATGAGTGAGTAGTCTACCCCTGGACTACGGGTCCATAGCAGTAGCTAGATGGTTGTCTTCTCCCCATTGTGCTTCATTGTCGGATCTTGTGAGCTGCCTAACATGATCAAGATCATCTATCTGTAATTCTATATGTTGCGTTTGTTGGGATCCGATGAATAGAGAATACTTGTTATGTTGATTATCAAAGTTATGTCTATGTGTTGTTTATGATCTTGCATGCTCTCCGTTACTCGTAGATGCTCTGGCCAAGTAGATGCTTGTAACTCCAAGAGGGAGTATTTATGCTCGATAGTGGGTTCATGTCTCCGTGAATCTGGGGAAGTGACAGAAATCTCTAAGATTATGGATGTGTTGTTGCCACTAGGGATAAAACATTAGTGCTATGTTCGAGGATATAGTCACTGATTACATTACGCGCAATACTTAATGCAATTGTCTGTTGTTAGCAACTTAATACTGGAGGGGGTTCGGATGATAACCTGAAGGTGGACTTTTTAGGCATAGATGCATGCTAGATAGCGGTCTATGTACTTTGTCGTAATGCCCAATTAAATCTCACAATACTCATCATAATATGTATGTGCATGGTCATGCCCTCTTTATTTGTCAATTGCCCAACTGTAATTTGTTCACCCAACATGCTATTTATCTTATGGGAGAGACACCTCTAGTGAACTGTGGACCCCGGTCCAATTCTCTATACTGAAATACAATCTACTGCAATACTGTTCTACTGTTTTCTGCAAACAATCACCATCCACACTATACATCTAATCCTTTGTTACAGCAAGCCGGTGAGATTGACAACCTCACTGTTTCGTTGGGGCAAAGTACTTTGGTTGTGTTGTGCAGGTTCCACGTTGGCGCCGGAATCCCTGGTGTTGCGCCGCACTACATCCCGCCGCCATCAACCTTCAACGTGCTTCTTGGCTCCTACTGGTTCGATAAACCTTGGTTTCATACTGAGGGAAAACTTGCCGCTGTACGCATCACACCTTCCTCTTGGGGTTCCCAACGGACGCGTGTTGTACGCGTATCAAGCTCTTTTTCTGGCGCCGTTGCCGGGGAGATCAAGACACGCTGCAAGGGGAGTCTCCACATCCCAATCTCTTTACTTTGTTTTGTCTTGCTTAGTTTTATTTACTAATTTGTTTGCTGCACTAAATCAAAATACAAAAAAATTAGTTGCTAGTTTTACTTTATTTGCTATCTTGTTTGCTATATCAAAAACACAAAAAAATTAGTTACTTGCATTTACTTTATCTAGTTTGCTTTATTTACTACTGCTAAAATGGCTACCCCTGAAAATACTAAGTTGTGTGACTTCACAACCACAAATAATAATGATTTCTTATGCACACCTATTGCTCCACCTGCTACTACAGCAGAATTCTTTGAAATTAAACCTGCTTTACTAAATCTTGTTATGCGAGAGCAATTTTCTGGTGTTAGTTCTGATGATGCTGCTGCCCATCTTAATAATTTTGTTGAACTATGTGAAATGCAAAAGTATAAGGATGTAGATGGTGACATTATAAAATTAAAATTGTTCCCTTTCTCATTAAGAGGAAGAGCTAAAGATTGGTTGCTATCTCTGCCTAAGAATAGTATTGATTCATGGACTAAATGCAAGGATGCTTTTATTGGTAGATATTATCCCCCTGCTAAAATTATATCTTTGAGAAGTAGCATAATGAATTTTAAACAATTAGATACTGAACATGTTGCACAAGCATGGGAAAGAATGAAATCTCTGGTTAAAAATTGCCCAACCCATGGACTGACTACTTGGATGATCATCCAAACCTTCTATGCAGGACTAAATTTTTCTTCGCGGAATTTATTGGATTCAGCTGCTGGAGGTACCTTTATGTCCATCACTCTTGGTGAAGCAACAAAGCTTCTTGATAATATGATGATCAACTACTCTGAATGGCACACGGAAAGAGCTCCACAAGGTAAGAAGGTAAATTCTGTTGAAGAAACCTCTTCCTTGAGTGATAAGATTGATGCTATTATGTCTATGCTTGTGAATGATAGGACTAATGTTGATCCTAATAATGTTCCGTTAGCTTCATTGGTTGCTCAAGAAGAACATGTTGATGTAAACTTCATTAAAAATAATAATTTCAACAACAATGCTTATCGGAACAATTCTAGTAATAACTATAGGCCATATCCTTATAATAATGGTAACAGTTATGCTAATTCTTATGGGAATTCTTACAACAATAATAGGAGTTCACCCCCTGGACTTGAAGCCATGCTTAAAGAATTTATTAGTACACAAACTGCTTTTAACAAATTTGTTGAAGAAAAGCTTGGGAAAATCGATATACTTGCTTCTAAAGTCGATAGTCTTGCTGCTGATGTAGATCTTTTGAAATCGAAAGTTATGCCTAATAGGGATATTGAAAATAAAATTGTTACTACAGCAAATGCCATCCAAGTTAGAATTAATGAGAATATAAGATTAATGGCTGAACTGCGTGCTAGGTGGGATAGAGAAGAAAATGAAAAACTAGCTAAAGAGAAGAATGTAGCTAAAGTTTGGACTATTACCACCACTTGTAATGCTAATGCTACACATGTTGCTGCACCCCCTACTATTAATGGTAAATTAATTGGTGTTGGCAATGTTTCCACTTCTAATGCAAAGCGCGAGAAACTGCCTGAAACTGCTAAAACTGCTGAAACTGCCTGTGATAAAGCTGCTGAATTTTTTTTCAACATTGGGGATGATGATCCCATTGCTTTAGATTATAATGGTTTTAATTTTGATGATTGCCACATCTCTGAAGTTATAAAGTTCTTGCAAAAACTTGCTAAAAGTCCTAATGCTAGTGCTATAAATTTGGCTTTCACGCAACATATTACAAATGCTCTCATAAAAGCTAGAGAAGAGAAACTAGAGCGCGAAGCCTCTATTCCTAGAAAGCTAGAGGATGGTTGGGATCCCATCATTAAGATGAAGGTCAATGATTTTGATTGTAATGCTTTATGTGATCTTGGTGCAAGTATTTCTGTTATGCCTAAGAAAATTTATAATATGCTTGACTTGCCACCGCTGAAAAATTGTTATTTGGATGTTAATCTTGCTGATCATTCTACAAAGAAACCTTTGGGGAAAGTTGATAATGTTCACATTACCGTTAACAATAACCTTGTGCCCGTTGATTTTATTTTCTTGGATATTGAATGCAATGCATCTTGTCCCATTATATTGGGAAGACCTTTTCTTCGAACTGTTGGTGCTATCATTGATATGAAGGAAGGTAATATAAAATATCAATTTCCTCTCAAGAAAGGTATGGAACACTTCCCTAGAAAGAGAATGAAGTTACCTTTTGATTCTATTATTAGAACAAATTATGATGTTGACACTTCGTCTCTTGATAATACTTGATACACACTTTCTGCGCCTAGCTGAAAGGCGTTAAAGAAAAGCGCTTATGGGAGACAACCCATGATTTTTACTACAGTACTTTGTTTTTATTTTGTGTCTTGGAAGTTGTTTACTACTTTAGCAACCTCTCCTTATCTTAGTTTAGTGTTTTGTTGTGCCAAGTAAAGTCGTTGATAGAAAAGTTCATACTAGATTTGGATTACTGCGCAGAAACAGTTTTCTTTGCTGTCACGAATCTGGGCTGTTTTCTCTGTAGGTAACTCAGAAAATTATGCCAATTTACGTGAGTGATCCTCAGATATGTACGCAACTTTCATTAAATTTGAGCATTTTCATTTGAGCAAGTCTGGTGCCTCGATAAAATTCGTCAATACGAACTGTTCTGTTTTGACAGATTCTGCCTTTTATTTCGCATTGCCTCTTTTGCTATGTTGGATGAATTTCTTTGATCCATTAATGTCCAGTAGCTTTATGCAATGTCCAGAAGTGTTAAGAATGATTGTGTCACCTCTGAACATGTTAATTTTTATTGTCGCTAACCCTCTAATGAGTTGTTCTAAGTTTGGTGTGGAGGAAGTTTTCAAGGATCAAGAGAGGAGTATGATGCAATATGATCAAGGAGAGTGAAAGATCTAAGCTTGGGGATGCCCCGGTGGTTCACCCCTGCATATTCTAAGAAGACTCAAGTGTCTAAGCTTGGGGATGCCCAAGGCATCCCCTTCTTCATCGACAACATTATCAGGTTCCTCCCCTGAAACTATATTTTTATTCCATCACATCTTATGTGCCTTGCTTGGAGCGTCGGTTTGTTTTTGTTTTTTTTGTTTTGTTTGAATAAAATGGATCCTAGCATTCACTTTGTGGGAGAGAGACACGCTCCGCTGTAGCATATGGACAAGTATGTCCTTAGTTTCTACTCATAGTATTCATGGCGAAGTTTCTTCTTCGTTAAATTGTTATATGGTTGGAATTGGAAAATGATACATGTAGTAATTGCTATAATGTCTTGGGTAATGTGATACTTGGCAATTGTTGTGCTCATGTTTAAGCTCTTGCATCATATACTTTGCACCCATTAATGAAGAAATACATAGAGCGTGCTAAAATTTGGTTTGCATATTTGGTTTCTCTAAGGTCTAGATAATTTCTAGTATTGAGTTTGAACAACAAGGAAGACGGTGTAGAGTCTTATAAGTTTACAATATGTCTTTTATGTGAGTTTTGCTGCACCGTTCATCCTTGTGTTTGTTTCAAATAAGCCTTACTAGCCTAAACCTTGTATCGAGAGGAATTACCTCTCATGCATCCAAAATACTTGAGCCAACCACTATGCCATTTGTGTCCACCATACCTACCTACTACATGGTATTTTCCGCCATTCCAAAGTAAATTGCTTGAGTGCTACCTTTAAAATTCCATCATTCACCTTTGCAATATATAGCTCATGGGACAAATAGCTTAAAAACTATTGTGGTATTGAATATGTACTTATGCACTTTATCTCTTATTAAGTTGCTTGTTGTGCGATAACCATGTTCACTGGGGACGCCATCAACTACTCTTGGTTGAATTTCATGTGAGTTGCTATGCATGTTCGTCTTGTCTGAAGTAAGAGCGATCTACCACCTTATGGTTAAGCATGCATATTGTTAGAGAAGAACATTGGGCCGCTAACTAAAGCCATGATCCATGGTGGAAGTTTCAGTTTTGGACATATATCCTCAATCTCATATGAGAAAATTATTAATTGTTGTTACATGCTTATGCATAAAAGAGGAGTCCATTATCTGTTGTCTATGTTGTCCCGGTATGGATGTCTAAGTTGAGAATAATCAATAGCGAGAAATCCAATGCGAGCTTTCTCCTTAGACCTTTGTACAGGCGGCATAGAGGTACCCCTTTGTGACACTTGGTTAAAACATGTGCATTGTGATGATCCGGTAGTCCAAGCTAATTAGGACAAGGTGCGGGCACTATTAGTATACTATGCATGAGGCTTGCAACTTGTAAGATATAATTTACATGATACATATGCTTTATTACTACCGTTGACAAAATTGTTTCATGTTTTCAAAATCAAAGCTCTAGCACAAATATAGCAATCGATGCTTTTCCTCTATGGAGGACCATTCTTTTACTTTCATTGTTGAGTCAGTTCACCTATTTCTCTCCACCTCAAGAAGCAAACACTTGTGTGAACTGTGCATTGATTCCTACATATTTGCATATTGCACTTATTATATTACTCTATGTTGACAATATCCATGAGATATACATGTTACAAGTTGAAAGCAACCGCTGAAACTTAATCTTCCTTTGTGTTGCTTCAATGCCTTTACTTTGAATTATTGCTTTATGAGTTAACTCTTATGCAAGACTTATTGATGCTTGTCTTGAAGTACTATTCATGAAAAGTCTTTGCTATATGATTCACTTGTTTACTCATGTCATATACATTGTTTTGATCGCTGCATTCACTACATATGCTTTACAAATAGTATGATCAAGGTTATGATGGCATGTCACTCCAGAAATTATCTTTGTTATCGTTTTACCTGCTCGGGACGAGCAGAACTAAGCTTGGGGATGCTGATACGTCTTCGACGTATCGATAATTTCTTATGTTCCATGCCACCTTATTGATGTTATCTACATGTTTTATGCACACTTTATGTCATATTCGTGCATTTTCTGGAACTAACCTATTAACAAGATGCCGAAGTGCCAGTTGCTGTTTTCTGATGTTTTTGGTTTCAGAAATCCTAGTAACGAAATATTCTCGGAATTGGACGAAATCAACGCCCAGGGTCCTATTTTGCCACGAAGCTTCCAGAAGACCGAAGAGAAGACGAAGTGGGGCCACGAGGTGGCGACACCATAGGGCGGCGCGGCCCAAGCCCTGGCCGCGCCGGCCTATGGTGTGGGCCCCTCGTGCCGCCTCCTGACCTGCCCTTCCGCCTACTTAAAGCCTCCGTCGCGAAACCCCCAGTACCGAGAGCCACGATACGGAAAACCTTCCAGAGACGCCGCCGCCGCCAATCCCATCTCGGGGGATTCAGGAGATCGCCTCCGGCACCCTGCCGGAGAGGGGATTCATCTCCCGGAGGACTCTACGCCGCCATGGTCGCCTCCGGAGTGATGAGTGAGTAGTGTACCCCTGGACTATGGGTCCATAGCAGTAGCTAGATGGTTGTCTTCTCCCCATTGTGCTTCATTGTCGGATCTTGTGAGCTGCCTAACATGATCAAGATCATCTATCTGTAATTCTATATGTTGCGTTTGTTGGGATCCGATGAATAGAGAATACTTGTTATGTTGATTATCAAAGTTATGTCTATGTGTTGTTTATGATCTTGCATGCTCTCCGTTACTCGTAGATGCTCTGGCCAAGTAGATGCTTGTAACTCCAAGAGGGAGTATTTATGCTCGATAGTGGGTTCATGTCTCCGTGAATCTGGGGAAGTGACAGAAATCTCTAAGATTATGGATGTGCTGTTGCCACTAGGGATAAAACATTAGTGCTATGTTCGAGGATATAGTCACTGATTACATTACGCGCAATACTTAATGCAATTGTCTGTTGTTAGCAACTTAATACTGGAGGGGGTTCGGATGATAACCTGAAGGTGGACTTTTTAGGCATAGATGCATGCTGGATAGCGGTCTATGTACTTTGTCGTAATGCCCAATTAAATCTCACAATACTCATCATAATATGTATGTCCATGGTCATGCCCTCTTTATTTGTCAATTGCCCAACTGTAATTTGTTCACCCAACATGCTGTTTATCTTATGGGAGAGACACCTCTAGTGAACTGTGGACCCCGGTCCAATTCTCTATACTAAAATACAATCTACTGCAATACTGTTCTACTGTTTTCTGCAAACAATCATCATCCACACTATACATCTAATCCTTTGTTACAGCAAGCCGGTGAGATTGACAACCTCACTGTTTCGTTGGGGCAAAGTACTTTGGTTGTGTTGTGCAGGTTCCACGTTGGCGCCGGAATCCCTGGTGTTGCGCCGCACTACATCCCGCCGCCATCAACCTTCAACGTGCTTCTTGGCTCCTACTGGTTCGATAAACCTTGGTTTCATACTGAGGGAAAACTTGCCGCTGTATGCATCACACCTTCCTCTTGGGGTTCCCAACGGACGCGTGTTGTACGCGTATCAACGTATCCAAACCTTGTTGGATTAATGATGATTTAAAATAAAATGACGCCATTATATTTTTGTGGATTATGCTTTAGAGACTACCGCTTTTACACTAAATAGAGCGTCATCATAAATCCGTTGAAATTACACCATATGAGTTATGGCATGGGTATAAACCCTAATAGTCCTTTCTTAAATTTTGGTATGCATAGCATAAGTAAATGAGTTTACAACCAAAATCGGATGAATGTCTTTGCTGGTTATCCCAGAGAACAAATTGGGAATTCTTTCCACTATGAAGTCAAAGACAAAAGTGTTTGTCGATGTTTCTTATTTCCAAGAAATTATTTCTAGCGGAGTATTTTAGTGGGAGGACAATAGAACTTGATAAGGTTGATGAATCTGAGCATGATGATCAGAGTAGCGCAGCATCAAAAATGGTTCTGGAAGCGTCCACGATGATCATGGCTCCCATGTCTAAAAAGTGTTATAGTCATGGAGATCGAAGTACCTATTGAATCTTGTAGGTATGGTTTACTTTGTGAGCAAATAAATGATTTGTGAACAAAGTATTGATTTTGAACAATGATAAACCAACTACATACAAAGAATCTATGATGGGCACTGACTCCGTTAAAATGGCTATGCGCCATGAAATCCAAGATAGGTGAATACTTTTTGAAAGTAAATGGATCTATAAAATTGATGGACTTTGATGGAATATCCTTGAAGAAGCTGGACTTGTTGAAAAGTTGTTTACGACAAAGTTCAAAGAGTTGACTACGATAAGATTAGATCTTCCGTAGCGATTCTTATAGTCTATGTGAATTATTCTAGTAATCACTACATATTTCTTTTATGAGATATGCTAGTAGGATGGCAAAATACATTACTTAACAAAAGTGTGTATTAAAGGTGTATACAAGATACAACTAAGAGTTTTGCTAGTCCGTAGAATACTAAAAAGGTGTACAAACTTCACTGGATGAAGTGAGTATCACGGAGTTGGAATCTTCACCGGATGAAATGATCAAAGAGTTATGATTTCATCAGAAACGATGAAGAAGCTTGCATTTGCAAAAAGTTAAGTGGGAGCGTTGAGATATATTTATAATACTTTATGTAGATGACATATCGTTGATTATAAATAATGTAATCATGTACTTGATATGATTAGAAGGTTTCATTGAAAATCAACTTCAATGAAAGGATATGGACTGAAACATATTTAGCGTCAAGATCTATGAAGATATATTGAAACACATAATAAGTTTAAGTCAAAGTACATAGAATGAATATTGAAGTAGTGCAATATAAAAATATTAAGAAGGTGTTCTTTTCATGTGAAGGTTTAACAAGACTTGAGTGTATCTGACACTCAATCAGTAAAAACACATGAGTGATTTTAGATAACGAATAATATGTACACAATCAGATGTCCTGTGCTCTAAATACTTAGGAGCATATACCAGAATGATTCATGTGATGATCATTGGACAACAGTAAGAATATCCCTGAGTGCTTTAGAAGAACCAAGGATATTAGTTTTGTAAGGGGTAATGACAAACAAATCGTTGTAAGGTGTTGCACCAATATTAGTTTGGTCACATATAAAATCTCAATTAGGCTAAGTGTTGATTAAAAGGTAGCACAATGAGCTAGAAGAAGTCTATGCTAGATTTAGATAAGTTCTAAATATTGTGATGGATTCTACAAACAAAGGCAGAGTATGTCATTGTTTTGACAATGACTGATGAGTTTTAAGTCGAGGAGTTCTTTGAGAACTTGGTGTAGTTCTGATAGTGTCAGAACTTTGAAGCTATATTGTGTGTGACAATATTAGTGACATATTTCAGACCGCGGAATTAAGGTTCCACCAGAAGACTGAACATATATGTTAATGACGACTCATTTGGAAAATGAGTGATGCGTTCAGACGCAAATGAATTGCAAAATACATACGTTTCTGAGCGTGTCAGATCCGTTGACTGAAACCTCTCTCGTGAGCAAAACATGATAAGCACCAGAAGGCCAAGGTGTTGTTTCTTTACAAATGTAAACTAGATTATTGACTCTAGTGCAAGTGGGAGACTATTGGAGATATGCCGGAGAGGCAATAATAAAATAGTTATTGTTATATCTTAGTGTTCATGATAAATGTTTACACTCCATGCTATAATTGTATTAACCGGAAAAATTGATACATGTGTGTTGTGTAAACAACCAGAGTCCCTAGTAAGCCTCTAATTTAACTAGCTTGTTGATTAATAGATGATCATGGTTTCCTGGTCATGAACATAGGATGTTATTAATAACAAGATCATATCATTAGGTGAATGATGTGATGGACACACCCATAGTAAGCATAGCATGAGATCAAGTCATTAAGTTCAACTTGTTATAAGCTTTCGATACATAGTTACCTAGTCCTTCGACCATGAGATCATGTAAATCACTTACACCGTAAGGATGCTTTGATTACATCAAACACCATTGCGTAAATGGGTGGTTATAAAGATGAGATTAAGTTTTCGGAAAGTGTGAGCTGAGGCATATGGATCAAGAGTGGGATTTGTCCATCCCGATGATGGATAGATATACTCTGGGCCCTCTCGGTGGAATGTCGTCTGATTAACTTGCAAGCTGATACGTCCAAAACGTATCTACTTTCCCGAACACTTTTGCTATTGTTTTGCCTCTAATTTGTGTATTTTGGATGCAACTAACACGGACTAACGCTGTTTTCAGCAGAACTGCTCTGGTGTCACGTTTTTGTGCAGAAATACAACATTCAGGAAAATCCTCGGAATTTATGCAGAAGGCCCTATTTTCCCAGAAAACTGACGGAGCCAGAAGGACAAGTCAGGTGGAGGCCCGAGGGCCCCACACCATAAGGCGGCGCGGCCCAGGGGGGCCCGCGCGGCCCTGTGGTGTGGCCCCCTCGGCCGGCCTCCGACGCCCTCCTTCGGACTATATATTGCCTTCGACCTAAAAACGCACGGGGAGAAGTCGAAGTCGCCAGAAAGCCTCCAGAACGCCGCCACATCGCGAAACTCCGTCTCGGGAGCCAGAAGTCTCCGTTCTGGCACTCCGCCGGGACGGGGAATTGGAGGAGATCATCGCCATCATCACCACCGACGCCTCTCCATCAACCAGCCATGTTTCCCCCATCCATGTGTGAGTAATTCCCCCGCTGTAGGCCGAAGGGGATGGTAGGGATTGGATGAGATTGGTCATGTAATAGCATAAGATTGTTAGGGCATAGTGCCTAGTGTCCGTAATTGGTACTTTGATGATATTGTTGCAACTTGCTATGCTTAATGCTTGTCACTAGGGCCCGAGTGCCATGATCTCAGATCTGAACATGTTATTGTTTCATCAAGATATTCATTGTTTATGGTCTTACCTGCAAGTTGTATACACATGTCGCTGTCCGGAACCAATGGCCCCGAAGTGACAAGAATCGGGACAACCGGAGGGGATGGTAGTGATGTGAGGATCACATGTGTTCACGGAGTGTTAATGCTTTGCTCCGGTACTCTATTAAAAGGAGTACCTTAATATCCAGTAGATTCCCTTGAGGCCCGGCTGCCACCGGCTGGTAGGACAAAAGATGTTGTGCAAGTTTCTCATTGCGAGCACGTACGACTATAATTGGAACACATGCCTATTGATTGCTTTGTACTTGGACACCATTTTTTTATTATCTGCAAATGCCCTACTATGATTGTTACATGAGTTTCTCTCATCCATGCAACGCCCGTCATCCGTCCCCGTGCCTACAGTATTTTAATCCTGCTGTTTACTAAAATCACTACTGCTGTCTCTGTTACTCTGCTGCTGTTATTTCATTACTCATCGCTATAAAACTGTTACTACTGATAAACTCTTGCGAGCAAGTCTGTTTCCAGGTGCAGCTGAATTGACAACTCCGCTGTTAAGGCTTCCAAGTGTTCTTTGTCTCCCCTTGTGTCGAATCAATAAATTGGGTTATACTACCCGCGAAGACTGCTGCGATCCCCTATACTTGTGGGTCATCAAGACTGTTTTCTGGCGCCGTTGCCGGGGAGCATAGCTTTATTTGGAAGTTCACTTGGATTGATATTGTTCGCTGCAAATTCTCCATAATGGGTAAAACTCGCGATCCTAAAGTCGCCATATTACCATCCACTACAAGAAAAGGTACAACTCTGAGTACCTCTGCTACTCTTGATTCACCATCTGTGATAAGTCAACTGGTTTCACCGCCATAAGCTTCGCTTGGTGGTACTTCTGCTGAATCTGAAAACTCTCATAATATTGATAATGTTTCTGCTGTGCTTGATGATAGTGGTTCACTGGGATCCTTTCTAGATGCTACAATTGCTAGGTCTAGACAAATTGAAAATGCTGAAACTCCTGATGAAAATGCCACTACACCTGTTAGTTCACCTGAACTTGATTATTCTAGTGATGATCCTGATGAAGATTATGTGGCGCTTAATGATGATTTAATTAATATATGCAATGCTACTGCTGATGCAAGAAACATTAAAAAGTTTCTTACACAATATACTGTTAGACATAAGCTATCTCCTGATCCTGAATTTGCCACATCTCCTATATGCATTAAGGATAAAGATTATGATTTTTCTCTTGATCTATCTCATATAGCTATTGTAGAGAAAGCACCCTTTTGTGGTACTGAAAAAGAAAATGCTGTAGAACACATGAATGAACTTTCTTCTATGAGTAGCCTGTTTTCTGATGATGACAAGATGCGTATTTACTTTGTCATTAAAAAATTTCCTTTCTCATTAAAGGATGATGCTAAAACTTGGTATAACAATTTGCCTCCTGGCTCTATTAAAATTCCATCTGATTTGCGTGATGTTTTCTTTCGAAAATATTTTCCTGCTAGTGCTCAACATGCTGCTTTACAGAGAATTTATAGGTTTGACCAGGGAGATGAAGAGAAATTGCCTGCGGCATGGGCAAGATTTTGTTCTCTTATCAGAGCTCGACCTGGACATGATTTAGAAAAGAATGATCTGCTTGATATATTTTATAGTGGACTAACCATTGAATCTAGAGCATATTTGGATAGTTGTGCTGGTTGTGTTTTCAGGAAAAGAACTCCAGACGAAGCTGAAGATTTATTGGCTAGAATAAGCCGGAATCATGATGATTGGAATACACCTGAACCAACTCCAACGCCAATATTGAAGAAGAGGGGTTTAATTGAATTGAATGATGAAGATATGAGGGAAGCTAAGAAGTCTCTCAAGGAGAAAGGTATTAAATCCGAAGATGTGAAGAATCTACCTCCCATAGAGGATATATGTGAGATAATTCCCCCTTCACCCATGATTGAGGTAAACTCTCTTCAACGCTTTACTAGGGAAGATATTCCGTGTTCGAAACCTCCTGCGCAATGCTTAGATGAGTTTGATAATTATATTGTTAAGCCAAAAAAATTAATATGAGAGTAGAGAATCATCTAATGGAAAATTCTCAAGCTATTAGCAATTTGCATGATATTGTGGAGAGAACCTCCAATGATGTTAAGATGCTTGTTAAACATTTTCAAATGATTCAAACTCAAATTGATCAACTCACTAAAGTGCAAAATGACTTGCTAAATAATAATTCTAAAGAGAAACATGCTTATGAAGTAACAACTAGAGGTGGTGTCTCTACCCAGGATCCTTTATATCCTGAAGGGCATCCCAAAAGAATTGAACAAGATTCTCAACGAATTGAACCTAGTGCTCCTTCTAAGAAGAAAAAGAAGAAGAAACATAGAAATGTTGTAGAATCCTCTGAACCTGTTAATGATCCTAATAGTATTTCTATTTCTGATGCTGAAACTAAAAGTGGTAATGAACATGATAATGATAATGATAAGAATGATGCTTCTGATAAAGAAGAAGTTGAAAATGAACCTGAAAAGCATGATAAAAATAAAAAGTATACTAAAGAAGATTTTATTGCTAATAAACATGGTAATGAAAGAGAACCTTGGGTGCAAAAGCAAATGCCTTTTCCTGCTAAGAAACTAAAATCAAAGGAAGAAGAACATTATAATAAATTTTGTGATTGGATGAAACCTTTATTCTTGCAAATTCCTTTGACTGATGCTATTAAATTGCCTCCTTATTCAAAGTATATGAAAGATATTGTTACTAACAAAAGGAAAATCCCCAATGAGGAGATTTCCACTATGCTTGCTAATTACTCTTTCAATGGCAAAGTGCCAAAGAAGTTGGGCGACCCAGGTATACCTACTATTCCTTGTTCTATTAAGAATAATTATGTTAAAACTGCTCTATGTGATTTGGGAGCCGGTGTTAGTGTTATGCCTTTTTCTCTTTATAAGAGGCTTTATCTAGATAAGTTGATACCTACTGATATATCTTTGCAAATGGCTGATAAATCTACTGCTATTCCTGTTGGTATATGTGAGGATGTTCCTGTTCATGTTACTAATAACTGCTTGATATTAACTGATTTTGTTGTGTTGGAAATGCCTGAAGATGATAATATGTCTATTATTCTTGGGAGACCTTTTCTTAACACCGCAGGGGCTGTTATTGATTGCAATAAAGGAAAGGTTACTTTCAATGTTGATGATAAGGAGCATACCGTCTATTTCCCCAAGAGGATTGATAAAGTATGTGGAGTCAATACTATTTCTAATGTGAGAACTATCAAAGTTGAAACTATTGATTGTCCTATATATGAGCCTAAAGAAGGTTATCAAAATCTTATGATTGGATCCATATCAATACAATTCAAGGTAACATGATTGATTTGAGGTTTATTTCTTCTTATGCTATGTAAAAATTATTCGGTGGCAAGACTTGATCAACCTTGTTAACGAATACCTTTTATATGCATAGAGGAGGTAAACAACATCTCTTTCTTCTTCCACTTGTCTTACTTGCTGTAGCACTTTTGATTTGCAAAGTTCCTTAGTTAATTAGAGATTTCAAAAATTTTCCTGGCCAGTAATAATAAACTTAATACCCAGAAATGTGCATTTTTCAAAGTTTTCAAAAATTCACAAAAATTATACCGTTGGTCCTATTTTTCGAAGAGGCACCTGGGAGCACCAGAGGATGACCTGTGGGGCTCCCCAGGGTGCCACACCACCAGCCGGCGCGGCCAAGGAGGGGGGCACGCCACCCTGTGGTGTGGGCCCCTCCTTGCCCCACTACTTCATCTCTTCCTCCCAGACTCTTCTCTCTCCCGAAAAAATCAACACCAGCTTTCTCTCACTCGCGTTTTTGCTCAAGAGCTCAGGATTTTTCGATCTCTTTGCTCAGCCCAGATTTATGTCTGAAATTTGGCACATTTGCTCTCCGGTATGTGACTACTCCGATTATCCAAGTAGAATTTTGTTTGGTTGAGTATATCTTGAATATTTTGCTGCAGTAGGTAACATGTTTAGTGAGCTTGCATGCTTGTTCTAAGTTGTATAAACTAGTTTTGATGCATGATTAGTACTCTAGCAAGTTCCTATAGTAATTCCCCTTGATTATATGTCACCAAATCAAGTTTTATATCACTTGTTGAAATTTTTTAGAAAAGGAAGATGAAGAAGTTCAACTTTGGAGAATTGTTTCAGAGGGGAACAACCAGCACCGGGAGGCCTTCTAGGACCGCCACCTGACTTAGGCGATCGTACAATGAGGATATCATCGCGCCTAGCTTCGCGCCCGAAGAGGACAATGGGGCTCCTAATGCTTCATCCTTCCCATGTTGTGATTTTCTGAGAAATGCAGGGATATTGGAGGATTTCTTCACCCTTGTCAACAGGGCGGGCTTAGCCGCCTATGTGGGAGATGAAAGGGAGCAATACTACATGCTCACCAAAATCTTCGTCGAGAGTTTCAAGTTCCACAACAAGCAATATGGGCCGACAGTTGCATTCAAGATTTATGGTAATCCTATTACTATGGAGTTGGAAGAATTTTGTCGTGCATTGGATATTGCCCCTGTAGGTACAGCAAGGAGGATTGATGACAACCCCCGGGACCTGTTGGAGCTCTATCGAGGGATCACCGATGATGATTGTCGCACCATTCAGCGTGGCAAGATAAGGAACATTCAACTCCCCGCCATTAAGTATTTTGCCTATTACATTGCTACTAGCATTCTTGGTAGGGAGAACACTAGCAATATTTCTAGCTACCATCTTGCTTTCTTGAATGTTGCACTTACTGGACGAACATCTTATCATCTTGGTTCTCTTATTGATCGCCGCCTGTCTAATAGGGGGCCTATTTTTGGAGGAACTATTGCACTGCGCATTTTAACACATTTAAGACTTCCTCTTGATTCTAATGATGTGCCATTAACCCCTAGGAGGCTTGATATTGCTGCTATGAAAAGCCATCATTTTGTTACCGCTGATTCCACTTTAGATAATATGGTCTATAGAATGTTGTTTGCTGACGGGGATGAGAAGGAAATCCCTCTACCCCAGCAAGATTTGTTTAGCATTGACAGGGAACCATGGTCGCGCACTAAGGAGGAGGTGGAGGAAAAGATAAAGATACAAGACTTCCACCAGCAACATGACTCCGAGGACGCCGAGCCCTCCTACGACTACACCGTCACGTATCCGGGTGCTTCTTCTAGCACATACCCGGAATATGATCCATCTTCGTCGTACTACGGAGATACTACCTCATGGTCTCGATGGGATTGAACTCCACTTAGGCCAAAAGCCTAAGCTTGGGGGGAGGTATACCGGCATCACTCATTCTTTGCATATTATGATTGCTGGATACTTGTATATACTTGTTTTGTTGGTTTGATTGGTTTTCTAATGAGAGGGAGATGATATTTGGGGAAGTGCTGCCTAAAAACAGATTCTGGACTGTTACCGAAAAAATTCCCGAAAATAGCCAGAACAGTATTTTGCGAAGCCAATTTTTGTGCATGTTCCCCAGGTTGTTATCTAACTTTCATTAGTTGAACGCTTTTCGATTTGAGGAGTGGAAGAATTTATTAAAAATCGAGTACTGTACTGCTGTCAAGTTTGACGAATTTCTGCTGCTTTGTGTTTATGTGACTTTTCTAGTTTGCCGTTTCTTGTTTTTGGTTTGTTTCTTTCCCAAAACACAAAAAGACCAAAAATATTTCTGTTGTTTTTCTTCACCATTTGTTTACTTTGGTTTCTTGCATTTGTTTCGCTTTATTTGCTATCATTGATTTACTACAAGAAAACCCAAAAAGATTTTGCTTTGTTTGCTTGTTTCCTTTTGTTCTTGTTTCTAATTTGAAAACACCAAAAATATTTGCTGTTCTTCTTTGGTTTGTAAAGTTCATTATGAGTTCAATGGTCTTCGGTGGCTGGAGCGTGGTTTTCATTTCATATTATCCAAGCTACACAAGTGAAAGGCAATAATGACGATCTACGACAATTGGATTGTGGTGAGAGGCTGGTATGAACTCTATTTGTTTTCATTTTTGTACATATACTCATCCATGTGAGCATGCTTAGTTGGTTCATGTGAGGTATATGTCATTTGAGAAAGTCTAGTAGTTCATGATCTCTCATGTTTAGCTCCAATTTATTAATATGAGTAGCATGTCATGGATGTTTGCTTGCATATTTTATTCATAAGTAAGTATGGCATTGTGGTATCCTCCTCTGAATGATTCAGTTATATCAACTTGGCACATGCTCACGCATGCATATGACTGAACAAAAGTCAATTAAGCCTCAATGATTTACATTGCTTCAGAGTTCTTGTGTCACTTTTATGCCTCCGTTAATTTATTTTGCCGCAAGCATGATTATGACAGTTACTGCTCTCTTGATTTGTCGCTCCCCAGTCTATTGCTAGCCTTCACTTGTACTGAGCGGGAACGCTGCTCATGCTTCCAAACACCTGAAAACCAAGTTGTTCCAAAGGGTCCACCATAAATACCTATGCATGACATTTCAAACCATTCCAAGTAAATTCTCATGCGCTACCTTTAAAACCTTCAAAATGCTTCTCAATTTGTGTTTATGTTTCATAGCTCATGAGGAAGTATGTGGTGTTTAACTTTCAACCTTGTCATTTACTTTTGACGGACTTTCATTATGGACTAGTGGCACATCCGCTTATCCAATAATTTTGCAAAAAGAGCCGACAATGGGATTCCCAGTCCCGAATTAATTAATCTAAATAGACACTCCTCTATGGTATGTGATTGTTGGACGGCACCCGAAGGATTCGGTTAGCCATGGCTTGTGTAAGCAAAGGTTGGAGGGGAGTGTCATCATAATAAAACTAAAATAAAAAGGCACTCCTTCATGGTATGAGATTGTTAGCAGGCACCCGAGGATTCGGTTAGCCATGGTTTGTGAAAGAAAGGTTGGAAGGAGTGCCGCATAAACATAAAAATAATTCATGGGAGCCGCTCTTGGAAGTCCGGTTGGCGAGGTAGTTGGTGTACCCATTACCATTCGTTGACAACAACAAACACCTCTCAAAATGATTTTACTCCTGTTTTAAAATGAAAAGCTCTAGCGCATGTTAATCCCTGCTTCCCTCTGCGAGGGGTCAATCTTTTACTTTTTGTGTTGTGTCTCCATTCTTTCTTTGAGCACTATCTTGAGAGCACAACTGTCATTCTTAGTATAATATGCTTGTCCCAAAATATGATTGATTGTGGTATAACTTTGATGCTTTTATCTTTTACAATCACTACTTCTAGTCTTTCTATGAACTTCAGAGGTGCCTGAGCATTTATGTTTTGCTAATCAAATATGGGCAAGCGAGATACCACTTTATCATACTCTCTTATGAACATTGCAATCCTGCTTATATACATGATTCATGATGCTTATTATTAATTGTTGGTACACTAGTAGGAAAAGCCTCATTAGTGGCGCACCAAAAACACATTCTGTGGCGCATGGGTGGTGCGCCACAGAATTCTCGCCACAAAAATAAGGATTCTATGGCGCACCAGCCAATGCGCCACAGAAAGCTTATTTCTGTGGCGCACCGGGCGGTGGTGCGCCATAGAAACAGGAAGTCTTATTTCTGTGGCGCACCACCGCCGGTGCGCCACAGAATTTTTTTTAAAATTTCAAAAAAAGTGGCGGCCAGATCTTCTAGATCTGGGGCCGCCGAATTTTTTTTTTTAAATTTTTCTGGAAGGTCGCCGGAGGTGGGTGATTGGTTGCGTGGGTGGGGTGGGTGGGTGGAGGATGAGGCCGGCCGGAGGAGGTGGTGGTGGTGGAATAGGAGGAGGTGGAGGTGGAGGTGGAGGTGGAGGTGGTGGTGGTGGTGGTGGTGGTGGTGGTAGAGGTAGAGGAGGAGGAGGAGGTGGTGGTGGTGGTGGTGGTGGTGGTAGAGGAGGTGGTGGTGGTGGTTGTTGTTGTCGCCGGAGGAGGAGGAGAAGGTGGTTGTTGTGGAGGAGGTGGTCGCCGGAGGAGGTGTTGGTCGTGGTCGCCGTAGTAGGTCGCCGGAGTAGGTCGCCGGAGTTGTTGGTCGCCGGAGTTGGTCGCCGGAGTTGGTCGCCGGTGTAGGAGAGGAGAGAGGAGAAGTGGAGAAGTGGAGGAGAGGAAGAGAAGAGGAGGAGAAGGGGAGAAGTGGAGAAGTGGAGGAGAGGAAGAGAAGAGGAGAGGAGGAGAAGGGGAGAAGTGGAGAATGGGAGAAGGGGAGAAGTGGAGAAATGGAGGAGAGAAGGAGAAGTGGGCGCCAGAAATTTCAAATTTCGAACGTTATTTCTGTGGCGCATGGGCACTTGGTGCGCCACAGAATTTTTTTTTCTTTTTTTTGTATTTTGCAGCAAAAAATCTTTAACTGCCCGTAACTTTTTACTCTTTTCGAATCTGTAGATTCTAAAAATTGTCCAACCGGGCAAGCCCGGGTGAATTCGGATGTAGATTTTTCGTGGGAACATTTTGATATATTATGCGTTTTTTTCGAGTTCGTATGCAACCAGAAATCCACTTTGATGATTTTCCCACGTAATTTTGCAAAAAAAGTCGAAATTATTGTTTGTTAATTCTCAGTGGTAAAAGATGACATAATACATAGGCATCTTGAAGGGATTTATTTTTTGAAATTTTTATCTATTTTTTATATTTTTTACAGAGGTTAAAAAGGCGATCCACGGGGGGGGGGGGGGGGTGGGGTGGAGTTGCATGGAACTCATGTGCGCCACAGAAATAAGGCTTTCTGTGGCGCACCATCCCACGTGCGCCACAGAAAGTATTAATTCAGTGGCGCACCAGACCGGTGCGCCACGTAAAGTCTTAATTCAGTGGCGCACCAGGCCAGTGCGCCACAGAATGTCTTATTTCTGTGGCGCACGTGATCCTGTGCGCCACAGAAATAGTGAAACCAATGATTGGGGCTGGCCCCACCAAATTTCTGTGGCGCATGGATCCCTAGTGCGCCACAAAATTAAGCTATTTCTGTGACGCACCGTGTCTGGTGCGCCACAAAATAACTTTCTGTGGCGCATTTTTGGTGGTGCGCCACAGAAATAAGCTCCGCCTATAAGGGTTTTCCTACTAGTGTACCTCTCCATGATTGACATAGCTGTTAGATGATCTTATTTGTAGGCATCTCATTATGAGCTGCTTAAGTATTAGCCATAGCATGAGAATATATACATCATATGAGCAAATGTGTTCGTGAAAGTTCTTTTATCGCTCAGTTGTTAACTGAATTGCTTGAGGACAAGCAATAAGCTAAGCTTGGGGGGAGTTGATACGTCCAAAACGTATCTACTTTCCCGAACACTTTTGCTATTGTTTTGCCTCTAATTTGTGTATTTTGGATGCAACTAACACGGACTAACGCTGTTTTCAGCAGAACTGCTCTGGTGTCTCGTTTTTGTGCAGAAATACAACATTCAGGAAAATCCTCGGAATTTATGCAGAAGGCCCTATTTTCCCAGAAAACTGACGGAGTCAGAAGGACAAGTCAGGTGGAGGCCCGAGGGCCCCACACCATAAGGCGGCGCGGCCCAGGGGGGGCCCGCGCGGCCCTGTGGTGTGGCCCCCTCGGCCGGCCTCCGACGCCCTCCTTCGGACTATATATGGCCTTTGACCTAAAAACGCATGGGGAGAAGTCGAAGTCGCCAGAAAGCCTCCAGAACGCCGCCACATCGCGAAACTCCGTCTCGGGAGCCAGAAGTCTCCGTTCTGGCACTCCGCCGGGACGGGGAATTGGAGGAGATCATCGCCATCATCACCACCGACGCCTCTCCATCAACCAGCCATGTTTCCCCGATCCATGTGTGAGTAATTTCCCCGCTGTAGGCCAAAGGGGATGGTAGGGATTGGATGAGATTGGTCATGTAATAGCATAAGATTGTTAGGGCATAGTGCCTAGTGTCCGTAATTGGTACTTTGATGATATTGTTGCAACTTGCTATGCTTAATGCTTGTCACTAGGGCCCGAGTGCCATGATCTCAGATCTGAACATGTTATTGTTTCATCAAGATATTCATTGTTTATGGTCTTACCTGCAAGTTGTATACACATGTCGCTGTCCGGAACCAATGGCCCCGAAGTGACAAGAATCGGGACAACCGGAGGGGATGGTAGTGATGTGAGGATCACATGTGTTCACGGAGTGTTAATGCTTTGCTCTGGTACTCTATTGAAAGGAGTACCTTAATATCCAGTAGATTCCCTTGAGGCCCGGCTGCCACCGGCTGGTAGGACAAAAGATGTTGTGCAAGTTTCTCATTGCGAGCACGTACGACTATAATTGGAACACATGCCTATTGATTGTTTTGTACTTGGACACCATTTATTATTATCTGCAAATGCCTTGCTATGATTGTTACATGAGTTTCTCTCATCCATGCAACGCCCGTCATCCGTCCCCGTGCCTACAGTATTTTAATCCCGC
This sequence comes from Lolium perenne, assembly GCF_019359855.2. NCBI lineage: Eukaryota > Viridiplantae > Streptophyta > Magnoliopsida > Poales > Poaceae > Lolium > Lolium perenne. Next base: position 149,785,553 of record NC_067245.2, read on the forward strand.
TGTTTACTAAAATCACTACTGCTGTCTCTGTTACTCTGCTGCTGTTATTTCACTACTGCTACTGCTATAAAACTGTTACTACTGATAAACTCTTGCGAGCAAGTCTGTTTCCAGGTGCAGCTGAATTGACAACTCCGCTGTTAAGGCTTCAAAGTGTTCTTTGTCTCCCCTTGTGTCGAATCAATAAATTGGGTTATACTACCCGCGAAGACTGCTGCGATCCCCTATACTTGTGGGTCATCACAAGCATGTGACTAGGTCACAAGAGATGACATACCACGGTACGAGTAAAAAGTACTTGTCGGTAACAAGGTTGAACTAGGTATGGAGATACCGATGATCGAACCTCGGACAAGTAAAATATCGTGTGACAAAGGGAATCGGTATTTTATGTGAATGGTTCTTTCGATCACGAAGTCATCGTTGAATATGTGGGAGCTATTATGGATCTCCAAGTCCCGCTATTAATTATTGATCGGAGAGGAGTTTCGATCATGTCCGCATAGTTCTCAAACCGTAGGGTGACATACTTAAGGTTTGATGTCGTTTTAAGTAGATATGGAATATGGAATGGAGCTCGAATGTTGTTCGGAGTCTCGAATGGGATCCGAGACATCACGAGGAGGTTCGGAATGGTCCGAAGAATAAGATTCATATATGGGAAGTCATTTTAAGGGGTTCAGAAAAAGACCGGTGTTTTGACCGGAACTTCTAGAAGGTTTTGGAAGGACCGGAATAGTTCGGAATATTATGGAAGGTTCCGGAAGTGCCCGGGACGACCTGGGATGTCTAAGGAAGTCCGGAGGGTTCCATAATAGGTGCAACCACGTTGCCTTAAAGGAAAATAAGTATTTCCTTAATGCAATTTTGGAATTGGCAGAAGAGTTCGAGAAGGAGTAGGTTTTCGGAACTGGAAACCGATCGGAATTCAGTCAAACTTGGGGGCAGGTTTATGGATGACCCAAGGGGCTTGGCCACCTATTTAAAGGGACCAAGGGACACCCCAAAGGCACCTCAAGTCGCAGCCATAGCTCCCCAAGTCGCAGCACCACCCTGCGCCCAAACCCTAGCCGCCCTCTCCCCCCTCCTCTTATTTCTCCCACAGTGCTTACGGCGAAGCCCTGCCGGAGATCTCCACCACCACCGTCACCACGCCGTCGTGCTGGCGGGATTCCGAGGAGGATCTACTACATCCGCCGCCCGCTAGAATGGGGAGAAGGACGTCGTCATCAACACCGTATGTGTGACCGAGTGCGGAGGTGCTGCCCGATTGTGGCACCGTCAAGATCTTCTACGCGCTTTTGCAAGCGGCAAGTGATCGACTACATCAACAACGAGATCTAATCTTGTCGGCTTTGGAATCTTTGGGGGTTATTCTCATGATATTTATTTCGTTGCTACCATCTACTAGATTAGATCTTGGCTTGTTATTTGTTCTTGCGGTAGGAATTTTTTGTTTTCTATGCTATGAATCCCATCAGTATTGGCATAGATGGTTGCCATTTAGGTGAAAGTACCACTTTTTGGGTGAAGCTTGCCACTTTTTGGATATATTGTAAGATATTTTCTAAATTTTCACTATCCAGAGACACTTGCCACTAGTTGGCGCTGCCTGGAGGGCCCAGACATATGTTTGCCACATATAATGCTTCTCAATTGCTATCATTTTGTGTTTTAATTTGAAATAAAATTGGCCAACTGCCAAGGACATGAAAATCGTCAGCGGACTGAATGGGTCACGCCGCTGCGCGTCCTGTCCGGGTAAGCCAGACCGCGCGACGCATCCAGTCCGTGGGCCGACCCAAACAGACAGAAACAGACCGTTTGGGTCACCGATTTGGGTCGGCCCGCTGGAGATGCCCTAAGTTTATTGTTTCCTTCTTCTTTATACAGGGCATTTAGTATATTTCTTAAAAATAATTATATGCCCAGTAGAGAAAACATGGTTAAATGGTGGTTGTTGAGAATACATGATGATAGAATCGGCATCTGACTCTACATATAACTCTACATATATATATGCATGCATGAATGCAATTCTCACATCTATTTGCGTTGAGAATACATGATGATAGAATCGGCTTGCTAGCTTAAACCGAAATACGGCTAACATTAAGGAATTTACATACAAAATAGATACACCTATTAAAAATGGGGCGGGTACTTTAGAAACTAGAACGATACCCCGCGCGTTGCAGCGGGTATCTCTTTAAGAAATGTAATAAAACACATAAAACTTGGTTTATATAATATGCAATATTTAGTTGGTCATAATAGCTGAGACACTAAATTTAATAGCCATGAAATGGATAAGTATTTAAAAATTTCAAGATTGTTATATTTCAAATCTGAGTACGTGATTGATTTAGATAAGGTGAAATCAACAGACTGTAGAACCAAATGATATGGATGGCTTGCATGAAAAATACAAGCACATTGCGGCATTATGTTTTTAAAAATATCCTATATGGTTACGTATATAAGATCTCATAATTAATACTGAGTTTAATTTGCAAAGAGTTTATTTGGTTGCCAAAATTATTTGGTGTTCAAGTTGCACATAACTTAACTATGTAATGATATAGCATGAGGGTGCGATATTATCAATCGAGCGACAAATAAAAAAGAATGGCATTGCTAGTTTAATGGTTAAAATAGATAATCTAAATATCTTGCATATAGAGATAAATAATAATTAAGGACTACCATTAGTGGGCTGAGGTGGACAAATAATTGGCTAAGGAAGTAGGTGATGTGGATAGCTTGCATGTTGAGATAGACAAATATTAGTTGCACTTAGTGGGGTTTTGTTTTATAAGATGTATAGATTCACAAGACCCTAGCATGATTTCTTTCGTGGATTTTTTATGTTAACCGCGCCCCTTTTCTAAAGAGCCCTTCAAAACTGGGATTGGGAAAGGTAAGTGTAACATCCCTAAGTTTAAGAGACTTAAAATGGATAGAAAATATATGTGCGTATTGCATTCATGCATGCAAATTTTGGGAAAATTTAAATTTTTTCATAAAACTTGTTCAAGTGATGAAGTTTTACACAAGCGGGTGATTTAGGACTAGCTCATCAAGCTGAGTGTTAATTTTTTTAAAAACCTTTGAAAAAAATCTATTTTACAAAAGAACAAGTAAGACTCGTAAATAAAAAAATCAACACACAAACACATTCTTAAGGAACAAATAGTAACTTCATGCTTAACTTATCTTATCTAACCATCAATTAACACTTGTGCCAAATATTTCTCTCTAAGACATGATCCCCTAGAAAGTAGGAACGACGAGGAGCCACTGAGGGAGGACTCCCCTTGCTCCGTGGAGTCGTAGAGAAGCACCTGCGGGTCTTGAATTACATCTCTGCCATAGAAGGCTTGCTAGGGGCAGGAGTTGCTGGAATCGCAACATTCTTCTCCGACGCCGTTCGCTAGAAATCTTGACCTTGCTCGTTGGATGTAGGGGCGGAAATGAAACGGATTATTTCCGACCGATCGACCAACCAGAGGCTTACGGAAGGAGAAAACAGATTCGGTCGGATAGTTAATGGATATGATCACGCATACAACTAGTAGATAACGGATACGAAAACGTATATGGTTTTACAAATATCATATGTATCCGAAGATATGCCGTATTTCGCGGTTATATCTAACCAATGTTTGGCATAATATCCGACAACTAATACATCAAATCTTAAGACCACTAGTATATAAAATTGCAGCCCTGCCCATAATGGGCGACCTCCCTTATTTTTTTCGATAAGGGGGCGCTTTATTACTTAAAACTAGTTTTAAGTATTACACCCAGCCTCTGCATAACCAGGATGCACACAACCATTCTGAAGTCAAGGATCCATCTATATGTGATACAAAAAATGATAAAGATAGAAGCCAACTATTATGACACTCCGTTGGCTTCAATTCGCCTACTATGCAGCCACCCATATTGGGAAATAAACTCTGTGGCCGTGTTCTCCAATCGTGTAGACACCTCCATAAAGATGTCGCGATCCTCCAAACGTTGAAGTGGTGACCATGAACGGAGCAAAGCCGTACACCGGTAGATGACCTGCATGAGGGAAGAATTTTTGTCATTAAAAACCTTGTCATTCCTACATAGCCACAGCGACCATGCAACCGCAATCGCTCCCACTCTGATAATCATTTTGTACCTAGAATCCACCCCATTAAGCCAATTGCCAAAAATGTTTGCAATGCTACAGGGAGGATATAAGGTAGAACCTATCTGAATGATTGACCATATAGACCTAGCAACACGACAGTCGAAGAAAAGGTGTTTTATTGTCTCTTCCTCGTGACAGAACACACATTTCATACAGCCTTGCCAGTTGCGCTTAACAAGGTTATCTTTAGTAAGAATCACACCTCTCCGAAGATACCATGCAAAGACCTTTGTTTTGAGAGGTATCTTCATCTTCGAGATGGATTTATTATTTAAAACCGGTTGTGTAGATATGCATAGTGCTTTGTACATGGAGCTAACCGAAAATATGCCATTTTTGGTTAGACTCCAACGGAATTCATCCATCCCCGGAACTAGCTGGATAGAACCTAACCGTTGAAGCAGTTCATTCCAAGAATCTAGCCTAGGACCGACAAGATCACGCCTGAACGTCATAGAGGGGGGAGAAGATTCCATCACCTTCTTCAAAGTATCCCCTTTGTGACGAACAATAGTATACAAGGCCGGATACTGTTCACGAAGAGTGGTTGTTCCCAACCATATATCCTCCCATAAACGTATCTCCGCCCCATTCTTAATGGAGAAGGACCCAAATGGGAAAAAGTGCTTCTTTGTTGCCATGATGCCAGCCCAAAAGTGTGAATCTCCAGGTTTCGACAAAAGCTGGGATATCGCCTTTGAGCCAACGTACTTTTTCCGCAAAAGTTGTTGCCATACCCCATCCTCTGTTAACAACCTGGCTAGCCATTTACCGAGCAAAGCCCTGTTCTTAACTTCAAGGTCGTGAACACCAAGTCCACCTTGATCTTTCGGACGGCATACAACACTCCATTTAGTCAATCGGTATTTTTTCTTCTCACTATCCCCTTGCCAAAAGAATCTTGATCGGAAATAGTCCAATCTATGCAAGACTCCTTTTGGTAACTGGAAGAAAGAAATCATATACAGTACCATGTTTGTGAGTACTGAATTAATGAGAACTAATCTTCCACCAAGGGATAGTAATTTTCCTTTCCAACTAGTAAGACGTTTTTGAAGTCTTTCTTCAACAATTTTCCATTCAGCCAAAGTGAGTCTCCGATAGTGTATCGGAATACCCAGATAGCTAATTGGAAAGAACCAATCCCACAGCCAAATAATTCAGCATATGAGTTGGCTTCACCGAAACAAAACAATTCACTCTTATGGAAATTAATCTTAAGACCGGACAACTGCTCGAATGCTGAAAGAATTAATTTCAGATTTCGTGCCTTTTCCAAGTCATGATCCATAAATAGAATTGTGTCATCAGCGTACTGAAGGATGGATAAGCCGCCATCAACCAAGTGGGGGACTACACCTTCAATTTGACCATCAAATTTAGCGCGCTCTATAATAATTGCAAGCATATCCGCCATAATGTTAAATAACATTGGTGATAGTGGATCACCTTGCCTAACCCTTTCCTGGTTTGAAAGTATTTACCAATGTCATCATTGACCTTAATGGCAACACTCCCACCAAAAACAAAGTTATTAATTAGAGCACGCCAATCCTCAGAAAAACCTTTCATTCTAAGGGTCTGTTGAAGAAAGGACCACTTGACTTTATCATAGGCTTTTTCAAAGTCGATCTTGAGTATTACCCCATTCAACTTTTTACGATGCATCTCATGAATTGTCTCACGTAAGGTACCACCCCATCTAGGATGTTTCTACCTTGCATGAAACCAGTCTGAGAGGGATGCACCACTTTATCTGCCACTGAATTTAGTCGAATGGTAGCAACTTTTGTGAAAATCTTGAAAAAAACATTTAGAAGGTATATTGGTCTGTATTGCTGAATCCTTTCCGCATCAGTAACCTTTGGTAGAAGAATAATTTCATAAAAATTGATACGGAAGAGATCCAGTTGTCCCTCGTGTAGTTCAGCAAACAGGTCCAATAGATCAAATTTAATAATGTCCCAAAAGCTTTGGTAGAATTCAGCCGGGAAACCATCAGGCCCTGGCGCCTTGTTGTGTTCCATTTGAAATACCGCTTTTCTTATTTCCTCCTCAGAATAGGGAGAAGTAAGAATGGTGTTTTCTTCAGGAGACACTTGGGGGATATCATCAATCCTGGATTCATCCATGGATACATCAGAATCCTCCGGGGCACCAAAAAGGCCTTTATAATAAGAAGTAATATAGGACTTTAATTGCTCGTGACCTTCGATCAGACCCTCATCTTGAACCAGAGAGTGAATGAGTTTCTTTCTATGGGGGCCATTGGCCACACTATGAAAGTATCTCGTATTCGAATCTCCTTCTAACAAGAACTGGGATTTAGATCTTTGGTACCATTTGAGTTCCTCCTCTCGAAGTAATCCGACCAACTTTGCATTGTATTGACTTTTAAGTTCAATCTCATGCATTGTCAGTGGACGTACTTCAGCAAGAGCTTCTAAAGCATCAATACATGATGATACATTGTGTTTCTCTTTTTTGAGCTGTCCCGACATCTGCCTAGCCCACCCTCCAAGGTATCTACGCATGGAGCGTAATTTATTATTCCACCTTTGGATTGGAGTGCTTCCAGCAATCGGTTTGTCCCAAATACATTTAATCATATCCGAGAAACCATCCCGATTAAGCCATCCAAGTTCAAATTTGAACGGACGTCTACGGGGCGGCAAGGGTGTACCAGTAGATAACAGAATTGGGGCGTGATCTGACAAAGCTTCAATTCGAGGAAGAACCCGTACTGATACTAGAGGGAATTTAAATTCCCAATCTGAGTCCGTCAATACGCGATCCAACTTCTCATAAGTAGGCTCGGGGAGACTATTCGCCCAAGTGAATTGTCTCCCACCCATTGAAACCTCTCTCAAATCCAAACTGTCAATGACAGCGTTGAATAAGAAAGGCCAGTGGGTGTCAAATCTGCCCCTGCTCTTCTCATGAGGGTATCTAAGCAAATTAAAATCCCCGCCTATGATGATAGGGTGCGGATTATCCTTCGCTAGATTAACCAACTCCCGAAGAAAAGCAGGTTTATGAACATCCTGGGCAGCACCATATACAGACACCAAACTCCATATGAAATTATCAGACTTATTCCGGATGTGCAACTTAATATGAAAGTCACCTCCAGAATTATCCAAAATTTCCATGGTTGCACTTGAATTCCAACTAATAGGCCCCCAGAACGCCCCCGAGGCGGACGGGATCTTCCCCGCCTGACAGGCGATTTATAAAACTTGTTGAGTAGTTCTGTTTCCCCGTCTCGGAGATAGCAACAAAATCTAAAACATGTTCCCTAATGCTTTCAGCGATGTGTAAGTGTTTAGCCAAGTCCTTCAGACCTCTTCTATTCTTAAGCATGCCATACATCTGAAACAGTCCAAGAGACCAAATGGAAGGGACAGAAGGCGAAGGAGGTGGAGGATACCGGTTTCAAGTTGTGGTACACGGGGACAACTTCAAACAAAAATGGAGTAGGCATCTTGGTCAATAAGAGCCTCAGGGATGGAGTTGTGGACGTCAAGAGGCAAGGGGACCGGATGATCCTTGTCAAGCTGGTTGTTGGGGACTTAGTCCTCAATGTTATCAGCGCGTATGCCCCACAAGTAGGCCACAATGAGAGCACCAAGAGGGAGTTCTGGGAAGGCCTGGAGGACTTGGTTAGGAGGGTACCTATTGGTGAGAAGCTCTTCATAGGAGGAGACCTCAATGGCCATGTGGGTACATCTAACACAGGTTTTGAAAGGGTGCATGGGGGCTTTGGCTATGGCATCAGGAACTAAGAAGGAGAAGATGTCCTGAGCTTCGCTCTAGCCTATGACATGGTCGTAGCTAACACCCTCTTTAGGAAGAGAGAATCCCATCTAGTGATGTTCAGTAGTGGTCTACACTCTAGCCAGATTGATTTTGTCCTCTCTAGAAGAGAAGACAGACGCGCCTGCATTGATTGTAAGGTGATACCTGGAGAGAGTGTTGTCCCTCAACATAAGCTGGTGGTTGCTGACTTCCGCTTTAGGATCCGTGTCCAGCGGGGTAAGCGCGCCAAAGTCGCTAGAACAAAGTGGTGGAAGCTCAAGGGTGAGACATCCCAGGCTTTCAGGGAGAGGGTTATTAAGGAGGGCCTTTGGGAGGAAGGAGGCGATGCAAACATGATGTGGACGAGTATGGCGACCTGCTTGCGGAAGGTCGCTGTAGAGGAGTTTGGGGTGACTAGGGGAAGTAGAAGGGAAGCTAAGGATACCTGGTGGTGGAACGATGAGGTCCAGAAGGTTATTAGGGAGAAAAGACTATTTCAGATGCCTATATCTGGACAGGAGTGCAGCTAACATGGAGAAGTACAAGGTGGCGAAGAAGGATGCAAAGCGGGCGGTGAGTGAAGCAAGGGGTCGGGCGTATGAGGACCTCTACCAACGTTTAAACACGAAGGAAGGCGAAAGGGACATCTATAAGACGGCCAAGTTTAGGGAGAGGAAGACGAGGGATGTCAACAAAGTCAAATGCATCAAGGACGGAGATGATCAGCTTCTTGTGAAGGATGAGGCGATCAAGCGTAGATGGCGGAGTACTTTCACAATCTTTACAATGGAGAGGCTGAGAGCTCTACCATTGAGCTAGACGACTCCTTTGATGATACCAGCATGTGCTTTGTGCGACGTATCCAGGAGTCTGAGGTTAAGGAGTCGTTAAGGAGGATGAAAGGCGGCAAGGCGATGGGTCCTGATGGTATCCCCATCGAGGCGTGGAGAGGCCTTGGAGACGTAGCGATAGTATGACTAACTAAGCTTTTCAACCTCATTTTTCGGTCAAACAAGATGCCCAAAGAATGGAGGCGGAGTATTTTAGTACCAATCTTCAAGAACAAGGGGGATGTTCAAATTTGTACTAATTACCGTGGAAGCAAGCTGATGAGCCATACTATGAAGCTATGGGAGAGAGTCATTGAGCACCGCTTAAGAAGGTTGACAAGCGTGACCAAAAACCAATTTGGTTTCATGCCTGGGAGGTCTACCATGGAAGCCATCTTCTTGGTACGACAGCTGATGGAGAGATACAGGGAGCAAAAGAAGGACCTTCATATGGCGTTCATTGATTTTGAGAAGGCCTATGATAAGATACCTCAGAATGTCATGTGGTGGGCCTTGGAGAAACACAAAGTCCCAATAAAGTACATTACCCTCATCAAGGATATGTATGATAATGTTGTGACAAGTGTTCGAACAAGCGATGGTGACACTGATGACTTTCCAATTAGAATAGGGCTACACCAAGGGTCAGCTTTGAGCCCTTATCTTTTTGATTTGGTGATGGATGAGGTCACAAGGGATATACAAGGAGACATCCCATGGTGTATGCTCTTTGCGGATGATGTGGTGCTAGTCGATGATAGCCGAACGGGGGTTAATAGAAAGTTAGAGTTGTGGAGGCGAACTCTCGAATCGAAAGGTTTTAGGCTTAGTAGAACTAAAACTGAATACATGAGGTGCAGTTTCAGTTCTACTAGGCACGAGGAGGGAGAGGTTAGCCTTGATGGGAAGGTGGTACCGGAGAGAGACACTTTTCGATATTTGGGGTCCATGTTGCAGAAGGATGTCGATATCGATGAAGATGTGGGCCACCGAATCAACGCTGGTTGGATGAAGTGGCGCCAAGCTTCTGGCGTACTCTGTGACAAGAGAGTGCCACAAAAGCTAAAAGGCATGTTTTATAGGACAGCTATCCGACCTGCGATGTTGTATGGCGCTGAGTGTTGGCCAACGAAGAGACGACATATCCAACAGTTAAGTGTAGCAGAGATGCGCATGTTGAGATGGATATGTGGCCACACAAGAAAGGATCGGGTACGGAACGACGATATACGGGAGAGAGTTGGGGTAGCACCAATTGAAGAGAAGCTGGTCCAACATCGTCTCAGATGGTTTGGACATATCCAACGGAGGCCTCCGGAAGCGCCAGTGCATAGCGGACAGATAAAGCGTGATGAGAATGTTAAGAGGGGTCGTGGTAGACCAAACTTGACATGGGAGGAGTCCGTTAAGAGAGACCTGAAGGTTTGGAATATCGACAAAGATTTAGCCATGGATAGGGGTGCGTGGAAGTTAGCTATCCACGTTCCGGAACCATGACTTGGTTTCGAGATCTTATGGGTTTCAACTCTAGCCTACCCCAACTTGTTTGGGACTGAAAGGCTTGGTTGTTGTTGGTTGTTGTTGTTGTTGGAGATTTAGTCACTTTAGCCTTTTTATTAGGCCATGCATTACGCTTAATGGATGATAGTCTTGATTTACGCTCAGCAGCTTGTAATTCAATACAAGAGCCCAGAGCGGTGTCATCTAGACTGACCTCCGACACCTCTCCAACAAGGTGTGAAAGAATCTGTCCGTCTGAGACGTCGTACGCTTCCTCCTCATCCTCGTCAGAAAAAGAGGTATTCGACTTACTCGAGATTGTAGGAGTAAATTTGAGTCTATCAAACTCCATACGTCTCAGAGCATTAGCCGAAACAGCAATAGAAGTAATAGAAGAACCCAACGAAAGCCCCACATTATGCAACTTAGAAGCCATAAGCGGTGTTGGGAACGATAAGAAAGACTTTGAACTATTAACCGTACCTGAGAAGTCTAGGTTTGACTCCGCCTTGCGACGCATGGCCTTTGCCATGGAGTCTTCATCCGTCGCCATCGCCCCATCCATGCCGACCCCATGGCGAGCACTTCGACGAATGGGGGCGACCGCGGAGACGCCCGAGGCCCGCGAGGTGGTGGCAGCCCTAGGGGAGGTAGCAGCCGAAGTAGACCCTCCCCTAGCAGGCTCCACCCGAGGGGGTCTAGCCGCGCCCCCAGGTGAAGGAGGGGACGTCGCGATGACGTCCAAGCCCAAGGCCGCACTAGGCGGCATCCGCTGGCTCTCCAGGCTGGGCGGCGAAGGGGACAACACCCCCTCAACCGCAGCAACAGCGGTAGGGGGGTTAGCCGAACGAGCCCCGTCGGGCCCAAGTGGCGAAGGCGTCGTCTGCGGGGGCGGGGTCGGTGAAGAGCCCCCACTAGCGGCGGAGGAAGGAGAAGCCAGCACCTCGGCCTCCCCTCGGCTAGGTGCAGGTGAGGATGCCCGTGGGGGTAAGGGCGAAGAAGACCCCCCAAGCGGCAACACCTCTCCCGCAGCCAACCTACCGGCATGCTGCATGAGACCCTCTCCGTGAAGAGCTCCCTCGCGAGCGGCCATAGCAGCCGTTGCCCGCCTGGCCGCCGCAGGAGTAGTACGAGCGAGCGTACATACCCGACCTCTAGCTGGTCTGTTTGAGCGGTGCCCAGAAGAAAAAGTAGAACCAGAACACGCAGCATCTAGAGCCAAACGCAAATCATCCGCCGACACACGAGGGGTAGCCGCTGCAGAAGGCGAAGCCTCCAAAGAAGGACTAACTGCCCGCAACCTGTTTACCGCCTCAATAGCCTGCGGTGTCTACGGATTAGGATTAAACGGCGTGACAGCAAACACAGGGGCCATAGCATGAGTAACCCCACGCGGTGAAGAGCTAGATCCTCCCTGCTGAACCTGAGAAGTCCCAGAAGCTGAAGGCCCCACTCTCGGCTCCGAAGTGTCCATAGCATCCTCCCCACCATCTGGAGCACCTTCACCTCCCTCGTCAGGATCATCCTTCTTAACCCAAACCAAAGGAACAAAATCCGGCTCTGGAATATAATCTGCAGGCTCCCTGCGGAAGTGGAACTCATAGGACTTAAACTTTACCACAGCATCAGCTTTAGCAATCGGGCGAGCCTCATCAGACGGATCCCCAAGAACCCCAGCCTGTAGCATGGCTACCTGAATACGCACCACCGCCCTGCATCTCAGACTAACAAGATCCACATCAACAGTCTTACCAACAAGAGAACCAACAGCCCACAAACCCAGAAAGTGTCGCAGCGTATGAGGCACTCCATCGACGTGCAGCCACACCTTCTCAAGTTCAGCCTTGTGAGGAACCTCTGCTGACTGCCAAGCGGATATGGAGATAGATGAGCTGAAAGAAGGCACCCCCACCTGAATACCATCAAGTCTATCAAGATCATCAAAGGAAGGAACTGAAACCAAGAACTGCATATCACTATGAGGAACCGCCTCCCACTTCCAAGTGGGATGGTCAGAACACCGACGAGCCACCTGTTTAGCAATCACATCTGCAGGCACCAGATCACCACTGACCATTACAAGAGCAATAGGCGACTGAGTCGGGGCAAGATCATCATTAACCACTGACTCCGGGAAAGCAGTAAAATATGTCTCCAGAAGGCCAGACCCAGAAACAAAAATAGACGGTCGCGGTAACTTAAGCACAGGGCAGCGAGCTGTGGGGTGTGCCTTCTTATCACAAATATAATAGTAATGGTCAACCTTGCAGTCCTTCACAGCATGAGAATTATCCGCACATTTCCAACACCTAACACTCTTCTTGGACTTACCAGCTGCTTTGGTCACCTTCGCTGCCGGAACCACCGCACCCGCCTGGGGTGCCATAGGCTGCGGCTGCTGCACCAAAGGTGGCTGAGGCCCTGGCTGCTGCTGAGGCTGTCCATACACACTCTGTCCTAGCTGAGTCTGAACAGGTACCTACTGAAACTGTGATGCAAATTGCCCGTGCTGCTCATACCCTGACGGAATATAGGGGAACTGTTACATGTGATGGTGCCCTTGCATCGGAGCCAACGATCCCTGAGAGACATAGCCCTGTGACTGCAGGGAGGGCTGGCCGAGAGACCGAGCTCCAGCGGCGAGAACCGGCCCTCCCTGGACCGTCGTAGGCTGTACCGTCTTCTTCTTCTTACTCTTATGCTTCCTGACGGCAACCTGAGGCTGCATTGGAGGCATGACCGGAGGCTGAGGCATCGTCGGGCCCTGCGGCATGACCGCTCCCCCTTGGATGAGACCCGTAGGTTGCGGGAAATACGGCCGCGATGGGAGATGCGACCCAACGACCGGCGCAGCCGCAAGGTGTGGCTGAGCGGCCCCGACAGCCGGGCGGAACGGAGCAGCAGCAGGTCTCGGAGTTCCTTGAGCCGCTTGACCGATGAAGGGGGGGTGCACGGGCGGTATCCCTCCAGGAACCGGCATGCGGGCCAACCCACCATGGTCGGCCGAAACCGGGTTGAAGCCCCGTGGCGGGGGAAAGCCCCCAGGCTGCAGCTGCCCTGCCATACCGGCCGGCGGGCGGGCAGCGATCTCCGCGAACGACGGTGGCCTCAGAGGCGCCCACTCCCGACGGAGAGCCGCAGAAGCCCCCTGGACCCGCAGACCTTGAGACGGCGACGCCCACGGAAGACGTGTCGAGGCGGGGGACGCAGCACTTGAAGGCTTGGGCGAACCAAAACTCGACCTAGGCAGGGACGATGAAGATCTCGGCACCCACGGCGAGGACCTTGACGAAGAGGAAGCAGACGTCGGCGAGCTCGAAGATGAAGCAGGCGAGGGCGGCGCAGACCTTGACGGAGACGTAGACGGGCGATGGGAAAAGATTGTCGAGGAAGAAGGCTCTCCAGGCATTGACGACAGCGGAGAAACCAGGAGCGACGACGATCCCTGAGGCGGCGATGAGGTCGGAGGCGTGGACGAAGGAGTCGTGGACGAAGGATGTGGCGGCTGTGGACGATCGTGAAGCGTTGACCGAATACCCGAGTCCATCCACAGGTATCGCAACACGTGGTCTAGCCCGGCCCACGAGAAGGCACTCCCGGTCCCACCACCATGCACGGGCGAGGGAAACTGCCCCCCAGACGACGCGCCGTCGGACACGGCCGTAACGGCGCCCACCTTCGGAGCATTGCCGTCGTTCGCCGCCGCGATGAACTGTCCAAGGATTGCCGGCGGCGAGAACCGACGCGGCGGGATAGGACCACGCCACGTCCCCGCCCTCACCTTCCGCTGCAGCCGTAGGCCTTGGGCCGAGGTCGCAGCCTGGCGGTGTCCGCCAACCACCGGCACTAGCACCTCAGAAGCCGCCGGCACTCCTCCACAAGGAACCTCCACCGCCCTGCAAGACCGAGAAGACAACGTACCTGCGCTCGCCGTCCGCGAGGGAGACTCCCAGACCCTCGACGCCGGAGTGGGATAGCCCAGCTCCGACCAGAAATCGACCACCATCTCCTCGTCCGATCTGTTCCCTCGCCGCACCAACGTCGACCACTCCGGCGCCCTTGGCGATCCGACCATGTCCAGGGCCACTTTGTAAGGAACGTCGGAGTCGCACGACTCATCGGAAGAACTATCCGTTACTGCGTCCTCCACGAGAACGTCGAAACAGCTCGCATCCCTCACCGCAGAGATCTCCTTAAGACCACGCAGCTCGCCAGGGGCGAGTGTCTTGCGGCGGCGCCGCCCAGCGCCCAGTTCCAGCGGGGACCCGGCCTCAACGGTCATGGCGGCGGTCATTTGCGTGCCAAATCGTGGAACCATAGCTATTCCTAGCAACAGTGTCACGGATGCAGTTGGTGAATTGGCGAGGCAATTTCGACGAAAATAACCCTACAACAAAACAAATTCGAAAATTAAACGCTCAACAAAACAATTTCACAAAACTAACCTCTTTTTGCCACGCCTGTCTTCAGGACGCCACACACTATTGTGCCACGCCACAGAGAAAAACGTCACACACGTCGCCACGCTGGCAGCGTGGGTCCTAGCAACAATGGTGTCACACCCTGCAGTGGGGCGCTGCATAGTGGCTTGCAACGCCGAGGACAGGGGCGTTAGGGCATCTCCAGCGGCGCGATGGAAACGGACGCTGAGCGACCATTTTCGTCCGCCGTGACCGGAAATGCGTCTGGGGCCTACTCCAACGGGGCGACGCAAAGTGATCGGGCCGTCCACGGAGACACAAACCTGGCCCAAATATGCGCCAGGGGTTGCGTCTCCGCGGACGCTCGGCGGTCGCGGAATGTGTCCACGTTGGGTACATCCGGGCCCGGTCGGCAGTGACTAGGTAAGCAAAAGATTTTTTTTCATTACTATTGATTGGCCAAAAGAACCATCTTTACAGAGATGGTTAGTCGAGTTAACCTAAAACTACAAAGTCCGTACCTACTCGCCGTCGCGTGGCCTACACCGGCCTCGGTTACTCGCAGTCGCGCGCCCTACTACTGGCCGCCGGAAGGGCTGGCAGCGTCGTCGAAGCGGGAGCGCTTCGCGCACTCCGCGCGCCGCGCTCGGCGGCGACTGGACATCTCGTCCTGCCGCCTGTGGCGTTCGAGGGCCTAGGCCAGGGCGCTGTCCCACAGGGCCATCGCCAGGGCCTCCTCCGCCGACGCCCGTCGCGCCTCGACCGCCGCCGCCCCTCCCTCCTCCTCCTCCGCCGCCGCCGCGTCCTCGTTCGCCTGGACCGCCGCCTGGATCGCCGCCATGTCGGCGACGAAGCGGGCCCTGTCCCTAGCCGCCGCCGCCACCGCTTCATCCCTGGCGGCGATGGCGGCCTCCAGCTCGCGGTTCTCCTGCTCGACCCGAGCGGGAGAAGGGCCCCTATGACGTGGGCATTACCCTTCGAGTAACCAGTGTTGCCCTATCCGGTATTGTCTAATTGGAGGCACATGAAGATACCTGAAGGCGAGATGGGCCACTAGGTCGGCGCACCAGAAGATTCCTTGACGGGCAAGACAAGGATGCGAACAAACAAGGAAAGATTGGATCTAAACTACTGTAAAACTAGTCGTATTCGGTTAGACCTCTTGAGACCTGGCCTCCTATATAAAGGCCAGGAGAGGGGCTGCCGAGGGACACGAACAATCTTAGCAATCTTAGCCAGGAAAAGCTTAGAGCTAGGTAACCTTAGCAATAGCAATCTCGACTAGATCTCAGCCGAACTATTCGGCACCCCATTGTAACCCATTGTCATCATAATCAAAGAACAGACAGGCAGGACGTAAGGGTTTTACCTCATCGAGGGCCCCGAACCTGGGTAAATTGCTCTCCCCGCTTGTCTGTGAACCGATGTCTCGTGTCAGCCTACAGGATTCCATCAACCCTAAGCCCCTATCGGAGGGCATTGGCGAGGAGTACCCTCGACAATTGGCGCCGTCTGTGGGAACCCTGTCGGCACAAGATCAGACATCGGCTGAACCCGTCATGTCATCAGCAGCTTCATCAGCACCATCATCGCCTCATCTGGGAAGCCCGATCCGTTTTGGCTCCTACGAATTCACCCCGCACAGCGAATCATCTCGCTCGACCTTCTCTGGTCTACAAGGCAACATGGAGATGGCTTTCGGGAGCGTCCACTACAACGTCAACTCAGAAGGAATTCTTCGGTTGCTGGAATCCCCTATCTCCAGTCCAAGCGCATCATCGACACCCGACCTCTCGGCTGGCCTGACAAGCCCGTCGAGTCCGTCCGCGCCATTGACTCCTCGTTCGACATCTTCCATGTCGGTTGGATCCGATGACCCCGTGCCCTCGGAGCTGACCTCGTATTACTGCATGAACTGCGACACCAGGCATGGACTAGGGTCAAGCGACACACCATTCATTTGCAACGCCTACTATTCATCGGGAGAGGACAGCATCGGCAGCGTCGCCCGAGGAGACACCCGAAGAGTGGCGCCCCTCCAGGTTTACGTCGCTAACAGGGGAGACGGAGACCGCACCCCCCGTTCCAGCAGGCGGGCTAGTTTTGAGAATAGCGCCAGCAATGACAATAGAGACCACACCATTACAGAAGAGGAGTGGGCGGCAGCCAAGGCAGCTGTACTCAACAACACACCGCTTTCGGCGGGAACCACGGTTGGCACACTCAATGCTTACCGCTCCATATTGGAGAAAAATCGGGAGCGCCTGTCTAAGGAGCAAGCCACCCTCGAGAAACGCCTATCTGCGGCGTACCGGTCCAGCGAGCGACGAAGGGGCTCGCAGGGGAGTGCCTCTCGAAGTACCCCCGGAGGAGGCAAACACCGATCGTGACTGTCCAGGCTTTCGGAAGATGACGCAAGGGAGATAACATCAAACCTGACCAAGTCTTTTATAACCACGGACACCGCAGGCATGCCACGACCAAAAACCGTTGCGGGAGCAACAGCAAACCTCGCAGCATACCTCATTAACCAGCGTCCCGAAGGATCGATGGCTCAGGCCCACCGTGGCGCTTTGGAAAGCCTTGCGATACTAGGACATAATCTAGTTCCACCGAAAGAGAAGACCCTGCAGGCTACCGGGTCAAAGCATCGCGCAAAAGACGCTCGGGACGAAATCACACAGAGCAGGATCGACAAAGCAAGACGGCGACGCGCCATCAGAGAAGAACTTGACAGTGATTCTTCGGACGAGACCCAGGAGAACGACGGCGAGCTTAGAGGAGCCGACTGTTTGAGCTACAAAATTCGGGAGCAATGCCACCCAAGAAGTTCAAACCTACGCCTACCGACGCCGCCAAATATGATGGGCAGCATGAGCCAAGGTCCTGGATAGAGGACTATCTGCAGACAGTAATTCTGCAAAAAGGGAATCAGATAGCAGCAATGCAATGCCTGCAGCTTTACCTAAAGGACTCAGCACGAGCCTGGCTCAGAGGGTTGCCGAAGGGTTCCATCAAGTCATGGGATGACCTAGTAGAAGCTTTTGTCGCTAACTTTCAAGCAACCTACAAAAGGCCCGTTGGGATCGAGGAGTTACGGCACTGTCAGCAAAAGCAGAAGGAGTCGATGCACGCATATATCGGGAGATTCACCAAACTCCTGAATGCTACGGAAGACGTGTCCGTCGACAGAGCAATCGACGCTTTCAGTGATGGCATCCGACGTGAAAGCTATATAGAAGAGCTTGGGCGCAAGAAGCCAAAAACCATAACCAAGTTAATGGAAATCGCCAACAGCTGGGCCGATGGTGAAGACAACGTCCGAAAGCCACGACAGCGCAGTGACGACGAAGAAGATGACCAGCCGAAGCATGATTCGGGTGGTCGAAGGGATCGAAACAAGAGAAGGAAAAACCGCAGTTACGATGACAATAACTTGGTGGCCGCAGGTTACTCTGATCGGCAGGATGATCGGTACGACAACAGGCGAGACGATCGGCAGGACGGCAATCGGAACGACTCTGGGAACCGTGGTAACTATAAACCACGACCGCAGAGAACTCCCAAATTGCCTTATGCTGAACAGATCAACGCCCCTTACTACCTGCATTCATACACCGATTCCAAGGATGGTAAAGTAAAGTCTAGCCACCTGCTCAGGGACTGTCGGCAGTTCCTCGATATGCATGAACTCATCCAGCAGGTAGGCCAGCAACAGCTACCACCACCACCACCACCGCCGCCGTCACAGCATCAAGTCCAGCAAGCTCAACCTCATCAACCCAACGAGGCGTTTCCACTACCACGCGGGCAAATGAGTATGATCCACAGGACAGGTGTTTCAAGGAGAGAGATGAAGAAGCTCACTCGAGAAATCAACCTGGCAGAAAGCGTCATGGCGAACATTCCCGAATATGTCGAATGGTCGTCTCAGGAAATCACGTTCAGTCGAATGGACTACCCGATGACTATACCAAAGCCAGGGCACGCTGCCCTAGTGGTCGAAGCATAGATAGGAGGGTTCAAGATGAGCAAAGTCTTCATGGATGGAGGAAGTGGACTCAACTTGATATTCCTTGATACAATTCAAAGTATGGGGATCACAATGAGAATGTTGGAAGACTCAGATACCCGATTCCATGGGATACTCCCTACTTCACCAGCGTACTCTCTTGGCAAGGCATACCTGAATGTCGTCTTCGGCAAACCCGACAACTTTAGGAAGGAGAAGATCGAGTTTGAAGTCATGAACTGGGAATCACAGTATCACGCCATACTCGGGAGACCATCTTATGCCAAGTTCATGGCTGTGCCGCACTATGCATACCTCAAGCTGAAGATGCCAGGGAACAACGGGACAAACATCACAATCTACGGAAGCTTCTCGCGCTCGGACAATTGTGATCGTGACTTCCAAAGGATTGCTGCAAAGTTTGGGCCACGGCGAGAGACTGTCGATCCCCCGCCCAAATTGACGATACAAGAAATCAAGGAGGAGAAACTCGACAGGCAAACCAAGAAGAAGCCAACTCCTGAAGACCCAGCAGCAAAAGCATCGGCGGACAAAGTTTCGGCAGTGGCCAAAACAGAAGAGATAGGAGGCGGCAAGATGCTAACAATCGCTGCCCAGGCACCTGGCGAAATCGATAGCGCTGCAGCAACCTCCAGCATGGCAAAGAAATCGGAAGATGCTTCTGAAGAAGAGAAGAACCCCTTCCTTGATAAAACACTCCCTTAGTTTTTAAAATTTTCCTTTACTTTACACAGGGCCTCTTGTTTTCGCCCTCTAGTTTCGTATTTACCCTATCAATAAGCACTTAAGTTTCGATTCTTGTTAAAGTATTGCAGTAATCTAAAGCATCTATGACCGTGCTGCCGCCAAGTAGCGGCATAACTTAAAGCACGACAGAAGATAGCGCCCAGGGCAAAAGCCTCTACGAGCACTGCAAAGAAGAATAAGGACATTAATCCTTTCCTCTGCTTCAGATGCCTCTACGAGTGCCGTACAAAGCAAGAGTTTGGAAAACTTACACAACCCACGCTCGATATTTCACTGATGGAAATATCAGAGAGCAACGGGCTCATCGGCAGAATCATTACACCTGAAATATTTTGGAATGACTGTCAAAATTTACAATCGGTTGAAAGCAAAGTTGCGCATACAACAGGTTTAGCAAAACCTGCAACACGAGCTGATCACTCATAATGATTTGCTGACCAACTAGTACACATACATCCAACGGGCAATTAAGCTTTGCTCCTTTGAATATTTGCCAACGGCATGGTAAAAGTACATATTCATGTATTAACCAGATAAAAATGTTTCGGCTAAACAATCCTAACACTCGGATGGACTAGCCAATACAATTTACAAAAGTAATTTTGCACCTTCATATCATCCTTGCGGAGTTTCCCTTTCTTCAGGTACCTTTGACATCTCCTCAAGCCTGTCGACAATTATATGGGCAGGTGCTAAAACCTTCGGGTACAGCTCTTCGAAATCACCAGTTGCATTGGTGATATATAACAAGCAAGCTGAAGGATAACAAGCAAGCACAAGGGCAAGCGTGCACTTGGCCCCTGCAAAAACTTGAGATCTTACTAGCTCCCGAACCTTCTTGGCATTTCCAAACTCAGACATCAAAGTCAAAAGAGTAGGAGGAACTGCATTCAGAGGAAACATCGTCTTCCAAACTACCCTCATAGCCTTGTAGCACCTGTCGAAGAACTGGTGGACCTACTGCACTCGATCCTGAAATTTGACGACAGCCGAGGCCTTCGAGTGTTCTCGCCAGAAAATCTCTTCGGATGAGGAAAGCTGAGTCAAAGCATGCACTCGCTCATGTATCCGCTTGTTCTCTTCCGCATGGTTCAAAGCTATGACTGGCAAAAGAATCAGTAAAGAATTAGACAAGAAGTTGCTAGCAAACAGGCTAAGGGATCAGGAAACTTACAGTTTAAACTTTCGGTAGCCTTATGCAGCTCGCTAAGAATGTACCGCTCCACGTCGGCTGCAATCTCGTTCATTTTATTGATGATGGCAGCTAAGGCATAAGTGCTGCGTAAGTCTTTTTCCATCTGCGTGACCCGGTCCTTCATCCGCTGGATTCGATCACTTTCAGGAAGAGCACCCGACGAGTCGTCAACAAACGAGGGCACTGGGAAGACCTGCAGAAAATACCGTTATAAAGGGATGATGGATATGGTACAGCCGAACATCCAAAATAACTCCCATCGGGAGAAGTGCAAGAAATTTATATCATAACAAAAGTGTGCTAACAACACTGCTAGCACGGAGTTTATTACAAGCACAAGTTTTGCGGCAGAACAATGTTTCGCATCAGCTTAAGGCACAAGTTTGTTACAAGAATCA
This sequence comes from Lolium perenne, assembly GCF_019359855.2. Taxonomy (NCBI): domain Eukaryota; kingdom Viridiplantae; phylum Streptophyta; class Magnoliopsida; order Poales; family Poaceae; genus Lolium; species Lolium perenne. Next base: position 149,806,664 of record NC_067245.2, read on the forward strand.
AGGGAGTTGGGTCTGAGTTGATAAACTGGGACCAGCCGACGACTTCCTTGATGAAACCAGTTCAAGGAGCTGACGGGCACAAGTAAGAGCAGATGCTTTAAAGGTGCTCAAATCAACAAGCTGCCCGTCTCGCTCTTTCGGAAGCCCCTTAGTCATTTCCTCGATGTCACCCTTAAAGCCGTAACCCATCATAAGTTGGAAGGCAAGGACAGCACCAAAAGTGCGCGATGTACGCTTGAATACCTCGATAACCTCCTTGGTGTCAACCGCGAAGGTATCGATCAGCTGTCCCAGGGTCTTTTCTTGCTTGATCTTGGGGAAGATCATCGAGTGCATCCGCGCCAAGGCACCCTTCCCCTTTACAAGAAGCTCTTGTGTAAGCTGGTGAGAAGCAAAGATCGTTGATACAGCATTTGCTGGGGAGTTATTTGGAACCCTCTCCAGGGCATCGACAGGGATGTTCGCTGCTTCTGCAGTAGAAAGGAAGGAAAAAATTCAGTCATTGACAAAAAGTTCGAGTCCATAAGTACGTCTTTCGACAGAAGTATAACAGAAATTACCAAGCAAGGCCAAAGAAGACTGGCGAGGGACTTCATCCTTTTCGGCTGCTCGTGCTTCAGCCGCCATCCTGGATGCTTCCTCCTCCCTTAGCTTCTCTTTCAGCTTGGCTAGTTCCTCCTTCAGGGAATCGATCTCTTGGCGAGCCGCAGCAGCTATCTTGACCGCGCCATCCAATTTCGAGGAAGAGGACTCGACTTCCTCTTGTAGCCGAATCTTGTCAGCTTCTAAAGAAGTGAATCGGGAGGCAAAAACTTCCAGAGAAGAGATGACACCTCGCAGGTCCTTAAGAGAGAAAGAAAAACAGTTAAACAAGGCACGCTCCAAGAAATCTGTATTGCAATACAGAAGAGAGCTTACAGAAAAAGGAGCCGCAGTGGCAGCAGTTGGAGAAAAATCCTTCCCTTTGGAAAGGGAAGAAGCAGTCGATGCTTGGGCCATGAGGCCAGCCTTAGGAGCCGAAGCTCCGGAAGCCACCACGACCGACGGGGCAGCATCTGATTTGGCCTTTTTAGGCGGAGGCTCGATAAAGCCCTCGTCGCTGCAAAGGTGAATGGTCGACTGTGATTATAAAAGGGGTATGAAAAGAAAAAAGGCAAAGTGTAACTTTTGGAAAAAACTACTTACATGTCGAAGAGATCATCTTCATCGGCAAAGCCGCCGGTTGATCTCTTCGCAGGTGAAGCTCTGACCCCTTCCGCAGCTGCTTCAACGAAAGTATCATGATCAGTGCCGTCATTGCGCATTGATCCATTTGCGACACAAATGTTATCGGCTGAGGGGGGAAGGTCAGTATGGGCAACTTCGAGATCCATCGAACCATTATATTCATCCTCTAGACCTGTTTGCTCGGTAGTGTGAAAATCTATGGGGATTGAGGAGCCTCTCCCCTCAGATGTATTATCCAGTGAGTCACATGTATTTTCAGAGGCCGTGGGGATCTGGCAAAGAAAAATGTCAAGTAAGAACAAAGGTGATTATGTCGGCTAAGAGAGAAGGCATAGTAGAGATGTGAAGAAAGGAAAATACCCCTGATGGTGGATGATCAATGTCAAGAGGAGCATAAGAAGAGATCAGCGGAATTGAATCTTCCTGGTTAAAGGAAGTAAGGCGGCGGACTTCATCAAGCAACTCTTTTTCTGATAGATCGGCAGCATTAATTCCGGTCTCATCCTTTGGACCTGAGTACAACCACATTGGGTGAACTCTGGCCATGACTGGCTGGATTCGGCGCTTCAGGAATACTACTGCCACCTCTGTACCAATCATAGTTTGGCCGTCAGCCTCTTTGATTCGAAGGAATTTGGCAAATAGTTCTTCGGCTGAAGCCCTTTCGTCGGCTGAAAGAATATTCTTCCAAGAGTTCTTGGGCTTCGCTTCAGAAACATCGGCATAGCAAGGGAGTCAACGCTCGGGTGACGAGGAATCCTTGACGTAAAACCATTTTAACCTCCATCCTTGCACGGATTCTCTCATTGGGAAGTTAAAGTAATTGACCTCTGAGCGAGCGACAAAACCTACTCCTCCGGTAACAAAGTACCCATTACTACTGCTGTATCTCTTCACATAGAAGATCTTCTTCCACAGCCCGAAATGAGGTTTGATACCCAGAAACGTCTCACAAAGGGTGATGAACACAGCAACATGGAGGATTGAGTTGGGGGTAAGTTGCCATAATTGGATTTCATACGTCCGCAAGAGATGGAGGAGGAATTCGTGAGTGGGGAGCGAAAGGCCTCGGTGAAGGAAAGACAGGAACATCACAGTAAATCCAGCAGGAGGATCAGGCCGAGAAATCGCACCTGGAAGGATCACATCTCTCGCATCGGAGGATATCAATCCCAGGCTTCGGGATCTCTTCTCGTCACGCTTGGTGACGGTGGACGCAGCCCAGTCTCCAGGTTTGACCATTGAGCTTGGCGGCGCTGGCGGCGCCGGAGCTGGGGGAGGGGCGCCCGGAGCGCTCCCCTTCGGAAGAGAAGAGGAGGACTTGGCGGCGGCGCCTCTGCTGGTGGAGCTAGCGGCGGCGGCAGGATTCTTCTTCTTCACCATCGTGGGATTAGAGAGAGAATGGAAAAGCTGTGGTGGCGGCACGACAATGGCGAAAGAAGGGGGAGAATGAGGAGATACTGCGGGAACCGTGGAGAAAATTGGGAATTTTTCGCCCTTTGGAGATTTTGAGGAGAAGTTAAGAGTTAAGTAAGCATGTGGCGCTTGAGGAAGGGGAGGAACTGGCGGCCCACTACGCCCACGATTGCGGGAAAACCAAGGAGCCACCTCGATCGTTACGCGTATAGTAGTAAAGCCCTAAAAAACTGTTTGCACAGAGCTAGGGCAAGCCTGTCAGGTCAGGACCCGTCAGATCAGCCCGCAGCTGTTACACGTCATCAATGACGTCATAGAAAAAACTAGAGGCACTCGAAGGAAATATGAAAAGTCATCGGATGAAGGACTTGAGTCTACGCACGGATTACAAGCATCCGAACCTAGACTCGGGGGCTACTCCCATCGGGAGCACTGACGTGCACCCGATAAAAAGAAGGCTCGACAGGATAAGTAGTTGAAGGGAAAAAAGTTTGAGTCTGTACCCAGATTCGATAATTACTCCCATCGGGAGGACGTGGTGCACACCCGTTAAAAGTTTTTTACACTCCAGGATCATGCCCGGGGACTTGATCTTGTGTAGGGTAACGTTGTTTTGCCATCGGCAGTTAACCAACAAAAGTTGGGCACGTTACTCATTATCCTTTGCGTAAAGAAAATGTATCGGATGATCTATGAAGACTTGCGAAAAACTCGGCAGAGGAAAGTATTCGAGTAGTACAACTTGAGTCTACGCACGGATTGCAAACATCCGTACCTAGACTCGGGGGCTACTCCCATCGGGAGCGCTGACGCGCACCCGATAAAAGAAGATGAAGCAGAATCAAGATGAACAAGGACAATGAAGGAGAAGAATATCAAGAGAAGACATGCATTAAGTCTCTACCCGAATTATCTTCGGCTAGACACTCGGGGGCTACTGACGTGGGTATTACCCTTCGAGTAACCAGTGTTGCCCTATCCGGTATTGTCTAATTGGAGGCCCATGAAGATACCTGAAGGCGAGATGGGCCACTAGGTCAGCGCACCAGAAGATTCCTTGACGGGCAAGACAAGGATGCGAACAAACAAGGAAAGATTGGATCTAAACTACCGTAAAACTAGTCGTATTCGGTTAGACCTCTTGAGACCTGGCCTCCTATATAAAAGCCAGGAGAGGGGCTGCCGAGGGACACGAACAATCTTAGCAATCTTAGCCAGGAAAAGCTTAGAGCTAGGTAACCCTAGCAATAGCAATCTCGACTAGATCTCAGCCGAACTATTCGGCACCCCATTGTAACCCATTGTCATCATAATCAAAGAACAGACAGGCAGGACGTAAGGGTTTTACCTCATCGAGGGCCCCGAACCTGGGTAAATTGCTCTCCCCGCTTGTCTGTGAACCGATATCTCGTGTCAGCCTACAGGATTCCATCAACCCTAAGCCCGTATCGGAGGGCACTGGCGAGGAGTACCCTCGACACCCTACGCTGGAGCGAGTCCAGGTCGGAGCACATTAACCCCCGAGCCATGGCCATCGCATAGCTGTGGGCTTCCTCCTTCTCCACCCAAGCCTGACGGCGCTGGGCGTCCCCAGCCAGGGACTCGATGGACGCGAGCAGAATCCGCTGCTCGCCGGCGCACTCGAAGCACATGGGCATGGGGACGTCGTCGTCCGCGATGTCGTGGATGACGGCGCCGGCCGGAGGGGCCGCGATGGCCGCCCGCGCCTCCGCGAGCTCGGCCCTAGCGTCGGCGAACTCGGCCATGGCGTTGGCGATCTCCGCCCTGGTCGCCGCGAGGCGCCCTTCCGCGCGCTCTGCCGCCTCCACCTCCGCAACCTCCGCCTCTGCCGCCGCCACTTCCAGGTCCAACTGCTGGGCCTCAACGCCGCCGGCGGCTACCTCCTCCTCCTCCTCCGAGTGGAGCTGGCGGCACATGTGAACAACGTACTCCCAATTCATGTGGTCGGCCATGGATGGATGGTAGCTTGAGGTGTGCCCGTCGCCCCCGCCGGTGTCCACCATAGATAGCCACGGCGGGGCGGGAAACGGCGTTGGCGCAGGGCGTTTCCCGCGCGCGCGAAACGCCGGCGAAACTTGCCAATGTATTGAGCAAGCGCGGAAATGATCGAACTTGCCAATGTAGTGAGCAGCACCAGGCGTGGAACAGCTAGCAAAATACGTGCAGCGCCCCTGTCCTCGTCGCTGCACGCCACTGTGCAGCGCCTCACATTAGGGCGTGACACCGACGCAGCTGGGACCCACGCTGCCAGCGTGGCGGCGTGTGTGACGCCTTTCTCTATGGTGTGGCACGATGGTGTGTTCCGACAGGCGCGGCAAAAAAAGGTTAGTTTTGTGAAATTGTTTCGCTGAGAGTTCAATTTATGAATTTGTTTCGTTGTAGATGCGCGTAGCACTGTTACAGTGCCGTGATCCATCGCCACGTAGTGTCTAGCTGGCTAACAAGGGCGGCAGCCGTCGGCGGTGTGCCACGCGTGTACCTGCAGCTTAACTGCTGGTCATAAGGGCGACCTCCCTTATATATACCCTAATGTCATAATCTTACCCTCCTTTAATTCCCCTAGCCCGTACCCCTAGCCGGTATTTCCTTGTAACACCGTAGTCCTAGCTACTAGTAGCCTCTATTCCCGATTTGTAGAAGAGTTTTTACAAGCTAATTTTACTGCATTAGTCAGCCCTACTTTTATTTTCAAAGAGAGATCCGACAAAATGTTTATCCGCAACCGAACCATATTCGCCCGGTATTCGGTACATATTAGTAACCGATAGGCTCCAATTCCATATTCGTACCCGCAAACTATTCACTCCGATTTTGGATCCGAAAAAATGCGGATACGAATATGATTTCACTATTCAACCGTATCCGCTCCGTTTTCACCCCTAGTTGGATGTGTCATTTAGTGGAACATCGAACACAACTATTAGCTTAGCTCCAGTGATAGTAAATTGACGTCACCGTCGGTAACGCTTGTTGTCCAGCCGTCGGGGCCGATGATGTTACACAGTGGACCCTACCAGCCATTTTGACACAAGTTAGTGCCCTCGTTGTAGCTGGCATGGCAGTGACCCCACTGGTCGGTGAGTAGAACTAGGTTCCCCATGATAGAAATAGGTTTGACCGGTTTAGTAAAACCCTTGAAAGTTTTACAAATTTTGAATATCATTTTTAATTCATACTAAATTGGAGAAATACATATGACACTACAAGAAAAACCTTCCACAGAGACATTTTAGTAGAGACACTTCATTCTTTGCCTCATTAAAAATCACATTAAGACACTTTGCATATTGTAGTGGCACTTTTTGAGACACTTCAGAAAGAGTCTCAAATGTAGGGACATTAGTTGAGACATTTCTGTAAGGTATTGCAATTTTCATTCTATAGACAACTTATGAGACACTCCAAAAGTGTCACAGATAAGTTATCAAGAGGCAATCCATGAGACACTTGATTGTATGTCTTTACTTTTCCTCTAGAGGCAATGTTTGAGTCATTTTGCTTGTTCTCTAGAGACATTTGTTCTATGTTTGGGTCATGGTGGGCAATACTAATTAGAAATTTGTTCCAAGTATCAACATATACTTGTGAAAGGGTGAGATGGTTAATGGATTAAGTCTTAATCATTAAGCTCATGATGTAACATCCCAACTTTTCAATAAAGAAAGAAAGAGAGTTTCCAAAAACACAAATTGAGAACCAACAAAAACTTTTTATCTTCATATAGGGCTATGCATATAAATCAACTTGTTAATTATTTTAGTGTGCATTTTGCCATGATGATTGCTTGTGTGATTACCTTTGAACTAAAACCCTAACCAATGATCCCTTGATCACTTAATTGGAAGGAAAAAGAAAAGAGAAAAGAAATTAGAAAATTCAAATCTACACTCACATATGGCTTATGCCATTTTTGCAAATTCTTAACCTAGACCATTTTAGCTTGCACCATTGGTTGGAGATGGTTAGTAAACACTTATAAACACTTTTGGAAGCAAAGAAACTCAAATCAAATTGAAAACAAATGCAAATTCCAACTCACGTGCAATATGGTCACTTGTGACAATTTTAGTCTGATGCCATCTTTGAGCCCCTGGTTTGGAAGATTTCTACACTAAACTTTGCCAACTCTTTGCACCTCATCCAAGACAACATCAAGGTGAACAACTTTGCCCAAAACCACCCCTGCAAATTCCTTCTCAAATTCAAATGGTGATCAAGCAAAGTTGGAACCATAATGCAAATTGTAGATCATATGCAATTTGTGATTTTGCATTTCAACTCCATTTTGACCACCACCACCTCCATTCTACTTCTATTTATATATGATTGCAATCCACCAAAAATCTTTTCAAAATTCCAAAGTAAAGTTCTTGCGGCCATTTTTACAAACACCTTGCAGGCATGGTTAAAAATGGTGCCCATACTGAAATTGGGCTTGGACCAAGTCCAACCCTGGCCACCTCTGCTGCTCTGGAGCTTCACCTCACCTCTCAGCACCAGTACCAGCACCTGCAAGCCCTGAACCTTGGTCACCATGACCAAAACAACCCATGCCCATGCTCACCATGCCATCACCATGTCACTTCCCTCTCTGGTCATCTCAGCACCGCACCACCTTGTCCATTAGCTCCCTCTCACTCTCCTGATCGTGCCAGACCCCAGCCTCGACGAAATCTCTCACCGCATTGCCCAGAACGCGCCGCGCCCAGACGTGCCAGTGACGTGCACACGCGCGCTAGAGCGCGCACGGCGAACGCCACGAGCACGCCAGAGCATGACGACGCCCGACGCACCATGCCTCCACTTGCCATCGCCGCTCGCCAGTCGCTGTGCCAAGCCACCAGAATACTCGCAGACACGCCCGTTGGACCGCGGGAGCGCTATGGCCGTCGTCACCGTCGACGAGACCCGCCACTGACCTGCAAGCTCCCGTCAAGCTCACGGTCGCGTCCGTGCCTCATTTTCCCTGCAATCACGCGCTGCGTCATCGCCAGGACGTCGCCTACCCGCGTGCATCATCAACAGTACCCCTGCACTGCTGTAGAGCCGACGCCATGGATGACCTCACCCCAGACCCGCGGCACTGCCTCACCGCTATAAAAGGAGCACTCCCCGCTCCAAATTGACCACACCCATCGCTTCCCCTCTTCTCCCTGAGTCGCCTAGCCATCTCGCCGCTCCACATTGCCCACCACAGATCACCAATTGCTTCCTCGCTGCCGCGCTCCGCCGCAGAAGCTCGCCGGAGTTAGAGGCCATCCCCGGAGACGCCATGATGTCTACGGGTGCTTCTATTCTTGTAGACAGTGTTGGGCCTCCAAGAGCAGAGGTTTGTAGAACAGCAGCAAGTTTCCCTTAAGTGGATCACCCAAGGTTTATCGAACTCAGGGAGGAAGAGGTCAAAGATATCCCTCTCATGCAACCCTGCAACCACAAAGCAAGAAGTCTCTTGTGTCCCCAACACACCTAATAGGTGCACTAGTTCGGCGAAGAGATAGTGAAATACAGGTGGTATGAATGTATATGAGCAGTAGTAACGGCACCAGAAAAGTGCTTTGCTGTCCAGGACTGGCGTGTGGTTGATGGTGGTAATATTGCGGACGATGATGCGATAGAGAACGATAAACAAGCAGCGATAGCAGTATTGGAAACAAGGCCTAGGGATCATACTTTCACTAGTGGACTCTCTCAACATTGATCACATAACAGAATAAATAGATAAATGCTAGACTCTACACTCTCTTGTTGGATGATGAACACCACTAACTGTGTAGGATTACACGAACCCTCAATGCCGGAGTTAACAAGCTCCACAATATTCGATATTCATGTTTAAATAACCTTAGAGTGCATGACAGATCAACACAACTAAACCAAGTACTAACATAGCATGCACACTGTCACCTTCACGCTACGAAAGGAGGAATAGATCACATCAATACTATCATAGCAATAGTTAACTTCATAATCTACAAGAGATCACAATCATAACCTACACCAAGTACTACACGATGCACACACTTTCACCATTACACCGTGCAGGAGGAATAGACTACTTTAATAACATCACTAGAGTAGCACATAGAATAGTAGTGATACAAAGCACATTGCAATCATAAAGGGATATAAATAAGCACTTCACTATGCCATTCATAAAATATAGCCTAAGAGACCCACATGGTGCACACACTGTCACCTTTACACACGTGGGACAAGGAGTCTCCGGAGATCACATAAGTAAAATCCACTTGACTAGCATAATGACATCTAGATTACAAGCATCATCATATGAATCTCAATCATGTAAGGCAGCTCATGAGATTATTGTATTGAAGTACATAGGAGAGAGATGAACCACATAGCTACCGGTACAGCCCTTAGCCTCGATGGAGAACTACTCCCTCCTCATGGGAGACAGCAGCGTTGATGAAGATGGCGGTGGTGTCGATGGAGGTGCCTTCCGGGGGCACTTCCCCGTCCCGGCGGCGTGCCGGAACAGAGACTCCTGTCTCCCAGATCTTGGCTTCGCGATGGCGGCGGCTCTGGAAGGTTTCTCGTACCGTGGCTTTTCCGTCTCGAAGACTTAGGTCAGGGGCTTCTTATAGGCGAAGAGGCAGCGTCAGAAGGGGTCTGGGGCCACCAGACACTAGGGCGGCGCCCCCCCTGGGCCGCGCCGCCACCATGTGTGGGCCCCCCTGTGGCCCCTCTCTGGCGGCTCTCGGGTGTTCTGGAAGTTTCATGCAATCCTAAGATGCTGGGCGTTGATTTCGTCCGATTCCGAGAATATTTCCTTACTAGGATTTCTGAAACCAAAAACAGCAGAACAAAGAATCGGCCCTTCGGCATCTCGTCAATAGGTTAGTTCCGGGAAACGCATAAATATGACATAAAGTATGCATAAAACATGTAGATATCATCAATAATGTGGCATGGAACATAAGAAATTATCGATACGTCGGAGATGTATAAGCATCCCCAAGCTTAGTTTTTGCTCGTCCCGAGCAGGTAAACGATAACAAAGATAATTTCTGGAGTGACATGCCATCATAACCTTGATCATACTATTGTAAGCATATGTAATGAATGCAGCGATCAAAACAATGGTGAATGACATGAGTAAACAAATGAATCATAAAGCAAAGACTTTTCATGAATAGTACTTTCAAGACAAGCATCAATAAGTCTTGCATAAGAGTTAACTCATAAAGCAATAATTCAAAGTAAAGGCATTGAAGCAACACAAAGGAAGATTAAGTTTCAGCGGTTGCTTTCAACTTGTATCATGTATATCTCATGGATAGTTGTCAATGTAAAGTAATATAATAAGTGCAATATGCAAGTATGTAGGAATCAATGCACAGTTCACACAAGTGTTTGCTTCTTGAGATGGAGAGAAATAGGTGAACTGACTCAACATAAAAGTTAAAGAATGGCCCTTCGCAGAGGGAAGCATTGATTGATATATTTGTGCTAGAGCTTTGGTTTTGAAAACAAGAAACAATTTTGTCAACGGTAGTAATAAAGCATATGTATTATGTAAATTATATCCAACAAGTTGCAAGCCTCATGCATAGTATACTAATAGTGCCCGCACCTTGTCCTAATTAGCTCGGATTACCTGGATTATCACCGCAATACATATGTTTTAACCAAGTATCACAAAGGGGTACCTCTATGCCGCCTGTACAAAGGTCTAAGGAGAAAGCTCGCATTGGATTTCTCGCTTTTGATTATTCTCAACTTAGACATCCATACCGGGACAACATAGACAACAGATAATGGACTCCTCTTTAATGCTTAAGCATTCAACAACAATTAATTTTTCTCATAAGAGATTGAGGATAGTTGTCCAAAACTGAAACTTCCACCATGGATCATGGCTTTAGTTAGCGGCCCAATGTTCTTCTCTAACAATATGCATGCTCAAACCATTCAACTCATGGTAAATCGCCCTTACTTCCGACAAGACGGACATGCATAGCAACTCACATGATATTCAACAAGGAGTAGTTGATGGCGTCCCCAGGAACATGGTTATCGCACAACAAGCAACTTAATAAGAGATAAAATGCATAAGTACATATTCAATACCACAATAGTTTTTAGGCTATTTGTCCCATGAGCTATATATTGCAAAGATGAAGAATAGAAATTTAAAGGTAGCACTCAAGCAATTTACTTTGGAATGGCGGAGAAATACCATGTAGTAGGTAGGTATGGTGGACACAAATAGCATAGTTTTTGGCTCAAGGATTTGGATGCATGAGAAGTAATCCCTCTCAATACAAGGCTTAGGCTAGCAAGGTTGTTTGAAGCAAACACAAGTATGAACTAGTACAGCAAAACTTACATAAGAATATATTGCAAGCATTATAAGACTATACATTGTCTTCCTTGTTGTTCAAACACCTTACCAGAAAATATCTAGACTCTAGAGAGACCAATCATGCAAACCAAATTTTAGCAAGCTCTATGTATTTCTTCACTAATAGGTGCAAAGTATATGATGCAAGAGCTTAAACATGAGCACAACAATTGCCAAGTATCACATTATTCAAGACATCATACCAATTACTACATGTAGCATTTCCCGTTTCCAACCATATAACTATGAACGAAGCAGTTTCAACCTTCGCCATGAAAATTAAAAGCTAAGAACACATGTGTTCATATGAACCAGCGGAGCTTGTCTCTCTCCCACACAAGCATTTATTCAAACAAAACAAAAATGAAAACAAACAGACGCTCCAAGTAAAGTGCATAAGATGTGATGGAATAAAAATATAGTTTCACTAGAGGAACCTGATAATTTTGTCGATGAAGAAGGGGATGCCTTGGGCATCCCCAAGCTTAGATGCTTGAGTCTTCTTGAAATATGCAGGGATGAACCACCGGGGCATCCCCAAGCTTAGGCTTTTCACTCTTCTTGATCATAGTATATCATCCTCCTCTCTTGACCCTTGAAAACTTCCTCCACACCAAACTCGAAACAAACTCATTAGAGGGTTAGTGTATAATCAAAAACTCACATGTTCAGAGGTGACACAATCATTCTTAACACTTCTGGACATTGCTCAAAGCTATTGGAAGTTAATGGAATAAAGAAATCCATCCCACATAGCAAAAGAAGCAATGCGAAATAAAAGGCAGAATCTGTCAAAACAGAACAGTCCGTAAAGACGAATTTTATTGAGGCACCAGACTTGCTCAAATGAAAATGCTCAAATTGAATGAAAGTTGCGTACATATCTGAGTATCACTCACGTAAATTGGCATAATTTTCTAAGTTACCTACAGAGAAGTAGGCCCAAATTCATGACAGCAAGAAATCTGTTTCTGCGCAGTAATCCAAATCTAGTATGAACCTTACTATCAAAGACTTTACTTGGCACAACAATGCAACAAAATTAAGATAAGGAGAGGTTGCTACAGTAGTAACAACTTCCAAGACTCAAATATAAAACAAAGTTACTGTAGCAAAATAAACACATGAGTTATCTCCCAAGAAGTGCTTTCTTTATAGCCATTAAGATGGGCTCAGCAGTTTTAATGATGCACTCACAGGAAATAGTATTTGAAGCAAAAGAGAGCATCAAGAGGCAAATTCAAAACACATTTAAGCCTAATATGCTTCCTATGAAAAGGAATCTTGTAAATAAATAAATTCATGAAGCATAATGCAACAAGCATAGAAAGATAAAACAAGTGCAGCTTCAAGATTTTCAGCGAAAATAGAGGTGTTTTAGTAACATGAAAATTTCTACAACCATATTTTCCTCTCTCATAATAATGTCCAGTAGCATCATGAGCAAACTCAACAATATAACTATCACATAAAGCATTCTTATCATGAGTCTCATGCATAAAATTATTACTACTCCCAACATAAGCATAGTCATTCTTATTAATTGTAGTGGGAGCAAATTCAACCAAGTAGCTATCATCAAATATAGGAGGCATATTGTAATCATAATCAAATTTATCCTCCATAACAGGTGGTACTAAAAGGCTACTATCATTATAATCATCATAAATAGGAGGCAAAGTATCATCAAAGAAAATTTTCTCCTCAATGCTTGGGGGACTAAAAAGATCATGCTCATCAAAACCAGCTTCCCCAAGCTTAGAATTTTCCATAGCATTAGCAATAATAGTGTTCAAAGCATTCATATTAATAACATTCCCATTAGCATGCATATAAAGTTCCATGAGTTTTTTAATTCTCTCTTCAAACACATCATGTCCTAATTCAAGATAAAGTTCATAAAGATCTCTCATATTTTTGTTGTTTTCCATTGTGCCTAACTAGTGTAAACAAGAAACAAAAAGATGCAATTGCAGGATCTAAAGGAAATAGCTTCGAGTACTTACAACGGCGCCGGAAAATAGCTTAGTAGCCGAGATCCGGAGTGTGAGTACCTTTTACCTTTCCTCCCCGGCAACGGCGCCAGAAAAGTGCTTGATGTCTACGGGTGCTTCTATTCTTGTAGACAGTGTTGGGCCTCCAAGAGCAGAGGTTTGTAGAACAGCAGCAAGTTTCCCTTAAGTGGATCACCCAAGGTTTATCGAACTCAGGGAGGAAGAGGTCAAAGATATCCCTCTCATGCAACCCTGCAACCACAAAGCAAGAAGTCTCTTGTGTCCCCAACACACCTAATAGGTGCACTAGTTCGATGAAGAGATAGTGAAATACAGGTGGTATGAATGTATATGAGCAGTAGTAACGGCACCAGAAAAGTGCTTTGCTGTCCAGGACTAGCGTGTGGTTGATGGTGGTAATATTGCGGACAGTACAGATGCAGTAGAACAGTAAACAAGCAGCGATAGCAGTATTGGAAACAAGGCCTAGGGATCATACTTTCACTAGTGGACTCTCTCAACATTGATCACATAACAGAATAAATAGATAAATGCTAGACTCTACACTCTCTTGTTGGATGATGAACACCACTAACTGTGTAGGATTACACGAACCCTCAATGCTGGAGTTAACAAGCTCCACAATATTCGATATTTATGTTTAAATAACCTTAGAGTGCACGACAGATCAACACAACTAAACCAAGTACTAACATAGCATGCACACTGTCACCTTCACGCTACGAAAGGAGGAATAGATCACATCAATACTATCATAGCAATAGTTAACTTCATAATCTACAAGAGATCACAATCATAACCTACACCAAGTACTACACGATGCACACACTGTCACCATTACACCGTGTAGGAGGAATAGACTACTTTAATAACATCACTAGAGTAGCACATAGAATAGTAGTGATACAAAGCACATTGCAATCATAAAGGGATATAAATAAGCACTTCATTATGCCATTCATAACAGTGAATAAGTATTTTGTGAAATATAGCCTAAGAGACCCACACGGTGCACACACTGTCACCTTTACACACGTGGGACAAGGAGTCTCCGGAGATCACATAAGTAAAATCCACTTGACTAGCATAATGACATCTAGATTACAAGCATCATCATATGAATCTCAATCATGTAAGGCAGCTCATGAGATTATTGTATTGAAGTACATAGGAGAGAGATGAATGATACGCGTACAACACGCGTCCGTTGGGAACCCCAAGAGGAAGGTGTGATGCATACAGCGGCAAGTTTTCCCTCAGTATGAAACCAAGGTTTATCGTACCAGTAGGAGCCAAGAAGCACGTTGAAGGTTGATGGCGGCGGGATGTAGTGCGGCGCAACACCAGGGATTCCGGCGCCAACGTGGAACCTGCACAACACAACCAAAGTACTTTGCCCCAACGAAACAGTGAGGTTGTCAATCTCACCGGCTTGCTGTAACAAAGGATTAGATGTATAGTGTGGATGATGATTGTTTGCAGAAAACGAGAGAACAGTATTACGAGATTGTATTTCAGTATAGAGAATTGGACCGGGGTCCACAGTTCACTAGAGGTGTCTCTCCCATAAGATAAACAGCATGTTGGGTGAACAAATTACAGTTGGGCAATTGACAAATAAAGAGGGCATGACCATGCACATACATATTATGATGAGTATTGTGAGATTTAATTGGGCATTACGACAAAGTACATAGACCGCTATCCAGCATGCATCTATGCCTAAAAAGTCCACCTTCAGGTTATCATCCGAACCCCCTCCAGTATTAAGTTGCTAACAACAGATAATTGCATTAAGTATTGCGCGTAATGTAATCAGTGACTATATCCTCGAACATAGCACTAATGTTTTATCCCTAGTGGCAACAGCACATCCATAATCTTAGAGATTTCTGTCACTTCCCAGTTCACGGAGACATGAACCCACTATCGAGCATAAATACTCCCTCTTGGAGTTACAAGCATCTACTTGGCCAGAGCATCTACTAGTAACGGAGAGCATGCAAGATCATAAACAACACATAGACATAACTTGATAATCAACATAACAAGTATTCTCTATTCATCGGATCCCAACAAACACAATATATAGAATTACAGATAGATGATCTTGATCATGTTCGGCAGCTCACAAGACCCGACAATTAAGCACAATGGGGAGAAGACAACCATCTAGCTACTGCTATGGACCCACAGTCCAGGGGTAGACTACTCACACATCACTCCGGAGGCGACCATGGCGGCGTAGAGTCCTCCGGGAGATGATTCCCCTCTCCGGCAGGGTGCCGGAGGCGATCTCCTGAATCCCCCGAGATGGGATTGGCGGCGGCGGCGTCTCTGGAAGGTTTTCCGTATCGTGGCTCTCGGTACTGGGGGTTTCGCGACGGAGGCTTTAAGTAGGCGGAAGGGCAGGTCAGGAGGCGGCACGAGGGGCCCACACCACAGGGCCGCACGGCCAGGGCAGGGGCCGCGCCGCCCTAGGGTGTGGCCACCTCGTGGCCCCACTTCGTCTCCTCTTCGGTCTTCTGGAAGCTTCGTGGCAAAATAGGACCCTGGGCGTTGATTTCGTCCAATTCCGAGAATATTTCCTTACTAGGATTTCTGAAACAAAAAACAGCAGAAACGGCAAGCGGCACTTCGGCATCTTGTTAATAGGTTAGTTCCAGAAAATGCACGAATATGACATAAAGTGTGCATAAAACATGTAGATATCATCAATAATGTGGCATGGAACATAAGAAATTATCGATACGTCGGAGACGTATCAGCATCCCCAAGCTTAGTTCTGCTCGTCCCGAGCAGGTAAAACGATAACAAAGATAATTTCTGGAGTGACATGCCATCATAACCTTGATCATACTATTTGTAAAGCATATGTAGTGAATGCAGCGATCAAAACAATGTATATGACATGAGTAAACAAGTGAATCATATAGCAAAGACTTTTCATGAATAGTACTTCAAGACAAGCATCAAATAGTCTTGCATAAGAGTTAACTCATAAAGCAATAATTCAAAGTAAAGGTATTGAAGAAACACAAAGGAAGATTAAGTTTCAGCGGTTGCTTTCAACTTGTAACATGTATATCTCATGGATATTGTCATCATAGAGTAATATAATAAATGCAATAAGCAAGTATGTAGGAATCAATACACAGTTCACACAAGTGTTTGCTTCTTGAGGTGGAGAGAAATAGGTGAACTGACTCATCAATGAAAGTAAAAGAATGGTCCTCCATAGAGGAAAAGCATCGATTGCTATATTTGTGCTAGAGCTTTGATTTTGAAAACATGAAACAATTTTGTCAACGGTAGTAATAAAGCATATGTATCATGTAAATTATATCTTACAAGTTGCAAGCCTCATGCATAGTATACTAATAGTGCCCGCACCTTGTCCTAATTAGCTTGGACTACCGGATCATCACAATGCACATGTTTTAACCAAGTGTCACAATGGGGTACCTCCATGCCGCCTGTACAAAGGTCTAAGGAGAAAGCTCGCATTGGATTTGTCGCTATTGATTATTCTCAACTTAGACATCCATACCGGGACAACATAGACAACAGATAATGGACTCCTCTTTTATGCATAAGCATGTAACAACAATTAATAATTTTCTCATATGAGATTGAGGATATATGTCCAAAACTGAAACTTCCACCATGGATCATGGCTTTAGTTAGCGGCCCAATGTTCTTCTCTAACAATATGCATGCTTAACCATAAGGTGGTAGATCGCTCTTACTTCAGACAAGACGAACATGCATAGCAACTCACATGAAATTCAACAAAGAGTAGTTGATGGCGTCCCCAGTGAACATGGTTATCGCACAACAAGCAACTTAATAAGAGACTAGTAAGCATGCCTGTGCGTTGCTACAGGTTGATTATACCCTTGTCCACCCTCATGGACATTCTTCCTTCCCAACACCCATCACTGCACTTTCAGCATACCCCTGCCTCTCAACTCGCTGCATACCCTTGCTTCCCCACTCACCGAGCCACCAAGTCCGTGACGGATAGTATGGCGAGTAGGAAGTAGAACTTGTTGAATGGCCCTGATCCAGTCGGCGGGGATCTAGCGTGGCCGCCCATTCACGGTGGTTAGCTCCTCTCCTGAAAGAGGTGCGTGCTCACTTGATCCGCTGGCGAGGAGGGATCAAACATGTCCCATGCAGGGCCCGATCCGGTGGGAGTGTCGTTGAAGCCGAACAATGCTACCATCAGTTGTTGGCAATGGCGTCCGACTTCATGTTCAAGAAGTCTGCTTCCTGTTCTACGTGCTAAGTATCGCCGGCCTTGTGCTTCGACGAACTCTTTAGAGGGCTTGGTGGCTTCATGTCGAAATCTTAAGCCTCTAGCTTCGGACTGGGCAGCGTCAGTGACGGCGGCGGCAGCCTGTGTTGCTACTCGATCTCGAAGCGCTCGCTGTTGGAGCTGACTGCGTTCTCATCTTGCCGTTCTCTTTTATATGATCCCGCTGACCTTGCTTCCATCTGTCGTGGTTGTGTCTCGTGTCTGATATAGCTTGAAAATCCTCGACCGACTGGGCAGCTTAATTAGGTGATAGTGGCGACATCCTATGCCGCGGCTCCGTCACGAAGCGCTCGCCGTGGCAGCAGACTGCGTGATCATCTTGTTGGTCCACGATCTCGTCGACATTGCTTCCGTCTTCCGTCGTTCAATCTGGTTTTGTTTTGTTTTTGTCTACCATCGATCGGTCTCGTCGACCTTATTTCCGTATGCCGTCGACCAATCTCGTCCACTATGATTTCATCTAAACTCGATGGCTCCCATATAATTTTGTCTGATAAGGTCGATCTCTCCCATATTTATTGGCTTGGAGAAGTAAAAAAAGAATGTAACATGTCTAATTAGGATACGGCAAGAGGATGACCGCTCGTCTTAGACTGGGATACTCAAGTTTAGATATGTTTCCTTGTGCGACACTGTAGAAACCTGGTGTAGTGCGGACGAAAGGTAGGACGGACGACGGAAACGTTTGACGGACGAGCTGACCGAACCACGGAAACACTTCTCCTTTTTTTGCGAAACATTTCTCTATTTATTACTCCCTCCGTTCCTTTCAATAGTGCCTATAGATTTTTGGCATTTGTTTCATAATATAAGGTTGTAGCTTGGCTTTTTTCAATTACACCCTCCATCGGTCAACTCCCACACGACATGCATGAAAAAAATCCATACAAAATAGGAAATAATTAATTGATTCCTAATGCATGGCTCGAAGGATTGCTTAGATTTAGGAAGCAATGTTTTTTCTTTCCTTAATTAACCTGGCTGCACATATATGGAGAGTCAACCAGACAGATTTGTGGGATTTGTTAAGGTAAGTTAGGAAGTTATCGATTTCCCTAATTTTAGTCTGATCTTAAATCGTTCAGCCAGGGGGTCTTGTGTAAAAAATACTCTTGCGTTAATTTCCGTGCCAAAAATCTATAGGCACTATAGAAAGGAACAGAGGGAGTATTAGGTATAGATAGAAAAATACCCGCGTTGCTACGGGTTGATTGGGAAGTGATATATCATTGTCTTTGTGATACACTTTTAGCTTTATACGTGTCGCTAACTGCCTAAGCTTTTTTATCGCAAAAAAAGAAAACTGCCTATGCTTTTGAAAGAAAACTTTAGCACTATACCGCAAAATCAAGGGTACATCAAACTCTTTATCTCTCAATTTGGAGAAATATTTTATTAGTTTCTCTTAACCTACCAAATCGATAAAACACAACAGTCCATGCACACAAAATTATAATAATTTAATAAAACTGCACAAAATGAAGTCATTGATAATTCAAATATGTTTAAGTTTCTTCTTTTAGTAGTCTCAAACTTTTGCAACGGAATAAAATAAAATTAACATTTGCACCTTCTATCCCAAAGTTAATCAACTTGTGTGATCCTAGCCTCAATTCGCCCTTTCATCTTAATTTGTATTATTTCTATTTGATCTACTATTTTAGAATATGTTTTCAATTTTAATATATTTATATTTAAAATAGCCATATGCAATACAAAGTTGATATGTATGATAGGCAGCCATCATCCAATGTTTTTCTAGAAAATAGATCTATAAGTATTGACTAAACATCAATGCTTTAACAATGCACCAATTAAATGAGGAATCCCTCTTAACTAAAGAAATCATGAATGCTAAATATCTATAAATATTGATGCATTGGAGCAATGATGATGCTAATTTGAAAACTTGGAACCGACTTATTTTTACTTTTAATATCAAACCTGAACAATAGTATATACTGTAGATGATAAGTTCACATCTCATCTGTCTCATCTGACCGCTCGCAAGCCGATGCTACAATCATGTGGTTTGATAATCCAGATGTCTACGAGGTGTATGTATGCTGTACCCTGAAATCGGTACATTCCTAGTGCTACTCTACTTAGCTTTTCATGCTGGAAATCTGTCTATTGGTTGCTCTTGCTCAGCTGAGGTTGCATGCTGAAAATCATTCAACATAGTGCCATTGCATGCTAAATTAATCAATCTGACAATCTCAGTAACCTGACCGGACAGGAGCTTTGAATCCCCCACGATGCA
Source organism: Lolium perenne (assembly GCF_019359855.2). NCBI lineage: Eukaryota > Viridiplantae > Streptophyta > Magnoliopsida > Poales > Poaceae > Lolium > Lolium perenne. Next base: position 149,826,292 of record NC_067245.2, read on the forward strand.
AGCAAAATCTGCAGTCCAAACCTTCAGAAACAATGTTCGTCCAAACTAAGGTCCACTGCGCTAACTCTGCCTAGTCCTTAAGATGTGTGTCTTACAATTAGAAACATACGGCCCATAGACATGTGCAGGGGCATTTGAATCGAATTGCAGCATAAAGTATTCTTTTGCCTGGGCCAAAATGTGTGTTCTAATTGGATAATCTGATTAATTGTTGCGTTTATGCCTTTGCTGCCACGAAAGAGATCGGGAGCCTCTATCGATTCCTGCACAGCGCTGGCCTTCACATTGCGTCGATCACCTCCCCCTGCCAAACTCACTGCACCCTCTCCACGGGCGGGCAAGGAACGACCGAACGAGCTCAGTGTCCCGAACTGCAGTTTCCCCCCTGCATCCCGCCACTGTCGGGGCCACTGAGCTGCTGCTCCTCCGGCTCTGTTGACACGAGGCAAGAGAAGCACACCCTGTGAAGCACTGCGATGCGAAGATGCAGGCGAGCATGAATCCTTGGGGATCTTGGCCTGAACGTGGTGTGCTTGTCATGATTGTTTAGGAAATCGACAACCTCCTGCAGCTCGTGCTTCGCCAGGTCGACGAACGACGACGTAAACGTCCTGGAAGCTGACCCCATTAATTCCTAGGCGTGGCGAAGAACGGCTCCCGCGCGGCCGTCCTCTTTGTGCTGCAGTGAGGAGAGGGTTTTGGCCCAGCACAATTTCTAGGAGACCGCTGATGCGATCTCAGGGCCTGGCGGCGACGACGATGCAGACACGATCCTGAATCAATGCGTTTGATCGAGTTTGGATTTAGCTATAATTACACGCGTGGCTGCTGCTTCTCGGCGGAATTATTTTGTCATCCTCGTCGCCACTTCGATGTAGAAGCCCTAGTGCTGCCGAACGCAAGTATGAGCCTGGAGATTGACTAATTAATCGCTCCCTATCGATAATCGTTGTGGTCGATCTGGCGTGTTTCCTCGATGTTCTGGATCTCACGTGTATATATAGCTAACCAGGGGGTTCGAGCTAGCGAACGTGTTCGCTACAAAAACCTAAACCGGATCGAGGTATCGCCAGCGTCGGGAATACGTATGAGAGTCGACCTAGGAGCTGACGGGGACGGAAGGGTGCGACGGACGAAAGGCGTAAAGCCTGATGGACGAAAACATACTTTGACGGACGAAACCAAGGAAACGTTAGCTCCTTTATTATTAGGTATAGATTATAAAGTAGCTGACATAATCAATTTAAATTTAAATTTAATTAAATAATACTGTTTTAGACTTGTTAAAAAAGTAACATACTTTCCCCTATATCTTTTTCTCGCTCTGTATATCTCACTCGTTTTATATTTTTCTGTCAGCAATATCTCTATCAAACACAAACATTTGATACTACACGAGATGATGATTCACACACAAAATTTAGAACAACAAGTAATAGCAGTAAAGCTGCAGCTAACAATGATGTACCTGCTAGCAATTAACAGCAATTTCAGCACCGGCAAACATAAATAGATATGAAACCACATACCGCCATATACCTCTGTTACCATGCATCCAATTACACGCGGTTAGTTGAAGAAAAAATGTGCACGTAGCATGCATTCTTCTTTCTTCGTTCTTCTACTATGTGCAGCTAACGATGAAACCAGCACACTCCGCCGTCCCGGCCAGAACAACTACCCCCTACTTTGCCTCGTCCAGAACTGCCACTTCAACTCCATCCCCCGCCACTATGGCCCCTCCCCGCCGTCGCTGCCGAGATGTGTCACCGTGGACTCCCCGCATAATAACTTATCTGGCAAGATCCTTCCCGGCGAGAAGCCTGAAACGTAACTGCAGCACATCCTGAAGCCTCCATGCCGCCACGGCGAGTTCACAGTCTATATCCCACGCCGAAGACTTGCCCTTCTCGTCTGGCATCCTCGTGGCAGGGGTAGTGCTCGTCCTCGTAGTCGTACAACATGCAACGTTGAGGAATTCGGGCGACGGCTTAACACCTCATCGCCGGCGTGCAAGCAGCAGGTCAGGTCATCAGGTCTCTAGCCTACACCACGGTCCACCCCACCGCAGGATACCAGCGGTCATCATGTCTGCCGGAGATTCAGTCCCCGAATTGAAATATCCACTCATCAACTCTAGTCTGCAGGAGGCAACCTTGCATCATGCCGGACATAAATATCTGAAACCGTCAGGTCCATTGCGTGCGGTAAAGCGGCCGCGATGGTGCAGTGAGGAGCCTTTTGGCCACGAGAGAGAAGCCGGGCTCATGTTTCGTTGTGCTCTCTAGCTAGCTCGCGCCCGATAGCGCTCTCCGACATATGTCGATCGATCGGGACAGAGCATCCAGAGATCGTGGCCGGCTGGTTCCGTGCGGTGTTGTGCCAATTGATATGCAGAGATCATGGCCGGCCGGTTGTACGTATTGTTCCGTATTCAGCGAAAACTTGTCGATGACTGGATTGGGGATTTGGGGCCGTAACCATGGGGATCTCGTGGGCGAGGGGTCAGGCCAGCTTTTATTGTCTTGAATATCCTGTATGAATCGATGTGCAACTCGTACAAAGCCACGGATAGATCGCTCAACCGGAGGTATAACTTATGGGTGGCACGGTGGGTAATTTTGTATCAACTTTAAGGGTAGATTTGTATGATGTACGAAACCAAACCAAACCACGGAAACACTTTTGCTTTTATTATTAGGTATAGATAAAGTGCATAAGTACATATTCAATAGCACAATAGTTTTTAAGCTATTTGTCCCATGAGCTATATATTGCAAAGGTGAATGATGGAATTTTAAAGGTAGCACTCAAGCAATTTACTTTGGAATGGCGGAAAATACCATGTAGTAGGTAGGTATGGTGGACACAAATGGCATAGTGGTTGGCTCAAGTATTTTGGATGCATGAGAGGTAATTCCTCTCGATACAAGGTTTAGGCTAGCAAGGCTTATTTGAAACAAACACAAGGATGAACCGGTGCAGCAAAACTCACATAAAAGACATATTGTAAACATTATAAGACTCTACACTGTCTTCCTTGTTGTTCAAACTCAATACTAGAAATTATCTAGACCTTAGAGAGACCAAATATGCAAACCAAATTTTAGCATGCTCTATGTATTTCTTCATTAATGGGTGCAAAGTATATGATGCAAGAGCTTAAACATGAGCACAACAATTGCCAAGTATCACATTATCCAAAACATTATAGCAAATTACTACATGTATCATTTTCCAATTCCAACCATATAACAATTTAACGAAGAAGAAACTTCGCCATGAATACTATGAGTAGAAACTAAGGACATACTTGTCCATATGCTACAGCGGAGCGTGTCTCTCTCCCACAAAGTGAATGCTAGGATCCATTTTATTCAAACAAAACAAAAACAAAAACAAAAACAAACCGACGCTCCAAGCAAGGCACATAATATGTGATGGAATAAAAATATAGTTTCAGGGGAGGAACCTGATAATGTTGTCGATGAAGAAGGGGATGCCTTGGGCATCCCCAAGCTTAGACGCTTGAGTCTTCTTAGAATATGCAGGGGTGAACCACCGGGGCATCCCCAAGCTTAGAGCTTTCACTCTCCTTGATCATGTTGCATCATACTCCTCTCTTGATCCTTGAAAACTTCCTCCACACCAAACTTAGAACAACTCATTAGAGGGTTAGCGACAATAAAAATTAACATGTTCAGAGGTGACACAATCATTCTTAACACTTCTGGACATTGCATAAAGCTACTGGACATTAATGGATCAAAGAAATTCATCCAACATAGCAAAAGAGGCAATGCGAAATAAAAGGCAGAATCTGTCAAAACAGAACGGTTCGTATTGACGAATTTTATCGAGGCACCAGACTTGCTCAAATGAAAATGCTCAAATTGAATGAAAGTTGCGTACATATCTGAGGATCACTTACGTAAATTGGCATAATTTTCTGAGTTACCTACAGAGAAAACAGCCCAGATTCGTGACAGCAAAGAAAACTGTTTCTGCGCAGTAATCCAAATCTAGTATGAACTTTTCTATCAACGACTTTACTTGGCACAACAAAACACTAAACTAAGATAAGGAGAGGTTGCTACAGTAGTAAACAACTTCCAAGACACAAAATAAAAACAAAGTACTGTAGTAAAAATCATGGGTTGTCTCCCATAAGCGCTTTTCTTTAACGCCTTTCAGCTAGGCGCAGAAAGTGTGTATCAAGTATTATCAGAGGGTGGTGCATCATTATTATGAGCTCCCTCATCCGTAGTGGCACTAAGGGCTTTGTCAATTTTAGGTCTATAATAATACTTCTTTGGTTTAGGCACTTTAGAGACATACATAAACTTTTGCTCCTTACCCACATAAGCTTTCTCCTTATATTTAAGAGAAGAAAATGTTGAACCCAAGGTTCCCATAGCTTTTTCAAGTTCGTCAATCCTATTGCTTTGATCGTCATGGACAACACAAGTTCCTAGGACACTAATTCTTTCATCAATTCCTCCTAAGGATTTATCAAGTTCATCAGTTTTATCAAGTAACATTTCCAATTTAGCTTCAATACTTGGAAAAATTTTCTCTAAGGTTTCCAATTTTTTCATAACATCTTCAAGAGAGATTTCAGTTTTAACTTCATCAACAGGGGGTATTCCAAATAGACTCTCAATAATGCAGCTAGCTTCTAATGCAGGAGTACTTAGGAAATTACCTTTTGCGAGACTATCAAGAACATACCTATTCCAGCTAGAGATACCAACATAAAAATTCCTGAGTAAGATAGTGGTGGAGTGTTTCTTAGTGCACCTATTATGGGCATCACTAATTCTATACGAAGCATCTCTTAAACATTCTCCCCCTCGTTGCTTAAACGTACGAACTTCAACTTCAGGATTACTCATTTTAGCAGTAGTAAATAAAGCAAATTAGATAAAGTAAATGCAAGTAACTAATTTTTTTGTGTGTTTTTGATATAGCAAACAAGATAGCAAATAAAGTAAAACTAGCAACTAATTTTTTTGTATTTTGATTTAGTGCAGCAAACAAAGTAGTAAATAAAACTAAGCAAGACAAAAACAAAGTAATGAGATTAGGAAGTGGAGACTCCCCTTGCAGCGTGTCTTGATCTCCCCGGCAACGGCGCCAGAAAAAAGCTTGATACGCGTACAACACGCGTCCGTTGGGAACCCCAAGAGGAAGGTGTGATGCGTACAGCGGCAAGTTTTCCCTCAGTATGAAACCAAGGTTTATCGAACCAGTAGGAGCCAAGAAGCACGTTGAAGGTTGATGGCGGCGGGATGTAGTGCGGCGCAACACCAGGGATTCCGGCGCCAACGTGGAACCTGCACAACACAACCAAAGTACTTTGCCCCAACGAAACAGTGAGGTTGTCAATCTCACCGGCTTGCTGTAACAAAGGATTAGATGTATAGTGTGGATGATGATTGTTTGCAGAAAACAGTAGAACAAGATTGGGTAAGAGATTGTATTTCAGTATAGAGAATTGGACCGGGGTCCACAGTTCACTAGAGGTGTCTCTCCCATAAGATAAACAGCATGTTGGGTTAACAAATTACAGTTGGGCAATTGACAAATAAAGAGGGCATGACCATGCACATACATATTATGATGAGTATTGTGAGATTTAATTGGGCATTACGACAAAGTACATAGACCGCTATCCAGCATGCATCTATGCCTAAAAAGTCCACCTTCAGGTTATCATCCGAACCCCTCCAAAGTATTAAGTTGCTAACAACAGACAATTGCATTAAGTATTGCGCGTAATGTAATCAGTGACTATATCCTTGAACATAGCACTAATGTTTTATCCCTAGTGGCAACAACACATCCATAATCTTAGAGATTTCTGTCACTTCCCCAGATTCACGGAGACATGAACCCACTATCGAGCATAAATACTCCCTCTTGGAGTTACAAGCATCTACTTGGCCAGAGCATCTACTAGTAACGGAGAGCATGCAAGATCATAAACAACACATAGACATAACTTGATAATCAACATAACAAGTATTCTCTATTCATCGGATCCCAACAAACACAACATATAGAATTACAGATAGATGATCTTGATCATGTTCGGCAGCTCACAAGACCCGACAATTAAGCACAATGGGGAGAAGACAACCATCTAGCTACTGCTATGGACCCATAGTCCAGGGGTAGACTACTCACACATCACTCCGGAGGCGACCATGGCGGCGTAGAGTCCTCCGGGAGATGATTCCCCTCTCCGGCAGGGTGCCGGAGGCGATCTCCTGAATCCCCCGAGATGGGATTGGCGGCGGCGGCGTCTCTGGAAGGTTTTCCGTATCGTGGCTCTCGGTACTGGGGGTTTCGCGACGGAGGCTTTAAGTAGGCGGAAGGGCAGGTCAGGAGGCGGCACGAGGGGCCCACACCACAGGGCCGCGCCGCCCTAGGGTGTGGCCACCTCGTGGCCCCACTTCGTCTCCTCTTCGGTCTTCTGGAAGCTTCGTGGCAAAATAGGACCCTGGGCGTTGATTTCGTGCAATTCCGAGAATATTTCCTTACTAGGATTTCTGAAACCAAAAACAACAGAAAACAGCAACTGGCACTTCGGCATCTTGTTAATAGGTTAGTTCCAGAAAATGCACGAATATGACATAAAGTGTGCATAAAACATGTAGATATCATCAATAATGTGGCATGGAACATAAGAAATTATCGATACGTCGGAAACGTATCAATGAACCACATAGCTACCGGTACAGCCCTTAGCCTCGATGGAGAACTACTCCCTCCTCATGGGAGACATCAGCGTTGATGAAGATGGCGGTGGTGTCGATGGAGGTGCCTTCCGGGGGCACTTCCCCGTCCCGGCGGCGTGCCAGAACACAGACTCATGTCCCCCAGATCTTGGCTTCGCGATGGTGATACGTCCCCGACGTATCCATAATTTCTGATGTTCCATGCTTGTTTTATGACAATACTTACATGTTTTGCTTGCACTTTATGATGTTTTCATGCGTTTTCCGGAACTAACCTATTAACAAGATGCCACAGTGCCAGTTCCTGTTTTCTGCTGTTTTTGGTTCCAGAAAGGCTGTTCGGGCAATATTCTCGGAATTGGACGAAATCAACGCCAAACCTCCTATTTTTCCCGGAAGGCTCCAGAACACCGAAGAAGAGTCGGAGAGGGGCCAGAGGGCCACCAGACCATAGGGCGGCGCGGCCTAGCCTGGGCCCGCGCCACCCTATGGTGTGGAGCCCCCAGGTGCCCCCCTGCGCCGCCTCTTCGCCTATAAAACCCCTTTCGACCTAAAAACGCAGTACCAATTGACGAAACTCCAGAAAGACTCCAGGGGCGCCGCCGCCATCGCGAAACTCCAATTCGGGGGACAGAACTCTGTTCCGGCACCCTGCCGGAACGGGGAAGTGCCCCCGGAAGCCATCTCCATCAACGCCATCGCCTCCACCATGCTCCGTGAGTAGTTCCCCCATGGACTACGGGTTCTAGCAGTAGCTATGTCGGTATACTCTCCCCCATGTACTTCAATACAATGGTCTCATGAGCTGCCTTACATGATTGAGATTCATCTGATGTAATCGGTGTTGTGTTTGTTGGGATCCGATGGATGATACATTATGATTAGTCTATCTATAAAGTTTGTGAAGTTATTGTTGCTGCAATCTTGTTATGCTTAATGCTTGTCACTAGGGCCCGAGTGCCATGATCTTAGATTTAAGCTCTATATTGTTGCTTAGATTGTATCTACAAGTTGTATGCACATGTCACTGTCCGGAACCAATGGCCCCGAAGTGACAGAAATCGGGACAACCGGAGGGGATGGTAGTGATGTGAGGATCACATGTTTTCACGGTGTGTTAATGCTTTGCTCCGGTACTCTATTAAAAGGAGTACCTTAATATCCAGTAGTTTCCCTTGAGGCCCGGCTGCCACCGGCTGGTAGGACAAAAGATGTTGTGCAAGTTTCTCATTGCGAGCACGTACGACTATATACGGAAAACATGCCTACATAATTAATAAGCCTGATATTCTTTCTTAATGCCTTTGATTCCTATCAATTGCCCAACTGTAATTTGTTCACCCAACACTTGTTATTGGAGAGTTACCACTAGTGTAGATCGCTGGGAACCCCGGTCCATCTCTCATCATAATATACTTGTTCTACATGTCATCATATTACCTCTGTGTTACTATTACTGCTGCTGTGTTACTATTACTACTGCTCTCATATTACTGCTACTTTCACATCACCCCTGTTACTAGTGCTTTTCCAGGTGCAGCTGAATTGACAACTCAGTTGTTAAGGCTTATAAGTATTCTTTACCTCCCCTTGTGTCGAATCAATAAATTTGGGTTATACTACCCTCGAAGACTATCGCGATCCCCTATACTTGTGGGTCATCAAGACTGTTTTCTGGCGCCGTTGCCGGGGAGGCATAGCTCTACTCATAAGTTCACCTGGGGAGTACACTCTACCTCTCTCTCTGTTTTATTTTATTTTGTTTTGCTTAGTTTATTTCTGTCTAGTATTAGTTTGCGTAGTTTACTTTTGCTTAGTTTATTTTTGTCTTGTTTTATTTGTCTCATATACCCAAAAATCCATAAAAATTTGAAAAACCAAAAAATTAAAAACTACTGTTATGGGAGAACCAACAACCTACTTGGAGCTCATAGAATGTTATAATAATTATAGAAAATCAAGAGCTGGTGAAGTAATGAGTGCTATGATAGAAAAAGTGAATACAATTGCTAAAATCTTGCTTAAACGCCATGATATAAACTGTTGCTCTCAACAGGATACTAAACATCTTAAATTTCAATGTGGCTTTAGTGAGGAATTTTTAATTAAAAACTATAATCGGAATTGCTATATTCATTATGGGTTCGAAGAGGTAGAACAATTTGTCGTGTTTATGGGAGCCTCTGAGATCGAATCCTTCATGGTTGAGAATTATGAAACTTGTGTTGTTTGTAAGGACCTTAAAGATTATGTCTCTTCTATCCTTAATTGTTGCATAGAATGCTTCGGTAATAATCCTTATATCATTGATTATAAAGAGAGACTCATTAATGCACAAGAATGCACTCACAATTTGCAGGAACCGGTGGAAGAAGAAACTGATGAACCTGAAAGCTCATTGGATGAAAAAGAGGAGGAAGTTGATGAACCTGAAAGCTCATTGGATGAAAAAGAAGAGGAGAGCGACGAACAAAAGGATGAAGAATGGATTAGCTACCCATGCCAACCTCCTAATGAGAGTAACTCTTTATCTCTTACATTATTTGATTGTCCTCCATGCTTACCGAAAGAGGTTGAATGTTATGTTCCTGTGGATTCTCTTGAAATAGTACCTATGAGTAAAACTTGTGAGAATAATTATGCTACTGTTATATATGATAATCCATGCTACTTTGATAAATCTTATGATAATGCTTTGTTTGTGTCTGATGTCGAAATGCATGGTACTAAAGAATTTTGCTTGGCAAATGTTTATGATAAAGCTCTAGATGATGGTCCTAGGTTACTTGATAAAATTAATTGTACTACTAATGAAAATGGGATTGGAGAGTTCTTGACTTATTCTAGGAGTCCCATATCTCTTGAGATTGATCAACTACCTTGTTATATTATTAATAAAAGTAAGTTTGAAAGTTTTAATTCCACTATTCTTGAACTTGATAAAAATTATATGTTTGGAAATCATGAGAAGCATGCTGCATGTGATAGTTATATTGTTGAGTTTGTTCATGAAGCTACTGAAAATTATTATGAGAGAGGAAAATATGGTAGTAGAAATTTTCATGGTACTAATACACCTCTCTATATGCTTAAAATTTTGAAGTTATACTTATTCTATCTTCCTATGCTTGTTACTTTGCTTTTCATGAACTTGTTTATTTACAAGACTCCTTTGCATAGGAAGCATGTTAGACTTAAATTTGTTTTGGATTTGCTTTTTGATGCTCTCTTTTGCTTCAAATACTATTTCTTGCGAGTGCATCATTAAAACTGCTGAGCCCATCTTAATGGCTATAAAGAAAGTAACTTCTTGGGAGATAACCCATGTGTTATTTTGCTACAGTACTTTGTTTTATATTTGTGTCTTGGAAGTTGTTTACTACTGTAGCAACCTCTCCTTATCTTAGTTTTGTGTTTTGTTGTACCAAGTGAAGCCTCTAATCGAAGGTTGATACTAGATTTGGATTTCTGCGCAGAAACAGATTTCTATCTGTCACGAATCTGGGCTGTTTTCTCTGTAGAAAAATCATAAAAATATGCCAATTTACGTGCGTGTTCCTCAGATATGTACGCAACTTTCATTAGTTTTGAGTTTTCTGATTTGAGCAACGGAAGTATTTTATTAAAATTCGTCTTTACTGGCTGTTCTGTTTTGGCAGATTCTGTCTCTGTTTTTTGCATTGTCTCTTGCGGACTTTAAGCGAGCTTTTCTAGACGTAGAGAGCTGTAGCTAATGTTTTATTGAGTTCTTGCAATGTGCCACTACAGGACCAAGGTGGATTCAAATTTTTTGAGTACTAACCCCTCTAATGAAGTTTATGAGAAGTTTGGTGTGAAGGAAGTTTTCAAGGGTCAAGAGAGGAGGATGATATATGATCAAGAAGAGTGAAAAGTCTAAGCTTGGGGATGCCCCCGTGGTTCATCCCTGCATATTTCAAGAAGACTCAAGCGTCTAAGCTTGGGGATGCCCAAGGCATCCCCTTCTTCATCAACTTATCAGGTTCCTCCCCTGAAACTATATTTTTATTCAGTCACATCATATGTGCTTTACTTGGAGCGTCTGTGTGTTTATTTTCGTTTTGTTTTTGTTTGAATAAGATGGATCCTAGCAATCCTTGATTGGGAGAGATACACGCTCCGCTTTTTCATATGAACACTTGTTCTTCGTTTTACTTTTAATGTTCAATGATAAAAGTTGGAAGCTACAATACTTATTGTTTGGTTGGAAACAGAAAATGCCTCATATGTTGTGGATAATTTGATACTTGGCAATTGTTTTGAGCTCTCAAGTAGATCATAAGTTTTTGCATGTAGTTTAAACCTATTAGTGGAGAACTACCGTAAAGCTTGTTAAAATTGGTTTGCATAATTGATCTCTCTTAAGGTCTAGATATTTTCTGGTAAAAGTGTTTGAGCAACAAGGAAGACAGTGTAGAGTATTATAATGCTTGTGATATGTTCTTATGTAAGTTTTGCTGTACCGGTTCATACTTGTGTTTGCTTCAAACAACCTTGCTAGCCTAAGCCTTGTAGCGAGAGGGAATACTTCTCATGCATCCAAAATCCTTGAGCCAACCACTATGCCAATTGTGTCCACCATACCTACCTACTATGTGGTATTTCCTGCCATTCCAAAGTAAATTGCTTGAGTGCTACCTTTAAACAATTCAAAATTTATTACCTCTGATTTGTGTTAATGTTTTATAGCTCATGAGGAAGTATGTGGTGTTTAGCTTTCAACCTTGTCATTTACTTTTGACGGACTCTCATATGGACTAGTGGCACATCCGCTTATCCAATAATTTTGCAAAAAGAGCTGGCAATGGGATTCCCAGTCCCAAATTAATTAACAAAAATAGACACTCCTCCATGGTATGTGATTGTTGGACGGCACCCGAAGGATTCGGTTAGCCATGGCTTGTGTAAGCAAAGGTTGGGGGGAGTGTCATCATCATAATAAAACTAAAATAAAAAGGCACTCCTTCATGGTATGAGATTGTTGGCAGGCACCCGAGGATTCGGTTAGCCATGGTTTGTGAAAGAAAGGTTGGAAGGAGTGCCACCCAAAAATAAAAAATAAAATGGGAGCCGCTCTTGGAAGTCCGGTTGGCAAGGTAGTTAGTGTACCCATTACCATTCGTTGACAACAACAAACACCTCTCAAAACTCTACTTTTATGCTCTCTATATGTTTTCAAAACCAAAGCTCTAGCACAAATATAGCAATCGATGCTTTCCTCTTTGAAGGACCATTCTTTTACTTTTAATGTTGAGTCAGTTCACCTATTTCTCTCCACCTCAAGAAGCAAACACTTGTGTCAACTGTGCATTGATTTTTACATACTTGCATATTTGCATTCATCATATTACTTTGTGTTGACAATACCCATGAGATATGCATGTTGAAAGTTGAAAGCAACCGCTGAAACTTTAATCTTCCTTTGTGTTGCTTCGATGCCTTTACTCTGAATCTATTGCTTTATGAGTTAACTCTTGTGCAATCTTTTGATGCTTGTCTTGAAAGTACTATTCATGAAAAGTTTTGCTATATGTTATCTACTTGTTAGCAACTATAGATCATTGCCTTGAGTCACTTCATTCATTTCATATGCTTTGTAATAGTATGATCAAGGTTATGTAAGTAGCATGTCACTACAGAAATTATTCTTTTTATCGTTTACCTGCTCGGGACGAGCAGGAACTAAGCTTGGGGATGCTGATACGTCCCCGACGTATCCATAATTTCTGATGTTCCATGCTTGTTTTATGACAATACTTACATGTTTTGCTTGCACTTTATGATGTTTTCATGCGTTTTCCGGAACTAACCTATTAACAAGATGCCACAGTGCCAGTTCCTGTTTTCTGCTGTTTTTGGTTCCAGAAAGGCTGTTCGGGCAATATTCTCGGAATTGGACGAAATCAACGCCAAACCTCCTATTTTTCCCGGAAGGCTCCAGAACACCGAAGAAGAGTCGGAGAGGGGCCAGAGGGCCACCAGACCATAGGGCGGCGCGGCCTAGCCTGGGCCCGCGCCACCCTATGGTGTGGAGCCCCCAGGTGCCCCCCTGCGCCGCCTCTTCGCCTATAAAACCCCTTTCGACCTAAAAACGCAGTACCAATTGACGAAACTCTAGAAAGACTCCAGGGGCGCCGCCGCCATCGCGAAACTCCAATTCGGGGGGACGTAACTGCGTTCCGGCACCACTGCCGGAACGGGAAGTGCCCCTAAGCCATCTCCATCAACGCCATCGCCTCCACCATGCTCAGTGAGTAGTTCCCCCATGGACTACGGGTTCTAGCAGTAGCTATGTCGGTATACTCTCCCCCATGTACTTCAATACAATGGTCTCATGAGCTGCCTTACATGATTGAGATTCATCTGATGTAATCGGTGTTGTGTTTGTTGGGATCCGATGGATGATACATTATGATTAGTCTATCTATAAAGTTTGTGAAGTTATTGTTGCTGCAATCTTGTTATGCTTAATGCTTGTCACTAGGGCCCGAGTGCCATGATCTTAGATTTAAGCTCTATATTGTTGCTTAGATTGTATCTACAAGTTGTATGCACATGTCACTGTCCGGAACCAATGGCCCCGAAGTGACAGAAATCGGGACAACCGGAGGGGATGGTAGTGATGTGAGGATCACATGTTTTCACGGTGTGTTAATGCTTTGCTCCGGTACTCTATTAAAAGGAGTACCTTAATATCCAGTAGTTTCCCTTGAGGCCCGGCTGCCACCGGCTGGTAGGACAAAAGATGTTGTGCAAGTTTCTCATTGCGAGCACGTACGACTATATACGGAAAACATGCCTACATAATTAATAAGCCTGATATTCTTTCTTAATGCCTTTGATTCCTATCAATTGCCCAACTGTAATTTGTTCACCCAACACTTGTTATTGGAGAGTTACCACTAGTGTAGATCGCTGGGAACCCCGGTCCATCTCTCATCATAATATACTAGTTCTACATGTCATCATATTACCTCTGTGTTACTATTACTGCTGCTGTGTTACTATTACTACTGCTCTCATATTACTGCTACTTTCACATCACCCCTGTTACTAGTGCTTTTCCAGGTGCAGCTGAATTGACAACTCAGTTGTTAAGGCTTATAAGTATTCTTTACCTCCCCTTGTGTCGAATCAATAAATTTGGGTTATACTACCCTCGAAGACTATCGCGATCCCCTATACTTGTGGGTCATCAGATGGCGGCGGCTCTGGAAGGTTTCTCGTACCGTGGCTTTTCCGTCTCGAAGACTTAGGTCAGGGGCTTCTTATAGGCGAAGAGGCGGCGTCAGAAGGGGTCTGGGGCCACCAGACACTAGGGCGGCGCCCCCCTGGGCCGCACTGCCACCATGTGTGGGCCCCCTGTGGCCCCTCTCTGGCGGCTCTCGGTTGTTCTGGAAGCTTCATGCAATCCTAAGATGCTGGGCGTTGATTTCGTCCGATTCCGAGAATATTTCCTTACTAGGATTTCTGAAAACAAAAATAGCAGAAAACAACAACTGGCCCTTCGGCATCTCGTCAATAGGTTAGTTCCGGAAAATGCATAAATATGACATAAAGTATGCATAAAACATGTAGATATCATCAATAATGTGGCATGGAACATAAGAAATTATCGATACGTCGGAGACGTATCACACCACTGCTACCAGGAGGACCGCCGTCTTCAACAACGTCGCTGCGCACATCGCCGTCGACCGCCGGAGCTCCGTCGCGCTCTCCGACCCCCCACCATCGCCGCCAGTAAGCCCCCTTCTCGCCGGAGACGACGAAGTCTCTGGGCCGCTCGATCTCTCCCTAATCGTGCGGCTCACATTCACCATACCGTTCCGCTGGGTTAAAACCCACTGACGCGTGGACCCCACGCTATCAGCTGGCCCGCTGCGTTGCTGGGCCAGCCCAATTCCCTTCCTCTCTGCGGAGCCCGTTAGGTTTTCCCGCCAGCCCAACTGCGTTTGAATTCAAATTCTAGTTTAGGTTAAATTGCAATCTGATGCCATTTTCAAAATTCAATAGGGACAAATCTACTTGGCCAAATTTTACAAACTTTATATTGTTGGAAAGCTGAGAGAATTATCTACCCAACTACACTGGTCCCAACCCTAGATGTTGTGTAGAAGTAAAGTGACAAAATAAACAAGGCAGGGACTTTTGTGACTTCAAACAATTATTAAATCAACCAAAAATGCTATTAAGTTGATTCCAACTCTCATAGCTCACATTTAACTTGCACTAATTGTTTCTGAAAAAATATGACATGGTTACTCATACGTCCAAAACGTATCTACTTTCCCGAACACGGTTGCTATTGTTTTGCCTCTAATTTGTGTATTTTAAATACAACTAACACGGACTAACGCTGTTTTCAGCAGAATTGCCCTCGTGTCTCGTTTTTGTGCAGAAATTCAACTTTCAGGAAAATCCCCGGAATTTATGTCAAAGGGCTTATTTTTCCAGAAGATTCACGGAGCCAGAAGGGCAGGCCTGGGGGAGGCCTAGGCCCCCCACACACTAGGCCAGCGCGGCCTGGGGGGAGCGCCGCCCTACTGTGAGGCCGCCTCGGCCAGCCTCTGACGCCCCCCTCTGGACTATTTAAGGGTTTCGACCTAAAAACGCGAGACGAGAAGTCGGAGTCGCCAGAAACCATCCAGAACGCCGCCACCATCGCGAAACTCCGTCTCGGGACTAGAAACTCCGTTCTGGCACTCCGCCGGGACGGGGAATTGGAGGAGATCATCGCCATCATCACCACCGACGCCTCTCCATCGACCAGCAATGTTTCCCCCATCCATGTGTGAGTAATTCCCCCACTGTAGGCTGAAGGGGATGGTAGGGATTGGATGAGATTGGTCATGTAATAGCATAAGATTGTTAGGGCATAGTGCCTAGTGTCCGTAATTGGTACTTTGATGATATTGTTGCAACTTGCTATGCTTAATGCTTGTCACTAGGGCCCGAGTTCCATGATCTCAGATCTGAACATGTTATTGTTTCATGATGATATTCATTGTTTTATGATCTTACCTGCAAGTTGTTAATACGTCTCCAACGTATCGATAATTTCTTATGTTCCATGCTTTTTTATGACAATACCTACATGTTTTGTTCACACTTTATGATGATTTTATGCGTTTTCCGGAACTAACCTATTGACGAGATGCCGAAGTGCCAGTTCCTATTTTCTGCTGTTTTTGGTTTCAGAAATCCTAGTAAGGAAATATTCTCGGAATTGGACGAAATCAACGCCCAACATCTTATAATTCCACGAAGCTTCCAGAACACCGGAGAGGCACCAGAGGGGAGCCCTGTGGGCCCCACACATGTGGGCGGCGCGGCCCAGGGGGGCACGCCCCCCTGTTGTCTGGCCGCGTCGTCAGCCCTCTTGTGCCGCCTCTTCGCCTATAAGAAGCCCCTGACCTAAATCTTCGATACGAATAAGCCACGGTACGAGAAACATTCCAGAGCTGCCGCCATCGCGAAGCCAAGATCTGGGGGATAGAAGTCTCTATTCCGGCACGCCGCCGGGACGGGGAAGTGCCCCCGGAAGGCATCTCCATCGACACCACCGCCATCTTCATCACCGCTGCTGTCTCCCATGAGGAGGGAGTAGTTCTCCATCGAGGCTAAGGGCTGTACCGGTAGCTATGTGGTTAATCTCTCTCCTATGTACTTCAATACAATGATCTCATGAGCTGCCTTACATGATTGAGATTCATATGATGAGCTTTGTATCACTATTAATCTATGTGCTACTCTAGTGATGTTATTAAAGTACTCTATTCCTCCTCCATGATGTAATGGTGACAGTGTGTGCATCATGTAGTACTTGGCGTAGTTTATGATTGTGATCTCGTGTAGATTATGAAGTTAACTATTACTATGGTAGTATTGATGTGATCTATTCCTCCTTTCATAGCCTGAAGGTGACAGTGTGCATGCTATGTTAGTACTTGGTATAATTGCGTTGGTCTATCATGCACTCTAAGGTTATTTAAATATGAACATTGAATGTTGTGGAGCTTGTTAACTCCGGCATTGAGGTGCTCTTGTAGCCCTACACAATTAGTGGTGTTCATCATCCAACAAGAGAGTGTAGTGTGGTTTTATTATGTGATCAATGTTGAGAGTGTCCACTACTGAAAGTATGATCCCTAGGCCTTGTTTCCAAATACTGCAGTCATCGCTTATTTACTGTTCTACTGCATCTTTACTTCCTGCAATATTACTACCATCAACTGCACGCCAGCAAGCTATTTTCTGGCGCCGTTACTACTGCTCATATTCATTCATACCACTTGTATTTCACTATCTCTTCGCCGAACTAGTGCACCTATACATCTGACAAGTGTATTGGGTGTGTTGGGGACACAAGAGACTTCTTGTATCGTGATTGCAGGGTTGCTTGAGAGGGATATCTTTGACCTCTTCCTCCCTGAGTTCGATAAACCTTGGGTGATCCACTTAAGGGAAAACTTGCTGCTGTTCTACAAACCTCTGCTCTTGGAGGCCCAACACTGTCTACAGGAAAAGAAATGTGAGTAGACATCAAGCAATTTTCTGGCGCCGTTGCCGGGGAACGAAAAGCTACACCACAGAGATTTCCTCCCACGTCAACCACGCGCCAGTTGTAGACAGTCATGTATTTTCTGGCGCCGTTGCCGGGGAGGAAAGGTAAAAGGCACTCACACTCCGGTCCCAGGTAACTAAGTTATTTTCTGGTGCCGTTGTAAGTGCTCGAAGCTATTTTCTTTAGATCCTGCAATTTTTTTTTTGTTTCTTGTTTTTCACCAGCTAGGCATAATGGAAAGTAACAGTGAGCTTTTGAAGCTATTTCCTGAGTTAAGACATGGATTGTTTGATGCGAAAATCAAAAAACCTATGGAACCTTATTTGCATGCTAGTAGCAATAATATTAGTATGAACGCTTTGAACACCATTGTTGCTAATGATATGGAAAATTCTAAGCTTGGGGAAGCTGGTTTTGATGAGCATGATATTTTTAGTCCCCCAAGCATGGAGGAGAAAATTTTCTTTGATGATACTTTGCCTCCCATTTATGATGATTATAATGATAGTAGTCTTTTGGTGCCACCTACTATGGAGGATAAATTTAATTATGATTACAATATGCATCCTATATTTGATGATAGCTACTTTATTGAATTTGCTCCCACTCCAACTAATAAAATTGATTATGCTATGTGGAGAGTAATAATTTTATGCATGAGACTCATGACAAGAATGCTTTATGTGATAGTTATATTGTTGAGTTTGTTCATGATGCTACTGAAAATCTTTATGAGAGAGGAAAATATGGTTGTAGAAGTTTTCATGTTACTAAAACACCTCTCTATATGCTTAAAATTTTGAAGTTACTCTTGTTTTATCTTCCTATGCTTGTCACTTTGCTCTACGAACTTGTTTATTTACAAGATTCCTTTTCATAGGAAGTGGGTTAGACTTAAAATTGTTTCATACTTGATTTTTTATGCTCTCTTTTGCTTCAATTCTTATTTCTTGGGAGTGCATCATTGAAATTACTGAGCCCATCTTAATGGCTATAAAGAAAGCACTTCTTGGGAGATAACCCATGTGTTTATTTTACTACAGCAATTTTGTTTCATATTTGAGTCTTGGAAGTTGTTACTACTGTAGCAACCTCTCCTTATCTTTATTTTATTGCATTGTTGTGCCAAGTAAATTCTTTGATAGTTAGGTTGATACTAGATTTGGATTACTGCGCAGAAACAGATTTCTGTCTGTCACGAATTTGGGCAGGCTTCTCTGTAGGTAACTCAGAAAAATCTGCCAATTTACGTGCGTGATCCTCAGATATGTACACAACTTTCATTTAATTTGAGCATTTTCATCTGAGCAAGTCCAGTGCCTCTAAAAAATTCGTCTTTACGGACTGTTCTGTTTTGACAGATTCTGCCTTTTATTTCGCATTGCCTCTTTTGCTGTGTTGGATGGATTTCTTTGTTCCATTGACTTCTAGTAGCTTTTTGCAATGTCCATAAGTGTTAAGAATGATTGTGTCACCTCTGAATATGTGAATTTTTGATTATGCACTAACCCTCTAATGAGTTTGTTTTGAGTTTGGTGTGGAGGAAGTTTTCAAGGGTCAAGAGAGGAGGATGATACAATATGATCAAGGAGAGTGAAAGCTCTAAGCTTGGGGATGTCCCCGTGGTTCATCCCTGCATATTTCAAGAAGACTCAAGCATCTAAGCTTGGGGATGCCCAAGGCATCCCCTTCTTCATCGACAACTTATCAGGTCACCTCTAGTGAAACTATATTTTTATTCCATCACATCTTATGTGCTTTACTTGGAGCGTCTTTATGTTCTTGTTTTTGTTTTGTTTGAATAAATTGGATCCTAGAATTCATTGTGTGGGAGAGAGACACGCTCCGCTGTTGCATATGAACACATATGTTCTTAGCTTTATTCTTAATGTTCATGGCGAAGGTTGAAACTGCTTCGTTAATTGTTATATGGTTGGAAACAGAAAATGCTACATGTGGTAATTGGTATAATGTCTTGAATAATTTGATACTTGGCAATTGTTGTGCTCATGTTTAAGCTCTTGCATCATATACTTTGCACCTATTAGTGAAGAAATACATAGAGCTTGCTAAAATTTGGTTTGCATGATTGGTCTCTCTAAAGTCTAGATATTTTCTGGTAAGGGTTTGAGCAACAAGGAGGACAGTGTAGAGTCTTTTAATGCTTGCAATATGTTCTTATGTAAGTTTTTCTGTACCGGTTCATACTTGTGTTTGCTTCAAATAACCTTGCTAGCCAAAGCCTTGTACTGAGAGGGAATGCTTCTCGTGCATCCAAAATCCTTGAGCCAAAAACTATGCCATTTGTGTTCACCATACCTACCTACTACATGGTATTTCTCTGCCATTCCAAAGTAAATTGCTTGAGTGCTACCTTTAAACAATTCAAAAGTTGTTACCTCTTATTTGTGTCAATGTTTTATAGCTCCTGAGGAAGTATGTGGTGTTTACCTTTCAATCTTGGTGGGCAACTTTCACCAATGGACTAGTGGCTTCATCCGCCTATCCAATAATTTTGCAAAAAGAGCTGGCAATGGGGTTCCCAGCCCCAATTAATTAACTTTCATAATTTTACAAATATACACTCCTCCATGGTATGTGATTGTTGGACGGCACCCGAGGATTCGGTTAGCCATGGCTTGAGAAAGCAAAGGTGGGGAGGAGTGTCATCTAAATAAAACTAAAATAAAAGACACTCCTTCATGGTATGTGATTGTTGGCAGGCACCCGAGGATTCGGTTAGCCACGGTTTGTGAAAGCAAAGGTTGGAAGGAGTGTCACCCAAAAACAAAAAATTTCATGGGAGCCGCTCTTTGAAAGTCTGTCTGGCAAGGGGGTTAGAGTGCCCACTACAATTCGTTGACAACAACAAACACCTCTCAAAACTTTACTTTTATGCTCTCTCTATGTTTTTAAAATAAAAGCTCTAGCACAAATATAGCAATCCATGCTTCCCTCTTCGAAGGGCCTTTCTTCTACTTTTATGTTGAGTCAGTTTACCCACTCCTTTCTATCTTAGAAGCAAACACTTGTGTTAACTGTGCATTGATTCTTACATGCTTGCATATTTGCATTCATCATATTACTTTGTATTGACAATTATCCATGAGATAAACATGTTGAAGTTGAAAGCAACCGCTGAAACTTATATCTTCCTTTGTGTTGCTCCAATGCCTTTACTTTGAATCTATTGCTTTATGAGTTAACTCTTATGCAAGACTTATTGATGCTTGTCTTGTAAGTACTATTCATGAAAAGTCTTTGCTATATGATTCAGTTGTTTACTCATTATCATTACCATTGCTTCGAATCGCTGCATTCATTACATATGCTTACAATAGTATGATCAAGATTATGTTGGTAGCATGTCACTTCAGAAATTATCTTTGTTATCGTTTACCTACTCGAGGACGAGTAGGAACTAAGCTTGGGGATGCTGATACGTCTCCAACGTATCGATAATTTCTTATGTTCCATGCTTGTTTTATGATAATACCTACATGTTTTATACATACTTTATGTCATATTTATGCATTTTCCGGCACTAACCTATTAACGAGATGCCGAAGAGCCAGTTGTTGTTTTCTGCTGTTTTTGGTTTCAGAAATCCTAGTAAGGAAATATTCTCGGAATTGGACGAAATCAACGCCCAGGATCTTATTTTTCCACGAAGCTTCCAGAAGTCCGGAGGAGATACGAAGTGGGGCGACGAGGCGCCCACACAATAGGGCGGCGCGGCCCAGGTGCTGGCCGCGCGGCCCTAGCGTGTGGGGCCCTCGTGGCGCCCCCTGACCTACCCTTCCGCCTACTTAAGCCTTCGTCGATAATAGTTCCAGTACCGAGAGCCATGATACAGAAAACCTTCCAAAGACGCCGCCGCCGCCAATCCCATCTGGGGGGATTCAGGAGATCGCCTTCGGCACCCTGCCGGAGAGGGGAATCATCTCCCGGAGGACTCTTCACCGCCATGGTCGCCTCCGGAGTGATGTGTGAGTAGTTCACCCCTGGACTATGGGTCCATAGCAGTAGCTAGATGGTCGTCTTCTCCTAATTGTGCTATCATTGTTGGATCTTGTGAGCTGCCTAACATGATCAAGATCATCTATTTGTAATGCTACATGTTGCATTTGTTGGGATCCGATGAATAATGAATGCTATGTTATGTTGATTATCAATCTATCATCTATGTGTTGTTTATGATCTTGCATGCTCTCCGTTATTAGTAGAGGCTCTGGCCAAGTCGTTACTTGTAACTCCAAGAGGGAGTATTTATGCTCGATAGTGGGTTCATGCCTCCATTAAATCTGGGACAAAGGATGTAAAGTTCTAAGGTTGTGGATGTGTTGTTGCCACTAGGGATAAAACATCAATGCTATGTCTAAGGATGTATTTGTTGATTACATTACGCACCATACTTAATGCAATTGTCTGTTGTTTGCAACTTAATACTGGAGGGGGTTCTGATGATAACCTGAAGGTGGACTTTTTAGGCATAGATGCATGCTGGATAGCGGTCTATGTACTTTGTCGTAATGCCCAATTGAATTTCACACTACTCATCATAACATGTATGTGCATTGTCATGCCATCTTTATTTGTCAATTGCCCAACTGTAATTTGTTCACCCAACATGCTATTCATCTTATGGGAGAGACACCACTAGTGAACTGTGGACCCAGGTCCATTCTTTTACATCGAATACAATCTACTGCAATACTTGTTCTACTGTTTTCTGCAAACATCATCATCCACACTATACATCTAATCCTTTGTTACAGCAAGCCGGTGAGATTGACAACCTCACTGTCACGTTGGGGCAAAGTAATTTGGTTGTGTTGTGCAGGTTCCACGTTGGCGCCGGAATCCCTGGTGTTGCGCCGCACTACACTCCGCCGCCATCAACCTTGAACGTGCTTCTTGGCTCCTATTGGTTCGATAAACCTTGGTTTCTTACTGAGGGAAAACTTGCCGCTGTACGCATCACACCTTCCTCTTGGGGTTCCCAACGGACGCGTGCTGTACGCGTATCATGGGCCCCACACGTGTGGGCGGCGCGGCCCAGGGGGGCGCGCCCCTGTTGTCTGGCCGCCTCGTCAGCCCTCTTGCGCCGCCTCTTCGCCTATAAGAAGCCCCCTGACCTAAATCTTCGATACGAATAAGCCACGGTACGAGAAACCTTCCAGAGCCGCCGCCATCGCGAAGCCAAGATCTGGGGGACAGAAGTCTCTGTTCCGGCACGCCGCCGGGACGGGGAAGTGCCCCCGGAAGGCATCTCCATCGACACCACCGCCATCTTCATCACCGCTGCTGTCTCCCATGAGGAGGGAGTAGTTCTCCATCGAGGCTAAGGGTTGTACCGGTAGCTATGTGGTTAATCTCTCTCCTATGTACTTCAATACAATGATCTCATGAGCTGCCTTACATGATTGAGATTCATATGATGAGCTTTGTATCACTATTAATCTATGTGCTACTCTAGTGATGTTATTAAAGTACTCTATTCCTCCTCCATGATGTAATGGTGACAGTGTGTGCATCATGTAGTACTTGGCGTAGTTTATGATTGTGATCTCTTGTAGATTATGAAGTTAACTATTACTATGATAGTATATATGTGATCTATTCCTCCTTTCATAGCGTGAAGGTGACAGTGTGCATGCTATGTTAGTACTTGGTATAATTGCGTTGGTCTATCATGCACTCTAAGGTTATTTAAATATGAACATTGAATGTTGTGGAGCTTGTTAACTCCGGCATTGAGGTGCTCTTGTAGCCCTACACAATTAGTGGTGTTCATCATCCAACAAGAGAGTGTAGAGTGGTTTTATTATGTGATCAATGTTGAGAGTGTCCACTAGTGAAAGTTTGATCCCTAGGCCTTGTTTCCAAATACTGCAATCATCGCTTATTTGCTGTTCTACTGCATCTTTACTTCCTGCAATATTACTACCATCAACTGCACGCCAGCAAGCTATTTTCTGGCGTCGTTACTACTGCTCATATTCATTCATACCACTTGCATTTCACTATCTCTTCGCCGAACTAGTGCACCTATACATCTGACAAGTGTATTGGGTGTGTTGGGGACACAAGAGACTTCTTGTATCGTGATTGCAGGGTTGCTTGAGAGGGATATCTTTGACCTCTTCCTCCCTGAGTTCGATAAACCTTGGGTGATCCACTTAAGGGAAAATTTGCTGCTGTTCTACAAACCTCTGCTCTTGGAGGCCCAACACTGTCTACAGGAAAAGAAGTGCGAGTAGACATCAGTTGCATACACATGTCGCTGTCCGGAACCCGAGGCCCCAAAGTGACAGAAATTGGGACAACCGGAGGGGAAGGCGGTGATGTGAGGATCACATGTGTTCACGGAGTGTTAATGCTTTGCTCCGGTGCTCTATGATACGCGTACAGCACGCGTCCGTTGGGAACCCCAAGAGGAAGGTGTGATGCATACAGCAGCAAGTTTTCCCTCAGTAAGAAACCAAGGTTTATCGAACCAGTAGGAGCCAAGAAGCACGTTGAAGGTTGATGGCGGCGGAGTGTAGTGCGGTGCAACACCAGGGATTCCGGCGCCAACGTGGAACCTGCACAACACAACCAAATTACTTTTCCCCAACGTGACAGTGAGGTTGTCAATCTCACCGGCTTGCTGTAACAAAGGATTAGATGTATAGTGTGGATAATGATTGTTTGCAGAAAACAGTAGAACAAGTATTGCAGTAGATTGTATTCGATTAAAAGAATGGACCGGGGTCCACAGTTCACTAGAGGCGTCTCTCCGATAAGATAAATAGCATGTTGGGTGAAAAATTACAGTTGGGCAATTGACAAATAAAGAGGGCATGACCATGCACATACATGATATGATGAGTATTGTGAGATTTAATTGGGCATTACGACAAAGTACATAGACCGCTATCCAGCATGCATCTATGCCTAAAAAGTCCACCTTCAGGTTATCATCCAAACCCCTTCCAGTATTAAGTTGCAAACAACAGACAATTGCATTAAGTATGGTGCGTAATGTAATCAACAACTACATCCTTAGACATAGCATCGATGTTTTATCCCTAGTGGCAACAGCACATCCACAACCTTAGAACTTTCTGTCACTGTCCCAGATTTAATGGAGGCATGAACCCACTATCGAGCATAAATACTCCCTCATGGAGTTAAAAGCAAAAACTTTGCCAGGGCCTCTACTAGTAACGAAGAGCATGCAAGATCATAAACAACACATAGATAATAGATTGATAATCAACATAGCATAGTATTCTCTATTCATCGGATCCCAACAAACACAACATGTAGCATTACAGATAGATGATCTTGATCATGTTAGGCAGCTCACAAGATCCAACAATGAAGCACAATTAGGAGAAGACGACCATCTAGCTACTGCTATGGACCCATAGTCCAGGGGTGAACTACTCACACATCACTCCGGAGGCGACCATGGCGGTGTAGAGTCCTCCGGGAGATGATTCCCCTCTCCGGCAGGGTGCCGGAGGCGATCTCCTGAATCCCCCGAGATGGAATTGGCGGCGGCGGCGTCTCTGGAAGGTTTTCCGTATCGTGGCTCTTGGTACTGGAGTTATTATGGACGAAGGCTTAAGTAGGCGGAAGGGTAGGTCAGGGGGCGCCACGAGGGCCCCACACAACAGGCCGGCGCGGCCAGGGCCTGGGCCGCACCGCCCTAGCGTGTGGGCGCCTCGTCGCCCCACTTCGTTTCCTCCCCGAACTTCTGGAAGCTTCGTGGAAAAATAAGATCCTAGGCGTTGATTTCGTCCAATTCCGAGAATATTTCCTTACTAGGATTTCTGAAACCAAAAACAGCAGAAAACAGCAACTGGCTCTTCGGCATCTTGTTAATTGGTCAGTGCCGAAAAATGCATAAATATGCCATAAAGTATGCATAAAACATGTAGGTATCATCAATAAAGTAGCATGGAACATAAGAAATTATCGATACGTTGGAGACGTATCACTCTATTAAAAGGAGTACCTTAATTTCCAGTAGATTCCCTAGAGGCCCGGCTGCCACCGGCTGGTAGGACAAAAGATGTTGTGCAAGTTTCTCATTGCGAGCACGTATGACTATATACGGAACACATGCCTATGGATTTCTTAGTACTTGGACACCGTTTTATTACTATCTGCAAATGCCCTACTTTGATTGTTACATGAGTTTCTCTCATCCATGCAACGCCCTTTCATCCATCCCTGTGTCTACAGTATTTTAATCCTGCTGTTTACTATAATCACTACTGCTGTCTTTGTTACACTTCGTCGTTATTTCACTATCGCTATCGCTATTAAACTGTTACTACTGATAAACTCTTGCGAGCAAGTCTGTTTCCAGGTGCAGCTGAATTGACAACTCCGCTGTTAAGGCTTTCAAGTATTCTTTGTCTCCCCTTGTGTCGAATCAATAAATTGGGTTTTACTTCCCGCGAAGACTGTTGCGATCCCCTATACTTGTGGGATATCAAGACTATTTTCTGGCGCCGTTGCCGGGGAGCATAGCTTTATTTGGAAGTTCACTTGGATTTATATTGTTCGCTGCAAATTCTCCATCATGGGTAAATCTTGCGATCCTAAAGTCGCCATATTACCATCCACTACAAGAAAAGATACAACTCTAAGTACCTTGATACGTCTCCAACGTATCGATAATTTCTTATGTTTCATGCCACTTTATTGATGATACCTACATGTTTTATACATACTTTATGTCATATTTATGCATTTTCCGGCACTAACCTATTAACAAGATGCCGAAGAGCCAGTTGTTGTTTTCTGCTGTTTTTGGTTTCAGAAATCCTAGTAAGAAAATATTCTCGGAATTGGACGAAATCAACGCTCAGGATCTTATTTTTCCACGAAGCTTCCAGAACACCGGGGGAGATACGAAGTGGGGCGACGAGGCGACGCCACACTAGGGCGGCGCGGCCCTAGCGTGTGGGTCCCTCGCGTCGCCCCTGACCTACCCTTCCGCCTACTTAAGCCTTCGTCGAGAATAACTCCAGTACCGAGAGCCACGATATGGAAAACCTTCCAGAGACGCCGCCGCCGCCAATCCCATCTCGAGGGATTTAGGAGATCGCCTCCGGCACCCTGCCGGAGAGGGGAATCATCTCCCGGAGGACTCTTCACCGCCATGGTCGCCTCCGAAGTGATGTGTGAGTAGTTCACCCCTGGACTATGGGTCCATAGCAGTAGCTAGATGGTCGTCTTCTCCTAATTGTGCTATCATTGTCGGATCTTGTGAGCTGCCTAGCATGATCAAGATCATCTATATGTAATGCTATATGTTGAGTTTGTTGGGATCCGATGAATAAGTGAATGCTATGTTATGTTGATTATCAATATCATCTATGTGTTGTTTATGATCTTGCATGCTCTCCGTTGCTAGTAGAGGCTCTGGCCAAGTTGATACTTGTAACTCCAAGAGGGAGTATTTATGCTCGATAGTGGGTTCATGTCTCCATTAATTCTGGGGGAGTGACAGAAACCTCTAAGGTTGTGGATGTGTTGTTGCCACTAGGGATAAAACATCAATGCTATGTCTAAGGATATATTCGTTGATTACATTACGCACCATACTTAATGCAATTGTCTGTTGTTTGCAACTTAATACTGGAGGGGGTTCGGATGATAACCTGAAGGTGGACTTTTTAGGCATAGATGCATGCTGGATAGCGGTCTATGTACTTTGTCGTAATGCCCAATTAAATCTCACACTACTCATCATAACATGTATGTGCATGGTCATGCCCTCTTTATTTGTCAATTGCCCAACTGTAATTTGTTCACCCAACATGCTTATTCTTATGGGAGAGACGCCTCTAGTGAACTGTGGACCCCGGTCCATTCTTTTACATCGAATACAATCTACTGCAATACTCGTTCTACTGTTTTCTGCAAGCAATCATCATCCACACTATACATCTAATCCTTTGTTACAGCAAGCCGGTGAGATTGACAACCTCACCGTCACGTTGGGGCAAAGTACTTTGGTTGTGTTGTGCAGGTTCCACGTTGGCGCCGGAATCCCTGGTGTTGCGCCGCACTACACTCCGCCGCCATCAACCTTCAACGTGCTTCTTGCCTCCTACTGGTTCGATAAACCTTGGTTTCTTACCGAGGGAAACTTGCCGTTGTACGCATCACACCTTCCTCTTGGGGTTCCCAATGGACGCGTGTTGTACGCGTATCAAGCTCTTTTTCTAGCGCCGTTGCCGGGGAGATCAAGACACGCTGCAAGGGGAGTCTCCACTTCCAATCTCTTTACTTTGTTTTTGTCTTGCTTTATTTTATTTACTGCTTTGTTTGCTGCATTATATCAAAAACACAAAAAAATTAGTTTCTTGTTTTACTTTACTTAATTCCATGCATGTTTTTATTTCACTAGTTAGGCTTAATGGAAAACAACAAAAATATTAGAGATCTTTATAGTATTTATCTTGAGTTAGGACATGAGGTGTTTGAAGAGAAATTTAAAAAACCTATGGAACTTTATATGCGTGCTAATGTTAATGTTATTAGTATGAATGCTTTGAACACTATTATTTCTAATGCTATGGAAGAATTTAAGCTTGGGGAAGCTGGTTTTGATGAGCATGGTATTTTTAGTCCCCCAAGCATGGAGGAGAAAATTTACTTTGATGATACTTTGCCTCCCATTTATGATGATAGTGGTATTTTGGTGCCACCTACTATGGAGGATAAAGTTTATTATGATTATACTATGCCTCCTATATTTGATAATTATGGTGATGAGAATAATAATGATAGCTACTTTGTTGAATTTGCGCCCACTACAATTAATAAGAATGACTATGCTTATGTTGGGAGTAGTAATTATTTTATGCATGAGACTCATGATAAGAATGCTTTATGTGATAGTTATATTGTTGAGTTTGTTCATGATGCTACTGGAAATTATTATGAGAGAGGAAAATATGGTTGTAGAAATTTGTATGATACTAAAACACCTCTCTATATGCTTAAAATTTTGAAGTTACTATTGTTTTATCTTCCTATGCTTGTCACTTTGTTCTTCATGAATTTATTTGTGTACAAGATTCCTATGCATAGGAAGTGGGTTAGACTTAAATGTGTTTTGAATTTGCTTCTTGATGCTCCTTTTGCTTCAACTCTTACTTCTTGCGAGAGCATCATTAAAATTGCTGAGCCCATCTTAATGGCTATAAAGGAAGCACTTCTTGGGAGACAACCCATGATTTTACTACTGCACTTTTGTTTTATATTTGAGTCTTGGAAGTTGTTACTACTGTAGCAACCTCTCCTTATCTTAGTTCTGTTGCATTGTTGTGCCAAGTAAAGTCTTTGATAGTAAGGTTCATACTAGATTTGGATTACTGCGCAGAAACAGATTTCTTGTTGTAACGAATCTGGGCCTAATTCTCTGTAGGTAACTCAGGAAATCATGCCAATTTACGTGAGTGATCCTCCGATATTTACGCAACTTTCATTCAATTTGAGCATTTTCATTTGAGCAAGTCTGGTGCCTCTTAGAAATTCGTCTTTACGGACTGTTCTGTTTTGACAGATTCTGCCTTTTATTTCGCATTGCCTGTTTTGCTATGGTTGATGGATTTTTCTATTCCATTAACTTTCAGTAGCTTTGTGCAATGTCCAGAAGTGTTAAGAATGATTATGTCAGCTCTGAACATGTGAATTTTGATTGTGCACTAACCCTCTAATGAGTTGTTTTGAGTTTGGTGTGGAGGAAGTTTTCAAGGATCAAGAGAGGGAGATGATACAATATGATCAAGGAGAGTGAAAGCTCTAAGCTTGGGGATGCCCCGGTGGTTCACCCCTGCATATTTCAAGAAGACTCAAGCGTCTAAGCTTGGGGATGCCCAAGGCATCCCCTTCTTCATCGACAACATTATCAGGTTCCTCTAGTGAAACTATATTTTTATTCCATCACATCTTATGTACTTTGCTTGGAGCGTCTATTTGTTTTTGTTTTGTTGAATAAAATGGATCCTAGCATTCATTGTGTGGGAGAGAGACACGCTCCGCTGTTGCATATGGACAAATATGTCCTTAGGCTTTACTCATAATGTTCATGGCGAAGGTTGAATCTGCTTCGTTAAATTGTTATATGGTTGGAAACGGGAAATGCTACATGTAGTAATTGGTAGAATGTCTTGAATAATTTGATACTTGGCAATTGTTGTGCTCATGTTTAAGCTCTTGCATCATATACTTTGCACCTATTAATTAAGAAATACATAGAGCTTGCTAAAATTTGGTTTGCATAATTGGTCTCTCTAGGGTCTAGATAATTTCTAGTAAGGGTCGAACAACAAGGAAGACGGTATAGAGTCCTATAATGCTTACAACATGTCTTTTATGTGAGTTTTGCTGTACCGCTTCATACTTGTGTTTGTTTCAAATAACCTTGCTAGCCTAAACCTTGTATCGAGAGGGAATACTTCTCATGCATCCAAAATCCTTGAGCCAAACACTATGCCATTTGTGTCCACCATACCTACATACTACATGGTATTTCTCCGCCATTCCAAAGTAAATTCCTTGAGTGCTACCTTTAAAACAATTCAAAATTTATCACCTCTGATTTGTGTCAATGTTTTATAGCTCATGAGGAAGTATGTGGTGTTTATCTTTCAATCTTGTTGGGCAACTTTCACCAATGGACTAGTGGCTTCATCCGCTTATCCAATAATTTTGCAAAAAGAGCTGGCAATGGGATTCCCAGTCCCAAATTAATTAACCTTCATAATGTTACAAAAATAGACACTCCTCCATGGTATGTGATTGTTGGATGGCACCCGAGGATTCGGTTAGCCATGGCTTGCGAAAGCAAAGGTGGGGAGGAGTGTAATCTAAATAAAACTAAAATAAAAAGGCACTCCTTCATGGTATGAGATTGTTGGCAGGCACCCGAGGATTCGGTTAGCCATGGTTTGTGAAAGCAAGGTTGGAAGGAGTGCCACCCAAAAATAAAAATGTCTAATGGGAGCCGCTCTTTGAAGGTTTGTCCGGCAAGGGGGTTAGAGTGCCCACTACCATTCGTTGACAACAACAAACACCTCTCAAAATTTTACTTTTATGCTCTCTTTATGTTTTCAAAACCAAAGCTCTAGCACAAATATAGCAATCGATGCTTCCCTCTACGAAGGGCCTTTCTTCTACTTTTATGTTGAGTCAGTTCACCTATTTCTCTCCATCTCAAGAAGCAAACACTTGTGTGAAATGTGCATTGATTCCTACATACTTGCATATTGCACTTATTATATTACTTTATGTTGACAATATCCATGAGATATACATGTTACAAGTTGAAAGCAACCGCTGAAACTTAATCTTCCTTTGTGTTGCTTCAATACCTTTAATTTGAAATTATTGCTTTATGAGTTAACTCTTATGCAAGACTTATTGATGCTTGTCTTGAAAGTACTATTCATAAAAAGTCTTTGCTATATGATTCAATTGTTTACTCATGTCATTACCATTGTCTTGGATCGCTACATTCATTACATGTGCTTACAATAGTATGATCAAGATTATGATGGCATGTCACTTCAGAAATTATCTTTGTTATCGTTTACCTACTCGGGATGAGCAGGAACTAAGCTTGGGGATGCTGATACGTCTCCAACGTATCGATAATTTCTTATGTTCCATGCCACTTTATTGATGATACCTACATGTTTTATGCATACTTTATGTCATATTTATGCATTTTCCGGCACTAACCTATTAACGAGATGCCGAAGAGCCGCTTGTCAAGTTTTCTGCTGTTTTTGGTTTCAGAAATCCTAGTAAGGAAATATTCTCGGAATTGGACGAAATCAACGCCCAGGATCTTATTTTTCCACGAAGCTTCCAGAACACCGGGGGAGATACGAAGTCGGGCGACGAGGCGACGCCACACTAGGGCGGCGCGGCCCAGGAGGGGCCCACGCGGCCCTAGCGTGTGGGTCCCTCGCATCGCCCCCTGACCTACCCTTCCGCCTACTTAAGCCTTCGTCGAGAATAACTCCAGTACCGAGAGCCACGATATAGAAAACCTTCCAGAGACGCCGCCGCCGCCAATCCCATCTTGGGGGATTCAGGAGATCGCCTCTGGCACCCTGCCGGAAAGGGGAATCATCTCCCGGAGGACTCTTCACCGCCATGGTCGCCTCCGGAGTGATGTGTGAGTAGTTCACCCCTGGACTATGGGTCCATAGCAGTAGCTAGATGGTCGTCTTCTCCTAATTGTGCTATCATTGTCGGATCTTGTGAGCTGCCTAACATGATCAAGATCATCTATCTGTAATGCTATATGTTGTGTTTGTTGGGATCCGATGAATAAGTGAATGCTATGTTATGTTGATTATCAATATCATCTATGTGTTGTTTATGATCTTGCATGCTCTCCATTGCTAGTAGAGGCTCTGGCCAAGTTGATACTTGTAACTCCAAGAGGGAGTATTTATGCTCGATAGTGGGTTCATGTCTCCATTAAATCTGGGACCTGATTAAACCTCTAAGGTTGTGGATGTGCTGTTGCCACTAGGGATAAAACATCAATGCTATGTCTAAGGATATATTCGTTGATTACATTACGCACCATACTTAATGCAATTGTCTGTTGTTTGCAACTTAATACTGGAGGGGGTTCGGATGATAACCTGAAGGTGGACTTTTTAGGCATAGATGCATGCTGGATAGCGGTCTATGTACTTTGTCGTAATGCCCAATTAAATCTCACACTACTCATCATAACATGTATGTGCATGGTCATGCCCTCTTTATTTGTCAATTGCCCAACTGTAATTTGTTCACCCAACATGCTTATTCTTATGGGAGAGACGCCTCTAGTGAACTGTGGACCCCGGTCCATTCTTTTACATCGAATACAATCTACTGCAATACTCGTTCTACTATTTTCTGCAAGCAATCATAATCCACACTATACATCTAATCCTTTGTTACAGCAAGCCGGTGACATTGACAACCTCACTGTCACGTTGGGGCAAAGTACTTTGGTTGTGTTGTGCAGGTTCCACGTTGGCGCTGGAATCCCTGGTGTTGCGCCGCACTACACTCCGCCGCCATCAACCTTCAACGTGCTTCTTGCCTCCTACTGGTTCGATAAACCTTGGTTTCTTACTGAGGGAAAACTTGCCGCTGTACGCATCACACCTTCCTCTTGGGGTTCCCAACGGACGCGTGCTATACGCGTATCATACCTCTGCTTCTCTTGATTCACCATCTGTGATAAGTCAACTTGTTTCACCACCACAAGCTTCACTTGCTGGTACTTCTGCTGAATCTGAAAACTCTTATAATTTTGATGATGCTTCTGCTGTGCTTGATGATAGTGGTTCATTGGGATCTTTTCTAGATGCTACAATTGCTTGGTCTAGGCAAATTGAAAATACTGAAACTCCTAATGAAAATACTGCTACACCTGTTAATTCACCTGAGTCTGTTGAATACTCTAGTGATGATCCTGATGAGGATTATGTGGAACTTGATGATGATTTTATTGTTAAATGCAATGCTGCTACTGATGCAAGTAAAATTAAAAAGTTTCTTGCACAACATACTATTAGATATAAACTGTCTTCTGATCCTAAATTTGCCACATCTCCTATAAACATTAAGGATAAGGATTATGATTTTTCTCTTGATTTATCTCATATAGCTATTGTTGAGAAAACACCCATTTGTGGTACTGAAAAAGAAAGTGATGTAGAACACATGAATGAACTTTCTACTTTGAGTAGCTTGTTTTCTGATGATGTCAAGATGCGTACTTATTTTGTTGCTAAATTTTTTCCTTTCTCATTAAAGGATGATGCTAAAACTTGGTATAATAGTTTGCCTCCTGGTTCTATTGATAGTCCAAGTGGTTTGCTTGATGTTTTCTTTCGGAAATATTTTCCTGCTAGTGCTCGACATATTGCTTTGCAGAAAATTTATAGCTTTGACCAGGAAGACGGAGAGAAATTGCCTGAAGCTTGGGCAAGATTTTGCTCTCTTACAGAGCTCGACCTGGACATGATTTGGAAAAGCATGATTTACTTGATATATTTTATAGTGGACTAACCATTGAGTCTAGAGCATATTTGGATAGTTGTGCTGGTTGTGTTTTCAGGAAAATAACTCCAGATGAAGCTGAAGAATTACTGGCTAAAATAGGCCGGAATCATGATGATTGGACTACACCTGAACCAGCCCCGATGCCTATATTGAAGAAGAGGGGTTTAATTAAATTAAATGATGAAGATATGAGGGAAGCCAAGAAATCTCTTAAGGAGAAAGGTATTAAATCTGAAGATGTGAAGAACTTACCTCCCATAGAAGATTTATGCAAGATAATTCCCCCTTCATCCATGATTGAGGTAAACTCTCTTCAACGCTTTACTAGGGAAGAAATTCCGTATTCAAAACCTCCTGCTCAATGCTTAGATGAGTTTGATAATCATATTGTTAAGCAAGAAAATTTTAATATGAGAGTAGAGAATCATCTAATGGAAAATTCTCAAGCTATTAGTAATTTGCATGATATTGTGGAGAGAACCTCCAATGATGTTAAGATGCTTGTTAAACATTTTTGTATGGTTCAAACTCAAATTGATCAACTCACTAAAGTGCAAAATGACTTGTTAAAAAATAGTTCTAAAGAAAAACATGCTTATGAAGTAACAACTAGAGGCGGTGTTTCTACTCACGATCCTCTATATCCTGAGGGCATCCCAAAAGAGTTGAACAAGATTCTCAACGAATTTAACCTAGTGCTCCTTCTAAGAAAAAGAAAAAGAAACATAAAAATGTTGTAGAATCCTCTGAACCTATTAATGATCCTAATGGTATCTCTATTTTTGATGCTGAAACTGAAAGTGGTAATGAACATGATAAAGATAATGATAAGAATGATGCTTCTGATAAAGAAGAGGTTGAAGATGAACCTGAAAAGCATGCTAAAAATAAAAAGTATACTAAAGAAGATTTTACTGCTAAGAAACATGGTAATGAAAGAGAACCATGGGTTCAAAAGCAAATGCCTTTTCCTGCTAAGAAACTAAAATCAAAGGAAGAAGAACACTATAATAAATTTTGCGATTGGATGAAACCTTTATTCTTGCAAATCCCTTTGACTGATGCTATTAAATTGCCTCCTTATTCAAAGTATATGAAAGATATTGTCTCTAACAAAAGGAAAATTCCTAATGAGGAGATTTCCACTATGCTTGCTAATTACTCTTTCAATGGCAAAGTTCCAAAGAAGTTGGGCGACCCAGGTATACCTACTATTCCTTGTTCTATTAAGAATAGTTATGTTAGAACTGCTCTATGTGATTTGGGAGCGGGTGTTAGTGTTATGCCTTTTTCTCTTTACAAGAGACTTTATTTAGATAAGTTGATACCGACTGATATATCTTTGCAAATGGCTGATAAATCTACTGCTATTCCTGTTGGTATATGTGAGGATGTTCCTGTTCAAGTTACTAATAACTGCTTGATATTAACTGATTTTGTTGTGTTGGAAATGCCTTAAGATGATAATATGTCTATTATTCTTGGGAGACCTTTTCTTAACACCGCAGGGGCTGTTATTGATTGCAATAAAGGAAAAGTTACTTTCAATGTTGATGACAAGGAGCACACCATTTATTTTCCCAAGAGGATTGATAAAGTATGTGGAGTTAATACAATTTCTAATGTGAGAACTATCAAAATTGGAGCTATTGATTGTCCTATATATGAACCTAAAGAAGGATATCAAAATATTATGATTGGATCCATATCAATACAGTTCAAGGTAACATGATTGATTTGAGGTTTATTTCTTCTTATGCTATGTAAAATTTATTTGGTGGCAAGACTTGGTCAACCTTGTTAACAAATACTTTTTATATGCATAGAGGAGGTAAACAACATCTCTTTCTTCCTCCACTTGTTCTACTTGCTGTAGTACTTTTGTTTTGCAAAGTTCTTTAGTTGTATAGAGATTTCAAAATCTTTTTCTGCCCAGTAATAATAAATTTAATACCTAGAAATGTGCATTTTTCAAAGTTTTCAAAAATTCACAAAAATTATACCGTTGGTCTTATTTTTCGAAGAGGCACCTGGGAGCACCTGGGGATGACCAGTGGGGCACCCCAGGGTGGCACCCCACAGGCCGGCGCGGCCGGCAAGGGGGGCGCGCCACCCTGGTGTGTGGGCCCCTCCTTGCCCCACTACTTCATCTCTTTGTCCCATTCTCTTATCTCTCCCGAAAAAACTCGCACCAGTTTTCTCTCACTCGCGTTTCTGCTCAAGAGCTCAAGATTTCTCGATCTCTTTGCTCAGCCCAGATTTCTGTCTGAAATTTGGCACATTTGCTCTCCGGTATGTGACTCCTCCGATTATCTAAGTAGAATTTTGTTTGGTTGAGTATATCTTGAATATTTTGCTGCTATAGGTAACATGTTTAGTGAGCTTGCATGCTTGTTCTAAGTTGTAAAAACTAGTTTTGATGCATGATTAGTACTCTAGCAAGTTCCTATAGTAGTTCCCCTCAATTATATGTCACCAAATCAAATTTTATATTGTTTGTTGAAAAATTTCAGAAAATGGAGATGGATAACTATAACTTTGGAGATGTGTTTGAAAGAGAGACGACAAGCACGGGGAGGCCCTCAAGGTCATCCACTCGGATTAGACGATCCTATAATGAGGACGTCATCGCACCGAGCTTCGAAGCCGAAGAGGACAATGGAGTCCCTAACGCTTCATCATTTCCATGTTATAACTTTTTGAGTAATGCAGGGTTGCTGGATGATTTCTTGGTCCTCGTCGGTAATGTGGGCTTAACCACCTACATGGGAGATGAGAGGGATCAATACCACATGCTAACTAAAATCTTTGTTGAGAGCTTTCAGTTCAACAACAAGCACTATCAACCATCAGTTGCATTCAGGATTTATGGTAATCCTGTTACTATGAAGTTGAATGATTTTTGTACTGCATTGGATATTGCCCCTGTAGGTATAGAGAAGAAGATCGAGAATAATCCCAAGACTTTGCTGGAGCTCTATCGAGGAGTCACCAATGATGATTGCCGCACCATTCAGCGCGGCAAGATAAGAAACATTCAACTCCCTGCCATTAAATATTTCGCTTACTATCTTGCTACTATCATTCTTGGTAGGGAGAACACTAGCAATATCTCTAGTTATCATCTTGCTTTCTTAGTTGCTGCACTTACTGGAGAGACACCTTATCATCTTGGTGCTCTTGTTGCTCGCCGTTTGTCTAACAAGGGGCCTATTTTTGGAGGAATTGTTGCATCACGCATTTTAGCATATCTAGATCTTCCTCTTGACCCTACTGATGTGAAATTAACTCCTATAAGGCTTGATATTGATGCTATGAAGAGTCATCAATTTGTTACAACTGACTCTAGTTTAGATAATATGGTCTATAGAATGTTGTTTGCTGACGGGGATGAGAGGGAAATCCCTTTGCCGCAGCCAGATTTGTTCAGTATTCACAGGAAACCGTGGTCGCGCTCTAAGGAGGAGGTGAATGAGCAACTGAAGATACAGGGCTTCCACCAGTAGCATGATTCCGAGGACGCCGAGCCCTCCTACGACTACACTGTCACGTATCCCGGTGCTTCTTCCAGCGCATACCCAGAACAGGATCCATCTTCGTCGTACTACGGAGGTGCTACTTCATGGGCACCATGGGATTGAACTCCAGTTAGACCAAAAGCCTAAGCTTGGGGGGAGGTATACCGGCATCACTCATTCTTTGCATATTATAGTTGCTGGATACTTGTACATACTTGTTTAGTTTCTTAAAGTGGTTTTCTAATAAGAGGGAGATGATACTTGGGGAAGTGCTGCCTGAAAATAGATTCTGGACTGATACCAAAAAATTTCTCAAAAACAGCCAGAATGTTATTTTGCGAAGCCAATTTTTGTGCATGTTCCCCAGATTGTTATGTAACTTTAATTAGTTGAACACTTTTCGAGCTGGGCAGCGGAAGAATTTCTTAAAAATCGATTACTGTACTGCTGTCAAGTTTGACGAATTCCTGCTGCTTTGTGTTTATGTAACTCTTCTAGTTTTCATTTTCTTGTTTTTGCTTTGTTTCTTTCCTAAAACACAAAAAGACCAAAATATTTCTATTGTTTCTCTTCACCATTTGCTTATTTTGGTTTCTTGCTTTTATTTTTCTTTGTTAGCTATCGTTGGTTTGCTATAAGAAAATCCAAAAAGATTTTGCTTTGTTTGCTTGTTTCTTTTTGTTCTTGTTTCCAATTTGAAAACACCAAAAATATTTGCTATTCTTCTTTGGTTTTGTAAAGTTAATTATGGAGTTCAATGGTCTTCGGTGGCTGGAGCGTGGTTTTCATTCCATATTATTCAAGCTACACAAGTGAAAGGCAATAATGACGATCTACG
Source organism: Lolium perenne (assembly GCF_019359855.2). Taxonomy (NCBI): domain Eukaryota; kingdom Viridiplantae; phylum Streptophyta; class Magnoliopsida; order Poales; family Poaceae; genus Lolium; species Lolium perenne. Next base: position 149,864,071 of record NC_067245.2, read on the forward strand.
ACAATTTGACTCTGGTGAGAGGCTGGTATGAACTCTATTTGTTTTCATTTTTGTACATATACTCATCCATGTGAGCATACTTAGTTGGTTCATGTGAGGTATATGTCATTTAAGAAAGTCTAGTAGTTCATGATCTCTCATGTCTAGCCCCAGTTTATTAATATGAGTAGCATGTCATAGATATTTGCTTGCATTGTTTTATTCATAAATATGTATGACATTGTGGTATCCTCTGAATAATTCATTTGAATCGACTTGGCACATGCTCACGCATGCATATGACTAAACAAAAGTCAATTAAGCCTTGATGATTTACTTTGCCTCAGAGTTCTTGTATCACTTTTATGCCTCCGTTAATTTATTTTGCCACAAGCATGATTATGACAGTGACTGCCCTCTTGATTGTCGCTCCCCAGTCTATTGCTAGCCTTCACTTGTACTGAGCGGGAACGCTGCTCGTGCTTCCAAACCCCTGAAAACCAAGTTATTCCAAAGTGTCCACCATAAATACCTATGCATGGCATTTCAAACCATTCCAAGTAAATTCTCATGCGCTACCTTTAAACCTTCAAAATGCTTCTCAATTTGTGTCAATGTTTTATAGCTCATGAGGAAGTATGTGGTGTTTATCTTTCAACCTTGTCATTTACTTTTGATAGACTTTCATAATAAGAGCTGGCAACAGGGTTCCCAGCCCCAATTAATCAAACTTCATTCTCTTCACATGTTTTGCCCTGATTCATCAGTAAGCAACTTAATTTTGCAAATAGACACTCCTCCATGGTATGAGATTGATTGGAAGGCACCCGAGGATTCGGTTAGCCATGGCTTGTGTAAGCAAAAGTTGGGAGGAGTGTCACCCATAATAAAACTAAAGTACCTGTGTAAACAAAAGAGAAGAGGGATGATCTACCTTGCTGGTAGAGATAACGTCCTTCATGGGAGCCGCTCTTGAAAGTCTGGTTGACGAGGTAGTTGGAGTACCCATTACCATTCGTTGACAACAACAAACACCTCTCAAAATAATTTTACTCCTATTTTAAAAATAAAAAGCTCTAGCGCATGTTAATCTCTGCTTCCCTCTGCGAAGGGTTAATCTTTTACTTTTATGTTGAGTCACCATCCTTTCTTTGAGCACTTTCTTGAGAGCACAACTGTCATTCTTAGTATAATATGCTTGTCCCAAAATGTGATTAACTGTGGTATAACTTTGATGCTTTTATCTTTGACAATCTCTACTTCTAGTCTTTCCATGAACTTCAGAGGTGCCCGAGCATTTATGTTTTGCTGTACAAATACGGGCAAGCGAGATACCACTTTATCGTATCCTTTTATGAACATTGCAATCCTGCTGATAGACATGATTCATGATGCTTATTATTAATTTGTTGGTACCTTTTCCATGATTGACATAGCTATTAGATGATTTTATTTGCATGTATCTTATTATGAATTGCCTAAGTACTTGTCCATATCATGAGAATATTTACATCATATGAACAAATGTGTTCGTGAAAGTTCTTTTATCGCAATCAGTTGTTAACTGAATTGCTTGAGGACAAGCAATAAGCTAAGCTTGGGGGGAGTTGATACGTCCAAAATGTATCTACTTTCCCGAACACTTTTGCTATTGTTTTGCCTCTGTATTTTGGATACAACTAACATGGACTAACGCTGTTTTCAGCAGAATTGCCCTGGTGTCTCGTTTTTGTGCAGAAATTCAACTTTCAGGAAAATCCCCGGAATTTATGTCAAAGGGCTTATTTTTTCAGAAGATTCGCGGAGCCAGAAGGGCAGGCCTGGGGGAGGCCCAGGGCCCCCATACACTAGACCGGCGCGGCCTGGGGGGCGCCGCCCTACCGTGAGGCCGTCTCGGCCAGCCTCTGACGCCCCCCTCTGGACTATTTAAGGGTTTCGATCTAAAAACACGAGACGAGAAGTTGAAGTCGCCAGAAACCATCCAGAACGCCGCCACCATCGTGAAACTCCGTCTCGGGAGCAGAAATTCCGTTCTGGCACTCCGCCGGGACGGGGAATTGGAGGAGATCATCGCCATCATCACCACCGACGCCTCTCCATCGACCAGCAATATTTCCCCCATCCATGTGTGAGTAATTCCCCCGCTGTAGGCTGAAGTGGATGGTAGGGATTGGATGAGATTGGTCATGTAATAGCATAAGATTGTTAGGGCATAGTGCCTAGTGTCCGTAATTGGTACTTTGATGATATTGTTACAACTTGTTATACTTAATGCTTGTCACTAGGGCCCGAGTGCCATGATCTCAGATCTGAACATGTTATTGTTTCATGATAATATTCATTGTTTTATGATCTTACCTGCAAGTTGTATACACATGTCGCTGTCCGGAACCTGAGGCCCCAAAGTGACAGAAATTGGGACAAACGGAGGGGAAGGCGGTGATGTGAGGATCACATGTGTTCACGGAGTGTTAATGCTTTGCTCCGGTGCTCTATTAAAAGGAGTACCTTAATTTCCAGTAGATTCCCTAGAGGCCCGGCTGCCACCGGCAGGTAGGACAAAAGATGTTGTGCAAGTTTCTCATTGCGAGCACGTACGACTATATACGGAACACATGCCTATGGATTGCTTAGTACTTGGACACCGTTTTATTACTATCTGCAAATGCCCTACTTTGATTGTTACATGAGTTTCTCTCATCCATGCAACGCCCGTTCATCCATCCTTGTGCCTACAGTATTTTAATCCTGCTGTTTACTATAATCACTACTGCTGTCTTTGTTACACTCCTGCTGTTATTTCACTACTGCTACTGCTATTAAACTGTTACTACTGATAAACTCTTGCGAGCAAGTCTGTTTCCAGGTGCAGCTGAATTGAGAACTCCGCTGTTAAGGCTTTCAAGTATTCTTTGTCTCCCTTGTGTCGAATCAATAAATTGGGTTTTACTTCCCGCGAAGACTGTTGCGATCCCCTATACTTGTGGGATATCAGTTACCTTGAGTGATCATGGCCTAGTTTAATTAGAGGACCATATGGCTATTCTTAGTCAATGATATTGTCCAAAACTATTTATAAATCATATGGGAGCTTTTCTCTCATTTAAATCTTGTCACAAACAATTCAAAGTGAGATAGAGACCCTGGTCTATTAGGTCTCATGTGAAATTGTTTGATGATCTTAAATCATTACTATGTTAGGATTAAATTGCATGAGGTGCTTCACCTCATTTAAATGATTTTCTTAAATGATGAGTATGAAGAGGTTGACTTTGGTCAACCTAGGTCATATATTATTCATGAAGGAAATTAAATATTAATAAGATATCGAGAGGAAATTATTTCTCTAAAGAAAGAAAAGAAACACCTCAAGTAGTAGTTATAATGAGAGGAAATTATTTTTCTTAAATAAGTAAACAAAGTCCACCAACCTAGTATTAATGTGTGATGCTAGCCTAAGTTTGTGTGACTCATGTGTGTGCTTAGACTAGTACTTAAAGTTTGGTATGATGATTGTATACCTCGTATTTTAGAAGCTAGTACCGAGGAGTATCAAGAGGAGGAGGAGGTCTACTTCCAAGGAGAAGAAGACCACTTTGACCAATTCCCCAACCAAGGCAAGATAATACTCTTGCAAAGTGCAAAGCTCACCCAGAGCAAGTCATCACCCCTTTTACTTTATGTTTAGTGATCCTATTTTCCAAGTACTTTCCAAGCTTTATTACTTTTAATTTATCAAAGTACTTTTTGATTTATGATTCACTTGGTTAGTATTGGATTAATACAAGAGTATCAAAGTTAGCCTAGAAGCAAAAAAACTACTTAGCACCCCTCACACTTAGATGCTAGTGCTAAATTAAAAATGACTACTCTAGATGGGAACATGTGTTTGTGAAATGATGGTGAAAACCTTGGAATGATGAGTAATTTCCATTGAAAGATTTTGAAGGTGAATATGACCTGAATTTGACTTGGTGAACTTGATAAAAACTGATGATTGAGTTGGATGCGATACCATTCCAATTCTTGAGTACCCCCACAATACCTGATTATGGGTAAGGCTTAGCTGGAAATTTATGTGTCTTAGTATGGGTTCCCTCTAAACAAGCGTCATAGAGGTTATGCCGAGGCTGCCTCCGTTGGAAGTGAAATGACGTGAAATGAGGTGAATGTACGACCCAAGCCCTGTGCAGTTCCCGGGATAACAGTTGGCTATCACCGAGAGGCCAAGCTCATGGGGAGAGGTGCCTATACTAGGGTGTGTAAGTGAAAGGTTAACGGTTGATGATCCGCGTACTGAGTTACGATGATTCGGGGTTATCCCTGACGGATGTAATCAAATGTTGTGGCACAAGTGTGCAACCTCTGCAGAGTGTAAACCTATTCGAATAGCCGCGTCCGCGGTCATGGACAGTTGGAAAGGCCATACTGTTTCCGTCATCAGAATTTATATCTTTTTGACTTGTGAATTGAACTTGAAAGGTGACTTTGAATTTGAATCACAACAGAGTTGTGGGAATTACACTAATGTTCCCACTTGAGTTAGTTAGCACATGAGGAGTCTTTACAAAAATGTTTGTGAACTAAAATTGGCTTTATGCAAACAACCCTAGAGCTTAGAACACTCTCAATAGCAATGTTAGTACTTACATTAGTATTAGTTTGCGAGTACTTGAAAGTACTCACGGCTTTGTCCCTGGCTATTCAAATGGCCAGACTATGAAGACGAACAGCAATATGAAGATGACGGCCAGCAGGACGTCTACGACAACTAGGAGCTTCTAACGTCAAGTGTTGCCTGTGGAATAGATAGTCCACTACTACTTCGCTTCCGCTACGTATTTGTGTAATGATCATTAGATCAAGTGTTGTAATGAGACTGGATCATGTGATCCTATTTATGTAATGACTATGTTGGTATTGTAATGAATGATGACTCTATGATATTCAACTGTTATATCTCGCAAAAACAATCTTCCTGGGATTGCGATGTATGGCATAATAGACATCTGGACTTAAAAATCCGGGTGTTGACACATGAGTTCGAGTATTGCTTTTCACATGGTTTCCTCACATTTATTTACACTAGAGACACAATATAATGCCTATATTATGTCTTCTAAAATGTAAAGACATTATTATTATTGTCCTTAGCACGTAGAGACACCGCCCGTAGTGACACTTTTGAGACAATATGAAAAGTGCCTCTATAACTACGTAAGAGCAATTTAAGTGTCTCTACTGGACCAAAATAGTGTCTCTACATGCCAATTCTCTTGTAGTGTGACCTACCAAGATGTTCACAAAAATAAGATCCATCTAAATATAATATAATATCACCTGGTTTAGGTAAATTATAATTATTGATTAAATAAGAACTTGTGATGCCATTTTCTTTCATTATGAACTAAGAGAAAGTAAAATAAAAGCTACAACCATTTTTAAACATATTATTAAGTTCAAAAGAAAGTGAAATGAGCTCAAAAATGAAACATGTTATTACTAGATTGTTAATAAGTTTAAAACTTGAAACCCCAAAATATATGCTCCTTAATTTTTTTTAACATTGAAAATTATGGAAAAAATGAATAAGACTTAAATTAGAGTCTTGCCGTGGCTAATTCTGGCCATTGTACAAAAATTATTCTTCCCCAAGTGGCATATGAGTATATGACATGGCCATTGACCCCACGTACGTGTCAGCGAGTAGATCTAGGTTCCCCACGGTAGAAATAGGTTTGACCGATTTAGTAAAACCCAGTTTTATAAATTTTGAAAACTCATATTTAAATGATGATAAATCAGAGAAATACATATGACATACCAAAATGTTCAAAAAATAAGATCTATGTAAATAAAATATAATATCACCTGGATTAGGTAAATTAAAATTACTGCGGAAATAAGAACTTGTGATGCCATTTTCTTTCATTATGAACTTAAGAGAACGTAAAATAAAGCTACAAATATTTTTAAACAGATTATTGAGTTTAAAGAAAGTAAAATAAATTCAAAAAAGAAACATGTTATTAATAGATTGTTATTAAGCTTCAAACTTGAAACCCTAAAAGCTATTTTCCTTAATTATTTATTACATTTAAATTTTAGGAAAAAATGATTAAGTCTTAAATTAGAGAGATATCTCTAAGCCCCTCGACTGGTCGCATGCAGAAATGCATGGCCATGCTACATAAGGTTAAGAGTTAACCTAGTAGGGGATTCTGAATCACAAGATTGAGAAAGAGTGGTAGCTTGGAGCTAACCAAATCTCGTGAGGCAAAGTGAAAGGTATGTGCAGAACATTGTGATGGTTCGTTCGATATGATCTTTTTGCGTGTTTAGGAGTTGGCACGTCTGGTAGAGGCCGCAACCAACTATTGTCGGAATAGAAGTACTCATGTCATGTCTATTCGCGTGTGAACCTATAGTCACACATTTAATGGGTCGGAAAACAAATTCGGATTAGATTTGTGTTAGACCAGGCTTAGGGTAGTAATGATCCTAAAGTGTTGAAGCCCATCGAGGATGCCTATATAAGAGAGGATGGGGCAAGCTGATTAGGGTTGAAACACTCCAGCCCACCGCCACTCCCCTCACGCCTATGTTGCATGTGCAGACCTGATGGCATGCAGGAGCACATGTTTGTCGGAACACCTTTTCGTGGAAGTATTATTTCCATTTTTTATATCGATCCCATCAAGGCTCTTAGGAAAGTGTTTATCTGCGGTGTTTCTGTCGCACCCAATATGTCACTAGTTTTGAGTGAATTGTCTGCAAGAATTGAGATAGAAATGGGTGAGTTTGAATGGATGGGGATTTAGTATTGAACAGTGTAAGATGTAAAGAAAATAAAAGTAACAGTACAAATGCTCCTCGGAGTTCATGGTGACAGTGAATATGCCGGATGGAATAAACGATATAAGTGATTATAATATTTCTTATTAATATGCAAGAAGGCGAGCAAAACTTACCTAAAAATACCTCATTTGTCTCAAGGGAGTTTTGAAGATCTTTTGTAAAGGATGTGTGCTATGAATACTATTATCATGTCATGGACCTACGATGTTTTTGTTGTACCACTCTGTTGGGTGTAATATTCGTAGAACAGTGTTACGTGAGTGTTATGCCAATGACCTCCACTACCAAATGTCATGGTGTGCTGCACTAAGATACCGCTATGGGTACCAAGCATGTTTTGAGTGAACCGCTCATAAATAAAAAAAAATGTACGAAATGTAAGCACCAACATGTGCCCCATGAATCTAAGTATTTTACATTTTTCTAAATGCATGTGCGATGTTTAACAAAGAGAAAAATTGCATTGAAACCACAAGAGTATCATAATTTTCCCACTTGGCTCTCTTGACTTGGTATTTAGCGCTATGCGCAATGGATTTCGATAATCTATTGGGCTTGTTGGTATGAGACTATGTCGTCGGTGCACCTATTTTGCATATGCTAAATATTTTGAGAATTGAAAGCAAGTTTGAAAACGGCCAATGTATATGTGTAAGTTCAGGAGAAAAAAGTGAGAAAGATAGTTAGAAGTGCAAATTTTCCTTCTGCAAAAAAGTATGAAGTATATTTAAGTTCTCGACAAGCAAGTCTCCAGGCTTAACTTGTGCAATGAGGACATGATTAGCATCCTATAGAGCTGTCTAGTACAACTTCGAAGTCATAATATTATATAAGTAAATATAGTCTTCTCTGCGAAAAGAAATATAATTGCGACGTTCAACAAGGAATTGGTAGATATACGAAGCGTTGCCAGTACCACAATCTTCTCCTTAGAGCATGTCTAACAGGCCCCGTATTTTTTCGCCCCGTATAACACGAGTAGAGGGCCCTGTATCCGGGTTTCGCCGGCCAAAAACTCGGGCGAGCTAGCAGAGCCCGTATCCCCACCCCGTAAAACAGTCTGCTAGCTCGCCCGAGTGTTTGGCCCCTCAAAACAGGGTTTTTTGACAAATTGCATATTAGAACCAACACACCATTCACATAAAATAAATGTTTTACATCACACAATAATCGTCTTAATTATTACAATAATGTTTCTCGGAAATGTCAACAAATGTTCTAATGGAAGAATTAAACAAATAACAAATGTTTCACACATACAACAAATAGGAAATGAATGTTTCACACATACAACAATGGGAAATGAATGTAAAAAATCATTGGCCATGCAACTGCCAATGGTGATCAATCAGATCTTGGGTGAGCTGGTGATGAGTCTCGGCATTTTCAATGCCTCGATGAGCTGCAAGAAAAGCTTCAAGCCGATCAGGGTTCCTCTCGGGCTGCACTCGGGTGCCAACATTGTCATAGAAACATGGCAAGTTTAAACCTCTTTCATCTTCAATGATCATGTTGTGAAGAATCACACAACATGTCATGACATCAACAAGAGTTTCCTTGTCCCAAAACCTAGCAGGACCCCTGACAATTGCAAACCTTGCTTGAAGGACACCAAAAGCTCTCTCAATATCCTTGCGGCATGCCTCTTGATTTCTGGTGAAGCAAGCTTCCTTTCTTGTCAAAGGCCTATCCTTTTTCTCTTTTATGGACTTGACAAGGGTTGCATAGTTAGGGTAAATACCATCTGTGAGATAGTACCCCATGGTGTACTCATTGTTCATAACTTTGTAGTTACAAGGTGGAGCATCACCCTTAACTAGTCTTTTAAACAAAGGGGATCTATTCAAGATGTTGATGTCATTGAGTGTCCCCGGCAATCCAAAAAAAGCATGCCAAATCCATAAGTCTTGAGAGGCCACAGCTTCAAGAACAATGGTAGCATCACGGCTTTTGCCACAATACATGCCATGCCATGCTTTTGGACAATTTTTCCATGTCCAATGCATGCAATCCAAACTACCAAGCATCCCCGGCCACCCCCTCTTTTCATTGATCTCCATGAGCCTTTTTGTATCATCCTCATTTGGAGCTCGGAGATACTTCTCTCCATACAACTTGATCACCATCTTGGCAAACATACGCACGCAATCCGTGGTTGTTTGCACACCAATGCGAAGGTACTCATCGGTATAATCTGCTGGTATACCGTATGCAATAACCCTCATGGCGGCAGAAATTTTTTGGTATGGGCTAAATCCCATGACTTGGGCAGCATTTCTTCTTTGCTTGAAATAATCGCAATTTGCCTCGCAATCTTTGACGATTTTCTCGAACAAAGTCCTACGCATTCGGTACCGTCTACGGAAGAGGCGGGGAGGATAGGTCGGTACCTCGGCGAAGTAATCTTGCATCAGCTGCTCGTGGCCGAGCGCGCGGTTCCGCGGAATGCACATACGCCCCATCACGGATCCTTTCCGCTGATCCAGCAGCTTCAGGCGGTCCTCCGTTTGCTTCAAGCCGAACAGCAGCACCATCATCTCCGTCTCGTCGTCGTTGAGCAACTCATCGATGTCGGAATCATCCGACGACGACCAATCGGTGGACGTCGCGTCCAAATCCGCCATGTGCACATCCTCCGAAGCCATCTACCACGGTGTACCATACATCAGCCCCAAATCCGACCAATTTACCGGCGGCAACGAAGAAGAACGCGGCGGAATACTCACCGAGGTGCGGCGGAGGTGCGGCGGGCGTGCGGCGGTGCGGACGGACGCGGAACTTCGGCGGGGGTGTGGCGGAGGTGCGGCGGGCGTCGAAGAACCTCGACGAGGCTGGGCGGACGGCGGAGGGGCACGGATCTGACGGATTGCGGCGGCGGCGCGCGGGTGGCGGCGGCGGCGCGCGGGGGAAAACGGGTGGGGGGAACTGAAATGTCCGCGCGCGCTTTCGGAATTGGGATGCTGGCTTCGCCCACTATCCCCGCTCCCACCCCGCACAAGTAGGGGGCGAGGACCCGCCCCGTACTCGAAAACAGCAAAAAACGATTCGGGGGCCGTTTTTACGGGGCGTGCTAGACGGCCGGGTAGACGCGAAACCCTCAAACCGGCGGTTATTATACGGGTTTGCCCCTTTTACGGGGTCTGTTAGACCTGCTCTTAGTGCCGCGGAGATCAGATGTCCTCCTCAGCAGCCCGTAACTAACATAAAAAAGCAGCACTGTCGATCTCATGTAATCGGAATGTCTATGTTTAGTATCGTACGGGTCAATTGCAAGGTTATATTATGCTCTTATGGGGATCCATTTGGAGCAGCCAGCTAAGCTATTATTACCAACACATTTAATTAGCACTACGGATCAGCTGTAGACAGGACATCTCCGGGCGCATAACTATGTTCCAAACGGTCACATCTGGTGGGATAAGGCCAACTAATTCGTCGCTAAAGCTCTGTCCTGGTATGGTATACCTGCGCAGATGCATCAGTCGTGCAGGCCGGACACTATTTGCCAATAGAAAACTGAACATGAGCTAAGATTCTAAGACCCTGTGAAGATTAATTGCAACTCCGATCCAGTGTGGCATCTTGGCGAGCAGAAAGAAAGAATATTTGGGAAGTGCAATTTCTTCAATATCGTTTTTTTCTGCGAATCTTTTCGTACTTTCTGTCTCAAATTATTTTCCGCACATTTATGTGCATATGCATATATCTAGATGTGTTTTAATATATATAAATACCTTTTGTGCATGACAGAAGCTAATTCTTTTGAAAGGTGGTGTTGCCTCTAACCTTTTTTTTACCCGGCGATTGGTGGAAGTCAAAGACCCATAATGTGAGAGTATAGACAATTCCGTCACATCTAATTTGGGACGGGGAGTATCAGGATACATATCAACATTAGCTGCTGCTGTGGATATGTTCACTTGATCAGTACTCATTCCGTTCTATAATTCTTACCGTAATTTTAATTTAAATTTAACTTAAACCAGTAACTAGGTCAAAAAATTATGAAATCAGAGAGTAATATATGTGTATGGTACTCATATTCCTTTGTGGATAACTTTTTTGCGGAAAGTCCACCGATATATTAATAAACATCAAAGATAGTAAAAAGATCTAAAAGTAATCAATAAATATAAATAAATTCTTGAACCATGTAACAAACACTATACACCCGAGAGAGCTGAAGACGCGTCCTAGTCATTATCCCTCCACCAGCAGTGACATGCAAAATTTGTCGCGGTAGAGTTATTTTTATAGTAGACAGACGGAAAGTCGTCGTGCAAACGGCTAGTCGTTGTGCTAACTGCTAGGACCCAAAGGACCAAAGCACCTTATGAGAACCATAAATCAAAAGGTCAAGACTTGCAACTACACCAACTGACACGCATACCCATTAAATCCATCGAAAAGATAACTTTGCATGCCCTCCGTCGACACTAGACGCACCGTTGAAACGGATAGGGCGAGGAGGAATATATACTGACTTTGCGATGTAGCCCCACCTTATCACCCTAAAAAAGACATTGCAAATACCTAAAAAGGAACGAAAATACCTATGAGAGATTATGGTCCGTCATTCCTCTAAGAACGGATAACCGGTCAGCGAGAGGAATGAAACCCTATATTAGCTTTTTTGCGCCTCCTCTCTCTTCCTGTCAAGTTTTAGTTACTAGTTAAGGCTCCTTTGGCTAATAGAAACTATGTTGGATTTAGATCATATGAGAAATTTAGTACACAAGTTGTTTAACTCATAGGAACATATACTATAGGAAGTAATTGTAAAAAAATTTGTAGTGCAAATCTTAAAGGAAAAAATAGGTTATGCCTCATATTTTTTTACTACTCCCTCTGGTCACTTTTAATTGACTCGAATTTAGTATATATTGTACTAAAATCGAGTCAATTAAAAAGGACGGGACGGAGTATAATCAAACACACTTTATTTTTTCATAGGATTTAATTAGGCATGACATCCTAACCCTATAATTTTTTATATTTCTATATTTTTCTTAGTGATGCTTCCACACTACACGAGCTCACAGATGGGCGAAGCGCGTGTCAATGGCTCAGAGCCCGGCAGATGCTGTGAGCCTGTGGCGGAGTTAATTTGCTCAGCTGCGTACGTACGGACACGTACGTATGGGTCCGAAACAGTCACCATTATCATGGAGTACTTTTTTTTTTGAACAAGAAAGGTCCCGAAGGACCGAGAGCTGCATTTAAGTCCATACGGTTACATACTATTTTACATAAAGGGCCTTAGAGAAAAAAGAAATAACAGACCAGCCCTTTGATTTAGCACACAGGACCCTAAAGCAGAAAATTAAAAAGCGATCAAGTCCCTGGTCGTCGCCGGCGAACAAGCTTCGCCATCGACTGCTTTCCACGCCACCGGGAAACAAGCCACTTGGGGCGCAGACGGCCGGATCTGTCGAGGACGAAGCCGAGTAAATCCTCACAGAGGAGGAAGATCTCCTGGAGACGGGCTGCAGGGGCAGGGCGATGACGCCGGCATGAGTCCCTCGTTGAGGAGCATCCCAGGAAGTGCACCACCTCGACGGCAGTGCAGATGAAGCAGGCGCAGCTCCCACGAACTGCCGCCAGCACAGATGAGCAGCTGCACCGTCGCTGCCCTCGCCCTCGCCGCCACGGACGGCCGAGAGGAACAGCTTTGGCGCAACATCTTGATGTCTACGCACGCTTCTATTCCTGTAGACAGTGTTGGGCCTCCAAGAGCAGAGGTTTGTAGGACAGCAACAAGTTTCCCTTAAGTGAATCACCCAAGGTTTACCGAACTCAGGGAAGTAGAGGTCAAAGATATCCCTCTCAAGCATCCCTGCAATTACGATACAAGAAGTCTCTTGTGTCCCCAACACACCTAATACACTTGTCAGATGTATAGGTGCACTAGTTCGGCGAAAAGATAGTGCAATACAAGTAATATGGATGATTGTAAGTAGTAATTGCAATCTGAAATAAAGATGGCACCAAGCAAATATGTAACAGAGTTTGTTGGAAACGGTGTTTCAATGCTTAGAAACAAGGCCTAGGGATCATACTTTCACTAGTGGAGACTCTCAACAATGATATCATAAAGGAATATAAATATAAGCACTTCACTATGCTATTCTGAATTACTCTCTAGCAGGATAACGAACACTAATTCACCATGTAGGCTGCAAAAGCAAACCTTAAAGATGTATTCCCAAGTACTAATAAACATCACACGCTGTCACTGTGAGCATTCATAGGAGGTACTAACACACCACAATTTCATAGAGACATCCAACTCAAATCATAACCCAGTGAACAAGTATTCTATGAAATATAGCTAAGAGATCCACACGGTGCACAAACTGTCACCTTTACACACGTGGGACAAGGAGTCTCCGGAGATCACATAAGTAAAATCCACTTGAATAGCACAACGACATCTAGATTACAAAGCTCATCATATGGATCTCAATCATGTAAGGCAGCTCATGAGATCATTGTATTGAAGTACATGGGAGAGAGATGTTAACCACATAGCTACCGGTAGAGCCATCAGCCTCGGGGGAGAACTACTCCCTCCTCATCATGGGAGACAGCAACGGCGATGAAGATGGCGGTGGTGTCGATGGAGATGACTCCGGGGGCAATTCCCCGTCCCGGCGGCGTGCCGGAACAGAGACTTATGTCCCCCGAATTGGAGTTTCGCGATGGCGGTGGCGTCCCTGGAGTCTTTCTGGAGCTTCGTCAATTTGTATCGAGGTTTTAGGTCGCGAGGGACTTTATAGGCGAAGAGGCGGAGTCGGAGGGGCCACGGGGCTCCCTCCCCATAGGCTGGCGCAGCCAGGGGCCACCCGCGCCGCCATATGGTGTGGGCCCCCTGCTTCCCGCCTCCGACTCTCCTTCGGTGTTCTGGAACCTTCCGGGGAAAATAAGATATTTGGTCTTTGTTTCGTCAAATTCCGAGAATATTGCCCGAACAGCCTTTCTGGAACCAAAAACAGCAGAAAACAGGAACTGGCACTTCGGCATCTTGTTAATAGGTTAGTTCCGGAAAATGCATGAAATCATTATAAAGTGCGAGCAAAACATGTAGGTATTGTCATAAAACTAGCATGGAACATCAGAAATTATAGATACGTTGGAGACGTATCAAGCATCCCCAAGCTTAGTTCCTACTCGCCCTCGAGTAGGTAAACGATAAAAAGAATAATTTCTGTAGTGACATGCTACTAACATAATCTTGATCATACTATTGTAAAGCATATGAAATGAATGAAGTGACTCAAGGCAACGATCTATAGTTTGCTAATCAAATAGATAACATATAGCAAAACTTTTCATGAATAGTACTTTCAAGACAAGCATCAAAAAGTCTTGCATAAGAGTTAACTCATAAAGCAATAGATTCAAAGTAAAGGCATCGAAGCAACACAAAGGAAGATTTAAGTTTCAGTAGTTGCTTTCAACTTTCAACATGCATATCTCATGGATAATTGTCAACACAAAGTAATATGATGAGTGCAAATAAGCAAGTATGTAAGAATCAATGCACACAGTTTGCACAAGTGTTTGCTTCTAAGATAGAAAGAAGTAGGTAAACTGACTCAACATAAAGTAAAAGAAAGGCCCTTCGCAGAGGGAAGCAGGGATAAAATCATGTGCTAGAGCTTTTCAAGTTTTGAAATCATATAGAGAGCATAAAAGTAAAGTTTTTAGAGGTGTTTGTTGTTGTCAACGAATTGTAGTGGGCACTCTAACCCCCTCATCAAACAGACTTTCAAAGAGCGGCTCCCATGAAGGACGTTATCTCTACCAACAAGGTAGATCATCCCTCTTCTCTTTTGTTTACACATGTACTTTAGTTTTATTTATTTATGGATGACACTCCTCCCAAACTTTTTCTTTCACAAGCCATGGCTAACGGAATTGTAATGTCCCAGGTTTAGAGACGATCGAGGGGTAGATTTTAGAAAGGGATGTGCATTGCATAGTAAATTCTGGGGAAATTTCGCGCTTTTAAACAAAAACTGCATCGAAGGGGGACAAGTTTCTCTCTCGACACCTTACAGGGTTAGGGTTTCGAGAGTGCGACAAACTTGCATTTCTCTTCACTAGTTAGGGTTTTGAGATGAGAGGGGAGAGTTTGCTTGATTGAATTTTAAATAATAAGACATGGTTAAATTCAAACCAAGGTTGAATTTGAATTTCAAATTCAAACATTAAATAATTACTTTAAATAATTCAAATGAGGAAATTCATTAAGAATATAATCAATAATAATCAAGATAAACAATAATATTAAAGTCAAGCTCATTAGAGAAAACTTTGAGCTTTATTGACCATCACACACATTACAATGTCATTACAATATTTATAAGTGAAATAAAGGAATATTACAACACATTACATAAATGGGCAGAATAGCAAAATAAAGATAAATTACAAGATTAATGATTCTAAACTAAGATCTACAAGATCATCTTCATTTGATCTTGTATATGATGAATTCCATGTCCATTTTTGCTCAATTGATGATCCCTGCACACAAACACAAAGAAAGAAAATCAAGTGTTATGCCAAGTGGCCTAGCCACTTGGCAAATTCGCAAAGAAAATGAAATTGGAGAGGATATGCACATGGATCTGCCGAGCTGATCCATTTCCAAGTCCTGGTACACCACACCAGGCTACACACACACACAGGCAGCTCACAAGACATGTGTGCATGGTCATCACCAAGGCATGTGTTGTTCTTGCATCACTGCACACTCACTCACCAGCAGTGAGTCTCAAGCTGTACCAGACCAAGTCGACTGTGGAAGAAGAGGCCAGCCAAATATAAACCTCTTCAACAAGGAACCCTAGCCATTCCATCGGCATCTCCAAAGAGTAAGAACACCAAGAACAGAAGAACAGCCGAGCTGTTCAACCTGCCTCGCATCACCACCGAACCAAACCAAGATTCACAAGCTTGCAAGGAGGAGAAGGGCAGGCAAATCAAAACCACTGTAGCAATCCTCTACACCAACAACTCATTCTAGGAGCTGGAGTGAGGTATAAACCAAATCAACTCGAGCAAAACCAAGTTTTGCTCATATATAAGCATGCTATGCATCACAGAGCACGTATGGGTAGGAAACCCAGATTGTATCATCATTTGGCTATCCATCATTTGGTTGAAGCAAACAGAGAAAACAGCCAGAGAAATCATCCAGAACACCGGTTATGTCCACATTGGGACATAACCAGAGAAATCCAACATGGATTCAAAGCCTGGCTAGCTACCAAGCTCACTTGACAACCCATAGCTAGCTAAGCCATCGTACATGATAGACTATCATGTGTCTATCTAGATTTGTCAACACCAAGAGCAAATGGCAACCAAAGATGGTCAAAGCCAAGAAGCCATAATACACCACGCTTAGCCACAGAGATAGTGGGAGCTACCCGACAAAGACCAAGTGGCTGTCAAGGCCACCTCAACCACAGCCAACACTTCCAGCCAACACATCATCACCCGAAGGGTTCGTAATGGACTAGGGTTCCCAACAAAGGTTGGCATCCCTCTAGCCCAAACAAATTAAATCTATATGATCATTATCGCCGCTAGTTCACCACAATTATTCATTTAAGCCAAGTCAAATAACACAGATAAATGAATATACAAGTAATCAACACACTGTAGCTTTGCTTATGATCCAGAGGATCACCGCAAGCATCGATTATGCTTGAGCAAGCAACACCATACACCAAAGACAAGCCAAAGAGGTCACACACCACTAGGAAAAGCCCTAGTGGGGTTGAAACAAAGAGTCCAAAGATCAAGCATCCGATGATCGGTTGATCATCGAGGATTTGATCAAGCATGCTAGAATCCATTCTAAGCAATTCACACATGAACAGATAATTAAATAATCGAACAATTGCATCACGAGATAAGAACATCGGGCTTTATAATTGTATCCGTAGCACATCAAAAGCTTGATGAACCAAAGGATCACAATATCCAAGAAAAGCACATATCAATTCATCATCGATCACACCGCTAAGCCAACAAAGAATATTCAATTGAGCATAATCATGAATCTGAACAAAATGAACTAGCCGGAGGCACCGGTACTTGCAAGTATGCAAGGATTAACCACCACAATCAAGCCAGGGACAAGATTAAGCACACACGGTATGCCTTAGTGACAAGAAGAATGAATAGGAGCATGCCGAAGCCATGAGCATCACCGGATGCTCATGAGCAACCACAGAGGATCACAGCTAAAGATTACAATAAACAGAGATAGCTAGGAAGCACAAAGTGAGCAATTGAGCAAGAGCAAGACAAGCTAGAACACGTAGATAGCAAAGAGCACATAGCAGCATACGCATGTAGGCGTAGCAACTAGCACAACAAGGTAGAGGCCAAGGCAACCAGAGGAAGAAGAGGAGGTAGAGAAGACAGGAGAGAAGGAGGCACACACACCGGAGCGAGCACCGCAGCCGTGCCCATGGCGGCACGGCGGCACGAGCCTAACACGGCAGCCGCCAGGCCGCAGCCAGGCCGGGCGTCGCCGGGCGCAAACGCCCCAGCACCACCACGGCGAGGCACACGGCCACGTCGCGGCGCGGCGTCTGGATCATCGGCGGGCGATGAATCGCCTGGAATCGCCACGGCCGTGTCGCAGATGCGTTGGGGGCGAAGCGAGCAAGCAGCACAGCACGAATCGCCGCGGTGGATCTGAATCGCCGTCGAATGGCGGTTCAGATGCGCCACACCTCGCCGGCGGCAACGGCCGGAGATGGCCGGAATAAATCGAAGAAGACGGCGGCGACATGCGTCGCCAGAGCTCAGGGATTAGGGTTCGCGAGAGAGAGAGAAGGGAAGTGGGGGCGACCGAGTGGGCCGGACCAGGCCAACTGGGTTGAGCCCAACCCACTCGGGTTCACCCTGACAGGTGGGCCCGAGGGCAATTTGGGCATTTCCAAAATACCATTTAAGTAAGAATTTCAAAGAATTTTATAAAATAGAAAATGGCTCTAAAAAAAATAATTAAAAATATGAAAATAGATCAGCATAAAATTCTCTATAATAATAAAATACAAAAGAGAGTTTTTGAAGACAATTAAAAATAAGTCTTTACTTGAGGATTTAAATAATCATTTAAATCACACATGAAATTTTTCAATAATAAAATAAGTCCATTAATGAATTGGGACTTCAAAAACACCTTGACAAAATTTCAAGGTTGTATTTTACTTTAATTCATGTATCCCCAAATTATTCTTAGTATTAACTTCTTACATGAATTAATACCGATGTCGGAAGGGGGGAACAAACCCTAAAAATGGAATCATGCATAAATTGCTTCTTTAACCATTGCCCTTATCGGACAATGATGCTATTTTTCAGAACAAGAGGACAAGGGTCAGTCCATACCTACCAACTGCAGAACTTTGCAGTGTCTCGTGCAAGTTCATCACTTGCTCATGTCATTTGAGTATTTTTATCAAATTACTTGCAAAGTATTATGGTTATCACTATTGCACAAAAATCAAAACCACTACTTTCATAACTATGAATATGACTATGTGGTGGGCAATGGAACCATGGATTGTGTTGATATGGTGGAGGTTCCATTGCACGGGCTTATATCCATCTAGGATTAAACAACAAATGTCGCCAGTGATTCTTGTGCCGTAATATCCGTGTTAACCATAAGATCCGGAGTGGGACGGAGTAGTCAAAAGTGTTTCCACCTCTCGTTCATCAACGGATGCGCTTTACCGTAGACACTTGTATACCGGGGCAAGCGGTGGGCTGGGGAAGCCTAAAGTCCCCACGGCATAGTCCGTAGACACTTGTCGCTCGAAGTGCAAGCGGTGGGCTGGGGAAGCCTAAAGTCCCCACGGTATTGCGGTCTATGATGGGTTGCAGCTTCCGGCGAAGGAGTTTGGTTCGATCCCAAACTGTCGTCGTGGTCGGGGTCCACCCCTGAGTGGGAATAATGGGACCGGCGAGGACCCAGGGTCGGGGCATGCAACAAAGGGTGGGTGTTCGAGGTAGCGGAGGAACATGATTGGCTAGACCTTATACCGGGCCTCACACCTAAGGAAGTGTGGACGGGAAAGCTGCCCGGTTGGCACCAAGGTTAAGATCTCTTATGGGTAAAGCAACACACCTCTGCAGAGTGTAAAGAATCGTGGACTGTCACTCCCTCGTTCCGGGATTGAGGAACTGCGAACGCGGCCGGAAAGGAGCTCCATGAAGTTCTAGTAAACCGGTGAAGGCTGACGGACATAGCTCTTTGAAATAAAAGCAATCTCTTGAAGAAATGTTTATCAAAACTTGCATTGGTATTAGACTTTCTGGTCTAATATCGTAGCTAGTGCATTAAACACCTCTTATCTATAATGAACTTGTTGAGTACGCTCGTACTCATACCACTCTTAAACCCCATGCTTAGATTGTCTGAACCGTCTGGAGGAGGAGGACTACGACAGCAATGATGGAGCCGAGATCATCGGCTACGAGGAACCAGACCTCTCAGGAGGTGTTGAAGGTGTAGACTACATCATAGTCTACGGATCCGGGGAGGCTGCCGGAGGAGAACAAGCCTAAGGATATCAGGAGGAGTAGTAATAGCCGAGCAGCACAAACTCTTACTACAAAGCTGCTCGATTAAATAAATGTTTAGTTTAATGAGACAATGGTATTGTAAGTTAAGTTGGGTTCGCCTCGAACCCAGGAGTTATCCTCTTAGGACCCAAGAGGAGCTCCGAGACGACTTGTGTATGATGATTGTAATAATATGTGAATGAGTTATGGACCTTGCTATGTTCTGTTGTACTACTCTGAGGGATGTAATATTTGCGGAATGGTACTCCACGAATGTTATATCAACGACTGGCATACTACAACATGCAGTGGTATGCAGGGTCACCACAGTTGGTATCAGAGCAAAAGCTTTGACCTTAGGTTGGAACCTAGTAAATGGGACTAAACGTTAGGAGTCAAATAGGATTAGTAAAGAATTCTCTAAAAATATGGTGTATATTCAATTGAGAATATAACAATCATATCTTTTAGTGCGATAATTCTTTATTATCTCTATTATGATGCATTATTACTAATCTTATAGTCTTTCTATTTCTACAGCCAACATGGCAAGTGCACGACCGGGAAGAAACGTGAAAGTTATGGATTCCACACTGAACGAATACCAAGGAGGACTTGCTGATATCCTACGATCCATGTTGCTGGAATTTGGGTGTGATCCCCATATTCCAGTAAAGAAGTACATGTTCTATGATGGACCGGTGTTGGCCAAGTGCAGAGTAGGACTGCGACTTCCCGAATCTTTGGGAATGAGCGTAGTCATGCCAGCTGGAGAAGCTAGGACAACCAACACAGCCTATCATATAGCTGTTATGAGAGCCATAACCGACATACGGGAACATAAGACAAAAGAGCTTATGGATTCCGAGTTCTCCCATATTCCTCATAATCAGGAGGAGGAAGATCCCTTGCTCAACCACTACAAATACGCCAAACGCAAACCCATTGCAGCGGCAAAATATATGGATAATAGCCGTAACTTCATATCATTACTCTTTCAGCTGAATCATCATCTGATAGGAGCTATTGATACGATGCTAGAGGAATTTACCGAACCCAAGGAGGAGAGTAGGGGGAAAGAACCTATGGAGAATGTAGTGCACACACCAGTTTATTCAGCTGGTGACTACATCAGCTTTGATCCACTTGCACGTGAACCTACACCTGCTACACCTGGGAACTACCTAAATAGTTCCTATGGGGGATACGATATGAGCGGAATCCGGAAACAACCAGCGTTCCGAGACTCCGATCGAGAATTCAAGGGGTTGGCGTTGGGGTAGTGATACTGGAACCCATAGTACTACTGAGTATTATGATGGAGAGATGAACGATGATGCAACAACCCAGAACCAGAGCTATCCTAGTAATGAAGGAGTGGATGGAGGATATCCGACATAGGTTGAGTCGGGTATGGGTTTTGGTAACCCTTATGGTGGGCCTACAGGAGAGTACACCCGATGGGTGGACTATGATGCACTCAACGATCAGTTTGTGAACACTGATTTCTCCTTAGGGTCATCATCGGATTCGGACTACAAGCCAACGGGGAGACCTTATGTTCCAGGGTCTATCAGGAGGACGACACGTTCGACCGGATGGAAGCCTGGAATGTATCGGGAGTGAAGACCGTTTAGAAGTCCACCAAGGGAGGCGTGGCTATAATACACAAGTACCACGTGTATTATAGTTTGTAATATTTGTATAAATTTGTACATATACTTTAATAAGTGAGTTTGCATACTCACATCGACTCGAGTATTGTAATAAGACCACTTATGTATGTATATACAGGGTATATGTTTTGTATGATTTGGATTTGCTTCTTGATTTCCATTGCGTGACTAGTTCTGTGCACAAAGTTGAGCTCAGAAAACTTGCGCATGGAGTAATTATGAGTATCATCTTGTGTTGCAGAACTAGGGGGATATGTCGGGAACGTTAGGAAACGAGACTGAAGCACAGCGCATGGAGCGCGAAGCAAAAGAGAAGGAAGAGGCTGAGGGTGCAGCTAGAGATCAGTTTCCACCACCACCACCACCCATGACGCAACAAAACTTCATCCAGTACATGCAACTGGCGGAAGAGAGGCAGCGTGTAACACTGGAGCTGCAGAACAAATTCCTTCAGGATCTGATGCAGCAGAATAGGGTGGAGAGACCTGAGAACCAGGGAGTCACATTAGCAGACTTCCAAAACACCAAGCCGATATCTTTCGCATACGCGCCCGAGCCAATGGACGCGGAAGATTGGTTGATGGATACTGAGCGCAAGCTCAACACTGTTGGATGCAATAACCAAGAGAAGGTCCGATATGCTACCCATCTGCTATGTGGACCTGCCGCATCATGGTGGGACAACATTGTAGCCGTGTATCCGGCAGGAAAGGTATTCACCTGGGAGGAGTTTGCAAGGAAGTTCAGGGAATCCAATGTCCCTGAAAGTATCGTGGAACTGAAGCGTCGAGAGTTCGAAAGTCTCGAGCAGAAGGATAAGGCAATCCTGACCTATGTCAGGGAGTTTTCCAAGTTGTCCCGGTATGCGGTTGAGGAAGTCAATACCGAGGACAAGAAGAAGAAGAGATTTCTGAGGGGGTTAAGTCCCCAGTTCAAGGTACAGCTACGGATGATGAGAGCAACAGAATTCCAAGAGTTGGTGGATGCAGCCATCACTCTTGAAGATGACTTTAAACAACTGCAAGAAGAAAAGAGGAAGAAGGCCAAGTATGAGCCTAAGAGGTTTGTTAGTAACAAGCCTAACACCAGCTTGAGTTTCAAGCCCAGATACAGCAACAACAACAACAACAACAACAACAACAACAGCAATCAGAGGAGGAACCAAGGATATCAGTCTGCAAATCAGATTACATGCCATTCCTGTGGATTAAAAGGACATGTCATGAAGGATTGTAGGAAACCCAAGATCATATGCTTTGGGTGTCGTCAGGAGGGGCACATGCTGAAGGACTGCCCCAAGAAGAATAGTGAAGGAGGAGGAAATCGAGGAAACACCGGAGGGAATTGGAAGAACAAGAAGCCCTTCGGCAAGCTGAACTGTACCAGTCTGGAGGAGGTGGTCAATTCTGACCAGGCGGTGATAGGTACGCTCCAGATACTCACTCATCCTGGCAAAGTACTTTTTGATACTGGTGCAACTACATCATTCATTTCTCAACAATTCATCATCAAACATGGGATTAGTTGCACAAAGTTAGATACACCCATAACCATACTTTCTGCGGGGGGAACGATATTAGTAACCCATGCCAAACAAAAACAAGTCATTATGATCAATAAGTGCGCATTTGACGCGGACCTGTTCATTTTACCGATGAAGGACATTGATGTCATTCTTGGTATGAACTGGTTGGAAGCTAATGGAGCATTGATCGACTGTGTAAACAAAACGGTGTCTTTGAAAAGCCCCGATGGAAGTAGAATGATCTACCAAGGCGACAAACATACACAGATTGAAGTGGAGCTACAGCTGAATAGCATGAAGGAGGTAAAGTTAGAAGATATACCTGTAGTAAATGAATTCCAGGATGTGTTTCCTGCGGAATTACCTGGTATGCCACCAGATAGGGAGATAGAATTCACTATCGACCTAATTCCAGGAACAGCTCCGATTGCCAAAGCACCATATAAAATGGGGCCTAAGGAGTTGAAAGAACTCAAGGAACAACTGGATGATTTGGAACAAAAGGGATTCATTCAGGAGAGTGTTTCACCATGGGGATCACCTGTGATCTTCGTGGATAAAAGAGATGGAGGAAGAAGGATGTGCGGAGACTACCGAAATCTGAACAACGTCACAATCAAGAACAAGTATCCACTTCCAAGAATACAAGATCTATTTGATCAGGTTAGAGGAGCGGGAGTCTTTTCCAAGATTGATCTAAGATCGGGTTATCACCAGATAAAGATCAAGAAGGAGGACGTTCCGAAAACTGCCTTTGTCTCAAGGTATGGACACCATGAATACCTTGTAGTACCTTTTGGATTAACCAATGCCCCAGCAATATTCATGAATCTCATGAATAAGATCTTCATGCCATATCTTGACAAGTTTGTCATCGTATTCATCGATGATATCTTGATATATTCCAAGAACAAGGCAGAACATGCCGAACATTTGAGGTTAGTGTTGCAAACACTAAGGGAACACCAACTTTATGCCAAACTCAGTAAGTGTGAATTTTGGCTAGATCAAGTGGAATTTCTTGGTCATGTCATAAGTAAAGATGGAATCGCTGTCAACCCGAGCAAGGTAGCAGCAGTTCTAGAATGGGAAGCACCCAAGACTGTCAAGGAAATCCGAGGATTTCTAGGAATGGCAGGATACTATCGGAGATTCATTGAAGGATTCTCTAAGATAGCAGGACCTATGACAAAGTTGCTAAGGAAGAATACACCATTCGTGTGGTCAGAGGAGTGTGAGAAGAGTTTTCAAACTCTGAAGGAGAAACTCACCACGGCACCGGTGTTAGCAGTTCCGGAAGTTGGCAAGGACTACACCGTGTACTGTGACGCATCCAAGCATGGATTGGGTTGCGTACTCATGCAAGATCGGAAAGTGATATCTTATGGATCGAGGCAACTCAGACCTCATGAAGTGAACTATCCAACGCATGACTTGGAATTAGCAGCAGTCGTATTCGCACTTAAAACATGGAGACATTTTCTCTATGGAGCTAAGTGTGAGCTTTATACAGACCATAAAAGCCTCAAATATTTCTTCACTCAGAAGGAACTCAACATGAGGCAGAAAAGATGGCTAGAATTGATCAAGGATTATGATCTGACGATCAACTATACACCAGGGAAGGCTAATGTTGTAGCAGATGCCCTGAGTAGGAAGAGTACCGGAGGAGTGGAACAAGAAATATCACCGGAGTTGAGGAAGGAAATAAGCCAAGCCCAAATACAACTCTGGGAGAAGGAAGCCCATGAAGGATTATCGGCGTTGCAAGTAGCCGACGAACTTAATGTTAACTTGAAGAATGAGATAATGATGGGTCAGATGGATGATCCATTCATTGTAGAAGAGATGAGGAGAATAGATGAGGGAAGACCATCAGAATTTCACCGGGGAGAATCTGGATCTTTGTGGTTCCAGAAGAGGATTTGCGTTTCGGATATTGCTGAAATTAAGGAAGTAATACTCCGGGAAGCTCATCAGACACCATATTCAATACATCCGGGAAGTACAAAGATGTACATGGATCTAAAGGAACTATTCTGGTGGAATAACATGAAGAGGGAGATAGCGCAATATGTGGCAGAATGCCATACCTGCCAGCGAATGAAAGCAGAACACCAGAGTCCGGCAGGGAAGTTACAACCTTTACCTATTCCAGAGTGGAAATGGGAGGAGATAGGGATGGATTTCATCACCGGACTACCCAGGACTAATAAAAAGAAGGACATGATATGGGTAATCGTGGACCGGTTGACGAAAAGTGCACATTTCTTAGCGGTAAACCAGCAGGATAAAGGAGAGAAACTTATCGATCTTTACATCAAAGAGATCGTAAGTAAGCATGGAGTGCCAAAGAAGATCGTATCGGATCGAGGATCCGTGTTCACATCAGCATTCTGGAAGCAACTTCACGAAGCTTTAGGATCCAAGTTGGATTACAGTACCGCGTATCACCCACAAACAGGCGGACAAACTGAGAGAACCAATCAGATCTTAGAAGATATGCTTAGGGCTTGCGCCCTAGACTTCGGCGGATCATGGGAGGAGCATCTACCTTTAGCAGAGTTTTCTTACAACAATAGCTATCAAAGCAGCATCAAGATGGCACCATTTGAAGCTCTGTATGGAAGGAAGTGTAGATCACCCATATGTTGGTATGAAGCCGGAGCAAGCAAAGAGTTCAATCCTGATTATGTCAAAGAAAAACAACAAATCATTGACATTATCAGAGACAGGCTCAAAATAGCCCAGAGTCGGCAAAAGAGTTATGCCGATCAGAAGAGAAGGACATGGGAGCCACAAGTTGGAGACATGGTTTATCTTAAGGTAAGCCCGATGAAAGGACTCCAGAGATTTGGAGTTAAAGGAAAACTCAGTCCTAGATATATAGGACCTTTCAAGATACTGAGTCAGAATCGAGGTTTAGCCTTTGAATTGGATCTACCGGGAAGGTTAGCTCAAGTTCATAACGTATTCCATGTGTCACAACTTCGGAAATGTTTGAAGACCCCAGATGAACCAATATCACATGAGGAGCTAGAGTTACAACCAGACTTAACTTACATCGAGAAGCCAGCCAAGATTCTCGAGGAGAGCTGGAAACAACTCAGAAACAAGGCGATCAAGTATTGCAAGATACAATGGAAGCATCATCCCGAGAGGGAAGCCACCTGGGAAAAAGAGGAAGACCTAAGGAAAACATACCCCGAGCTGTTCAGGTATTACAACCACAACTTCGGGACGAAGTTTTCTTTAAGGGGGAAAGGCTGTAATGTCCCAGGTTTAGAGACGATCGAGGGGTAGATTTTAGAAAGGGATGTGCATTGCATAGTAAATTCTGGGGAAATTTCGCGCTTTTAAACAAAAACTGCATCGAAGGGGGACAAGTTTCTCTCTCGACACCTTACAGGGTTAGGGTTTCGAGAGTGCGACAAACTTGCATTTCTCTTCACTAGTTAGGGTTTTGAGATGAGAGGGGAGAGTTTGCTTGATTGAATTTTAAATAATAAGACATGGTTAAATTCAAACCAAGGTTGAATTTGAATTTCAAATTCAAACATTAAATAATTACTTTAAATAATTCAAATGAGGAAATTCATTAAGAATATAATCAATAATAATCAAGATAAACAATAATATTAAAGTCAAGCTCATTAGAGAAAACTTTGAGCTTTATTGACCATCACACACATTACAATGTCATTACAATATTTATAAGTGAAATAAAGGAATATTACAACACATTACATAAATGGGCAGAATAGCAAAATAAAGATAAATTACAAGATTAATGATTCTAAACTAAGATCTACAAGATCATCTTCATTTGATCTTGTATATGATGAATTCCATGTCCATTTTTGCTCAATTGATGATCCCTGCACACAAACACAAAGAAAGAAAATCAAGTGTTATGCCAAGTGGCCTAGCCACTTGGCAAATTCGCAAAGAAAATGAAATTGGAGAGGATATGCACATGGATCTGCCGAGCTGATCCATTTCCAAGTCCTGGTACACCACACCAGGCTACACACACACACAGGCAGCTCACAGTACATGTGTGCATGCTCAACACCAAGGCATGGGGTGTGCATGCATCACAGCACACACACACACCAGCAGTGAGTCACAAGCTGAACCAGACCAAGCTGTCGACCAGGGGAAGAAGAGGCCAGCCAAATATAAACCTCTTCAACAGTGAACCCTAGCCATTCCATCGGCAGCATCTCCAAAGAGTAAGAACACCAAGAACAGGAAGAACAGCCAGAGCTGTTCAACCTGCCTCAGATCACCACTGAACCAAACCAAGATTCACAAGCTTGCAAGGAGGAGAAGGGCAGGCAAATCAAAACCACCAGAAGCAATCCTCTACACCAACAACTCATTCTAGGAGCTGGAGTGAGGTATAAACCAAATCAACCTGAGCAAAACCAAGTTTTGCTCATATATAAGCATGCTATGCATCACAGGAGCACAGAAGGGTAGGAAACCCAGATTGTATCATCATTTGGCTATCCAGTCATTTGGTTGAAGCAAACAGAGAAAACAGCCAGTAGAAATCATCCAGGGAACACTGGTTATGTCCACACTGGGACATAACCAGAGAAATCCAACATGGATTCAAAGCCTGGCTAGCTACCAAGCTCACTTGACAACCCATAGCTAGCTAAGCCATCAGACATGATAGACTATCATGTGTCTATCTAGATTTGTCAACACCAAGAGCAAATGGCAACCAAAGATGGTCAAAGCCGAAGCCATAATACACCACGCTTAGCCACGAGATAGTGGGAGCTACCTGACAAGACCAAGTGGCTGTCAAGGCCACCTCAACCACAGCCAACACTTCCAGCCAACACATCATCACCCAGAAGGGTTCAGAATGGACTAGGGTTCCCAACAAAGGTTGGCATCCCTCTAGCCCAAACAAATTAAATCTATATGATCATTACTGCTCAGCAGTTCACCACAATTATTCATTTAAGCCAAGTCAAA
The DNA here is from genome assembly GCF_019359855.2 of Lolium perenne. Classification (NCBI taxonomy): domain Eukaryota; kingdom Viridiplantae; phylum Streptophyta; class Magnoliopsida; order Poales; family Poaceae; genus Lolium; species Lolium perenne. The sequence continues at coordinate 149,891,704 of NC_067245.2, forward strand.
TAACACAGATAAATGAATATACAAGTAATCAACACACCAGAGCTTTGCTTATGATCCAGAGGATCACTGCAAGCATCAGATTATGCTTGAGCAAGCAACACCATACACCAGCACAAGCCAGTAGGTCACACAGCCACTAGGAAAAGCCCTAGTGGGGTTGAAACAGTAGTCCAGCATCAAGCATCTGATGATCAGTTGATCATCAGGATTTGATCAAGCATGCTAGAATCCATTCTAAGCAATTCACACATGAACAGATAATTAAATAACTGAACAATTGCATCACAGATAAGAACATCAGGCTTTATAATTGTATCCAGAAGCACATCAAAAGCTTGATGAACCAAAGGATCACAATATCCAAGAAAAGCACATATCAATTCATCACTGGATCACACTGCTAAGCCAACAGTAATATTCAATTGAGCATAATCATGAATCTGAACAAAATGAACTAGCCAGAGGCACTGGTACTTGCAAGTATGCAAGGATTAACCACCACAATCAAGCCAGGGACAAGATTAAGCACACACAGTATGCCTTAGTGACAGTAAGAATGAATAGGAGCATGCCAGTAAGCCATGAGCATCACTGGATGCTCATGAGCAACCACAGGAGGATCACAGCTAAAGATTACAATAAACAGAGATAGCTAGGAAGCACAGTGAGCAATTGAGCAAGAGCAGCACAAGCTAGAACACAGAGATAGCAGTAGCACATAGCAGCATACGCATGTAGGCAGTAGCAACTAGCACAACAAGGTAGAGGCCAAGGCAACCAGAGGAAGAAGAGGAGGTAGAGAAGACAGGAGAGAAGGAGGCACACACACCTGGAGCAGAGCACCGCAGCGTGCCCATGGCGGCACGGCGGCACGAGCCTAACACGGCCGCCGGTGCCGCAGCCAGCCGGGCGTCGCCGGCGCAAACGCCCCAAAGACCACCACGGCGAGGCACACGGCCACGTCGCGGCGCGGCGTCCGGATCATCGGCGGGCGATGAATCGCCTGGAATCGCCACGGCCGTGTCGCAGATGGGTTGGGGGCGAAGCGAGCCCGCAGCACAGCACGAATCGCCGCGGGGGCGCTGATTCGCCGTCGAATGGCGGTTCAGATGCGCCACACCTCGCCGGCGGCAACGGCCGGAGATGGCCGGAATAAATCGAAGAAGACGGCGGCGACATGCGTCGCCAGAGCTCAGGGATTAGGGTTCGCGAGAGAGAGAGAAGGGAAGTGGGGGCGACCGAGTGGGCCGGACCAGGCCAACTGGGTTGAGCCCAACCCACTCGGGTTCACCCTGACAGGTGGGCCCGAGGGCAATTTGGGCATTTCCAAAATACCATTTAAGTAAGAATTTCAAAGAATTTTATAAAATAGAAAATGGCTCTAAAAAAAATAATTAAAAATATGAAAATAGATCAGCATAAAATTCTCTATAATAATAAAATACAAAAGAGAGTTTTTGAAGACAATTAAAAATAAGTCTTTACTTGAGGATTTAAATAATCATTTAAATCACACATGAAATTTTTCAATAATAATATAAGTCCATTAATGAATTGGGACTTCAAAAACACCTTGACAAAATTTCAAGGTTGTATTTTACTTTAATTCATGTATCCCCAAATTATTCTTAGTATTAACTTCTTGCATGAATTAATACCGATGTCGGAAGGGGGGAACAAACCCTAAAAATGGAATCATGCATAAAATGCTTCTTTAACCATTGCCCTTATCGGACAATGATGCTATTTTTCAGAACAAGAGGACAAGGGTCAGTCCATACCTACCAACTGCAGAACTTTGCAGTGTTCAGGCAAGTTCATCACTTGCTCATGTCATTTGAGTATTTTTATCAAATTACTTGCAAAGTATTATGGTTATCACTATTGCACAAAAATCAAAACCACTACTTTCATAACTATGAATATGACTATGTGGTGGGCAATGGAACCATGGATTGTGTTGATATGGTGGAGGTTCCATTGCACGGGCTTATATCCATCTAGGATTAAACAACAAATGTCGCCAGTGATTCTTGTGCCGTAATATCCGTGTTAACCATAAGATCCGGAGTGGGACGGAGTAGTCAAAAGTGTTTCCACCTCTCGTTCATCAACGGATGCGCTTTACCGTAGACACTTGTATCCGCTGTGGCAAGCGGTGGGCTGGGGAAGCCTAAAGTCCCCACGACATAGTCCGTAGACACTTGTCGCTCGAAGTGCAAGCGGTGGGCTGGGGAAGCCTAAAGTCCCCATGGTATTGCGGTCTATGATGGGTTGCAGCTTCCGGCGAAGGAGTTTGGTTCGATCCCAAACTGTCGTCGTGGTCGGGGTCCACCCCTGAGTGGGAATAATGGGACCGGCGAGGACCCAGGGTCGGGGCATGCAACAAAGGGTGGGTGTTCGAGGTAGCGGAGGAACATGATTGGCTAGACCTTATACCGGGCCTCACACCTAAGGAAGTGTGGACGGGAAAGCTGCCCGGTTGGCACCAAGGTTAAGATCTCTTATGGGTAAAGCAACACACCTCTGCAGAGTGTAAAGAACTGTGACCTGTCACTCCCTGTTCCGGGATTGAGGAACTGCGAACGCGGCCGGAAAGGAGCTCCATGAAGTTCTAGTAAACCGGTGAAGGCTGACGGACATAGCTCTTTGAAATAAAAGCAATCTCTTGAAGAAATGTTTATCAAAACTTGCATTGGTATTAGACTTTCTGGTCTAATATCGTAGCTAGTGCATTAAACACCTCTTATCTATAATGAACTTGTTGAGTACGCTCGTACTCATACCACTCTTAAACCCCATGCTTAGATTGTCTGAACCGTCTGGAGGAGGAGGACTACGACAGCAATGATGGAGCCGAGATCATCGGCTACGAGGAACCAGACCTCTCAGGAGGTGTTGAAGGTGTAGACTACATCATAGTCTACGGATCCGGGGAGGCTGCCGGAGGAGAACAAGCCTAAGGATATCAGGAGGAGTAGTAATAGCCGAGCAGCACAAACTCTTACTACAAAGCTGCTCGATTAAATAAATGTTTAGTTTAATGAGACAATGGTATTGTAAGTTAAGTTGGGTTCGCCTCGAACCCAGGAGTTATCCTCTTAGGACCCAAGAGGAGCTCCGAGACGACTTGTGTATGATGATTGTAATAATATGTGAATGAGTTATGGACCTTGCTATGTTCTGTTGTACTACTCTGAGGGATGTAATATTTGCGGAATGGTACTCCGCGAATGTTATATCAACGACTGGCATACTACAACATGCAGTGGTATGCAGGGTCACCACACGAATCCTCGGGTGCCTTCCAACATTCACATACCATGAAGCAGTGTCTATTTGCAAAATTAAGTTGCTTACTTATGAATTAGGGCAAAACATGTGAAGAGAATTATTAATGAAAGATAATTAATTGGGGGCTGGGAACCCCGCTGCCAGCTCTTTTTGCAAAATTATTGGATAAGCGGATGAAGCCACTAGTCCATTGGTGAAAGTTTGCCCAACAAGATTGAAAGATAAAACACCACATACTTCCTCATGAGCTATAAAACATTGACACAAATAAGAGATAATAACTTTTGAATTGTTTAAAGGTAGCACATGAAGTATTTACTTGGAATGGCAGAAAAATACCACATAGTAGGTAGTTATGGTGGACACACATGGCATAGATTTTGGCTCAAGGTTTTGGATGCACGAGAAGCATTCCCTCTCAGTACAAGGCTTTGGCTAGCAAGGTTGTTTGAAGCAAACACAAGTATGAACCGGTACAACAAAACTTACATAAGAACATATTGCAAGCATTATAAGACTCTACACTGTCTTCCTTGTTGCTCAAACACTTTTACCAGAAAATATCTAGACCTTAGAGAGACCAATCATGCAAACCAATTTCAACAAGCTCTACGGTAGTTCTCCACTAATAGGTTTAAACTACATGGTGCAAGAGCTTAATCATGATCTACTTGAGAGCTCAAAACAATTGCCTAGTATCAAATTATCCAAGACAATGTGAGGCATTTTCTCTTTCCAACCAAATAACAATAAGTGCAATAGCTTCCAACTTTTGTCATGAACCTTAAAAGTAAAACGAAGAACAAAAGTGTTCATATGAAAAAGCGGAGCGTGTCTCTCTCCCACACAAGGATTGTTAGGATCCGAATTTATTCAAACACAAACAAAAATAAAAACACACAGACGCTCCAAGTAAAGCACATAAGATGTGACCGAATAAAAATATAGTTTCACTAGAGGTGACCTGATAAGTTGTCGATGAAGAAGGGGATGCCTTGGGCATCCCCAAGCTTAGACGCTTGAGTCTTCTTGAAATATGCAGGGATGAACCACGGGGGCATCCCCAAGCTTAGACTTTTCACTCTTCTTGATCATATATCATCCTCCTCTCTTGACCCTTGAAAACTTCCTTCACACCAAACTTCTCATAAACTTCATTAGAGGGGTTAGTACTCAAAAAACTTTAATCCACTTTAGTCCTGTAGTGACACATTGCAAGAACTCAATAAAACATTAGCTACAGCTCTCCACGTCTAGAAAGCCTTGCTTAAAGTCCACAAGAGACAATGCAAAAAAACAGAGACAGAATCTGTCAAAACAGAACAGCCAGTAAAGACGAATTTTTAAGAGGTACTTCCGTTGCTCAAATCAGAAAACTCAAAACTAATGAAAGTTGCGTACATATCTGAGGAACACACATGAAAATTGGCAGAATTTTTAGGTTCTCCTACAGAGAGACCAACTCAAATTTGTGACAGCTAAAAATCTGTTTCTGCGCAGAAATCCAAATCTAGTATCAAACCTTCTATTAGAGACTTTACTTGGCACAATGCAATAAAATAAAGATAAGGAGAGGTTGCTACAGTAGTAACAACTTCCAAGACACAACAAAACAGTAGCAAAATAAAAATATGGGTTATCTCCCAAGAAGTGCTTTCTTTATAGCCATTAAGATGGGCTCAGCAATTTTAATGATGCTCGCATAAGGATTATAGAAAATGAAGCAAAAGGAGCATCAAGGAGCAAATTAAAAACACATTTAAGTCTAACCCACTTCCTATGCATAGGAATCTTGTACACAAATAAATTCATGAAGAACAAAGTGACAAGCATAGAAAGATAAAACACGAGTATCCTCAAAATTTTTAGTATGTAGAGAGGTGTTTTAGTACCATGAAAATTTCTACAACCATATTTTCCTCTCTCATAATAATTTTAAGTAGCATCATGAACAAACTCAACAATATAACTATCACATGCATCATGATTTTCATGATCCACAAACACATAATTTTTATCAAGCTCAAAAATAATGGGATTAAAACTTTCAAACCCACTTTTATCAATAATATAACAAGATGATTGATCAATCTCAAGAGATATGGGACTCCTAGATAAATTCAAGACCTCTCCAATCCCAATTTCATTAGTAGTACAATTAATATTATCAAGTAACATAGGACCATCATCTAGAACTTTATCATAAATATTTGCTACGCAAAACTCTTTAGTATCATGCATTTCGATATCAGGCACAAACAAAGCATTATCATAAGATTTATCAAAATAGCATGGATTATCATAGATAACAGTAGCATAATTATTCTCACAAGTTTTACTCATAGGTAATATTTCAAGAGAAACCACTGGAACATAACATTCATCCTCTTTTGGTAAGCATGAGGGACAATCAAATAGTGTAAGAAATAAAGAGTTACTCTCATTAGAAGGTTGGCATGGGTAGCTAATCCATTCTTCCGCCTTTTGTTCATCACTCTCCTCCTCTTTTTCATCCAATGAGCTTTCAGGTTCATCAATTTCCTCCTCTTTTTCATCCAATGAGCTTTCAGGTTCATCAATTTCTTCTTCCACAGGTTCCTGCAAATTGTGAGTGCATTCTTGTGCATTAATGAGTCTCTCTTTATAATCAATGATATACGGATTATCACTGTAACTTTCTATGCAAAAATTAAGGATAGAAGAGACATAATCTTTAAGGTCCTTACAAACAACACAAGTTTCATATTTTTTAACCATGAAGGATTCGATCTCAGAGGCTCCCATAAATAAAACAAATTATTCTACCTCTTCGAACCCAAAATGAATATAGGTATTCCAATTATAGTTCTTAATTAAAACTTCTTCACTAAAGCCACATTGGAATTCTAGATGTTTAGTATCCTGTTGAGAGCAACAGTTTATATCATGGCGTTTAAGCAAGATTTTAGCAATTGTATTCAATTTTTCTATCACAGCACTCATGACTTTACCCGTTCTTGATTCTCTATAATTCATATATATTTCAATAAGCTCCAAATAGTTTGTGGGTTCTCCCATAACAACCGTTTTTAATTTTTTGGTTTTTCTAATTTTTATGGATTTTTGAGTATGTAAGAAAAATAAAACAAGACAAAAACAAACTAGACAAAAGTAAACTAAGCAAAATAATACTAGACAGAAATAAACTAAGCACAAATAAACTAGACAAAAGTAAACTAAGCAAAACAAAATAAAACAAAATAAAAATAGAGAGAGAGGTAGAGTGTACTCCCCAGGTGCACTTATGAGTAGAGCTATGCCTCCCCGGCAACGGCGCCAGAAAATAGCTTGATGTCTACGCACGCTTCTATTCCTGTAGACAGTGTTGGGCCTCCAAGAGCAGAGGTTTGTAGGACAGCAGCAAGTTTCCCTTAAGTGAATCACCCAAGGTTTATCGAACTCAGGGAGGTAGAGGTCAAAGATATCCCTCTCAAGCAACCCTGCAATTACGATACAAGAAGTCTCTTGTGTCCCCAACACACCTAATACACTTGTCAGACGTATAGGTGCACTAGTTCGGCGAAGAGATAGTGAAATACAAGTAATATGGATGATTGTAAGTAGTAATTGCAATCTGAAATAAAGATGGCAGCAAGCAAACATGTAACAGAGTTTGTTGGAAACGGTGTTTCAATGCTTAGAAACAAGGCCTAGGGATCATACTTTCACTAGTGGACACTCTCAACAATGATATCATAAAGGAATATAAATATAAGCACTTCACTATGCTATTCTGAATTACTCTCTGGCAGGATAACGAACACTAATTCACCATGTAGGGCTGCAAAAGCAAACCTTAAAGATGTATTCCCAAGTACTAATAAACACCCCACGCTGTCACTGTGAGCATTCATAGGAGGTACTAACACACCACAATTTCATAGAGACATCCAACTCAAATCATAACCCAGTGAACAAGTATTATGTGAAATATAGCCTAAGAGACCCACACGGTGCACACACTGTCACCTTTACACACGTGGGACAAGGAGTCTCCGGAGATCACATAAGTAAAATCCACTTGAATAGCATAACGACATCTAGATTACAAAGCTCACCATATGGATCTCAATCATGTAAGGCAGCTCATGAGATCATTGTATTGAAGTACATGGGAGAGAGATATTAACCACATAGCTACCGGTCGAGCCCTCAGCCTCGGGGGAGAAATACTCCCTCCTCATCATGGGAGACAGCAACGGCGATGAAGATGGCGGTGGTGTCGATGGAGATGACTTCGGGGGCAATTCCCCGTCCCGGCGCTGTGCCGGAACAGAGACTTATGTCCCCCGAATTGGAGTTTCGCGATGGCGGCGGCGTCCCCGGAGTCTTTCTGGAGTTTCATCAATTCGTATCGAGGTTTTAGGTCGCAAGGGACTTTATAGGCGAAGAGGCGGAGTCGGAGGGGCCACGGGGCTCCCTCCCCATAGGCTGGCCCGGCCAGGGGGCCACCCACGCCGCCATATGGTGTGGGCCCCCTGCTGCCCGCCTCCGACTCTCCTTCGGTGTTCTGGAACCTTCCGGGGAAAATAAGATATTTGGTCTTTGTTTCGTCGAATTCCGAGAATATTGCCCGAACAGACTTTCTGGAACCAAAAACTGCAGAAAACAGGAACTGGCACTTCGGCATCTTATTAATAGGTTAGTTCCGAAAAATGCATAAAATCATTATAAAGTGCGAGCAAAACATGTAGGTATTGTCATAAAACTAGCATGGAACATCAGAAATTATAGATACGTTGGAGACGTATCACATCTCCGCACCAGCAGCACCAGGATAAGGCCTCCAAGATGCAGACGCATTGGCGACGATGCGGCTGAGATCCTCCTCGTCTCCACGGCCGGCCAGGAACTCGTCGACGTCGATGAACGGAGGCACGCACATGCTCCCATCCTTGCCTCCAAGGCCGGCCAGGGGAAAACACGGCGTACCACCGCCGCATTGCAGCAAAAGGAACACCGCCACTCCTTTATTAAATGGAGCGTCGATCTTGTCCTTCGTTCTCCCCTCCGACCACCAGAGAAGAGGAGGGAGGAAGAGAGATCCTACATCGGCTGAGATCCAGGCGGCCAGATCTCCTCCACCGCTCACACTACTGGGCATTAAGCCCCCTACCGTCATAAAGCCACTACACCTAGCTACTCTATGTACTCCGACGCCTCCCCTCGACCCATCTCGACCGGCGGCGCCGGAGAGATTGGCTTCGGTTTGGCCCGGCCCCTTCGAGGAGGCTCTCAGCTACTGTAGAGGGAAGAGAGAGCGAAAGGGGGGAAATGAGCTGGGCTATCATGGATTACTTACAAAGGTCTGTTGAGTGAACTCGCATTGCCCAGCGTACGAGCATTTTTCTTCTCTCCGTCGGGGCATTGCATTGCAAGGGCAAACATCAGCTCGAAAGTTGCAGTCTACACTGGCACGGAAGATCCCAAGAGGGTGATGTAAGGTACATGCGCGACCTACCACTTAGAGCCAGCCACTCTAGAAGATACCGTAAATAGGAGAGGTATATAGTACGGTGGCGTAAGTTACATAGTACGATGCCTATGGCGTCACCAAAATGATGGGGTTTTTGAGGTTGCGACTCCCCCTAAAGTTGTGGTGATTCAGAAGATCTCTGATACGCGGAGTTATGGCGAGCTGCTAGGTTGTTAAGGGAAGTTCTCGCGCTAGTGGATAAGTGAACATGTCGCGATTAGTTGCTTAATGTGTGTCGCATCCTTCACGAGATGGTGTGGAGTTGCGCCCCTAGCGTTTGTGCCATGCGCGCGTTGTATGTTGGTCTCCTGACCTCTTCTTCCATGAAACCGATACATATGTCCATGACGTATCCTTGAAAAAAAAACACGATGTAAGGTACATGTGCGAGTACGGTTCCATATCTACCACTTAGAGTCATCCACTCTAGAAGATACCATAGCCCGCATAAAGGGGAGTATAGGTTATAGAAAATGTATTTGTAGGCTCAAGAACTCGTTGCGTAGGTAAGTATCTGTACTTGAAATTGAATAATTCGAAAAAACTATGGTCGCAGGAGAATTAAGAAGTGATCAAGCAGTTCATTTTTTCGTGATTGAGTTCATGGGTACATCATATAGACGCAAAATCAAATCCCAACGTAAAATAAATAAATAACCTAATTTAGCACATCGCAACCCTCGATATATGAAAATTCATCCACGAGATACCTCACGAGGCATGTGGGTGCAGTGACGAATGACGACCGACGGCGAGTGTAACATCCCAGGATTTGAGGTCACAAAAAAAGTGAAAACTGATGTGTGCATTGCATTCATGCATAGAAAATCTAGAAAATTTCACGCTTTTAAATAAAATATGTCACTATAATTGAAGTTTCACTTAAGTTAATAAAATTAAAGGAGATCATCAGGTCAAGCGCTATAAACTTCAATGTGAACTTTGCTAAAACCAAATAGGATTAGATTTAAATCAACAACACATCAAGTGAGGATCAAATATCAGATCTTCTAAAGGATCATAAACTGGTGTTCATATGATTACTATTCAGTTATAAACCAAATAGAGTTTAGAAACTATTCTTGACTTATTTTTTCCATGTCTTTAACTAATCTATATTCCTACTGAAAGGATCGTATGCCACACCTAGAGGGGGGGCAATTAGGTGCTACCCAATTTTTAGTTCTTTTTCAATTTAGGCTTGACACAAAGGTAAATTCTCTAGATATGCAACTACGTGAATTACCCTAGATGACAAGGTATACAACTAAGCAAGATATAGCTAGACAAGATATAATAGTGCAATCAAGGATAGAGGTAACCGAGAGTGGAGAACGCGGATACACAGGATGATTCCCGTAGTTCCTTCCTTTTGAGGGGAAGTACGTCTACGTTTGGAGGGGTGTGGTCGCTACAAAGGCCTAACCAAAGCCACGAAGGTCTCACCCTATTCTCCGGTGAGCAACACTACAAAGGCCTAGCTCACTTGTCCACTAAAGAATTTCCTCGAGGCGAAAATCGGGCCTTTACAAGGTTCTTGGGGCACACATCCACAACAAAATTGGAGGCTCCCAATAGTTGTAACAACACAACAACAAGAACAAATCAATCACAAACAACTAGGATTTCCAAATGGAACACTAGCAAAGGGGACCTCAAGAAAAGGAGGGGGAAATGCTAATTGCTTTGGTGAAGATGTAGATCGGGGTCTTCTCCTTTGATTTTCCAAAGCTCAAGAGATTTAGGTGGTTGAGGGAGGAGATCTGATGATTTTCGCGTTTCTTGTGGCTCAACAATGGTGGATGAACTCTTGGTGGTATGAGCAGCTTTCCAAGGTAGGATAATGGTTCCTTAAATACCCCTCGACCATTTCTGCTCGTTGAGGATCATTCAGCGGTAGTGCCAGCCTCCAGACACCGGCAGTGCCGCCCTGTAGAAAACCTAGGTCAGCTAGTCAAAAGTGTCCAACCGGCAGTGCTGGAGTGCAGCCACCGGCAGTGCCGGGGTGCAACCACCGGCAGTGCCGGCCTCCTGTTACCAGCAGTGTGGGCCTGGTGTAATTTCAGCTCAACTCTTTTCTTCCTTTTTGGGGAATCTATTTTATCAAAGGTGGCCATTTAATTTATCTGTCACACACTTAGGGACATGTTAGATCATCACCGGTGTTGTTATCAAACACACAAAACCCTTGAGATCATGAAATGTTCTTTCAATTTCCCCTTTTTGGTGTTTGATGACAATACCGGGATTTAGCAAAGAGATCATATAGCATATTGTTTCAAGAAATATAGAAGACCCCCCCCCCCCTAAATGTGTGCATATAGGTAATTTGTGTTTGAATACAAATGCATACATTAGGTACAAGGCACTCTCAACATGAAGATATAGGAAATAATTTGCATATATATCACATATGACAAATATGAGATAAAGAGATATACAAGTTGAGATATAGTGACCGTACCCTTCCATAATGATAAACTCAACCATGTATAATTCCGAAAGTCGTATGTCTCATGATCATACCATGCATCAATGTGAGATATAGCAATTGTCAAGTTCAGATATATAAAGATCATACCATCCATAATGACAATCTCAACCATACAGAATTCAAAAATCCATAATAATATGTCTCGCCACCACACATAGAACAAAGTTTTAAACATCAAGGAAAAACAACAAATTGTTCAAACATAAGCACAAATGATAATAAAGAGGACACAAGCTCTTAAAGAATGGTAAATGCATATGCTTGTGCCCCAACCCTTGCAAATCCCGTGCAAGTCCTAATAGACCTTCTTCTCCCCCTTTGGCATTGAAACGCACAAAAGGAGAAAAGAAACAATGCTACAACATCCCATGGAGGCTTAAGGATCACCAGATTCCTCACCACTTGAGGACTCTTCTGTCTCATCATCGTCTCCGTACTCGACGGTCTCAGGCTCACTTTACTCATCATCACTATCAACATGATGTCGGCGAGAAGGGCCGGGTAGCCCAATCTGCTAAAATTTGGTCACATTGCCATGCTTGGACAACCACTATTCCTCAGGAGTAATGACCTCTTCTGAGCCGCTCTCAACAGGAATGTCCAATTTGCACATAGTGAGCTTGGTGTTCCTTCGATCCATCTTTCTTGCCATGTGAGCTTGATATTGACGCTTGTTCATGTGTCAGCCTTGAGACATAACATCTTAGCAAGCTTGGCTTCAATGCGAGCTAACCACCCACTGTCAGATGCAGGAGGGATATACTCCACATCAGAGTCTTCTTCGTCCTCTTCAACAGTGGGAGCACCAGGAGGAGAGAGATGGGGGGCTTGACCTTGAGATCCTTGGGTTTATGAGGAAAAGTGAGAGCATCCTCCAGTAGATCGCTAAACCCCGCATTTTCCCAGCGGGAACAAATGAACCTCATAAAGTATGGTTTAAAGAACGGAGACTTGTGAGAGATGATGCAAGTCAAAAAAATCCTCCCACAGATAATCCATCACATCAAGCTGAAGGTGGGTGCCACGGTGCTGGCGAGTGAGATACAGAAGATTCACTAGATATCCATAAATCTGATCAACACACCCAACCTTGGGATTTGGGACTTCTTTGTAGATGCGAAGGAGAATGTCATATACTGGAAGAAGGTACTTATGAGAGCCATACACCACCTCACCAGGTAGATAGAGAAGATCCAGAAGAGTCTTAGCAAGGGGCTTTGGAGTGTAGTGAGCATGGAAGTAGCCTTCGAGTTGGCAGGAAGCACAGGGTAGCCTAGAAACTTGGCAAACTGTTCCCAAGTTCCTTGTAACATGTGACCCTCGGTCAACCAAGTCATTGTCTTGGCATCATCATTGTCAATGTACACAATGGCATAGAATTGGTCAATGATGTCAACATTGTAAGGGTGATGAAATTCCATTAGAGGGATGAGACCAAGCTGCTCACAAATCTCCCGAGCCTCTGCGAAATACTGAGCGTGCTTGTCCATGTGAGCAAAGCTGACGTGGTGCATAGGAGCAACGCGATAGGCAGCCTCAGCATATAGATATATATATATCTTCTCTTGATAGCGAGTCTAGAATTTTGTGGAACAGTTGTTGGCCTTGGGTTTAACATATATATTTGTCTGTTGCGGCAGGGCATACTCATGATCGGGCCATTTCCCTATAGGTGTGTGTTTCAACCTTGACACTATGATGTTGCGAGCTTCTGTTTCAGCCATACCCTTCTCATAGTGAGATGCCTTCTTTACCGGCAAAGTATCAGCTTCAAAGTATTCATTAGCAGCTCTTTTGCCCATGTTTACCCCACGGCGAAGGTGCTGACCACCTGCACCTGAGACAACAAGACATAGAGGGATATAAAGGTAAAGAACACTAGATATAGAATAAGTAGACCAGAAATTGCATCACGGATGAATTTTAGAGATACAACTGTAGAAACCAAGATAGGTCAGGCAGCAACGGCGGTAGTGCCGAACTACGAGGGGCGGCAGTGCTGGCCCACCCGGCACTGCCGGAGTGCTGAGGGCGGTAGTGCCGCTGAGGAGTGGCCAGCAGTGCCGGTTCGAGCAGGAATTCTTCCTGATATGTCGAGGATTCACACATTGTGCCTAAAAATTTCATACTCGCATTGCAATTCATCATCTAGCCCCATGGCATTTACTACCGAGCAAATCAACCGCCAATCTGTCTTCTAGGCTTGTCTACCAAACCTAGAGAGGGACGGAGGGGGAGGAAAGGTTTACCGGACAGAGGGAGGGCTTGGGGCGGCGGCGGCGGTGGTTGGGGTGGCGCGTGGGAGGAGAGGAGCATGGGGGAAAAGTGGGCGGTTGCCCTAATTTTTCCTGAGCCTGTCACTTAATCCCTCGTGCCAGCGGCAATGTCGGTCAACAGTGAACAATAGTGCCGGGGTGCAGCCACCGTCAGTGTCGGGGTGAAACCACCGGCAGTGCCGTGGTGCCACCACCGGCAGTGCCGGCCACAACGCCCCAGACCCAAAAATTCCTCTTCTTCAAACATCTAGTGCATATAGAGTGTGGAATGTTTTCTTTGATAAGATGGGGCTTGGGATAGATGATCCGAACTGTGAGATGGTACATGATCACTCATTTTTGCAAGAGTTGCAAATAAAGACCAAATACGTGTGATTTCCCATAAGAACATGCAGATGGCAAATAAAATCCATTAAGATCCAAATAAGACAAACTCTTCACAGAAAAGAGGGTGATGACCTAGGCCACCATATATGTATGAGTGTTATGGTATGGTAACGTGAAGATATATCTTGGGTCCAAAACCACTACTCATCATTTAAGCTCACATATCAACACATGATATAAAGAGAATGATTTCTTACTATTGGCATTATGAGGGGAGGGATAGCTCAATAATTTAAACTGCACTCCTCCTATCTCCATGCCCACATCTAAACCATATAAAGTTTTGAGAAGATGGTGTGTTTGCAAGATGGTCAAGCTATACTCCTTGAACCAATGATATTTAGCTCATTCCTCAAATAGCAAAACCTTGCTTCATCAAGAGGCTTCGTGAATATATCAGTGAGTTGATCTTTGGTTGAAACATAGCATAGCTCAATATCACCACGGGTAACATGATCCCTAATGAAATGATTCCAGATCTCAATGTGCTTCATTTTTGAATGTTGCACCGGATTATAGGCAATCTTGATGGAACTTTCATTGTCACATAAAAGAGGCACTTTGTCTCAAGTGACACCGTATTCCCTTAAATTTTGTCTCATCCATAGCAATTGAGTGCATCCACTTGCAGCGGCAACATATTTAGCTTCGGCGGTGGAGAAAGATATACAATTTTGCTTCTTAGAAGATCAACATACCAAGGACTTACCAAGAAATTGGCAAGCCCCAGAAGTTGATTTCCTATCATCCTGATCATCACCGGTGTTGTTATCAAACACACAAAACCCTAGAGATCATGAAATTTTCTTTCACCTACCATGATCTTCATGGTGTATGTCACCTCAATTCTTGAACTGAAGTCAAGGACATTCACACAAGTTCTTTATCAGACCTTTAACATTCCATCCTTGTCTATCCACATTTATCTTTATTAAACGTCAGATAAATGATAGGACTAACCATAGATTTTGATGATCACAACATTATCTTTGGAGCCTAACCTCGGGCTATTATTCAAGTCAATTCCAAGTGAGAGAAACCACTGCTACAAAACGTAGCCATACATATCATAGAAGTAAAGACAACACTTGAACTAGAGCATTAGGATATAATCTATCTCAATTTGGAGTGCTAAGAAAATCCAGTATCAAATAGAATAATACCATATTCATGAATTGGTGAAGTAAGGAAGAAACTAATCCAACCAAGTTAGTCAAGTGCGAAAAATACGCGAAACAGGGTTTTCCCGTTCTGCAGGGTTATAAACCAAATAAAGGGGATCATTGGTAAATCCCTATAAATCAATGTAACACATGGTATTATCATCATATATGTTGCAAATATGTGGAATTAAATATGATAAATGAAAAGTTCATGTATGCATTTTACATGCATCAACATCCCCAAGCTTAACCTATGCTTATCCTGAGCATAAAGGTGATAAAACTAACATGAACTTTGGAGTTTATAATATATAGCTTCTAAATCATGCAAAGTATCACAAGGTTCAATCAATAATGAATAACAACAAGTAATATGAACTCATAAAGTGGTAACTCTTGTATTCTACATAGCATGCATACAAGTAAATAGCATTGTAAGTAACATGAATGACAAGTATTATGAATCATAAAGCATGCTTAAGAAGATCCTATGGACTTGTTTGAAGACTTTGTATCTTGTCTTTTTAGGAATATTTATTTTGACTCTTGAAGACAAGAAAGTAAGCAGGAAATGCATGTGCTAAACCTCCAACAAAATAAAAAAAGTATGGAGCATAAAACATGGTTTTGAGATATGCAATTCAAGTCAACAATAATAATAAGGATAGGGTACCAAGTATCTCATGTATAAAGATATATATGTGTCATGAGTTTGACCTCTTATGAGTAAGTGTTGCCTAATTTTCTTGAATGCTAATGACTACACCTCTTATTACTCAACTCCGGGTTACCAAGACTTTTCGACATACATGTTTTAACCAAGTGTCGTAATGGGGTACCTTCATGTCACCTGTACAAAGTACCAAATGAGATGTACTTCTCAACTATAGGCCATCCATACCGGGACAACATGAACAATAGACGTTGAGCATCCTCTCTAACTATCTCTCACTTTTTCTCATACTCTTTTTGTTTCTTTTCTCATATTATTTTTTCACACAACTCTTTTTGAACACAACTTTTTTTTCACTCTTCGTATTGAGGATGCTAGTTGCTGAAACTTGTATCATGATTAAGCATGGCTTCGGTTAGTGGCCCGTTACTCTTCTCTAACAATGCATGCTTACTTGTTTAAATAACATCTACTTATTTCACAAGAGATAGCCAACAACAAAACAAAATAAATGATGATCAACGAAGGATGAAATACCCCAAAAGTGCAATGTTGCAAGACTTCCCCAATAAACATGGTTACGGTCTAGCTCATTACTCATAATCAGTCAAACCAACAACATGCATAGTGGTATTTCCTACCAAGCCTTACTTTCTTATGAGCTTTAAATTACACAAAAAAGAAATTTTGCAAAAGTTGGAGCCAAACACACACATTATACTTGGAATAGCAAGTGGTACATAGGTAGGTATTATAGACATTTGATTTGAGTAGATATTGGAAACAAGTCTATGCTTGTGTATGAATTCAAATCTTTTGGCTAGCAAGAGGTCTAAAAGCGTGCAATAGTATCCATAGAATATTCATTCATAATCTAACAATGATACTTAAAGTTAAACATATATGTATACTAGCAAGAAGTAATACTGAATGAGGCACATAACAAATCATCACTCAATAGGGCATGTGAAACTAGAGATACAATACACAAAATAAATTTCAGCTTTTAGGCATTCCTTCTTTTCTTTAAGAGTATGCAACTTATTTTACTTTGAAAATTCAGAGATAAATAGTTTGTTCCAGTAGATCATGCATATGAATAATAAACACTCAATATGATGGTCCTCTCACAAAACCAAATAAAACTAGACACACATAAAACAAGGACGCTTCAAGTTTTTGCAAAAATTCGATGTTGCTGAAAAAGCAGTGTTTAGAGGTGATCAAACCAAGGATTTAAAATGAGTCCAGTGGGGTTGCATGGGCATCCCCAATATTATGATCTTCAACATACTTGAATCATCTTAGTGTGATATTCCTCCATTCCCTGTGAAAAAACTTCAACACAAACTTTTCAGCCAATTCTTTTCTATGGGTGACATTAGATGTACAAATAAATCATGCTTGCTACTATTTTACTCAAGAATAAAATTATATCTTCATGAACCATAGAGAACATAATGTTCTACTCATTCTAGCATATCAAAATATCCAAATAAAAATCACTTTGATACACAGAAGAATGCATCTAACAAAACAAGGCAGAATCTGCCAGAATGTTCTTTTTTTGCAGCAAAACTGCATTTTTTGCTCGACTTAGACAACTCATAAAATTAGTCCAATTTACGTGAATATATAGGATAAAAAAAATCAGCTACAGTATTAAGGAATTGTTTTTGGAGCTACCAGCAAAAATAAAAAATCGTGAACTAAAAATTACATCGCATGAATCAGCATCTCCATATTATGTTTGTAACTTTAAACATCCAAATGGGTAAAAAGTTCATACTTTATTCAAAAACCAGAGAGTAAACTAAAAGAAAATAACTTTCTACAGCAAGCATACAAAAATAAAAATCAGACATAAAAACATCTCGGGATGCCTCCCGTAAAGCTACATGTATCAAGATCCTTGAGTTGTTCCCTAGCTGCACTAACCATTTTAACTTCTTCAATTTGTTTATCAGTTGTAAGAATAAGAGTTTCTTTTTCATCCATAGAATTCAAAGTTTCTCAAGATTTATCTGTAACTTCTTGCACATATTTAATTGTTTCTTCATGGCTCTTTTGTTGCAAGATATTTTTGAAGGAGACGGCTTCTTGTGTTAACAATTCAACTTTATCAATCAAAGCATCTTGCCTTTCAAATTTTGCTATGGATTCTATATTCAAATCTTTTTGTGAAGCAATGAAAGATCTAATGATCTTTTCTAATTCATTAGAGTTATTACCACTAGCATATTTGTTGGGTGCATAAGGGGGCTGGCCATAGCTATTGTTGTAATTATTATTCCCATACCCATTGTTGCCAAAATTCCTTATAAAATTAACATCCACATTTTCATTGTTGTTTCCAACTAAATCTTGTAATGAGACATTATCATTGTTTTGTTTAGCTATGTAAGCAAGGATGTCATCAATTTTATTAGATAAGTGATTTTCTTCGTCAATTGAATGCACTTTGTTTGTGGGATTAGGTGCTATTTTAGTATGCTATTGACTATGATTATGTAACATGCTTTCTAATATGGCTTTATTCCAGGTACAGTTTTTCCTGTAAAACCACCTCCCGCAGCAGAATCTATCATGCTTCTAGACATTATGTTTCACCCATTATAGAAATAGTGTAGGATAGTCCATTCATTAACTCCATGTGATGGACAAAGTTCTAAGCATGTTTTTAATTCTTTCCCACGCGGTTGCTACATGTTCATTATCATTTTGTCTAAAATACAATATGTTATTTCTGTTATGTAGGATTATAATAGGTGGATAGTACTTTTTAATGAAATCATTTTTAAGATCATCCCAAGAATCAATACTAGCAGTAGGTAAAGATAACAACCATTCTTTGGATTTTCCTCTAAGAGAGAATGTGAATAATTTCAGCTTAACGATATTATTGTCCACATTCTTAAATTTTTTCATATCACAAATTTCGCAGAAATCATGTAAATGCATAGAGACATCTTCACTAGAACTACCGCCAAATTGTTCCCTAGTTAAAATATTTAATAATCCAAGACTTACTTCAAAGCTTTCATTAGTTATCTCAGGTGTAGTAATAGGCTTAGCAATAAAATGATCATTAGGAGTGTTTGTGTAATCACACAATTTAATATTTCTTTCCCCCATGATTTCTAGAAGATAGTTGTTAGTACGTTTTGTGTGTTTTTCAATTTTTAAGAAAGAGAACTAACAAGCAAAAACTAAAAACAAGACAAATAAAATACGATGCAAAAATCTAAAAGATATAGGAGAGCATGATGTTACCTCCCCAAGCTAGGGTGAGAAACGACGCCAGAAAATATCTTGCAGTGCTTAGAGCTTCTTGCACAGCAACCACTTGTGATGTAACTCTTCTCAGTTCCCCTGCAACGGCGCCAGAAAATACTCTTGATAGCGTTTAACGGGCTTGATGATTCCCCAGTAAGTACATGAAAAATATCTTGATACGTTGGGACTCCAAGTGCAGAGTGTTGTATCAAGGAATTATCTTCCCCACAAGGGTGGCTCGAGGGTTTATATCAAACTCTCGGGGAACTAAATGGAAAAGTATTTCTCTTGTCTCTTCTTCAAGGAATCCCGCAAATAAGTAAATGCCTTGTGTCCCCAACTCCACCGTTTGGTTGTCAAGCACAAGGTTTCGCATAAGTAAATAACACAAGTAGTAATAAAACAAGTAGTAAACTAAACTAGATAAAATAATTAAGTAAAAATTGTAAGGCGGTTGATTATTTTTGGTGTTTTGGATGCAAATAAGAAAAGTAAATGTTTTTGTATTTTTGGAATAAAATATTGCATAAAATAGAAAGGGCTTTCTATTTTCGTGCCCCTGGTTCGTTAGTTGTACTCAGTTTTTCCTAGCCGCTTAACTTTTTCTCAGTTTTCCCCTCCCTCTAGTTTGAAACCCCTTGTAGACGCTCGGACGGGAAGGTTGCCGTCTGGTCAGAGGCCTTGCCATTAACGGTGACGGCTAGGGAGCCGTGATGGTTGTGAATTGACCGTTTCTTTTGAATGGTGTTGACTATTGACCCAATGAGACACGTCGGAGTGGAAGAGCTCACACAAAGCTTTCCCCTCCGCCGCCACACCGTCCTGCCTCCTACCTTATGGCGTTGTCCTCCCCCGAGCCGCCCCCGCCCCCACCACCAACCCCGGGAGGTGGACAGGGCTCCGCCTCCACTAGATCTACCCCTCTCGCGGTAGAGTTTGTCAAGCCGTCTGGTGTGCCGATTCTGCCCCTCGGCCGCGGAGAAGATTGGGAATCGGAGGGATCTAACGCATGGATTCCGTCTGGGTAAGTATCGTCTGCCTATGTGAATTAACAGTAGGAAGTTTCTGAGTGTGAATCATTGTTGCTCAACTAACTGCGTTGCTTTTCGAATAGAATTGATCCAGCGCTGGCTTTTCGGCTGGTGGTTAGGCTGGATACTAGCTTTTTGTGTGGTTCTGAACGCAATATGAGCGGATTTTACATCCCAGCGGTGGTTGCAACCACCATCTCGTTGAGGAATTTGAAAGAAAACATCTGCGCTATGTACACCTGGGGGCCTCGCGATTCAGTTGATTTCGAATGTTTCAATAGCACGGAGGGGAGAAATGTTCCACTAACTTCCAACGAGGATCTGGGAATTATTTTTGCTTTGAATGATTCTTGTCGTGTTGGTAAAATTCGTATCCATGTGGACATGATCCGGGCATCATCTGGTGTTGGGGCATCATCAGATGGTTAGGCATCATGTATTTCTATTGTTGCTCCATCTGCTAATAGTGTGCGCCGCCGCGCTCCTTGTAGGTCCACAACAGCACCATCTGTCCCTAGTGCTAGTGGTAGCTAGATCGTTCCTGCGGTCGATGTGGAGGACGATGCAGATATTGAGGATCAGTCTCCTCAAGATGATGAGGATGAGTTGATGTTTCCTGAATTGGTAGATCGATGCAGTAAGCAGGCAATGGAGGATCAATACATGGAAGATATTGCACAAGGTGCCAGATTTGAAGATACTGACGATGAAGAGAAGGCTGAGAACAATGACAACCTCGTTTGAGCCAATTACGAAGGTGATGACTTGCCAACAATTGAGTGGAACAGGGCGGATCCTCAGCTTGCAGAAGGCACCGTATTTCAAACGATGATGGACTGTTGTAATGCAATTACTACATATTGCATTCTATCAAAGAATGATTATGAGGTTGATGTATGGCTTTCTACTCAACACACCTCCCAAATACCCACTATGCTTACAAACGTTGTTCAAATGAGTCCAAATTCGTCACACTTGTGTATCTTTGAATTGCAAACAATATCACATCGGCCAAAATGTACTATATTTTTCAAATAAAACATTCAAACATTTTTTATGCCAAAAGCTTCAATTTCCCTTACTCCCTTTATTATTTGGGTGCCCCTGTTTTACTTAGTTTTACTCAGTTTTCCCCCTCCGGGTCTAGTTGTTTTACTCAGTCCTACTCAGTTTTGCCCTTCCGATAAACATTTCCTCACTTTTCCCCCTCTTAGTTCTACTCAGTTTTCCTCACTTGTACTCACTGGCTGATTGGTCGAGATGTATGTCACATGGATCTTGGTTGGTTGATAGCTCAACGTATGCTTGCACCATTGGATCATTTATGATTGGACGGCATGTATATCTCTCTCTACCTCGATGTATGGATACAGAGAGAAGAGCAGAGCACATACCTACCAACCCTGGCAGTCGCATATTCCAGTCGCATCTTCCTCTCTCCTATTTCCTCTCTTACTCTGGCGGTCGCGACGTCGCGGAACTGCAGTGTGCGTGTGGTGGCGCGGATCTAACCGTGCGTGCGGCAACGCGGATCTAACCGTGCCCCGGCGTGGATCTAATAGTGCCAGTGAGGATCTAACCCTCAAAAATATTTGAAATGTCTCTCTCTGTCTCACTTTCGTTTCTCTTCTCAGATCTGTTACTGATGAAGAACACCAAGACGGTGGCCGTGCCGACAGTGATCATCGATGCCAAGAACATTGAAGACATCGCCTACAACATCGCTTCGATGGTGGCCATGCGAATTGATGCCAAGATGATTGAAGCCATCCTATACAAACGCGCTGCGAATCCGCCGATCCAACCCTCCTCAGATCTGTCGCTGATGAAGAACACCAAGATGGCGGCCGTGCCGACAATGGTCATCTATGCCAAGAACATTGAAGCCATCGCCTACAACAGCACTGCGACGGTGCAGATCCAGCCTTCAATATCGGAGCCTGCCGATGTCTCACTTCCGTTGCCCTCCTCAGATCCGTTGCTGATGAAGAACACCAAGACGGCGGCCATGCCGATAGTGGTCATCGATGCCAAGAACATTGAAGCCATCGCCTACAACATCGCTGCGACGTATCGTCCTCCTCAGATACAGCCCTCCTCCATGTCCGAGTTTGCGCATGGCGCAGATGACCACCCCTCAGCCGCCCGTCGTCCTGACCCTTCTAGCCCATCATTGTGCGGCCGTGTTCGACGCCGCAAATTGGGATAAATTATGATAATTTTATCAAACTACTACCTCCGTATAAAAAAAGCTTCTCCAGTTTCTCGATGTGTCCATGTACATCCATATGTATGATTTGAATTCTATCCCAACTTGATTGGGAATATTGATATCTATTTGATTCAAGAGGGTGGTACATGCTTTCACTTTTGGGATCCCTTCACTTTTATAAGATGTTCATGCATGCTAAAATTATAGCACAACTAGAAAATTGTACGCCAAAATACAGTGCTTAGAGCCACACCAAAATACAGTACTATATAGCTGGTGGGGGTGCCTTGTCAGCAAGAGGACGCAACGGTTCGCATCGGTCGCGACGGTTGATGACGCGTAAAGCACACGCCCGTTGGGAACCCCAAGAGGAAGGTGTGATGCGTACAGCAGGAAGTTTTCCCTCAGTAAGAAACCAAGGTTATCGAACCAGTAGGAGTCAAGGAGCACGTGCAGGTTGTTGGTGACGGAGTGTAGTGCGACACAACACCAGGGATTCCGGCGCCAACGTGGAACCTGCACAACACAATCCAAATACTTTTCCCCAACTTAACAGTGAGGTTGTCAATCTCACCGGCTTGCTGTAAACAAAGGATTAAATGTATGGTGTGGAAAATGATGTTTGTATGCGAATAACAGTAAAGAACAATGTTTGCAGTAGATTGTATTTCAGATGTAAAAGAATGGACCGGGGTCCACAGTTCACTAGTGGTGTCTCTCCAATAAGATAAAGCATGTTGGGTGAACAAATTACAGCTGGGCAATGACAAATAAAGAGGGCATAACAATGCACATACATATCATGATGAGTAGTGTGAGATTCAATTGGGCATTACGACAAAGTACATAGACCGCTATCCAGCATGCATCTATGCCTAAAAAGTCCACCTTCGGGTTAGCATCTGCACCCCTTCCAGAAGTTGAAAATAACAGACAATTGCATTAAGTATGGTGCGTAATGTAATCAACACAAATATCCTTAGACAAAGCATTGATGTTTTATCCCTAGTGGCAACAGCACATCCACAACCTTAGAACTTTCTGTCACTGTCCCAGATTTAATGGAGGCATGAACCCACTATCGAGCATAAATACTCCCTCTTGGAGTTACAAGTATCAACTTGGCCAGAGCCTCTACTAGCAACGGAGAGCATGCAAGATCATAAACATTACATATATGATAGATTGATAATCAACATTACATAGTATTCCATATTCATCGGATCCCAACAAACACAACATGTAGCATTACAAATAGATGATCTTGATCATGATAGGCAGCTCACAAGATCCAACAATGATAGCACATGAGGAGAAGACAACCATCTAGCTACTGCTATGGACCCATAGTCCAGGGGTGAACTACTCACACATCAATCCGGAGGCGATCATGGCGATGAAGAGTCCTCCGGGAGATGATTCCCCTCTCTGGCAGGGTGCCGGAGGCGATCTCCTGAATCCCCCAAGATGGGATTGACGGAGACGACGTCTCTGGAAGGTTTTCCGTATCGTGGCTCTTGATACAGGGGTTTTCGCGACGAAGGCTATAGGTAGGCGGAAGGATAGGGTTGGAGGTGGCACGAGGGGCCCACCCCATAGGGCGGCGCGGGCCCCACCCAGGCCGCGCGATCCTATGGTGGCGGCGCCTCGTCGCCCCACTTCGTAATCCCTTCGGTCTTCTGGAAGCTTCGTGGAAAAATAAGACCCTGGGCGTTGATTTCATCCAATTCCGAGAATATTTCCTTTGTAGGATTTCTGAAACCAAAAATAACAGAACACAGCAACTGGCTCTTCGGCATCTTGTCAATAGGTTAGTGCTGGAAAATGCATAATAATGACATAAAGTGTGTATAAAACATGTGAGTATTATCGTAAAAGTAGCATGTAACATAAGAAATTATAGATACGTTTGAGACATATCAACGGTTCGCATCGGCGTTTAATGGTCTCCCGCATGGAAACCAAGGCGGCCACGAGGACAGCGACAGGCCACGCGGGGTCCAGTCGCTGTAAATGTGGGTAGTTGTCACTGCTAGATAGTACGTACGCCGTCCACTACCAACCGCTCCATTCTCTCCTCTCATCTCCACCACCGCCGCTCCATTCTCTCCTCTCCACATCAAAATGTCGCACCGTCTGAAGACCACCTACTCGATGCTTGGCCTCAACGGCCGCGCGCTGCCTCCACCACCACCGCAGCCGCAATCGGAGCCAGAGCCACATGCCGACGCGGAGCATAGCTCCGACGAGGACGAGGACCCACGGTTTGCGGCGTGGCACGAGGCCCATGTCGCAGACACGGAAGCAGAGGCGGCGGAGGAGGCAGCGCAGTCGGGCGAGCCGCCGCAGGCCCCCGCCCACCCGGAGCAGGCGCCGAACCTCGTGTCGCTGAACACGCAATGATACCAATGGTTGAAGGAGGAGCAGCGCGAGTTCATCAACGATGCAAATCTCGAGCACGTCCTCGAGATCTCGCGCCAGCGAGCGGCCACGGAGGAGGCGGGACGACGCCTCATGGAGGCGGAGCGACAGAAGCTCATAGAGCTCAACGCTAATCTCCACTACGAGGCGTTCGCCCGCCAGCAGGCGAGCCGCGCCGAGATCAAAGCTTCTTGGGAAAGGCTGGAAGCGCAGGGACAGCGCCGTCGGCAAGCCCCTGCGACGTCGGCCGCCATGCTCCACCGCCAGATGCGCGAAGCAAGGGAGGAGAAGCAGGCACGAACGCAGGCAGCAATGGCGAAGAACGACGACGAGGCAGGGCACCCCAACCGACGGCCAGTAGATCACGATTAAGTTTAAGTTTTAGTTATGTTTAAATTCGATCTACTTTTGTGTAAATTTCGTATAAATCTGGGTTTTTAAATATCATTTTAAATTTCAAAATCTATCGGGGCTGGCGTATGGGGGGTGCCGGTGTGGGAGCAGCATCCCCAAATATGGCAGTGCCGGTGCCCTAGCCGGCGACTATTTGGGGGTTGCCGGTGGAGATATATGATTTTCTGTAAATAAATAGATGACCCCACTGGTCATTGGCTGCGGCAGCCCCATAGAGCGGCAATATATTTCTTTTCTTGAAAAATACACGACCCCACTCGTCATTGGCTGCGGCAGCCCTTTAGAGCGGCCCCATTTGTCATTGGCAGCACCGCGTATACAATCAGGAAATAAAATGGCCCACACGTCAGCGGTAGATGGATGGCTGCTCCGACGTGTCTCCTGACCCTACTCGTCAGCACGAGATGGTCAGGGAGGAACTGCCCCTGTGCAGCCCCACCTGTAAGATTAACGGTCAAGGCCTCTGACCAGACGGCAACCGGTCGTTCCAGCGTGTGCGAGGGGTTTCAAACTAGAGGGAGGGGAAATCTGAGGAAAAATTAAAGAGCTGGGGAAAACTGAGTACAACTAAGGACCCGAGGGCACGGAAATAGAAAACCCAAATAGAAAACAATGTAAATGCAAGATAAAGGCGTTTCTTATGATAAAAAGTGGATCGGTGTTCATGGGTTCACTTGACTATTCTCTCGTAAAATTGTGGTGGACAAAAAAATAATTCATCAATGAGATATGAAGGTAGAAATCATATTATATGTAAGACCAGAATTAATATGGGCATCACGCCCTAACATAGAGATGATGCAACACATCCCTCCTATGCTCCACAAGAATGAAACTTCATCAATCTTGTATTAAGAATTAACAGTGCATAGCAATAAGATCAGAAACTTCATCAATCTTGTATGATGATGCTTGAATACGGAGCACCTGTCGATACACATGACGACTACATTCGCATGAGTGAATCTACTGCCATTGAGTGCATGTACACATTTTGCCCAGCTGTGATGGGAAAGTTTGGCAAATAATACTTGAGAGGGCCAACTGAAGAAGGGACTACAAGGATCATTGCACAAAATGTTGCGAGAGGATTCCCTAGGATGCTTGGAAGCATCAATTGCATGCACTGGTCATGGAAGAACTGCCCGTTTGCTTGGCAAGGTATATACAAAGGACGTCATTGATATTGCAGTGTGGTGCTTGAAGCTGTGGTAGATTATGACCTGTGGATTTGGCATTCTTTCTTGGCATGGCGGGATCACACAATGACATCAACGTGTTGCAGCGGTCTCCGGTGTTCGGCAAACTAGTGAAAGGTCATGCTCCACCATGCAACTATGAGATTAATGTCCACCAATATACCCAAAGGCTATTATCTAGCCGATGGTATATATCCAAAATGGGTCACTTTTGCCAAAACAATCCCGTCTCCATCAAGTCAGAAGAATTTCCACTTTGCTTCGCGACAGGAAGCTTGCAGGAAGGATGTCGAGCGGGCTTTTGTTGTGCTTCAAGCTCAATTTTCTATTGTCTGGTACCCTGCTCTAACCTGGCCTCACGACCGAATGTGGGAGGTGATGCAAGCTTGTGTGATCATGCACAACATGATCATCAAGGATGACCGCAAGAATCAGGTCAGGAGACATGTTACTCCCTATGAGTGTCAGGACCCTCTTGCGGAGGTTGATCGTGAGGTGCATGCCGGTTTTGCTGATTTCCTCGCCATGCACGCAGAGATCCGTGACATCAATATTCACAAGCAACTTCAAAATGATCTCATTGAGCATATGTGGAGGGTCAAAGGATTATCAGCAAATGCCGCGACGCCTTGATCTAGCCAAACTTAGTATATTTGTTTAGTTGTTATATTGTTTTTGTATTTTAATTTGAAAACAATTTTGGCAAACATATTTATTTGTATGCTATGTTTAATAAAATGGTTGTGTTTTCGAAAACCCTATCAAAAAAAAAGTTTAGGGCCGCATTTGGGGGACGCGGGCTGGAGAGCGACGTCCTCCAAATGCGGCACGAAGAAAACGCGTCCCCCAAACGCTAAATCTGGTGCTGTTTGGGAGTCGCTTTGGGGTACGCGGCTGGAGATGCTCTAACTATGTCTAGATACGATTGTATCTACACGCTATATTTTTATCTAAATAAAGGTGAGTATACTCTCTCTCCATTCTGATTTTGTCTATACTTTGTAGTACCAAAATTTTGTTTCATAATAATCTACATTCTAGCTTTTGGTTAATAAAAACTCAGAAAAAATATGCGGTTTTGCTCGCTATTGGATGTCGCTATTTTTAATTTAGCTTGAATTGGTTGTAGTATTGCTATTAAATACAATACTAGTTTGTCTGATTTTTTCTAAGATATAGACCAAATAAGAATGGAGTTTGTATGTGTAGTGTATTTAAGCTTTTTTAAATGGAGTAAACGATATAAATTTTGATCACGTAGAAAATAATATAAACATTTATTTGAAAATATTATCCTGGCTCTGCCATTGGATAAAACAATTAATTCAGTGCAATTTGGGTCCGTGCACAAAAAGGTGAAAGTCTCATCGCCCACCGGCACGCTGCATGACACAGTGCACGGCACATGCAGATGTCCAGTGACCGAGATATAGCCATACAGCACATGCAAATGTTCAGGGACCGAGATAGTACATGCAGCACATGCCGGCTAGCTGAGCCGCAGGGATGCTAAACCGAGCGGGCAGAATAAATTCGCGCCATACCCTTACGTGCCCAAACATAGCAACTCGGGTTTGTTTCTTTGCCCTGGTTCGCCACATTTTTGCATCGTGTGGAGGCCGGCACCGGTCACATGGCAAGCGTAAATACGATCCACAGGGTTTGGTGGAGCCAATCAATGGATTGGTACCTTATTCCAGTGAAAGTTCATCTTCTATACCGAAGAGGTACGGCCAAGGCTAAGCACAATCCATGCTAAAGACAGATGTTTTGGCTCATAGAGCCATCCATTGTACTCCCTCTGCCTCAAGAAATATGTTTTGAGATTTGTCAAAACTTAAATATATCTACATACATCTAAATTTACACAAATCTTTGACATACCTCCTCTGTTCCTAGAATAGGGTGTATAGTTTTTGGCACGAAAATTAAGAAATACATATTGATGACAAGTTATACTAGTTTTGGGCAAGATTACCGATGAGTTATTAAAATAGAGGGGTTTGCATGAGCCAAGAAAAGACAATCAAATCCGTAAAAAAAATTCTAGATGAGTGGTTCAACCCAATACACCTTATATTTTGGAACTTTTTTTGGAAAAACTATATACCTTATATCAAGGAACAGAGGGAGTATTTCGTAGGATGGAGGGCTGATAAATATATTTTAATTTTTTAAAAGAATTTATAAATAAAATCCTCAGTGCACATCTGGATTTTACCAAAATTAGTACTACCTCCGTTTCAAGGAATAAGGCGCCCTCGTTTTACGAGCTTTTTGTTTGACCAAGAATTACTTCAAATAGATAAATATTATTTGTATGAAATTAATATCATTAAAAAGTGCTTTTCAATACGAATCCAACGATACTAAATACATATAATATAATCAAGATTTTGTCGCTTAATTTTTATGGTCAAAGTTCGTCTTGGAATACGCGTGCGCCTTATTCCTTGAAACGGAGGTAGTATCACAAATCTATGTAGATTTATTTGTATCAACGCACTAAAATGTGTCTAGATAAATGCAAATCTAGACAAACTAACGATATTTATTTTGAAACAGAGGGAGTATATGTCTACGCAGAAAGTTTTACGAAAAAAGACATTTTGGTGCAATAAGACAAAAGAAAATTATACCACAAACTATTCCGAAAAAAAATTAGATGTCACAATGTTTTGTACTACTTCCTCTGATCCACATTAAGACGGAGGGAGTATATTTTGAGACACTTGTAAATAAGTTGCTCTGAAGTGCATCTACGAGTCAAAGTTTGATTTCCGCATTCTCCCACCATTTTGTTCCCAGAAAGAAGTTGTTGTAAACAGGAAGAGAAGATCGGTACACGGAGCCGCCCATCCACACTCTGTGGACACAAACATATTGACGTGTCCGACCAGATACCCGCGGCAAGTCCAGTGGACCGCGCGCACCAAGGGGGCAGCGGACAGGGCGACGTGATCCGGTCCAGTGCAGTCGTGGCGGGACCCACAGGCACCGAGGACGAGGTGTCACGGGCAGGTACGGTACGGATTCCGGTGGGCGAGACCGAGAAGGGATGCCCATCGAAAGCGGGGAGGTTCCGTATCCGTACCACGGGGGTACTACGGAACTGCACGGAAGAGAGAGAAGAAGGAGAGGAAAAGGTCGGACAGGCGCGAATAAATTCCGTTTCTTCATCATGGCGTTGGTGTGCTTCCCGACCACCACGCGACATGCACGACCGCGACACAAGTCCAAGAGTGCCGTCCGGGTTTGGTGCGAAGATCTGGGCCTGCATACGTGGAGTACTATGGTAAAGTGTTATACTACCGTCTCCTTTTGAGTAGGCCATCCCTTGAATTTTAGGTCTAAGTTTGACCCCAAATTTAACCATGGATGAAAACCTAAATTATACTACGACATAGAAGGGATATCGTTATATTTCTATTCGAAAGAAGCTTTCAATGGTATAATGTTTCTGGCACAAACACATATTTTGTTGGTGAAAATCACGATATCAACGTTCAGGCCAAAACCGAGATAAAATTGTTACTGTCATAAGCGGTAGTAGTTTTCATAATTAGTAAGATCCCCTAGCTTAGCGGCACAATACCAGACCATGCTCACTTCATCTTCATTGTAATTATGTCACGGCAAATTACCATGATACGAGCTTGGCACAGTTATGTGTTCCAAAAGCCTTCGTTACTTTGGGACCATATGTAATAGTTTCATTTTTATTTTTATTTTTATTTTTTTGATATACTATCAAGAAAATTTCTACGATAGTGATTTAGCATAATTGTCGTGCCTATCAGTACTGAACTGATTTCCTAGAATAATCTAAGAGCGTTGCTAAAGAAAGGTAACTTCATTACGGCACTCTCCCTGCCTAGCTAGTTAGCTCCACCCCCACAAACACATCATTGCAACCTGAGATTTCTAAAATATTCATGCATCTAGTCCCTTTCTACTTAGATTGAGAAAAATCACATGCACATCTTGCTTTTACCTTTATCGAAGGCAAAATGG
Organism: Lolium perenne; assembly: GCF_019359855.2. Taxonomy (NCBI): domain Eukaryota; kingdom Viridiplantae; phylum Streptophyta; class Magnoliopsida; order Poales; family Poaceae; genus Lolium; species Lolium perenne. The sequence continues at coordinate 149,922,073 of NC_067245.2, forward strand.
GGAAAAGTGACGTTGTGATGCCACCTACTACTACTAGAGAAGAGTTCCCTCTTGTACGACAGAGCTGAAAGATGCACCAAAACGATTGCGCAGCCCAAAGCATGCTCGCCATTGGCCACTAGCTCACATTGTCCACATCGATCGATATCCCAAATGGTCAGTGACTACAAATGGTGGAACCGTGGAAGTAGGAGTAGCTAGACTAGACAAACACACAAAGGCGATGACATGAGATCACTCCATACCAAGAAAATCGTGGGGAGTCCCCTTTTCTCTAAGAAGAAAGCTTCCCACCGAGGGAAAAAGTGTACTACAAATCTACAATAAAAGAAGAAGGAAAATGAGACAGAGCAGAAAGCTTCAAGACTAGCACAACTACAAGCTATCGTAGCAGAGGAGAACAATGACCATCTATCCCTTGAAAAGATAGAGCTGATGATGCATGAGATGGGTATCCAAGTCCAACCAAAAACTCCAAAAGTAAGGCCATCTTCGAGGGGCAACCGTAAATGAATATATTGTGGTTGTCGGTGAGATCTCAATAGGAGACCCAACGGCAAACCGCAGATAGATAGTGCATCCGATTTTGTCCGTTTAGCCATATTTTCAGCTTAAATTTGGGTTGGCTTTAGGATTACCTTAGAAAACACACACATCCTCTCGATAAATCATCGGACCAGCTCGTCAGTGATCGAGGGAGGTGAGGAGACGTGGGCTCACGCAGTCCAACCGCACGTACAATCTTCTTAAATGAATATCCATCGTTCTCCCAAGCCCTCCTATCCTAGTCCACTTAAATGAATATTCGTCGTTCTCCCAAGCCCTCCTACCCCAGTCCACTTATAAACCCTTTTTTTATATGGGAGCATTGGTCCGGCCTCTGTATCAATAGATGCACGCAGCCATTTCTTTTATTAAAATAGGTTCAACAAAGTATACTTATTACAATCAAATGGAAGCTAAGGCTGTGACAATAATCAACCAAACAAAGATGAAGAGCAAACAAAATCTATCCATCTTGAATCTTCAATCCTTTTAATGTGCCGTCATCCAGTAGCCTGGAAATAGCACTCCCGTGCGACCGTCAAAATTCGGTTGCATCCAATAGCCATAGTATCCCGCTGGTCCTCCAGGAGACGGTATGCCCAAAGCTATATCCAATGCGCCACACAAAGAATAACCTACAAAAAATTGGTTCACTTCTATTTATTAAACACAATGTCATTTCTACGTGTCCATATAGACCAACAAATCGCAGAAATACCAATACGAATATGCTCTTTATCTTTCTTATTCACCCCATTCAACCGATTATCGAACATATTAGTGATATTGGATGGAGGAGGAATGTTATAAGGTAGAATACTATTCTCCAAATTAATTTTGCAAACGGACAAGAAAGAAACAGGTGATCAATCGTCTCATTATTATCACAGAAGCAACATTGTTGACAACCTGTCCACTTTCTCTTTATTAGATTATCCTTAGTAAGCAACAACTTATTACTAAGAAATCACATAAAAATCTTTATCTTAAGGGGTATTTAATCTTCCAACGATATTTTCTCAGAAATCTAGTATGTCCATTCATAAGATCAACATACATAGATTTAACTGAAAATAGACTTGAGTCTGTTAGCTTCCAGACAAACTTGTCATTTTCGTGAGTCAGTCGTACCACAAATTTCACTTATGTTCATTAAGGTATCTCCTAAAACCAATATTAATAGGAGATTGGCCCAAAACCGTAGATACCAACACATTTTTTCGTTGGACAATATTATAAAGAGACGGATATTGTTGAGCTAACGACACCTCGCCTAGCCAAACATCCTCTCAAACCTAACCATTGACCCATTTCCTATTTTAAATGTGCCCATCTTGAAGAAATCATTTCTAACCCGCATTAATCCCTTTCAAAAAGGAGAATCAGTAGGTTTCTCCTCCACTTGAGCCAAAGTCTTATTTTTAATATACTTGTTATGCAGAAATTGTTGCCATACTCCTTCTTTAGATAATAATTTGAAAAGCCATGAAAATGAGGGAGAGCAGAAAGCTTCAAAACTAGCACGAGTACAAGCTATCGCAGCAGAGGAGAAAAATGAGCTTGTATCGCTTGAAAAGATAGAGGTGGTGATGCATGAGATGGATGTCCAAGTCTAACCAAGAGCTCCAAAAGTAACAGAGGTGGATGGCCAAACCGGACTAGTAGCTAGGGGCCAGCAAGCAAGCAAAGGTGGGTGAGGAAAATCTGTCTCTTTCGCTCGTTCTCTTCTCTGTACGGAGAATCTTCTTCCTCTCGCTATCTCATCTGTACTGTCCCAGCTCGATTGTTTTATGTACTACCTCTGTCCATTTTTAGATGTCAAAAATTTATCTAAATTCGAATGTATTTAGACATTTTTTAGACATAGATACATCTAAATTTAGATGAATCACGGGACATCTATTAATGGACGGAGGGAGTAACATTTTGTGTCGTAAATCGCGTTTAAATCGATCTTGTTGAGACTTGTTGAGCACGAGGAGTCAACACGTACATGCCGTACGTGCGTGTGCATAAGACCAAAGACAAGAGGAACGCGCAGTAAGAATTATAAAAGCGTCTCTATAGTTGCGTCCTCTAAATCGTTCTTCAAAATCTTTGAGAAATGCAGGATAGAATGTCGTGCCAAGCCACACATTTTAAAGGTTTCTTTTGTCTAGAGCGGCCCAATATAGTGTTTGATACCTCGAGTTCGATCCCGCTACACAAGGCTTCTTGCGGGCGCGCTAGCGACGTGGCGATCAACATGCCCTCCCTGTCATTGACGAGACGTCTCGTTGGCACTGCGCCTTCTCCACACGTTTTTGACATGTGTTATAATGGAGATGCACAATAAACGAAGAACGAAAAGTAAAGCACTGCAGGGGACACGGGATTTTAACATGGAAAACCCTTGCAACACACAAGGGAAAAACCACGGGCGCCAGCCAGCAAAACTTCACTATTTCGGTGGTGATTACAAACGCCGTGGATGTACAATGATGCGACAAAACCCTAGCGGCGGCTTACAGGGAAAATATATAGACGGTGGCAACGATCCGTACCGCGGGGGGCTGCCGCCCCCCGCACCCCCCCCCGCAGGCGTCCCTGTAGGGCACGACGTATGGGCTAACTTCTGACTACGCAACGCTTCGTCCCAAGCCTCCGGCGACGGGCCTCGCTCCGCTCGTCAGAAGTTAGCCTCCCTTTAGTATACGAATTTGGATCACAATATAACAACATGTGTCTTTCCCACGCAGCAACAGTAATGCCACACCGGCCCTTCTTGCCCTTTCTCCGCAGCTTCCCGCATTTGTTTCCCGCGTCGCCGTCACCTATTAAAATCTGGCCCTTCCTTGCTCATCACCTCCACAGTCGCCGCCATCGCACTCCACCATCAAACTCCACTTCGAAGCCCTTGCACTCCACCACCACCTCGCAAAATGCCACACCGGCTGCCTCGCAACCATGTATTCCATGGTGGTCGGGCCGCGATGGCCGCACATCGACGCCACCTCCGCTGCATCCCTCCCCACCGCGGGTCGAGCCTGCGCCTAAGCTCAAACTTGACAATGACATGGCGGAGTTCGTGGAGCTCGATGTGCAGTTTGATACCATCCCTGAACGCGATGCAGCAGAGGAGGAGGAGGACATGGAGATGGCAACGAAGCATGAGGAGGAGAACTACGACAAAGAGGATTAGAGCGATGACAAGGAGGAGGAAGACTAGAGCGACAGGCTAGAGTCGATGGACCAGGAGCAAACGAGATCCTCGCATCGTACGAGACGACACGAGACCTAAGAGCGATGGGAGCGGGTAATCCGAGCAGGCGCCGGTTCGAAGTATGTAACCTACTCATGGCGGAAAGCACAGAGGCTCCTCGAACTCGACGATCGACGGAGCGTCGAGGTCGCCGCCCGCGAAGCAATGAGGGTGGCCCGGGACGAGGCCTCCTAAGAGTGGAGGGTGACCAATGATGATGTTGCACCGCGAGATGAATGAAGAATGGGCGGCACGAAAGCAACCGCCAAGGAAGAACGACGATGAGACTGTCGTTACGTGCCCCAACCGACGTGCCCCAACCGACGCCGACGAGGAGTAGGCTAGGTTTAGCTTAGTCTTTTTTTCATTGAGCTTTGTAAATAAAACATAACAAAATTTAAATGAAAATTTTAATTTCTTTTAAATTTAATTATTTTAATACACGCCGTTTGGAGGGACGTGGCTGAGAACAAACTTCCCCTAAACACAACACTATTTGGGTGCTTCTGCTAGACGTTATTTGGAGAATGCGACTAGAAATATTGTAAGATGTGCTGTGAAAAGGGACATGTAGTTTGGAGTGTTTGTGGTGTCCAGAGCCCAGAATCGAGATGCAATCTCCAGCCGTCTCTTCCTGTCGTCAGAGTCGGACTCGCAGCTTTCAGCGTGTTAATTGCGAGAGCGGCGGGAGGAGGCGAAACAGAAGCGACGACGTGATCGGTGGGACTGGACGTGACACATCTTGATCGCCAGAAAGTAGCAAGAGATCTTCTCCGACAAAACATAAGCGCGTCACGTAGCGATCCACCAACAGTCACAACACAGCGCCACGAAAGAAGCAGTGCGCACCACGACGCACGGCCAGAGTTGTTTATTCCGAACACTCACAGCTGGTGAATCCATACCTGAGTTTGAGTAGCTCGCGATCAGACACAACCAGCCTAATGAAATCTGAGGCAGACGATCTTCATCCTCCGCGACAAGATCAACGAAGAAGCGAAGAACAACTGCTTCCTGATTAAATTGATTTTTTTAGGGGATTCTGATTAGATTGATTGGGGCAAAACATTTGCGCCCGTTTCAAAACAAAAAAAACTGAAGCAAACCTGGACGCGGATTGAACTGATGTGCATGGGCTTCTCTCACGGGCCTTCCTGGGTTGCCTATTATAGCATCACAGGAATGCTACTTCCAGGGGTCAACTCCTATTTGCCGCTTTGTGCGTGCGTTAGTGAAGCTCCACCTTACATGCTGGGTTCTGTTAGCTGCACCAAATAAGGCCCAATAAAAGATGCCGCTTCTTTTATTAAATCTACTGTAAAATAAGTTTCAATTAAGTTTTTTTAATTATAGAAAATACATTATGAAATATGGAGTATTTTTATATAGAAAGTGAAAAAGGAAAAGTAATAAGAAAAACATAAATTTAAAAAGGAAAAAGAAAGCAAATGAAAAGTAAAGAAAAAAAACAAGAAAAAGAAAGAAGGAAAAAAATAAAAGTAAAAGCAGCGAACAAATGAAAAAATGATTTATACTAGGGAGGGCCACCATTGGAATTCCTTGAGGTGGAGGCCTCCCTAGCCGGATGGAGAAATATCATATATGCTCTCTGGTGAGGTTAAAGCATCTTCAGCCCAATGCAAACTAACTAGCATCCGTTTGTGTATGTGTGGATAAAAGATAGATATGTCTCCGTTCAAGTTGTCTGACGCATAGCTGAATGGATCGTAGCGAACAAGAGGGGGGATGAATGGTCGCTATACAATTTTTATGTAGACGATAACCAATGCCATTTGCAAACTCCTCACATGTGGCCTCCATCACATGCTCCTTAGTCATCCACTTGAGAGAGCGGACGCCAAACTCATCTTCAATGAACACCACAGTGCCATAGAATTGGCAAATCACCTCCTTGGAGTAGTTGTGTGTGAAGGTTATCAAGGGGATAAGTCCTTGCTCCTCGCATATCTCAAGGGCCTCTCCGAAGTATTCGGGCTTAGAGCGGAGCTTGTCCATGGAGATAGAGAATTGGGGGCAACAATTGAACTCCTTCGCCCCATAGATCTCATTGTATATCTTCTCTTGATTTGGATGGTAGAAATAGTCGTTGGAGCACAGCCGGGGGTTCCTTGGCACCAAGTGAGGGTTGATCCTACTTATCTCCAAGAATTGGGCCTTTTTAAGTCCACTCATAGGTCGTTGGGGACCCGAGGTTGTTCTCTTGTTAGCTGAAGCTGCCCTTTGACGCGTTGTTATCCTTGGCTAAACAATCTCCTCTTCCTCTTGGTCCCTACGACGACGAGGAACGGGAGGCTTGACCATGGCGCCACCATGGGGCTTGGATGAACCTGTGAACAACATAGGTTGTAGGGGGAATAGGGGTTAAGTGCACAAACCTCGGAGTTGTATCGCAAAAGGACACTAACAAGCAACAAAAGTGAAACTACACAGGGCGGTATTACCACAACCCGGCCCGGTAGTACCGCTTGAACCAGTAGTAGCGGTCACGAATGACCGGTACTACCGCTCGAGCACTGCACCACTAGATCTAGGTCGTGACTCATAGCATTGCGGCACAAATTTCACCTAGTGTTGCTAGCTAGTATCCCTCTACATTGAAAAGCTTTCTAGGATGGTTCTCCACCAAGAACTCCAAAAAACCCTAACCTATGCATCTAGGGAATCCAACAAACCCTAGAGAGAGAGGTTCGAGTTCATACCGGAGGCCATGGGCCCATGGTGAGGAAGGAGGTGGGGAAGCTTCTTCATAGAGGAGAATTGTCCGGGGATGGACGGAGGAGGAGATCGGGGCCGGTCTCCTCGAGTCTCCTGAGCTTGGGCGCCACCTTTGACTTGAGGTCAGTGGGGGAAAGTGATGGATTGGATAGATCCGTCCCCATCCGGTACCTTAAGTCAAAGATGGAAGCGGTGGTACCGGTCGCAAGAGCGGTAGTACCGCTTTCCGGTACTTAACCAGTACCTCGGGCGGTAGTACCGCTCCTGGGAAAAATCCTGACAGTCATCAGGACACTGCACAGGGGCGGTAGTACCGGTCCGACCACCGGTAGTACCGATCACCAAAGCTCAGGAAACCCAGATTATAGTGTAGGCTTGTGCTTTTAGATGGAAATGGCTCAAGAGGTGGGTATTGGCTTAGGATTAGATGGAGAAACTGTTAAGGTACTACTCAACCAAGCTTGCAAGAATCAACATGAAAAGCCAGGCTTGGGTGAATCTCCCACAAAGAACATGAAGAAATGAAAATCAAAGGAAAATGGGAAAGAAAACAAAAGGAGATCAAAGAAAATAAAAAAGAACCAAAGAGAACCAAAAGCTCCTCAAGAAGGAGGTTGGTGGCCGAGGCCACCATGTAAGAGTATAATAGCGTGAGGTCGCGTAGATGTATCTAGGACTCACAACTAAGACTCAACATGAAGCTCATTAGTCACTTATTTGACAAATAGAGTATGTTTTTTTATTTCTTTATGCATTATGGGGGGAGGGATAGATATAAGTTTAAACCACACTCCCCCTATATGTTGGAGATATGCCCAAGAGGCAATAATAAAGTGGTTATTATAATATCTTTGTGTTTATGATAAATGTTTGCATACCATGCTATAATTGTATTAACCGAAACATTGATACATGTGTGTTATGTAAACAACAAGAAGTCCCTAGTAAGCATCTTGTATAACTAGCTTGTTGATTAATGGATGATCATGGTTTCGTGATCATGAACATTGGATGTAATTAATAACAAGGTTATGTCATTAGTTGAATGATATAATGGACACACCCAAATGAGCGTAGCATAAGATCAAGTCATTAAGTTCATTTTGTTATAAGCTTTCGATACATAGTTGCCTAAGTCCTTCGACCATGAGATCATGTAAATCACTTACATCGGAAGGGTACTTTGATTACATAAAACGCCATTGCGTAAATGGGTGGTTATAAAGATGGGATTAAGTATTCGGAAAGTGTGAGTTGAGGCATACGGATCAATAGTGGGATTTGTCCATCCTGATGACGGATAGATACACTCTGGGCCCTCTCGGTGGCACGTCGTCTGAATAGCTTGCAAGCATGTGATTAAGATCACAAGAGATGACATACCACGGTACAAGTAAAGAGTACTTGTCGGTAACGAGGTTGAACAAGGTATGGAGATATCGATGATCGAACCTCGGACAAGTAAAGTATCATGTGACAAAGGGAATCGGCATCGTATGTAAATGGTTCAATCGATCACTAAGTCATCGTTGAATATGTGGGAGCCATTATGGATCTCCAGATTCCGCTATTGGTTATTGCTCGGAGAGGAGTCTCGACCATGTCTGCATAGTTCGCGAACCGTAGGGTGACGCGCTTAAGGTTCGATGTCGCATAAGTAGATTTGAATATGGTATGGAGATGAAGTTTGTTTGGAGTCTAGGATGGGATCCAGGACGTCACGAGGAGGTCCGGAATAGTCCGGAGAATAAGATTCATATAAGGGAAGTTGATTTCTAGGTTTCGGAAAAGTTCGGGATTTTTCCGGTGGATGACCAGGAAGGTTCTAGAAGGTTCTGGGGGTCCCACCAGTGGGCCCACAACCCTAGGAGTCCTAGCATGGGCCGAGGGGGTGCTCCCTAGCCTAATGGGCCAGGGGAACATGCCCCTCAAGGCCCAGCCGGCCAACCCCTAGGGTTTCCCTAGGGGGGATCAACTTGGGGGAAGAATTCCCTCTACCCCCTTTGGCCACCGCCCCCCTAACCCTAGATGGGAAAGGGGGCCACCCCACCGACCTGGCCCCCTATATAAAGAGGGGAGGGGGTGGCCGGCCACCATCCCCATCATTTACCCCTCCTCTGGCCGCCTCTCTCCTCCACCATACGCTGCTCCGGCTTAGGCGAAGCCCTGCAGCTTTTCTTCCTCCATCACCACCACCACGCCGTCGTGCTGCTGGAACTTGGAGGAGATCTACCACAACCTCTGCTGCCCGCTGGAACGGGGAGAGGAAGGGCTTCATCGACACCGTACGCGCGACCGAGTACGGAAGTGCTGCCGGATTGCAACACCGGGGACGATTGTCTACATCAACAACGAGATTAATCTCGTAGGCTTTGGAATCTTCGAGGGTTAGTCTCATCTCCATCTCGTTGCTCCGATCTCATAGATTAGATCTTGGCTTTTCCATAGATTAGATCTTGGATTTATTCGTCTTTGCGGTAGGAAATTTTTTGTTTTCCATGCAACGAACCCATCAGTGGTATCAGAGCCAGGTCTATGCTTAGATCTGTTGCACGAGTAGAACACAATGGTTTTGTGGGCATTGATGCTTTTGTTGTTTTTATTTAGTGCACTTTGCATCTTGCGGGATGGTGGGATGAAGCGGCCCGGGCTAACTTTACATGACCGCGTCTCATGAGACTTGCTCCACTCTTGACATGCAACTTGTATTGCGTAAGTGGCTTTGCGGGTTGATACGTCTTCGACGTATCGATAATTTCTTATGTTCCATGCCACATTATTGATGATATCTACATGTTTTATGCATACTTTATGTCATATTTATGCATTTTCCGGAACTAACCTATTGACGAGATGCCGAAGGCCGATTCTTTGTCTGCTGTTTTTGGTTTCAGAAATCCTAGTAAGGAAATATTCTCGGAATCGGACGAAATCAACACCGAAGATCTTAAAATTCCCGGAAGCTTCCAGAGCACCGGAGAAAGGCCAGAGGGGAGCCAGGGGGGCCCCACCCCACAGGGCGGCGCGACCAAGGGGGGGGGGGGGCGCCCCCTACTGTGTGGGTCCCCCGTGGCCGCTCCGACTCCGCCTCTTCGCCTATTTAGTCGTCCCTGACCTAAATCCTCGACCCCGTTCGACGAAACCAGAGAAAACCTTCCTAAGCCGCCGCCATCACGAAACTCCAATTCGGGGGACAGAAGTCTCTGTTCCGGCACCCTGCCGGGACGGGGAATTGCCCCCGGAGTCATCTCCACCGCCGTCTCCACCGCCATCTTCACCGCCATCGTTGTCTCCATGATGAGGAGGGAGTAATTCACCCCCGGGGCTGAGGGCTCCGCTGTAGCTATGTGGTTCATCTCTCTCTCTTTGTGATCTAGTTGAATATCATCTATGTGCTACTCTAGTGATGTTATTAAAGTAGTCTATTCCTCCTCCACGGTGTAATGGTGACAGTGTGTGCATCGTGTAGTACTTGGCGTAGGTTATGATTGTAATCTCTTGTAGATTATGAAGTTAACTATTGCTATGATAGTATTGATGTGATCTATGCCTCCTTCATAGTGTGATGGTGACAATGTGCATGCTATGTTAGTTCTCGGTGTAATTGTGTTGATCTATCTTGCACTCTAAGGTTATTTAAATATGAATATCGAATATTGTGGAGCTTGTTAACTCCGGCATTGAGGGTTCGTGTAATCCTACACAATTAGTGGTGTTCATCATCCAACAAGAGGGTGTAGAGTAGTTCTATTATGTGATCATTGTTGATAGTGTCCACTAGTGAAAGCAGGATCCCTAGGCCTTGTTTCCACACATCGAATCTCCGTTTGTTTACTGTTTTGTTGCATGTTTACTCGCTTCCATATTTTATTTAGATTGCTATTACCACTCATACTCATCCATATTACTTGCATCTCACTATATCTTCGCCGAACTAGTGCACCTATACATCTGACAAGTGCATTAGGTGTGTTGGGGACACAAGAGACTTCTTGCATTGTGATCGCAGGGTTGCTTGAGAGGGATATCTTTGACGTCTTCCTCCCTGAGTTCGATAAACCTTGGGTGATCCACTTAAGGGAAACTTGCTGCTATTCTACAAACCTCTGCTCTTGGAGGCCCAACACTGTCTACAAGAATAGAAGCACCCGTAGACATCAAGCACTTTTCTGGCGCCGTTGCCGGGGAGGAAAGGTAAAAGGTACTCACACTCCGGATCTCGGCTACTAAGCTATTTTCCGGCGCCGTTGTAAGTACTCGAAGCTATTTCCTTTAGATCCTGCAATTGCATCTTTTTGTTTCTTGTTTTACACTAGTAAGGCATAATGGAATACAACTATGAGCTTTTTAATTTATTTCCTAAGTTAAGACATGAATTGTGTGATGCAAAAATTAAAGAACCTATGGAGCCTCAATTGCATGCTAGTAGCAATGTTATTAGTATGAACGCAATCACTGCTAATGCTATGGATAAGTCTAAGCTTGGGGAAGCTAGTTTTTGTGATCTTTTTAGTTTCCCATCTTTAGGGGAGAAAATTTGTTCTGATAATGCTTTGTCTCCCATATGCGATAACTCTAATGATGCTCGTGATATTTTAAATCCACCAACTGCAAGTACTGCTTTCAAGATACCCATGAAAATTATTGAACGTGTTATGGATAACCGCTATGAAGGGGATAGAACTGTCCATCCTGGAGATCATTTACTGTTTTTTGCATGAATTATGCGGGTTATTCAAGTGTGCAGGTATCTCTATGGATGAAGTGAGGAAGAAGCTATTCTCTGTTTCGCTGTCTGGTAAAGCGGCGCATTGGTATAAATTGTTGAAGAATAGTCATTCTCTTGGTTGGGAGGAAATTGTATCTCTCTTTTACTCTGAATTTTATCCTCCTCATGAAGTGCATATTGATAGGAATTACATTTATAACTTTTATCCTCGTGATGGAGAGAGTATCTCTCAAGCGTGGGGGAGATTGAAGTCACTAATGCTCAAATGTCCCATCCATGAGCTCCCCCGTAATGTTATTGTTAACAATTTTTATGCGAGGCTTTCAGGACAACACAAGGACTATCTGGATGCCTGTTCGGAGGGATCTTTCACAAGCAAGGAGGTTGAAGCTAGGTGGGATCTTCTTGATCGGATTGAGGAGAATGCTGAAGGATGGGAGAACAACAAAGGTGAAGTGTCAGGTATAAATTATGATTATGAATGCATTGAAGCTTTTATGGATACTGATAAATTTCGAGATATGAGTGCTACTTATGGTCTTGACTCTCAAGTTGCTGCAAATCTTTATAAAGCCTTTGCTTCTCATTTTGAATTGCCTAAGAAGAATTTTGATAAGTATCATGAACCTTTTAAAGAGGCTTGCATGAAGAATGAAATTGTTGTTAATGATTGCAATAAGCATGCTCAAACTCCTAAGAATGCTATTTCCTATAAGAATGTTAATTTTTGTGGAATGCATAGACCTTGTGGAATTAATCAAATCAAAGATGAATATTGTATCCATCATATTAATGAAAAAACTAGAAAGTGGTTTAGGGCTCTAGATGATCTTGGTAAAAAAGTTTGTGCCCTCTATCCTTTTATTTGTGAAGTTTGCCATATAGTGGGTCATTTTAATTTTCAATGCTCCTCCAATGATAATTTGAACCCCATGAGTGCTGCAAATTTGTATTGTGATGATGAAATTACTCCTAATCAGCATGATGAACTTACTTTATTTTTGTGGTGTGAAGAGCTATCAAGAAAAATCTCTTTGTTACATATGAGTGATCTTGATATTGATGACGTCCTGCATGGGTGTTTTTCTTATTGCATTGATAATAGCCATACAAATACTTACATACAAAATATTTTAGAAGATGACACCTTGCCAAAATATGATAGGACCGCTGTGTGTTTTGAACTAATTAATGAAAAGGAGGAATCCTCCCAAGTTTCTTCTATTGTTTCTGAAAGTAAATCAGGTTATGCGGACAAGCCACCCTTCAAGCCTCTTCCACCTAAATAAGGGGACGAGGAGAAGGAAGAGAAGAAGAAGAAGAAGAAGAAGGAAACGAAGAAGAAGAAGAAGAAGAAGAAGAAGGAGAATAAAGAGAAAGAGGTAACGACATATCCCCGCGTGAATGAGATAACGCTAGGTAACCGTAAGTATGTTGCTCCTAATGATTATTATGATAATGAATCTGAATACAATGATCTTCCTATGCCCTTTACATACATTAGTGATCATGATTTGAATGAGCACACTACTTTTGATATTGCAAATCTCTGGGAAACTAATTCTGAAAATGATGATGATAATAATTGCCATAGTATCAGTGCTATCCATGCTTCCTCCCATAATGATATAGAAAGCTCTAAGCTTGGGGAAGAGGTGTTTGAAAATCCTTTTGCTACTGATCATTATGTGTTTGATACATCTCCTTCTAATAACAATGATGGTATGGTCACAGATAAACCGATTGTGAAAGATAACTATTCTATTTCTTATGATGACACTGTGCCTCCGACCTTTGATGATTATTATAAAGAATGCTATGATATAGGTTATAACTATCCTTATGAAACTTGTCATAGTCATGATTGGATTACCAAAAACAATTCCCTTAATATGCAACTTGTTTACCATGTTCAAATTCTTGATAATAATCTTGCTCCAATTACTATTAATGAGAAGAACTCTTCTTATGCCAAAATTAATGATACTTCTATGCATATGAACCATGATAAGAATGTTTTAAGTGATGGGTATATTGTGGATTTCATCAATGATGCTACTGAAGGTTATTATGAGAGAGGGAAACATGGTTATACGCATCTTAATAATATTAAGTTTCCCCTCTTTATGTTGAGAATCTTGAAGTTACTCGTGTTTTATCCTCTTATGCTTGTCACTTTGTTCTTCATGAATTCATTTGTGTACAAGATTCCTTTGCATAGGAATAGGGTTAGACTTAAATGTGTTTTGAATTTGCCTCTTGATGCTCTCTTTTGCCTCAACTCTTATTTCTTGGGAGTGCATCATTGAAATTATTGAGCCCATCTTAATGGCTATAAAGAAAGAACTTCTTGGGAGATAACCCATGTGTTTATTTTGCTACAGTAACTTTGTTTTATATTTGAGTCTTGAAAGTTGTTACTACTGTAGCAACCTCTCCTTATCTTAGTTTTGTTGCATTGTTGTGCCAAGTAAAGTCTTTGATAGTAAGGTTCATACTAGATTTGGATTACTGCGCAGAAACAGATTTCTTGCTGTCACGAATCTGGGCCTAATTCTCTGTAGGTAAATCATAAAATTATGCCAATTTACGTGAGTGATCCTCAGATATGTACGCAACTTTCATTAAATTTGAGCATTTTCATTTGAGCAATTCTGGTGCCTCTTAGAAATTCGTTTTTACGGACTGTTCTGTTTTGACAGATTCTGCCTTTTATTTCGCATTGCTTCTTTTGCTATGTTGGATGGATTTCTTTGTTCCATTGACTTCCAGTAGCTTTGAGCAATGTCCAGAAGTGTTAAGAATGATTGTGTCACCTCTGAACATGTGAGTTTTTGATTATGCACTAACCCTCTAATGAGTTTGTTTTGAGTTTGGTGTGGAGGAAGTTTTCAAGGGTCAAGAGAGGAGGATGATATAATATGATCAAGAAGAGTGAAAAGTCTAAGCTTGGGGATGCCCCGGTGGTTCATCCCTGCATATTTCAAGAAGACTCAAGCATCTAAGCTTGGGGATGCCCAAGGCATCCCCTTCTTCATCGACAAATTATCAAGTTCCTTCTCTTGAAACTATATTTTTATTCGGTCACATCTTATGTACTTTACTTGGAGCGTCTGTATGTTTTTGTTTTTGTTTGAATAAATGCTTGTGTGGGAGAGAGACACGCTCCGCTGGTTCATATGAACACATGTGTTCTTAGCCTTTAATTTTCATGGCGAAGGTTGAAACTGCTTCGTTAATTGTTATATGGTTGGAAACGGGAAATGCTACATGTAGTAATTGGTATGATGTCTTGAATAATGTGATACTTGGCAATTGTTGTGCTCATGTTTAAGCTCTTGCATCATATACTTTGCACCTATTAGTGAAGAAATACATAGAGCTTGCTTAAATTTGGTTTGCATGATTGTTCTCTCTAAGGTCTAGATATTTTCTAGTAAGTGTTTGAACAACAAGGAAGACGGTGTAGAGTCTTATAATGCTTGCAATATGTTCTTATGTAAGTTTTGCTGTACTAGTTCATACTTGTGTTTGTTTCAAATAACCTTGCTAGCCTAAGCCTTGTATTGAGAGGGAATACTTCTCGTGCATCCAAATCCTTGAGCCAAACACTATGCCATTTGTGTCCACCATACCTACCTACTACATGGTATTTCTCCGCCGTTCTAAAGTAAATTGCTTGAGTGCTACCTTTAAACAATTCAAAATTTATCACCTCTGATTTGTGTCAATGTTTTATAGCTCATGAGGAAGTATGTGGTGTTTATCTTTCAATCTTGTTGGGCAACTTTCACCAATGGACTAGTGGCTTCATCCGCTTATCCAATAATTTTGCAAAAAGAGCTGGCAATGGGATTCCCAGTCCCAAATTAATTAACTTAAATAGACACTCCTCCATGGTATGTGATTGTTGGACGGCACCCGAAGGATTCGGTTAGCCATGGCTTGAGAAAGCAAAGGTGGGGAGGAGTGTCATCATAATAAAACTAAAATAAAAAGGCACTCCTTCATGGTATGAGATTGTTGGCAGGCACCCGAGGATTCGGTTAGCCATGGTTTGTGAAAGAAAGGTTGGAAGTAGTGCCACCCAAAAATAAAAATAATTCATGGGAGCCGCTCTTTGATGGTTTGTCTGGCAAGGGGGTTAGAGTGCCCACTACCATTCGTTGACAACAACAAACACCTCTCAAAATTCTACTTTTATGCTCTCTTTATGTTTTCAAAACCAAAGCTCTAGCACAAATATAGCAATCAATGCTTCCCTCTGCGAAGGGCCTTTCTTCTACTTTTATGTTGAGTCAGTTCACCTATCTCTCTCCACCTCAAGAAGCAAACACTTGTGTGAACTGTGCATTGATTCCTACATACTTGCATATTGCACTTGTTATATTACTTTACACTGACAATATCCATGAGATATACATGTTACAAGTTGAAAGCAACCGCTGAAACTTAATCTTCCTTTGCGTTGCTTCAATGCCTTTACTATGAATTTATTGCCATATGAGTTAACTCTTGTGCAAGACTTATTGATGCTTGTCTTGAAAGTACTATTTATGAAAAGTCTTTGCTATATGATTCATTTGTTTACTCATGTCATTTACCATTGCTTTGATTGCTGCATTCATTACATGTGCTTACAATAATATGATCAAGATTATGATGGCATGTCACTCCAGAAATTATCTTTGTTATCGTTTACCTACTCGGGACGAGCAGGAACTAAGCTTGGGGATGCTGATACGTCTCCGACGTATCGATAATTTCTTATGTTCCATGCCACATTATTGATGATATCTACATGTTTATGCATACTTTCTGTCATATTTATGCATTTTCCGGAACTAACCTATTGACGAGATGCCGAAGGGCCAGTTGCTGTTTTCTGATGTTTTTGGTTTCAGAAATCCTAGTAAGGAAATATTCTCGAAATCGGACGAAATCAACACCGAAGATCTTAAAATTCCCGGAAGCTTCCAGAGCACCGGAGAAAGGCCAGAGGAGAGCCAGGGGGCCCCACCCCACAGGGCGGCGCGGCCAAGGGGGGGCGCCCCCCTACTGTGTGGGTCCCCCGTGGCCCCTCCGACTCCGCCTCTTCGCCTATTTAGTCGTCCCTGACCTAAATCCTCGACCCCGTTCGACGAAACCAGAGAAAACCTTCCAGAGCCGCCGCCATCACGAAACTCCAATTCGGGGGACAGAAGTCTCTGTTCCGGCACCCTGCTGGGACGGGGAACTGCCCCCGAAGTCATCTCCACCGCCGTCTCCACCGCCATCTTCATCGGCCATCGCTGTCTCCATGATGAGGAGGGAGTAATTCACCCCCGGGGCTGAGGGCTCCGCTGTAGCTATGTGGTTCATCTCTCTCTCTTTGTGATCTAGTTGAATATCATCTATGTGCTACTCTAGTGATGTTATTAAAGTAGTCTATTCCTCCTCCACGGTGTAATGGTGACAGTGTGTGCATCGTGTAGTACTTGGCGTAGGTTATGATTGTAATCTCTTGTAGATTATGAAGTTAACTATTGCTATGATAGTATTGATGTGATCTATGCCTCCTTCATAGTGTGATGGTGACAGTGTGCATGCTATGTTAGTTCTCGGTGTAATTGTGTTGATCTATCTTGCACTCTAAGGTTATTTAAATATGAATATCGAATATTGTGGAGCTTGTTAACTCCGGCATTGAGGGTTCGTGTAATCCTACACAATTAGTGGTGTTCATCATCCAACAAGAGGGTGTAGAGTAGTTCTATTATGTGATCATTGTTGAGAGTGTCCACTAGTGAAAGCAGGATCAATAGGCCTTGTTTCCACACATCGAATCTCCATTTGTTTACTGTTTTGTTGCATGTTTACTCGCTGCCATATTTTATTCAGATTGCTATTACCACTCATACTCATCCATATTACTTGCATCTCACTATCTCTTCGCCGAACTAGTGCACCTATACATCTGACAAGTGTATTAGGTGTGTTGGGGACACAAGAGACTTCTTGCATTGTGATCGCAGGGTTGCTTGAGAGGGATATCTTTGACCTCTTCCTCCCTGAGTTCGATAAACCTTGGGTGATCCACTTAAGGGAAACTTGTTGCTGTTCTACAAACCTCTGCTCTTGGAGGCCCAACACTGTCTACAAGAATAGAAGCACCCGTAGACATCACGGGTGTCTGTCTCTCCCACCATAGTGAAGATCTAATTTGCTCTTTCTATTGAAAACACTAGTATCACCGTTGTGGTTCATGTTCGTAGGTAGATTGGATCTCACTCGAAAACCCTAAACCACGTAAAATATGCAAACCAAATTAGAGGCGTCTAACTTGTTTTTGCAGGGTTTGGTGATGTGATATGGCCATGTGATGATGATTATATTTGATGTATGAGATGTTCATTATTGTATTATGGCGACCGGCAGGAGCCTAATGGTTGTCTTTAATTTTTGTTAAAGACCTGCGTGTCTATTCATCATGTACTAGCTTTATTTCAAGTAGTTGTTATAGTAGCTATAAGTGATGGACAACCATGAAGCAGTGCCACTGACCTTGACGCCTGATACGTCTCAAACGTATCTCTAATTTATTATGTTCCATGCACTAACCTATTAACAAGATGCCGAAGAGCCAGTTGCTGTTTTCTGCTATTTTTGGTTTCAGAAATCCTACAAAGGAAATATTCTCGGAATTGGACGAAATCAACGCCCACGGTCTTATTTTTCCATGAAGCTTCCAGAAGACCGAAAGGGAAACGAAGTGGGGCGACGAGGCACCGACACAACAGGGCGGCGCGGCCAAGGGTGGGGCCGCGCGGCCCTGGCGTGTGGGGCCCTCGCGTCGCCCCCTGACCTACCCTTCCGCCTACTTAAAGCCTTCGTCGAGAAAACCCCAGTACCGAGAGCCACGATACGGAAAACCTTCCAGAGACGCCGCCGCCGCCAATCCCATCTCGGGGGATTCAGGAGATCGCCTCCGACACCCTGCCGGAGAGGGGAATCATCTCCCGGAGGACTCTTCATCGCCATATCGCCTCCGGAGTGATGTGTGAGTAGTTCACCCCTGGACTATGGGTCCATAGCAGTAGCTAGATGGTTGTCTTCTCCTCATTGTGCTATCATTGTCGGATCTTGTGAGCTGCCTATCATGATCAAGATCACCTATTTGTAATGCTACATGTTGCGTTTATTGGGATCCGATGAATATGGAATACTATGTTATGTTGATTATCAATCTATCATCTATGTGTTGTTTATGATCTTGCATGCTCTCGTTACTAGTAGAGGCTCTGGCCAAGTTGATACTTGTAACTCCAAGTGGGAGCATTTATGCTCGATAGTGGGTTCATGCCTCCATTAAATCTGGGACAGTGACAGAAAGTTCTAAGGTTGTGGATGTGCTGTTGCCACTAGGGATAAATCATCAATGCTATGTCTAAGGATATTTGTGTTGATTACATTACGCACCATACTTAATGCAATTGTCTGTTGTTTGCAACTTAATACTGGAAGGGGTGCGGGCGCTAACCCAAAGGTGTACTTTTTAGGCATAGATGCATGCTGGATAGCGGTCTATGTACTTTGTCGTAATGCCCAATTGAATTTCACACTACTCATAATAATATGTATGTGCATTGTCATGCCATCTTTATTTGTCAATTGCCCAACTGTAATTTGTTCACCCAACATGCTATTTCTTATTGGAGAGACACCACTAGTGAACTGTGGACCCCGGTCCATTCTTTACATCGAATACAATCTACTGCAATACTTGTTCTACTGTTCTTCGCAAACATCATCATCCACACTATACATCTAATCCTTTGTTACAGCAAGCCGGTGAGATTGACAACCTCACTGTTAAGTTGGGGCAAAATATTTTGATTGTGTTGTGCAGGTTCCACGTTGGCGCCGGAATCCCTGGCGTTGCACCGCACTACACTCCGCCACCATCAACCTTCAACGTGCTTGTTGACTCCTCTGGTTTGATAACCTTGGTTTCTTACTGAGGGAAAACTCACTGCCGTACGCATCACACCTTCCTCTTGGGGTTCCCAACGGACGAGTGCTTTACCGTCACAAGCAACGCTTTTTCTGGCGCCGTTGCCGGAGAGATCAAGACACGCTGCAAGGGGAGTCTCCACTTCCAATCTCTTTAATTTGTTTTTGTCTTGCTTTATTTTTATTTACTGCTTTGTTTGCTGCATTATATCAAAAAAAAATTAGTTACTTGTTTTACTTTATTTACTGTCTTGTTTGCGTTCTCCATATTAAAAACACAAAAAAATTAGTTACTTGCATTTATTTTATTTACTTTTTGTTTATTTCATCATGTTTCCTCCTAAGGTCACTCTTAAAGATGTACCGGTAGGAAGAGGATCTATCATTGGAAAAGATAATATAGAAGATTTTTTCACTCATATTAGTACGGTTGAAGATTTTGAAGATAGACACTTGGTAGAACTTGCTCCTACTTATGAAATTGCTGCTGCTTCTTTAGTACACATGTTAGAAGCTAGATTTGTTAATCTCAACCCCGTAATTCAACATATGTTTCTTACACTCTGTGATATGGAAGAAGGAGAAAAGAAAGATTTTGTATTAGAAACCCTTCTTAAAGAATTTGGTGATGTAGCAAGAGAAGCTAGAAAAGTCTTTACTAAATATAAGATGCTTAGCTCTTATACCAACTTTGCTAGTATCCTTGAAAAGATGGAAAAAGATAGACAAAAGTACACTAATAAAGTTAATTATGAGGGGGATATTAAAACATCAATACCTTGCAAGCTCTTAGGAATGTGCGAAGCACTAGAAAAGAATTTTGATTGGATTGTTCCTGATAATTTGTTTGATGAGAGTAGCAAGCCTAAGAGTAATGAAAAAGGAGCCTCTGAAACTTACATAGATAAGAAACAATGCATAGTTGAGAAAACTCCAAACCCCGATGTTGATGCTTCATCTCTTGATAATACTTGATACACACTTTCTACGCCTAGCTGAAAGACGTTAAAGAAAAGCGCTTATGGGAGACAACCCATGATTTTACTTCTGCACTTTTGTTTTATATTTGAGTCTTGGAAGTTGTTACTACTGTAGCAACCTCTCCTTATCTTTATTTTATTGCATTGTTGTGCCAAGTAAATTCTTTGATAGTAAGGTTCATACTAGATTTGGATTACTGCGCAGAAACAGATTTCTTCCTGTAACGAATTTGAGTAGTATTCTCTATAGGTAACTCATAAAAATCTGCCAATTTACGTGAGTAATCCTCAGATATGTACGCAACTTTCATTCAATTTGAGAATTTTCATCTGTGCAAGTTAAGTGCCCTAGAAAAATTCATCTTTACAGACTGTTCTGTTTTGACAGATTCTGCCTTTTATTTCGCATTGCCTGTTTTGCTATGTTTGATGGATTTCTTTGTTCCATTAACTTTCAGTAGCTTTGTGAAATTTCCAGAAGTGTTAAGAATGATTATGTCACCTCTGAACATATGAATTTTTGATTATGCACTAACCCTCTAATGAGTTTGTTTTGAGTTTGGTGTGGAGGAAGTTTTCAATGATCAAAAGAGGAGGATGATACAATATGATCAAGGAGAGTGAAAGCTCTAAGCTTGGGGATGCCCCCGTGGTTCATCCCTGCATATTTCAAGAAGACTCAAGCATCTAAGCTTGGGGATGCCCAAGGCATCCCCTTCTTCATCGACAAATTATCAGGTTCCTCTAGTGAAACTATATTTTTATTCCATCATATCTTATGTGCTTTACTTGGAGCGTCTGTATGTTTTTGTTTTTGTTTGTTTGCATAAAATTGGATCCTAGCATTCATTGTGTGGGAGAGAGACACGCTCCGCTGTTGCATATGAACACATATGTTCTTAGCTTTATTCTTAATGTTCAGGGCGAAGGTTGAAACTGCTTCGTTAATTGTTATATGGTTGGAAACAGAAAATGCTACATGTGGTAATGGGTATAATGTATTGAATAATTTAATACTTGGCAATTGTTGTGCTCATATAGATCATGTTTAAGCTCTTGCATCATATACTTTGCACCTATTAGTGAAGAAATACTGTAGAGCTTGTTGACATTTGCTTTGCATGATTGGTCTCTCTAAAGTCTAGATATTTTCTAGTAAGGGTTTGAACAACAAGGAAGACAGTGTAGAGTCTTATAATGCATGCAATATGTTCTTATGTAAGTTTTGCTCTACCGGTTCATACTTGTGTTTGCTTCAAACAACCTTGCTAGCCTAAGCCTTGTGTTGAGAGGAATTACTTCTCGTGCATCCAAAATCCTTGAGCCAAAAACTATGCCACTTGTGTCCACCATACCTACCTACTACATGGTATTTCTCTGCCATTCCAAGTAAATTGCTTGAGTGCTACCTTTAAAATTCCATTCTTTGTCTTTGCAATATATAGCTCATGGGAAAAGTAGCTTAAAAACTATTGTGGTATTGAATATGTACTTATGTATCTTATTTCCTAATAAGTTGCTTGTTGAGCGATAACCATGTTCCCGGGGACGCCATCAACTATCTTTGTTGAATATCATATGAGTTGCTATGCATGTTCGTCTTGTCTGAAGTAAGGGTGATTTATCATGAGTTGAATGGTTTGAGTATGCATATTGTTAGAGAAGAACATTGGGCCGCTAACTAAAGCCATGATCCATGGTGGAAGTTTCAGTTTGGACAACAATCCTCAATCTCTTATGAGAATATTATCTGTTGTTGAATGCTTATGCATTAAAGAGGAGTCCATTATCTGTTGTCTATGTTGTCCCGGTATGGATGTCTAAGTTGAGAATAATCAAAAGCGAGAAATCCAATGCGAGCTTTCTCCTTAGACCTTTGTACAGGCGGCATAGAGGTACCCCTTTGTGACACTTGGTTAAAACATATGTTATGCAATGATAATCCATGTAAATCCAAGCTAATTAGGACAAGGTGCGGGCACTATTGGTAATCTATGCATGAGGCTTGCAACTTATAGGATATCTTATACATAACACATATGCTTTATTACTACCGTTGACAAAATTGTTTCTTGTTTTCAAAATAAAAGCTCTAGCACAAATATAGCAATCCATGCTTCCCTCTTCGAAGGGCCATTCTTCTACTTTTATGTTGAGTCAGTTTACCCACTTCTTTCCATCTTAGAAGCAAACACTTGTGTTAACTGTGCATTGATCCTTACATACTTGCATATTTGCATTCATCATATTACTTTGTATTGACAACTATCCATGAGATATACATATTACAATTTGAAAGCAACCGCTGAAAATTATATCTTCCTTTCTGTTGCTTCAACGCCTTTACTTTGAATTTATTGCTTTATGAGTTAACTCTTATGCAAGACTTATTGATGCTTGTTGATACGTCTCCGACGTATCGATAATTTCTTATGTTCCATGCCACTTTATTGACGATATCATGTTTTATGCATACTTTATGTCATATTTATGTATTTTCCGGCACTAACCTATTAACGAGATGCCGAAGAGCCAGTTGCTGTTTTCTGTTGTTTTTGGTTTCAGAAATCCTAGTAAGGAAATATTCTCGGAATTAGACGAAATCAACGCCCAGGGGCCTATTTTTCCACGAAGCTTCCAGAAGACCGAAGAGGATACGAAGTGGGGCCACGAGGTGGCCAGACACCAAGGCGGCGCGGCCCAAGCCCTGGCCGCGCCGGCCTGTCGTGTGGGGCCCTCGTGTGGCCCCTGACCTATCTCCTCCGCCTACTTAAAGCCTTCGTCGCGAAACCCCAGTACCGAGAGTCACGATACGGAAAACCTTCCAGAGACGCCGCCGCCGCCAATCCCATCTCGGGGGATTCAGGAGATCGCCTCCGACACCCTGCCGGAGAGGGGAATCATCTCCCGGAGGACTCTTCACCGCCATGGTCGCCTCCGGAGTGATGAGTGAGTAGTTCACCCCTGGACTATGGGTCCATAGCAGTAGCTAGATGGTCGTCTTCTCCTAATTGTGCTTCATTGTCGGGTCTTGTGAGCTGCCTAACATGATCAAGATCATCTATCTGTAATGCTATATGTTGTGTTTGTTGGGATCCGATGAATAGAGAATACTATGCTATGTTGATTATCAATCTATTATCTATGTGTTGTTTATGATCTTGCATGCTCTCCGTTATTAGTAGAGGCTCTGGCCAAGTTTTTGCTAGTAACTCCAAGAGGGAGTATTTATGCTCGATAGTGGGTTCATGCCTCCATTAAATCTGGGACAGTGACAGAAAGTTCTAAGGTTGTGGATGTGCTGTTGCCACTAGGGATAAAACATCGATGCTATGTCCAAGGATGTAGTTGTTGATTACATTACGCACCATACTTAATGCAATTGTTTGTTGTTTGCAACTTAATACTGGAAGGGGTTCGGATGATAACCTGAAGGTGGACTTTTTAGGCATAGATGCATGCTAGATAGCGGTCTATGTACTTTGTCGTAATGCCCAATTAAATCTCACTATACTCATCATATCATGTATGTGCATGGTCATGCCCTCTTTATTTGTCAATTGCCCAACTGTAATTTGTTCACCCAACATGCTATTTATCTTATGGGAGAGACGCCTCTAGTGAACTGTGGACCCCGGTCCATTCTTTACATCGAATATAATCTACTGCAATACTTGTTCTACTGTTTTCTGCAAACAATCATCATCCACACTATACATCTAATCCTTTGTTACAGCAAGACCGGTGAGATTGACAACCTCACTGTCACGTTGGGGCAAAGTAATTTGGTTGTGTTGTGCAGGTTCCACGTTGGCGCCGGAATCCCTGGTGTTGCGCCGCACTACATCTCGCCGCCATCAACCTTCAACGTGCTTCTTGACTCCTACTGGTTCGATAAACCTTGGTTTCTAACTAAGGGAAACTTCTCTTTGTACGCATCACACCTTCCACTTGGGGTTCCCAACGGTCGCGTGCTGTACGCGTGTCACTTGTCTTGAAAGTACTATTCATGAAAAGTCTTTGCTATATGATTCAGTTGTTTAAACATTGTCTTTACCATTGCTTCGAATCGCTGCATTCATTACATATGCTTACAATAGTATTGATCAAGATTATGATAGCATGTCACTTCAGAAATTATCGTTGTTATCGTTTACCTACTCGAGGACGAGCAGGAACTAAGCTTGGGGATGCTGATACGTCTCCGACGTATCGATAATTTCTTATGTTCCATGCCACATTATTGATGATATCTACATGTTTTATGCACACTTTATGTCATATTCGTGCATTTTCTGGAACTAACCTATTAACAAGATGCCGAAGAGCCAGTTGTCGTTTTCTGTTGTTTTTGGTTTCAGAAATCCTACAAAGGAAATATTCTCGGAATTGGACGAAATCAACGCTCAGGGTCTTATTTTTCCACGAAGCTTCCAGAAGACCGAAAGGGAAACAAAGTGGGGCGATGAGGCACCGACACAACAGGGCAGCGCGACCAAGGGTGGGGCCGCGTGGCCCTGGCGTGTGGGGCCCTCGCGTCGCCCCCTGACCTACCCTTCCGCCTACTTAAAGCCTTCGTCGAGAAAACCCAGTACCGAGAGCCACGATACGGAAAACCTTCCAGAGACGCCGCTGCCGCCAATCCCATCTCGGGGGATTCAGGAGATCGCCTCCGGCACCCTGCCGGAGAGGGGAATCATCTCCCGGAGGACTCTTCACCGCCATGGTCGCCTCCGGAGTGATGAGTGAGTAGTTCACCCCTGGACTATGGGTCCATAGCAGTAGCTAGATGGTCGTCTTCTCCTAATTGTGCTTCATTGTCGGGTCTTGTGAGCTGCCTAACATGATCAAGATCATCTATCTGTAATGCTATATGTTGTGTTTGTTGGGATCCGATGAATAGAGAATACTATGTTATGTTGATTATCAATCTATTATCTATGTGTTGTTTATGATCTTGCATGCTCTCCGTTATTAGTAGAGGCTCTGGCCAAGTTTTTGCTAGTAACTCCAAGAGGGAGTATTTATGCTCGATAGTGGGTTCATGCCTCCATTAAATCTAGGACAGTGACAGAAAGTTCTAAGGTTGTGGATGTGCTGTTGCCACTAGGGATAAAACATCGATGCTATGTCCAAAGATGTAGTTGTTGATTACATTACGCACCATACTTAATGCAGTTGTCTGTTGTTTGCAACTTAATACTGGAAGGGGTTCGGATGATAACCTGAAGGTGGACTTTTTAGGCATAGATGCATGCTGGATAGAGGTCTATGTACTTTGTCGTAATGCCCAATTAAATCTCACTATACTCATCATATCATGTATGTGCATGGTCATGCCCTCTTTATTTGTCAATTGCCCAACTGTAATTTGTTCACCCAACATGCTATTTATCTTATGGGAGAGACGCCTCTAGTGAACTGTGGACCCCGGTCCATTCTTTACATCGAATATAATCTACTGCAATACTTGTTCTACTGTTTTCTGCAAACAATCATCATCCACACTATACATCTAATCCTTTGTTACAGCAAGACCGGTGAGATTGACAACCTCACTGTCACATTGGGGCAAAGTAATTTGGTTGTGTTGTGCAGGTTCCACGTTGGCGCCGGAATCCCTGGTGTTGCGCCGCACTACATCTCGCCGCCATCAACCTTCAACGTGCTTCTTGACTCCTACTGGTTCGATAAACCTTGGTTTCTAACTAAGGGAAACTTACTGCTGTACGCATCACACCTTCCACTTGGGGTTCCCAACGGTCGCGTGCTGTACGCGTGTCACTTGTCTTGAAAGTACTATTCATGAAAAGTCTTTGCTATATGATTCAGTTGTTTAAACATTGTCTTTACCATTGCTTCGAATCGCTGCATTCATTACATATGCTTACAATAGTATTGATCAAGATTATGATAGCATGTCACTTCAGAAATTATCTTTGTTATCGTTTACCTACTCGAGGACGAGTAGGAACTAAGCTTGGGGATGCTTGATACGTCTCAAACGTATCTATAATTTCTTATGTTTCATGCTACTTTATTGATGATACTCACATGTTTTATACACACTTTATGTCATATTTATGCATTTTCCGGCACTAACCTATTAACAAGATGCCGAAGAGCCAGTTGTTGTTTTCTGCTGTTTTTGGTTTCAGAAATCCTACAAAGGAAATATTCTCGGAATTGGACGAAATCAACGCTCAGGGTCTTATTTTTCCACGAAGCTTCCAGAAGACCGAAAGGGAAACAAAGTGGGGCGATGAGGCGCCGACACAACAGGGCAGCGCGGCCAAGGGTGGGGCCGCGCGGCCCTGGCGTGTGGGGCCCTCGCGTCGCCCCCTGACCTACCCTTCCGCCTACTTGAAGCCTTCGTCGAGAAAACCCCAGTACCGAGAGCCACGATACGGAAAACCTTCTAGAGACGCCGCCGCCGCCAATCCCATCTCGGGGGATTCAGGAGATCGCCTCCGGCACCCTGCCGGAGAGGGGAATCATCTCCCGGAGGACTCTTCACCGCCATGGTCGCCTCCGGAGTGATGAGTGAGTAGTTCACCCCTAGACTATGGGTCCATAGCAGTAGCTAGATGGTCGTCTTCTCCTAATTGTGCTTCATTGTCGGGTCTTGTGAGCTGCCTAACATGATCAAGATCATCTATCTGTAATGCTATATGTTGTGTTTGTTGGGATCCGATGAATAGAGAATACTATGCTATGTTGATTATCAATCTATTATCTATGTGTTGTTTATGATCTTGCATGCTCTCCGTTATTAGTAGAGGCTCTGGCCAAGTTTTTGCTAGTAACTCCAAGAGGGAATATTTATGCTCGATAGTGGGTTCATGCCTCCATTAAATCTGGGACAGTGACAGAAAGTTCTAAGGTTGTGGATGTGCTGTTGCCACTAGGGATAAAACATCGATGATATGTCCAAAGATGTAGTTGTTGATTACATTACGCACCATACTTAATGCAATTGTCTGTTGTTTGCAACTTAATACTGGAAGGGGTTCGGATGATAACCTGAAGGTGGACTTTTTAGGCATAGATGCATGCTGGATAGAGGTCTATGTACTTTGTCGTAATGCCCAATTAAATCTCACTATACTCATCATATCATGTATGTGCATGGTCATGCCCTCTTTATTTGTCAATTGCCCAACTGTAATTTGTTCACCCAACATGCTATTTATCTTATGGGAGAGACGCCTCTAGTGAACTGTGGACCCCGGTCCATTCTTTACATCGAATATAATATACTGCAATACTTGTTCTACTGTTTTCTGCAAACAATCATCATCCACACTATACATCTAATCCTTTGTTACAGCAAGACCGGTGAGATTGACAACCTCACTGTCACGTTGGGGCAAAGTAATTTGGTTGTGTTGTGCAGGTTCCACGTTGGCGCCGGAATCCCTGGTGTTGCGCCGCACTACATCTCGCCGCCATCAACCTTCAACGTGCTTCTTGACTCCTACTGGTTCGATAAACCTTGGTTTCTAACTAAGGGAAACTTACTGCTGTACGCATCACACCTTCCACTTGGGGTTCCCAGTGGTCGCGTGCTGTACGCGTGTCACTTGTCTTGAAAGTACTATTCATGAAAAGTCTTTGCTATATGATTCAGTTGTTTAAACATTGTCTTTACCATTGCTTCGAATCGCTGCATTCATTACATATGCTTACAATAGTATTGATCAAGATTATGATAGCATGTCACTTCAGAAATTATCTTTGTTATCGTTTACCTACTCGAGGACGAGTAGGAACTAAGCTTGGGCATGCTTGATACGTCTCAAACGTATCTATAATTTCTTATGTTTCATGCTACTTTATTGATGATACTCACATGTTTTATACACACTTTATGTCATATTTATGCATTTTCCGGCACTAACCTATTAACAAGATGCCGAAGAGCCAGTTGTCGTTTTCTGTTGTTTTTGGTTTCAAAAATCCTACAAAGGAAATATTCTCGGAATTGGACGAAATCAACGCTCAGGGTCTTATTTTTCCACGAAGCTTCCAGAAGACCGAAAGGGAAACAAAGTGGGGCGATGAGGCACCGACACAACAGGGCAGCGCGGCCAAGGGTGGGGCCGCGCGGCCCTGGCGTGTGGGGCCCTCGCGTCGCCCCCTGACCTACCCTTCCGCCTACTTAAAGCCTTCGTCGAGAAAACCCCAGTACCGAGAGCCACGATACGGGAAACCTTCCAGAGACGCCGCCGCCGCCAATCCCATCTCGGGGGATTCAGGAGATCGCCTCCGGCACCCTGCCGTAGAGGGGAATCATCTCCCGGAGGACTCTTCATCGCCATGATCGCCTCCGGAGTGATGTGTGAGTGTTCACCCCTGGACTATGGGTCCATAGCAGTAGCTAGATGGTTGTCTTCTCCTCATTGTGCTATCATTGTCGGATCTTGTGAGCTGCCTATGATGATCAAGATCACCTATTTGTAATGCTACATGTCGCGTTTGTTGGGATCCGATGAATATGGAATACTATGTTATGTTGGTTATCAATCTATCATCTATGTGTTGTTTATGATCTTGCATGCTCTCCGTTACTAGTAGAGGCTCTGGCCAAGTTGATACTTGTAACTCCAAGAGGGAGTATTTATGCTCGATAGTGGGTTCATGCCTCCATTAAATCTGGGACACTGACAGAAAGTTCTAAGGTTGTGGATGTGCTGTTGCCACTAGGGATAAAACACCAGTGCTATGTCTAAAGATATTTGTGTTGATTACATTACGCACCATACTTAATGCAATTGTCTGTTGTTTGCAACATAATACTGGAAGGGGTGCGGATGCTAACCCGAAGGTGGACTTTCTAGGCATAGATGCATGCTGGATAGCGGTCTATGTACTTTGTCGTAATGCCTAATTGAAAATCACACTACTCATCATAATATGTATGTGCATTGTCATGTCATCTTTATTTGTCAATTGCCCAACTGTAATTTGTTCACCCAACATGCTATTTCTTATTGGAGAGACACCACTAGTGAACAGTGGACCCCGGTCCATTCTTTACATCGAATACAATCTACTGCAATACTTGTTCTACTGTTCTTCACAAACATCATCATCCACACTATACATCTAATCCTTTGTTACAGCAAGCCGGTGAGATTGACAACCTCACTGTTAAGTTGGGGCAAAGTATTTTGGTTGTGTTGTGCAGGTTCCACGTTAGCGCCGGAATCCCTGGTGTTGCGCCGCACTACACTCCGCCACCATCAACCTTCAACGTGCTTCTTGACTCCTACTGGTTCGATAACCTTGGTTTCTTACTGAGGGAAAACTCGCTGCTGTACGTATCACACCTTCCTCTTGGGGTTCCCAACGGACGAGTGCTTTACCGTCACAAGCAACGCCACGCTGGTGGTAATGGAGATCATGTCCGTGCTTTGGAGATGGAGATCAAAAGCACAAGAAGAAAGGCCATATCATATCACACATTATGAATTGCATGTCATGTTAATCCTTTATGCATCTTATTTTGCTTAGATCGCGACGGTAGCATTATAAGATGATCCCTTTCACTAAAATATCAAGATAATAAAGTGTTCATCCTTAGTATGCACCGTTGCTAAGACTTGTCGTTTCGAAGCATCACGTGATGATCGGGTGTGATAGATTCTACATGTGCATACAACGGGTGCAAGCCAGTTTTGCACACGCGGATACTAAGGTTGCCTTGACGAGCCTAGCATGTACAGACATGGTCTCGGAACACGGGATACCGAAAGGTAGAGCATGATTCATATGAATGATATGATGAACACTTTGAGTGTTCGCCTTTGAAGCTACATCTTTTCTCGTGAAGATCGGACTTGGTGTAGTGGATTTGGTTCGTGTGATCACTAAGACGATGCGAGGGATGTTGTTTTGAGTAGGAGTTCACCTAGTTAATTTAAGAATTAAAATTGAACTCAATTTATCATAAACTTAGTCTAAACTCTTTGCAAATATGTTGTAGATCATGGCGTCCCCCTCCATCAGTTTTAACCAGTTCCTAGAGAAAGAAAAGCTTAAGAGCAACGGTAGCAACTGATGCGCGTGGTTGACGTATTGTCTTTTCGTTCGACACGCGTCCGTTGGGAACCCCAAGAGGAAGGTGTGATGCGCACAGCGGCAAGTTTCCCTCAGTAGAAACCAAGGTTTATCGAACCAGTAGGAGTCAAGAAGCACGTTGAAGGTTGATGGCGGCGAGATGTAGTGCGGCGCAACACCAGGGATTCCGGCGCCAACGTGGAACCTGCACAACACAAACCAAGTACTTTGCCCAAAAGAAACAGCGAGGTTGTCAATCTCACTGGCTTGCTGTAACAAAGGATTAGATGTATAGTGTGGATGATGATTGTTTGCAGAAAACAGTAGAACAAGTATT
The DNA here is from genome assembly GCF_019359855.2 of Lolium perenne. NCBI lineage: Eukaryota > Viridiplantae > Streptophyta > Magnoliopsida > Poales > Poaceae > Lolium > Lolium perenne. The sequence continues at coordinate 149,952,696 of NC_067245.2, forward strand.
GCGGTAGATTGTATTTCAGTATGGAGAATTGGACCGGGGTCCACAGTTCACTAGAGGTGTCTCTCCCATAAGATAAACAGCATGTTGGGTGAACAAATTACAGTTGGGCAATTGACAAATAAAGAGGGCATGACCATGCACATACATATTATGATGAGTATAGTGAGATTTAATTGGGCATTACGACAAAGTACATAGACCGCTATCCAGCATGCATCTATGCCTAAAAAGTCCACCTTCAGGTTATCATCCGAACCCCCTCCAGTATTAAGTTGCTAACAATAGACAATTGCATTAAGTATTGCGCGTAATGTAATCAGTAACTACATCCTCGAACATAGCACCAATGTTTTATCCCTAGTGGCAACAGCACATCCATAATCTTAGAGATTTCTGTCACTTCCCCAGATTCACGGAGACATGAACCCACTATCGAGCATAAATACCCCCTCTTGGAGTTAATAGCAAAAACTTGGCCAGCGCCTCTACTAATAACGGAGAGCATGCAAGATCATAAACAACACATAGATATAAATTGATAATCAACATAACATAGTATTCTCTATTCATCGGATCCCAACAAACACAACATATAGCATTACAGATAGATGATCTTGATCATGTTCGGAAGCTCACAAGACCCGACAATTAAGCACAATGAGGAGAAGACAACCATCTAGCTACTGCTATGGACCCATAGTCCAGGGGTAGACTACTCACACATCACTCCGGAGGCGACCATGGCGGCGTAGAGTCCTCCGGGAGATGATTCCCCTCTCCGGCAGGGTGCCGGAGGCGATCTCCTGAATCCCCCGAGATGGGATTGGCGGCGGCGGCGTCTCTGGAAGGTTTTCCGTATCGTGGCTCTCGGTACTGGGGGTTTCGCAACGAAGGCTATTTGTAGGCAGAAGGGTAGGTCAGGGGGCGTCGCGAGGGGCCCAGGAGACAGGTTGGCGCGGCCAGGGCTTGGGCCGCGCCGCCTGCCCTCCTGGCCACCTCGTGGCCCCACTTCGTTGACTCTTCGGTCTTCTGGAAGCTTCATGGCAAAATAGGACCCTGGGCGTTAATTTCGTCCAATTCCGAGAATATTTCCTTACTAGGATTTCTGAAACCAAAAACAGCAGAAAACAGCAACTGGCACTTCGGCATCTTGTTAATAGGTTAGTTCCAGAAAATGCACGAATATGACATAAAGTGTGCATAAAACATGTAGATATCATCAATAATGTGGCATGGAACATAAGAAATTATCGATACGTCGGAGACGTATCAGCATCCCCAAGCTTAGTTCCTGCTCGTCCCGAGCAGGTAAACGATAAACAAAGATAATTTCTGGAGTGACATGCCATTATAACCTTGATCATACTATTGTAAAGCATATGAGCTGAGATCAAATCATTCAAAGCGAGTATCTATATTGATATAAGAGATGATAATGCAAGAGTTAGACAAGCTAGAAGTTTTCATGAACTATTGCTTTAAAGACATGCAACCGTACAAAATTCATTAAAGATGTATTAAGTATTCAGCATAGAAGTTCTATCCTTCATTCCAAGCATCAAGTAAATTTTCACAACATAAGAAGGATTCAGTCAAGTAAACATAAACATGAACGTCATGAATCAACTGTTTCGAAGTCTACTCAACCGGTGAGCGCAAGCATTTGGTATTAGCACCAGGATGTTATGGCATAAAGAACGTTAATGGGGGGTTGGAAGGCCAAATGGAAGAAAGGCTTGCAAAGCTGTAAATGACCATTAGACAAGAGGAAGCCTTATGATCGATGCTATGCAAGGAGTAGTGATTGCCATGCAACGGATGCACATAGAGCTATATGTGTATGAAAGCTCTCCAATGGAACTAGTGGGGGTGCATCCAACTCGGTTGCTCACGAAGACCTAGAGCACTTTTGAGGAGGCTCATCATTGGAATATACAACCCAAGTTCTATAGTGTAAATTCCCCACATAGTTATACTAGTAAAACATGAAAACTCTCTCATATGAATGTAGGTGCTAAACATGAGCACAAATGATGACTATGAATAATGCGGGTGCTAAAACATGAGCACAAGTGTGGATAAAAGATAGTAATGCTGCCCCCTTTTTCTTTATTCTCTTTTTTTTCTTCTTTTTTTTTCTTTTTTTTTCTTTTTCTTTCATTTTTTTCTTCCTTCTCTTTTTTTTTCTCTTTTTGATGGCCTCCACGGCTCTTTTCATTTTTAGGGGCAACATCCTAATATGACAACACACTTTTTGGTACAAATAACTCATAATGAATGAAACATGATGTATGAAACTGTATGCATCTGCCAGTGTAGCAGGATGTGCAATGATCTAGCGTAACATGGGTAAACCACACATCAGCTGTATATGATCATGCAAAGCAATATATAAATAATAAATGACAACATGGCATGTAATGTAAAAATGGATGTTGCATGGCAATATATCTCGGAACACCTATGGAAATGCTGTGGTAGGTAGGTATGGTGGCTGTTTTGAGGAGATGTATGGGCTTATGTGTAGGAGAACAAGAGAAAGTTCTCCCACGGGTTTGGATGTACCGGCGAAGTATGCACAATTCTCAATGTGAGCAAAAGGCAATGCACAGTACCGAAGAGGCTAGCAAATTTGGATGGTGGAAGTGCCAAAAACCGTAGCTTAACATTAGTCAAAAAGAACTCACAAGCTTATTGCAAACAACTAGCAGGTTCATCATTAAGAGCATGATTAAAATTTACTCCAAGGAGGGCCGTTCACGGTGGCACAAGTACCCCGCTAGCTCCCTCGACCTTCAGCACAACTTAGTTATTACGATGAAATCTCAGACATGGAAAGCTATCAAGTCCAACTACGCCTTCAACTATTTAAATAGAGTTTGTAGTACGGCACAAGCTTAAAGACAACAATCCACTACTAATTTTAACTTATTTATCCAGCAAGCCTTACCATCTAAATATCTCAAAACATTTGCAAAGAATCAAGTTATCAAAGCTCAATGTTCTACAAGTATTTTATTATACACTACCACATGCAACATTTCCCGTTTCCAACCATACAACAATTTAACGAAGAAGAAACTTCGCCATGAAATTATGAGTAGAGCCTAAGGACATACTTGTACATATGCTACAGCGGAGCGTGTCTCTCTCCCACACAATGAATGCTAGGATCCATTTTATTCAAACAAAACAAAAATAAAAACAAACCGACGCTCCAAGCAAAGCACATAAGATGTGATGGAATAAAAATATAGTTTCAGGGGAGGAACCTGATAATGTCGTCGATGAAGAAGGGGATGCCTTGGGCATCCCCAAGCTTAGACGCTTGAGTCTTCTTGATATATGCAGGGGTGAACCACCGGGGCATCCCCAAGCTTAGAGCTTTCACTCTCCTTGATCATGTTGTATCATCTCCCTCTCTTGATCCTTGAAAACTTCCTCCACACCAAACTCAAAACAACTCATTAGAGAGTTAGTGCACAATCAAAATATACATGTTCAGAGGTGAAATAATCATTCTTAACACTTCTGGACATTGCACAAAGCTACTGAAAGTCAATGGAATCGAAATATCCATCGAACATATCAAAACAGGCAATGCGAAATAAAAGGCAGAATCTGTCAAAAACAGAACTGTTCGTAATGACGAATTTTATTGAGGCAACAGACTTGCTCAAATGAAAATTCTAAAATTGAATGAAAGTTGCGTACATATCTGAGGATCACTCACGTAAATTGGCATAATTTTCTGAGTTACCTACAGAGAATTTTGCCCAGATTCGTGACAGCAAAGAAATCTGTTTCTGCGCAGTAATCCAAATCTAGTATGAACCTTACTATCAACGACTTTACTTGGCACAATAAAACACTAAACTAAGATAAGAAGAGGTTGCTACAGTAGTAAACAACTTCCAAGACACAAATATAAAAACAAAATTACTGTAGCAAAATAACACATGGGTTATCTCCCAAGAAGTTCTTTCTTTTTAGCCATTAAGATGGGCTCAACAGATTTAATGATGCACTCACAAGAAATAGTATTTGAAGCAAAAGAGAGCATCAAGAGGCAAGTATGAAACAAATTTAAGCCTAACATGCTTCCTATGCAAAGGAATCTTGTACACAAATAAATTCATGAAGAGCAAAGTGACAAGATCAGGAAGATAAAACAAGTGTAGTTTCAAAAATTTCAGCACATAGAGAGGTGTTTTAGTAACATGAAAATTTCTACAACCATATTTTCCTCTCTCATAATAACTTTCAGTAGTATCATGAGCAAACTCAACAATATAACTATCACATAAAGCATTCTTATCATGAGTCTCATGCATAAAATTATTACTCTCCACATAAGCATAATCAATTTTATTAGTTGTAGTGGGAGCAAATTCAACAAAGTGGCTATCATCATATATAGGAGGCATATTGTAATCATAAAAGAAAATTTCCTCCTCAATGCTTGGGGGACTAAAAAGATCATGCTCATCAAAGCCAGCTTCCCCAAGCTTAGAATTTTCCATAGCATTAGCAACAATGGTGTTCAAAGCATTCATAGTAATAACATTCCCATTAGCATGCATATAAAGTTCCATGGGTTTTTTTAATTCTCTCTTCAAACACATCATGTCCTAATTCAAGATAAAGTTCATAAAGATCTCTCATATTTTTGTTGTTTTCCATTATGCTTAACTAGTGAAATAAAAACATGCATGATATTAAGTAAAGTAAAACAAGTAACTAATTTTTTTGTGTTTTTAATATGGAGTGCAAACAAGACAGTAAAATAAAGTAAAGCTAGCAACTAATTTTTTGTGTGTTTTGATTTAATGCAGCAAACAAATTAGTAAATAAAGTAAAGCAAGACAAAAACAAAGTAAATAGATTGGGATGTGGAGACTCCCCTTGCAGCGTGTCTTGATCTCCCCGGCAACGGCGCCAGAAATTTGCTTGATGCGCGTGGTTGACGTATTGTCTTTTCGTTCGACACGCGTCCGTTGGGAACCCCAAGAGGAAGGTGTGATGCGCACAGCGGCAAGTTTCCCTCAGTAGAAACCAAGGTTTATCGAACCAGTAGGAGTCAAGAAGCACGTTGAAGGTTGATGGCGGCGAGATGTAGTGCGGCGCAACACCAGGGATTCCGGCACCAACGTGGAACCTGCACAACACAAACCAAGTACTTTGCCCCAACGAAACAGCGAGGTTGTCAATCTCACTGGCTTGCTGTAACAAAGGATTAGATGTATAGTGTGGATGATGATTGTTTGCAGAAAACAGTAGAACAAGTATTGCAGTAGATTGTATTTCAGTATAGAGAATTGGACCGGGGTCCACAGTTCACTAGAGGTGACTCTCCCATAAGATAAACAGCATGTTGGGTGAACAAATTACAGTTGGGAAATTGACAAATAAAGAGGGCATGACCATGCACATACATATTATGATGAGTATAGTGAGATTTAATTGGGCATTACGACAAAGTACATAGACCGCTAACCAGCATGCATCTATGCCTAAAAAGTCCACCTTCAGGTTATCATCCGAACCCCCTCCAGTATTAAGTTGCTAACAACAGACAATTGCATTAAGTATTGCGCGTAATGTAATCAGTAACTACATCCTCGAACATAGCACCAATGTTTTATCCCTAGTGGCAACAGCACATCCATAATCTTAGAGATTTCTATCACTTCCCCAGATTCACGGAGACATGAACCCACTATCGAGCATAAATACCCCCTCTTGGAGTTAATAGCAAAAACTTGGCCAGAGCCTCTACTAATAACGGAGAGCATGCAAGATCATAAACAACACATAGATATAAATTGATAATCAACATAACATAGTATTCTCTATTCATCGGATCCCAACAAACACAACATATAGCATTACAGATAGATGATCTTGATCATGTTCGGCAACTCACAAGACCCGACAATTAAGCACAATGAGGAGAAGACAACCATCTAGCTACTGCTATGGACCCATAGTCCAGGGGTAGACTACTCACACATCACTCCGGAGGCGACCATGGCGGCGTAGAGTCCTCCGGGAGATGATTCCCCTCTCCGGCAGGGTGCCGGAGGCGATCTCCTGAATCCCCCGAGATGGGATTGGCGGCGGCTGCGTCTCTAGAAGGTTTTCCGTATCGTGGCTCTCGGTACTGGGGGTTTCGCAACGAAGGCTATTTGTAGGCGGAAGGGTAGGTCAGGGGGCGTCGCGAGGGGCCCAGGAGACAGGCTGGCGCGGCCAGGGCTTGGGCCGCGCCGCCTGCCCTCCTGGCCACCTCGTGGCCCCACTTCGTTGACTCTTCGGTCTTCTGGAAGCTTCATGGCAAAATAGGACCCTGGGCGTTGATTTCGTCCAATTCCGAGAATATTTCCTTACTAGGATTTCTGAAACCAAAAACAATGAGAAAACAAGAATCGGCACTTCGGCATCTTGTTAATAGGTTAGTTCCATAAAATGCACGAATATGACATAAAGTGTGCATAAAACATGTAGATATCATCAATAATGTGGCATGGAACATAAGAAATTATCGATACGTCGAAGACGTATCAGCAACTTCACCGACTAGTTCCGCCATGTGAGGATTTTCCTCAGTGGTGGAAATCTGCAATATGTGCTCGAAGCACCGCTGGGTCCCCCACCACCTCCTGTAGTATCTGAGGAGGTAAAGAATGTTTACAAGACTCGGGCATTCGGTACTCTCAAGTTCAGTGTGCCATCCTGTGCAGCCTAGAGGCGGAGCGCCAAAAACGGTTTGAGCACCGCGACCCTTATGAGCTGGTCCATGAGCTAAAAGCTATCTTTGAAACTCATGCGGTTGTGGAAAGCTATGAGGCCTCGAAACACTTCTTTGGCTGCATGATGGAAAAGGGCAGCTCCGTTAGCGAGCACATGCTAAAAATGTCTGGGCATGCGAAGAAGCTTAGTGACTTGGGAATTGTGATTCCTAACCAGCTAGGCATTCATCGTGTCCTCCAATCACTGCCACCTAGTTACAAGAACTTTGTGATGAACTACAACATGCAGAACATGAACAAAGAGTTACCTGAACTCTTCTCCATGCTGAAATCTGCTGAAATTGAGATACAGAAAGATCACCAAGTGTTGATGGTCAACAAGACCACCAGTTTCAAGAAACAGGGCAAGCCTAACAACAAGGGCAACTTCAAGAAGGGCGGAAAGAAAGATGTTGCGCCTCCTAAGAAGCCTAAGGCTGGCCCTAAGCCTGATACTGTGTGCTATTACTGCAAGGAGAAGGGGCACTGGAAGCGGAATTGCCCCAAGTACTTGGCCGATCTGAAGAGTGGCCACGTCAAAAAGAAAGGTATATTTGATATACATGTTATTGATGTCTATCTTACTGGTTCTCGTAGTAGTTCCTGGGTATTTGATGCTGATTCGGTTGCTCACATTTGTAACTCAAAACAGGAGTTGCTGAATAAACGAAGCCTAGCGAGGGACGAGGTGACGATGCGCGTTGGAAATGGATCCAAGGTCGATGTGATCGCCGTCGGCACGCTCCCTCTACATCTACCTTCGGGATTAGTTTTAAACCTCAATAATTTTTATTTGGTACCTGCGTTGAGCATGAACATTAAATCTGGATCTTGTTTAATGCAAGACGATTATTCGTTTAAGTCAGAGAATAATGGTTGTTCGATTTATATGAGTAAGGTCTTTTATGGCCATGCACCTGAGATGAATGGTTTATTCTTGTTGAATCTCGATAGTAGTGATACACGTGTTCATAACATTGATGCTAAGCGAATTAAATTGATTGATAATTCTACTTATATGTGGCACTATCGTCTTGGTCATATTGGAGTGAAGCGCATGAAGAAACTCCATTCTGATGGACTTCTTGAGTCACTTGACTTTGAGTCACTTGACTTTGAGTCACTTGATAGATGCGAAGCATGTCTAATGGAAAAAATGACTAAGACTCCATTTTCTGGTACAATGGAGCGAGCTACAGACTTATTGGAAATCATACATACCGATGTGTGCGGACCAATGAGTGTAGCATCGCGCGGTGGTTATCGTTATGTTCTAACCTTCACAGATGATCTGAGTAGATATGGGTATATTTACTTTATGAAATATAAGTCTGAAACTTTTGAGAAGTTTAAGGAATTCCAAAGTGAAGTAGAAAATCAACGTAACAAGAAGATTAAGTTTCTGCATTCTGATCGCGGAGGCGAATATCTGAGTTATGAGTTTGGCATGCATTTAAAGAAATGCGGAATACTTTCATAGTTGACACCGCCGGGAACACCACAATGCAATGGTGTGTCCGAACGTCGTAATCGAACTCTCTTAGACATGGTTCGGTCTATGATGATTCTTACCAATTAGCCTTTATCGTTTTGGGGTTATGCATTAGAGACAACCGCATTCACTTTAAATAGGGCACCATCTAAATCCTTTGAAACGACACCGTATGAATTATGGTTTGGGAAGAAACCTAAGCTGTCGTTCCTTAAAGTTTGGGGTTGCGAAGCTTATGTAAAGAACTTACAACCTGACAAGCTAGAACCCAAAGCGGAGAAATGCGTCTTCATAGGACACCCTAAAGAAACAATTGGGTACACTTTCTATCACAGATCCGAAGGCAAAATCTTTGTTGCCAAGAACAGATCCTTTCTTGAGAAGGAGTTTCTCACGAAAGAAGTGACTGGAAGGAAATTAGAACTCGACGAGGTTGATGAACCTTCTCTCGTAGATCAGAGTGGCGCAGTGCCGGAAGATGTTCCTGCGCAGCCTGCACCGATGGGAGAGGAAGCTAATGACGATGATCATGAAACTTCGAATGAGGAAGCTACTGAACCTCGCAGATCGACGAGGGAACGTACCACTCCTGATTGGTATGATCCTTGTCTAAATGTCATGATTGTGGACAACAATGATGAGGACCCTGCGATGTATGAAGAAGAAATGGTGAGCCCAGATTCCAACAAATGGCAAGAAGCCATGAAATCCGAAATGGGATCCATGTATGATAACAAAGTATGGACTTTTGTAGACTTACCTGATAGCCGCAAGGCTGTCGAGAATAAATGGATCTTCAAGAGAAAAACAGATGCTGATGGTAATATTATTGTCTATAAAGCTTGACTTGTCGCAAAGGGTTTCTGACAAATTCAAGGAGTTGACTACGATGAGACTTTCTCACCTGTAGCGAAGCTAAAGTCTGTGAGGATTTTTTTAGCAATAGCTGCATTTTTCGATTATGAGATTTGGCAGATGGATGTCAAAACGGCGTTCCTTAATGGTGATATTGAGGAAGAGTTGTATATGGTACAACCCAAAGGTTTTGTCAATCCTAAAAATGCTGACAAGGTATGCAAACTTCAGCGTTCCATTTATGGACTGAAGCAAGCATCCCGGAGTTGGAACCGATGCTTTGATACGGTGATCAGAGACTTCGGGTTTATACGGACTCATGGTGAGGCCTGTATTTACAAGAAAGTGAGTGGGAGCTCTGTAGCGTTCCTGATATTATATGTAGATGACATATTATTTATTGGGAATAATATAGAACTATTAAGCAGTGTTAAAGGTTATTTGAATAAGTGTTTTTCAATGAAAGACCTTGGTGAAGCAGCGTACATTTTAGGCATCAAGATTTATAGAGATAGATCAAGATGCCTAATAGGGCTTTCACAGAGTACATACTTGGACAAGATTCTAAAGAAGTTTAGAATGGATGAAAGCAAGAAAGTGTTCTTGCCTATGTTGCCAGGTAAGGTCTTGAGTAAGACTCAAGGTCCGGCTACGGCAGAAGAAAGATAGAGGATGAACAAGATCCCCTATGCCTCGGCAATAGGCTCTATCATGTATGCCATGCTGTGTACTAGACCGGATATCGCACATGCTGTTAGTTTGACCAGCAGATATCAGAGTGATCCTGGAATGGAACAATGGACAGCGGTCAAGAATATCCTGAAGTACATGAAAATGACTAAGGATATGTTTCTTTGTTATGGCGGTAACCAAGAGCTCGTTGTAACCAGTTACACCGATGCAAGTTGGAACACTGATCCTGATGACTCTAAGTCTCAGTCTGGGTACGTGTTTATACTGAATGGAGCTGCAGTGAGCTGGATGAGTTCCAAGCAGTGCATGGTGGCGAAGTCTTCAACTGAATCTGAATACATAGCAGCTTTGGAGGCTTCATCGGAAGCGGTATGGATGAAGAGGTTCATTGTTGATCTTGGTGTGGTTCCTAGTGCATTGGACCCGTTAGTCATCTATTGTGACAACACGGGTGCCATCGCCAATGCAAAGGAACCAAGGTCACACAAGAAGCTGAAGCATATCAAGCTGCGTTTTCATTTGATTCGCGAGTACATCGAAGATGGTGAAGTAGAGATTTGCAAAGTGCACACAGATCTGAATGTGGCAGATCCGTTGACTAAAGCTCTCCCTAGGGCAAAGCATGACCAACACCAGAATGCCATGGGTGTTAGGTACCTTACAATGTAATCTAGATTATTGACTCTAGTGCAAGTGGGATACTATTGGAGATATGCCCAAGAGGCAATAATAAAGTGGTTATTATAATATCTTTGTGTTTATGATAAATTTTTGCATACCATGTTATAATTGTATTAACTGAAACATTGATACATGTGTGTTATGTAAACAACAAGAAGTCCCTAGTAAGCCTCTTGTATAACTAGCTTGTTGATTAATGGATGATCATGGTTTCGTGATCATGAACACTGGATGTAATTAATAACAAGGTTATGTCATTATTTGAATGATATAATGGACACACCCAAATGAGCGTAGCATAAGATCAAGTCATTAAGTTCATTTTGCTATAAGCTTTCGATACATAGTTGCCTAAGTCCTTCGACCATGAGATCATGTAAATCACTTACATCGGAAGGGTACTTTGATTACATCAAAAGCCATTGCGTAAATGGGTGGTTATAAACATGGGATTGAGTATTCGGAAAGTGTGAGTTGAGGCATATGGATCAATAGTGGGATTTGTCCATCCTGATGACGGATAGATACACTCTGGGCCTTCTCGGTGGCACGTCGTCTGAATAGCTTGCAAGCATGTGATTAAGATCACAAGAGATGACATACCACGGTACGAGTAAAGAGTACTTGTCGGTAACGAGGTTGAACAAGGTATGGAGATACCGATGATCGAACCTCGGACAAGTAAAGTATCGCGTGACAAAGGGAATCGGCATCGTATGTAAATGGTTCAGTTGATCACTAAGTCATCGTTGAATATGTGGGAGCCATTATGGATCTCCAGATCCCGCTATTGGTTATTGCTCGGAGAGGAGTCTCGACCATGTCTGCATAGTTAGCGGACCGTAGGGTGACGCGCTTAAGGTTCGATCTCGCATAAGTAGATTTGAATATGGTACGGGGACGAAGTTTGTTTGGAGTCTCGGATGGGATCCAGGACGTCACGAGGAGGTCCGGAATAGTCCGGAGAATAAGATTCATATAAGGGAAGTTGATTTCTAGGTTTCGGAAAAGTTCGGGATTTTTCCGGTGGATGACCAGGAACACTACTAGGAAAAGGCCTAGCCGTAAGACTGCCAGCAGTGGCGCACCATGACTGCCGTGCGCCACTACTACTTAGCAGTGGCGCACCACAAAATGGTGGGCCACTGTTACAAAAGTAGTAGTGGCGCACCTCGATTGTGGTGCGCCATAAGTAAGTGGTGACAGGAGTCCAGCTCCTCCCCCAAACTAGTAGTGGCGCACGTCCCTGTGGTGCGCCACTGCTACATTTCTTACCTATGGCGCATGTTTGTGAGGTGCGCCACTGCTAGGACGTGTCCAGAGCCCGTTTAGAGATGATAGGCTTAGCAATGGCGCACTTAGGTGGTGCGCCACTGCTACATAGGTTACCTATGGCGCATGTCATTATGTGCGCCACTGCTAGGGGGTGGCCAGAGCCCATTTAGAGATGAGAGGCTTAGCAGTGGCGCACCACGTAGCAGTGCGCCATTGCTATGTCACCCTAGCAGTGGCGCACGGCTCGGTGGTGCGCCACTGCTAACCTGGGACCATTTTCCTGCTTTTAACCCCTCCACTCACATGTGCCACCCACTTTCCCCAAATACTCTTCCACCACCACCTCCCACCAAATCTGGATCTGGTCGTGTTGCCCCTCTTTCCCACCTCATTTTCACCTCTTCATTCACCAAAATTAAGTTGGTAAACTTAATTTTCTTCATAGGTAAGTAATGGTGAAGCTTCCTTAGCTCAATACCCTACTCAATCTCAACTTTTTACCTCATCCAACACTTTAGGTCTCGCCGTATCGGTAACTTTGTTGGTTTTATGCTTTGTGTGTGACCGGTTCCGATATGATCGTCTTGCACACGTGCATGTGTGTTGTATGTGAAGCCTCCAGATCCATGTGTGTTGTATGCGAAGCCTCCGGATCCACGTGCATGTGTGTTGTATGCGAAGCGTCACGTGTATGTGTGTTGTATGCGAAGCCTCCGGATCAACATGTGTTGTATATGCGAAGCCTCCACACATATGCTGCATGTATTTTTGTTTGCAGGGATTTGAAATGCGATGGAGTTGCCAATATTTTGCCGAAACGTTGATTCATTTCCGTTTCGGCGAATGTTGGGCATACTACGCATATACATATGTCCTATTTTTAGGGAAGGTCATGCCAAAATTTTCTTTTGGTATGCTAAGATATCCATTTTCTCTATACCCGCAGGCGACCATGGTCCGCATGATGAGCGAAGGCGTTGTGGCTAGGTTTTTGAAAGCCGCGACAGCCGAGATGATTAGAAATAACCAAAAGGAGATAAGATGTCCGTGTCGAAGATGCAAGCTGACGAGCCTTATGGACCCTAAAGCCGATATGGTGCGGGACCACCTTCTCATGCGTGGTTTCATGGATGGCTATCGGTGGGAAGGCGACGAAGATGATTATGAATTTGTCCATGGGATTTCAACAACAAATAAGGAAGGAGGTGATCAGGATGTAGAAGATCTCGGACATGATCAGGATGTAGAAGATCCCGGAGATGATCATGATCACAATGTAGGAGATCCTGGACCTGATGATGAGGAAGATCAAGATGGAGGTCATCATGATGATCATGAAGATGAAGACGATGGACCATCATCGATGGACTGGGTGCAGGACCCTTATCTTCAAGAGCTGCTTCTCAAGCAGACGAGTAACGCAAGAGCTGCCGCCCGAGAGAAAGCCAAGATGGATCAACTGGAGGTAGACGCGGTTACTCCATTGTATGAAGGATGCAGGCCGGAGGATACCCGCCTGAAAGTAACGCTCATGGCTCTGGAGATGAAGGTAAAGCACAAAATGACCGACACATCCTTCAATGACAACATGTTATTATGGCAGGAACGTCTTCCCAAAGGCAACACGTGTCCGACTAGTATCGAGGAGGCCAAGAAAATCGTGTGTCCTCTGGATTTACCACATGTGAAATACCATGTGTGCTTGAACGATTGCATCATTTATCGGAACGAGCACTCGGAGTGTACCATATGTCCGGTGTGCGGCGTCAGTCGGTACGAGAAGGGGCAGAAAGCTCCTCGGAAGGTGGTGTGGTACTTTCCGATCACTCCTCGTCTGCAGCGGTATTTCGCGGATCCTAAGCAAGCAAAGCTAATGCGCTGGCACGCGGAGATGGGGAAGGGAGAAGATGACGCAGATGATCCGAAGAAAAAGAAAAAGGACAGGATGTTGAGACACCCTTCGGATGCTAGCCAGTGGAATGCGTTGAACCTCGAGTACCCAGAATTTGGGGACGATCCTAGGAACATAAGGCTGGGCGCGAGCACCGATGGAGTCAATCCGTTTGGCAGCCAGAGCAGCACGCATAGCACCTGGCCCGTGTTTGTGTGGATGTACAACCTCCCCCCTGGTTGTGCATGAAGAGGAAGTACATTCAAATGAGTATGCTGATTGAAGGGCCGAAACAACCAGGGAACGACATCAATCTGTATATGGGGCTTCTGAAAGAGGAGCTAGCCACGCTATGGGACGCGCCTGCCAACACATGTGATGTAGCCCCGCTCACCGACGTCGCTACACCAAGACCAACAAGTCCCCCAAGTGGACCGATGACACGAGCCCGAGTCAAAGCTCTACATGATGAGGTGAACTCGCTCCTCACCACCCTTGATCTTGGTACCCCTTTGGATGGATTGCTACCTCATGCCGACATGCTATGTGTCATTAGGTACAAGGCGCATCAAGACCCCGGAGAGGAGGAGACGCCAAGGTCAAGGGAGGGAGAGAAGCAGCTGGACATGGAGATGATCATGAAGCCGAAGCCGACGTCGCTCGAAGCGCTCCAAGGAAGAGACGGACGCTGGCCGGTCCAGGACCCGGTCAAACCGGACCCACGACCGGACGCCCCGGTCACAGGCCTGGTCAACCGGGCGCAAACCGGCGCAGCTCCCTCGTACCGGACTACGACCGGACCCAGGACCGGAAACTTCGCAGTTTCCCGGTTTGCGCCCGGTCGACCGGACCCATGACCGGACAGCCCGGTCCCAGGCCCGGTCAGACCGGACCCATGACCGGATCTGACGGGAATGACCCACCAAACTGCCTTAACTTATCCATTCGCGTACCTGTTCGCCCTTGCTGGCCATGTGTGCCTATATAAGTAGCTTGGACCCCTCCTTTACCCCTTAGACTTGTTTTGAACTCAAACCTACCTTTGAGCTTAGTCTCCCTTGGGTATCATCCCTCTGTAATCAAGGCACCATGGTTGTTGACTTTGATCTTGTCGAGTGAGATTCTAGTACAAGTTACTCTCTCTCCCTCACCAAGCTCTTCCTCTCCAACCCCAATCTCTCTCCGGGAATTCTGCCACGGCCTCTTCCTCGGAGATTCTATTGGCGTGGTCCATCGAGCCACAGAGGTAAGCATCGGGTGTATCGGGTTGGTGTGCGTGCGTGAGTCTCGGAGTTCCTCGTGTTCGTCGTGTTCTTCGTGTTCCTCGCGTTCTCCCATGTCTCCCCTTGGTTTCGAAGTCAATCCGCGAGATCGGGCCACACACGGGGTCTTAGACCTCATCATATGGTATCAGCAGCTCTTGGTTACCGCGGATTTGACCTTCCACCCACCCGATTTTGTTCCTAGAAAATTTTCCAAAAAATCCCCAAAAATAGCCCCAAATTGCCTCTTGACCGATCTGTGATTTGGTTGCGTTTTGAGTGGTTTTGGTCCGTGGATCTGGTGTTGTTGTGCTTGATCTACTATTTCCCCAACTTTCAGCCTCCAATTCCATCGTTTTCCCGTCGATTTGCTCTTTTGGTTTTGGTTTGGGGAAGAATAGGAGAGAGAAAGCTCCAAATCGTGAAACCCGGTCTCGCACCCGGTCAACCGGACCCACGACCGGCCGAGCCAGCCCAGAACCCGGTCGACCGGGCGGCAACCGGACAGGCCGGTCCAGGAGCCGGTCCAACCGGGCCCCAGACCGGGCGCATCTTCGCGCCCTCCTTCGAGCTCGACTTCCGGCGATCTCCACCACCACCACCACCACCACCACCATCGCAGGTATAACTTGCAGCTTTCACCTTGTAACCCCTCTTCCTTTTGCGATCTATCCCATCGAGCATTGCTTGTCTAGTGTTGCGAGACATTGCACGTGGCCCCGCATTGTGAGGTGTGTGTGTCGCGTTGAGTAAGGCATCCAAGCAAACACTCGTGTGGTAAGATAGCAAAAGCGAGGCTAACGCTAACATAGTGCGTGCAAAAGCCCCAAAAACACAAAAAGAGTGCGAGTAGCACCATACATCCATACATCCATACATCCATACGCCCATACATACAAAAGTGTCCACGTGCCACCAAAGATACAAATGAGTGCAAGTGCCACCATATACAAAAGAGAAAAAGCTTTTAAGAAAAGAGAGATAGGAGAAGAGAGGCCGCGTGTGAATCTTGTTGTCTCTTCCTTTGCAACCGAAGCTTTGGCTCTCCTTGTGTTAGTGTGACACCGAGCACTTATACATACACTTTTCCGCTCACTTTTGGTTGCACTAACCCCGCTTATCTCATGTGTGTGTTCCACAACTTTTTCCGTGTTTATAGTGATCTTCACATTGACATTTGGATTTTTGGACCTTACCCACTTTTAACAACATACTCGATCTTGGATTTGTCTTTTGGCTTTCCACAACACTCGCCTAACACCATATTTGCTAGCTTTTGCGTGTGGTTTTGCGTGTGTCCCGATACACTTGATCTTGCTTTCGGCTTGGTGGATTGCCTCAATACTATCTTACCTTGGTAAGAGTGCGAGGTAGTCTCCTTCCACTAACATACACAACATAGTTCTTGTCTTTCCGTCATGGATAGGAACGGAGATACCTCAAGGGATGATGAAGTCCTCCGCAACACCGAGAGGTTGGTGACTCAACACAACCTATGGACGCATCGACAAGAGTTCAAGGAGCAACTAGCCCTCTTCGAGACGCGCATCGATGAGCAATACGATGAGGTGGCTCACAACTTCTCCGCCGTGAACCAAGACATGGCTCTTCTTCGTGAAGCTACGGACAACTTGAATGGCCAAATGGCGGCCAATGATGCCAACATGGAGCGGCGCATGGATAGCCTCGAGCGCGCCATCACCAACTTGGGTCGTCATCGTCGACACCGCTCTACTTCCTCTTCATCAAGCTCGCCACAAGATTACTACTCTCATGGTGGCCTTTCGTCCTCAAGCTCTTCCTCAAGGCATGAAGACCATCATCGACCTCATCGCCCACATGCTCGTCATGAAGACTCTCGCTCCAACTCTAGGCATGGAGAAATACATCGCCATGCTCGTCCTCATGAGCGTCCTCCACAAGACCAAGTCCTTCAACAAGATCGTCACCAAGCGGATCGCCATGCCCACCATGGGCGTGACGACCAACCCCAAGTCCAAGGTCCTCAAGATCAACCTCGGCGAGATCTCCGCCGCCACCCTCGCCATGACCAACGTGGACGAGGAGAGCCACACCATGATCAAGATGAGAGACCCAACCTTGAGCATCGTCAACAACCACGACAAGATCTTCAACCACATCCTCACCGTGAACCAAGTGAAGCAAGTGTGCACCTCCAACGCCAACCCAATGCTATGGTTGGCCGTAGAAGACCTCCTATTCCTCTTCTAGCCGCAAGAGATGAAGGCGCCCCTCCTCGTAGAAGAAACTTGGAGGATGAAGAAAACATGTTTGGAAGACTCAAGTTCACCATGCCGAAGTTCAAGGGTGAAGAAGATGCCGAGGCATATCTCTCATGGGCACTCAAGGTGGACAAGATATTCCGCATCCACAACTACTCCGGTGCCAAGAAAGTGGCTATGGCGTCACTTGAGTTTGAGGATTACGCCAACACTTGGTGGGAGCAAGTCCTCACTCTTAGGGAAGAAAAGGGTGAACCGCCAATTGACACTTGGGAAGAAATGAAGAAAGAGATGCAAGCTCGCTTTGTCCCCACGCACTACATGACCGACCTCTTCAACAAGCTCCAAAAGTTGAAGCAAGGCACCAAGACCGTTGAGGAGTTCTACAAGGAGATGGAGCTCACTATGATGCGAGCCAACATCCAAGAGTCCGAGGAACAAACCATTGCTCGCTTTTTCAATGGCCTCACTTACCCCATCAAGAGGATCGTCGAGTTCCAACCATACTCCAACATGGTTGAGTTGGTCCATCAAGCATCGAAGGCCGAGCGCCAAGTGATTGAGGACATCAAGTACTCCAAGGCCAAGACCTATTTCTCCTCCAAGCTCGCTACATCAACTCCTCCTACTACATCAACTCCTCATACTACAAGTGTCAAGGCCGACACATCCTCTACACCATCCAAGAAACCGACTATCCAAAGTCGCATGAAGCAAACGGTCTCCTCCACCGCCTCCTCTAAGGCATCCACGGGACCCTCTAGTGTCACTTTCTTCAAGTGTGGCACCCAAGGTCACAAATTGTTTGAGTGCAAGAACACCAAGGTTATGATCACCATGGAGAATGGTGACATCGAGACGCTTGATGAGGATGAATATGAAGCCCTTGTGCAAGCCGCCGTGGAAAGTGAAGAAGCTTATGAGCAAGAAAGTGGAGAAGATCCTCTCTTATGTGAGCATGACCCAAGTCCCTCACTTGTGGTCACGAGGGTGCTAACAACGCAACCTCACGCTATGGAAGAACAACGGTGCAACATCTTCCAAACCTGTGCCGGAATTGGTGGCAAGTCGATCAAGGTCATCATCGATGGTGGAAGTTGCCATAACCTTGCAAGCACCGAGTTGTGTGAGAAGCTCCACCTCACTCTCCGCAAGCATCCTCACCCTTACCATATCCAATGGTTAAGTGACAAGGGCAACGTCAAGATACAACATACCGTCACCGTCACTTTCAAGATTGGACCCTATGAGGACACTATCGAGTGTGACGTGGTACCCATGACGGTGTGCTACATGTTGCTTGGCCGCCCTTGGCAATATGACAAGAAGGCTATACATGATGGACTCTCCAACACATACACCTTCAAGGTCAACGACAAGAAGTTCAACTTGCGCCCGATGACTCCTAGCCAAATCATCGCGGATAATGCGAAGGCTTTAGCGAGGGCACAACTTCGCACCCACCATAGTGAGATGAGAGGAGAGGGAGCGACCCACCACAAAGATAGTGAGCGCCACAAGCCATATATGAGTGAGTCCAAGAGTGTCCTTCTAGCCACCAAGAGTGAGTGGAGAGAGCTCCAAGAGAACCCATCCACCATATTGCACTATGTGCTCATATGCAAGGGACCCTCCTCGGCGACTAACGACTTAACCAACATTCCTCCGTCTTTGTTGTCTCTTTTGCAGGAATTTCAAGACGTCTTCCCCGACAAGCTCCCTCATGGACTACCACCACTCCGAGGCATAGAACACCGCATCAACCTCATACCCGGCGCTCCGCTCCCAAACCGTGCCGCCTACCGCACCAACCCCGAAGAGACCAAGGAGATCCAACGCCAAATTCAAGATCTCCTCGCCAAAGGGTATGTCCGCGAAAGCCTTAGCCCTTGTGCGGTTCCCGTGATTCTTGTGCCTAAACCGGATGAGACGCAACGGATGTGTATGGATTGTCGCCCCATCAATGCCATTACCGTCCGTTACCGCCATCCCATTCCGCGTTTAGATGACATGCTTGATGAACTTAGTGGTGCCACGATTTTCTCTAAAGTCGATTTGCGTAGTGGTTACCATCAAATCTGCATGGCTATTGGTGATGAATGGAAAACGGCATTCAAGACCAAACTCGGTCTCTATGAATGGCTCGTTATGCCTTTCGGTCTTTCCAATGCTCCATCTACTTTCATGCGCCTCATGAATCACATCTTGCGTCCTCTCATTGGCAAGAGCGTGGTTGTCTATTTCGATGATATTCTCATCTATAGCAAAAGTCTCGAGGACCATGTGCAACATGTGAGAGAGGTCTTGTGCATCTTGCGTCATGAAAAGCTTTATGCTAACCTCCCCAAGTGCACCTTTGCTCAAAACAAATTGGTTTTCCTTGGCTTTGTGGTTTCCGCTAATGGGATTGAAGTTGATTCTTCCAAGGTGGAGGCTATCCACAATTGGCCTACTCCTACAAATGTTGGCCAAGTCCGAAGTTTTCATGGACTTGCCGGTTTCTACCGCCACTTTGTGAAAGATTTTAGCACCATTGCTTGCCCTTTGAATGAGCTTACCAAGAAGAATGTTCCATTTGTTTGGGGCAAGGCCCAACAAAATGCTTTTGATGAGTTGAAGAAACGCCTTACCGAAGCTCCCCTTCTTGTTCTTCCAAATTTTGCAAAAACTTTTGAGATTGAGTGTGATGCAAGTGGGCTTGGTATTGGTGGTGTTCTTATGCAAGAGGGCAAACCCGTGGCATACTATAGTGAGAAGTTAGATGGCGCACGCCTCAACTATCCTATATATTACAAGGAGCTCTACGCTTTGGTTCGTGTTCTTGAAGTTTGGCAACACTATCTTTGGCCAAAAGAGTTTATCATTCATTCCGACCATGAGTCCTTGAAATATTTGAAAAGCCAACACAACTTGAACAAACGACATGCAAAATGGGTCGAGTTCATTGAGTCCTTCCCATATGTGATCAAATACAAGAAGGGCAAGGACAATGTTGTGGCGGATGCTCTTTCCCGCAAAAACACCCTTTTGCTTACTCGTTTGGATGTCCATGTTTTGGGACTTGAAGAGATCAAAGAACTCTATCCTTCCGATTCTTTCTTTGCTCCAATTTTTGAGAAGTGCTCCATTGAGCGAGGAGTGGATGATTTCTATTTGCATGATGGCTACTTGTTCAAAGCTAACAAGATTTGCATTCCTGAGTCTTCGCTTCGAAAATTGCTTTTGCAAGAGTCACATGGAGGAGGTCTTATGGGTCACTTTGGACGTGACAAGACATATGCCATGCTCTCAACCCACTACTATTGGCCAAAGATGAAGCGAGATGTGGAGCGCCTTTGTCGTCGGTGCACAACATGCTTACAAGCTAAGTCCACTTCCAACCCTTATGGTCTTTACACTCCATTGCCTATTCCTTATGCACCATGGACCGATAGTAGCATGGATTTCGTTCTAGGCTTGCCTCGCACTAAGCATGGTCATGATTCCATATTTGCCGTAGTGGATAGATTCTCTAAGATGGCTCATTTCATACCTTGCCATAAGAGCGACGATGCTTCACACATTGCTTCATTGTTTTTCAGGGAAATTGTTCGCCTACATGGAGTACCGCAAAGCATTGTGTCGGATCGAGACGTCAAGTTCATGAGTTATCTTTGGAAGTCGCTCATGGCAAAGTTTGGAGTGAAGCTCCTATTCTCATCATCCTCGCACCCGCAAACGGACGGCCAAACGGAGGTGGTCAATCGAAGCCTCTCCACCCTCCTACGCATCCTCGTGAAGAAGAACTTGAAGTCATGGGAGGAGTGCCTTCCTCATGCGGAGTTCGCCTACAACCGCGCCAAGCACAAGACTACATCAAGGAGCCCCTTCATGGTCGTCTATGGCTTCGAACCTTACACGGCACTCGACATACTTCCGCTACCCCTCCACGAGCGCATCAACATGGACTTCGACAAGCGCACCGCCGCCGTCAAGAAACTACATGAAGAAACAAGAGCGACCATACAAGAACATGTGCTTCGTCAAGCAAACCGCATCAACACCAAGAAGAAGGAAAGGATATTTCAAGAAGGAGACCTCGTTTGGATCCACCTCCGGAAGGAAAGGTTCCCTCATGAGCGCAACTCCAAGCTCAAGCCAAGAGGAGATGGCCCCTTCAAGGTCCTCAAACGCATCAACAACAACGCGTACGTCATCGACATACCGACATCAAAGTACTTGGTGAGCAACACGTTCAACGTCTCCGACTTGTCGCCCTATCATGGAGATGAAGAGGTGCAAGAGTCGAGGATGACTCTTTCCCAAGGGGGGGGGGAGATGATGTAGCCCCGCTCACCGACGTCGCTACACCAAGACCAACAAGTCCCCCAAGTGGACCGATGACACGAGCCCGAGTCAAAGCTCTACATGATGAGGTGAACTCGCTCCTCACCACCCTTGATCTTGGTACCCCTTTGGATGGATTGCTACCTCATGCCGACGTGCTATGTGTCATTAGGTATAAGGCGCATCAAGACCCCGGAGAGGAGGAGACGCCAAGGTCAAGGGAGGGAGAGAAGCAGCTGGACATGGAGATGATCATGAAGCCGAAGCCGACATCGCTCGAAGCGCTCCAAGGAAGAGACGGACGCTGGCCGGTCCAGGACCCGGTCAGACCGGACCCACGACCGGACGCCCCGGTCACAGGCCCGGTCAACCGGGCGCAAACCGGTGCAGCTCCCTCGTACCGGACGACGACCGGACCCAGGACCGGAAACTTCGCAGTTTCCCGGTTTGCGCCCGGTCGACCGGACCCATGACCGGACAGCCCGGTCCCAGGCCCGGTCAGACCGGACCCATGACCGGACAGCCCGGTCACAGGCCCGGTCAGACCGGACCCAAACCGGATCTGACGGGAATGACCCACCAAACTGCTTTAACTTATCCATTCGCGTACCTGTTCGCCCTTGCTGGCCATGTGTGCCTATATAAGTAGCTTGGACCCCTCCTTTACCCCTTAGACTTGTTTTGAACTCAAATCTACCTTTGAGCTTAGTCTCCCTTGGGTATCATCCCTCTGTAATCAAGGCACCTTGGTTGTTGACTTTGATCTTGTTGAGTGAGATTCTAGTACAAGTTACTCTCTCTCCCTCACCAAGCTCTTCCTCTCCAACCCCAATCTCTCTCCGGGAATTCTGCCACGGCCTCTTCCTCGGAGATTCTATTGGCGTGGTCCATCGAGCCACAGAGGTAAGCATCGGGTGTATCGGGTTGGTGTGCGTGCGTGAGTCTCGGAGTTCCTCGTGTTCGTCGTGTTCTTCGTGTTCCTCGCGTTCTCCCATCTCTCCCCTTGGTTTCGAAGTCAATCCGCGAGATCGGGCCACACACGGGGTCTTAAACCTCATCAACGTGGGACGCCTCCGCAGAAGAATATTTCCCTATGAGAGCCGCGTTGCTCACGACGGTGCACGACTTTCTCAGTTATGGATATGTCGCGGGGCAGGTGGTCCACGGATTCAATGCATGCATCAGGTGCATGGACGACACAACGTACCGCCAGCTAGATAGAGATCCTGGGTCCTCGAAAACGGTGTTCATGGGACATCGAAGGTGGCTTCGCGAGGACGACCCATGGAGGAAACGCAAGGATCTGTTCGATGGTCAAGACGAACCACGAAGACGGCCACGTACGAGAAGCGGCGAGCAAATAGACGAGCTATTGAAAAATTGGAAAGAGTGCCCACCGCCGGGAAAGAAGCGAAAGGCGCCGGAGCCGCTGCTTAAGGTATGGAAGACGAGGTCTGTTTTCTGGGACTTGCCGTACTGGAAGATCCTCCGTGTGCCTCACAGCCTTGATGTCATGCACATCACGAAGAACGTGTGCGAGAGTCTGCTTGGTACCCTCCTCAACATGCCAGAGAAGACCAAAGATGGTCCGAAAGCAAGGTACGACTTGCAATCAATTGGGATCAGGGAGGAGCTTCACGCGGGACGCCCTAATGATGATGATGATGATGATGATGATGACGATGACGATGATGAGGCGGAGGACACGCAAAGTCGTCGCAAGGGCAAAAAGGCCAAAAAGATCGAATATTACTGCCCCCCCCGCGTGCTTCACTCTAAGTCAGAAGGAGATCGAGCAGTTTTATTTGTCTCCTAGGAGTAAAACTTCCTTACGGTTACGCGGGGAAGATAAGCAGGTACCTAGACAAAGCGAAGCAGAGGTTCAGCGGGATGAAGTCTCACGACTGTCACATGCTGATGACGCAGATACTTCCGGTTGCAATCCGTGGGATCATGGACGCGCACGTCCGTGAAACGCTTTTTGTCCTATGCAACTTTTTCGACGTCATCTCTCGGAAGTCTGTTGGCGTGAGGCAACTTAGAAGGCTACAGGAAGAGATTGTGGTGATACTGTGCGAGCTTGAGATGTACTTCCCGCCCGCATTCTTCGACGTTATGGTGCATCTGCTGGTACATATCGTGGAGGATATCATCCAACTAGGGCCGACGTTCCTGCACAACATGATGCCGTTCGAAAGGATGAATGGTGTCATCAAAGGGTACGTTCGCAACAGGGCACGTCCAGACGGAATCATAGCCAAGGGCTTTCTGACCGAAGAGTGCATCTCCTTCTGCACGAGTTATCTAGAAATCGAGAATCCCGTCGGTCTGCCCGTAAACAGGCACCTCGGGAAGCTCGCTGGATGGGGTCACCGCGAGGGTAGCCGCGAAATGCATGTCGACTTCAAGGGTCGAATCACCGACTTTGAAAGAGCAAACCTAGTCGTGCTACAACACATAGACGTGGTCGATCCTTGGGTGGTAGAGCACAAAACCTTCATCGCCACGACGTACAATGATCAGGGCCAACAGAGGACGGACAGAGATATAATCAAAGAGCACAAGTCAACCTTCACGCGGTGGTTCAAGGACAAGATGCTGACGTACCCTATAGACGAGGATTCTTCTGCGGAAGAAAAACTCATCTTCGCGTTGTCACAGGGCGCCGAACACAACCTGATGACATTTCAGGCGTACGATATCAACGGTTACACATTCTACACCGAGGAAAAGAACATGAAGAGCGATTATTAGAACTCCGGGGTAACGATGGAGTCCTACACCGGTGACATCAAGCAGAGATACTACGGAAAGATCGAGGAGATCTGGGAGCTGAGCTACGCCGGAGAGAATGTGCCGATGTTCCGTGTCAGGTGGGCCAAGAACGTCGTAAAAGAAGACCGACATTTCACCACCATGGTTATACCCGAAGCCAAATCCAAGATAGCGGGCGCAAAGGTCACCGCGAAATATGAGCCATGGGTACTAGCTTCCCAAGTGGACCAATGCTTCTTCATTACCGACCCGCAAAAGCCCAGCCGTGTTGTCGTGAGGAGAGGCAAAAGGAGCATCATCGGAATGGATGGAGCCGCCAACGAGCTAGACTTTGACCAGTACGGCGATCCGAAGATGGAAGATGACGACGACGATGATGAAGAACCATACACAACAAGAAGAAGCAGGACCACCCTACCTAAAGGCCGTCCATTCAAGAGAAGAAGTCTAGGAGTTCCGGGGCTAAATTATTCAACCACGAGAAAGAAGGGCAAGAAGATTGTGAAAAGATAATTATGTATCATTTTCTTGTATGAATAATGGATGTCATATTGTTAATCTACACATTGTACCGATCAAAATAGACATATAATTCATATTTTTGGATATTTTCTAGATTCTATAGTATTTTAAATATTCTACATAATTATAATTATTTATGCCTTTTATTTTGGTGTATTGTGCTATTTTGGATGTTTATGATAGTGTTAAATCAATTTAAAAAGAAAAGGAAAAAAATGGGGCCGCCAGGGTTCGAACCTGGGCGGCAGGGTTTGGAACAAACCAACCAGGGACAGAGCCAGTGCGTTACGGTTCGGGATATGTCAAATCCCCACGCGACTGCCTTTTGACCTAAACCTAAAGACGCAGTGGCGCACCCCTAGAGGTGCGCTATTGCTAAGCCACATAGTGGCGCACCCCTAGAGGTGCGCCATTGCTAAGGGGAGTCGGGGACTTAGAGAAAAATCCCCTTCTCTTACCCGTCCCGACCAGATCCCACCTGAGCCACCGTCCCTCGATCTGCCTTCTTCCCCTGAGCGACGCCGCCGTCCCTCTTCTTCCTCTCCGCCGGCGACGTCTTGCGCTACCACCCCTCCCCTTCTTCCTCTCCGCCAGCGACGCCCTGCGCCCTGCACCAGATCCCACCTGACCACCCCTCCCCTTCTTCCCCTGAGCGACGCCGCCGTCCCTCGATCTGCCTCGCGCTGCCACCCTTCCCTCAATCCACCTACCACCGGCGCCCCCTGAGCAACGCCACCACCCACCGGCGGCCGCCACCGACTCCTCTCTCCACCGGCGCCCCGTCTCCATCGACGCCTCCCTCCGAAGCCACCCTCCTCTGCCGCTCGCTGTACTAGCCGCGCCCGGAGCAGGATCGAGCATCACGCCGTAGAGCACGAGTAGGAGCCACCACTTGACCGCTGACGCCGCCATGCCCTAGACCGCTGACGCCTTCCAAGGTAGCCACCGCGCCCCTCCTCCTCCTCGATGTTAACTGCTAGGAGCTGCTAGTTTGCTAGGTTGCTCGATGTCTCTCTCAAATCTTACCTATGAAAGTGTGCAACATTTCTTTTGGTGCTTCCTACCGAATACAACCCCATTCGACAGTATGCGTCCTCTACTGTTCTTTACTTGCTGGTCTAAAATAATATCTGATTCGTAAGTATACTGAATGCGATGAAGTTAGAAAATTCTGACATTTTTTAGCTATGAATCATGCGTCATCTTTTGGCCCTAGTTGACCAAGTAAAATCTTACTAGAAACTGTGCTAGCATATCCTGCTTATAACCTTTCAATACTGCATGATATCTTCCATAAAAAAGAGGTGGATGTAGTGATGAGAGGCGTGCTTGTAAATCCACTGTATAGCTGTAAAATGGATATGATGGTCTGGTTGTACCTATATCTACTGGACAGAAAAATGTAGTAGCTGTGGTGGAATTTGATTGCTCATGGCATGTGGGTGGCAGTAGGAAGATAGAGAGAGGAAGTGGTAGAAGATATCTTTGCCATTTATATCAATTGCTTGGAGACTCTGTTCATTTGCTGGTCTATTACTGACACTGAATGTGCTCTGCCTCGCTGGAGCTTCGTAGATTTTCTCTTCTCTTGATTTAGCATGACTCGCTTGCACGACTCCTGTGATATATTCTTCCTTTACTCTAAACTTCATTTATAATGCAGAATTCGAATAATGCAATGTTAACACTGCAACTTGTGCCCATTAGAGTGTAGATACTTAATATATGCTTTGATTAAAAACTTTAGTTGAATGTAGGGCCATGCTTATTGTTTGATGAACACAGATCTAAAAATTAAACTAAATAAAATCAGCCAAGTATTCTGCAATGATGCTTCTGAGCATATCTCTGCCAAGAATACTCCTGAAGAAAGCAGCCATTAAACCCCATGCATTCAGAAATCATTATTTGTGCATGTTTTTCTTAGTACTGCTAATTAATATTGAGTTTGCATCTCAAAATTTGACACCTAGCACACATTTTGTGCACAAAAATGTGTACTTGACTACCATAATTTTCTAATGTATGAG
Source organism: Lolium perenne (assembly GCF_019359855.2). Taxonomy (NCBI): domain Eukaryota; kingdom Viridiplantae; phylum Streptophyta; class Magnoliopsida; order Poales; family Poaceae; genus Lolium; species Lolium perenne. The sequence continues at coordinate 149,979,529 of NC_067245.2, forward strand.
GATATCGTTGTTGCTTATATATTTTCCTAGTCAGAGAGCAAAAGAAAAGGTTTCTAGGTTGCTTGCTGCTGCCGCTAGGTTGTTAGTTTCTAGGTACTTGATGTTAGCTAGGTTGCTTATTAGCTAATAGTTACTAATTTCCTTTTATAAGATGTTGCCTTGGATGATAGCTTGAGCCAAATGCTGGAGCCAAATGCTGAACCCTTGACTCAAGAAAAAAAGGCTAAGTGTTAACTGAAACTAACACCTATAACTGAAACTCTAACAGAGTTAGATTTATTCAACAACATGCATGCAGCCTGACTCTGTTTAGCTTCCGCATTATCATCAAGATGTGTGTGTGATGCTGTGCTTGTCAATGTTATCTCTTGACAGTAGGTTTAGTTGTTTGAAAATTTGGTTCATACACACTAATTTAGTTCTAACTGTTGATGCTCACAGTGTTCATTTTGATGTTTATAGCACTAGTTGTAGCAGCACCTGACCGCCAGGCGCACCTTGGAGCAGCAGCTGGAGTAGCACGCTGTGCCGCCCTCGACCGCTGACGCTGCCACAGAGGACCGCCGCCGCACTTGCAGACAGGTATCCCCCGATGCCCCTCCTCCTCCTCTAGTGCTGTTGCTTGCTGGTGCTACCTAGGCTGCTGCTAGGTAGCTCTTTTATTTTTAGAGGTGAGGTGCTGCTAGGTGCATGTGCTAGGTAGCTCTTTATTTTTAGAGTTCAAAGCTTACTGACTTATTTATTTTGAACATTTGCAAGTCTGAGAGTTGGAGCAGGAGAAGGAGAAGCACGCCGCGCCGCGCTCGACTGCTGACGCCGCTGCACAAGACCTCACCTCTCGACCCGGAGCAACACCTCACCTCTCGGCGACTCCCCGCGACTCACGGTGAGCAACACCTCACCTCTCCTGCTTGCTGGTGCTATCTGCTAGTGCTGCTGCTGCTGGTAAGTGCTGGTGTGCTGCTGGCTGGCTGGTGCTGCTGGCTGGTGTTGCTGCTAGCTGTTGCTGGTGCTGCTTGCTAGCTGCTTGCTTGCTTGCTACTGCTTGCTAGCTGCTAACTGCTGTTGCTGCTAGCTGCTGCTTGCTAGCTGATGCATGCATATACCTAGCTGATGCATGCTGTTGAGTGCTCAGCTGGTGGAGGATCAACTGTATATGTGCCATGGTGTATATGGAGGAACAATTGTGTATGTGCCATGGTGCTCAGCTGGTGGATTGTTTTCCTGGTGTATTTGTGTCATATTCTTGTGCAGGGATCAACAGAGTTGCCCATTATCGCCGAAATGTTGATTCATTTCCGTTTCGGCGAAAATGGGGCACTCATATGTACATAAATTAGCATAGGTCATGCCCAATTTTTCCGTGAAATCTTGCGCTAATTTATGCATTTTTTCCTACTTAGTTCGAACATGGCCGACAACGATGAGGCATTCCATTTAGTTCATAATAGCTACTTGTCTCTTATTTGAGTTGGCACTTCTTAATTGCATTGCCCTTTCTTCCATTTTAGTGCCGATGATTAGAATGTTCGGTCAACAGAGGACCCCGGGGTGACGCAAGTGAGCCTGGTGTGATGGCACAAGTATCAATCTCTTGTGCATCCTACCTGGCCTCACTTACGCCATCCCGGGATGTTCATATTTGTTTCGACCAACAATGTATGAGGCCATCGTCATTCCATTTGCTTTGGTTTTTCAGAATGCCGATGATTAGAATGTTTGGTCACCTATACACTTGGAGGAGGGGCCAGTGAACCTGGTGCGATGACACAAATATCAATCTCTTGTGCATCCTACTTGGTTTCGCTTACCCCTTCTCTAAATGTTAATATTTGTTCCGACCAACAAAATATGAGGCATTCCATTTAGTTCATAATAGCTACTTGTCTCTTATTTGAGTTGGCACTTCTTAATTGCATTGGCCTTTCTTCCATTTTAGTGCCGATGATTAGAATGTTTGGTCAACTGTACACTCCGGGGTGGCGCTTGGCGAGCACGGTACGATGACACAAATATCAATCTCTTGTGCATCCTACCTGGCCTCGCTGACACCATCCCGAGATGTTCATATTTGTTTGGACCAACAATGTATGAGGCCCTTGTCATTCCATTTGCTTTGGTATCTCAAAATGCCGATGATTAGAATGTTTGGTCAACTGTACACTCCTGGGTGACGCCAGTGAGCCTGGTGTGATGGCACAAATATCAATCTCTTGTGCATCCTACCTGGCCTCACTGACGCCATCCCGGGATGTTCATATTTGTTTCGACCAATATGAGGCATTCCATTTAGTTCATACTACTTGGATCGTTTTTGAGTTTGCTCTTATTCGTTGTAAATATCTATGAGCGTGCACTAATGTTTCTTTGGCTTGTTCATATATGTGCAGATATGACGTGGTATGTCGTGTGCAAGGGCAAGGTTCCCGGAGTCTACAACGACTGGGAGGAGTGTCGGAGACAGGTTCACCGTTTTAGCGGTAACAGCTACAAAGGGTACACCACTAGAGCGGAGGCCGAAGATAGATACGCACGCTATTTGGTGGGAGAGAGGAGGGAGCAGAGGAGGAACCGGATGAAGACCACTATCATCGGGATGGTGCTAGTACTGACTCTAGCTCTCTTCTATGTGATTGTACTCGATCTTGTGTAATCATTTGCGACTTTGTAACCCCGTAACTTGCATTGTAACCTCGTAACTTCTCTAATGTGAAATCTTGTGAATCATGTGGGGCTAATGTGAAGAACTATGTATGGATGAGCTGTGCTGTTGTGTATATGTTTTATATATCTTGTATTGTGCTATTGTACCATATACCACCTGTATAAATACCTGCCAGGATACAAAAAAAAATCGAAATTATTGCAGTGGCGCACTGGTTGCCCATCAGTGGCGCACTGCCACTAAGTAGCAGTGGCGCACTGCCCTGGCTCCAGTGGCGCACTGCCTGTAATCCCCTACAATTCTAGCAGTGGCGCACCAGTCACTTCAGCAGTGGCGCACGCCCACACGCAGCAGTGGCGCACGTCCACACGCAGCAGTGGCGCAGCACCTCGCTGAAGCAGTGGCGCACCCCACAATCTAGCAGTGGCGCACCTTGTCTAGACAGTAGTGGCGCACTGCAGCTGACCAACAGTGGCGCACCTATTTGATGTAATAGTGGCGCACTGCTGGACATGTCAATGGCGCACCACGCAGTGCGCCACTGTTATCAAGGCTAGTAGTGGCGCACCACTAGTGCGCCACTACTAGGAGTTAGCAGTGGCGTGATAACAGTGGCGCACCACTAGTGCGCCACTACTAGGAGTTAGCAGTGGCGTGATAACAGTGACGCACCACTAGTGCGCCACTGATGGCTATATGTGGTGCGCCACTGAAAGCCTTTTTTCTAGTAGTGGAAGGTTCTGGGGGTCCCACCAGTGGGCCCATGACCCTAGGAGGCCTAGCATGGGCCGAGGGGGTGCTCCCTAGCCTAATGGGCCAGGGGCACATGCCCCTCAAGGCCCAGCCGGCCAACCCCTAGGGTTTCCCTAGGGGGGATCAACTTGGGGGGGGGAGAATTCCCTCTTCCCCCCTTTGGCCGCCGCCCCCTAACCCTAGATGGGAAAGGGGGCCACCCCACGGACCTGGCCCCCTATATAAAGAAGGGAGAGGGTGGCCGGCCACCATCCCCATCATTGCCCCCTCCTCTGGCCGCCTATCTCCTCCACCATGCGCTGCTCCGGCTTAGGCGAAGCCCTGCAGCTTTTCTTCATCCATCACCACCACCACGCCGTCGTGCTGCTGGAATTTGGAGGAGATCTACCACAACCTCCGCTGCCCGCTGGAACAGGGAGAGGAAGGGCTTCATCGACACCGTACGCGCGACCGAGTACGGAAGTGCTGGCGGATTGCAGCACCGGGGACGATCGTCTACATCAACAACGAGATTAATCTCGTAGGCTTTGGAATCTTCGAGGGATAGTCTCATCTCCATCTCGTTGCTCCGATCTCATAGATTAGATCTTGGCTTTTCCATAGATTAGATCTTGGATTTATTCGTCTTTGCGGTAGGAAATTTTTTGTTTTCCATGCAACAAACCCATCACTATATTCATGCGTGCTTTCCATCAAGACATTAGCTAAATAGTGGTATGTGTGCATGATGGTCAAGCGAAGTTCGACGAATATATGATATTTAGCTCATGCCTCAACTCAATGAAACAATTCTCATCCAAGGGCTTTGTGAAGATGTTCGCCAATTGCTCCTTGGTGCCAATGAAGGATAGGACAATATCTCCTCGAGCAATGTGATCCCGGATGAAGTGATTCCTTATCTCAATGTGCTTTGTCTTGCCATGGAGTACCGGATTGTAGGCGATCTTGATGGCGCTCTTGTTATCACACAAAAGAGGGACCTTGCTATACTCAAGTCCATAATCCTGCAAGGTTTTTCTCATCCATAAGATTTGAGCACAACTACTCGTCGCGACAACATACTCGGCTTCCGCGGTAGGACGGAGACACAATTTTGCTTCTTCGAGTACCAACACACCAAAGATCTCCCAAGGAAGTGACAAGCGTCGGATATATACTTCCTATCAACCTTGTCTCCCGCCCAATCCAAATCGGTGAAGCCAACCAATGAGAAGTCTGTGTCCCTTGGATACCATAGTCCGAAATTTGGGGTATCAACTAAATATCGAAAGATCCTCTTCACTGCCATGATATGGATTTCCTTGGGATTCGCTTGAAACCGTGCGCACATACCAACACTTAACATGATGTCCGGACGAGAAGCACAAAGGTAAAGAAGCGAACCTATCATCGAACGATAGAGCTTGGGGTCCACCGCCTTGCCGGTCTCGTCGAGGGTGAGTTGACACTTTAAGTGCATTGGGGTTCCTATACCGTTGGCCCCCTTCATATCGAAGCGCTTGAGCATGTCTTGAACGTAATTTGCTTGATTGATGAAGGTGCCTTGATGCATTTGCTTGATCTCAAATCCAAGGAAGTACTTGAGTTCCCCCATCATTGACATCTCGAACCTATTAGTCATCAACTTGGCAAACTCATCATTAAAATTTGTGTTAGTTGAGCCAAATATGATGTCATCTACATAGAGTTGGCATATGAAGAGCTCCCCATTGACTCTCTTAGTAGAAAGAGCGGGGTCAATTTTCCCCACTTCGAAACCACGGTCTTCAAGCAATTCCCTTAGGTGCTCATACCAAGCTCTAGGAGCTTGTTTGGGACCATATAGAGCATTATTAAGCTTGAAGACATGGTCCGGGAAATGGGGGTCCTCGAACCCCGGGGGTTGCTTCACATACAACTCCTCATGCAAAGGACCATTAAGAAAAGCACTCTTTACGTCCATTTGTTGGAGTTTGAAGCCATAGTGAGCGGCAAAGGCCAAAAGGATACAGATGGACTCGAGCCTCGCAACGGGTGCGAATGTCTCGCCAAAGTCCACGCCTTCTACTTGAGAATAGCCTTGTGCCACCAATCTTGCTTTGTTGCGGATGATGATGCCATGTTCATCTTGCTTGTTCTTGAAGACCCATTTGGTGCCGATAACATTGCAGCAATGATCGGGGCGCTTCATGAGAGTCCACACATCATTCCTCTTTCTTGAGGTCATCCAAAGTATCCGTTGTGCTATCGGCGTTTGATGGTGGAGGTGGTTGCCCACCGGGAAGGGACCTATTCCCAAGCACCTCTTGTTTGGCCATTTCTTTGGCGGTAAAGCCCGAGCAAGAAAACCTTGCTCTGATACCAATTGAATGGATCGTAGAGAACAAGAAGGTGGGGTTGAATGGTTGCTATACAATTTTTATGTCTTTTTTTAGTTTTAATGCGATGCAGAAGTAAAGGTGGTAACTTTGATGATAGGTATGTCCCTAGTATGATCCTAGGCTAGTGCAACAAGCAAAGGAACCGAACAAGGTAGTAAAGAGAGGGAGCGAAACAACCGGGGACACAGAGACGAGGCAAGGTTTGTTTCACGCAGTTCCTCCCACAAAAGGGAGTACGTCTGTGTTGAGGAGGTGCTAACCATGAAGGCTAGACGGCCACGAAGGCCTCACCTTGTTCCTCGAGAAATCCCCACGAAGGAGCTTCCCCTTCTCCACTAAGTAGCCGGTCGAGGCGGCGGTTCCTTCACAAGGTTGGGGCGAGCTCCACAAACAACGTAGGATCCCAACACCCTATGGGGCTAGCACAACTCCAAGCCAGCCTCCATAGGAGCACTTCCTCCAAGATCCCCCCATAGGAACCCTAACTCTAAGATCCACTAAGGACTAGATGATATTGGTGAAATATCTCTTGGTAGAACTATAGATCGGGGCCGCCTCCACCACTCCTCAAAGTTTGGGCAAGATTGATTGGGTAGGTGGGGAGATCCTCAAGGTTTGAGCTCAGCAACAATGGAGGAGAGAGAGAGAGAAGAGATAAAATTGAGCTGGAGAAGAAGGGTCCCTTTTATAGGCTCCCCCAATTCCAACCGCTATGTGCAGATCCCGCACGACCGGTACTACCGCTTGGGCAAGCGGTAGTACCGTCTGGATTCGAATTCCACCCACAGATCTGCCACGTGGGCTCGAAGCGGTAGTACCGCTGCCGGTATCGCTGAGGTACTGGCAGGGCCTCTGCGAGCCTCGGACTCCACCCGGTACCATAGCGGTACCAGGGCGGAAGTTTCGTAACTTATAGTTACGTTACGAAAGCGGTACCATGACAGAACTACCGCTTGAGAGCGGTAATTCTGCCCGAGGTACCGTACTATGTAATGTGGGCGTATCAGCGTGCAATCCTAGAGCGGTACCACATACCGGTACCAATAGGGTAGCGGTACTAGCTCTCTTGGTACCGGTAGTACCGGTCAGGCAGATTCTGCTTTTTCCTCTTTTCCTCTCCAACCACGTCACCTCACGACACACACACAAAACCAGAAAATCTATAAGCTACGCTTGAGTCTTCCGATCATGATGCATTCAGTGAGGGCACCATGCACCTACAAATCTATCAAAGAAAATCTATGCACACGGTTAAATTCATTCAAGTGTTGTTATCAAACACACAAAACATGAGGTATAAATATTTCTCTTTCAATCTCCCCCTTTTTGGTGTTTGATGACAACACAAGAATTTGCAACATACCATAAGATATTATGATAAGGTTCTAGATCTGCAAAAACTAGACGAAGCTCCCCCTAGACGTGTGCATAGTTAGAATATGCATTTGAATACAAATACACACATCCTAGAGATATAACTCCCCCTAGATTCTACAAACCAAGAACATATGCAACAAGATATTTGACATGTCTATATAGCATATGCACACTATGGAGGCAACATATGGCAATACAAGGAGGTTTGGGTGAATGTGTCATACCTTTGCCTTGAGAAAACCCAAACTTTCAATAATAATGCCTCCATAGAGATGGTGTAGCCACAATAGATGAGCGAAATGCATCAGACCACTCGAGATGCCTTACACCCATCTAAAAGTTAATGGAATGTGGCTACATGAATATTGGCGCGACTTTAGGGATTCGTAGCATAGAAAACAAAAAAATTTCCTACCGCAAGAATGAATAACAAGCCAAGATCTAATCTAGTAGATGGTAGCAACGAGGTGAAGATCAACATACCCTCGAAGATCGCTAAGTGTTAACGAGATCAATCTCATGGTGGATGTAGTCGATCACTTACCGCTTTCAAAAGTGCGTAGAAGATCTTGACGGTGCCACAATCGGGCAGCACCTCCACACTCGGTCACACGTACGGTGTTGATGACGATGCCCTTCTCCCCGTTCCAGCGGGCAGCAGATGTAGTAGATCCTCCTCGAAATCCTGCTACCACAGCGGCGTGGTGACGGTGGTGGTGGAGATCTCCGACAGCGCTTCTCCGTAAGCACCGCAGGAGAAGAAGGAGGAGGGAGTAGCTAGGGTTTGGGAGAGAGGAGGGGCACTTGGGCACCGGCCTTGGGTGCCCTTGGTGGTGCGGCTCAAGAGGCAGCCAGCCCTCTCCCTCTCCCTCTATTTATATAGGTGGAACCCCCAAGGGTTTGCCCAAAATCTGAATAAGAGTCCAACTCAAAACCTTCCATATGGGTGAAACCTAGGGGAAGTGGGACTCCTCCCTTTCCTTCCCCTATGGCTGGCCATGGTGGTGGAGTCCACCATGGACTCCACCTTCCCCTTTGGTTGGCTGGCTAGGGTTGGTGGAGCCATCCGGGACTCCACCTTCCATGGTGATTTCTTCTGGAAGGTTCTATAACATTCTAGCGCCTTCCATAAATGCACCGGATCATTTCCAAACTTGGAAAGTGACTGTCGTTGCCTAATCGACGGTACCTCGGAGGAGGGATCCTCACGAGGGGGAGAAGTAGAGGGGGCCATAGGGCAGAGTGCACACGGGACGGTGGTACGCGATTTACCCAGCTTCGGAACACCTTCACGATGACAGGGCCTACTGCTGCTTGTCTGCAATTATCTGGGCGCTTTCGCGATGTTACAATGAGTTTAGGTTGTGCCTCTAGGGCTCCCGGGATCCGGCTTATAAAGGCGCACGGATCTAGGGTTTACATGGAGAGTCCTAGCCGGATACAGGTTGCCTAACTACGGTACAATGTCTTGCCGTGTACGTCAAGGATCCGCCTTCCTATCTACGTCGTACCGGATCCGGGTTCCTTAATGGGCCTTCGTGGATCCAGGTTCCTCCTTAAGGTCGGTCGGATCCGGCTCCCTTTTCCTGGGCCGAACTTCATCCGTCACAATCAACAGCAACTGGGCCGCCCGATGGGCCACATGCCACATCACCATCTGTGGGCCACCCGGGCTTGCCGGATCTAGGCACTGTCGATGGTACACCCATGAAGTATACCCACAACAGTAGCCCCCAGAGTTCTCCGAGTTTTGCCTCCTGTTTCCGCCTTGCTAGGCCCTCATGGTCTCTGGCAATGTTGGTAACGCGGAGAAACTTGAAGAACTCCAACTTCTTATTTTCTTCTTTCCCAACCTTTAGTCGGAAAATATTTTCATCCTGCGGGACTTCATCCATCGACAAATCAAAACGTGTCTCCGGGTTACTCCCCTGCTCGCGAATGAAAACTGCTTATCTCCGCGCGTTTACCCGGAATCTTTAAAAGACTCAAACGGTTCCGCCAATTCTGGCGCCATTTTCGCGCGATTTGAGCGGTAACTTATCCCTAGCCATTTTTACCGTTTAGGGTTTGGACACGTGTCACGCATCCAACGGCGCGACGCTTGCGTTCCGACCACAGGATGCGGAGCACGAATCTCCCCCCCCCTCGGCCTATAAATATCCACCGTCAACCCTAATCCTCCCATTCACCCCCTCTTTCACCTCTCAGCGAAGCGCCGCCCGCGAGCTCCTCCTCCGCCGTGCCGGAGTCTGCCGGAAAACTCGCCGGAGTTTCACCGGAGCGATTTCACCACCGTGCAGTTCATCGAGTTCTTAACTCCGGCGAGCCACCGTGCGAAATCCTCGTCGCCGGCGACTCCGACCACCGCGGAATCCATCGGTGAGTTCTCCGAGCTTCAATCTTTTCGCCGTAGCTGGTAGGGATGATCCGCAGGACGACGATGTGGATCCGACTAAGTATTGTTCTCCGCCACTACTTTGTCTTCAGATGTCTTCTGTGACTCCGCCTCTGAGCTCCGACCCAATCATGGCAACGCCTCTCTCCTCCGCCCCTCCTCCCTTCGTCCCGGTCTGACTGGATTCCACTAAGGATTCCGGTAAGGACGCCGAGGGCACTTCAGCTAACCCGGAGAAAACCTCCGGGGCGGAGCAGGCAAAACAGAAGGCGGAAGAAATCGCCGCCAAGAAATCCAAAGCTCGTCAGCGATACTCAGAGGCCAAAGGGAAATGGTGGCCCTGCACCACCACGAAGATGGAACTGAAAAACCTGGAGGCGGAAGGTTTCTTGCAACCCGGAAGCTGGCGGACAGTTCCGAACTCTTTGGCTCCAGCCCCCCAAGACAACGAGATGGTGCTGACTAAAGTGCTAGTGGAGCGAGGCTTCTCGTTTCCACCTTCGGACTTCTTCTCGGAAATCCTGAAGATATATGGGTGATGGCGTGTAACTCACACGTTCGTTGGGAACCCCAAGAGGAAGGTATGATGCGCACAGCAGCAAGTTTTCCCTAAGAAAGAAACCAAGGTTTATCGAACCAGGAGGAGCCAAGAAGCACGTTGAAGGTTGATGGCGGCGGGATGTAGTGCGGCACAACACCAGGGATTCCGGCGCCAACGTGGAACCTGCACAACACAACCAAAGTACTTTGCCCCAACGAAACAGTGAGGTTGTCAATCTCACCGGCTTGCTGTAACAAAGGATTAACCGTATTGTGTGGAAGATGATTGTTTGCAGAAAACAGTAGAACAGTATTGCAGTAGATTGTATTTCAGTAAAGAGAATTGGACCGGGGTCCACAGTTCACTAGAGGTGTCTCTCCCATAAGATAAACAGCATGTTGGGTGAACAAATTACAGTTGGGCAATTGACAAATAAAGAGGGCATGACCATGCACATACATATTATGATGAGTATAGTGAGATTTAATTGGGCATTACGACAAAGTACATAGACCGCCATCCAGCATGCATCTATGCCTAAAAAGTCCACCTTCAGGTTATCATCCGAACCCCCTCCAGTATTAAGTTGCTAACAACAGACAATTGCATTAAGTATTGCGCGTAATGTAATTAGTGACTACATCCTTGAACATAGCACCAATGTTTTATCCCTAGTGGCAACAACACATCCATAACCTTAGAGGTTCTTGTCACCCCTCCAGATTTACGGAGACATGAACCCACTATCGAGCATAAATACTCCCTTTTGGAGTTACTAGCATCAACTTGGCCAGAGCATCTACTAATAACGGAGAGCATGCAAGATCATAAACAACACATAGACATAACTTTGATAATCAACATAACAAGTATTCTCTATTCATCGGATCCCAACAAACGCAACATATAGAATTACAGATAGATGATCTTGATCATGTTAGGCAGCTCACAAGATCCGACAATGATAGCACAATGGGGAGAAGACAACCATCTAGCTACTGCTATGGACCCATAGTCCAGGGGTAGACTACTCACACATCACTCCGGAGGCGACCATGGCGGCGTAGAGTCCTCCGGGAGATGATTCCCCTCTCCGGCAGGGTGCCGGAGGCGATCTCTGGATCCCCGAGATGGGATCGGCGGCGGCGGCGTCTCTGGAAGGTTTTCCGTATCGTGGCTCTCGGTACTGGGGGTTTCGCAACGGAGGCTTTAAGTAGGCGGAAGGGCAGGTCAGGAGGCGGCACGAGGGCCCCACACCACAGGGCCGCGCGGCCAAGGGGGGCCGCGCCGCCCTAGGGTGTGGCCCCCTCGTGGCCCCACTTCGTCTCCTCTTTGGACTTCTGGAAGCTTCGTGGCAAAATAGGACCCTGGGCGTTGATTTCGTCCAATTCCGAGAATATTTCGTTACTAGGATTTCTGAAACCAAAAACAGCAGAAAAAAGAATCGGCACTTCGGCATCTTGTTAATAGGTTAGTTCCAGAAAATGCACGAATATGACATAAAGTGTGCATAAAACATGTAGATAACATCAATAATGTGGCATGGAACATAAGAAATTATCGATACGTCGGAGACGTATCAGCATCCCCAAGCTTAGTTCTGCTCGTCCCGAGCAGGTAAAACGACAACACAGATAATTTCTGGAGTGACATGCCATCATAACCTTGATCATACTATTTGTAAAGCATATGTAGTGAATGCAGCGATCAAAACAATGTATATGACATGAGTAAACAAGTGAAACATATAGCAAAGACTTTTCATGAATAGCACTTCAAGACAAGCATCAATGAGTCTTGCATAAGAGTTAACTCATAAAGCAATAATTCATAGTAAAGCATTGAAGCAACACAAAGGAAGATTAAGTTTCAGCGGTTGCTTTCAACTTGTAACATGTATATCTCATGGATATTGTCAACATAGAGTAATATAATAAGTGCAGTATGCAAATATGTAGGAATCAATGCACAGTTCACACAAGTGTTTGCTTCTTGAGGTGGAGAGAAATAGGTGAACTGACTCAACATTGAAAGTAAAAGAATTGTCCTCCATAGAGGAAAAGCATCGATTGCTATATTTGTGCTAGAGCTTTGATTTTGAAAACCATGAAACAATTTTGTCAACGGTAGTAATAAAGCATATGTATCATGTAAATTATATCTTACAAGTTGCAAGCCTCATGCATAGTATACTAATAGTGCCCGCACCTTGTCCTAATTAGCTTGGACTACCGGATCATCACAATGCACATGTTTTAACCAAGTGTCACAAAGGGGTACCTCTATGCCTTTGTACAAAGGTCTAAGGAGAAAGCTCGCATTGGATTTCTCGCTATTGATTATTCTCAACTTAGACATCCATACCGGGACAACATAGACAACAGATAATGGACTCCTCTTTTATGCATAAGCATGTAACAACAATTAATAATTTTCTCATATGAGATTGAGGATATATGTCCAAAACTGAAACTTCCACCATGGATCATGGCTTTAGTTAGCGGCCCAATGTTCTTCTCTAACAATATGCATGCTTAACCATAAGGTGGTAGATCGCTCTTACTTCAGACAAGACGAACATGCATAGCAACTCACATGAAATTCAACAAAGAGTAGTTGATGGCGTCCCCGATAAACATGGTTATCGCACAACAAGCAACTTAATAAGAGATAAAGTGCATAATTACATATTCAATACCACAATAGTTTTTAAGCTATTTGTCCCATGAGCTATATATTGCAAAGGTGAATGATGGAATTTTAAAGGTAGCACTCAAGCAATTTACTTTGGAATGGCGGAAAATACCATGTAGTAGGTAGGTATGGTGGACACAAATGGCATAGTGGTTGGCTCAAGTATTTTGGATGCATGAGAAGTATTCCCTCTCGATACAAGGTTTAAGCTAGCAAGGCTTATTTGAAACAAACACAAGGATGAACCGGTGCAGCAAAACTCACATAAAAGACATATTGAAAACATTATAAGACTCTACACCGTCTTCCTTGTTGTTCAAACTCAATACTAGAAATTATCTAGACCTTAGAGAAACCAAATATGCAAACCAAATTTTAGCATGCTCTATGTATTTCTTCATTAATGGGTGCAAAGCATATGATGCAAGAGCTTAAACATGAGCACAACAATTGCCAAGTATCACATTACCCAAGACATTAATAGCAATTACTACATGTATCATTTTCCAATTCCAACCATATAACAATTTAACGAAGGAGAAACTTCGCCATGAATACTATGAGTAGAAACTAAGGACATACTTGTCCATATGCTACAGCGGAGCGTGTCTCTCTCCCATAAAGTGAATGCTAGGATCCATTTTATTCAAACAAAACAAAAAAACAAAAACAAACCGACGCTCCAAGAAAAGCACATAAGATGTGATGGAATAAAAATATAGTTTCAGGGGAGGAACCTGATAATGTTGTCGATGAAGAAGGGGATGCCTTGGGCATCCCCAAGCTTAGACGCTTGAGTCTTCTTAATATATGCAGGGGTGAACCACCGGGGCATCCCCAAGCTTAGAGCTTTCACTCTCCTTGATCATGTTGCATCATACTCCTCTCTTGATCCTTGAAAACTTCCTCCACACCAAACTTAGAACAACTCATTAGAGGGTTAGCGAAAACTTCCTCCACACCAAACTTAGAACAACTCATTAGAGGGTTAGCGACAATAAAAATTAACATATTCAGAGGTGACACAATCATTCTTAACACTTCTGGACATTGCATAAAGCTACTGGACATTAATGGATCAAAGAAATTCATCCAACATAGCAAAAGAGGCAATGCGAAATAAAAGGCAGAATCTGTCAAAACAGAACAGTTCGTATTGACGAATTTTATCGAGGCACCATACTTGCTCAAATGAAAATGCTCAAATTGAATGAAAGTTGTGTACATATCTGAGGATCACTCACGTAAATTGGCATAATTTTCTGAGTTATCTACAGGGAAAACAGCCCAGATTCGTGACAGCAAAGAAATATGTTTCTGTGCAGTAATCCAAATCTAGTATGAACTTTTCTATCAACGACTTTACTTGGCACAATAAAACACTAAACTAAGATAAGGAGAGGTTGCTACAGTAGTAAACAACTTCCAAGACACAAAATAAAAACAAAGTACTATAGGTAAAAACATGGGTTGTCTCCCGTAAGCGCTTTTCTTTAACGCCTTTCAGCTAGGCGCAGAAAGTGTGTATCAAGTGTTATCAAGAGATGGTGTATCGTTATCACAAGCTCCCCCATCCGTGGTGGTACTAAGGGCTTTGTCAATTTTAGGCCTATAGTAATATTTCTTTGGTTTAGGCACTTTAGAGACATACATAAACTTTTGCTCCTTACCCACATAAGCTTTCTCCTTATATTTAAGAGAAGAAAATGTTGAACCCAAGGTTCCCATAGCTTTTTCAAGTTCATCAATCCTATTAATTTGATCATCATGGACAACACAAGTTCCTAGGACACTAATTCTTTCATCAATTCCTCCTAAGGATTTATCAAGTTCATCAGTTTTATCAAGTAACATTTCCAATTTAGTTTCAACACTTGGAAAAATTTTCTCTATGGTTTCCAATTTTTTCATAACATCTTCAAGAGAGATTTCAGTTTTAACTTCATCAACAGGGGGTATTCCAAATAGACTCTCAATAATGCAGCTAGCTTCTAATGCAGGAGTACTTAAGAAGTTACCTCCTGCGAGACAATCAAGAACATACCTATTCCAGCTAGAGATACCAACATAAAAATTCCTGAGTAAAATAGTGGTGGAGTGTTTCTTAGTGCACCTATTATGGGCATTACTAATTCTATACCAAGCATCTCTTAAACATTCTCCCCCTTGTTGCTTAAACGTACGAACTTCAACTTCAGGATTACTCATCTTAGTAGTAGTAAATAAAGCAAACTAGATAAAGTAAATGCAAGTAACTAATTTTTTTGTGTTTTTGATATAGCAAACAAGATAGCAAATAAAATGAAACTACCAACTAATTTTTTTGTATTTTGATTTAGTGCAGCAAACAAAGTAGTAAATAAAACTAAGCAAGACAAAAACAAAGTAAAGAGATTGAGAAGTGGAGACTCCCCTTGCAGCGTGTCTTGATCTCCCCGGCAAAGGCGCCAGAAAAAGAGCTTGATGGCGTGTAACTCACACGTTCGTTGGGAACCCCAAGAGGAAGGTATGATGCGCACAGCAGCAAGTTTTCCCTCAGAAAGAAACCAAGGTTTATCGAACCAGGAGGAGCCTAGAAGCACGTTGAAGGTTGATGGCGGCGGGATGTAGTGCGGCGCAACACCAGGGATTCCGGCGCCAACGTGGAACCTGCACAACACAACCAAAATACTTTGCCCCAACGAAACAGTGAGGTTGTCAATCTCACCGGCTTGCTGTAACAAAGGATTAACCGTATTGTGTGGAAGATGATTGTTTGCAGAAAACAGTAGAAACGATTGCAGTAGATTGTATTTCAGTAAAGAGAATTGGACCGGGGTCCACAGTTCACTAGAGGTGTCTCTCCCATAAGATAAACAGCATGTTGGGTGAACAAATTACAGTTGGGCAATTGACAAATAAAGAGGGCATGACCATGCACATACATATTATGATGAGTATAGTGAGATTTAATTGGGCATTACGACAAAGTACATAGACCGCCATCCAGCATGCATCTATGCCTAAAAAGTCCACCTTCAGGTTATCATCCGAACCCCCTCCAGTATTAAGTTGCTAACAACAGACAATTGCATTAAGTATTGCACGTAATGTAATTAGTGACTACATCCTTGAACATAGCACCAATGTTTTATCCCTAGTGGCAACAGCACATCCATAACCTTAGAGGTTCTTGTCACCCCTCCAGATTCACGGAGACATGAACCCACTATCGAGCATAAATACTCCCTCTTGGAGTTACTAGCGTCAACTTGGCCAAAGCATCTACTAATAACGGAGAGCATGCAAGATCATAAATAACACATAGACATAACTTTGATAATCAACATAACAAGTATTCTCTATTCATCGGATCCCAACAAACGCAACATATAGAATTACAGATAGATGATCTTGATCATGTTAGGCAGCTCACAAGATCCGACAATGATAGCACAATGGGGAGAAGAAAACCATCTAGCTACTGCTATGGACCCATAGTCCAGGGGTAGACTACTCACACATCACTCCGGAGGCGACCATGGCGGCGTAGAGTCCTCCGGGAGATGATTCCCCTCTCCGGCAGGGTGCCGGAGGCGATCTCCTAGATCCCCCGAGATGGGATCGGCGGCGGCGGCGTCTCTGGAAGGTTTTCCGTATCGTGGCTCTCGGTACTGGGGGTTTCGCAACGGAGGCTTTAAGTAGGCGGAAGGGCAGGTCAGGAGGCGGCACGAGGGCCCCACACCACAGGGCCGCGCGGCCAAGGGGGGGCCGCGCCGCCCTAGGGTGTGGCCCCCTCGTGGCCCCACTTCGTCTCCTCTTTGGACTTCTGGAAGCTTCGTGGCAAAATAGGACCCTGGGCGTTGATTTCGTCCAATTCCGAGAATATTTCGTTACTAGGATTTCTGAAACCAAAAACAGCAGAAAACAGCAACTGGCACTTCGGCATCTTGTTAATAGGTTAGTTCCAGAAAATGCACGAATATGACATAAAGTGTGCATAAAACATGTAGATAACATCAATAATGTGGCATGGAACATAAGAAATTATCGATACGTCGGAGACGTATCAATGGGTTCCAGCCCCACAACATCTCTCTGAACAGCGTGTTAGCGATCAGCAACCACGTCACCCTCTACGAGGGCCATCTCTGGGTACATCCCGAACTCTCCCTTTTCCAGTACTATTTCTTCGTCAAGAAGGCGAAGATCCGCTAGACCTCCGAGCTGGCGACATGCGGGTCCATCACCTTCATGCTCCGCCCTGGCCGCGTCTACCCACCTACTGTTGCCTGCCAAAACCCACCGGCGAGCAGCGACGGGCAACACGGAGAGCCGGGAGGCTCCCAGGACTGCTGGTGGGCCCTAGTCCCTCGGGCGACGACCCGCAATGCTCCGGCACACGTCCTAGCTGGTGCGAGGGCGTGCCACCTGACCTATACCTGGTCAGGAAGGTGATGGATTGCTTCGATTAATTTCCTGCATGGCATACACGTAAACATTAAATACGAGCCTCGATCGGCTCTCAGGTATCCTGTGAATCGGCTCAAGGAGCCGATCCACCCATGATTCGTATCGGATCTACGATAACATGGTGGTCCTGCTTGATCAATACTAAGTTAAAATGATCTACGACGATTTAGGGTTTTCACCACATAACCGGAACGTCCTACACGTAGTTGAGCCTGGCAGATACGAAAGATAACAGAAAACCAGCCCTAGAAAAGGCCTAAAAACCAACATAGAGTTGATTCCCGGATCATCTCCTTTAGGATCGGCTAACCGTACCTTACGCACTACTGGATCATTCAACCCGTTTGCAAGGCCTAACTATATGGATATCAAACTAATCCTTGAAGAACAAGGAACAATCATAACGGATCGAATCTACTAAATAAAGACTAAGCGGGGTGCTGCCCTTACACCTAAGATAGGTGTAAAGACAGCTAGATATCTAGGGATAGCATAACTAAGCGAATACATCAAGAAAGTATCGATGCTAACCCTAACATATCTATGATAACGGTGTTGCTCGCCATCAACAAGGCTTCAGTACGAGCAACACATAAACAACGAATAAACTTGATGCTGCTTAGATCGCAAGATGCGATCTAGGCAGCATGGCGCTTACCCGGAAGAAACCCTCGAAACAAGGGGTGGTGATGCGCCTAGATTCGTTTGTTGCGAACGTGATCGTCCTCCTTTCTCAATAACCCTAGGTACATATTTATAGTCCGTGGACTTTCTATCTTAGGAATAAACCTAACCGTGCACGAGCTAAACTCTATCTCTTAATTCTAAATCTACCATAATATACAGATACACGGGCAATCTAGCCCAAACTCTCATACGAGGCCGATTCATGAATATTTTCCGTGCATATTATCTAAGCCCATCTCAATCACGGCCCACCTCTGACTTGGTTAAAATCTGGCGATAACACATGCCCCTGGTTTTGGTAATGATAATTCCAAAACCACTATGTTTTTTCTTCGTCGGGTCACGTCGTGGCAGAGCAGAACCGCCACAGTATCCTTTCATCATGATGCCTTGCCTCCTCAACTTCTCTGCACGATTTGACAGTTTTGGCACCACCTCCTCGGAAACCGCCGCACCATTAAATCATCTCCACTATATCTCCTTTATTTAACCGCATCGAGCAGTTCGCCTCTTCATCCTCCTGCTCCACACTAGCCATCGCAAAAAAAACCCTCCTCTGCAACCATGTCTTCCTCTTCCTCCTCTGCCTCATCGGCTCTTTCCTTCCAGTCCTCCTCCTCGAGCGAGCCGATGCCGGAGTACAACCAGATGGCGTTGTACGAGAAGCGCGCTCCCGATCATTGGGACAAGCGGGAGTGGGTCGTCAGCTCAGATGACGACTTCCCCTGACTGACGGGGAGGACGATCTCCGGTTCCTCGTAGACGGGGAATTGGAGGCGGAGAGTGAGGACGACCTCTTCTCCTGGGGCGACTTCACCTCCTCCGACGAGGAGGAGGAAGAGGAGGATGACGCCTCCTCCGACGACGACGACGAGGAGGAAGAAGCTCCTGCCGAGGGCTACGGCAGCAGCGACGAGGACCTCGCCGGCAGCAGCGCCGACGACAGCTACGACGGTGACGACGAGGGCAGCGATGGCCCTTAGATTAGGGACTACTAGCATAGGACTACTAGTAGTAATCGGCTCTTCTTTTGTTCTTCCTTTCTTGAGCAATCGGCTCTTCTCTGTAAAAAATCCTCTTTATCAATGAAAAATGCTTTCAATTGATTTTGCCGATAGTCAAAGTAAGTCAACGCTCAAAGAGCCGATGGCAGCGCATCGGCCTTTACCATAAAACGCTAATAAGGCCAAACTTAGTTGCCTGTTCAAACGGTAACCTGCGACCCTTGTCTTGAAGGCGCAAAATCAGATCCCCAAATCGCCCATCAAACAGATTCAACTTACAGCCACGCAAATCCCAGATCCCAATCGCAGATTCAACTCCGCAGCGAGTCTGATGGCAGAATCATCCAGCGCCAACGCTACGGTCTCTGGCCTGAAGGTAATCCTCAACCGCTCCTCGCCATCCGAGCATAATGTTAGAATTAAAAGCAAACACCTGAATTAATGTCTCATCCCATCATTAATTTTAGGTATCAGACATTCTGCTGCCGCATCCTTCTCTTCCAAATTCTCTTTGTCTTGGCCCCCGTTCTTCCGAGAGTCCTGCTCATTTGATTTCTTGCGAGGCCAATAGGATTCCCTTTGTGAACCAAAACTTAGATCTAACCTCTTGGGACGACTGCTTACGAGCCTGGCCTAACCCTCCTGAAGATTGGGTGTCATGGTATAATAGAGTATCCAAAACTCACCAAGCCACATGGGAAACTACAGGAATAGCCGATGCTTTATCATTATCACTGTCTCCCCTTGAGAAGCATGAGAACCTTCTGAAAACCATTGGCTACTTTTGGTCTGATGCTCTGAACTGCTTCATGTTTGGCCACGGCCCCATGACATCAACACTGCTAGATGTGTCCATGATCACTGGTCTAGACATTTCATCCCCCAGTCCCTCTGCTTTTATGCTGCCAAAGGTCCCTTTTACACTCTCCTCCAAAACAGAGTGCACAAACTAGGGTGCCTATCTTAGACGCCACATGAAAAACAAAGGCCCTGTAACAGATAGAGAACACACAGCCTTCCTGAATTTCTGGCTGGAACATTTCATATTCTGTGCCCCTTCACTTGCCCCAACCAAGAACTATCTTTCTTTGGCCTATGAACTTGCCAAAGGCACCCAACTTGGCATCGGCAAACTGTTCCTTGGAGAGGTCTATCGATATCTCCAACTGATGTCTGTCAACCTGTTTTCCCAAAAGACAGTCAAAACAGGAGGCCCCTGGTGGTTTATTCAGCTATGGGCTCAGCTGTATTTTCAGAACCACATCCCAAACTTCCCACCTTTGGCCACCTGCACCTTTCCAGATGCTAATGGGAAGCAGATCCGATGCACTAGCTACGGACAAGCTCTATACAGCCTTCCAGGCAGCAAACTGATCCCCAAGGAAGCATCAGAGTGGTTCAGGATTTTCTTCCAAGGCATGGACAATCCCCTGTTCTTTCCTTACACTGAATCTGGAAATTTTGAAAATCCAGTCTCCTTCAGGCTAGACAGTTTTGCCGATGACCCCAGCACCCGGCACTTGTATTCCATCATGATCCGTCCTGGCTTCCTTCCAGTTGGCATGAGCACCTCAAACAGGATCATCAAACCTGGTTATGAGTCTTATCAGCCGGTCGTAGTAGCCCTGCAGTTTGGTCTTGGGCAGGTGTCTCCACACTTCTTCCTCCACCACTTGACAGAGAGTAGAGCTGAGTTGCCTGATGTCCTCACTGGCCAGAGGTGTTACTCTTTCTTTGATGCTCTAGCCATTCCAGTCCCTCACAACCTCTGTTTCACCTCATCAACTGATGGTTTTGAGACCTGGTGGTCAATGTGGAAGACCCATGCCTTCAGAAGAGATCTGGGACCGTTGCTGAAACAACTTGATGCTGAATATGACATCCCTGCAGAACAGGTACCACCACTCACAAATTTTGTTGCAGTGGCTTCCAATGATTTCTATAACCATGCTCTGTCTCCTTGCAGCAACAAGATGGTCCAGAACCTGCACATGATGACGGCTCCCCCTTCACATTCCTCCCACCAGCTCCGGTAGTCCTCTTCTGCAAAAGCTCACCACCCTTGAAGAAGGTTGTGATGCAGAGCCAGCCGATTTCACCAAAATCGGCTCCCAAGAGCAAAGTATCTTCTGGGCTAGCTGCCCCCCGAGCCTCAATCAAGGCGAGAACGGCAGTGAGGAAAATAGCTGCCAGGAAGACCTTGAAGCGCCAAAACCCTACTCCAGCTCAAGAAAGTTTGCACGTAAGCTGATCCATGCCTTGGCTGATTTTATCTACCCTTACAGGCTTCTGTAAATATGCTGGGGTTTACTAACTCTTCTTTTACAAGCCTCCACTGAAGACAACTCCAGCGAGGAAACCCAATCCAGCCGAGGGAATTCGAGCCCGGGCACCTCTGTGAAAATCACCATGCAGAGCCAGCCAGATTTGCCACCATCGGCTTCCAAGAAAAGGTCAGCTCCTGAACCTGCTGCCTCCCAAACTCCAATCAAAGCAGGACAGGGTGGTCTACGCAGAAAGAGCCGATGCATCAAGAGAGCTCGCAAGGAACCGCAAGCCTGTTCATTAAACCAGGAGGCTTCAAATGTAATTACTCCCCCTGGCTCATATTTCATGCTAACTCATCGCTGCTCGCCTCGGCTAACCACTTTCTTTGCAGAGTGATGACACCTCTAGTGGGGAAGTCGAGGAGGTACTGATGCCATCCGCCACCCTGGACCTAGCAACTTCTAAAAGTGTAGCTGACAAGGTTGCCAACTTGGCCAAGCCCACGACAGAAACACAAGAGCCGATCACCTCATCATCGGCTGTCCCTCTGGTTTTAGGAGAGGTACACTCCTTTCCCTTGGCTCTACTCCTCTCTTTGGCTGCATACTCACGCTGTTCTTGCTGTTTGTCAGGGTTATGACCTCTCAAGCTTGCTAACGTTCGACCCTGAATCCATCGAACTAGCTACTTCTAGGGCAAGTGAAGAGTCAGGACCCAGTGCTACCCATGGTCAACTCCAGCGTCTCAAGGCCCTGCTCTCCTCCTCAATTGAGACATTGGTTGAAAACCCCGAGGAAGTGAAGAGCATCCTTGAAGACATCCAGCCCCATCTCCCGGTAACGCTGCAGGTGAAACTCTGGCCAGTTGTGACTCTGTCTGCCTTCAGGTCAAGGGTGAAGTTGGCTCATCAGAGAATCGACCTACGCCACGCCCAGCTTCCGTTGAAAGCCGATATTGCAGACAAATGTCAGCGGCTTAATGAGAAAAAGGCAGCCTTGGACGCCAAAACTGACACCTCCGTCAGCACGCTGAACTTGAAGCCTTGCGACACTGATCTGGCCGACATACGTGCCCTAAACAGACAGCTGGTGACAGGCAAGAACGAAGATGATGAGGCCGAGATCGCCGAGGTGGATCGTGTGCGTGCTGACGCCCTCCATGCCCTCGAGGCATTCCTTCAGTAGAGCCTCTCTATGTAATCTGATAACTGCTCAATTGAGCTTGTACCTCTAGAGTCGATGTCTGTGCATCGGCTTTTTAGTCTGAAGTCGATGTCTGTGCATCGGCTGTACTTGTATCCTGCTGTTTTGCATATTTTTCTAAAGTCGATGTCTGTGCATCGGCTGTGATTTGTATGTACATATTTTTTTTACTGGCAGATTTCATGCACCGGCCCCCATATTTCACTGTCCGTCATCCCACATGCTTGGGAAATATTTCTTGAGATGTTGACGATTGACAGCTACTGGGAATTTAACACCGTTCAGCTGCTCGAGCATGTATGCATTACCCTTTAAAACTTGGTCGACTCTGTACGGCCCGTGCCAATTAGGAGACCATTTACCATACACTTTATCCTTAGTTCCTAATGGCAATACAACTTCCCATTCTAGATCACCAACATGGAACTCCTTTGGTCTCACCTTCTTATTATATGCGCGAGCTACTTTGGCTTTGTTCTCTTTAATCTTCTCCAGCGACCAAAGTCAATTTCAGTTAGATCCTCAATACTATCACTCATCAGGGCTGCATATTCTTCAGTTGTTAGATCATTCTGAAACGTAACACGTCTCGATCCAGCCGTAATTTCTCAAGGCAATACGGCTTCTTGTCCATAGACCAGATGGTATGGCGAGGTTTTTATAGCTCCATGACATGACATGCGATAAGCCCACAAAGCTTCTGACAATACCTCATGCCAACGTCTAGGGTGCTCGTCAACTATCCTCTTAATCAGCTTGATAAGGCTCTGGTTGGACGCTTCAGCTTGCCCATTTGCTTGAGCATAGTATGGAGACGATCGGATCAACTTAATTCCCATGTCGTCGCAGAACTTTCTGAACTCTTTAGAAATGAAGACCGAACCTCCATCGGTCGTGATAGTCTGGGGAATCCCGAATCTATGAATGACATGTTCTTTAACGAAATTGATAACATCTTTCGATGCCACTGACTTCATAGGGACGGCCTCCACCCATTTAGTGAAATAATCTGTAATGGCCAAAATCCACTCGTGGCCTTTGCTTGATGGAGGATTGATTTTACCGATCATATCCATGCCCCAACCTCGAAAAACGGCCAAGGCTTGATGTTAGGGTTCATTGCTGATGCGGACACCATCTGAATTTTCCCAAACATCTGACACGCCTGACACCCCTTATAGTACCTAAAGCAGTCCTCAAGCATGGTGGGCCAGTAAAACCCTGATCGCCTGATCAACCATTTCATCTTATGAGCCGATTGGTGAGTTCCACAGGCGCCTTCGTGTACCTCGTGTAAGAGCCGATTTGACTCGGCTGGTCCCAGGCATTCGAGCAGTAACCCTTCCAAAGTCCTGTAGAACATGTCATCTCCTATAAGGACATATTTCATGGCTTTATATCTTATCCGTTTAGGTGCCCCCCGAGCCGGATCTTTCAAGTAATTGAAGATATCGGCTCTCCAGTCATCTGGTTCCAGGAACTGTACCTGAACATCGGCACCTTCTGCTACGTCCTTCTAGCCTGACGCCATCTGGGCGAGATCGTTTGCCTCGGTATTTTGCGACCTCGGGATCCAATTGAAGTTTATGTACCTAAATTGTGCCATCAACTCACGGCAATTCATCCATAATGGGAAGAGCGACTCGCTCTCACACTTGTATTCCTCCGTGAGTTGGGAAATCACCAATTTTGAATCTCCAAAAAGTTCTACTGCTTCTGCCCCGGCTTCTATAAGCAACTCCATTCCCTTGCATATTGCTTCATACTCAGCGACATTGTTGGTGCAAGGGGTAGATAACCTGATGGAGAAGGAATATGTTGCCCCCGGGGCGACACGAGTAGAATACCGATGCCGCAACCATCGTCACAAGCCGATCCATCGAAAAACATGGCCCATGCACGTACCGATAGTGCTGCTATATCCGTGTTGATTCGTTCAGCAATAAGATCGGCCAACGCTTGTCCCTTGACTGCCTTCGCAAGCTGATACCGGAGATCAAATTCCGATAATGCAAACATCCACTTACCGAGTCGGCCTTTCAGCACAGGAGCCGACAGCATATGTTTGACGACGTCTGACTTGCATATGATGACAATTTCTGCTGACAGCAAGACGTGACGAAGCTTGGTGCAGGTAAAGAATAGGCAGAGGCACAACTTCTCGATCTCAGGGTACCTAGTCTCTGCATCCAGCATCCTCCTGCTGAGGTAGAAAGCAACTCTCTCCAGACCATCATACAGTTGCACCACCACTGAGGCGATGGAAGTGTCAGGCACTGACAAGTATATATAGAATGGTCTGTCTTGCTGGGGCGGAACCAACACAGGTGGCTTCGTCAGATATTCTTTGATCTCATCAAACGCCCGCTGTTGCTCTGCCCCCAGTGAAACTCGTCATCAGATTTAATTTTCACCAGTCCCATGAATGGCTCAATTCGTCCTGACAGATTGGAAATGAACCTTCTGACGAAGTTGATTTTGCCGATGAGAGACTGTAGCTCTTTCTTTGTGGTAGGTGGCTGCATTGTTTGCACTGCCTCCTGACTTTTCAGGCCGATCTCAATTCCACGTTCATGAACCAAGAAACCCAAGAACTGACCGGCCGTTACACCAAAAGCACACTTCTTTGGATTCATTCTTAGCCCGAATTTTCTAGTTCGGTCTAGGATGCGTCGCAAATCCTCCAAGTGTCCTTCTACGGAGATAGACTTGACCACCACGTCATCGATGTATATTTCCACCAACTTGCCGATCAGATCATGAAAGATGTAATTCATGGCTCTTTGGTATGTTGCGCCGGCATTCTTCAGTCCAAAAGTCATGACTACATATTCAAACAAGCCCACTGAACCTGGTACTCTGAATGCAGTCTTGTGTATATCTTCTGGAGCCATGAAAATTTGATTACAGCCGGCATTGCCATCCATGAAACTTAAAACCTTATGACCAGTAGCTGCATTGATCAGTGTCTCTGCTACCGGCATTGGATATTCATCCTTTGGAGTGGCTCTATTGAGATCCCAAAAATCTATGGCGACGCGCCATCGGCCGTCCTTTTTCTGTACAAGTACGATACTAGAAATCCACTCAGCGTACCTGCATGGCCTGATGAATCCGGCGGTCAACATTTTCTCGATCTCTTTCTTGACTTCTTCTAAAATCTCGGCCTTCATCTGTCGTGCCCGCTGCTGGAACGGCCGAAATCCTTTCTTGAGAGGGAGCCGATGCTCAATGATGCTCCTGTCTAACCCAGGCATCTCTGTGTAATCCCATGCAAAGCAATCTGGGTATTCTTTCAACAGAGCTATCATCAGGCTCCTCAGATGCGGATCTAACTTTTTGCTGATAAAAGTTGGTCGTGGCTTATCCCTAGGACCAATGTCAACCTCTTCTAGCTCATCAGCCGATGTAAACCCATACCCTAGCTTTCCGTCGCCTGCTAGATCGATGCTAAACACAGGCAAAACATATGGCGAGGATAATATGGGCCGATTGCTGGAATCGGCCCCCATTTTGATTGCATTGCTCGATGAAGGTTTACAACTTGTTCGTGCTCTACTACGGGAGGGAGTCTCCCTACTACGACTACGTGACATGCTTGAGGTTAGATCATTGCTTTTTATTTTTTGGGGCCGATCGCAGGGATCGGCCTTGCCACGTACGTCTATTGACTTTGCTTTTGCTACTCTGTCAGGTCGGTGGATAAGACCAGCCTCATCCCATTTTTTGTAGCTTCGATGCGCTCACAGCCGTCCAAACTGACTCCAGAGAGCGGCTCTTGGTCTTCCGCTTCCCAAATATTCATGCCAGCTATTGAGATCTCGACTGAGTCATCTGCATGGACGACCTCCACTTCATCTCCATCCCACTGTATCAGGCATTGGTGCATTGTGGATGGAATGCAGCAGTTGGCGTGGATCCAATCCCTCCCTAGCAGGACAGCGTAGGTGCTTTTGCTGTCGACGATGAAGAATGACGTAGGGATGGTTTTTCGTCCTACGGTTAGATCCACGTTCAGAACGCCTTGCATTTCTGATGCTTGGCCGTTGAAGTCGCTTAGCGTGACGTTGATTTCGATCAGATCTGCGCTAGAGCGTCCTAGACGACGTAGCATGGAGTATGGCATTATATTGACTGCCGCTCCCGTGTCAACCAACATCTTGTTGACAGGCTGCCCGTTGATATAACCTCTTACATACAGGGCCTTCAGATGTTTGTAGCTCTTCTCTCGTTGCTTTTCAAAGATGACTGGCCGCGGGCCGCAGTCAAACTGTGCTACAGGCACTTCTTCGGTTCTTGGAGCACAAAACTCCGAAGGAAGTATGAACACCATATTCGTGCCATCCGATGCCTTCTCATCGGCTTTCTTTTGTTTGCGGCGCCATTCTTTCTTCTGTGGACGACTCTCCTCGTCCAAAGTTTGCTGAATTTTCATGGCCAGATCGGGCCGCGCTTTCCTCAACATGTGCAGGTATTGCCTTTCGGCTTCCTCCAAGCTACGTAGTCGCTGAACCCTACGCTTTTGAGAGTGACTGAGTCCATCAGGGCACCACCTTGGCCGGTGGTATCTATCTTCTTCTTCTTCTTCATCTTCTAACTCCTTGAGATCTTCCACCCGAGAGGGCTCAGCTTGCTTGTTCCGAGATGGGAGAGGCCCTAGACGTTTGAACACTGACACATCACCTGTGTCCTTCTTCTTCTGTCTACATTCCGGGCAGTTGTCAACTGTAGGCAATCGGCTCATTCCTGAATCCCAACAATGCTTAAAGAAGGGACAATCCCAGTGTCTGTCCATGTCCTCCTGCTCTCTTGACTTTCCCTTAGCGCGGCGCTCACATCCTTTATCGTCTCTATCATACCGACGATATTTTCTGTTGTCTACACTAGACCGACGATCTCTTTCGTCGTCTATGTCGTATCGCCGGCGTCGGTCGTACTGACGCTCATATTTGTTAAGGAGATGCTCGGAGAGTGGTCCTTGGTACCGCACGTTTCTCACTTGCTC
Organism: Lolium perenne; assembly: GCF_019359855.2. Classification (NCBI taxonomy): domain Eukaryota; kingdom Viridiplantae; phylum Streptophyta; class Magnoliopsida; order Poales; family Poaceae; genus Lolium; species Lolium perenne. Next base: position 150,006,932 of record NC_067245.2, read on the forward strand.
CTCTGTGATGTACCGTCTGTCATCATATCGGGGCCGGTCGCGTGGGCCGGCCTCTTCCCTTTCCTTGCCACGAGAGCGACTGCTCTCTTCTTTGTCCCTACCAGGGTGGTATACAGGCCCTGCCATGTTAATACTGAACGAGAAATCTGGCTAGCGCCTCACGGGGTGATTGCACTCCACCATGTTGACGGCAGGAAACGGTTGCGTGTCCACTTTCATGGCATACTGACCGAAAATCAGACGGCCTTGTTCTATCGCCATTTGGATCTGCTGACGTAACACTTTGCAGTCGTTGGTGATATGGGTGAACGAGTTATGCCACTTGCAGTATGGTCTTCCGTTCAGCTCTTGCACAGTAGGGATTTTATGGCCTTCGGGTAACTTCAGCTGTTTCTCCTTAAGCAGTAAATCAAATATCTGTTCAGCCTTGCTTACGTCGAAGTCAAACCCTTTTGCAGGCCCTTGTTGCTTCACCCATTTGCAGGACACGGGGTTTGCCCCCCGAGCCCATTCAGCCACGGCTACTTCCTGGTCTCCTGCAGAGTCGTCAGCTTCTTCTGTCTCAACCAGGCTTACCGGGCGTTTGAACTTGTCTTGGTACAATTCTGGGTGGCGCTGTTCATACAATGATAGTTTCTGAACCATATGCGCCAGTGAAGTGTATTCCGCTTGGAAAGCCAGATCCTTGATCGGCGCGGCGAGGCCGAACACTGCCAGATCGACTGCTTCCTTCTCGTGCAAATGAGCCGAATAACATCGGTTCCTAACAGTCCTGAAACGCTGAATATATTCCGACACCGTTTCTCCACGCTTCTGTCACACTTGTGCTAGATCAGCAATGCCAGCCTCGGTAGCTTCTGAGTGATATTGCATGTGAAACTGCTCTTCCAGCTGCTTCCACGTCCGGACTGAGTCTGGTGGCAACGAGGTGTACCACCCAAAAGCTGGCCCTGTGAGAGACTGCGCAAAAAACCTCACACGTAACGGGTCTGATGCTAAAATCATGCCCAACTGTGCCAAATATCGGCTCACATGCTCAATTGAACTAGAGCCTTCTGACCCACTGAACTTTGAGAACTCAGGGAGCCGATACTTGGGCGGCAGTGGAATCAAATCATACTCGTTGGGGTACGGCTTGGAATAGCCGATTGCCCTCCTTTTTGGCACCATGCCGAACTGGTCTCTCAAGATTGCACTGATTTGGTCCACTGTATGAGTTGCAGGAGCCGAGCTTTGATGACTCGTGGCGATGGCATATTTGGCCAGCCACGCCTGTTTATCGGCGTCTACTCCAGAAATCCCTCCTGCTGTTCCAGAAATCCCTCCTGCTGTAATCTGGTTCGTGCGCGCCAAGTTATTGCTGTCCGGCACGTACGTGCACATGTATCCATGCGGGATTTCCTTAGGCGGTTCATGCAGGAACTGGTAGTCACCAGGATCGCCTCCAATCTTGTAGACGACGTATGCCGGTGAACCCGGCGGCTCTGGAGCTGCAAGCGAGAATGGTAGCTACGGTCTGGTCTGGAACGGTACTTCTCCTTGGTGAGTCCCTAGGGTAGGTCCTGACGGAGAGTACTGATGCTTCATGATCTCCTGAACCACATGAACCGCAACGCGCTCGAAAGCGTTCACCAGGCTCTCAGAATGATGGTGTAGCGAATGAGTCACCATGTAATTAACTTCCTGACGCAGAGCTCTGGTGCGTTCTTCTGAAGAGGTAGATAGATCCACCTCATCGAGGGCGCCTTCAGGTGAGAACCCCTTCCACCTAATGCCATGTGTACGGGTCCTCTCGAAAGAGCCGATGAGGTCGGCTTCGAAGAGAGCTTTAAGCTCATCGTATTTCTTCTTGTGCTCCTCAGTCAGATCTTCGTATGTGACTGGTGCGTCTGCCATCTCAGCTTTAGATGTTGACGCAGTTGATGTAGAGTGTCCCACCGGGCGTGCCAGAATGTGTTGCCTGCCAAAACCCACCGGCGAGCAGCGACGGGCAACACGGAGAGCCGGGAGGCTCCCAGGACTGCTGGTGGGCCCTGGTCCCTCGGGCAACGGCCCGCAATGCTCCGGCACAAGTCCTAGCTGGTGCGAGGGCGTGCCACCTGACCTATACCTGGTCAGGAAGGTGATGGATTGCTTCGATTAATTTCCTACATGGCATACACGTAAACATTAAATACGAGCCTCGATCGGCTCTCAGGTATCCTGTGAATCGGCTCAGGAGTCGATCCACCCATGATTCGTATCGGATCTACGATAACATGGTGGTCCTGCTTGATCAATACTAAGTTAAAACGATCTACGATGATTTAGGGTTTTCACCACATAACCGGAACGTCCTACACGTAGTTGAGCCTAGCAGATACGAAAGATAATAGAAAACCAGCCCTAGAAAAGGCCTAAAAACCAACATAGAGTTGATTCCCGGATCATCTCCTTTAGGATCGGCTAACCGTACCTTACGCACTACTGGATCATTCAACCCGTTTGCAACGCCTAACTATATGGATATCAAACTAATCCTTGAAGAACAAGGAACAACCATAATGGATCGAATCTACTAAATAAAGACTAAGCGGGGTGCTTCCCTTACACCTAAGATATGTGTAAAGACAGCTAGATATCTAGGGATAGCATAACTAAGCGAATACATCAAGAAAGTATCGATGCTAACCCTAACATATCTATGATAACGGTGTTGCTCGCCATCAACAAGGGTTTAGTACGAGCAACACATAAACAACGAATAAACTTGATGCTGCTTAGATCGCAAGATGCGATCTAGGCAGCATGGCGCTTACCCGGAAGAAACCCTCGAAACAAGGGGTGGCGATGCGCCTAGATTGGTTTGTTGCGAACGTGATCGTCCTCCTTTCTCAATAACCCTAGGTACATATTTATAGTCCGTGGACTTTCTATCTTAGGAATAAACCTAACCGTGCACGAGCTAAACTCTATCTCTTAATTCTAAATCTACCATAATATACAGATACACGGGCAATCTAGCCCAAACTCTCATACGAGGCCGATTCATGAATATTTTCCGTGCATATTCTCTAAGCCCATCTCAATCACGGCCCACCTCTGACTTGGTTAAAATCTGGCGATAACACCTACCGACCGCCACGAATCCGCGCGGTACTGGTCAGGGGGTTTCTTCTATTTGAAGGACGTCTCCGACCCGGCGGGCGAAAGGAAGCTGCCGCCATTCAAGAACTGCCCCGCCAGCGAGACTCCGGCATGGACGCAATGTCCCCACCTCTCCGAGTCGCCCCAGCTGACCCGCGCCGTTAGGCGGATCTGCAAGCTCATGGAGGAGGGGCTGACGGGGAAGGATCTCACCTTGTCTTGGTTCACCAAGCGGATCCAGCCGCTCCAACACATGGACCGCTTGATGTTCCATTACACGGGGCGTGATGACCCAATGCGTGCCACGAAGGACAATCTCTCCACCGATGCCATCGACAAAAGGATCCGGCTCCTCATCAAGATTTCGCGTGAACTTTATGTTCACGTGTGTAACAAAGACATCAACATCAACGGTTCCGGAACCGCGGTATGTTATCTTGACTTGTCCATTGTTTCCTTTGTATTCAATTTTTTGTCTAAGTGTTGGCTATGTGTCTTAGCTCGAAGCCCTCGAGGAAAGCGAACTCGGAACCCTTGTCCGGGTCCCTTCTACGGGCAACACGGATCCAGAGGCCGCATCGGAGGCGGAAGCTCATGATGCTCCGCGCCCTTCCAAGAGGAAGAGGGCTGCTCCCTCCAGCCCTGCAGCCAAACACGCCCGCGAAGTGCTCAGCACTGCGGCTACTCGGAAAGCAGAGGCGGAGAAGAAGCGCCTCAAACTTATCGACACCAACAACAGAGGCCAGCCCGACATCCAGCAATTCTTCAAGCCTTCCGGGTAAATGCTTGATTTCCGGAATCCAAATTCTTCTATTTTCACGAGCAAACCCTTACTTAGTTATTATGCTTTTTTCTTTTATAGAAGTTCCGGAAGCCAGCCCCCCACGGCTCCAAGAGCCCTCAAGAAGAAGGTCAAGTCGTCTCCGGCTTCTATCCCCGTTACGCCGGAAGTGGAGGTTCCGCCCAAGGCCTCATCTGCCACCAAGCCGGATCCCAAGGACGTCATCAACATCGATGACCTTCCCGAAGACCCCGCTGGCCATGGCGATTCCATCAAGGGCGCCTCCTCGTCTGCGCCTCCGCCTGAACAACCAAGTGCCACCTTTGCCGAGCCTACGGCGGAGCAGTATGAGCAGAAGGTGCAGCTCATTCATGCCTCCAGCACGCTCCAAGCTAACCCTCAACCTGCCCCATCTCTACAAAAGCTTTCCCTCGCACAACGCCACGCGGAAGTTTCCGCCATGATGGACAAGGTGTGGGGGACGGCTAACACGGAGATGCAGGAGCTCACCGACCTTGAGAGCGACCTCAAAGTCTTTTTTGCCAAGCATAAGGACGTGCGCCAGGTAACACTAGCCCCCAAGCATTGGGCCAGACATTTTTTCCGTGTAACATGTGTTAGCCGATGCTTTCTTCAATATGTACCTTAGGCGGAAATTTAAAATTTTATACCTCCAAGACTTTGAATTCCTCGCTAGCCCCCAGAATTTTAAATATCCGACTAACTCCTGTCTGCGCCTCAGAACACGCGGAAGCTGCATGAAGATCTGCGCATTCACATGCTTGAGCAAATTACGGAGATTGAGGGGCTGCGCCAGAACGCGGAAAATAGCCAGAAAGCTATCCAGCATCTGGAGACCCGCCTTCGGGGTACGAGCTTCGAAATTGATCTATATGCTGATATAACTGTTCATGATGCATAATATGTGCAACTTTCCACCTGCAGAAGAAACTGCCAAGCACTCCGCCTTCGATGACTTGTCCGCCAAAGTCAAAGTGCTCGAGGCGGAGAATGAATCCCTCAAAGCCTTTATCAAAGAGTCCTCCGACAAGGAGAATGAGGTGAGGAAGGAGCTCTCCGAGAAGCACGCCCGCGACGTGGCGGAACTGACTGATAAACTGAAGAAGAGCCAACAAAGGGTAACTTCCTTAGTGGCCAAGAACAAGGTTCAAGAAGCAGAGGCAGAAGCCATTGACAAGCTCATCTTCCATAAGCATTTTTTCCTTGTTGTTGTTCTGACTACACCACACGTTGCTCTGTCCGCGGAGGAACTGATCCAAAAAAATTCGCAGCTAGCCTTGGCTTTGAGTGGAACAAAGAATCAGCCCTCAAGAGGACGGAAGCATACGATGAAGCGCGGAGTTCCATCGACGCGCTATTCACGGCCTGTCGCGGAATCGCCAAGACCCTGTCCTTGAAGAGGGCCAAAACCTCAGTGATTGACACAATGACCAAGCTGATGCAGCAAGTGCCGGAGTTCATCAAGGATTGGCAGGAGTCTTCCGCTCGCGGAGTCGCCTCCCTGGTCTTAGCCACCTGCAAGGCTCACTTCCCGTCACTCAACTTCGCTGATGTTGTGCGTGACACTCCAGAGGGTGCCAACATGCGCGCCATCCTCTCGGAAACCAAAGGGTTTGACCAGCTGTTTGTCAGGCGAGTTAACCACTCGTTCTGGTATCACAAGTATGATCTGCCCAAGGGCTTTTCCGACGCGGAAGAGGAGGAAGGCGAGCCGGAGTACTATGCGGAAGGTTCCGGGTCAAGCGTTGAGCTTTCCGGAGAAGGCTCCGACGAAGACTCCGAAGCTGGCTCCGGCGATAGCGATGGCGATGGCTCCGCCTACGAGGAATCTGAAGAGGAGGACTCCGGGTAGAGTTCCTGTGAAACAATGAAACAATGTTGCATCATTTTGGCCTCGGAGTGGGTTTGTAATATAACTTAAATTCTTAAGTAGCTAGGAACGAAACAACTATGCATGGGCGGAAACACTTATCCTGCTATCCTTTAAGATTATTTGCATGTTTCGTTTTGTGTCGGAAAGCAAGTGCTGATTTCATTGTTTTCCGGCTTGCTCGCTTGACCTTCCGCGAGCCGGAAGACCTTAGCTGGAAACACTCGCCAGCGGCGACGAAGCCCAATGGCAATCCGTCAATAACCGCGGAAACAAGCCCCCAGCTTAGGTGCCGGAAATTGCTACTAGGAATCCACGAGTTCGCAACGAAAAACAGCTCCATCAGAAAACTTAAGCTTACGTCCTAAAGGACAATTTTTGAAAATCACAACTTTTGTACACGCCTAGGCGGAAATATCCAGCTCTGCGGTTTTAGTCGGAAAACATACACGATCTAAAAATGAACAAGTAAAGGAGGTAAAAGACTCAGAGAGTGAACCAAAAGCTTTATTTCATTGATCATGTATAACTATTACAGAGTTTGTAACTCGGAAAATTATGCTAAGTGTAGAAAGGACATAGCTGTGCAATGTTCCAAGGGCGATCTGTCTCGTCGTAGATGTCATCCGGATCCTCACGCTTGCGTTTCCGGTACCAATTAGCAGGTCTGTCCTTTAGCTCCCGGAAATCGACAAGGTAGTACGATCCCGTTGTGAAGCACCTTGCTGACGACGAAGGGTCCTTCCCATGGAGACTGCAACTTATGGTCTTTCACCTGTCGGAGGCGGAGGACCAAGTCTCCAGCCATAAAAGAGCGGTTCCGAACTCGACGACCGTGATAACGCCGAAGTTTCTGCTGATAAATGGCGGAACGTTGGTTGGCTAAGTTCCGAGCTTCTTCGATCAGGTCCATAGATAGCTACCTGGCCTCGTCAGCTGTTTCTTCATTATAGGCGGAAACTCGCGGTGAATCGTGGATGATGTCGGAGGGGAGCACGGCTTCGGATCCGTATACCAGGAAGAAAGGGGTAAATCATGTTGACCTGTTAGGGGTAGTTCGTAAACTCCACAATACAGCTTCCAACTCGTCAGCCCAAGCTCCAGCTGCTCGTCGCAGCGGTTCTTCAAGGCGTGGCTTAATTCCTGATAATATGAGGCCGTTAGCCCTTTCAACTTGACCATTGGATTATGGGTGAGCCACAGATGCAAGGTCCAGTCGAATCCCTACTGTCTCGCAATAATCCTTCAATTCTCCCTGTGCGAAGTTTGTGCCATTATCTGTGATTATGCTATGTGGGATGCCGATTCTCATCACGAGGCTGCAGACAAATTTTAGTGCCGTAGCACCGTCGGCTTTTCTCACTGGCTTTGCCTCGATCCACTTACTGAACTTGTCAACAGCGACCAAGAGGTATTCAAAACCGCCAGGAGATGATCTTTTTAACTTACCAACCATATCGAGCCCCTAGACCGCAAACGGCCAGGTGATAGGTATGGTCTTCAGCTCTTGGACTGGAGCGTTTGGTTGAGTAGCGTAGTACTGACAGCCTCGGCAGGTCTTGACTATCTTGTCAGCATCTTCTTTAGCTGTAAGCCAGTAAAAACCTAACCGAAAAGCTTTTGCAACGAGTGACCTGGAGGCGGCATGATGCCCGCAATCCCCTGCATGGATCTCTCTGGGGATTTCAATGCCATCTTGATTGGAGACGCATTTGAGAAATACCCGTGTTGCACTTCGTTTGTAGAGCTGTCCATCAACAATTGTGTAGGATCTTGCTCGTCTGATGATCTGTCGTGCGAGGACCTCGTCCTCTGGCAACTTCTGATCAATGAGGTAGTCCAGGAAAGCCTGTGCCGAAGCCGGAATGATAGCCATCACTTCTCTGGCCGGAGATACTGCCAACTCTGGGTTTTCCGGGTTAGCGCCCTTCACCGAGGGTATCCGTAGATGCTCCAGGAAAATACCAGGCGGAATTGGCTTCCTGCCGGATCCGAGCTTGGATAGCATATCTGCCGCTGTGTTATCGTCTCGCCTGACGTACTTGACTTCGTATCCGAGGAAATATTTGGCGATCTCGTCAACTTCGTCTCTGTAAGCCGCCATGACGGAGTTTCTGGCGTTCCAGGTTCCGGCTACTTGCTGTGCCACCAGGTCTGAATCTCCGCAAAATATGATGTGCTTGATCCCTATCTCCTTGGCAATGCGCAGTCCGTGTAGTAGAGCCTCGTATTCCGCCATATTGTTTGTAGCTTCGAAGTGTATCTGCAGAACGTACTCCAATTCTTCTCCGGTAGGGGACTTCAGGGTGACTCCGGCTCCTGAGCCTTGATGCTGCTTGGATCCATCGAAGTGCATAACCCATGTCTCTGGTTCCAGCTCCAAATTCACATCCGGAGCTTCTGTCCAATCTGCGACGAAATCTGCCAAGACCTGTGTAATATCCCAGGTAATGGGGTTGCAAAAATAGAGGAAACAGCTGTGTCCATTGCATTCATGCATAGAAAATCTGGGGAATTTTCGCGCTTTAAAGTAAAACAGTCACAGTAACTGAAGTTTCGCTTGACCTTGGTGGAATTGAAGTAGCTCATCAAGTCAAGCGCTATAAACCTCAATGTGACTTTGTTAAAACCTTGTTTTGGGTAGAGATGATTTGATCTAAGGGGTTAGATCAAATGGAACTAATAATCAACACAACAACACTTTACTCAATGACCAAATGCTTGATTTTATAAAAGATTAAAATATGGTAATCCTTACCACAACATATGAACATACATCTATTTGGAAATCAAGTAACAATAAATGGAGAAACCATTCTTCACTTATCTTCTCCATGTCTTAAACTAATCCTTGATCCTACCATGAACCTCATTGTATTCATTTTACTTCATCCTTGGAAACAAGACAAGGAGCTCCAACCAAGGAATACATATCTTCCTCTATTCCATATTATTATACATCAAACCTAGAGAGGTGAGAGTCCTATTTCATTTAAGGAAGCAATGACAAACCTTGAGGCAAACCTTGGATATAAATATCCATATGATCACAACATCATCCTCAAGAGGAACCCTAGGATATTGTTAAAGTCCTTTCCAAAATGAGAGAGACCAATCATACAAAACATAGCTTTATCTATTTAAGAATAAAGGACAACCATTGAACTAGAGTATTAGGAGTACACCATAACCTAGAATAATCCATTCTTATATAAGAGAGATCAATTATGGTGTTACACTCAAGTTAGTTGAAGCAACACTTGAGTTTGAGGGAGAGAACTACCCATATACCCAGATGATAATATCATCATTGATTAAGTAGAACCCTAACATAATATCTCAGGCATTCTCCTGGGATATAAACTAAAGAGACAATCATAGTAGACCCATACAAGAAGGTAAATTAGAAGTGCTATACCTTGATTGATCTAGACAATGCTTGATCATGGAAGTGAGAACCCATTTAATGAGAGATCCCTAGGAATCCAAACCTGGATCATTACAAATTGAGTGATGATCATAAACCCTAAGAACTGGAGGTAAAAATGTTAAGAACAAGATGATCATGCCTAATCCATGATCATGCTCTTGAGGTATTGAGGATAAACCCTAAAAGGATAAGTAGATATCCTTCACCACATGAAATCATAGGGAGGTAATTAATAAGCAACCCTAAATTTATATTCCAACCTTAACTTGTGAATCACTTGGTGATCATAAGAAGAATCCTACCATATCTATGTTTCATAAATTAAAGAACCTAAGAAAACCTTAGAGTAAAACTCCATACTTTATATGGTGAGAAACCAACAATCCATTTGACCAAAGTTAACTATAAAAATAAGTATTACCAATGTAGTTACTTTAATGATAAATTGGGGATAATAATAGAAGTTAATTGGTAGAAGATAAAACCAATTCTCAAATCCTTAGTAATTAAGGAAGCTCATGAAATATCCAGCAAGTAACCCTAGCTCATGCAATATGGTGTCATCCCATCTCTATAACCTAGAATTATATCTCAACCCTAGTTTATCTATCACTATGGTGATCATAATATAAAGCTAGGACCTAATTGAGAATTCAAACCAATTGCCATTAGGAGAATGTGATGTGAACCCTAGAATTGCTCATTAGCTAAATCCTATGTTTCACTAATCAAACCCAAGAAATATCTAGTGCTTAAACTCCCAATTAAATCCATGTGTGGTGATCAACCACTCATATCTGTAAACAAAGCCTAACCTTGAATAGAGTAATACCTACTCTAGTATATTTTGGGTGTCATTAAAATTACAATAATAGTGCTAACCTTGAAATAGGGCTATAATTAAACCTAACTATCAATAGGTACTTAAAAGGGCCTATTTGAAAATAGTTTGGACCACCCTAAATTGATATTGAAAACTATAACTATATAGATGCCCATTTCCAATCCCTAATAACATTTATTAAACAAAGGTGTCATTATACATATAAGATATTTTTAAGATCTTATAGGAAGTTATGTTATTATCTTTATAAACTCCCAAAAGGATCCATACATTTAAAATCCTGCAAAACAGATTCGAATTAAAAAACAGAATTCAAATATAGCAAATACAAAATAGAAAAACAGAAAACAGTAAAGAAAATAAGAAAAAGGGAGGCATACCTATTGGGCTACCACAGCCCAGCAGCAGCCTGCAGAGGAGCCCAGCACCACGGCCCAAACCGCAGCCCAACACAGCCCACGATACCCCTTCGGATAAATACGAAGTGGACGAGGAGAGCTTCGTCTCCTTCGTCTCTGCGCCACAGGAGGATGCCACGGCGTCGACCACCTCCACGTCCCGCGGTCGCCGCCGGCTCTGTTGACCTCCAGCGCACACCGGTGGTGGTATAAAAACGCGCGGAAGCCCAATTTCCCCTCTCTCTTCTTCATTCTCCGAAAATCCCGAAACCCTAGCTCAACCGGACATAGTCACCGCCGTCGATTGGAGCACTCCCGAGCCGCGCCGTGAAGCCCTAGAGCTCCGCCTCTTCTCCAGCAACCTTCTCGCCGACGCGCGCTTGCTGGAAAGCCCTAGGTCCGACGAATTGACTCGCTATTTCCCCGTCGGTCACCACCAGACGCCGACAATCGCCGGCGATGTAAGCCACCGCAAGCCTCGCCGACACGCCCATCTTACTCGTGGTGAGCTTCTCTACCGCGTGGCATACTCGCTTTACTTCTTAGGCCATCGTAGCTGCGTCGTGTTGATTCACCGTCGTGCACCGCCGCATACGGAGCTCGCCGGAGCAACTCCGGCGACCGTTTCAAGGGGGCGCCGCTACTCAATGGTTCATCTCGGTGCCCCAGACCCTCTGCTCACGCGCGCAGCCTCGCGGGAGCACTCCAGCGCTGACACCGCCGTCGACTGGCCGTCGGCCAGGAGCCCAGAGCTCAACCATTAATTTTGACCCGGTCCACATACACGTGGCACATGACGTGGATGATTGGTCCACCAGTCAGTGGCTGCATGGGTAACTGACCGGGTGCATTTAGTCATTTCTCCGCTTTAAATTTAAATCCCTTTATTCCAGAAACTTTGAAATAATTTAGAAAATTCAAATAAAGTCAGAAAAATATAAATAAGATATCAAAATTCTTAGAAAAGTAATCTTTATCCAATAAAAATATAATATGGAATTTTTATTTTTAATAAAAATTCACTTATTTAATACCTGTTAATTAAGCCTTTAATTACTAATTCTAAATTCAATTAAAATTCAATAATTAGTAAAAATTCCCAAAAGTAAATAAAAACCAGTAAATAAATAAAGAAAACATTAAAACTAATTTTCTTTATTTATTATTTGTTAAATCTTTATTAGAGAGATTTAAACCCTAATTAATAATTACCTTAATTATTAATTCATTAAAGACAATAAAATGTCAAATTCAATATTATTTAATTTACAAGTTACTAATAACTTCAACTTTAAGTTGAAGTTATTAATCATAGCACTACATGGTAATTAGGAAACCCTAATTTCATGTTGAATGAAGATTACAACCTCATAATCGTATGTGAAATCCCAAACCCTAATTCCACTAGAAACCCTAGCTCCAACATAAAATATGGGAACCCTAAATTGTTTCCAAACCTAAACCCAAGTAACATGTGATCATGTTACTTCATTAATAATCATGAATTCATATTTAGCAACTAAATACTTGTCTTGATCACATAAAATGTAGAAGGCCTATCACTAATATATGGGTATCACATGTGTTCATCTTCACCAGACCTAGATGATCAAATGGGGCTGACCAGATGTAAACCCTAGCTCCAACCCTCAGAGACATTAACCTTACCTACCCATGCTTAGCATCACACCATTGTGATGAAACCTAACAGCAACCATACCGACTATTTTACTTTACAGAACCCTGTTCCACTAAAACCTACTAGTGTGAGATACTTATGAACCATCTTATTTAGGAACCAACCATTCTCTACTTAGAGATCCAATGGCTAATACAAGACAACCTCAACCTTAATTGTAATACTTCTTATTATTTAAGAAGTATGTTCTTCAAAAGTTATTCTTTTGAAGAAAATAAGGAATCATCATCAATCCTGCCTAATAGGACCTATAGCCAATAACCAGCTATCACCAGCAAGGTATACCAACCTTGATAACCACTATTTATAATAAAATTGCTCAAGATGCCTAGGCTTAACTCAGCCTTACCAGCCCTAGGTATTGATGAATCCAACATTGTTGTGATCCATCTAATACTTACTCCAGAAACTAGTTGAAACCATAGTCAACCATAGAACCCCACCAACCTAATTATCATACTTGTTCTTTATCAATGTACATGTTCTTCAAAAGTTATTCTTTTATAGTACATGATAATCAATCATTAACCATGCCATATAGTACTAAAACTGACCACTATTCTTTACTTGTTAACATTATGCCAATTATCATTCTTTGTGGGCTCAATTGATTACTATGCTTTATTATCTACCTGCTTATAATTCTAAAACAACACAACCCTGAATAAGAACCTTGTTTGTGAATCACTCTAAAAGTGCAACACACCCTGAACTAATCGTTACAACTCACTGATCCTAAATCATCGGGGTTAGGTCACGCTTAGAGCGATTGCATCTCATTCTTATGCATTATTGCATCCTTGCCAATCTTTTAAACATCATCCTTACCGGACGATGATGCTATTTCAGAATTTGGAGTTATTGCGTATCGAAGACCTTGCCTGCATAATCTTGCAGTCAAGAAAGGCAAGTTCATCACTTGCTCATGTCATTTGAGTATTTCTATCAAATTACTTGCAAAGTATTATGGTTATCACTATTGCATAAAAATCAAAACCACTACTTTCATAACTATGAATATGACTATGTGGTGGGCAATGGAACCATGGATTGTGTTGATATGGTGGAGGTTCCATTGCAAGGGTTATATCCATCTAGGATTAAACAACAAATGTCGCCAGTGATTCTTGTGCCGTAATACCCGTGTTAACCATAAGATCCGGAGTGGGACGGAGTAGTCAAAAGTGTTTCCACCTCTCGTTCATCAACGGATGCGCTTTACCGTAGACACTTGTATCTGTCAGGGCAAGAGTTGGCTGGGGAAGCCTTAAGTCCCCACGGCATAGTCCGTAGACACTTGTCGCTCGAAGAGCAAGCGGTTGGCTGGGGAAGCCTTAAGTCCCCACGGTATTGCGGTCTATGATGGGTTGCAGCTACCGGCGAAGGAGTTTGGTTCGATCCCAAACTGTCGTCGTGGTCGGGGTCCACCCGTGAGTGGGAATAATGGGACCAGCGAGGACCCAGGGTCGGGGCATGCAACAAAGGGTGGGTGTTCAAGGTAGCGGAGGAACATGATTGGCTAGACCTTATACCGGGCCTCACACCAAAGGAAGTGTGGACGGGTAACGTGCTCGGTTGGCACCAAGGTTAAGATCTCTTATGGGTAAAGCAACACACCTCTGCAGAGTGTAAAGAACCGTGACCTGTCACTCCCTGTTCCGGGATATGGAACTGCGAACGCTGCCGGAAAGGAGCTCCATGAAGTTCTAGTAAACCGGTGAAGGCTGACGGACATAGTTCTTCTGAATAAAAGCAACCTTTTGAAGAAATGGTTATGAAAACTTGCATTGGTATTAGACTTTCTGGTCTAATGATGTAGCTAGTGCATTAAACACCTCTTTCCTATAATGAACTTGTTGAGTACGCTCATACTCATCCCACTCTTAAATCCCCTGCTTAGATATGGATGCATCGAAGGAGGATCTACAGTGCAACTCGAAAGCCGAGGAGTCAACAACTACTTCAAGAGACAGGACCGTGTCAGAGGAGTCAGATACCAAATCCAACAAGGAGAAAACCTAGTTTAGCCATAGAAGGGAGCTAGCTTCCTAAACCTAGCTCCTATTTAGCTAGAATCTATTCTTAGCCTCTATAGCTAGTTAATTACTCTACAAATAGAGTTCGTGATAAGACTAGACTACGATTCATTCTTCTGGAGCTTATTTGTAGTTTTACCTCATTGTAAAGTAGGAGGCTATGATGATCTTATGTAACAGAGTCAATGTTGTAATTCTATAGACATGCCTTGGACCCGCATATGTTTCTGTTGTACCACTCTGAGCGATATAATACTAGTGGAACGGTGTTTCATTGGTGTTATGTCAGACTTGCATACTACACCATGCAGTGGTATGCCGGGTCACCACAACCTGGGATTTGACCGCGGTCCTGGCTTTGTAGTTGATGTCGAAGGCGGATAATTCAATGCCCCATTTTGCTGTGCGTCCTGTTGCGTCAGCGTTGTTGAGAATCATTGCCAGCGGAGCTTTGCTCACAACTGTTACTGGATGCTCCTGGAAGTAGTGTCTTAGCTTCCTGCTACCTAGGAATACTCCGTAGGCTAGCTTCTGAAAGTGAGGGTAGCGTTGTTTGGACTCCGTAAGCACTTCGCTAATATAGTAGACTGGCCTTTGGACTCCATACTCATGACCTTCTTCCTGTCGCTCCATGACAATGACGAGGCTGATGACTCTGCTGGTGGCTGCCAGGTAAAGGAGCATAGGCTCTGACTCTCCTGGAGCTGCTAGGATAGGTGGGGAGGTGAGTATTTCCTTCAACCCTTGAAGTGCTGCATCTGCTGCCTCATCCCAGACAAATTTGTCTGTTTTCTTCAATAGCTTGTACAGGGGTAGCGCCTTCTCGCCAAGACGGCTGACGAACCTGCTGATTGCTGCGACGCAACCAGTTAGTCGTTGCACATCTTTGAGACAAGTTGGCCTTTTGATGCACAGGATTGCCTTGATTTTCTCCGGGTTTACTTCGATGCCCCTATTAGAGACAATAAAGCCAAGGAGTTTTCCAGCTGGTACGCCAAAAAAGCACTTTAGCGGATTCAACATCATCTTGTACTGTCGGAGATTCTCAAAGGTTTCTGTGAGGTCGCTGATCAAGTCGGATCCTTTCCGGGTCATGACCGCGATGTCGTCGACGTAGGTGTGTACGTTCCGGCCAATTTGGTCCTTCAAGCACCGCTGCATCGTACGTTGGTAGGTGGCACCTGCGTTTTTCAAGCCAAAACGCATAGTAACATAGCAGTAAGTGCCAAATGGGGTGATGAATGAGGTCGCCTTTTGGTCGGACTCCTTCATCCGGATCTGATGATACCCGGAATACGCATCAAGAAAACATAGAAGTTCCGCCCCTGCCGTCGAATCAATGACTTGGTCAATGCGCGGCAGGGGAAACGGATCTTTCGGGCAATGTTTGTTCAAGCCAGAGTAATCGATGCACATTCTTAGTATTTCAGAATTATGTTTGGGTACAAGGACGGGATTTGCGACCCAATCAGTGTGGATAACTTCTATTACAAAACCTGCCTCTAGTAACTTCGCTAATTCCATTCCTATGGCGCGGCGCTTCTTATCTCCAAAGCGTCGCATAGCTTGCTTTACCGGTTTAGCCCCCGGGTTTATGTTGAGGTAGTGCTCGGCGAGTTCCCTTGGTACTCCGGACATGTCAGAAGGCTTCCATGCGAAGATATCCATGTTAGCGCGGAGGAACTCGACGAGCGCGTCTTCCTATTTGGGGTCCATGTTGGCTCCGATTGAGACCTGTTTGGAATCGTCTTCTTCCTTGAAGCTGACTTTCTTGGTCTCTATCGCGGCCTTGAAGGAGTTTTTATGCTCGGAGATCTGCTTCTTGGTGGTCTGCATTTCAGTCGGATCCACCGCGGCTCTGTAGCCTTTCAGCTCCTCTCCAGATATCACAGACTCTGCGAAGGCGGCTTCGCCCAACTCGCACTCATGAGCCTTTTTGTAGTCTCCGGATACGGTGATCAGACCATTAGGACCCGGAATCTTGAGCTTGTTGTAGATGTAGCACGCCTTTGCGTGAAACTTGTGGTAGGTGGGCCTGCCGAAGATGACGTGGTAGGAGCCCTTGAAGGGCACAACTTCAAACGTGATCTTCTCTTTGCGGAAATTGTGAACATCGCCGAAGGCCACGGGAAGTGTGATGCTGCCGAGGGAATTCGCCTTTTTACCCGGAACTACGCCATGAAACTCAGTGTTGCTGCGTTTGAGCTGTTCCTTGGTAAGGTTCATCCGCTCTAGAGTCTCCAGGTACATGATGTTCAAGCTGGCTCCGCCATCCATGAGGCACTTGGAGAAGTCATACCCGTCTATGCGGGGACTTACAACCAAGGCGTAGCACTCTTTTGGCACAATGGTAGGGTGATCCTCCCTGTCAAATGTGCACGGGACCTCCGACCACCTGACATATTACGGCACAGCTGGAACTGTGGCGTTCAGGATCCGGATAGCTGACTTGGTAGCGCGGACTGTTGGGGTTCCGAGGAAGATGTGGTATGCTCCCGCACTCTTTTTCTCGAAGGCGTTGGATTTACCTGCGGACCCTGCTTTGGGATCCGGCGAGTTATCATCCTCATCCATCGCCTCGGAACTGTCCTCCTCCTTGTCCTTGTTCTTGCCCTTGCCTCCTTTGCCGCGTGGGCGGTGCTTCCGGGCTCGCTTGTATCCTGCTTCCGGGTCGTTTTTCAGGTCATTGACCCACTTGCAGTTACGGTTGGTGTGAGTGGACTTCCCCGTAGCCGGATCCAGGTGGGCCAGGCAGGGCATGTCTCTGTACTCCTCGTAGGTTTGCGGGGCGCGGGATCCGGCAGCTGTGACTTCAGTGCCATGCTGCTGGCCCCTGCCAGCTCTGCCTCCACGGCCGCGTCCTCTTCCGCCTCCTGGACCTCCGCGTTGAAATGCCATGGCGACCATCTCGGATCCGCCACTCTTCTGGTCATCAGGGGGGTTCTTCCGCTTGTGGCCGCTGCTGTTACCGTTATCACGGTTCTTCTTTTGTTGGTGTAGGGGGATTGCTGTAGCTGTGAGATCTCTGCCTGCATCATCATCCGCGGCAGTATGATCACTGGCAATGGAGATCATGTCATCCAAAGTCAGTTTATTTGTGTTAGCCAAACAAATGATCTTATGCCTCAGCAATCCTCCTCTCTGCAGTCCACCGATAAAGGCGTACATAGCGGTGGTGTGGTCGACATTTTCGCACTCGTTCCTGCATGCCAACCATCTTGTGAGGAAGTGTCTTGAGGATTCTCCCTTCTTCTGAATACATGCTTGTAAATCGATTGCTGTGGCAGGTCTTTTGTAGGTGCCCCTGAAGTGTTTCTCGAAGGCAGTCTTCAGGTCAAACCAGCAAAAGATGGAGTTCTTCTCGAGGTCGCTGAGCCAGATCCGGGCTGGACCTACAAGGTACAGCTGAAGCATGCGGCAGGCGATATTAGGGGTTCCTCCGGTGAAGGTTACTGCATTGTAGTAATCCTCTATCCAGGTATCCAGCCTTTCGGTGCCATCATAATGTTTCAGGTTTCCGGGTAGCTTGAGGTTCATCCTTGGCTTTGGTTCCTCTCGAATCATCCTGTCGAAGCACTTCGGACCGATGTAGTCAGTTCTGTATTCGTTGAGGTGTTCCCGCGCGTCACGCGAGCCGTGGCGGGGAGATTGTGAGTGCGAGCGAGATCTCCGGCCGCCGCCTCCGCCTCCACCTCCGCCGCCACCGCTAGGTGGTGGTGAGGGAGACCTGCGAGGGGGGCGATCCGACTTTTTGCTTCCGCCATCAGATTCTTCTCGCCCCTCCCGATGCTGGCTCCGGCTTCTCTGTTTGCCTTCACCTTGGCGCTGGCTGCCATGACCGTTCCGGCTTCGACGAGGCTCCGGGTCGTGGTCTTCGTTCTGACTCCTCCTAGGCTCGGGCTCACGATCGTTGTTCTGGCTCCGGCAGGGTTCCGGCGTGCGCTCCCTGTTCCTGTTTCTTGAGGGCAGCACGTTGTCGCGGATGATGATTCCGCCAGGCCCATGGGGCCTGGTGTTTCCGGCTGGACTACGGCGGCGAGGGGGACGCGGGTATCCGTTAGGCAGAGGAGAGGGGTTGCGGTACTTGTCCCTACCAGAGTACATTGCATCCTTTCCCTTTCTTGGATCTGACGGAGGCATCTTTGATGGTACCGGGATTGGATTTGGGTGTTCTCTGATTTTCCTTCTGCGTTCCCCGGTTCGCGACTCGTCATCTCGATGGCGATTGTCGTAGGCGTCCTTCTGCGCAGTGGAGACGCAATGCTCTGGGTTAGATTCCAATTTGTGCGAAGTGTCTGCCTTGCTCTGCTGCCTCATTGCTGAAGCGACGAGCGTGCGAACGTAGTCGATGTCGATCTCCTCGTCCTTTTTCTTCAAGATCTCCGCAACCTTCTTCATATTGTCCTTTGGAGTGGCGTATGGCTGCTGCTCAGTCGGAGTTGCGAAGGTGATCTTACGGGGAGCTATCAACTCTCACCGGACTCTTTCGACCTCCTGATGAGCTTCAACGATCTTGTCCTACCAATGCTTCCGGAGTTCCTTGACCTTTGCCAATCCTTCGTCTACCTCCTGCTCGCGCTGGATGAAGTCTTCCACAAAAACTGCGGCGTGTTTCCTTTCATCAAGCATTGCAGCTGCGGTGTCGGCGAACTTCTTGGCTGTGGCCAGCATCTCCAGCCTCTTGGCTTCTAGCGCTTCTACGTCTTCGGGAGTGATGGGTTTGTTGAGAATATCCGAGCGATAAATTGCATCCATGCCTGCTTGTGCAACCATCTCCTCAGGCGACAGGAGTTCCTCGGAGGAGGGATCCTTATGCGGTCGTTCCCGGGACATTGGAGAATTGACGGGATGGCTGGGGGTCGGATTGGGTGTTTGCATCTTCTGATTCAGGTTGTCCCAGCGCAGCCAAGGTCGCAAGTACCTGCTTAGGCTGGGCGGATTCAACTTCAGGCTAATCACCGTATCCGTATTCCCCTAGCTTGCGATTGAACTCTTCAGTATCCATGGAGGGGGTATCCCCGGAAATTGGGCTTAGGTTCCCCAAAATCGACTCTTCGGCCGGAGTTCCGCTTTCTCCGACAGGCTCGACCTGATCCGGAACAGCGTTGTTTTCCGGTGCCTCGACCTGCTCGGGACCAGCTCCGACTTCTTGAGGGGCGGTTCCGGCGGTATGGGCCAAGAAGTGTACGAAGTGGCACCTCTGCTTTTCTAACACCTGGGAGACCCAGGCGGATCTACATTGGTCTTCCACCGTTATTTCCTGCTCAGGGGCGGATTGGGTGGGTTTTGAAATTTCCAGATCCAAGGCGGAATCTTCCTTGGGAAGCTCCTGCATCTCAGATCGGATCTTCGCGACTGCGTCCAGCTCAGCGGCGGTCGCGTCTGCGTTACTTACCAGTGGGTTTCCGTCTGAATCGACGGTTTCCCCGATGAAGATGTGTATGCCGCCAACTGGGACGATGGAGAGCTTGACGGGGTTTGTCTTAGCCGGAATCCAGCACTCATCCGGAGGGACGAACGGCAGATTTCCGGCGTAAAGGACGCGCCCCACAGCGATGGTGTCGTCGTAGCTTCCCATGGCGGAACCCTCCCGGTTCCGGCCTCCAGACGCCGCAGGCCCCACGGTGAGCGCCAACTGTCGTTGCCTAATCGACGGTACCTCGGAGGAGGGATCCTCACGAGGGGGAGAAGTAGAGGGGGCCATAGGGCGGAGTGCACACGGGACGGTGGTACGCGATTTACCCAGCTTCGGAACACCTGCACGATGACATGGCCTACTGCGGCTTGTCTGGAATTATCTGGGCGCTTTCGCGATGTTACAATGAGTTGAGGTTGTGCCTCTGATACGTCCAAAACGTATCTACTTTCCCGAACACTTTTGCTATTGTTTTGCCTCTAATTTGTGTATTTTGGATGCAACTAACACGGACTAACGTTGTTTTCAGCAGAACTGCTCTGGTGTCTCGTTTTTGTGCAGAAATCCAACTTTCGGGAAAATCCTCGGAATTTATGCAGAAGGCCCTATTTTCCCAGGAAACTTACGGAGCCAGAAGGACAAACCAGGTGGAGGCCCGAGGGCCCCACACCATAGGGTGGCGCGGCCCAGGGGGGCCCGCGCGGCCCTGTGGTGTGGCCCCCTTGGCCGGCCTCCGACGCCCTCCTTCGGACTATTTATCGGCCTCGACCTAAAAACGCACGGGGAGAAGTCGAAGTCGCCAGAAACCCTCCAGAACGCCGCCACATCGCGAAACTCCGTCGCGGGAGCCAGAAGTCTCCGTTCTGGCACTCCGCCGGGACGGGGAATTGGAGGAGATCATCGCCGCCATCACCGCCAACGCCTCTACATCAACCAGCCATGTTTCCCCCATCCATGTGTGAGTAATTCCCCTGCTGTAGGCCGAAGGGGATGGTAGGGATTGGATGAGATTGGTCATGTAATAGCATAAGATTGTTAGGGCATAGTGCCTAGTGTCCGTAATTGGTACTTTGATGATATTGTTGCAACTTGTTATGCTTAATGCTTGTCACTAGGGCCCGAGTGCCATGATCTCAGATCTGAACATGTTATTGTTTCATCAAGATAATCATTGTTTATGGTCTTATCTATAAGTTGTATACACATGTTGCTGTCCGGAACCGATGGCCCCAAAGTGACAGAAATCGGGACAACCGGAGGGAATGGTAGCGATGTGAGGATCACATGTGTTCACGGAGTGTTAATGCTTTGCTCCGGTACTCTATTAAAAGGAGTACCTTAATATCCAGTAGATTCCCTTGAGGCCCGGCTGCCACCGGCTGGTAGGACAAAAGATGTTGTGCAAGTTTCTCATTGCGAGCACGCACGACTATATATGGAACACATGCCTATTGATTGCTTTGTACTTGGACACCATTTTATTATTATCTGCAAATGCCCTGCTATGATTGTTACATGAGTTTCTTTCATCCATGCAACGCCCGTCATCCGTCCCCGTGCCTACAGTATTTTAATCCTGCTGTTTACTAAAATCACTACTGCTGTCTTTGTTACTCTGCTGCTGTTATTTCACTACTGCTACTGCTATAAAACTGTTACTACTGATAAACTCTTGCGAGCAAGTCTGTTTCCAGGTGCAGCTGAATTGACAACTCCGCTGTTAAGGCTTCCAAGTGTTCTTTGTCTCCCCTTGTGTCGAATCAATAAATTGGGTTTTACTTCCCTCGAAGACTGTTGCGATCCCCTATACTTGTGGGTCATCAAGACTATTTTCTGGCGCCGTTGCCGGGGAGCATAGCTTTATTTGGAAGTTCACTTGGATTAATATTGTTCGCTGCAAATTCTCCATCATGGGTAAACCTCGCGATACTAAGATCGCCATATTACCATCCACTACAAGAAAAGGTACAATTCTGAATACCTCTGCTGCTCTTGATTCACCATCTGTGATTGATAAACTTGTTTCACCGCCGCATGCTTCAAATGCGGGTACTTCTGCTGAATCTGAAAACTCTCATAATATTGATAATGTTTCTGCTGTGCTTTATGATAGTGGTTCATTGGGATCTTTTCTAGATGCTACAATTGCTAGGTCTAGACAAATTGAAAATACTGAAATTCCTAATGCTACTACACCTGTTAGTTCACCTGAACTTGATTATTTTAGTGATGATCCTGATGAAGATTATGTGGAGCTTAATGATGATTTTATTGAAAAATGCAATGCTACTACTGATGCAAGAAAAATTAAAAAGTTGCTTGCGTAACATGCTGTTAGATATAAACTGTCTCGATCCTAAATTTGCCACATCTCCTATAAACATTAGGGATAAAGATTATGATTTTTCTCTTGATCTATCTCATATAGCTATTGTTGAGAAAACACCCTTTTGTGGTACTGAAAAAGAAAGTGCTGTTGAACACATGACTGAGTTATCTACTCTTAGTAGCTTGTTTTCTGATGATGTCAAGATGCGTACTTACTTTGTTGCTAAAATCTTTCCATTCTCATTAAAGGATGACGCTAAAACTTGGTATAATAATTTGCCACCTAATTCTATTAAAAGTCCGAAAGAATTGCTTGATGTTTTCTTCCGCAAATACTTTCCTGCTAGTGCTCAACATATTGCTTTGCAGAGAATTTATAATTTTGACCAGGGAGATGAAGAGAAATTGCCTGAGGATTGGGCGAGATTTTGCTCTCTTATTAGAGCTCGGCCTGATCATGATCTGGAAAAGCATGATTTACTTGATATATTTTATAGCGGACTAACCATTGAGTCTAGGGCATACCTAGATAGTTGTGCTGGTTGTGTTTTCAGGAAAAGAACTCCGGATGACGCTGAAGAATTATTGGCTAAAATAAGCCGGAATCATGATGATTGGACTACGCCTGAACCAACTCCAACTCCAATATTGAAGAAGAGGGGTTTTATTAAATTGAATGATGAAGATATGAGGGAAGCCAAGAAGTCTCTCAAGGAGAAAGGTATTAAATCTGAAGATGTGAAGAATCTACCTCCTATAGAAGATATATGTGAGATAATTCCCCCTTCATCCATGATTGAGGTAAACTCCCTTCAACGCTTTACTAGGGAAGATATTCCGTATTCGAAACCTCCTGCACAATGCTTAGATGAGTTTGATAATTATATTGTTAAGCAAGAAAATTTTAATGTGAGAGTAGAGAATCATTTAATGGAAAATTCTCGAGCTATTAGTGAATTGCATGATATTGTGGAGAGAACCTCCAATGATGTTAAGATGCTTGTTAAACATTTTCATATGATTCAAACTCAAATTGATCAACTCACTAAAGTGCAAAATGACTTGTTGGGAAATAATTCTAAAGAGAAACATGCTTATGAAGTAACAACTAGAGGTGGTGTCTCTACCCAGGATCCTCTATATCCTGAAGGGCATCCCAAAAGAATTGAACAAGATTCTCAACACATTGAACCTAGTGCTCCTTCTAAGAAGAAAAAGAAGAAGAAACATAAAAATGTTGTAGAATCCTCTGAACCTGTTAATGATCCTAATAGTATTTCTATTTCTGATGCTGAAACTGAAAGTGGTAATGAATATGATAATGATAATAATGATACTCCTGATAAAGAAGAGGTTGAAGAAGAACCTGAAAAGCATGCTAAAAATAAAAAGTATACTAAAGAAGACTTTATTGCTGAGAAACATGGTAATGAAAGAGAACCTTGGGTGCAAAAGCAAATGCCTTTTCCTGCTAAGAAACTAAAATCAAAGGAAGAAGAACACTATAATAAATTTTGCGATTGGATGAAACCTTTATTCTTGCAAATCCCTTTGACTGATGCTATTAAATTGCCTCCTTATTCAAAGTATATGAAAGATATTGTTACTAACAAAAGGAAAATCCCCAATGAGAAAATTTCCACTATGCTTGCTAATTACTCTTTCAATGGCAAAGTTCCAAAGAAGTTGGGCGACCCAGGTATACCTACTATTCCTTGTTCTATTAAGAATAATTATGTTAAAACTGCTCTATGTGACTTGGGAGCCGGTGTTAGTGTTATGCCTTTTTCTCCTTATAAGAGACTTTAATTAGATAAGTTGATACCTACTGATATATCTTTGCAAATGGCTGATAAATCTACTGCTATTCCTGTTGGTATATGTGAGAATGTTCATGTTCAAGTTACTACTAACTGCTTGATATTAACTGATTTTGTTGTGTTGGAAATGCCTGAAGACGATAATATGTCTATTATTCTTGGGAGACCTTTTCTTAACACCGCAGGGGCTGTTATTGATTGCAATAAAGGGAAGGTTACTTTCAATGTTGATGATAGGGAACATACCGTTTATTTCCCCAAGAGGATTGAGAAAGCGTGTGGAGTTAATACTATTTCTAATGTGAGAACTATCAAAGTGGGAACTATTGATTGTCCTATATATGAGCCTAAAGAAGAATATCAAACTCTCGTGATTGGATCCATATCAATATAATTCAAGGTAACATGATTGATTTGAGGTTTATTTCTTCTTATGCTATGTAAAATTTATTTGGTGACAAGACTTGATCAACCTTGTTAACGAATACCTTTTATATGCATAGAGGAGGTAAACAACATCTCTTTCTTCCTCCACTTGCTCTAGTTGCTGTAGCATTTTTAATTTGCAAAAGTTGCTTAGTTATTTGAAGATTTCAAAATTTTTCCTGGCCAGTAATAATAAACTAAATACCCAGAAATGTGCGTTTTTCAAAGTTTTCAAAAATTTACAAAAATTATACCGTTGGTCCTATTTTTCGACGAGGCACCTGGGAGCACCAGAGGATGACCTGTGGGGCACCAGAGGGCGCCAAACCACAGGCCGGCGCGGCCAAGGAGGTGGCCGCACCACCATGTGGTGTGGGCCCCCCTTTGCCCCACTTTGTCATCTCTTTCTCCCAGCACCTTCTCTCTCCCGAAAAAACTCGTACCAAGTTCCTCTCTCTCGCGTTCTTGCTCCAGAGCTCCAGATTTCTCGATCTCTTTGCTCAGCCCAGATTTCCTGCTGAAATTTGGCACATTTGCTCCTTGGTATGTGACTCCTCCACCCATCCAAGTAGAATTTTGTTTGGTTGAGTATATCTTGAATATTTTACTGCTGTAGGTAACATATTTAGTGAGCTTGCATGCTTGTTCTAAGTGGTAGAAACTAGTTTTGATGCATGATTAGTACTCTAGCAAGTTCCTATGGTAGTTTCCCTCAATTATATGTCACCAAATCAAATTTTTATATCATTTGTTGAAAATTTCAGAGAAGCTATGAAGAAGTTCAACTTTGGAGAGTTGTTCAAGAAAGGGACAACCAGCACCGGGAGGCCTTCTAGGGCCGCCACCCGGATTAGGCGATCATACAATGAAGACATCATCGCGCCTAGCTTTGCGCCCGAAGAGGACAACGGGCCTCCTAATGCTTCGACTTTTCCATGCTATGATTTTCTAAGGAATGCAGGGATATTGGAGGATTTCTTAACCCTTGTCAACAGGGCAGGGTTAACCACCTATATGGGAGATGAAAGGGAGCAATACTATATGCTCACCAAAATCTTCGTCGAGAGTTTCCAGTTCAACAACAAACAATATGAGCCGACGGTTGCATTCAGGATCTATGGTAATCCTGTTACTATGCAATTGAAGGATTTTTGTCGTGCATTGGATATTGTCCCTGTAGGTACAGCGAGTAGGATTGATGACAACCCCCGGGACTTGTTGGAGCTCTATCGAGGGATTACCGATGATGATTGTCGCACCATTCAGCGTGGCAAGATAAGGAACATTCAACTCCCCGCCATTAAGTATTTTGCATACTACATTGCTACTAGCATTCTTGGTAGGGAGAACACTAGCAACATTTCTAGTTACCATCTTGCTTTCTTGAATATTGCACTTACTGGTCAGACATCTTATCACCTTGGTGCTCTTATTGCTCGCCGCCTGACTACCAGGGGGCCTATTTTTGGAGGAACTATCGCACTGCGTGTTTTAACATATCTAAATCTTCCTATTGATCCTAATGATGTGCCATTGGCCCCTAGGAAACTCGATATTACTGCTATGAAGAGTCATCATTTTGTGACTACTGATTCTACTTTAGATAATATGGTTTATAGAATGTTGTTTTCTGACGGGGATGAGAAAGAAATTCCTCTTCCCCAACCAGGTTTGTTAAGTATTGACAGGCAATCATGGTCGTGCACTAAGGAGGAAGTGGATGAGCATTTGAAGATAAAAGACTTCCACCAGCAACATGACTCCGAGGACGCCGGGGCCTCCTACGACCACACCGTCACGTATCCGGGTGCTTCTTCTAGCACATACCCGGAATACGATCCATCTTCGTCATACTACGGAGACACTACTTCATGGGATCGATGGGATTGAACTCCACTTAGGCCAAAAGCCTAAGCTTGGGGGGAGGTATACCGGCATCACTCATTCTTTGCATATTATGGTTGCTGGATACTTGCACATACTTGTTTTGTTCGTTTGAGTGGTTTTCTAATGAGAGGAAGATGATATTTGGGGAAGTGCTGCCTGAAAACAGATTCTGGAACGTTACCGTAAACATTCTAAAAAATAGCCAGAGCGTCATTTTGAGCTGCCAATTTTTGTGCTGGTTCCCCAGGTTGTTATCTAACTTTCATTAGTTGAACACTTTTCAAGCTGAGCAACGTAAGATTTTTGTAAAAATCGATTTCTGTACTGCTGTCAGGTTTGGCAGATTTCTGCCATCTCGCTTTTCTGTGTTCCTTTTAGTTTGCTATTTCTTGTTTTCGCTTTGTTTCTTTCCCAAAACACAAAAAGACCAAAAATATTTCTGTTGTTTCTCTTCACCACTTGTTTGCTTTGGTTTCTTGCATTTGTTTCGCTTTATTTGCTATTGCTAGTTTGCTATAAGAAAACCCAAAAAGATTTTGCTTTGTTTGCTTGTTTCCTTTTGTTCTTGTTTCTAATTCGAAAACACCAAAAATATTTGCTGTTCTTCTTTGTTGTGTAAAGTTCTTTATGAGTTCAATGGTCTTTGGTGGCTGGAGCGTGGTTTTCATTTCATATTATCCAAGCTGCACAAGTGAAAAGGCAATAATGACGATCTACGACAATTGGATTGTGGTGAGAGGCTGGTATGAACTCTATTTGTTTTCATTTTTGTACATATACTCATCCATGTGAGCATGCTTAGTTGGTTCATGTGAGGTATATGTTATTTGAGAAAGTCTAGTAGTTTATGATCTCTCATGTTTAGCTCCAATCTATTAATATGAGTAGCATGTCATGGATGTTTGTTTGCATTGTTTTATTCATAAGTAAGTATGGCATTGTGGTATCCTCCTCTGAATAATTCATTTATATCGACTTGGCACATGCTCACGCATGCATATGACTGAACAAAAAGTCAATTAAGCCTCGATGATCTATATTGCTTCAGAGTTCTTGTATCACTTTTATGCCTCCGTTAATTTATTTTGCCGCAAGCATGATTATGACAGCGATCGCTCTCTTGATTTGTCGCTCCCTAGTCTATTGCTAGCCTTCACTTGTACTGAGCGGGAACGCTGCTCGTGCTTCCAAACACCTGAAAACCAAGTTGTTCCAAAAGTGTCCACCATAAATACCTATGCATGGCATTTCAAACCATTCCAAGTAAATTCTCATGCGCTACCTTTAAAACCTTCAAAATGTTTCTCAATTTGTGTTTATGTTTCATAGCTCATGAGGAAGTATGTGGTGTTTAGCTTTCAACCTTGTCATTTACTTTTGACGGACTCTCATATGGACTAGTGGCACATCCGCTTATCCAATAATTTTGCAAAAAGAGCTGGCAATGGGATTCCCAGTCCCGAATTAATTAACTTAAATAGACACTCCTCCATGGTTTGTGATTGTTGGACGGCACCCGAAGGATTCGGTTAGCCATGGCTTGTGTAAGCAAAGGTTGGGGGAGTGTCATCATCATAATAAAACTAAAATAAAAAGGCACTCCTTCATGGTATGAGATTGTTGGCAGGCACCCGAGGATTCGGTTAGCCATGGTTTGTGTAAGAAAGGTTGGAAGGAGTGCCAAATAAATATGCAATAATTCATGGGAGCCGCTCTTGAAAGTCCGGTTGGCGAGGTAGTTAGTGTACCCATTACCATTCGTTGACAACAACAAACACCTCTCAAAATAATTTTGCTCCTGTCTTTATAAAAATGAAAAGCTCTAGCGCATGTTAATCCCTGCTTCCCTCTGCGAAGGGTCAATCTTTTACTTTTATGTTGTGTCTCCATTACTTCTTTGAGCACTATCTTGAGAGCACAACTGTCATTCTTAGTATAATATGCTTGTCTCAAAATATGATTGATTGTGGTATAACTTTGATGCATTTATCCTTTGACAATCACTACTTCTAGTCTTTCTATGAACTCCAGAGGTGCCCGGGCATTTATGTTTTGCCAACCAAATACAGGAAAGCGAGATACCACTTTATCATACTCTCTTATGAACATTGCAATCTTGCTTATATACATGATTCATGATGCTTATTATTAATTGTTGGTACCTCTCCATGATTGACATAACTGTTAGATGATCTTATTTGCATGTATCTCATTATGAATTGCTTAAGTATTAGCCATAGCATGAGAATATATACATCATATGAGCAAATGTGTTCGTGAAAGTTCTTTTATCGCTCAGTTGTTAACTGAATTGCTTGAGGACAAGCAATAAGCTAAGCTTGGGGG
Source organism: Lolium perenne (assembly GCF_019359855.2). NCBI lineage: Eukaryota > Viridiplantae > Streptophyta > Magnoliopsida > Poales > Poaceae > Lolium > Lolium perenne. Next base: position 150,035,360 of record NC_067245.2, read on the forward strand.
GAGTTGATACGTCCAAAACGTATATACTTTCCCGAACACTTTTGCTATTGTTTTGCCTCTAATTTGTGTATTTTGGATGCAACTAACACGGACTAACGCTGTTTTCAGCAGAACTGCTCTGGTGTCTCGTTTTTGTGCAGAAATCCAACTTTCGGGAAAATCCTCGGAATTTATGCAGAAGGCCCTATTTTCCCAGGAAACTTACGGAGCCAGAAGGACAAACCAGGTGGAGGCCCGAGGGCCCCACACCATAGGGCGGCGCGGCCCAGGGGGGGCCCGCGTGGCCCTGTGGTGTGGCCCCCTCGGCCGGCCTCCGACGCCCTCCTTCGGACTATTTATCGGCCTCGACCTAAAAACGCACGGGGAGAAGTCGAAGTCGCCGAAACCCTCCGTAACGCCGCCACATCGCGAAACTCCATCGCGGGAGCCGGTCTCCGTTCGGCACTCCGCCGGACGGGGAATTGGAGGAGATCATCGCCGCCATCACCGCCAACGCCTCTACATCAACCAGCCATGTTTCCCCCATCCATGTGTGAGTAATTCCCCCGCTGTAGGCCGAAGGGGATGGTAGGGATTGGATGAGATTGGTCATGTAATAGCATAAGATTGTTAGGGCATAGTGCCTAGTGTCCGTAATTGGTACTTTGATGATATTGTTGCAACTTGTTATGCTTAATGCTTGTCACTAGGGCCCGAGTGCCATGATCTCAGATCTGAACATGTTATTGTTTCATCAAGATAATCATTGTTTATGGTCTTATCTATAAGTTGTATACACATGTCGCTGTCCGGAACCGATGGCCCCGAAGTGACAGAAATCGGGACAACCGGAGGGAATGGTAGCGATGTGAGGATCACATGTGTTCACGGAGTGTTAATGCTTTGCTCCGGTACTCTATTAAAAGGAGTACCTTAATATCCAGTAGTTTCCCTTGAGGCCCGGCTGCCACCGGCTGGTAGGACAAAAGATGTTGTGCAAGTTTCTCATTGCGAGCACGCACGACTATATATGGAACACATGCCTATTGATTGCTTTGTACTTGGACACCGTTTTATTATTATCTGCAAATGCCCTGCTATGATTGTTACATGAGTTTCTTTCATCCTTGCAACGCCCGTCATCCGTCCCCGTGCCTACAGTATTTTAATCCTGCTGTTTACTAAAATCACTACTGCTGTCTTTGTTACTCTGCTGCTGTTATTTCACTACTGCTACTGCTATAAAACTGTTACTACTAATAAACTCTTGCGAGCAAGTCTGTTTCCAGGTGCAGCTGAATTGACAACTCCGCTGTTAAGGCTTCCAAGTGTTCTTTGTCTCCCCTTGTGTCGAATCAATAAATTGGGTTTTACTTCCCTCGAAGACTGTTGCGATCCCCTATACTTGTGGGTCATCAGCCTCTAGGGCTCCCGGGATCCGGCTTATAAAGGCGCACGGATCTAGGGTTTACATGGAGAGTCCTAGCCGGATACAAGTTGCCTAACTACGGTACAATGTCTTGCCGTGTACGTTAAGGATCCGCCTTCCTATCTACGTCGTACCGGATCCGGGTTCCTTAATGGGCCTTCGTGGATCCGGGTTCCTCCTTAAGGTCGGTCGGATCCGGCTCCCTTTTCCTGGGCCGGACTTCATCCATCACAATCAACTGCAACTGGGCCGCCCGATGGGCCACATGCCACATCACCATCTGTGGGCCACCTGGGCTTGCCGGATCTAGGCACTGTTGATGGTACACCCATGAAGTATGCCCACAACATTGACTTACTATATATGAATCTTATTCTCCGGACCATTCCGGAACTCCTCGTGATGTCCTGGATCCCATTCGATACTCCGAACATCTTTCAAACTCCATTCCATATTCCATATCTACTTAAAATGACATCAAACCTTAAGTGTGTCACCCTACAGTTCGAGAACTATACGGACATAATTGAGACATCTCTCCGATCAATAACTAATAGCAGCACCTGGAGATCCATAATAGCTCCCACATATTCAACGATGACTTCGTGATCGAAAGAACCATTCACATAAAATAACAATTCCCTTTGTCTCGCGATATTTTACTTATCCGAAGTTTGATCGTTGGTATCTCCATACCTAGTTCAACCTCGTTACTGATAAGTACTCTTTACTCGTACCGTGATATGATATCCCTTGTGAACCAGTCACATGTTTGCAAGCTAATTGGATGTCATTCCACCGAGAGGGCCCAGAGTATATCTATTCGTCATTAGGATGGACAAATCCCACTATTGATACAAGTGCCTCAACCCTATACTTTCCGAACACTTAATGCCACCTTTATAACAACCCATTCATGCAGTAGTGTTTGGTATCATCAAAGCATCCATCAGGTGTAGGTGATTAACATGATCTCATGGTCGAAGAATTAATTTACAATGCATATTAAAGCTTGAAGCACAAAGAACTAAATGACTTGATCATATGCTACGCTTACTATGGGTGTATGTCCATCACATCATTCACCTAATGATATGATCTTGTTATTAATAACATCCAATGTTCATGAACAGGAAACCATGATCATGTATTAATCAACAAGCTAGTTTAATAAGAGGCTTAATAGGGACTCCTTTGTGTTTACAAAATACACAAGTATTAATGTTTCCTGTTAATACAATTATAGCATGTGATGTAAAAATTTATCATGAACACTAAGATATAACAATAAACACTTTTATTATTGCCTCTTGGGCATATCTCCAACAACAACTCCATACCTTCTTCCCACAACAACCATGCCAACGCAATTTCATCATGATATGACCAAATTACCAACCTTAGGCTGGCCGCGAGCATGCTCGGAAGTGACCTAACGCGACGGTGCGGCTGAAGATCCCTATCTTTGCAGGCATGCAAAGCTCAATGACAACATGATCGCGTAACCGCCAGTGACGGTGGAGTGTCGATGACCTCCGGGCGTAAGAGCATCTCCATTCGGTCAGATTTTGTTCGTTGGGTCGCGTCGCAGACAGAAATTTGGCCATGGTCCGATCTGTTAGGCCAGTGCTCCCAGCAGCGTGACACATTTGGTCCGCTCTAGCCATTTTAGGAGGGCCCGGGGTGACCAAAGGGAGAACTGGCTAGAGGGTCCCGGTAGGACGTGGGAGGACGCGCGTGCTATCTGGCCTGACGCATCCGCACCCCAAATTTGGTGAACGGATCGGTCAGTTCGTGCGAGCCGGTCCATTTGGATCACACCACAGAAGCGTGCGCAACCTGTCTGTATATCCGCACGGACCATTTCGAACAAACCAGTACCAGTTAGGGTGCGCCGCTGAAGATGCCTTCACTATTTCCAACAAATATGAGGCAATCAGTGCAAACTAAATATTATGCTACTTATGCCTAGTGCCTACCCTCATAGCTGAATCGTGGTTCTATTATACAATTATACAACTTCACCATACATATTGGATGGAATGTTTTTGTACGATTTTACTAAGTAATATCTAGATTTCACAATTTTGATAGTCAAGATCTAACGTTTTGTGATTCTATCATTCTACTATAGAGGTTCTGATTTGATCTGGAATCATAATTCTGACAACATTGCCTAATCTCGTGATCAAAATCTGAACTTCCCCTTCTTGGTTAAGCTCTCGTGTGCATGGGTGTATAGGTGTCATGGTGCTTACTTACAATATACTCCCCCGTCCCCAAATAAGTGTATATTTGAACATGAGTTAAATTTTATTAACTTTGACTAACTCTTCTTTAAAAAAGCAACAACATTTATGACACGAAGTTAATATCGTACGATTCATCTTACTAACATGTAGTTCAATATAATATAATAATGTTATGTCATTGCTATTTTTATGTAAAAAATTGTTAAATTTTAAAAGCTTTGACTTCTAAAACTTAGAACGCATGCGTATCCACAGACAGAGGGATTAAGCATGATGTATGATAGGCATGCGTATCCCACTGAGCTCACTTTGCGCATACCTCTGCTTGTGACAGTGAGGGATGCGCGTCACTGGGGAGACTCCTACCTGCCTGATCTGCTTGCAATGCCCGCATGGAAAGCGATATCCCCTTGCCGCGCCAATTCACACACCGTTACTGGGGGCGATTGGGCAGCACAAGCGGAGTTCGAGCGAGACTACACCCGTGGTAGCCGTTTGTCGGAGCAACCGCTGAAAGAATGAGGCGAGGGGATGAATTCCCTTGAGCAAAACTTCGGGTTAACATGGGTGGTGGAGCATATCCAGGTAACCCCACTTGACGAGATCGACGACGACCCCGAGTGATCGGGCTTGGTCGCCGCCGTGCCCTTATGTGTGCATTTTTAGAGTGTTTTTACCCCCTTTTTATATAAAGATACCTTCGCGTAGCAATATGATTTTGGTATTTTACTGTGCTCCTGCACACCTTTTTGCTTGTTTTAGCAGGATCTCAAAATATTAAGGCAATAATGAAATATCAATAAAAACTATCATTTTTATGGTATTTTGATGCGATAAAAATCATCTAAAAATTAACCACGCACCTGGGCCAAAGGAGGACGCAAGGAGAAGCTCCAGTGAGTTTAGCGGGCATCGGTACGGGGGGAGCCCGTCTGTACGGTCCACCCGTACGCCACAACAGGAGAACCGCCTCGTCAAATACTTTCACCGCGCGCAAATGGATATGAGATCCGATACTCCTAGCCATTCGAAACACCAGAACACCGTCCCGAAGAGATCTCAAGGATGAACAAATGAGAAGGCATCACCCAAGCTGCTACATGGACCATTAAGAGGACAAGGCATCATCCCCTTCATCATCAACCACTGCACCCACACCATCTTCTGCTGGAATTTGGGGCATTTGGCCTTTGGCCCATGGCCCATTATCAATTTCTAAAACTCACATGGCCCATTCCAAAAATCAGTGGCAGCACTAGTGGGGGCTAAAGTTTAGTCCCACATTGCTAGTTGGGAGAGAGTTGGAGTGGTATATAAGGTGGTTTGTTCTAGTCCTAGTAAGTGAGTGAGAAGAGAGAGAGCCCTCGCGCACTCCTCCTCCTCCTCCGCCTCGCCTCGCCTCGCCTCGCCTCGCCTCGTCACGTCACGACGCGCCGCGGCTTGCGGGAATCTCGCTGAGCTTATCTTTTTGCTGTTTGGGAAATTAATTGTGTAATCAATTTTGAGTCATTAACGGACGTGTTACTCAGCCGTTTTGCCTTCCGGTTTTTCTGGATCGTGGCTGTGCCGACTCGGACGTGGGCTGCGCCCCACGACCTTCCCGAACCGCACTATATAAGATCCTGCGCAACCCTAGCCGCCACTACAAGACGCATATGCGACTACCTGTTTCCAGTTCATTGCGCCGCCGCCTTTGTCTTCCTCATCCCGTCCGTCGGCGTGCACCGACTGCCGGGACAGTAGGCCTCCGGAACCCTGCCTCTCGTGAACATGTACGGGTGAGGGGCAATCAGGTTTTTGGGGAGCGCTCCGGCGCGACTACTGGCATCACGATGTCGTCATCGGACGACAAGTTCCTCCACAACGACAACTTCTTCCCGGACCTCAGCGACTTCTTCGACAATCTCAACATGGGCGACAACGACGCTGCGAAGTATGTGATCTTGTCGTTTCTCTTTCAGTCTCTGTTAGAGTCTCTTCTTCTAGTTTCTATGGTAGATGCGATCGATTTGTTTTGTCTAGATGTGATCTGTTCATCTACCTTACTAGTCTGCATGATTAGTTTATTCGTCATTTTCGTATTCATGATTTATCAATTACTCGTACGGATTATTTCATATGGATATTTGCTTATATTTCCAACAATCCAAAAACCTGATTATAGGCAAATCAATTCAAGCAGCGTTGCTGCCGCTACTCGACCTCCCCTCTTTGATGGTATGCATTACAAGAGGTGGCGCACAAAGGCAGTTCTATGGTTTACAAACCTAGGCTGTTTTAGCGCCACAGATGCTAGACCTGAGGGGCCTCTCTCTGCAGAGGAGCAGGAAAAGTTTGAGAAGGTCGACGCCATGTTTAAGGCGGCCTTGTTCAGCATTCTTGGGGACAACATTGTTGACCCGTACATGGCTTTCGACCATGGTAAAGATGCGTGGGATGCGCTCGAGGCCAAATTTGGGGTCTCGGACGCTGGCACTGAACTGTATGTCATGGAGCAATTCTATGACTACAGGATGACTGATGAGCGCTCCGTGGTTGAGCAGGCTCATGAGATTCAGTCCCTTGCCAAAGAACTCGAGCAGTTTAAGTGTACCTTACCGGACAAATTTGTGGCTGGTGGTATTATTGCCAAGCTTCCTCCTTCGTGGAGGAACTTTGCTACTTCTCTGAAACATAAGAGACAAGAGTTTTCCGTTTTGGATCTCATTGGCTCGCTTCATGTGGAAGAGAAGGCGAGAGCAAAGGACACACGCGCTCGTAGTTTTGAGGGAGGTTCTAGTGCCAATGTGGTACAGAAGAAGAACTTCCAATCTCACAAGTCTAAGAATAAGAACAATGGAAAGGCAAGTTTGATGAGAAGAACAAAGCCTCCAACTCAACCAACTTCAAGAGGAAGACTCCTTATAAGAAGAAAGGGAACTGCCATGTTTGTGGCGCTCCTGGACACTGGGCTCCTGATTGCCCAGAACGCCATGATCGGCGTGGGAACAACGGCAAGTCCGCAAATGTTGTTATTGGCGTTGATACTGAGATGAAGGACATTGGGTACGGTATTTCCCCTACTATCCTTTCAGTATGTAATTCTCCTGATTGGTGGATAGACACCGGAGCCAATACACATGTATGTTCTGATGTGTCTATATTTTCTTCTTATCAGGTCGCAAGGACTTCCTCCGTGCTGATGGGAAATGGCTCACATGCTTCCGTTCGTGGTGTTGGTACGGTGGATCTGAAGTTTACTTCGGGAAAGACCATCCAGCTGAAGAATGTGCAGCACGTTCCCTCCATTAATAAGAATCTCGTTAGCGGATCGCTTTTATGTCGAGATGGCTTTAAGTTGGTTTTTGAGTCCAATAAAGTTGTAATTTCCAAGTGTGGACAATTTGTTGGAAAGGGTTATGTGTGCGGAGGCTTGTTCCGCTTATCTTTGTCAGACTTATGTACTCAAATTATTAATCATCTCCTGAAATCTAAAGATGAAGCTCTTAATTACTTCAAAATCTTTAAAGCTGAAGCAGAAAACCAACTTGATCGAAAGATCAAGCGGCTAAGGTCTGATCGTGGTGGAGAGTTTTTTTCCAACGAGTTTGATTCTTTTTGTGCGGAACATGGTATTATCCATGAAAGGACGCCTCCCTACTCACCTCAGTCAAATGGGGTGGCTGAAAGAAAGAACCGTACTCTAACTGATTTGGTTAACGCCATGTTAGATACATCGGGTCTATCCAAGGCATGGTGGGGGGAGGCGATATTGACTGCATGTCATGTTCTAAATTGTGTCCCCACAAAGAACAAAACCATTACCCCTTTTGAGGAATGGGAAAGGAAAAGGTTGAAACTCTCTTATCTACGAACTTGGAGCTGTTTGGCGAAAGTAAATGTGCCGATACCCAAGAAGCGCAAGGTTGGACCAAAAACCGTGGATTGTGTTCTTCTGGGATATGCTTTTCATAGCATTGGCTACAGATTTTTGATAGTAAAATCTGAGGTATCCGACATGCATGTTGGTACAATTATGGAGTCGAATGATGCGACTTTCTTTGAGGACATCTTTCCTATGAAAGAAACGTCTAGCTCATCAATTCAGGAGATGCCCAGTTCATCTACTAAGGAATTATTTCCTGAACCTACCATGGCTATAGAACACTTTGATAATCCTGTGGAGGATGACAATGAAGCTCCCAAAAGGAGCAAGAGATAGAGGACTGCAAAGTCCTTTGGTCATGATTTCATTGTGTACCTCATGGATGATACTCCCACTTCTATTTCAGAAGCCCATGCATCTCAGGATGCTGACTACTGGAAGGAAGCTGTCCGTAGCGAGATGGATTCCATATTAGCTAATGGAATTTGGGAGGTTACTGATCGTCCTTATGGGTGCAAACCTGTAGGATGCAAGTGGGTGTTTAAGAAAAAGCTTAGGCCCGATGGTACTATTGAAAAGTACAAGGCACGACTTGTGGCCAAGGGTTATACTCAGAAAGAAGGCGAAGACTTCTTTGATACATACTCACATATAGCTCGACTGACCACTATTCGAGTACTACTTTCCTTGGCTGCCTCACATGGTCTTCTCGTTCATCAAATGGATGTTAAGACTGCTTTCCTAAATGGAGAGCTTGAAGAGGAAATTTATATGGAGCAGCCTGATGGATTTGTAGTAGATGGTCAAGAAGGAAAGGTGTGTAAATTACTGAAGTCTTTGTATGGGCTTAAGCAAGCGCCTAAGCAGTGGCATGAAAAGTTTGAAAGAACTTTATCCTCTGAAGGCTTTGTTGTAAACGAAGCTGACAAGTGTGTATACTATCGCCATGGTGGGGGCGAGGGAGCCATTCTTTGTCTCTATGTCAATGACATATTGATATTTGGAACCAGCCTTACTGTGATTAAGGAGGTCAAGGAGTTCCTATCTCGTTGTTTTGAGATGAAGGACTTGGGAGTAGCTGATGTGATCTTAAACATCAAGCTGCTGAAGGATGACGATGGTGGGATTACATTGCTTCAGTCCCACTATGTGGAAAAGATCCTGAGTCGCTTCGGGTATAGCGACTGCAAATCTTCTCCAACACCTTATGAGCCTAGTGTGATAATTCGTAAGAATAAAAGGATTGCTAGAGATCAATTGCGATATTCGCAAATCATTGGCTCGCTTATGTATTTAGCCAGCGCCACGAGGCCTGACATCTCCTTTGCTGTAAGTAAACTCAGCCGTTTTGTGTCTAGACCTGGAGATGTTCATTGGCATGCTCTTGAGAGAGTTTTGCGCTATTTGAAAGGCACTGCGAGTTATGGCATTCATTATACTGGGTATCCAAGGGTACTTGAGGGTTATAGTGATGCAAATTGGATATCTGATGCTGATGAAACTAAGGCCACAAGTGGTTATTTGTTTACACTTGGAGGTGGCGCTGTTTCCTGGAAGTCTTGCAAGCAGACCATCATTACAAGGTCAACTATGGAAGCTGAACTCACAGCATTAGACACAGCCACTGTTGAAGCAGAGTGGCTTCGTGAGCTCTTGATGGACTTACCTGTGGTTGAGAAACCAATACCCGCTATTCCTATGAACTGTGATAATCAAACTGTGATCGTCAAAGTAAACAGTTCTAAGGATAATATGAAGTCATCAAGGCATGTGAAGAGGAGAATGAAAACTGTCAGGAAAATGAGAAACTCCAGAGTTATAGCGTTGGATTATATCTATACGTCTAGAAACCTGGCAGACCCTTTCACAAAGGGACTATCACGAAACGTGATAGAAAATGCATCGAGGGAGATGAGTATGAGACCCACATTATGAGCTGCCCACGGTGGTAAACCACTCTATGTGATCGGAGATCCCGTGAATTAGAGCTGGGAGACAAGTTGTTGGTCAGCTGAGAGGAGAGTATATATCCCTATAGCAATTTTACCACTCCGTAAGATGCAATACTCTCCTAATCTGCATGGCAGGTTGATAATTATCTTAATGTGTTCTAAGTGGCTTATTTTAGCAAAGATGTTGTCCTGCAGAACATCCTTTGAAGAACACACCTATATGAGTCTGATTGTTAAACGTCGCAATCTATGAGAGTTGGGTGCTCTCTAGTAAACTCATGAAAGGCCCTGGAGTATGACGTATAAGCTCCAAACCGCGAGGAAGCCTCGCGGCAGCCTAGTATCGGTCTAGGTTTTGTATGAAGCTAGTGCGCAGAAAACTTGTAGTTCAAGGCATAGTCCACTATCCAAGTTGCAATCTAGTGTAATATGAAGCTTTAAGTGGAAGTTCAACTTAACAGTCCTCCACGACATACCTGTATATAAAACAATGTTCTGGAAACTTATTGATGAGATGTGCCAATGAGAGTTTGTGGGGGATTGCTGGAATTTGGGGCATTTGGCCTTTGGCCCATGGCCCATTATCAAATTCTGAAACTCACATGGCCCATTCCAAATATCAGTGGCAGCACTAGTGGGGGCTAAAGTTTAGTCCCACATTGCTAGTTGGGAGAGAGTTGGAGTGGTATAAGGTGGGTTGTTCTAGTCCTAGTAAGTGAGTGAGAAGAGAGAGAGCCCTCGCGCACTCCTCCTCCTCCTCCTCCGCCCGCCACGCCTCGCCTCGCCTCGTCACGACACGTCACGACGCGCCGCGGGTTGCGGGTTGCGGGAATCTCGCCGAGCCGAGCTTATCTTTTTGCTGTTTGGGAAATTAATTGTGTAATCAATTTTGAGTCATTAACGGACGCGTTACTCAGCCGTTTTGCCTTCCGGTTTTTCTGGATCGTGGCTGTGCCGACTGGGACGTGGGCTGCGCCCCACGACCTTCCCGAACCGCACTATATAAGATCCTGCGCCACCCTAGCCGCCGCTACGAGATGCATACGCGACTACCTGTTTCCAGTTCATTGCGCCGCCGCCTTTGTCTTCCTCATCCCGTCCGTCGGCGTGCACCGACTGCCGGGACAGTAGGCCTCCGGAACCCTGCCTCTCGTAAACCTGTACGGGTGAGGGGCAATCAGGTTTTTGGGGAGCGCTCCGGCGCGACTACTTGCATCACGACGTCGTCATCGGACGACGAGTTCCTCCACAACGACAACTTCTTCCCGGACCTTAGCGACTTCTTCGACAATATCAACATGGGCGACAATGACGCTGCGAAGTATGTGATCTTGTCGTTTCTCTTTCAGTCTCTGTTAGAGTCTCTTCTTCTAGTTTCTATGGTAGATGCGATCGATTTGTTTTGTCTAGATGTGATCTGTTCATCTACCTTACTAGTCTGCATGATTAGTTTATTCGTTATTTTCGTAGTCATGATTTATCAATTACTCGTACGGATTATTTCATATGTATATTTGCTTATATTTCCAACATCTTCATCCCTCTCATTCCATCCGGTTGTAATCACCATCGACATTGTGGATTTGTACTTGAATTCGCATCCTCATTCTTATTCTATTCGCAAGACTATAATGATGTTCTTGATTGCTTCCATGTGTAAGTAGTTTATCTTGTTCTTGGGGAGATGGAGAAGTCTTAGCTATATTTAGATATAAATAAAGATGATTTATGACTTTGTGCTATGATTGTGTGTTAGTTTTGTCTCGTGATATTATATGAAGTCGACCATGTAATATTTGCCTTTGGTTATGAGAGGAAACTACCTTTGGAAGAATGGTAGTGCATACACCGGGAAGTGACATACCGTGATGGGTGCACTATTATATGGGAGAAGGAGATAAGAAAGGACTCACTAAGCTTTCAAAAATAACCATGGGGAATTTCTTAATTGTGATGGATCAATAGCTGGTTTGCCGAAGGTCATTGCAGTGGTTATTTAGAGATGTGTCATCAAAGGCGCATGTCATCATCGACCCTTTCCCACACACAACATGAACAATGATATAGATTATCTAATTCGTATTCTGAACTGATGCTAGTGGTGGAACCAACAATCCCTGGGAATATCATTGCCTTAGTGAAGTTCAAACTTAACCCAACGCAATTTCTTGCTTTTCTATTTCTGTTATTTGTTTCACAAACCAAAACACAAACTCATTCAAAACAAACCCCACTTGGGATTTAAGACAACTTTTAAGTAATCTTGGATAAATAGCAACAAGATGCATTAAGATCTTAACTAGTAGCTCCTTGTGATTCGATAATCTTATTTCGAAACTAGCTACAATTAAACTGTGTAGTTGCAACCAGGCACCATTGCCGGGGAGCTCAACTCTTTTGGTCTTTGTTTTTAGTTGTTAAATTATTTATTGTTCTACTTATGTTGTTTGGGAATTTCAGGTGAAATGTCATGGGGGCCTACCAATACAAAATACAGCTTCAAGCTGTGAAAGAGGGCCAAACCATGAACGCTTTTATTAAAGCAAATATACTCATCAATCCAAAAGGGTATGATATAAATCTAATACTATTAGATTTACTGCATTCTAAAATGCTTACAGGGGACAATATTGAAGATCCATACGAGCACGTGGAATATTTTGTGTGCAACATTCAATTTAAATATCTTTACTGAAGATGAGGTTAAGTTTAAACTTTTTTGTCGAACCCTTACAGGGGATAAAGCACGAGCTTGGTATAATGATTATCTCATATTAAATTCTTATGATTGGAGGATAATATCTACTAAATTTCTTCAGATCCCTTTTCCAGAAACCAGGTCCTTTGGAGCAAGGTGGATAATCACAAACTTTCAAAGTCTATCGCATGAGAACTTGTATGCAAGTTACTCAAGATTTAGGGAGATTCTTAATGATTTCCCTAGCCATGATTTTCCGCCTTTGTTAATTATACAAACTTTCTATGAAGGAGTTAATGTGAAAAATAGAGATGTGTTAGATTTACTTACTGATTGATCTTTTAGTGAATATGGAGTTGATAGTGTTTGGAACTTATTAGAAACCATACATAAGGACGAGCGCCCAAATGATAGCAAGAAATCCGATGAAAAATCTCTAATAGAGGTAGAATCCATGAATACGTTTATGCAATCTGGTAAGGTTGTCGAATTGCTCGGTAACAATTACAGATCTCCAGTGATTGGAAACATTATGAATCCTCATTTGACAACAGGTCTTTAAAGGAAGCTCCAAAAAGCAAGCGAGTGGAAGAAGAAGTGTATAAACCTGAAGGTCTATCATTTCTACTATATTTCTGCTTTTTAATCTATTTTAGTTGCTCCATTTGATCTATGGTTTATCGAAATTTTCACTGAATCAGGTTTGTGGCGTTATATCTTTGGGCATCTAAAAAAAATCTCGGACCGCCCGCTATTTTTTATTTGGGCATCTGAAAATACTGCCCGCGTCTAAAAACAACAAAATAGACGTCTAAAAACGTTTTTTAACGCCGGATATTTGAGGCACGTGAGAGGCTGGAAGTGTGCTCAAACGCTTTGGCTTGTCTCAAAAACACTCCCCCTTTTCCCTCTCTAGTTGCAAAATAAAAACTCGGAAAACACACAGCTCATCTGGCTTGGCTTGCAAACATTCCCCAGCCTCTCTCCAGAAGAAAAAAAAAAGAAAAAGGAAAAAAACAAATATGAGCTCATCTCCTCCCAAATCGCCATTGGAAGTTTGGTACCTCGTCGGCTCTTCCAGTCCCCGACTCCCTCCTCCCTCCTCCCTCTCCCACACACACGGCCGGAACACCTCCTCTGAAGCCCCCGGAGTCCGCGGCGGCCTAGGCTCTATGGGCGTCCCCTCGGCCGCGGGGAGCTGGGACGCCGAGGACGACTTCCTTCTCAAGAACGCCGTCGAGGTAACCGCAATTGAACCCAGCTCAACCTCCCGGACCTCGATCGGACCCTACCTGACGCTCTTCTCGAGTTTCCCCTCGCTCGCCGTTGCCCAGATTTCGCTGTTTCTCGTGCCGGGTTGATTGCGGCCTGGTTCCCGTACGCTGGTCGGTCGCTCGTCTGGCTGTATAATTTGGAGGCTCAGATTCTCCAGCCGGTTGAGCGATTTCTGTTGATTTTAATGGTCTTATGTACTAATTGGAATTCTAAATGTTGTAGGTGTCCGGTTTATAATTTTGGAAAATTCAGTTTTGCTCGTGTCGCCATGGCTACACATGAATGGGGTGTGTGTGTGTGTGCCGGCTGCAGTTTGCTAAGCCGATTTCACGGAAATCGTGTGCGAATAGAGGCGCTTACTTCATCCGATGAGCCAGATATTCTAAGATTACCATCATTAGCTAGAATTGCAATACAAGGGCAACTTTGTCTAGGAATCTAGGTGGCAAAGAAATTCTATTAAACCGGCCTGCTCTGCTGATCGCTATGATGGTTGGTTCACGGTTCAACGCTGGCTAGTGAGTGATCCATCAGCTATGGGCTGTTCACATGCTTGCTATTGCAATGTTTATGCATATTTGTATCTGAGCTTGTAGTATGCATGAAATGAACCAGATAGTGAAGTTCAGCGCTAAGGGTTCTTCTGTTTGGTAGTAAATGTCATGATACTTTGGGTGTTGGTTTGGTTTAATTCATTTATTGATCAGATCTTATAAGCATGGATCCTGTCTTGACTTGACTTGTTCAAAAAAAATTAATTGGTGTATTGGGCAGCGTATCTTACATATTTCTGTAGTAACTCAAATGATACGTACATTGTTGAATCCACTAGTCAAAACTGTTCTCTGATATGATGTTTACCGTGTTTAAGAAGACAATGATTACCCTTACTACCATTCATGTGTGCCATATGCTACGTGTGCAATTTATGCTTAAATATGGCATCAGAAAAATGTTCTGTAAGTTAGTTCTGGCAACACCCCCTTAAATAGTGAACTTAACTCTTAATATAGCATAGTGATTTCAGACGTCACAGCTAATTGGCTACTTCTAGATTCACTGCGCATAATACCACCTACCCCTTCCCATATTGTTGGTGATGCAACTATTGCAATATTTGTAGGTTGTGGGCATGGCAATATTGAACTCCACACATATTGGCTTTATTGGTTACGGGTGCTAAAGATGTAATTTGGTAATTCAGGAATTAATTTGGAACCATTTATTCAATCGATTCTTGGTTGGGTGTAGAGATAGAGATTGAATGCCACATATAGCAGAATTGGTTGTGAAACCCTAGCGCCTTCATACGGCCACACATTCGGTGGTCTCATGACCCATGATTATGTCAGCTAAAGCTACATGGCATTCTCATGTCTTGCAATGTGATAACAATTTTTTTTATTATGGATGCCCCAATTTGTAAGTACTATCCTTATGTATGTTGGTAATGCCACCTTTCTTATTCTTGTAGGCTGGTTCGTCGTTGGAATCCTTGGCTAAAGGGGCTATATGCTTTTCCCGCAAATTCACTCTACAAGAATTGCAAGATCGTTGGTGCTCGTTGCTCTATGATTCAGAGACCTCAGCACAAGCATCTGCTCGCATAGTCGAGTTTGAGACTGTGCTTTCAACCTCCAGTCCCGGCAAAACAATTAAACGTTTCAACTCAAAGGGAAAAGTTTATTCAGGACGGAAGCGAAAAATAGATAGTGTAAAGTATCAGTATTATTCAAGGAGAAAGAGAGTTTGCCATGAACCATGTTTGTCTACAGCTTTTCGTTATGATGTTCCACCCTGTTCATGTACTCCTGATGGCAGTGGTTGTGTATGTGGTGGCTTACTTAAACCTTTGGAAGGCCATCACTTGGCTCATACCCTTGATCCTGCAGCATTGTTGGTAGATAATTATGGACACATTGATGACGGCTATGGCGGAGGACAAAACGTGCACCACAAAGATAATCAAAATTATTTATTCCATGCGAATCATGCTAATGCTGCTGGGAGCATATTAAAAGATGGAACCGTCAATGATGATATCCTCCATGGATGCTCTGATGTAGGTCAGCCGTATAAATGTGGCGATGTACAAAAGAATCCTCAGTCAAGTGAAAGGAATATTGCCCCTCTAAAAGACCTCCCTGATCTACAGGATTATGTAAACCCTCAGCAACCACTTCTTGGTGTTCAGTATGGAAATGGAGTGACAGGATCGGAGATTCTTCTGGATGCTGATCGAAATGGAGTGAAACAGAATCAATTTTCGGAGAGTAGCCAGCAGTTGTGTTCAGGGATACCTATGATACATGCCTGGAGTAAGTCTGAGGATGTTAAGTCGGCTGACATGCTGGTCGATATGCATAAAAATGAAGAACACATTACCTTTTTTTGTGACAAGAAAATGGAAACATTTAGCAGTGACACATTTGCATCTCTGGTGAATGGCATATCTGATTCTGGTTTAGACAATGCATCATTATCAGAGAATGAATCCATGCATGCCTGTTCAATGAATTGCAGTCAGAGCAAAGACTCTGAGCTCCTCAATGGCAAGAATATTTCAGGTTCTGCCCTTGATACAGCTCAGGACGATTTCAGTGATTTTAGTGCTAAAGTTGTTATGGAGGACATCTCTAGAGTGCACCTGCTAGGCCTCTCGGATTCACATTCAAGCAACACATGCGATAGTCACATATATCCAATCCATAAGAATCATTATACGAGAGATGTTTATGGAACCGACATGGTGGCTATATCGTCAGAAGTACCTTTTTCTGGTTGCAGTATTCAGTGCAGGATGAACACAGAAGATTCTGAAATTCCTTGCAACGATGATGCCCTTATGCATGGTCAGCCTCCTATAGAGTGCACCTCTACTTCTGACAAGAATCTTCACCACATTACGTGTTTAGTTTCCATGGAACCTAGCCCTCCAGAAAATGCTGGTGATTCTAATCACTTCGACTCGGTTGAAGATGTCCAACCTTCGTTGGCAGCAATGAAGATGAAACCATCCACCTTTGTAGAAAGGGAAAATAGGATGGCTTTAAATGAAGCATGCAATTTAGGAAGTAAGCCATCTGTCATATTTGGTGACATTTGTGCTAACAATGCAATGTGCACACCAACTTTCTATCATTCTGCCAAATTTGTTAAAGAAAAAACCTGTTGTTTAATGCAACATGAATGCTTTGGTAACTTTTGGAATCTGACTCTGAATATTGCAGATCAAGTGTCCGATGAAATAAACTGCAAGTTTCTTGCTGATAAGCCAAACATAAGCTGTGAGGCTGCTATTCGAAACTGTATGTCATCACATGGATTGCCAGATATGGAATTTCATAATCCCATTGCAAGCATGTCCAGTTCAGATCAAGCAGAAGGAGGATCTGACAATGAGAACTATGTTCCAAACTATTTTGACATAGAAGCTTTGGTACATATTTCTTTTCTTACTTTTGAGTTTGCAAGGCTTTCTTTTACTTGGTACTTACTTTTCGAACATTTACTGCAGATCCTTAATCAAGATCTAATTCCATGGGATCAAGAATCTGATTTCATCCAACCTGAAGGTAAACTTTATGCAGATATATGCTGTCTATTTTGGTTGTCGCAAAAAAAAATCTATTCTGGTAGAAGATTCTCTTAATTGGTGCCATTGTAATGCGCTAAATGGATACTAAATCGATTACTTTCCATCTGTATTATTTGGATGACCAGTTTCAAGGTTTCAGCACCTTAAAAGCAGGAAGGACTTGATAAGACTAGAGCAAGGTGCTCGTTCTTATATGAACAGGTCTATTATGTCCCAGGGTGCTTTTGCAATTATTTATGGCAGATATCTGAAGTACTACATTAAGGATCCTGAGGTAAGCTTAAGAATTATTGTAAGAAATCATCATTTGCATAGCAGTATATGTAATACTAATGACAACCTGTTTGATATGTTCATTATCTGAGTTTTAAATGAATGTATTGACAATCAAAAGGCGATTTTGAATTTACCACTTAAATCCCCTCAAATTAAACAAAATATGCCTTAAATGTAACCCAAATTAGTCACTTATATGTTTTTCTTATTTTATTGTCAGCTAAAATATGTTGTGCAATGTTTAAATATCAATACAGAATGCCAATCCGATAAAATTTTCCATCTATAGTCAATTTCCTAACATGGATTTTGTAATATGTTGGGCCCATCTCTGAAATCTTACCTAATCTTAACATGTAAGGTAACTCTTGGGAGAGAAACGGAAGAGGTACATGTTGACATTGATCTGGCAAAAGAAGGGAATGCAAATAAAATATCTCGTCGACAGGTATTTTTCTGCCTTCTATTTTTATGTTAAAATATGCCAAATAATGTAGATTTATGTAAACTATATGTAGGTTCTAGGATAGACATTATCATTTTTCAGCTGTTGTGGATAACCAAAAATTGTGTATAACAAACTTAGGCTACTACTGCTATCTCATTATGTGCAAATCCTGGTTATGCCACTGACGAGGTTTGAATTAGTTGATAATAGCTCTTCCTACATTGGTATTGAATGAGCATAGGAAAACTTTTCCTCTGGTGACCGAAAGACTTCACATTTATTAAATTTGGGATTCTTATGTATTACTTTTCATAAGTATACTTTTATGAAAGTAGAAACATGTCAAAACTAATCTATTCTATGTAAACTTGCACCGAAATATAGCAGTGTTGTTTTCTGAGTAAATTGCACGTGCTTATGAAATTATGAAAAGGCATACAACCATGCTGTATGGTCCAAGCCATGGACAAACAAAACGAAGTATGGCATCCAGGATGGCACAGCACATGCAACTTGAGGTTAACCGTGGTAGAATCTAGGGTTCTACCGGGACGAGGGCGTAGGTTGTAGGGGTGGAAGTGCTGCGAGCGAGAGGAAGAGAGGCGGCGCCGGCGGCAGGGCGCCGTCGCGGGCGCGCGTGGAAGGCGGCGGCTAGGGTTTGGTGCGGCGCGGGCAGGAGAAGGCCGACTCCTCTGGGAGTCGGCAATAATGATATTGATTATTGCTTTTTCGATATAGTCTATTACAACTTGTATTTATAAGAGAACTGCGAAACCCTAATCTGCTAACTGGGCTAAGCCCCTAACTAAGCCTGGCCGGTTGGGCCAGTGGGCCCCCTCCGGCGGTAGACCAGGCCGGTCATAACAAACCGCTTGTTTGGATTACTTGAAGCACTGATCAAGCCTAGGAAGAAGGCAATACGAAATCATATTTGATATCGGCACTGCAGATAAACACCGGTGCTCACAGTTGTCTGCTGAATCGACTGAATATATTTTTTTGGATAATGGAAGAGAATATCTCCCCCAGCTTTTACACCAGTCAGTCAACTATTTATAGCCAGTAGGATTCTATCTTTGTACACTCTTATCCAAACTATGATACAGGAATGTCAAATCTTTCCACACACCATCAACACAACCCTTAACTTTAATACAGATAAGTGGTCATGGTGCGAAGTATGATAACGACAAGATGGCGACTCAAGTGATGGGTTCGTCTTTTATTCGGATCTACTCGCACGTCTCCTCATCTGGACCGACCTGAGATCGGATATGCACTGAACCTGCTAGCAACAGATCTAGCATATTGAATGAATAGATATGAGTGGAAGTCCAGAGAAACCAAGAGAAATAGAGAGATGTTGAATGGTCCCTCTGCCAACATCTCCCATCCCATGGGGTGTGGAAGACATCAAACTGATGAAAACCATGTTTGTACCTCATTCACTCAGTTTCACAAATCTCTTTTACATGTGCACTTGGATGCACCCATCTTGCTAGTATATGGACATGGCATGCAATTTTCTCATTTCTTTTATATGTCTAAGTGCAGTTCATTCTGTGCAACACATTTCAGGATGACGCTTCTTGTCTATTCCAGTCATGTCACTATTCTGGGTTGTTTTTTTGGAATGAAGCATGCTGGTATATCACTCCAGGGTTTGAAATCTAAATATAAGTAAATCTATTACATGCATAAACTTATTGGAACTGAATGGTCTGGCCATACTGGCATACCGGTTACCAGAGTGTGATTGATAATTATGGGACCAGTGCATTTTAATGTAAGAAGATCTTTGACCTGATCTAATATTATTATGTTTACGTTAGGAAAACCTTGTATATCTTGTATATTAGCCAAATAGATAGCTAGGCTACATATGAAACCTAACAGAAACATAAGAAAACCAAAAATAGAAGGAGAGAGAAAAGGAGTAAACAAGGAATGAGTAAACTTTTTTTCGCGAAAACGCAAAAGCCTTGCGTTTCGATGCATTGATAGATAAAGAAGAGTTTATGTACAAGTCCGAGGATGGACACAACACGCCGTACAACTCGACCCAAGAAAAGGAAAAACTAAACTAGGGGAGTAGCTGGCGCACACCCCGGGCTCCCGCGCCTCGGCCACGATGTCGTTGAACAAGGATGTCACCGAAGGCCGCGTTCCGGTGTTTCCAGATCCACCATGCCGTAAGCATGATAACCAACGAAGTGCCCTTGCGCAGCTGGCGAGGGGCGGTCCGCACCACCAGCGACCACCACTCCACGAAGTCACCCTCAGCCATGGGAGGGCCTGAGGTGGATCGGATCCACGACAGAACCTCAAACTAAATCGTCCTGGAGAAGGAGCATCTTGTGAGCAGGTGGCTCATGGTCTCAACAGCTTGGTCACAGAGCGGGCATCTAGGCGCGTGCGGTAGACCGCGCCGTGCCAGTCTCTCACCCGTCCAGCATCTGTCGAGGCAGGCCAGCCAAATGAAGAACTTCACCCTAGGAATGAGTAAACTAAGATTCTGGCAGATGGATTTCTGATTTCCATGAAGTCCTATCAAGAGTCAAATCTCTTAATACACCTCCAATCCCTCAAGTCCCTTTTTACTGCCTCTGCCAATGTCAACTTCAGTCGCCCTCTGCTCCTCCTAGTATTTTCCATACTCTTTAGAATACCACTATTAACTGGTGCTTCTGGAGGCTCCGCAGGATATGCTCAAACCGCCTTAGTCGGTGTTGGACTAGCTTCTCGTCGATCCGTGCCACCCTACCCTACCCTAAATACTTAAATAATCTAAGCGGATTAAAATTAGATGTAGAGGTCTTGACCTGGCTTAGCCTTGTGGGATTAATATAATTTTTTTGTTAGCCTTTTGGCCTATATTAATATAAAAATTACACCGTAGGGGCTTCCCCTACGGTTCCACGGTAAAAAAAAAAGCCTTGTGGGATTGACAGTCACAAGGTTGCTGTTGAGGCTTGATCATTTCCATATTCTCATTTCAGGGTCATTAGTTGATTTCTCGCAGGGTACTTTGTATGTCAGTTTCCCTTGATTTAGTTTGAGGTGGCTAAGCTTGCTTGAGTTGTGTATTTTATTAACTGGTCATAAGAAGGTTTTACATAATTTGAAGTTTATGAAACCTCATTAGTCGGCTGTTTTGAAACCAGCTGGTTCCCAGCGAGATACTCCAGGATGGTCCGAGTTGCAAATTTAGATGTGCAAAATGAATTTCAGATATGTTCCTGCCAAGGTTTTCTGTTCCACATTTTTTATTCGGAATTTTAGTTGACCAGGATGGTCATAAGCAGGTTTTACATAATCTGGAGTTTATAAAACCTCATTAGTTGACCTATTTCTCCAGGATGGTCCAAGTTGCAAATTTAGATGTGCAAAATGAATTTCAGATATGTTCCTGCCAAGGTTTTCCGTTCCGCATTTTTTATTCAGAATTTTAGTTGAGAGATATTGGACTGGTTGGTAGCACTGGCGGAGCTTCGTTGGGGCCAAACCGGGCCATGGCCCGCCCATGTTTTTGGCAAAACAAATTCTGAGTAGTATGCGTCTAAGACCCAGCCCATTACCAGGCTACTTGTTCTCTCAACTCTCCTAGCCTCGTTCTGTCTGCAGAGGATAGCACGGCCAGGAGAATCGGTGGGATCTAGAGATTTAGCTTGAAGAAACAGAGAATCGGGGGGATTCGATGGAGGGCACCTGAGGAAGCAGGGAGGGCTGCCGCCGCCAGCAACAAGGGGACTGCCGCAGCTACAGCCTACAGGTACACGGCCACACCGCACGGCGCACCGGCCGGAGATTGAGCAGTCCCCGAGCGATCTGGCTTCTCCAATTTTCCTGCCGATGTATTTAATTCTTTCTTTACCCAAACTTTGTCTTACCAATTTGGTAGACGGAGGATTGTTAACCAAAATTGTTTTTCAGTTTTGCAAAATTCAACAGGCCAACGGCTTAAGGCCACTCAAAGAAAATTTGATTTTGTGTTGAAAAGGAAAGGAGAAGGACATGTGTGAAGTTGAAGAAAGATCCTTACGCACAAGCAATATTTTCTGTATTTTCTTTTAAACTGGCCCGCCCAATACTTTCTTTCAAGCTCCGCCACTGGTTGGTAGTACCCTGATCCTCATTTGGATTTGTTGTTCACACTACCAGCCTATTCTGGCTGTAGTTAATCATGGTCAAAAGTAATGTTGGAAACATTTTACGTTTTTTGCTGACCAGAATTTGTTCTATGAATGTAACAGCATTCAGTACCTACCTATTTTATTTTTTTGAACCTACCTGCCTAGTTGTCGAAAGCATAAACTTCCATTACTTTGTTACTTTATCTTGTTTACACAATCGATTTACCAAAAGTTAGATAAGTTTAAGTTCTTTGTCTGCTAGTCAGTTTCCATTTGATTAATCTATTTTGTACTTTGATGTACAGGCAGTTATCAAGATGGACGAAGTTGGATCCTTCCATATAAAAAATATTGGAAAATATCCAATCTTCGTTAACGGCAA
This sequence comes from Lolium perenne, assembly GCF_019359855.2. Classification (NCBI taxonomy): domain Eukaryota; kingdom Viridiplantae; phylum Streptophyta; class Magnoliopsida; order Poales; family Poaceae; genus Lolium; species Lolium perenne. The sequence goes on from NC_067245.2 coordinate 150,057,647, forward strand.
AGAAGTACCACGTAACAAACGTATTAACTTAATTTCTGATGCATTACTTGAGGTGCGAACTTTCTAATATTGTATTACCTTTTTCTGATAGTTTTTTTTCTTGTATATGACTTCATCATTTGTTGAAAAATATGTCATGAGCATTGAATCACCGATCAGCAATAGGGTTGTGTGTGTGTGTGTGTGTGTGTGTGTCTAATCTGATAAAAGGCTAGGAATATATACAGCCGGCTTACACACCAATTTGGAACACACTAACTTGAGAATCAAGGGCTACTGGGCCGTGTACATTGAAGTTGACAGAAATTTTCTGATGTGCAAGTCGATTGTGAAAAGTGCAACTTCAGCTTAAAGTGTAAGTTGCACCTTTTCACCAAGTTGTCCTTTTCTGAAAAGTGGAACACTAAACTGAAGCAACTTGGACATAAGAAAATCTCTGACGACTTAGGATTAGCAAAACTGTTTGCCTAATTGTTGGCCTGTCTGGCTAGCCAATTTTTTGCCTACTTCCTTTGCCTTTTTCCACAGCAAACTGAAAAGTTAGTTCAGTGCAACACGTTCATCTACCGTGAACAGAGCCTAAACCAAATCATAATTTCCTATGGTAGGAGATACATGCTTACCCTGCATGGTTTGGTGCGGCTGTACCAGCTGTGGCCCTCTTCAGCGTGACAAATAAAAGTATTTAATATTCCCGTCCTTTTATGTTCTAATGTACTACGGAGTATTTCATGTTATCGGTCTGTAAAAACCATAGTTATTGACCATCTTTTACTATATGGATCTGTTTACAAATTTTCCCAGTGAGCACAGGAAAATTGAAGCATTCAGATTAGCTGGATGAATAGTCTATGACTCATAACCGAAATGAAAAGTAATCAGAAGAAATCCCAAATAATGTAATTCTGCTATATCTTTCCTTCAGTATCAGATCTGGATAATGGCCACCAGTTATAGTGTCTCACATGGTTTGCTTTGAATTGATTATTCTCTCCAATTCTATTTTACTGAACAAGTTTCGTATAGTATTTCCATAGTATTCAAGCGACTGTTACTTTTATTGCAGATAAGGGGCATGAATTTCATTTTTCACGTCAATCCAGAAGCTGTCAGGCAACACATCATTCACACTAGGAGAAGCGGAGTTTGATTGGGATCAAAACCCGTGACTAAAAGGACTTTTAAGGTTATGAACATGCTCATCTATGAAGGACGATCACTGATATATACGGAGTACTACCCTTCCAGATAGTCATCTGACTTGGTTTCATCCTTGACATGTAATTTTATGTACATTCCTCGCCCCTTCTAACATAATAGGATGAACTCTCGTTTTTCAGATGTGGAGTACAGTATAGTACCACAGTTTCCTATACTGTATATATACAGGCACTTCTCTTCTCAGTGAACTCTTTATCTGGAAGAGTACTGATTAAAATATACCAAAAAAAAAGTTTGAACCGTACTCTTTTATGGAAGGACATGGCACAGAAAGGCCATTAGAGCATCTCTAGCAGAGTCCGTAAAAACGCGAACTGAAAATCCGGAGTTCAGTTTACCGAACTCGTTTTTACGGGTCGAAAAATGGCTGACGCAGAACAGAGCCCGTAAATGAAAATTGGCAGGATTTTTCATAGAATTCATATGCAAGACATACAACAATCGATCATAATTAATCAAATAATCATCCAAATTGTTATAACACATAAACAATAGTCTGAATCAAATTATTACAATAGTTTTGAAAAAATTGAACAAATGAAAAATGTCTCAACCAAATTACAATAATTCTCGGAAAATTGGACAAATGAACAAATGTCTCGACAATGATACATGTGACACGTAAATGAATGAAATGGTAGGATTAAAGGCGACGGCCATGTCGATGACAGTGGTGCATTTTCAGATCATAAACGAGCTGGGCATGGGTACTGGCATTCTCAATCCGCCGATGAGTTTCAAGAAAAGCTTCAATGCGATCCGGATTGCGTTAGGGATCCACTCGGATGCCAACGTTGTCATAGAAGCAGGGCAAGCTCAACTCTCTTTCATCCCCGATGATCATGTTGTGAAGAATCACACAACATGTCATGATGTTGACAAGGGTTTTTTGTCCCAAAATCGGGCTGGGTCACGAACAATGGCAAACCTTGCATGCAAAACACCGAAAGCTCTCTCAATGTCCTTGCGAGCTCCTTCTTGAGCTTTGGCAAATTAAGCTTCTATTCTATCTTGGGGATCCTTGACAGACTTAACAAACGTTGCCCAATCCGGATAGATGCCATGGGCTAGGTAATATTCCATTGTGTACTCATTGTTCATGACCTTGTAGTTAAAGTGGGCGCTTCTCCATTTGCTAATTTCGCAAATAAAGGAGATCTTTGCAGCACGTTGATATCATTGAGTGTTTCCGGCAAACCAAAAAAATAATGCCAAATCCACAAATCTTGTGATGCAACGGCCTCAAGTACAATGGTTGCATCTTTCCTCTTGCCACAGTACTGGCCATGATATGCCTTTGGACAATTCTTCCATGTCCATTTCATACAATCAAGACTACCAACCATGTCCGGCCAATCTCTTTTCTCATTTATCTCCATCAATCTTTTGGTGTCATCCTCATTGGGAGCTCGGAGATAGGTTGGCACAAACAACTTGATAATCAGGTGAGCAAACCTACACACCGACTCCGATGTAGTATCTTCGCCAATTCGAAGATACTCGTCGGTGTAATCCGCAGGGATGCCATGCACAACCACCTTCATGGCAGCAACGATTTTTTGGAACGGGCGTCGCATTTCTACGTTGCTTGAAGTAATTCGAATTGGCTTCGCAGGCCTTGACGATTTTGGCGAACAAACTACAACGCGTACGATAGCTCCTACGGAATAGATGGGGCGGATAGGTAGGTACCTCGGCGAAGTAGTCCTCCATCAGCTGCTCGTGGCCGAGGAGGCGATTCCGTAGGATGTGGTTCCGGCCCATCACCGACCCGCGCCTCCGATTCAGTAGCTTCGCGTGGTCCTCCAGCTCCTTGACGGAGAGGAGGAGGATGGTGGCCTCCATCTCGTCGTCCTGGAGCAGCTCGTCGAGGTCAGAATCGTCCGAGCTCGACGAATCCGACAGGTCGACATCGGCGAACTCGTCGCTCGAGCTCATCCTCAATTCGGACGGCGCGGCGGCGGCGGGGGCGGCACCCGGAGTTGGGCGAGGAACCGTGGGCGGGGTGCGGGGCGACCTGCGCTAGCTCCGGGATGCGGGGCTCGGGCGAATCGGACGGTGCGGCGTCGGTGGAGTGTGGTGGCGGCACGGGGAGGGAGAGAGTGAGCAGTTGCATCAGCTGAACAACGCACCCTAGATATGGATCCAGCGTTCGGTTCGCTCGAGCGACCCCTACAAGTAGCAGATTTGGGTTTTCAGTCTCGGCCCGAAAAATAATATTCGGTTTCGCCTCGTTTACGGTAACTTATCGACCCCATTTTCAGCCCAAACCCATAAACTGACGGTTATTTTTTGGTTTTAGTCCTTTTACGGGCTCTTCTAGAGATGCTCTTAGAGCGTTGCCGATGCACCTCTGGGTTTGATGGGATCATGATGCTTTGAGGTTCATAAAAAATAATCTGGATACAATTCCACAGTTGGGAGGAAGAATCGCGACCTTCTGGCCACCATCAAAAATTCATAAGAGCATCTCCAGCCATGTCTCCTAAAACGTTCATCAAAGAGATTTGTGACGCGCCAGATAAAAAAACGTTCCCAGCCGCGCGCCCCAAAGCCTCTTTTTGTCCGGCGCGACCCGGTACGGTGTCCGGCGCCCCGAGCCCATCCCCGCTACACAGGGGCGCTCTGGGCACGCCGGACACAATGAAAAGCGAGGCGATGCGTCACGACGCGTTAGCGGCTCAGAAGCCTAAAACTGTTGGAGATATGCCCAAGAGGCAATAATAAAATGGTTATTATAATATATCTTTGAGTTTATGATAATGTTTACATACCGTGCTATAATTGTATTAACCGAAACATTGATACATGTGTGTTATGTGAACAACAAGGAGTCCCTAGTAAGCCTCTTGTATAACTAGCTTGTTGATTAATAGATGATCATCGTTTCATGATCATGAACATTGGATGTTATTAATAACAAGGTTATGTCATTCTATGAATGATATAATGGACACACCCAATTAAACGTAGCATAAGATCATGTCATTAAGTTATTTGCTATAAGCTTTCGATACATAGTTACCTAGTCCTTTCGACCATGAGATCATGTAAATCACTTATACCGGAAGGATACTTTGATTACATCAAACGCCACTGCTTAAATGGGTGGTTAGAAAGGTGGGATTAAGTATCCGAAAAATATGAGTTGAGGCATATGGATCAACAGTGGGATTTGTCCATCCCCATGACGGATAGATATACTCTGGGCCCTCTCGGTGGAATATCGTCTAATTAGCTTGCAAGCATATGAATGGTTCATAAGAGACTACATACCACGGTACGAGTAAAGAGTACTTGTCAGGAGACGAGGTTGAACAAGGTATAGAGATACCGATGATCAAACCTCGGAAAAGTAAAATATCGCGTGACAAAGGGAATCGGTATCGTATGTGAATGGTTCATTCGATCACTAAAGTCATCGTTGAATATGTGGGAGCCATTATGGATCTCCAGATCCCGCTATTGGTTATTGGTCGGAGAGAAGTCTCAACCATGTCTACATAGTTCGCGAACCGTAGGGTGACACACTTAAGGTTTGATGTCGTTTAAGTAGATATGGAAATATGGAATGGAGTTCGAAGTTTTGTTCGGAGTCTCGGATGGGATCCAGGACATCACGAGGAGGTCCGGAATGGTCCGGAGAATAAGATTCATATATAGGAAGTCATTTTCTAGGTTTGAAAATGATCCGGTATTTTTTTCTGGAAGGTTCTAGAAGGTTCTAGAAGAGTCCAGAAGAAATCAGCATGGAAGGACTCCACCCACCTTGGCCGGCCAGCCTAAGGGAGGAGGAGTCCCAAGTGGACTCCTCCCCATGGTGGCCGGCCACCCCACCAAAGGAAAGGGGGAGCCCCTAGGTTTGGTCATATGGAAGGTTTTATGTTGGGGTCTTATTCGGAGACTTTTGACCTAATCCTTGGGGCTTCCACCTATATAATGAGGGACAAGGGGAGGGTGGCCGGCCACTCAAGCCTCCACCTTGGCCGCACCCCTTTGAGGGCCGGCGCCCAAGCCCCCCTCTCCCCAAACCCTAGCGTCCCTCCTCCACATATCTCTCCCGCAGCGCATAGGCGAAACCCTGCTGGAGATCTCCACCACCACCGCCACCACGCCGTCGTGCTGCCGGGATTCCGAGGAGGATCTACTTCCGCTGCCCGCTGGAACGGGGAGAAGGACGTCGTTATCAACACCGAACGTGTGACCGAGTACGGAGGTGCTGCCCGATTGTGGCACCGTCAAGATCTTCTACGCGCTTTTGAAAGCGGCAAGTGATCGTCTACCGCAGCAACGAGAGCCTCCTCTTGTAGGCTTTGGAAATCTTCAAGGGTTAGTCTCGTTCATCCCCTCGTTGCTCCCATCTTCTAGATCGCATCTTGGCTTGGATTGCGTTCTCGCGGTAGGAATTTTTTTGTTTTCTATGCTACGAATCCCATCAGTGGTATCAGAGTCGTGTCTAAGCATAGATTGGTTGCACGAGTAGAACACAATTGTTTTGTTGGCGTTGATGCTTTGTTGTCTTTAGTTCGAGTACTTTGCATCTTTGTGGCATGGTGGGATGAAGCGGCTCGGGCTAACTTTACATGACCGCGTTCATGAGACTTGCTCCACGCTCGACATGCAACTTGTATTGCATAAGTGGCTTTGCGGGTGTCTGTCTCTCCCACCATAGTGAAGATTCAATTTACTCTTTCTATTGACAACACTAGTATCACCGTTGTGGTTCATGTTCGTAGGTAGATTGGATCTTACTCGAAAACCCTAAACCACGTAAAATATGCAAACCAAATTAGAGACGTCTAACTTGTTTTTGTAGGGTTTGGTGATGTGATATGGCCATGATGTGATGATGAATATGTATGAGATGATCATTATTGTATTGTGGCAACCGGCAGGAGCCTTATGGTTGTCTTTAAATTTCATGTTGAGTAGTATTTCAAAGTAGTTGTAATAGTTGCTACATGAGGTGAACAACTATGAAGACGGCGCCATGGACCTTGATGCTACGCCGACGATGATGGAGATCATGCCCGTTGATGATGGAGATCATGTCCGTGCTTTGGAGATGAAGATCAAAGGCGCAAAGACTAAAGGGCCATATCATATCACATATGAATTACATGTGATGTTAATCCTTTATGCATCTTATTTTGCTTAGAATGCGACGGTAGCATTATAAGATGATCCCTCACATTAATATCAAGATAATAAAGTGTTCTCCCCTCGTATGCACCGTTGATATAGTTCGTCGTTTCGAAGCATCTCGTGATGATCGGATGTGATAGACTCAACGTTCACATACAACGGGTGTAAGCCATGTTGCACACGCGGAATACTTGGGTTTGCTTGACGAGCCTAGCATGTACAGACATGGCCTCGGGACAACGGAAACCGAAAGGTTGAACACGAGTCATATGGATGATATGATCAACATGTTGATGTTCACCATTGAAGCTACGTCATCTCACGTGATGATCGGTTTTGGTGTAGTGGATGTGGATCGTGTACCACTTAACAACTATGAGGGATGTTGTATTAAGTGGGAGTTCATTAGTAATTAGATTAAAACATGAACTAATTATCATAAACATAGTCTGAGTAGTATTTTGAATTAATTTTGTAGTATTGGCATCCGTTTTCTACCAAGCGCTAGTCTTGTTATTGAGATAAAAATACTGTTAAAATCCGACAATAAACTTTACGGACTGGTACCGTATTGTTAAAGAATCAAGAAATGATTAAGTCCTATTGCAAACTTTTAGTAAACCTCACATTGTTGATTCAAAGAACTATGGTTTCATTTAGAACCTAAAGTTATCTTGTCTCCGTGAAACTTGAAGTTCAAATCTGTTTGAAAAGTAAGGAGCTGAAAATTTAGTTTTCAGAAATAATCAAGGTATGAGATATATGTGATATCTAGGACCTTATTGCAAGATAATAGAATATAATTTGGTGAGACTACATAAACTCATACGTTTTATGGGAATGTACGAAGGTTGAAGACGCAAGGCGTCCCAATCCTCCAACTATTGGGGCACTAACGATATTCGCATATCCATGAAGTTATCGTCCTTAGTATGCACCATTGCTAAGACTCGTCGTTTCGAAGCATCTCGTGATGATCGGGTGTTATAGATTCTACGTGTGCATACAACGGGTGCAAGCCAGATTTGCACATGCGAATACTAAGGTTAAACTTTACGAGCCTAGCATGTACATACATGGTCTCTGAAAGTCGTCATGAAATGATGGATAAAATTATGAATGAAACTGTTCATCATATTACAAAGTTACTAAAAGTGAAATCTGGAACACTTGTCATATGATGATCAACTTCAAAGTAAGAACCTCATGGTTATTGGTATTTGACTAATGGACCTAGAAGTTATTTGAAGGTGAAGTGTTTTCTGAGAATGAGGAAAACTAAAAGAGAAACTACAAAAGATATTTTGGTAGAAAGAAAGAAAATACTAGAAAGTCTAGTTCAGGTGTATATAAATGATATACATGTTATGGATGTATTCCTTGTTTGGTCACATAATAAAATTCTTGGGTATTTGTACCATATTGGTTGGTATGAGATGTCATACAGTACAACGCAATACAAGAATACAATGGCCTAAGTGACTGGTAAGGAATATGGTAATAATGCACGTCTGGAACATAATAAAGTGTTATTATGTTTGTCGTTGGCATTCTACCTAGCCCTTAGAATTTATAATAAAGAACTTAATAATTGTTATTTTTCTCTGGTCAAATGAAAACAATGAGTTGTTCAAATTATGACCTTACTCCATGTACGATGGATAAGTTATTATAAATCTTAATGGTGAAACACACATACATAACACTGACGCTAATATGCCGTAAGGCAAATGATTTGAATTCCACTTATTTGTGGAACCGCCATTTAGGTCATGTTGGAAAGGAACGCATGAAGAAACTCCATGCAAATGGATTATTGGAGTCATTTGATTTTTTGAATCATTTGGTGCTTGCAAATCTCTTCTAAAAAGAATGACTGAAATACCATTCATAGGCCAAGATTTGAACGGGCAACTAACTTAGTGGAAACATACATGATGATGTATATGGTTCACTGGGCATAGTTGTGTGCGGGAGATTCTTCTATTTCATGAAAACTTCCAACAATGAATTGAGTATATATATGTGGATATATTCGATAAGGAAGAGGTTTGAAACATTTGAATGGATTCAAATAAATTTCAGCATGAAGTGGAAATCATCGTAATAGAAAAGTCAAATATCTATGATTGGATCATAGTGGAATATTTGAATTACTAGTTTTAGCGAACATCTAAGAGAGTTATGAAATTGTTCTACAACTCACATTTCTTGGATTATCATAGTGATGATGGAATATCCGAGAGATGTATCCAAACCTTGTTGGGTCAATGATAAGATAAAATATAGATGCCATTATATTTTTGTGGATTATGCTTTAGATACTACCGCTTTTACATTAAATAGAGCATCATCATGATCCATTGAAATGACACCATACAAGTTATGGCATGGGTATAAACCCTAATAATCCTTTCTTTAAATTTTGGTCTAAAAGTTTACAACCAAAATCGGATGAATGTCTTTGTTGGTTATCCCAAAGAATTGATAGGGAATTCTTTCCACTATGAAGTAAAAGACAAAAATGTTTGTTAATGTTACTTGCTTATTTCTGAGAAATTGTTTTCTAGCGAAGTATTTGAGTGGGAGGACAATAGAACTTGATAAGGTTTATGAACCTAAGCATAATGATCAGAGTAGCGCAGCATCGGAAATTGGTTCCGGAAGCGGCCACGACGATCATGGCTTCCATGACTACAAAGTGTTTTAGCCATGGAGATCAAAGTACATATTGAACCTTGTAGGTATGGTTTACTTTGTGATCAAATAAATGATTTGTGGACAAAGGATTGATTTTGAACAATGATAAACCAACTACAAACAAAGAAGTTATGATGGGCCCTGACTCCGTTAAAATGGCTATACGCCATGAAATCCAAGATAGATGAATACTTTTTGAAAGTAAATGGATCTATAAAATTGATGGACTTGGATGGAATATCCTTAAAGAAGCTCGACTTGTCGAAAAGTTGTTTACGACAAAGTTCAAAGAGTTGACTACGATAAGATTAGATCTTCCGTAGCAATGCTTATAGTCTATGTGGATTATTCTAGTAATCACTACATATTTCTTTTATGAGATATGCTAGTAGGATGGCAAAATACATTACTTATCAGAAGTGTGTATCAAAAGTGTATACATGATACAACCAAGAGTTTTGCTGGTCTGTGGAATACTAGATAGGTATACAAACTTCAATTGGATGAAGTGAGTATCGCGGAGTTGGAATCTTCACCGGATGAAATAGTCAAAAAGTTTTTGATTTCATTAGAAACGATGAAGATGCTTGCATTTACAAGAAATTAAGTGGGAGCGCTGAGACATATTTATAATACTTTATGTAGATGACATATAGTTGGTTATAAATGATGTAATTATATACTTGATTAAAAGGTTTCATTGATAATTAACTTTAATGAAAGGATATGGACTGAAACATATTTAGTGTCAAGATCTATGAAGATAGATTGAAACACATAATAAGTTTAAGTCAAAGTACATAGAATGGATATTGAAGTTGTTCAATATAGAAATATTAAGAAGATGTTCTTGTCATGAGAAGGTTTAACAGACTTGAGTGTATCTGACACTCAATGAGTAAAAACACATGAGTGATTATAGATCACAAATAATATGTACAAAATCAGATGTCCTATGCTCTAAAAAGTTAGGAGCATATACCAAAATGATTCATGTGATGATCATTGGACAAACAGTAAGAATATCCCTGTGTGCTTTAGAAGAACCAATGATACATATATAGTTTTATATGGGGTAATAACAAACAAATCGCTGTAAGGTGTTGCACCGATATTTGTTTGGTCACATATAAAAATGAAATTCAAATCTCAATTAGGCTAAGTGTTGTTTAAAAGGTAGCACAATGCTAGATTTAGAAGAGTTCTAATATTGTAACGGATTCTACAAACGAAGGCATAGTATGTCATTGTTTTGACAATGACTGAGGATGTTTAAATCGGAGAGTTCTTTGAAAACTTGGTGTAGTTCCAATAGTGTCAGAACCTTGAAGCTATATTGTGTATGACAATATTAGTGACATACTTCAGACCGCGGAATTAAGGTTCCACCAGAAGACCAAACATATTTAATGCCGACTCATTTGGAAAATGAGTGATGCATTGAGATGCAAATGAATTGCAAAATACATACGTTTCTGAGCATGTCAGATTTATTGACTAAAATTTCTCCCGTGAGCAAAACATGATAAAACACCGGAAGGCCAAGGTGTTATATCTTTACATATGTAAACTAGATTATTGACTCTAGTGCAAGTGGGAGACTGTTGGAGATATGCCCAAGAGGCAATAATAAAATGGTTATTATAATATATCTTTGAGTTTATGATAATGTTTACATACCATGCTATAATTGTATTAATCGAAACATTGATACATGTGTGTTATGTGAACAACAAGGAGTCCCTAGTAAGCCTCTTGTATAACTAGCTTGTTGATTAATAGATGATCATCGTTTCATGATCATGAACATTGGATGTTATTAATAACAAGGTTATGTCATTATGTGAATGATATAATGGACACACCCAATTAAGCGTAGCATAAGATCACGTCATTAAGTTATTTGCTATAAGCTTTCGATACATAGTTACCTAGTCCTTTCGACCATGAGATCATGTAAATCACTTATACCGGAAGGATACTTTGATTACATCAAACGCCACTGCATAAATGGGTGGTTATAAAGGTGGGATTAAGTATCCGGAAAATATGAGTTGAGGCATATGGATCAACAGTGGGATTTGTCCATCCCGATGACAGATAGATATACTCTGGGCCCTCTCGGTGGAATGTCGTCTAATTAGCTTGCAAGCATATGAATGGTTCATAAGAGACTACATACCACGATACGAGTAAAGAGTACTTGTTAGGAGACGAGGTTGAACAAGGTATAGAGATACCGATGATCAAACCTCGGACAAGTAAAATATCCCGTGACAAAGGGAATCGGTATCGTATGTGAATGGTTCATTCGATCACTAAAGTCATCGTTGAATATGTGGAGCCATTATGGATCTCCAGATCCCGCTATTGGTTATTGGTCGGAGAGAAGTCTCAACCATGTCTACATAGTTCGCGAACCGTAGGGTGACACACTTAAGGTTTGATGTCGTTTAAGTAGATATGGAAATATGGAATGGAGTTCAAATTTTTGTTCGGAGTCTCGGATGGGATCCAGGACATCACGAGGAGGTCCGGAATGGTCCGGAGAATAAGATTCATATATAGGAAGTCATTTTCTAGGTTTGAAAATGATCCGGTATTTTTTCTGGAAGGTTCTAGAAGGTTCTAGAAGAGTCCAGAAGAAATCAGCATGGAAGGTGGAGTCCCAGAGGGACTGCACCCACCTTGGCCGGCCAGCCTAAGGGAGGAGGAGTCTGGCCACCCCACCAAAGGAAAGGGGGAGTCCCACTCCCCCTAGGTTTGGTCATATGGAAGGTTTTATGTTGGGGTCTTATTCGGAGACTTTTGACCTAATCCTTGGGGCTTCCACCTATATAATGAGGGACAAGGGGAGGGTGGCCGACCACTCAAGCCTCCACCTTGGCCGCACCCCTTTGAGGGCCGGCGCCCAAGCCCCCCTCTCCCCAAACCCTAGCGTCCCTCCTCCACATATCTCTCCCGCAGCGCATAGGCGAGCCCTGCCGGAGATCTCCACCACCACCGCCACCACGCCGTCGTGCTGCCGGGATTCCGAGGAGGATCTACTACTTCCGCTTCCCGCTGGAACGGGGAGAAGGACGTCGTTATCAACACCGAACATGTGACCGAGTACGGAGGTGCTGCCCGATTGTGGCACCGTCAAGATCTTCTACGCGCTTTTGAAAGCGGCAAGTGATCGTCTACCGCAGCAACGAGAGCCTCCTCTTGTAGGCTTTGGAAATCTTCAAGGGTTAGTCTCGTTCATCCCCTCGTTGCTCCCATCTTCTAGATTGCATCTTGGCTTGGATTGCGTTCTCGCGGTAGGAAATTTTTTGTTTTCTATGCTACGAATCCCATCAAAAACCCCATCGCCTACATTTGGTCAAGCAGCGTTAATGGCGTCCCAGATTTCTCAGGCGACGCAAGGACGCGTCTCGTCGTGCATGACCGTGTGGCCGTCCGCGCTGGCGTTTATTGCGTCCAACGACCCGCTGCCGCTTTGCCTGTCGCCGCTGTACATTAAGAGCGCACTGCGGTTCTTGTTCATCCCAATCTCTCGCCGCAACCTAATCTTCTCCTCGCCGCTCCAACCGCTACCCAATGCCGTCGTCCTACCGCAAAATCGTCGCGGCCACCGTGGTGGAGGCTTGGGCGCTGTACCGCGCGGGATATCCCGTCCCACCGGACATGCGCCTGCCAAGCGGCGGCCGCTGGAGGATGGCCATCAACGGCATAGGCATAACGCTGCCGCCGTCGCCAGGCTCGAAGCGTTGGAGGGACTCCATCAGGGCCCGACGGTCTGCACTCGATGCCGACGAGCGGGCCGATCCGACGTGGGCGGCCACCGGCAACGACGTCTGGTGGGTCGCCTACTTCCAGGCGCAGTACGACATGGAGATGAACATCACCACCGGTCTCGTCGGCCGGCCGAACAACTGGAACAAGGACGGGCGCGTCCTCTTCTGGGGCATTCGGGGGCGCACCCTAGAGAACGTCATCGACGACATCCACAATGGCGCTCCAAGGTTGGAGACGCCGTCCTCACCACCACCATCTCCCGCAGCGCGCTGGCAGCCGAGGAAGACGTACTCGTCCTCCTCCAACTCTTCCTCGTCAGGGCCAGCCCGATCGACGCCGTCCTCATCGCACCGCGCCGCGCCCTACACCATTCCCAAGCGCGAGGTGAAGGAGGAGCCAGATGTCAATCCGAGGCGCGGAGGCAGCGGTAGCCGGCAGCAGCAAAGGCGCGGCGACGATGTCCTCCTCATCCCGAAGCCGGAGGCGAAGGAGCAGCAGGACGACGAGGCAACAGGGAAGGCGTCTCTGCTGGTGGAGTACGAGCGGCGGCAACGACTCATCGCGAGCAGCAACGACTCATCGCGAGCAGCGACGACCCCAAGGACTGCCCAGGGCTACGAGCGGCGTTCTTGGCGTCGCTGAACGACAAGGACGCCCGGAGGGGCGAGCTCAACACGGCGATCGCCATGTCCATCTGTGACACCGGCAAGCCGCTCGTGGACATCACCGACGACGGCGAGGCTGGACCAAGTGTCCTGGTGAAGGATGAGCCCGTCGACGAGCCCGACTAGCGCGTCAAGCAGGAGGTCGTCACCGACGACATGTACAACTTCCACCACTACTACGATGCCTCCGGCCCCGTCGCAAGTACTTTTAGATTATGGTTTAGTTTAAATTTAATCAAATTTCGTTCGAATCTATGGTTATGGTTTGAATGAATTCACTCAAGTTTTAAATTTCTTAAATTTTGTTTGAGGGACGCGGCTGGAAAGCGATGTTCCCTAAACGCGGAACGAACAAAACACGTCCCCCAAACGCTCGATCCAGCGCCCGTTCGGGGGACGGTTTGGGGGACACGACTGAAGATGCTCTAAGGCCACATACAAAAATTGATCAGATTTCTACCTAGTAAGATAGTGCTTATTAGTGCGAAAGTTGCATACAATCATAGATAAAAATGAACCACGTGCAATATGCTTAATTATCCCAGAACATGAGAAAACTGCTACATAATTAATCATATAATTTATTAGTTGTTTTTTTTCTTGGTAACTAAAATTAAAGTTTGTGGTTTTTTATATATTGCCACGGTACAATATCTTGGCTGGCATCCATATAGAACTTCAACAGGAGATCTCCCCAAGAATGAATGAAATGAGGTGTTGTACTACTAAGCAGCCAAATGTAGCGGACTGAGATCAGGTGACATGCCATGTCACGCATGAACAGTGCGGTGATATGCACCGTAGACCGTAGGATTGAAAATGAACACACACGACCGAACACTGTAGCGCGCGACTGTAGACGGCCCTGTAGCACATTACTGTAGCAATATCCTGTACCAAATGTCCTGTCGCAAATGCACTGTAGATGGTTCCTGTAGCAGTAATATCCTGTCATCTAATCTAGATCCGACGGTGAGAAAAGGGGTGCATGTTACCGTACTATTCATGCGTGACATGCCTGATCTCAATCCGTAGCCATTTGCCCCGCTTTTGGATTAGCATATACATGTCTCTAAACACTGATTAAGGCGTTCTGTAGGATGGTAGAAAAAGCTAATATTTACAGTAGTGTGAACTATATCATTTGAATATTTTATTTGTGTTAAAAATAGCAAACCCAATTTATATGTCATCATGTGCACTGGTGGAAAAAGGGCCTTTGGTCGCGGTTCGCAACTGCCATTAGTCGCGGTTGCGCAACAGCGACCAAATTAGCGCGACTAAAGGCCCCCCCTTTAGTCGCGGTTGCTTACGAACCGCGACTAAAGGCCCGTCCACGTGGGCGCCAGGCGACCGTTGGGGCGGAGGACCTTTAGTCGCGGTTCTTCTGGCCAACCGCGACTAAAGGCCGCCGCAGGTTTAGGGTTTTAGGCCCCCCTAAACCTGCCCCCCCTAAACCTGTTTTCTGTTTAATTTGTACTGTTTTATTTCTTTTGTGCTTTATTGTAATTTTGAAGGAGTTTCACATATTCTACGGTACTACATACATGCATATGAATGTACAATTTCAAACAAATTTGAAATTAGAACCAAAAAGAATTCAAGAGGAATATACAATATATATTCAATATCATCGGATGACCATATACAAGTTTGAACAAGTTTCCATACATAATTTAATGCATGTATAGTTCTACGTCCTCGTAATGGTGTTCTTCTTTAGGATCGAGGACTTCCCTCCTGAACCATCCAGCTAGTTCCTCTTGAAGTGGTCGGAAGCGAGGTTCTGGACTAAGCATCATCCGGAGGTTATTCCTCTGAGCATTGGTATCACTCGGAACGCGCTCAGAGGTGTATCTCCGGATCATCTCACAGACATAGTATCCACATAGATTGGTCCCCGGTGGCTGAATATCGCCTCCATTCTTAGCCTTTGACCGCATGAAATGTAGCTCTTTTTTGAATTCACCGACCTTTGTATCTGAGAACCGTCTCCAAACCCTACGAGGCAAAGAAAATTAAATGAACAAGAGAGTTATTAGTTAATTACTTGAAGCTTAATTAGGAAATGAACGAAATAGGCCGATCGATATAGAGCGCAAATGAATGAAAACAATTACTTTTGAATCATTTTTCTCATGTCGGCCCAAAGCGCCGGATCCATATTCAGAGAGTCGTGGACGAGACATTCTGATTTGTCAACTTTAATTACTAGCAGAATCCAGTGGAACCTGCGGACACGATACATGCACAGTACGTCATGCATAACTCATCGATTAGCCGGCCACATACCATGCATGGAGTAAACAAAAGAGAATGTGCTCAAGACATAAACACTCACCCAAAATGGTAACGAAATAGAATATCACTTTTGAGTTCCTGCTTTGTAAGAAACTGCCACAGGTCTACCTCCACGTCGGCGGGGTGATGCTGTAACGTATATCCATTAACGATGTGTGGGTCAATGAACCCAACATCATGGATGTTCCTTACTCTGCATTCCTTAATCTTCAATCTGCATGTATAATAGCGGACACAACAATATAGTTAGGACATATATATTGTGCAAGCAATATGAACGAGATGGGGTAGAAATAAATCACTTACAGAACGTAGCAACTCATGATAGATTTGTCGAGCTCGCGCAGATTGAAAAGCTGAAACAATTCACTCAGATGAATTTGTACAGAGTAATGTTTGAAGTGATGCTCATATCCAACTTCCGCATAAATATATTCTTTGGCGTTTTTATTTTCTATGTAACCCTTGTACCATTTCAGCAGACCTTTCATTTGTGGAGGTAGATCCTCTTCCTGCGCAGGCTCGACGAGAGGCCCATTCTTCACATATGTAAGTACTACCTCCTTCACTGGCGCCTCATCAAGGCCTAACAGTTCACGAAGAGTAATACCTAAGTTGACCGCTTGTTCTCTGGCACTCGTTACAGTCAATCCCTGTGCTGCCGCAGCTTCTATGATATCGGGGGCATCCGGACCGGCGGCTGTCACTATAAGCGGGGCAATCGATTGTTTACTTTGTTCCCCGAGCTGGGCAACTCGTTTCCCCGAGCGGGGCAATCGATTGTTTACTTTGTTCCCCGAGCTGCAAAATCTTTGAACTCTCTGTCGATCTTTCTCCATTGCGTTCCATCTGCGGGGTGTCTCAACTCCCCGTCCGACTTACGGTCCTCTTTGTGCCATCGCAACAACTTGGCATGCTCTTTGTTCCTGAACAGACGTTTCAACCGTGGTATTATAGGAGCATACCACATCACCTTGGCGGGAACCCTCTTCCTGGGTTTCTGGCCCTCAACATCGTCACCAGGGTTATCGCCTCTGATCTTATAACGCAATGCAGTGCATACCGGGCATTCATTCAAATTCTCGTATTCACCGCGGTAGAGGATGCAGTCGTTGATGCATGCATGTATCTTCAGAACCTCTAAACGTAGAGGGCAGACAACCTTCTTTGCTTCGTACGTCTTTGGCGGGCAACTCGTTATTCTTTGGAAACATATTCTTCAACATTTTCAGCAAGTTTTCAAATGCCGAGTCAGCTACACCTGCTGTGCCTTCCATTTCAGCAAATCCAGTGTGCAGCCCAGCTTTTTCGTACCATCATCGCATCCGGGGTACATCGCCTTTCGTGATCCTCTAACATGCGATCCAAATTCTCCCTCTCCTTTTCGGGGTTTCCAAGCGTCTCCGTGCATCAGCAATGGTCCGACCAAGATCATCAACGGGCTCATCACGTGCCTCTTCTTCACCTTCCCCTTCACCTTCAGCATCCTCCATGAAAGTATCACCGAAATGAGCAAGATAGCTTTCATCGATGAAATCATCCCCTTCTTCATCTTCTTCCATTATAACCCCTCTTTCTCCATGCTTGGTCCAACAATTATAGCTTGGCATGAAACCGTGCCGGCAGGTGCATGTGAACATCTCTTGAGGAAGAGTAACCCTTCTGATTCTTACAGTTAACACATGGACAGATAACAAAACCCCCCTGCTTGTTCGCATTAGCCACTACGAGGAAATCTTTCAAACCCGTAGTGAACTCGCCGGAGAGTCGGTTACCGTACATCCATTGCCGATTCATCTGCATTATTATAATATAAACTATATAATTAACCATCATGCATTTGTTAAACTAACTAGCTACACACATGCATATTTTATCAATGACACATATGAAAGGTTCAAGTTGCTAACCGCGATCGAGGAGGAAAAAATAAATGAGGAAGCTCAAGTGTGGCTCCGACACTTCATATCATGTGTGTTTCATGCTCTTGGGGCATTTCATCAAACACCTTGTGTGCATAAGAGGAGCCAAAAGCAAACCTACACCCCCTTGTGAAGTTTGTGAAGAGAAGTGGCACCAAATGGCTAAGTCTTTGTGGGCTGAACGGTATATATAGGGGTGAGGCTTTAGTCGCGGTTGGCCCGGCCAACCGCGACTAAAGGCATTCGGGCACCTTTAGTCGCGGTTGGCCAGGCCAACCGCGACTAAAGCTCCTCCCGTCCACCAGCTGGCCAGCGAGCGCTCTGGGCCCAGGCCTTTAGTCGCGGTTCGCCTCCCGAACCGCGACTAAAGACTCCGTAAGTCGTGGTTCCTATACTTTCGCGACTAATGGGGCTGGACGGAAGCCTTTTTTTCTACCAGTGGTGAATGGTCGAAATGGACTGGCCATTTGGAGTTCAACCGGAAAAAATCTGAATCGACGGTCTCAGCTAGGAATAAATAGCACTATATAAGGCCTAATACTATCTGGACTTACCAACTTTTGTGATTACATATTAAAATATACTTTACATATAACTTTATGATCATTTGCTGCCAAAATTTGCTTAAATTTTAATTAAAAATAATATTATTTTTTTGTCTTCATCAAACTGGATGAACCGGTGGTCCAAGCCATGAACTAGTCGCCCCACCGGTCTGGTTTTTGAAAAATACTCCTCCGTTCTTTTTTAATCTCAAGTACAAAGTTAACGGAGGAAGCATGGTAGAGACTAGATGGTAGAGACTAGAGAGTGCACGGATACATGTTCCCTGTCCCCAACGGAGAAATACCGACATAAAACCGATAAATCGTTGGAAATGCTATTGCTAGACCAGTTTGCCAGACTGCATCTCCAGTTTTAGGAGGTCCCACCGATCAGCGTCTGTATATATCCTGCAGCCGACGCTGACGCTTTGGCCCAGCTGCAGCCAACCGTGCTAACCACTTCCTAACTTACCGCGTTCTCCCCTGAACGACTCAACTGCAGCACATCACGCGCTGACTCTTCTCGCTCGTAGCGCCAGGTGTCACCGCACAAGGCACCAGATGACGTCATCCACCGTCTCCGGCGCCGGCGGTCACCCCGCCGGAGACATAGGTGACCACCCGGAGGCGCCTAACGCCGACGACACCATTTACCAAGCTGCCTTGCCGGACAACGAGGCATGTGTGTCCGCCGCGGCACCGGAGCTCCGGTACCGGGGGTGGAAGACGATGCCGTTCGTGATCGGCAATGAGACCTTCGAGAAGCTGGGCAGCATCGGCACGGCCGCGAACCTGATGATGTACTTGACTTCAGTCTTCCACATGACCAACGTCGACGCTGCCATGGCGCTCAACGCCTTCAGCGGCACCACCAATCTCGCCACCGTCGTCGGCGCCTTCGCCTCCGATCTTTACCTCGGCCGCTATGCCACCGTCGGCATCGGCTGCATTGCCACCTTAATCGTAAGCGCGACTAATGTTACTGTTCCTATCTTACTATCTTGTGATCTAGAATTTATATTTTATAGTGATTCTTTCGATGATGTGGCAACTCTCACAGGGCATGATCATACTGACGTTCACAGCTGCCGTGCCGACGCTGCACCCCCCGCCATGTGCCGGTGGCGAGGAGCCGTGCGCGGGCGCGACGGGGCGTCAGCTTGCTGTGCTGGTGCTCGCGTTCGTGTTCATCGTGGCCGGGGCGGGTGGTATCCGTCCGTGCAACCTTGCCTTTGGCGCCGACCAGTTCGACCCGCGCACCGACTCCGGCCGCCGCGGCATCAACAGCTTCTTCAACTGGTACTACTTCACCTTCACCATCGCCGTCTGCGTATCATCGACGGCGATCATCTACGTGCAGAGCAACGTGAGCTGGTGGGTCGGGTTCGCCATCCCCGCCGCGCTGATGCTGGTGTCCTGCGCGCTCTTCTTCGCCGGCGAAAGGCTCTACGTCCGGGTGAGCCCCGAGGGAAGCCCCCTCGCCAGCGTCGTCCGCGTCGCCGTAGCCGCGTTTCGGAAGCGGCGTGTGGCCGCACCTGACGACCCCGGTAAGTCGCTTTTCAGGACGCGGCACGCGAGCTCGCTCGTGTCGAGGCTCCCCTACACAGAACAGTTCAGGTTCCTCGACAAGGCCGCCGTGGTGGTGGAGGTCAAGAGCGAGGTTGACCTCGATGGCTTCCCTAAGAATCCATGGCAGCTGTGCAGCATGCAGCAGGTGGAGGAGACCAAGTGCATTCTGCGTGTCCTGCCGGTGTGGGTCACCTGCATCGTGTACTACGTGGCCTTCGCGCAGACAAACACCTACGTCGTCCTTCAGGCGACGCAGTCCGATCGCCACCTCCGCGCCGGCGGCGGCCTCGAGGTGCCGCCGGGATCGTTCACAATCTTCCCCATGCTCGCGCTCACCGTCTGGATCCCGCTCTACGACCGCCTCGTCGTGCCGTGGATGAAGAGGCTCACCGGCCGCGAGGAGGGCATCACGATGCTCCAGCGGATGGGCATCGGCATGGTTCTGTCCTCCGTGGCCATGCTCATCTCAGGCCTGGTCGAGCAGCGCCGGCGCGATCTCGCCGTGCTGCAGGCGGCCACGAGCGGCGGGTCCATGTCGCGCAGTAAAGTGTCGCCGCAGTCGGCGTTCTGGCTGGTGCCGCAGCTCGTAGCGCTGGGTCTGTCGGAGGCGTTCAACCAGGTGAGCCAGATGGAGTTCTACTACAAGCAGTTCCCGGAGAACATGCGCAGCGTCGCCGGCTCTCTGCTGTTCAGCGGTCTGGCGCTCTCGAACTACCTCAGCGAGCTCCTGGTGAGCATCGTACACCGCACGACCGGCGGCAGCGAGGAGGGGTGGCTCGCAGAGGACTTGAACAGCGGGAGGCTCGACTGGTTTTACTTCCTGATCGGCGCCGTTGGCTTGGCCGACCTCGTTGTGTTTCTTGTATGCGCAAATTGGTACAGGTACAAGGTTTACGATGATGGCCATGAGCAGGATGTTGATGGAAATCCGTGAGAGGAGTGAAATTATCAAATTAAGCACAACACTATCAATTATGATCTGATTTTGCTTACTTAGTTTGTTTACATTCCGAGAGCATTTGGATGCCGGATTGATGAGAAATGAGATTCTAACGAGCACGGTAGATCGCATACACTGTTTAGTACTCCCTCCATCTCAAAATATATAAGGCACAGTTAAAAGTCAAATCCTACTAACTTTGACCAAATATTTAGAAAAAATATCGATATCTATAATAACGGTTTTGCTATGTCTCAGTCAACTGAGATTTTCTTAAGTCTAAGTCACTTACAAAAATGTGCTTTGAGTTGCACTTTTCTGTTAAAAAAGTGCAATTGCACTTTTCGCACAGAAATGTGCAACTGAATCGAGTTGCACTTTTCTTTGAACTGTAGTTGCACTTTTCTAAGTTGACTGAGACTTAAGAAAATCTCAGTCAACTGAGACATAGGCACACCCCTATAATAATTAATAGACATATTGTGAAAAATATTTTATGATGAATCTATTGATATTGACTCATTACCATGAATGCTTATATTTATGTTATATTTATATGTATAAACTAAGTCAAACTAAAAAAAACATCAACTATTGACTAATCTTAGACGTATTATATTTTAAAAACGGAGGAAGTATTTTCATTGAGCTTAAATTAGATAAAGATTTCTAAAACTTAATTAGACTATGCGCACGTTTCCGGATTGATTGATAGAGTAGGCCCAGCAAGATGAAAATGCAGGATTAATCTTGGCTCAAGCAGGTAGATTTGAGCACATACACATATTTACCTCAATTAGGTGTGCACCTGGTAAAGGTAAATGTGGATGGATCTTTTCACCATGATGCTTGTGCTGATGCAGTCGGGACAATCATAAGAGATTAAGAAGGTCGCTTCATTGTGGCTTTCTCCGTGTACCTTCCGAGTGTCTGCATCGGCTACTGCAGTCGACATTCATACGAGAGGATTCAACCTTGTGATTCCGGTGAGGATGTCGCTTCGTCTGACCGGCGACGACAAAGGCGATCCCCAGAATCCCCACCTTCTAGCCCCGATTCGGAAGGAGATTGTGAGATTATCAAGAGAGAGAGAGAGATCAAATCCAGAAATTGCGCCGATCCTAGTAGAAAATTACACCCACCAAATCCACCACATTCCCCTGATTTCATCCCCTCAGACACTCGAGACAGCCTGAGAGAAATTTCTCAAAAAAATCCCCAAATCCACGGAAAAGCCTAGCCTACTTCCGATCAAAATTCAATGATTTCCTCCACAACGAACTCCAAGATCGTCTGCCCAGACAAGGAGATCAAGCAAAATCAGGGGGAGACGTTTTTCCTTGATATCCGCAAGATGGCGCTCGGGCAGATCATGAAAGAGGAGACACTTCATTGCGAGCTGATTATTGTCCCCCAAGGTAATAACCCGAATCCCCTAAATCCCTCCCTCACCGCTGGCAAGATCAATCTTTGGAATGCGCCTGTAAATGAGGAAACAGAGAAGGATTCTTGGCAACAAAATAAGATGACATTCATTAGTTCCAATCTACCCAAGTCAGTATCCAAATGATATTGAAGTTTCTGCGAATCTGCTGGAAAATTCCTTTAAAGAGCAGATAAGATACCAGCTAGCAAGATATTTTTGGGAAGAATACCCTGATTGCGGGTACAGAGTGATGGAAATCAATAACAGTTGGATTCTGGATCTGGGAGGAAAGATTATAAAGAGAGGTGAGTGGTATATCATTTCCTCACATCATCGCCACCCCTCTCCCAATTCCACTGCGATGCAAACCACCACCCAGCTAGTGTCCACACCCATGGCTTCACCGAAGGAAAAAAATAGCAAACAACCTAGCCCTGAACCGTGGCAATGGCACCTCAAACCCAGAAACATCTATCACCACTCGGCCCAACACAAACTGTGCTAGCTCATCCGCGCAGAGGAAGGACAAGCAAATCATGACGGATCCTGATGCTGAAGGCCCCATCATCGTCAACATGGCAAGGGCTCGTGCAATGTCACAGGCTTGGCTCCTTGATGTTAGTGTCTTCCTCTCCGTCATCACCATCACCTCCAAGAATCTCATAAGCTACATGTGTAACATATGGAAGGTGAGGGGAACAATGCTTACCAATTAGTATGCTGATACACGCTTCGTTATTGATTTCTTAGAAGAAGGCGATTTCGAGCATGTCACCACTGGCGGTCCTTGGAGGTACATGGACGATGCGGTCCTCGTGCGAAAGCTCGAGCAAGGAGAAGACCCGGAGATGACACAGTTCGATGTTGTACCCATCTGGGTGCAGTATAAGGGTGTTCCCATCTACCTCCTCTCCAAGACCCTGGCAAGTGACCTCGGAAGAAGAACTGGAGAGTACATCTGCATCGACAATGACGCTCGCGACGACATATGCGACAAGATACTCCGGTCTCGGGTATGGCTGCCGCTTGCCCGACCCCTTCGCCCGACGATCATGGTCGAGGACGAGCTTTCCGAGGATGAAGTGGATGTCTCTCTGCGCTATGAGAGACTTCCAAATTCCTGCCTCTTCCGCGGGATCATCAGGCACAACAAGCAAGACTGCAACGAGCCTGAATTCCCCAAGAAATCAAGGTACAGTGCAAGCATCGGAGTCCAACCTACTAGCTACCATGATTTGCGCAGATGGCCCATTCCAGAGAGAATTGGAGAAATCAAGAAATTCCCCAGCATGGCACTAACCTGGAGATCGGAACGAGGAGCTGAAGAGAAGGAAACGGGAAAACATGAGGCACGAAACATCGCTACTGTGTCTCATGTTGCGATGAGGGTCCAACAGCTGACTGTCCAAAACAACGATGATGCAAGAACAAACGCCACGGCAAGCACACCAGCAGCCCCTACAGCAGCCATGCACGCCATCACCAATGAGGAACTGCAGCTCCCGGCCTCAAACAATGACACCACAAACACGAACATCAACAACAACACCACAACTGCAGCAACGGAATCCGGACCAAAAGCAACATCGACAACCTCATCATCATCCACGACAAACAAAAACAAGATCGACGGCACTGGGGATCAACAACTGAAGAAAACCACTGCTACATGGAAAAGGAAGGTCTGAAATGAGGAGGAAGCTGATGGCACCCTGCAACTTGCGCTGACAACCCAGGGATCCATCCTGGGGGGCTCCGCGCAAACGCCCAGGATATGAGGATGAGGAGAGCAACATCAAGAACACAACAAAGAGAACAGTCTTTGAAGTCCCATCGCTGGAGCTGTGCTTGGGCAGGGAAAACCTCAGGCGGCTTATGGAAGAGGAAAAACGTGCTGAACAAGTAGTGGATGACCCAATTCCAAGTGAGAAGCAAGCCAGCAACCCTGAATCTGAATCCCTAGATATAGCGTTGAACAACCCCTGATGTTATAAACTTTGTAAAAGGGGGAAGTATCAAAATAGGTAGTAGTAACCTTGTAACTAGGAACATGGGAGGGCCTGGACACAAGGGAGAGTACATTGTAATAGAGTCTGAGGTTGCAGCTATGCAGCAAGGACAGAAAGGTGGTCAGGAAGTGACGAAGGATCACCTCGCCAATACCTACAGATTGTAGACTTGAGTTTCGGAAAAGAGCGACGATATATCCAGCTTCGGGTCCCCTTGGTCGCTGATCACTACGTGCTGCTAGCAATCTATTATATGATCACAAGTATGTTTACAAGGATCGCCTGTAGGCGGAGCTATGTTGTTTATCTGTTCTCCCCTCTATGGGTGCCCTGGCTAGCTTTATATATGCAACCATCCTAGGGTTTTACAAGAGTCCTAGTCGACTACTTTTTCGGGTTGCCTTCTTGAGCCTTCTCCATATTGGACCGAGCCAGGTATACTAATAATGGGTACCCGAAGGTTATACCCATGACAGTAGCCCACGAGTGTCTAGGGAAGTCGAAGACTTGCGTAGAGACTCCAATCATAATCATCTCTGAAGTCGAAGAAATACAAGGCGAGGTCATTGATCCGGAAATATATCAGGTCATTATCGTAGATCTCGTGTAGCATAGATGATGTCGACGATTCTCGAAATTATTTTTCTATCGGGTGCGCGGCCAGCGCTCCCGATGGGAGTAGCCCCCGAGTCTATGGGCAGGTGTTTGCACCTGTGCATAGACCCAAGTTGTACTACTCGATGAAGAACTTGACTATATTACTGGGCACAACCCCTCTTTTTATCGACTCCTGCTGGAGGACTTGATATAATTGTCGAGTCCTATTGGAAGACTTGATGAAGCCCATATGCTCTCGATGGGAGTAGGCTCCACTTGAGTCGCAGACTCGAGTTGAGTCTACAAACCATTATATATTTACCTGCAAGACAAAACTGAAGTTCTAACCCAAAATGTTGGGTAACAACTTTGCTATCTTTATTTGACATCTATATTGTACATGGATATTGGTAAATGAGGCTGGTTCATCTGACGGATCAGGTACCAGTTAATTGCTCTTGTGGCAAATCCGCATAAACCTACTTCAAGTTGAAGTCCCTGGACTCGAACCTGGGATACTGGCGTAACTCAGGACGTGCCGCTTTAGGACTTATCGAAAACTGAATTCCAGCTAAATTATCGGGTACCAACGCCGGATTTTCTTCACATCTATTGATGTGGATAAAGTGGGAGAGCGCATTCGGGTGCGATGCCACGCCACACAGGACGGATCCTGGGGTCTTAACTTCGTGACCCTTTCACAAGTCACGACATTCAGAGTTTTTACCGCGGTGGAAGCGCTCTGAGAAATATATTGTCTAGTGCCTTTATTCGGGTGATCGAACGATCCATTTTCCGGGTTCTTCTATATTTTTCTCGGGCGTGATGAGATAGCTGAATGTATCGGGTTCTTCTATATTGTCGTTGAGTACACCGCCGGTGTTCTCGATCAGAATAAATGACAAGTCAATGGAGCTAAAGATTTTTCCACCTCTTTTTTTTTATTCCTCCTTGAAGAAAATTTCGTTGGGTTCCTCCTTGAAGAAATTTTTGTCGAGTACCTCCTTGAAGAAAATTTCATCGAGTTCCTCTTGAAGAAATTTTTGTCGAGTTCCTCCTTGAAGAAAATTTCGTCGAGTTCCTCTTGAAGAAATTTTTGTCGAGTTCCTCTTGAAGAAAGTTTTGTCGAGTTCTTCGTTGATGTAGTTTTTCCTAGGTACAGTTTTTCTTTTGTTGACGTGAGATGTAGAGTGAACTTATACAGCGCAGCCCCCAAGTGTCGGGTGCGGCGAAAGTGAATCATAATCAAATTTGTGTAAATTAAAGGAATACTTAGCTTATTGGGTATGACGGAGTCGACACGAAGGTAGGTCGTGCATCTGAGTTGATGAAGTCTTCGAGTGGAGTGACGAAGTCAAGCCGAAGTAGAAACCATCGAATAGCGAAAGTGGATGCCGCCAAATTGTTGATGAAGAAATAGCCGAGCCCCCGAGCGCTGCTGGGGTGACGTCATGATTGTTGCTTAGACGCCATGTCGCAGTTGTGACCCGGGGTGAAGTCGTTGTCGAGCACCCGAGTGTTGGCTCCGTGGATATGTGACCTGTTTTTTTTTGTTTCGCCTACAGAATCATGACCACATACGCTTGGGTCGGGACGAAAGTTGCGACATCTTCTGCTCATTTTTAACTTCCACTAGAGAATTCGATGAAATTGTCGACCCCATTGAAGCTGAAGTCATTTGAATATTAAGCCATTGAAGATTACGCCATGAGAGATAAAGAATTGAAGATGAATCCAAGATGAAGTATTTGAGATGAATCCATATTGAAGATTATGCCATTAAATATGAAGCATATATTGAAGATGAATCCGCTGATATCATATCATAGGGATGAATCCATTGACCCAAAGAAAATAAATTCAGTAATAATCATAGATGATAAATCCACCGAAGAAGACAAATCCAGTAAGCCGAAGAAGATATATTCACTGAGCCAAAAAAGATAAATCCACTAAGCCGAAGAAAATAAATCAATTGAGCTGGGGAAAATATATCCAGAGCCGAAGAAGATAAATCCACTAAGCCGAAGAGAATAAACCCACTGAGCCGAGGAAAATATATCCAGAGCCGAATAAGATAAATCCACTGAGCCGAAGAAGATAAATCCACTACCGAAGAAAATAAATCCACTGAGCGAGGGAAGATATATCCATATCCGAAGAAGACAAATCCACTAAGCCGAAAAAATAAATACATTTATAGGGTGCGACGGAGTTGTTGAAGCAGGTCATGCGGTGGACGTAGTAGATCGGCGAGTCCGTGCGACGTTTTAGCCGAACATATTCAACACATTGGAAGTAGTCGACATGGAGGAGAGAATCGTCGAGCTCGCGGCGTGCGAGCCCCAGGGCGAGGCAAGTCCGCGTTGCCGGGTTCACGGCGGGCGAGCCCTCGAGCGAAGCTATTGCGCATTGTCGAGTTCGTGATGTCGAACGGGGTCAACGCAGAAAAGTAGTCGAAGCTTATTCCAAATCTGCAGTTATATTATGGCGCAAAAAACTGGGTGCAAATAATAGTACGTGTCCGAAAATATTTAGCCAAATATATTTTACAAGTAGTAATTAATTAGAAATATAGCACCTGGTCCTTGTATTGGATGGAGAACTCGCGAAGGCGAGTCCTGGGATATGATGCGGCGTTCACCCGGGAGGAGATGCGGCACAGTCGAGACGGATGGAGGCAGACGGATGGAGGCGCATCAACGGATTTCTTGGTCACGGACGTGAAAGCAAAGCTCCACCGTCGTCGGGGGAGGCTGAGGTTAAAACCCTTCTCCGTTGTCCGGACTTTTTCGTGCGCCTCAAAGAGTTCTGAAATAGACGTACCTGTGCGCGACAAATAATACAGCCGTAGATACTTTTTCTAGAGTCAGTTAGATAAACATGATAAATTTGACTAGATACCGGTATAGATTGGATACGTAGCACCTGATAGTCTTTGTGTCGGATGGCGAGTTCATGACATCGTGTACGAATTAGCAGTCCACCACTTGATTTTCGCCAGGTTTCAAGCTGAGATTGAGTCACGTGAAGTAGTTTCTGGCCTGCCATGTTTGGAACCATTGACTTGCATGCATGATTGATATACCGGATCCAATCCGATTCCTCTTCTTTCTTTTAACGCCTGCCAATCTCTTTTGTATTTGACGCGTAATGGCTCCTCATGATCGCTTCCACGTGAAGCATCGCCCTGAACCAAGATTGAATTCATGGCCTTCCACGAAAGTATTACTCCTCGCTTTTTTATTGAGCCTTGGATCAACAGCTGAACTCGTATTCCGTGTGTGAAAAACATAGTCAGATTTGTTCGGATGGATGAAAAATTTCCGCGGCTCGTCACCCAAGCAGACTGCCGCAGCCGCAGCCGGCAGGCGTAGAAATTCGGCGAGTCGGCCCTCGAAGTTGAAGCCAGATGCCGCTTTTCTGATGAAGATTGAACGGAATCGAGCATATAATTGACCACATGCAATCTGGTTGCTGAAGAAGATGACCCCGCTCGGATCACAAAATCCAGTCGTCGCATTTCCCACAGACGACACCAATTGACGAATGATCACCTCGCCAATACCTACAAATTGTAGACTTGAGTTCCGGGAAAGAGCGACGATGAAGATTTCGGGAGCGAGATTGGGCACACGATATACCCAGCTTCGGGTCCCCTCGGTGGAGGATCCCTACATGCTGCTAGCAATCTGGTATATGATCACAAGTATGTTTACAAGGGTCGCCTATAGGCGGAGCTATGTTGTCTATCTGCTCTCCCCCTCTATGGGTGCCCTGGCTAGCTTTATATATGCAACCAGCCTAGAGTTTTACAAGATTCCTAGTCGACTACCTCTTTGGGTTGTCTTCTTGGGCCTTCTCCATATTAGGCCGAGAAGGTATACTAATAATGGGTACCCGAAGGGTATACCCATGACAGGAAGCAACCGGCCATGGGGCTGCCGGCAAACTGTCAGGCACTAATGAGAGTGCCTGGCAGGATCCATGTTGATCTTGTCTTGGAACTGTCGAGGTATTGGACATCCTCGTACAGTTGATCCGCTTAGTGTGGAAGTATTGTCCCAGTCTTGTTTTCATATCTGAAGCAAGACGTAATAAAGAGGTAATAAAGAGTTTGTGTTCACGTTTGAGCTTGCGTCATTGTCTACCTACGTGTCTGAAAGGAAAGGGAGGTGGCCTGGCTCTATATTGGAGCGAGGAGGTTGATGTTACCCTGGTCAATTATGGACCTCACCATATAGATGTCATAATTACAGAACAAAAGGGAGAAACATGGAGATGTACTCTCATCTATGGCGAGCCTAGGGTTCAGGATAGACCTAAAATGTGGAAGCTTTTGTGCAGAATTAAGGACAATGTTAAAGAACCATGGATGATGATCGGAGATTTCAATGAGGCTATGTGGCAACATGAGCATTTTTCTGCTACAAAAAGAAGTGAAAAGCAAATGGAGGATTTCCGAAATGTCCTCTCTGATTGTAACATGCAAGATCTTGGCTACCGTGGACTACCCTGGACCTATAACAATAAAAAAAAGGGTGACCAAAATGTGAAGGTGAGGCTGGACAGGGCTGTAGCCTGTCCAAAATGGTCAAGTATGTTTCCCCAAGCTGAGGTAACTCACATTGTATCATCCCGGTCTGATCATTGCCTCGTTCTGCTAGACTTGGAGAATAAAAGGAAAGGAAGGAAAACTACCAAAACCCAAAGGTACGAAATGGTGTGGGAAAGGGAAGAATCGCTTCTTGATGAAATAAACACTGCCTGGGAAGGACATGTTTCAGCTGGAAATCTTCAGGAGATACACCAAACACTGAAATCCACTATGGTATGTCTCAAAGATTGGAGTACAAATTTTTTTGGGGCTGTCTCCAAGGAAATCGCTGATCTGAAAACCAAACTTGAAAGGCTGCTGCAAAACTAGAATTCAGGGAATTCAAAAGACATTGAAGCTATCAACAAAAGACTGGATGAACAGCTGCTTATAGAGGAAATAATGTGGAGACAAAAATCCAGAACAAACTAGCTGAAACATGGGGACCAAAACACCAAATATTTCCATAGGAAAGCCTCATGGAGAGCAAAAAAGGACAAGATCAAAAGGCTAAAGAATGACGAAGGAGCTTTTGTAGAGGAAGATGAAGACTTGGAAAAGTTAGCAAATGATTACTTCAAACATATTACACCAAAGATGATCTGGTCGTCCCTAAACTCATTTAGGAACTAATTGAACCTATGACTGATCAACGAACCAATGATGATCTCACCAAGGACTTCACCGATGATGAAATCAGCAATGCCCTTTTCCAAATAGCCCCCCTAAAAGCTCCTGGCACAGATGGTTTCCCGGCTAGATTTTTCGAAGAAATTGGGGGCTGCTAAAAAGGAAGTCATTGCTGTTTTGAAAACCTTTTTCAGAGAAGGAAACATGCCTCCAAACATAAATGAAACAATGATAGTCCTAATCCAAAAACACAATACCCCTGAATCCCTGAAGGACTATAGGCCAATAGCACTATGCAATGTTATCTATACAGTGGTTGTCAAGTGCATTGTTAACAGAGTGAGATCGTACCTGGATGAACTAATCTCAGAAAATCAAAGCGCCTACATCCCTGGAAGATTGATCACTGATAATGCCCTTGTGACTTTTGAATGCTTCCATGCAATCCAAATGAATAAGAAAAGTGAGGATACTTTCTGTGCCTACAAACTAGACCTATCAAAGGCTTATGAGAGAGTTGATTGGAATTACCTCCGAATGATCCTCATCAAATTCGGTTTCAATGAAAAATTTGTAAGCTGGATCATGGGCTGCGTCTCCTCAGTCACATACAAAGTGAGGGTTAGTGGTAACCTTACAAAAGGTTTCAAGCCAACTCGAGGGATTAGACAGGGAGACCCTCTGTCTCCATACCTTATCCTTTTTGTTGGAGAAGGCCTATCTAGAATTATAAAAAGAGCAGTTCACCTGCAGGAGCTGCAAGATCTGAAGGTTTGCAGAAGAGCTCCTGGTATCTCCCATCTCCTCTTCGCCGACGACATCATGCTCTTTTTAAAGGCGAAACCTGAACAAGCCATGCTAATTAAATTAGCAGCCATTGGTATTTTCGAAATTGGGTTAGGCCAGCTCATAAACCCAACAAAATGCTCCATTCTCTTCAGCGAAGCCTTCCCCTAACAAATACAAGATGAGATAAAAAACAATTATGGAAGTTGATCACAACACATTCGAAGAGAAATACCTAGGACTCCCAACCCCTGAAGGAAGGATGAAATCAACAAGATTCCAACCTTTAAAGGAACACTTCAGAAAAAGAGTGAATGAGTGGATGGAAAAATTTATG
The DNA here is from genome assembly GCF_019359855.2 of Lolium perenne. NCBI lineage: Eukaryota > Viridiplantae > Streptophyta > Magnoliopsida > Poales > Poaceae > Lolium > Lolium perenne. The sequence continues at coordinate 150,088,817 of NC_067245.2, forward strand.
GCAATGGCAGCTAAAGAAACACTAATCAAATCAATGGCTCAAGCCCTCACCACCTTTGCCATGGGAGTTTTAAAAATGCCTGTCAGTTTCCATGAAGACTATATGAAGATGTTTAGAAAATTTTTCTGGGGAGAAGATGAGGACAAAAGGAAAGTGCATTGGGAAGCTTGGGATAATCTAACAGACCCAAAATGCATGGGTGGAATAGGTTTCCGTGACTCCAGACTCTTCAACCAAGCATTGCTAGCACGACAAGGTTCGAGGCTCCTCAAAAAACAAGCTCTCTATGTGCTAGATTAATGAAAGCCAAATATTACACTAATGGAAACCTCCTGGATACAATTTTCGTAAAAATGCTTCTGCGAGCTGGAAGGGGGTGGAACATGGTCTTGAACTCCTTAAAAAGGGAACCATTTGGCGCGTTGGAAATGGCTCTAAAATCCGCATATGGAGGGATAACTGGATCAGTAGAGATGGACTCCTAAAAGTCACTGGAAAAAAAGAAAAAGTCTAGATTGAAAAGGGTAAGAAGCCTCTTCGGAGATGGAATAAATGGATGGAATAACCAACTGGTCAATGACATTTTCCTACCACACGATGCTGAACAAACACTGAAGATTAAAGTCCCAAATCATGATATGGAAGACACTATCACTTGACAGTTTGAGAAAAGCGGCATGTTCACAGTCAAAAGTGCGTATCGCCTTGCCACAATGCTGAAGAGAGAGAATGCAACTACAAGAAGCAATGCTCCAAGTGGTGAAAGGAAACTATGGAAAAACATTTGGAAGGCCCGAGTTCCACACAAATTTCGCTTTTTCAACTGGAGACTTGCAAACGATAACCTACCAACACAAAGAAATAAATGGCGAAAGAGCCTTGAGGTCCAAAACACTTGCAAGATTTGCGGTAACGGGGTGGAGGATAGTTTCCATGCAATCGTTGAGTGCACAAAAGCTAAAGCACTAAGATTTGAAATGAGAAAGCATTGGGATCTGCCGAGGGAAGAAGATATGGTGAAAACATGTGAAGATTGGCTGTTGATTCTGTTGGACAAGACAAAAAGGACATGCATCAAGCAATCATGATGTTGTTTTGGAGAAATTGGCACCAAGGAACGATGTAATTCATGACAAAGGGAAGGCTACCATCAAACAATCGGTACTTTTCCTCCTGAAATATGCAAATTCTTTAGATACTAATCCATGTGCTTCCTTTGAAAACCTGCCCCTAGACCCAAAAGGGAAGAAACCAGTGGGGAATTACCAAACAGATACCAGCAATGAAAAAAAATAAGAGATAGATAAAGACCCAAGAATGGAAGCCACCAGACCGAGGATGGCTCAAAGTCATGTTGACGGCTCCTACATCAAAGAAACAGGTCATGCATCGGTTGGTATTGTCATTCGAGACCATACTGGCCATGTCGTGATTGATGCTGACAAGTTATTCGACACCTACTATGACGCCGAGGAAGCTAAAGCTATAGCTGCCCGAGAAGGAGCTCGCCTGGCCGCCCAATGGTGTGACAGATCTGTGATTTTCGAATCTGACTGTATAACCATTACACAGGCAATTCAAAGCAAAGAGCAACACTTGTCTCATTTCAAGAGTATTGTCCATGATTTCAATATGTACGTCTCGAACCTGAGTCGCTGGAGATGCGTACATGTGAAAAGAGATCAAAACAATGTTGCGCATGTAATAGCTAGATTTATTATGTCTACAGGTTTATATGACCGTTGAAACATAAACTTCCCGGTTTGTGTGGAAGAAAACGTAGCTTAAGATTATAAACTTTGTATAACCTATGTTGATTGATTGAAATATTAAAACCTCAAAAAAAAGATGGTTCAACCTTAGCAAACCGTATGGGTTGCAACAATGTGCAAACTAAGTCTGATTTCATGGAAACTATTGGGGCCTGATTGGTTGCCCATAATTTGTTTTCTCGTATTATTTTGGTAAAAAATTGGACGTTTGGTAGCCCACAATAAAAACATATCCTACGTAGCACGGTTTTTAAAGTAGCTGAAAAGTTGGCCAATAAAAAGGCTCGATTCGGCCGTTTTTCCGTGGTTAGGCTACGGTGAATGCATAGGAGGATGCCACTTAACCTTTGCCACTAATATGTATCATTTTAATCCTCCCCGATCTACAAAATGTTAGGTCGGTTTGAAATATGTTGAACACGAAAAATATGCATACTGATGTTACGAATCAATTCCCATAAACGGTTTCTGGTTTAGTCTAGTATTTGAATGGCAATTTCATGTTTCGTTTGAAGCTTTTTTTGATTGAATTTAGTTAAATTTTTCGCAACCATTCACGCGTTTCAAAATTCTTTTGAGGAGTAGCTTCATCTCACTGGCATCTCACTGGCACGCATAAATTTTGTGTTCATGGTTCTCCATTTTAACATTTGTATACGAGTATATACATTTACGTCTTCATAGTATACTGAGTATATACATTTACGTCTTCATAGTATACTGTACCTAGTTGTAGATCTACTCATCTATGAATGTCGAAATAAAAAACTTTGAACATGAAAGTAGTGTGAAATGGTGAGGTGAAGCTACTCCCCAGAGAAATTTTGAAATGATAAACCGTGTGCGAAAATTTGACAAAGCTCGTTCACAAATGGCTAAAAAAGGAACACGAAACTGAGTTTGAACACTCGACCAAACGGCGAACTGATCACGGGAATGGAATCACAACATCGAGACCCATCTTTTTCATGTAGACCTTACCACGAATTGATGAATGGTTAGGAAGATTAGAAGTAATTATGATTGAACTAGTTTAGTTAACCACAACCCTCCTCAACATGCATATAACCAATCGAACTGCTTCTCGTTTCTCCACTTGAGCTCAAATAAAATTTGCTAGCATCCAAACATAGTGCCAAATCTAGCCCAAGTATGTTTCTACTTATACTGTAGTAGTTGGGCCAAATTGCATGCGACGGAATGAAACATGAAAAATCAATGCGAGCAACCAATCATGCCCTTGTACAGGTACATAAGCATGGTGGGTGGGGGCAGTTTTCGCAGATTGTATTGACCACATGGCTCTAATTGGTATGGTGCATTTTTGTTGTCAACAGCGAGCAAACAGAGCAGCTCATGAAATAACTAGGACTTATTTTTCTGTTAAAATCTCTTGTAATTGGATCAATGAACTCCTAGTTTTATCTTAGATAACTGTGTTTTGATATTAAAGGCATCTACCATGGGGTGCTTATGCCCGGGCGCTAGGGAATAAATTCCGGTAGTATTGCCCACCAATCGTTTCTTAGACATCGTCGCACAAGTAAGAGGCTGACACCCGACACATCAATGGAAAATATAGCAACTAGGCTAACGGCGCTTGTGAGCATAACTGACTATTTAAGCGCCAAAGCAAGAGGCTAGCGTTGTACATGTCCTAATAAAGCTTCGCAGCAGAGTCTTGTTGCTTCCCTAAAAAAAGTTGTACACCTGGTATGTTTCTTGGCAGTGGACCATTTACGTTTCTTCTGTTTTTTCGAAAGAAAATAGTGTTTGTGCTCTTGCGCGTCTATACAATTTCTTCTAAAATAATGATTATATATGTTATATTTTGATCTAGATTACAGATGTACTTCCTGCTGCCTTAAATACATGTATCCCACTGACATGCGTATACCATATCAGATCCTAAGCATTGACGTCCCTGGTGCAAAGTCCAGAAAGGAATAGGGGAAAGCCCATGAAGAAATTTATATGAAGCCGAAGATCATAATAATATGTAAAATAGGAAATCTAGCCATATCGGGTAAACCGATATACATCATCTAAACGACCTCGAGGTGAACTCTGAGACCTAGCCCATTATATAAGGGCTAGGAGGAGCCACCGAGTGGGGACATATTCAACTAGACGCGGCACCCTGTAACCCTAGATTTCATACAATACAATCTCAGCGATTTACCCTTGATCATATTTTTCGTCGACTGCCTAGTTTGGCTGACCGGTTTGTTGATTCGTCAGTGTTCTCCTTTCTAGAAACCCGAATCCATCATCATGGGCATTGACAAGGTTAACCATTTGTCACCCACCGATCCATATTAATTGTCTCTAATATAGATGTATTTAAACACATTTTAATTCTAGATACATCTATACTAGTGACAAGTAATAGCATATTTAAGCAAAATATAGGCTAAAATGTGTCTACATTTATTGAATACGACAATTATTTAGAGCCGGGAGGAGTAGTGTATAATTATTTTTCTCTAGAAATATAGGTTTATTGAATCTTTGAAAAAATACATGTAAGTGCGAACAAGACTTCGAGAACTGAGTAGAATCTTGTTTATCGGATCAAACGTTATTTTTAGGGTTTGTACAAATGGATGGGAATAGCCTGCAACTAAGGTTTCACCTGGAGGTCGTACACACCTAAATGGGATAACAAATATAAAATGAAATAAGCGTGTTATATAATGAATATATATTTGAAGTGTATGTGGAGATGTGTCCTAATAACACCATAGGCTACCGCTATATGCTCTGTGGACACAATTGTCCAACCATAGCTGCACCTTCTCGTGGGCTTCATGGTTATTAAGATAAATAGACCAAAATATTATGATCTATGCCGTCACCGTCGATCCCCAATTAGTAACTCACAACTAGTCTACTACCCTACTATCTTCGAGGTTTTCACTTAGCTATGTAGTCATCCTCGCTCTCATCTTTTTTTTCCTTTATCAATATTTGGGGTCTTGGTTACTTAACAAGTCCTAGAATTGAGGTCAAATACTAAATAAAAATAGATGTACCCCAATTACTATATTAGACATTACACCTATCGTTTTGAGGCTAGGCCTCGGTCCTCATCCCATGAGGATTACTCACACTATGGTTAGATCAACAATCATAACATTTTATTCCAAATCCTTGATAGATGGATATTAAATAGTCTTACAATGTCGCCAATCACAAGAGAATCAATATTACAAGTAGATGGATGGAGATGCTGATTTAGGGGAATGAAGTGGTGATAGCGTCATTGGTATGGCAGAGCTTCGAGGTTTGGTGATGGAGATCATGCTTCTATTGATGGAGTATATGCGCCGTGAATTACCCCATGGCGGCGATAAACTAAGCGCCTTGTTAATTGGCCGTAGAGAATGCCAATCACGCGGGCAAAGTTTCACTCGTTCTTTTCTTCTTCCGTTTAGATTTTGAAAATGTTGAAAATTTGTCTAAATTGGAAAATTTTCAATATGAAAACTGTTCAAACTTCAAAAATGTTTAGATTAAAAAATGTTCAAATTCAAAAAATACTCAATTTAAAAATTATTCAAATTTGAAAAGTTCAAATCTGATAAATGTTCAAACTCGAAAATGTTCAAACATAAAAGTGTTCAAATTTAAAAATGTTCAAATGCGAAAAATGTTCAAATTTGAAAACATGGGCCGAGCCCATCTTATTAGGGACACCTGATTCTTTCCAGAATACTTAAGCGGACGCGAACGTGATCATGGCTTAATGGAAAACTCTAGAAAAATGCCGACCTTCGCGAAGGGAAGACAACTCGCTCCGCACGCGACAAGTGGCGCGCTGTGGTGCCAGAAAATCCCTGGGAAGTGGTCTCCCTGCTCGCCACGTGTCGCAAGGGGAAGCAAGGTGGGGATGGGGGAAGAGAGAGAAGACTGAGTTGTGTCAGTTTTTCCCTTTTTCTTCTAGATTCGTTTTTTCAAAATAAAATATCTTGAGAACCGTAAGTCCAAATTGCGAACCGTTTTCACTTTTGAGATCCTCGCGTCAAGATCTTCAAAACTAGATCCCATGTTAATAGGTTTGGAGATACTTTTTTTTCGTACTTCCAATAATATTATGATTGTACCTGTGGTGTGTACCTAATTGTACTCGTGTATCAACTGATAAGTACTTCTATTTTTAGTGTATTTGGTGCAATTTTTCCCTTTACTTGCTAACTGTACTCGCTTGTGTGCGGGACTGTACCTGTACGCGCTGTATCACACTCGTGTGCGCCATCGCATTACGTACATGTACTTGCTCGTGTTCACGCATCGTACAGCTCGTATGCGTGTTTGTACTGCTCGTGTGTGTGTGTACTTACTTGTACTCGTGTGTTCAATTGTACTCGTGTGTTGTGCGTAGTATGCACTGCTTTGTGTCTTGCGATCACCTTTCGTGTCTTGTATTTGTACCTCCTCGTGTCTTGTATTTGTACTTGTACTCGCCCCGTGTGTGTAACTGTACTCGTCTGTTGTTCGCAATTGTACTCGTGTATTGTACATAACTGTACCCGTGTATTGTGAGATACGTATGTTGTATGTTGCTCGCGTGTCAAAAACTAAAGTAGATCTATGCAAAAAAAAAAAAAAAAAAAAACTAAAGTAGATACAGTTGTGCTGCTACCTAAACTAGTAGCATACATGTGCTAGCATGCATGCATGGTGCAGGGCAGGGATTATGCCCAGGAAGGGCCACGGCATGCACGTCATGGAGAGACTCGCGCGGGGAAGTACGCGAGGCGCGCGGGGAAGTACGCGACGAGCGCGAGTATGAAGCGCGAGTACGCGAGGCGCTGTGCGGCGAGCGGGAGTATGCGAGGCACGAGTACGCGAGGCTTGTGCGGCGAGCGCGAGTACGCGGGACGCGCGGTGGGTGAGCCCGCGTGTACGTCGGCCCGCGCGGAAGCAGGTTACCACGTGTCGTTCTGTGGTGGTTTAGTTTCCCTTTCTAAAGGTGGGTCTTTTTCCAGTGGTACCTGGCTTAATGCGTTGTATAGAGGCTCCACTGTGCGACCGTGCGTAGTTATTCTGGATGATGGCTCGCTAGTCCTGCGCTGGGCTTTGGCCCATGAGCGAGCGACACTTCCGCTCGCTACAAGCGAGGCATAGGGTGTCCCCTCCCTAGACCCGACTCAAGCTTACTAAATGCACGTTACCAAGTATCTCAACTTGGCAAAGATCACATCTTTAATTGTCTTGCCCCACGTAGCTGGCCTTGTCAAACTCATGTAAACAACCAAACGTACTAGCCACCTGCAGATTCAACCGAAAACTTTGGTTTATTTGGTTTTTTTAGTTTCTCTAATCTCCTTCTGTATCATGAAACTTGTTTTCATTTTGTCAAAATTATATGTATCTAGACACTAAATAGAGTCTAGATACATCAACATTTAGATAAAGTTAAAACAAATTTCATAGGATGGAGGAAGTACAAGGTGTGTACCTTTTTTATTGTTATTTTAGAGGTGTCACTTTTTGCAGACCTCTAGTGTTGTCAATGGTTGTTGTGGTTGCATATGCCGTTATGACTTGTGAGGCGGTGATCATTTGGGCAAGGCTTTTTTCTATTTTATTTTTATCTGTTTGCATCTTTTAACTAGCTCTTAAAATTATGTTGTTGCAGAGACTAATGTAATTAGTATAATATATATTATGGACACATTTTCACACTGTAATTGAAAGATGACAAGCGTAGAGTGTTCTCATATTTTGGCAGAAGATACTTGGTCCAATACATTTTTTACATTTGCAAAGCATGCGCATGGAAAAAACCTCTATACCCCAGAATTAAGTATAGCAATATTAGTTATTCTCGTCCTCTATGCTGCTAAAATCTCCCCACGTGGTGTTGACGAAGTGAGCATCCAAAAATTGGGTCATTACTCGATAGTCAATGCACACCGAGTTTCTCATTTCAGTTCATGAAATTGGCTAGAATCAATCCCTTCTTTTGTAAATCATTTCTAGGGGCACGCATACCCATCTCGTCCTCCCCTTCTAGCTCTCTCTGCAGCCTCTCCAGATCCTGGCCGTCAGGCCCCTCCCCTCTCCGACGACTGCCGGCGTTCAGATTGGGTGAGGGACCCTCCCTATGTATAGCAGTTGTTTAAGACTAGTAGGATGCATTTTTCCTCTGTGAAGAATGGTGATATGACGCGTAGTAGCAGATCTTTGGTGCGAGCAAGCAACACTAGAGATGGCCAAGGTCCTCTCGCTCACGACCGTGGGTGGTCGGTGGCGGTGAGGTCTGGATCTTGCCATAACTTCCTAAATAAACTTGTCTTTGGGGTGGATTTGGAGGTCGCCCGAGCTTCCTCTCCTCTGATTTGGCCTCATGGTGATAGTGAAGACGGAGGAGGAGTTGTCGGCTTCTCCTCTCGATCTGCTCAAATGGGCGCATGCTCCAACATCATCGGCTCCTCGACGCCTTGATTCCGGCGGATGCCATCGGTCAAGTATACAACAAGGGAGGAGTTCTGCTTCTCTTTGGAGGTACCTCACGTTGGTGTCTGACTCATTGGTGTACTCTACGGCCGAAAGGCGGCCCCTCCCGCCATTGACATCGGTGACGGTGTCAGATGGTTGTCTTCAACCTCCAGGATTTCATGACACTGCAAAGGCCCATTGGCTCTAGTGCAGTGGGCTCCCGCCTCACCACCCCAAGTGGTTCCGTCCCCGGTGATGGTGAGGTTGATTGCACTGCGATGCATACATGCGGGGAAGATGGAGCTGGCCTTGATTGGTTTCTCTGTTTATCTTTTGAGATCTTCTATGCAATTTGTAAGGGCCTGCGTTTAATTTTCCATTTTCTTGAGTCCCTTTAGGTCAAAGGTACTTCCACAATTAATGAATGGACCGACCCCTGTTAAAAAATCCGTTGTTTCCTCTCGTACAGCTAGCTCCATCACAATTATTTCGGTAGGCAATTCCATTAATGATTTGAAAATTACACATAACTTACCTGAGTAACAAAAAACTAATAATATTCTCCGACTTGGTCTCGTTTAATGATTCACAAATTACACACAGTTAACTTACACGAACTTGGCCGCGCGCGGTGACTTGAGGGAGAGGCGGAGGAAGTGGAGCATGCACGCGAGCCACTACTCTTCTCACTTCTTAGATAGTTGCAGAAGACCTCATGTATAAGGAGGTCCAGCTCTCTATCAACTAGCCCTCATCATGCATGAATCTTCCTCATGTGGATTTTCAAGAATGTTTTAAATAGCTTCCTTATGTTATCAATGGTCATGGTTGGTTATGTTCCACGAGGCCCTTTTCCCTTTTTTTTGTTACATTTTTTTAGCTCCGTGCATAGTTAGTGTCTCGACATATTATGTTGTTGCAGACTTAGGCATACAACCTTAATATTAGTATATTGAGAAACTTGGCAGAGGAGTAGATGGAGTTAACCATTACGCCTGTGTACGGACACACTCATGCAATTCAAATGACTACGGAAATGGCAAAAGGAAATCCTTGCGTATGCGTCCTTGCCGTCGGTGCCCACGGGGCATGACGGTAGAGAGCTAAGGCTCATCGGGCTGCCAAAGGGCGGATGCTTCTCTGGGGGGCTCTTTTAGTGCACATGACATTGAGGAGAGTGAGATCTTGGATGGGGAGGAATTTTTCTCTAGGGAGGAGAATTCACCGGCCTCCGAGGAATTACCGTGACGACCATCGGCGTAATATGCCTTGGGAGGGTTCATTCGCATGCCGATGAGCTCAGGCGCTCGCTCTGGCATCATCGGACGAACGAATTTTTTGCCAGGTGGAAGGGGATCCTGTTATGGGGGCAGTGGCAGGCATCAGTTCTCACGATTGGGAGACATCGGGTGGATCACCTGCAAAGCTAGCGCCAGTGGCGCTGTGTGTGGCAGTTGGTGTGGGTGTCGAGAGGTGGTGTTGTCATCCACGGTGTCAGTGCCGTGTCGATCCAAATCGCCCCGGCAGGGGACACCCTAGGGAGAGAGCGCGTGCAGGGGCTTCCAACTCTGGCTCGTAGTGAGGAGGCATTGTTGGGCTTAGACCCGGTTGGGCTGGCCCATCCATTGCTCCTTCCTTTTGATGATTCTGGTGCTTGGGCGGATAATATTGGGCCCATGTTAAGGCTGCGAACTGGCCCTATTAGGCAGGAGCACAACTGGATGTCCAGTATCCCTAACAAGATGGAAGGAGGAGTTGGCTGCTAATCCCATCCACAGAGGGATAAGTGATTTTGGCAGTCGCGAGGATGCTTAAGACACAACCATAGGATTTCCGTCACGGACCGGTGAAGTGATGTTATGGGGTACGTGGAGGAAGAGCGCAAGTGTCGGTTCAACGACTGCGGGGAGGAGGGAATGTAGCAGGACGAGGGCGTTGGTACCCAAGGGGACTGACGCGGTCGTTGCCGAAGACATTTTGGTCTTAACAAAACATTAGAATGGGATAACCTAGGTAGGAAGGTACATGCCCCGACGGATGACACAAGCTATTACAATATTTCTTGGGGCGCTTACTCGACGAGATTGATCTATCTTAGCTTGTTGCAAGGGATGGGTATTGCTCACTTCAAAGATGTGTGGTGCACTAGGGTACCTCCCAACATTAATGTATTTCTTTGGGAACCTATCAGGGGAAGGATGCTGATGAGGCCTAAGGGCTAGCGAGTGCCCAGATCTCACGAATTTGACCAAGTGTGTGGATGCGAAGGATGGGAAAGGGAAAGAACACACACAAAACTCAAATCAAAACACACACAACCCAACACAAACCAAATTTACTCCATTGGTAGGTTAGACCAAGCCAATAGAACCACTTCTTGGAAAGACCCTTGGGTAGAATCCAAGAAGTGAGAGATTGGTGATGGAGATTCAAACTAGAACTTGGATGAAAGAGGGGGAAGCCTTGAATCATCCATGAAGAGTAGACTACCTCTAGAGTGCCTTGATACAAAGAACATAGTTCTAGGGAGACAAAGCTCAAGTAATAATCCTCAAATCTTGTCTAAACCCTAATTGAGGTGGGGGATGAGATACATATAGGTCCAGATTCATCCAAGGGTAAAAGGGGCATTACACATAAGATAAGTTAACCATAGATATGAAAATGGACGGTTGAGATGAGTCTTAAAGTCTTCATGTCGGGGGCACCCGGTCATACCGGCCCTGGGACCCGGTATGGCCGGCCCAAATTCCTGGTAACGTAGCTGGGTCGCCCAGGTTGGCCCGGTCAGACCGGCTCTCCTGGCCGGTTAGACCGACTGGAGCTCCTGGTGAGCTGATGCGTGGCCCATTAGATCGATGCCCCGAAGCGGTGGTAGCCCATGAGGTAGCTCGTCGGGAAGACATCTTGAAACTCCTTCAAAAGAGACAACAAAGACGAAGGAATTTTTGTTAAGTCGTTAGTCACTGACAATGGCCCCTTGCAAATGAGCACATAGTGCAAAGTGGTGGATGGGTTTTGTTGCACTTCTCTCCATTCGCTTTTTGCGGCTAGGAGGACACTCTTTATCTCACTCATGTATGGCTTGTGGCGTTCACTCTCTTTTTGGTGGGTCGCTCCCTCTCCTCTCAAGTCACTATGGTGGATGTGTTGTTGTGCCCTCGCTCAAACCTTCGCATTGTCCGTGATGATTTGGCTAGAAGTCATTGGGCGAAGCTCGAACTTCTTGTCCTTGACCTTGAAGGTGTAGACATTTGAGTGTCCATCATGTATTGCCTTCTTGTCAAATTTCCAAGGGCGGCCAAGCAACACGTGGCACACCGTCATGGGCACCATGTCACACTCAACGGTGTCTTCATAAGGGCCTATCTTGAAGTTGACGGTGACGGTGTGTTGTATCTTGACATTGCCCTTGTCACTTAACCATTGGACATGGTATGGGTGTGGGTGCTTGCGGAGTGTGAGGTTGAGCTTCTCACACATCTCGGTGCTTGCTAAGTTGTGACAACTTCATCTATGATGACCTTGATTGACTTCCCTCAAATACCGGCACGGGTTTGGAATATGTTGCACCGTTGTTCTTCTATAGCTTGTGGTGGAGTCGTGAGCACCCTTGTGACCACAAGTGAGGGACTTGTGTCATGTACACATAGGAGAGGGTCTTCTCCACTTTCTTCATCGTAATCTTCCTCATTAGCTACGGCGGCTTGCACAAGTGCTTCATATTCGCCTTCACTTAGAGTCTCTATGTCGCCATTCTCCATAGTGATCATGACCATGGTATTCTTACACTCGAAGGACTTGTGGCCTTGTGTCCCACACTTGAAGCAAGTGACATTGGAGGGTCCCGTAGAGGCCTTTGAGGAGGCAGTGGAAGTCACCGGTTGCTTCATGCGACTTTGTATAGTCGTTTGCTTGGATGGTGTAGAGGAAATGGAAGGCTTGGCACTTGTTGAAGGAGCGGTTGTAGTGAGCTTGGAGGCAAATTAGGATTTGGACTTAGACTACTTGATGTCCTCATTCACTTGACGCTCGGCCTTGGAAGCTTGGTGTATCAATTCAACCATGTTGGAGTATGGTTGGAATTCAACTATCCTCTTGATTGGGTAATTGAGGCCATTGAAGAACCTAGCACTAGTTTGGTTCTCGGATTCTTAGATGTTGGCTCGCATCATAGTTAACTCCATCTTCTTGTAGAACTCCTTGATGGTCTTGGTTCTTTGCTTCAACTTTTGGAGTTTGTTGAAGAGGTTGGTCTTGTAGTGTACGGGCACAAAATGAGCTTGCATCTCCTCCTTCATCTCTTCCCAAGTGTTAATTGGGTCTTCACCCTTTTCTTCCCTTAAAGTGACCACTTGCTCCCACCATGTGTTCGCATAGTCTTCAAACTCAAGGGATGCCATGGCCACTTTCTTGGCACCGGAGTAGTTGTGTATGCGGAAGATCTTGTCAACCGTGAGTTCCCATGAGAGGTAAGCTTCGGCGTCGTCTTCACCTTTGAACTTGGGCATGTTGAACTTGAGCTTGCCATACATGTTCTCTTCATCTTCCAGGTTTCGTCGGCGAGGGAGGATGCCTTCATCTCTTGCGGCTTGAGGTGGGTTAGGAGGTCTTCCATGGCCAACCATAGCATTGGGTTGGTGTTGGAGATGAACACTAGCTTCACTTGGTTCGTGATGACGGTGTTGTCGAAGGTCTTGACGAGGTTGTGGAGGCTATTGACGACGTCCATTGTTGGCGACCTCCTCTTGAGCCATTTCCGGGTCTCCTCTTCCATGTTGTTGTTGACGTGGATGATTCCAGAGATCACGCCTCGGTTGAGCTTGATGGCTGATGTCTACGCACGCTTCTATTCCTGTAGACAGTGTTGGGCCTCCAAGAGCAGAGGTTTGTAGAACAGCAGCAAGTTTCCCTTAAGTGAATCACCCAAGGTTTATCGAACTCAGAGAGGAAGAGGTCAAAGATATCCCTCTCAAGCAACCCTGCAATTACGATACAAGAAGTCTTTTGTGTCCCCAACACACCTAATACACTTGTCAGATGTATAGGTGCACTAGTTCGGCGAAGAGGTAGTGAAATACAAGTGGTATGGATGTATATGAGTGGTAATAGCAATCTGAAATAAATATAGCAGCAAGTAAACATGCAACATAACAGTAAATAAACGGAGATTCGATGTTCGGAAACAAGGCCTAGGGATCCTACTTTCACTAGTGGGCACTCTCAACATTGATCACATAACTGAAACTACTATACACTCTCTTGTTGGATAACAAACACCATTCATTGTGTAGGGCTACAAGAGCACCTCAATGCCGGAGTTAACAAGCTCCACAACATTCAATGTTCATATTTAAGTAACCTTAGAGTGCATGATAGACCAACGCAATTATACCGAGTACTAACATAGCATGCACACTGTCAACATCAGCTATGAAAGGGGGAATAGATCGCATCAATACTTATCATAGTAATAGTTAACTTCATAATCTACAAGAGATCACAATCATATCTTATACCAAGTACTACATGATGCACACACTGTCAACATTACATCATGGAGGAGGAATAGACTACTTTAATAACATCACTAGAGTAGCACATAGATGATATTCAACTAGATCACAAAGAGAGAGATGAACCACATAGCTACGGTAGAGCCCTCAGCCTCGGGAGAGAACTACTGCCTCCTCATCATGGGAGACAGCGATGGCGATGAAGATGGCGGTGGTGTCGATGGAGATGCCTTCCGGGGGTACTTCCCCGTCCCGGCGGCGTGCCGGAACAGAGACTTCTGTCCCCCAAATCTTGGCTTCACGATGGCGGTGGCTCTGGAAGGTTTCTCGTACCGTGGCTTATTCTTTTAGGGTTTTCGCGACGGAGGCTTTAAGTAGGCGGAAGGGCAGCCTCGGAGGGGCCCTGGTGGGGCCACACCATAGGGGGGCGCGCCCCACCCCTTGGCCGCGCCGCCCTGGCGTGTGGGGCCCCCTGGCTCCTCTCTGGTATCTCTTCGGTGCTTTGGAAGCTTCCGGGAAAAATAAGATGTTGGGCGTTGATTTCGTCCAATTCCGAGAATATTTCCTTTCTAGGATTTCTGAAACCAAAAACAGCAGAAAACAGGAACTGGCACTTCGGCATCTTGTCAATAGGTTAGTTCCGGAAAATGCATAATAATGACATAAAGTGTGTATAAAACATGTGTGTATCATCATAAAAGTAGCATGGAACATAAGAAATTATACATATGTTGGAGACGTATCAATGGCCTTGGTCTTGAGCATCAACATGTGGCTCACGATGAGGTCCCGGTTCCATGTTGTAGATGACATTGTCGTGGGGTTGGTCGTCACGCCCATGGTGGGCATGGCGATCATGTTGATGGCGTTCATGGTGTAGTGCTTCTTCTTGTGGAGGACGTTCATGGGGACGAGCATGGCGATGGAACTCTCCTCGCCTCGAGTCGCGTGAGTCTTCATGGCGATCATGTGGTCGATGAACGATGATGGTCTCCTTGTCTTGAGTTGGAGCTTGATGGCCTATGACGATCATGAGAGTAGTAATCTTGTGACAATCTTGACGATGATGAAGTAGAGCGGTGTCGGCGATGACGACCCAAGTTGTTGATGGCGCGCTCGAGGCTATCCATGCGCCGCTCCATGTTCGCAGCATTTGCCGCCACTTGATCATTCAAGTTGTTGATGTCCCACAAGTATAGGGGATCGTGTGTAACCTTTTCGATAAGTAAGAGTGTCGAAACCAACGAGGAGCTAATGGTAGGATAAGTATTCTCTCAAGTTCTATCAACCACTGATACAACTCTACGCGCACTAAACGTTTGCATTATCTGGGAAATAAAACTATGGTAGCAATACGGGTATGAGAGATAGCTTTGCAAGATAATAAATACATGAAAGTAAATATTAGTGCTGCAACAATAAAGTACACTAAGTAACCATATACTAACAGTACCATGAGTGTGGAAAAGTGGTGGTAATTGTGGTGGCCTTGTCCAAGATTATTTAGTGAAGATATTTAGTTCATTGTCTTTGATGTAGTTTTCAATGTGAGAGAGGCTAAATATACAAGCGTTCCACTACTTGGGATTACAAGTACTATATGATTGGATTGTTAGCAAACATCCGTAAATAATAACAATGCATTAAGGCTTCCCCAACCATAGCCTTAAGTCTATGGTCCTCTTACTCCCATACATGCAACTAACCGGTTTGAGCCCTCAGGTTTCTGTCACTCCGGCAGGACTACCCCCTTCCTTTGCACATACTACTAACCCTATGGTGTTGATCCATGCGCGCACAAGTATAATGGACACCAAAGGACAGTACCATATCAACATACAACCCTAATGAACCATAGACATTCAACAAAGCAATCAAAAGACAAATATACTACATAAACATGACATAGATCATAGGATGAATATTATAGCATCAAACACCATGTTTACATAGGACGGTACAGAGGTTTATGAGAGGATGAACCACTGAATACAGGAGGAGATGGTGATGAAGATGGCGGTGAAGACGTCGGAGAGGGCAGCGCGGTGGCGCAGGGCGGCGGCGGCGCCGGCGGCGCGGAGAACTCCTTTCCCCGCCGCCGACAAGGTTGGGGAGCGCCGCCCCTTAGCCTCTCTCCTTCATGGCTTCAAGGGAGCCCTCCCCCATGGAGATGGGATCCATGGGGGCGGCAAAAACGTGGCTTTTGGTGGCTGAAATTCGTGGGTGGAGGTGTCCTCCACGAGTTAGGTTTCCTCCCTTTATATAGCTTCTCGGATTTCCTCCACCCCTTTTAGGGTTCCACCAAAACGGGCCTATAGGCCGCGTCCGAACTCCGATTGGGCCAAATTTTAACTCCAGAACGTTCAGCATAAAATTATCTAAAACTTCCTCTTCAGTCCCAACTCCGTTGGAGGTCATCTTCGAGGGTCAAACAGACGGGAACTGCTATACGCCGACCTGGTCGACGCGTGTGGGGTGCCGCACATCCCAGCGACCAGGTCGGGTAGTTTGGGCCGCGGCCCATTTAGCTCAGGTATGATTTTCTTTTTCTTTTTTTCTTCTTCTCTTTCTTCTGTTTTTTTCTGTTATTAATATTTTTCTTTTTCAAAATCTAATATTTTTTATGATTTTTTTCAAAATATGAACATTTTTAAATTCAACAGTTTTAAATTTTGAACGGTTTTTTTAATTTGAGCGGGTTTTAAATTTGAACACTTTTCATGTTTGAACAATTTTCAAGTTTGAACGATTTTTAAATTTGAACGGTTTATAAATTTAAACATTTTTCATGTTTGAACATTTTTCATGTTTCGACGATTTTTAAATTTAAACGGTTTTCAGATTTTGAACGGTTTTTTATATTTGAACATTTTTTTAATTTAATTTTTTTTTAAAATATTTCTATTTTTCGAATCTGAAAAATAAGATTTAAAAAAGGAAACAAAAAAAAGAAAAATGAAAACAGAAAACAGAATAAAAAAACAGAAAATAAAAAACAAAAAAGAAAAATCGAAAAAGGAGGCAGCCCGCACCTAACTGGGCCGGCCCGTACCGCGCGCGGTACGCGCCGACCTGGCCGGTGTATAGGGTTTGCCCAAACAGACAATCTCCGAAAACAGTTCTGGGACAGATTTCAGCAAAGTTCCAATTCGACTCCAACAAGGTTTCTTCTTGTATTCTTGATAATTCCTACACATCAAAGTGTAAAACAAGAACATTGTGTATTTTTGCAACTATTAATAGGTTAGTCCAAATAAATCATAAACTTAATACAAAAACAAATGCCAAAGGCATAATATTAACATGAAACAATCAAAAATTATAGATACGTTTTGGACGTATCAACATCCCCAAGCTTAATTCTTGCTCGTCCTCGAGTAGGTAAATGATAACAAAATAATTTTTGATTGTAAATGTTGTGATCAGGTCTTTAACAATTGCATGATGTATGGATAATAAAACTTAGCAATCATGTTACCTAATGAAAAGTATCAACCAACTAAGAGTTCATAATATGAAATTTATAAACATCAACAAGATTGTAATGATCATAGTAAAGCATGGTAGAGCGGTATCTCGCTTGCCCTTAATTGTGGAGCAAAACATAAATGCCAAGGCACCTCTGAAGTTCAAGTGAAGACTAGATGTAAGAATATCAAAGATAAAAGCATCAAAGTTATGCCACAGTTAACCGCGTTCTGGGACAAGCATATTACACTAAGAATGACAGTTATGCTCTCAAAAAGATGCTCAAAGAAAGGATGGTGACTCAATATAAAAGTAAAAGATAGGCCCTTCGCAGAGGAAAGCAGGGATTAACATGTGCTAGAGCTTTTTATTTTTAAAACAGAAGTAAAATTGTTTTGGGAAGTGTTTGTCGTTGTCAGCGAATGGTAGTGGGCACTCTAACCCCCTTGTCAACAAGAATTTCAAGAGCGGCTCCCATGAAGGACGTTATCTCTACAAGCAAGGTAGATCATCCCTCTTCTCTTTTGTTTACACATGTACTTTAGTTTTATTTATAGGTGCACTCCTCCCAACCTTCGCTTTCACAAGCCATGGCTAACCGAATCCTCGGGTGCCTTCCAACATTCACATACCATGGAGGAGTGTCTATTTGCAAATTAAGTTGCTTACTGATAAATCAGGGCAAAACATGTGAAGAGAATTATTAATGAAAGTTGTAATTAATTGGGGCTGGGCACCCCGTTGCCAGCTCTTTTTGCAAAATTATTGGATAAGCGAATGTATATGCCACTAGTCCATTGGTGAAAGTCTGTCAGGAGTAAATGACAAGGTTGAAAGATAAAACACCACATACTTCCTCATGAGCTATAAAACATTGACACAAATTGAGAAATACCTTGAAGGTTTTAAAGGTAACACATGAAAATTTACTTGGAATGGTTTGAAATGGCATGCATAGGTATTTATAATGGACACTTTGGAACAACTTGGTTTATAGGGATTTGGATGCACGAGCAGCATTTCCGCTCAGTACAAGTGAAGGCTAGCAATAGACTGGGAAGCGACAATCAAGAGAGCAATAACCGTCATAATCATGCTTGCGACATAATAAAATTAACGGAGGCATAAAAGCGATACAAGAATTCTGAAGCAAAGTAAATCATCAAGGCTTAATTGACTTTTGTTTTTCAGTCATATGCATGCGTGAGCATGTGCCAAGTCAATTTCAAATGAATCACTCAAAGGAGGACACCACAATACCATACTATCTTATGAACAGGACAATGCATGTTAACATCGAAATATCATAATATACACTATTAGCTAGTTGAGACTATCCATAAGAAAACATAACCACTAAACAATATCATTTACACATCTTTTTTAAGTTTCATCAAATATACATTAACCAAGTAAACGTTGAAAATAAAAGATAAATAAAATATGTGATGATCCATTTATTAATGTAACCGGCGTTTGATGCTAGGATAAATAGATAATAAGATACATCCGCTTCAAGTTTAGTCCAATTCATATGTTGCTCAAAAAACAAAGTTTGAAGGTTTGCAAACCGAGGGGTTATTGATGAAGAGGGATGCGGGGATATCCCAAGCTTATAACTTTGGCCATTCTTCAATATTTCAGAGTTTGGTGTTCCTTCATTCTCTGTGAAAAACTTCAACACAAAAACTTTCCCATTCTTTTCTGCGGTTAGACATTAGTGCAATAGATAATATTTCCAAAGTGCTGCTATTAAACCAAATCAAATTTTGTTTTTAGGTTACAGAAAGGTTGCTTAAATGGCCAAATTATAAATGAAAGGTAAGAACCCATAAAAATCAAATGAAAACGAAAAGAGGCCACTCTTGCAACAAAAGTCAGAATCTGTCCAGAATAACAGCAACTCGAAAACGTAATTATTAGGTGCACTTAAACATGTCCGAAATTTTAGCCAATTTTTTTGCGTGCACATAATTAGGTGATACATAATCAGTACTTTTTTCGTGATTTTTAGAACTACCAGTAAAACAAGAAAAATCACGCAACGAGCAGTAGATTCTAAAAACAAAAAATCACTTTTTACAAATGTATCAACTAAGCTAAATGGATAAAATTTGGTATTTTATTTTTGATAAACTAATAGATCAGAGACTAAACAAGACCTAAACATGCTAGCTACAGCAAGGAAAACTCTAAAAGAAAACCAAAAGTAACAACCAAATAAAGAATCCAACAAAGAAGCAAAACAAAAGAAAATATTTTTGTTGTTTTAAAATTATAAGTGAAAGCAAATAAGCAATAAATACCAAATAAGAAGCCTAAGAAAACTAAAGAAGGTAAAACCAAGACATATAAAAGAAATTATAATACACGTTAAGACGATTCATATCATGTGAACGGGTAATATAGAGTATGAACGAGATAACCTCATATTTGTTGATGAATAGGGGATGACTCGGGCATCCCCAAGCTTAGAAGATTGTATGTTGTTGAATATGTTCTTGGGATGCACCTACACATCCCCAAGCTTGAGCTCTTGCGTCTTCTTGTTCATCTCATATCGCCATATCGATTGGATTTTATAAGCTATATCCACATAAAACTTCAGAAAACTCATTAGTAGGGTTAGTACTCATTAAATAAAATCCACTCATGTTCAAGCATTGACAAATTACATAATATTTATCTAACATTAGCCACTGTATATACCTAAGTTCTTATTATTTCCGTTGTACGTCGAAAACTATGAAAATCAAGGGACCCTAAGTACAATATTGAATAAACACAATAGAAATCTGTCAAGACTGAACAGTCTGTAAAGGTGACACTTAACGAGTTAGTTACGTAGCTCAAATGAAGAAACTCAAAACTAATGAAAAACAGGTAATAATATCAGGTTTATGCACAAAAAATTTCAAGTCAAAATACTATTTTGAGATTTATCACGATTTTATTTACAGAGAAGCACAAAATCTGTCTAAACAGAACAGTTAGTAAAGATCAAATTATTAGACCTATCTACGTAGCTCAAATCAGAAATGTCAAAACTAATGAAAGTTGCGTACATATCTGAGGATCACGCTTGAATTTTTTCAGAACGTTTCAATTTTTCTGGAATCTATACAGCTCAAAACGGTGGACAGCAAAAATCTATCTCTGCGCAGAAATCCAAATCTAGCATTAACTTTCTATTAGAGACTACAATTAGCATTTTATTTTTATGTACAGAGGTATATACACAATATTTACATGTTTTTGTATGAGAATCTTCCATGGAAATATTTGCTTTGATTTCATAGGCATGAACACAAGTGTTCAAGGTCGACCCCCACTTAATAATTGCTCATCTTTCTAATCACTCTATTTTTGAAAACGTTTAGATAACAATTACAACTATTTTTTTTTTGTAATTCGCATTCCCTACCCATACTAAGATAGAGAACAACTTAAAACTGAAAATAAAAATTACTTAGAGACAAAGCAAACAAGTGCACACAAGAATATTCACCTACGCTATGGCTCCCCGGCAATGGCGCCAGAAAAGGTCTTGATGTCCCGCAAGTATAGTGGATCATGTGTAGCCTTTTCGATAAGTAAGAGTATCGAACCCAACGAGGAGCTAAAGGTAGGATAAGTATTCTCTCAAGTTCTATCAACCACTGATACAACTCTACGCGCACTGAACGTTTGCATTATCTGGGAAATAAAACTATGGTAGCAATACGTGTATGAGAGATAGCTTTGCAAGATAATAAATACATGAAAGTAAATGTTAGTGCTGCAGCAATAAAGTACACTAAGTAACCATATACTAACAGTACCATGAGTGTGGAAAAGTGGTGGTAATTGTGGTGGCTTTGTCCAAGATTATTTAGTGAAGACATTTAGTTCATTGTCTTTGATGTTGTTTTCAATGTGGGAGAGGCTAAATATACAAGCGTTCCACTACTTGGGATTACAAGTACTATATGATTGGATTGTTAGCAAACATCCGTAAATAATAACAATGCATTAAGGTTTCCCCAACCATAGCCTTAAGTTTATGGTCCTCTTACTCCCATACATGCAACTAACCGGTTTGAGCCCTTAGGTTTCTGTCACTCCGGCAGGACTACCCCTTCCTTTGCACATAATACTAACCCTATGGTGTTGATCCATGCGCGCACAAGTATAATGGATACCAAAGGACAGTACCATATCAACAAACAACTCTAATGAACCATAGACATTCAACAAAGCAATCAAAAGACAAATATACTACATAAACATGACATAGATCATAGGATGAATATTATAGCATCAAACACCATGTTTACATAGGACGGTACAGAGGTTTATGAGAGGATGAACCACTGAATACAGGGAGGGGATGGTGATGGAGATGGCGGTGAAGACGTCGGAGAGGGCAGCGCGGTGGCGCAGGGCGGCGGCGGCGCCGGCGGCTCGGGGAACTCCTTTCCCCGCCGCCGGCAAGGTTGGGGAGCGCCGCCCCTTAGCCTCTCTCCTTCATGGCTTCAAGGGAGCCCTCCCCCATGGAGATGGGATATATGGGGGAGGCAAAAACGTGGCTTTTGGTGGCTGAAATTCGTGTGTGGAGGTGTCCTCCACGAGTTAGGTTTCCTCCCTTTATATAGCTTCTCGGATTTCCGTCACCCCCTTTTAGGGTTCCACCAAAACGGGCCTACAGGCCACGTCCGAAATCCGATTGGGCAGAATTTTAACTCCAGAACGTTCAGCAGAAAATTATCTACAACTTCCTCTTCAGGCCCAACTCCGTTGGAGGTCATCTTTGAGGGTCAAACAGACAATCTCCGAAAACAGTTCTGGGACAGATTTTAGCAAAGTTCCAATTCGACTCCAACAAGGTTTCCTCTTGTATTCTTGATAATTCCTACACATCAAAGTGTAAAACAAGAACATTGTGCACTTTTGCAACTATTAATAGGTTAGTACAAATAAATCATAAACTTAATACAAAAACAAGTGCCAAATGCATAATATTAACATGAAACAATCAAAAATTATAGATACGTTTTGGACGTATCAGTTGTCCGTAGCTTCACGAAGTAGAGACATATCTTGGTTCACAACGGTGAAGTTGTGCGCCACTTCTTCATATTGCTCGTCGATGCGCATCTCAAACAAGGTGAGTTTCTCCTTGAGCTCTTGGCGTTGAGTCCATAGGTTGTGTTGTGTAACTGATACGTCTCCGACGTATCGATAATTTCTTATGTTCCATACCACATTATTGATGTTATCTACATGTTTTATGCACACTTTATGTCATATTCGTGCATTTTCTGGAACTAACCTATTAACAAGATGCCGAAGTGCCAGTTCCTGTTTTCTGCTGTTTTTGGTTTCAGAAATCCTAGTAACGAAATATTCTCGGAATCGGACGAAATCAACGCCAAAGTTCCTATTTTCACCGGAAGCATCCAGAACACCCGGGAAGGACCAGAGGGGGGGCACTGGGCCCCTAGACCCTAGGCCGGCGCGGCCCAGGCCCTGGCCGCGCCGCCCTATGGTGTCGCCACCCTGTCAGCCCTCCTGCGCCGCCTCTTCGCCTATATAACCCCTTTCGACCTAAAAACGCAGTACCAATTGACGAAACTCCAGAAAGACTCCAGGGGCGCCGCCGCCATCGCGAAACTCCAATTCGGGGGACAGAACTCTGTTTCGGCACCTTGCCGGGACGGGGAATTGCCCCCGGAGCCATCTCCACCGCCGTCTCCACCGCCATCTTCACCGCCATCGCTGCCTCCATGATGAGGAGGGAGTAATCCACCCCCGAGGCTGAGGGCTCCGCTGTAGCTATGTGGTTCATCTCTCTCCCATGTACCTCAATACAATGATCTCATGAGCTGCTTTACATGATTGAGATTCATATGAGTTTGTATCACAATTTATCTATGTGCTACTCTAGCAAAGTTATTAAAGTAGTTCTATTCCTCCTGCACGTGTGTAAAGGTGACAGTGTGTGCACCGTGTTAGTACTTGGTTTATGCTATGATCATGATCTCTTGTAGATTGCGAAGTTAACTATTGCTATGATAATATTGATGTGATCTATTCCTCCTACATATGCATGAAGGTGACAGTGTGCATGCTATGTTAGTACTTGGTTTAGTCTATTGATCTATCTTACACTATAAGGTTACTTAAACATGAGCATTATTGTGGAGCTTGTTAACTCCGGCATTGAGGGTTCGTGTAATCCTACGCAATGTGTTCATCATCCAACAAAAGTGTAGAGTATGCATTTATCTGTTCTGTTATGTGATCAATGTTGAGAGTGTCCACTAGTGAAAGTGTAATCCCTAGGCCTTGTTCCTAAATACTGCTGCGTTACTACTGCTTGTTTACTGTTTCACTGTGTTACTTCTGCTGCAATACTACCACCATCAACTACACGCCAGCAAGCTATTTTCTGGCACCGTTGCTACTGCTCATATATATTCATACCACCTGTATTTCACTATCTCTTCGCCGAACTAGTGCACCTATTGGGTGTGTTGGGGACACAAGAGACTTCTTGCTTGTGGTTGCAGGGTTGCATGAGAGGGATATCTTTGACCTCTTCCTCCCTGAGTTCGATAAACCTTGGGTGATCCACTTAAGGGAAAACTTGCTGCTGTTCTACAAACCTCTGCTCTTGGAGGCCCAACACTGTCTACAGGAAAGGAGGGGGAACGTAGACATCAAGCTATTTTCTGGCGCCGTTGCCGGGGAGGAAAGGTAAAAGGTACTCACACTCCGGACCTCGGCTACCAAGCTATTTTCCGCCATTGTAAGTACTCAAAGCTATTTCCTTTAGATCCTGCAATTGCAACTTTTTGTTTCTTGTTTACACTAGTTTGGCATAATGGACAAGAATGATCTTCTTATTCTATTTCCTGATTTAAAACATGGATTGTTTGATGCGAAAATTAAAAAACCTATGGAATCTTATTTGCATGCTGGTAGTAATATTAGTATGAACGCTTTGAACACCATTGTTGCTAATAATATGGAAAATTCTAAGCTTGGGGAAGCTGGTTTTGATGAGCATGATCTTTTTAGTCCTCCAAGAATTGAGGAGGAAATTTACTTTGATGATTCTTTACCTCCTATTTATGATGATTATAATGATAGTAGTCTTTTGTTACCACCTGTTATGGAGGATGAATTTGATTATGAATACAATATGCCTCCTATATTTGCTGATGAGAATAATAATGATAGCTACTTTGTTGAATTTGCTCCCACTACAACTAATAAAATTAATTATGCTTATGTTGGGAGTAGTAATAATTTTATGCATGAGACTCATGATAAGAATGCTTTATGTGATGGTTATATTGTTGAGTTTGCTCATGTTGCTACTGAAAGTTATTATGAGAGAGGAAAATATGGTTGTAGAAATTTTCATGTTACTAAAATGCCTCTCTATGTGCTTAAAGTTTTGAAGCTATACTTGTTTTATCTTCCTAATCTTGTTACTTTGCTCTTCATGAACTTGTTTATTTACAAGATTCCTATGCATAGGAAGCATGTTAGACTTAAATGTGTTTTGAATTTACCTCTTGATGCTCTCTTTTGCTTCAAATACTATTTCTTATGAGTGCATCATTAAAACTGCTGAGCCCATCTTAATGGCTATAAAGAAAAGAACTTCTTGGGAGATAACCCATGTGTTATTTTGCTACAGTACTTTGTTTTTATTTTGTGTCTTGGAAGTTGTTTACTACAGTAGCAACCTCTCCTTATCTTAGTTTTTTGTTTTGTTGTGCCAAGTTAAGCCGTTGATAGAAAAGTAAGTACTAGATTTGGATTACTGCGCAGTTCCAGATTTCTTTGCTGTCACGAATCTGGGTCCACCTCCCTGTAGGTAGCTCAGAAAATTAAGCCAATTTACGTGCATGATCTTCAGATATGTACGCAACTTTCATTCAATTTGAGCATTTTCATTTGAGCAAGTCTGGTGCCATTTTAAAATTCGTCAATATGAACTGTTCTGTTTTGACAGATTCTGCCTTTTATTTCGCATTGCCTCTTTTGCTATGTTGGATGAATTTCTTTGATCCATTAATGTCCAGTAGCATTATGCAATGTCCAGAAGTGTTAAGAATGATTGTGTCACCTCTGAATATGTTAATTTTTATTGTGCACTAACCCTCTAATGAGTTGTTTCGAGTTTGGTGTGGAGGAAGTTTTCAAGGATCAAGAGAGGAGTATGATGCAACATGATCAAGGAGAGTGAAAGCTCTAAGCTTGGGGATGCCCCGGTGGTTCACCCCTGCATATATTAAGAAGACTCAAGCATCTAAGCTTGGGGATGCCCAAGGCATCCCCTTCTTCATCGACAACATTATCAGGTTCCTCCCCTGAAACTATATTTTTATTCGGTCACATCTTATGTGCTTTTCTTGGAGCGTCGGTTTGTTTTTGTTTTTGTTTGTGTTTGAATAAATTGGATTACATCATGCTTGTGTGGGAGAGAGACACGCTCCGCTGGTTCATATGAACACATGTGTTCTTAGCTCATAATATTTATGGCGAAGTTTCTCCTTCGTTAAATTGTTATATGGTTGGAATTGGAAAATGATACATGTAGTAATTGCTATAATGTCTTGGGTAATGTGATACTTGGCAATTTTTGTGCTCATGTTTAAGCTCTTGCATCATATGCTTTGCACCCGTTAATGAAGAAATACATAGAGCATGCTAAAATTTGGTTTGCATATTTGGTTTCTCTAAGGTCTAGATAATTTCTAGTATTGAGTTTGAACAACAAGGAAGACGGTGTAGAGTCTTATAATGTTTTCAATATGTCTTTTATGTGAGTTTTGCTGCACCGGTTCATCCTTGTGTTTGTTTCAAATAACCTTGCTAGCCTAAACCTTGTATCGAGAGGGAATACTTCTCATGCATCCAAAATACTTGAGCCAACCACTATGCCATTTGTGTCCACCATACCTACCTGCTACATGGTATTTCTCCGCCATTCCAAAGTAAATTGCTTGAGTGCTACCTTTAAACAATTCAAAATTTATCACCTCTGATTTGTGTTAATGTTTTATAGCTCATGAGGAAGTATGTGGTGTTTATCTTTCAATCTTGTTGGGCAACTTTCACCAATGGACTAGTGGCTCCATCCGCTTATCCAATAATTTTGCAAAAAGAGCTAGCAATGGGATTCCCAGTCCCAAATTAATTAACAAAAATAGACACTCCTCCATGGTATGTGATTGTTGGACGGCACCCGAAGGATTCGGTTAGCCATGGCTTGTGTAAGCAAAGGTTGGGAGGAGTGTCATCATAATAAAACTAAAATAAAAAGGCACTCCTTCATGGTATGAGATTGTTGGCAGGTGATACGTCTCCAACGTATCGATAATTTCTTATGTTCCATGCCACATTATTGATGTTATCTACATGTTTTATGCACACTTTATGTCATATTCGTGCATTTTCTGGAACTAACCTATTAACAAGATGCCGAAGTGCCAGTTCCTGTTTTCTGCTGTTTTTGGTTTCAGAAATCCTAGTAACGAAATATTCTCGGAATCGGACGAAATCAACGCCCGTGTTCCTATTTTACCCGGAAGCATCCAGAACACACGAGAACCGCCAGAGAAGGGAGGCAGGGCCACCACACCACACCCCGGCGCGGCCTAGGGGGGGGGGCGCGCCCCCCTAGGGTGTGGGCCCCCCTTCGACCTTCCTGCGCCGCCTCTTCGCCTATAAGAAGCCCCTGGATCAGAAAACCCTACACCGATTGACGAAACCCACGAAAACCTTCCAGAGCCGCCGCCATCGCGAAGCCAAGATCTGGGGGACAGGATCTCTGTTCCGGCACGCTGCCGGAGCGGGGAAGTGCCCCCGGAAGGCTTCTCCATCGACACCGCTGCCATCTCCACCGCCATCTTCATCACCGCTGCTACTCCCATGAGGAGGGAGTAGTTCTCCATCGAGGCTCGGGGCTGTACCGGTAGCTATGTGGTTAATCTCTCTACTATGTACTTCAATACAATGATCTCATGAGCTGCTTTACATGATTGAGATTCATCTGAGTTTTGTATCACAATTTATCTATGTGCTACTCTAGTGATGTGTTATTAAAGTAGTTCTATTCCTCCTGCACGTGTGTAAAGGTGACAGTGTGTGCACCGTGTTAGTACTTGGTTTGTGCTATGATCATGATCTCTTGTAGATTATGGAGTTAACTATTGCTATGATAATATTGATGTGATCTATTCCTCCTACATATGCATGAAGGTGACAGTGTGCATGCTATGCTAGTACTTGGTTTAGTAGCGTTGATCTATCTTACACTAAAGGTTACTTAAACATGAGCATTATTGTGGAGCTTGTTAACTCCGGCATTGAGGGTTCGTGTAATCCTACGCAATGTGTTCATCATCCAACAAAAGTGTAGAGTATGCATTTATCTATTCTGTTATGTGATCAATGTTGAGAGTGTCCACTAGTGAAAGTGTAATCCCTAGGCCTTGTTCCTAAATACTGCTGAGTTACTGCTGCTTGTTTACTGTTTTACTGCGTTACTACTGCTGCAATACCACCACCATCAACTACACGCCAAGCACTTTTCTGGCACCGTTGCTACTGCTCATATATATTCATACCACCTGTATTTCACTATCTCTTCGCCGAACTAGTGCACCTATTAGGTGTGTTGGGGACACAAGAGACTTCTTGCTTTGTGGTTGCAGGGTTGCATGAGAGGGATATCTTTGACCTCTTCCTCCCTGAGTTCGATAAACCTTGGGTATCCACTTAAGGGAAACTTGCTGCTGTTCTACAAACCTCTGCTCTTGGAGGCCCAACACTGTCTACAGGAAAGGAGGGGGAACGTAGACATCAAGCACTTTTCTGGCGCCGTTGCCGGGGAGGAAAGGTAAAAGGCTCTCATACTACGGTCCCAGGTAAAGTATTTTTCTGTTGCCGTCGTGTGTGTGCTCGAAGCTATTTCCTTTAGATCCTGCAATTGCATCTTTTTGTTTCTTATTTACACTAGTTTGGCATAATGGACAACAATGAGCTTCTTATTCTATTTCCTGATTTAAAACATGGATTGTTTGATGCGAAAATTAAAAAACCTATGGAATCTTATTTGCATGCTGGTAGTAATATTAGTATGAACGCTTTGAACACCATTGTTGATAATGATATAGAAAGTTCTAAGCTTGGGGAAGCTGGTTTTCATGATATTTTTAGTCCCCCAAGCATTGAGGAGAAAATTTTCTTTGATGATACTTTGCCTCCTATTTATGATGATAATGATAGTGGTCTTTTGGTGCCACCTACTATGGAGAGTAAATTTTGTTGTGATTATACTATGCCTCCAACACTTGATGAGAATAATAATGATAGCTACTTTGTTGAATTTGCTCCCACTACAACTAATAAAATTGATTATGCTTATGTTGGGAGTAGTAATTATTTTATGCATGAGACTCATGATAAGAATGCTTTATGTGATATTTATATTGTTGAGTTTGCTCATGATGCTACTGAAAGTTATTATGAGAGAGGAAAATATGGTTGTAGAAATTTTCATGTTACTAAAACACCTCTCTATGTGCTGAAATTTTTGAAGCTACACTTGTTTTATCTCTCTATGGTTGTTGCATTATGCTTCTTGAACTTGTTTATTTACAAGATTCCTTTGCATAGGAAGCATGTTAGACTTAAATGTGTTTTGAATTTGCCTCTGGATGCTCTCTTTTGCTTCAAATACTATTTCTTGCGAGTGCATCACCAAAACTGCTGAGCCCATCTTAATGGCTATAAAGAAAGAACTTCTTGGGAGATAACCCATGTGTTATTTTGCTACAGTACTTTGTTTTTATTTTGTGTCTTGGAAGTTGTTTACTACTGTAGCAACCTCTCCTTATCTTAGTTTTGTGTTTTGTTGTGCCAAGTTAAGCCGTTGATAGAAAAGTAAGTACTAGATTTGGATTACTGCGCAGTTCCAGATTTCTTTGCTGTCACGAATCTGGGTCCACCTCCCTGTAGGTAGCTCAGAAAATTAAGC
This sequence comes from Lolium perenne, assembly GCF_019359855.2. Taxonomy (NCBI): domain Eukaryota; kingdom Viridiplantae; phylum Streptophyta; class Magnoliopsida; order Poales; family Poaceae; genus Lolium; species Lolium perenne. The sequence continues at coordinate 150,118,060 of NC_067245.2, forward strand.
CAATTTACGTGCATGATCCTCAGATATGTATGCAACTTTCATTCAATTTGAGCATTTTCATTTGAGCAAGTCTGGTGCCATTTTAAAATTCGTCAATACGAACTGTTCTGTTTTGACAGATTCTGCCTTTTATTTCGCATTGCCTCTTTCGCTATGTTGGATGAATTTCTTTGATCCACTAATGTCCAGTAGCATTATGCAATGTCCAGAAGTGTTAAGAATGATTGTGTCACCTCTGAATATGTTAATTTTTATTGTGCACTAACCCTCTAATGAGTTGTTTCGAGTTTGGTGTGGAGGAAGTTTTCAAGGATCAAGAGAGGAGTATGATGCAACATGATCAAGGAGAGTGAAAGCTCTAAGCTTGGGGATGCACCCGGTGGTTCACCCCTGCATATATCAAGAAGACTCAAGCGTCTAAGCTTGGGGATGCCCAAGGCATCCCCTTCTTCATCGACAAATTATCAGGTTCCTTCTCTTGAAACTATATTTTTATTCGGTCACATCTTATGTGCTTTTTCTTGGAGCGTCGGTGTGTTTTTGTTTTTGTTTTGTTTGAATAAAATGGATCCTAGCATTCACTTTATGGGAGAGATACACGCTCCGCTGTAGCATATGGACAAGTATGTCCTTGGTTTCTACTCATAGTATTCATGGCGAAGTTTCTCCTTCGTTAAATTGTTATATGGTTGGAATTGGAAAATGATACATGTAGTAATTGCTATAAATGTCTTGGGTAATGTGATACTTGGCAATTGTTGTGCTCATGTTTAAGCTCTTGCATCATATGCTTTGCACCCATTAATGAAGAAATACATAGAGCATGCTAAAATTGGTTTGCATATTTGGTTTCTCTAAGGTCTAGATAATTTCTAGTATTGAGTTTGAACAACAAGGAAGACGGTGTAGAGTCTTATAATGTTTGTAATATGTCTTTTATGTGAGTTTTGCTGTACTAGTTCGTGCTTGTGTTTGCTTCAAACAACCTTGCTAGCCTAAACCTTGTATCGAGAGGGAATACTTCTCATGCATCCAAATCCTTGAGCCAAACAACACTATGCCATTTGTGTCCACCATACCTACCTACTACATGGTATTTTCCGCCATTCCAAAGTAAATTGCTTGAGTGCTACCTTTAAAATTCCATCATTCACCTTTGCAATATATAGCTCATGGGACAAATAGCTTAAAAACTATTGTGGTATTGAATATGTAATTATGCACTTTATCTCTTATTAAGTTGCTTGTTGTGCGATAACCATGTTTACTGGGGAACGCCATCAACTATTCATTGTTGAATTTCATGTGAGTTGCTATGCATGTCCGTCTTGTCTGAAGTAAGAGAGATCTACCACCCTATGGTTAAGCATGCATATTGTTAGAGAAGAACATTGGGCCGCTAACTAAAGCCATGATCCATGGTGGAAGTTTCAGTTTTGGACATATATCCTCAATCTCATATGAGAAAATTATTAATTGTTGTTACATGCTTATGCATAAAAGAGGAGTCCATTATCTGTTGTCTATGTTGTCCCGGTATGGATGTCTAAGTTGAGAATAATCAATAGCGAGAAATCCAATGCGAGCTTTCTCCTTAGACCTTTGTACAGGCGGCATAGAGGTACCCCTTTGTGACACTTGGTTAAAACATGTGCATTGTGATGATCCAGGTAGTCCAAGCTAATTAGGACAAGGTGCGGGCACTATTAGTACACTATGCATGAGGCTTGCAACTTATAAGATATAATTTACATGATGCATATGCTTTATTACTACCGTTGACAAAATTGTTTCATGTTTTCAAAATCAAAGCTCTAGCACAAATATAGCAATCGATGCTTTTCCTCTATGAGGACCATTCTTTTACTTTCAATGTTGAGTCAGTTCACCTATTTCTCTCCACCTCAAGAAGCAAACACTTGTGTGAACTGTGCATTGATTCCTACATACTTGCTTATTGCATTTGTTATATTGCTTTGCATTGACAATATCCATGAGATATACATGTTACAAGTTGAAAGCAACCGCTGAAACTTAATCTTCTTTTGTGTTGCTTCAATACCTTTACTATGAATTATTGCTTTATGAGTTAACTTTTATGCAAGACTTATTGATGCTTGTCTTGAAGTGCTATTCATGAAAAGTCTTTGCTATATGATTCAGTTGTTTACTCATGTCATTACCATTGTTTTGATCGCTGCATTCACTACATATGTTGTACAAATAGTATGATCAAGTTTATGATGGCATGTCACTCCAGAAATTATCTTTGTTATCGTTTTACCTGCTCGGGACGAGCAGAACTAAGCTTGGGGATGCTGATACGTCTCCAACGTATCGATAATTTCTTATGTTCCATGCCACATTATTGATGTTATCTACATGTTTTATGCACACTTTATGTCATATTCGTGCATTTTCTGGAACTAACCTATTAACAAGATGCCGAAGTGCCAGTTCCTGTTTTCTGCTGTTTTTGGTTTCAGAAATCCTAGTAACGAAATATTCTCGGAATCGGACGAAATCAACGCCCAGGTTCCTATTTTACCCGGAAGCATCCAGAACACACGAGAACCGCCAGAGAAGGGAGGCAGGGCCACCACACCACACCCCGGCGCGGCCTAGGGGGGGGGGCGCGCCCCCCTAGGGTGTGGGCCCCCCTTCGACCTTCCTGCGCCGCCTCTTCGCCTATAAGAAGCCCCTGGATCAGAAAACCCTACACCGATTGACGAAACCCACGAAAACCTTCCAGAGCCGCCGCCATCGCGAAGCCAAGATCTGGGGGACAGGATCTCTGTTCCGGCACGCTGCCGGAGCGGGGAAGTGCCCCCGGAAGGCTTCTCCATCGACACCGCTGCCATCTCCACCGCCATCTTCATCACCGCTGCTACTCCCATGAGGAGGGAGTAGTTCTCCATCGAGGCTCGGGGCTGTACCGGTAGCTATGTGGTTAATCTCTCTACTATGTACTTCAATACAATGATCTCATGAGCTGCTTTACATGATTGAGATTCATCTGAGTTTTGTATCACAATTTATCTATGTGCTACTCTAGTGATGTGTTATTAAAGTAGTTCTATTCCTCCTGCACGTGTGTAAAGGTGACAGTGTGTGCACCGTGTTAGTACTTGGTTTGTGCTATGATCATGATCTCTTGTAGATTATGGAGTTAACTATTGCTATGATAATATTGATGTGATCTATTCCTCCTACATATGCATGAAGGTGACAGTGTGCATGCTATGCTAGTACTTGGTTTAGTAGCGTTGATCTATCTTACACTAAAGGTTACTTAAACATGAGCATTATTGTGGAGCTTGTTAACTCCGGCATTGAGGGTTCGTGTAATCCTACGCAATGTGTTCATCATCCAACAAAAGTGTAGAGTATGCATTTATCTATTCTGTTATGTGATCAATGTTGAGAGTGTCCACTAGTGAAAGTGTAATCCCTAGGCCTTGTTCCTAAATACTGTTGAGTTACTGCTGCTTGTTTCTTTGTTTCTTTGCGTTACTCACGCTGCAATACCACCACCATCAACTACACGCCAAGCACTTTTCTGGCACCGTTGCTACTGCTCATATATATTCATACCACCTGTATTTCACTATCTCTTCGCCGAACTAGTGCACCTATTAGGTGTGTTGGGGACACAAGAGACTTCTTGCTTTGTGGTTGCAGGGTTGCATGAGAGGGATATCTTTGACCTCTTCCTCCCTGAGTTCGATAAACCTTGGGTATCCACTTAAGGGAAACTTGCTGCTGTTCTACAAACCTCTGCTCTTGGAGGCCCAACACTGTCTACAGGAAAGGAGGGGGAACGTAGACATCAGCAGGCACCCGAGGATTCGGTTAGCCATGGTTTGTGAAAGAAAGGTTGGAAGGAGTGCCATCCAAAAATAAAATAAAATGGGAGCCGCTCTTTGAAGGTTTGTCTGGCAAGGGGGTTAGAGTACCCGCTACCATTCGTTGACAACAACATACACCTCTCAAAACTTTATTTTTATGCTCTCTTTATGTTTTCAAAATAAAAGCTCTAGCACAAATATAGCAATCGATGCTTTTCCTCTATGGAGGACCAATCTTTTATTTTTATGTTGAGTCAGTTCACCTATTTCTCTCCATCTCAAGAAGCAAACACTTGTGTGAACTGTGCATTGATTCCTACATATTTGCATATTGCATTTGTTATATTGCTTTACATTGACAATTATCCATGAGATATACATGTTATAAGTTGAAAGCAACCGCTGAAACTTCATCTTCCTTTGTGTTGCTTCAATACCTTTACTTTGAATTATTGCTTTATGAGTTAACTTTTATGCAAGACTTATTGATGCTTGTCTCGAAGTACTATTCATGAAAAGTCTTTGCTTTATGATTCAGTTGTTTACTCATGTCATTACCATTGTCTTGGATTGCTGCATTCACTACATATGCTTTACAAATAGTATGATCAAGTTTATGATGGCATGTCACTCCAAAAATTATCTTTGTTATCGTTTTACATGCTCGGGACGAGCAGAACTAAGCTTGGGGATGCTGATACGTCTACGACGTATTGATAATTTCTTATGTTCCATGCCACATTATTGATGTTATCTACATGTTTTATGCACACTTTATGTCATATTCGTGCATTTTCTGGAACTAACCTATTAACAACATGCCGAAGTGCCAGTTCCTGTTTTCTGCTGTTTTTGGTTTCAGAAATCCTAGTAACGAAATATTCTCAGAATCGGACGAAATCAACGCCAAAGTTCCTATTTTCACCGGAAGCATCCAGAACACCCGGGAAGGACCAGAGGGGGGGCACTGGGCCCCCAGACCCTAGGCCGGCGTGGCCCAGGCCCTGGCCGCGCCGCCCTATGGTGTCGCCACCCTGTCAGCCCTCCTGCGCCGCCTCTTCGCCTATATAACCCCTTTCGACCTAAAAACGCAGTACCAATTGACGAAACTCCAGAAAGACTCCAGGGGCGCCGCCGCCATCGCGAAACTCCAATTCGGGGGACAGAACTCTGTTTCGGCACCTTGCCGGGACGGGGAATTGCCCCCGGAGCCATCTCCACCGCCGTCTCCACCGCCATCTTCACCGCCATCGCTGCCTCCATGATGAGGAGGGAGTAATCCACCCCCGAGGCTGAGGGCTCCGCTGTAGCTATGTGGTTCATCTCTCTCCCATGTACCTCAATACAATGATCTCATGAGCTGCTTTACATGATTGAGATTCATATGAGTTTGTATCACAATTTATCTATGTGCTACTCTAGCAAAGTTATTAAAGTAGTTCTATTCCTCCCGCACGTGTGTAAAGGTGACAGTGTGTGCACCGTATTAGTACTTGGTTTATGCTATGATCATGATCTCTTGTAGATTGCGAAGTTAACTATTGCTATGATAATATTGATGTGATCTATTCCTCCTACATATGCATGAAGGTGACAGTGTGCATGCTATGTTAGTACTTGGTTTAGTCTATTGATCTATCTTACACTATAAGGTTACTTAAACATGAGCATTATTGTGGAGCTTGTTAACTCCGGCATTGAGGGTTCGTGTAATCCTACGCAATGTGTTCATCATCCAACAAAAGTGTAGAGTATGCATTTATCTGTTCTGTTATGTGATCAATGTTGAGAGTGTCCACTAGTGAAAGTGTAGTCCCTAGGCCTTGTTCCTAAATACTGCTGCGTTACTACTGCTTGTTTACTGTTTCACTGTGTTACTTCTGCTGCAATACTACCACCATCAACTACACGCCAGCAAGCTATTTTCTGGCACCGTTGCTACTGCTCATATATATTCATACCACCTGTATTTCACTATCTCTTCGCCGAACTAGTGCACCTATTGGGTGTGTTGGGGACACAAGAGACTTCTTGCTTGTGGTTGCAGGGTTGCATGAGAGGGATATCTTTGACCTCTTCCTCCCTGAGTTCGATAAACCTTGGGTGATCCACTTAAGGGAAAACTTGCTGCTGTTCTACAAACCTCTGCTCTTGGAGGCCCAACACTGTCTACAGGAAAGGAGGGGGAACGTAGACATCAGTAACCAACCTCTCATTGTTTTGGAGTACTCCATCTTCCTTTGCTTTATCTCCACTCCTATCCATGATATCAAGGAAAGAGCTATATGGTGGTGGTTAGTGGAGGAAATTACCTTTGAGTCTCACCTTGAAGTGATGGAATTGGGTCAACTAACGATACCGAGAGCAAATCGATTTGTGTTGGGGTACTCACACAAAAACACACGCAAAGGCTAGCAAATATGGTGGTAGGTGAGGGTGGTGGACATCCAAATGATGAAATCTGAAATCGAGTGCTATTGTTAAGAGTGGGTGAAATTCAAAAATCAAATGTCAAAGTGATGATCACTACAAACACAGAATGATGCGAAACTCACACACGAGATGAATGGGGTTTGTGCGACCAAGGAACGAGTGGAATAAACACAAGAACTAATTAGCAAGGTGGTGCTCGGTGTCACACTAAGGAGAGGCAAAGCTTTGGTTGCAAAAGGAGAGACACCAAGATTCACACGCGGCCTCTCTTCTCTTTTCTTTTTTTTTGCTTAAAAGCTTTTTCTCTTTTGTATTTTGTGGCACTTGACACTCTTTTCTTTTTTGTATTTTCCGGCTTTTTCTCGCACTATGTTAGCGTTAGCCTCGCTTTGCTATTTTGCCACACGAGTTTTGCTTATAAGCTTGACTCCACACTCTACACACACCTCACAACGGGGCCACATGCAATGTCTCGCAACACTTGACATGCAATGCTCGGTAGGATAGGTCGCAAAAGGAAGAGAGATACAATGGTGGTGCAAGTTATACCTAGATGGGGCGCAGGCGGTGATGATCATGCAACTTGCAATATGGTGGTGGCGGCAAGTGTACGTTTGCTCGTTCGGGGTGCCGAGGTTGTCTTCGCGTGCTTCGTGGCTGCGGGTTAATGTCACAACAAAGGCACTCAAACCGGAACAAGAAACACAAGTTAGAGGGAACAATTTTGGGCCAAAACAGCTTTTGGTTGACTTTTCCCTGTGCAGGCCGGTTGTACCGGGTCTTGGGGCCGGTTAAACCGGGTGGGCCTGTTGTACCGGGTCCTAGGGCCGGTCGGGCTCAAATTTGAGTTGTTCTTGAGCTGTTCTTGAGGGGATTTTACCCAAAATCGATGGAAACGAAAAATTTGGGGCTAGAAAGTGGGGGAAAAGTAGATCAACACTAGGGACACTAAATCAATGGATCAAAACCACTCAAAACTCAACCAAATTGCAGATCCAACAAAAGGAAAATTAGGGCTATTTTTGGGGATTTTCGAATTTCTTCTAGGGGTGAAATTGGGGGTGGTGGGGGTCAAAATTGTGGCAACCAAGAGCTCTCGATACCATTTGATGAGGCCTAAGGGCTAGAGAGTGCCAGATCTCACGAATTTGACCAAGTGTGTGGATGGGAAGGATGAGAAAGGGGAAGAACACACAAAAACTCAAATCAAAACACACACAACCCAACACAAACCAAATTTACTCCCTTGGTAGGTTAGACCAAGCCAATAGAACCACTTCTTGGAAAGACCCTTGGGTAGAATCCAAGAAGTGAGAGATTGGTGATGGAGATTCAAACTAGAGCTTGGATGAAAGAGGGGGAAGCCTTGAGTCATCCATGAAGAGTAGAATCCCTCAAGAGTGTCTTGATACAAAGAACATAGTTCTAGGGAGACAAAGCTCAAGTAATAATCCTCAAATCTTATCTAAACCCTAATTGAGGTGGGGGATGAGATACATATAGGTCCAGATTCGTCCAAGGGTAAAAGGGGCATTACACATAAGTTAAGTTAACCATAGATATGAAAATGGACGGATGAGATGAGTCTTAAAGTCTTCATGTCGGGAGCACCCGGTCATACCGGCCCTGGGACCCGGTATGACCGGCCCAAGTTCCTGGTAACGCAGCTGGGTCGCCCAGGTTGGCCCGGTCAGACCGGCCGGACTTCCTGGTCCGTGTGTCGAGGCTTCAGGGCAAGGGCCGGTCTGACCGGCCATGATGGCCTGTATGACCGGATGGGCAGGAGCTTCTTCCTCTTATCGTCTTTCCTCTTCTTCTTCTTCCTCTTCTTCTTCTTCCTCTTCTTCTTCTTCTTCTTCTTCTTCTTCTTCTTCTTCTTCTTCTTCTTCTCCTTCTTCTTCTTTTTCTTCTTCTTCTTCTTCTTCTTCTGCTTTCTTATCTTCTTCTTCTTTCTTCTCTTTCTCTTCCTTGAGCATTGGTGCCTCCTCTCCCTCGTATCCTCGATGAAACTTGTACCTAATGACACATAGAGTTTCGGCATGAGGTAGCATTCCGTCCAAAGGCGTGTCAAGGTCAAGTGTAGAGAGGATTGAGTTCACCTTATCATGTAGCGCTTTGACTCGAGCTCGTGTCATCGGTCCACTTGGGGGACTAGTTGGACTTGGTGTAGTGTTGACCTTGGGCGTGGCTACATCAGATGTGATCTAGTGATCAGGTAGCGAAGCGACAGGCCCCTCCACAGATGCCTGCTCGCTATGTGAAAAACTAGAATACTGCAACCACATCTTCTTCTGGTGCCCCCTCGCCTGCTTCACTTGGTCAGGGGTTAGGGAGCTCTTGCACTACGATTGGAACCCAGCTAGGTTGGTGTTTTCATTGCCCTTTCCCAAGGTGTAGCTGGCGTAGATTAGTTTGGTTCACGTTCGCAACCCAGTGGTGGACACCATGAAACATTCACAACAAACTGAGTATTGAGAGGAAAATGATTAGCAATTCAGCTGATGTTTTCTTTCAAACGTCGATTCATATGCAGTGCTGGAGGGTGGTCAGACTGAGCGATAAGAAGCTGCTGGACAAGGCGCTAGGCGCGGTGAGGAGACTGCACGCACAGACTAGATCTTGAGACATGTTATGTGTGTGTATGCTATGTTGCAAACCATCTATTCTCTCCTGCCGGCCGGTGGTGTCCTTTGTCTGTGATCTAGGTTGATCGAACTTGTGATGTGTAAGTTGTATCTAAATCTGTTTGCTGCCACTCGTGACTTTATATATAAAGCTGAGCCTAAGCCCTTATGTTTTTATATCAGTATATTCCTTTAAAAGAACCTTCTCAGTGTAAATACAAGATGGCAATTCTTCCAATCACATTTTGGGAGCAGATTTTTTTTTTCCATAAAGTGGCAGCAGATATTTGGTCTAATACAAATTTGACATTTGCAAAGCATGTGCACGGAGAAACCTGTGACCCCCCGGATTAAGTAGCAGTATTAGTTACTGTCGCCCGGCTGCTTGCAGCTAAAATCTCCCCCCGTGGTGTTGACGAAGCGATCATCCTGTGATTAGGTCATTATTACTCAATACTTAACGCACACCGAGTCCTTCATTTCAGATTCATGAAATTGGCAATGTGTCGTTTTCAATACTAGAGCCAGTTCCCACAACGGGAGCGTTCATCCACCGTATGGTGTCCCCTTGTGCAGCCTCTGAAGCTTCCGCACGGGTGGATCGACATTCGACAGTCAGAAGTTGAAGTAAGCCGGCGCAGATGCTGCCAATAGTTTGTCTCCCCACGTTTTCCGAAAACAAGCGAAGTCAAAACGCCAAGGCACTAGTCGCTTCAGAGACGGTGTGTTTCAACTTTCAAAGTCTAGTCGCTGGAAGCTCATCTCATGTGCCGTGGAATGATGACTTTTGTTTGCTTCCCTTTCGAGCTTCATCTTTCTCTGCCTGTCGCTACACTGGACCCGCAGCCAGGCCAATTCGAGCACATGAAACTCGTGAGAGTCGTTCAAGAAACAGCTCAAATCCCTCAGGAATCGGAAAAGGTTCCCGCGTTCAAAACAGACATAAATCGACGGAATTCAAGTAGGCCCACAGAAGATAATCCATGTGGACATGTGGTACGAGTTTTCCAGGTGCTAATAAGCCGCATCGCATGGAGGTGTTTGGCCATGATTCTTTTTTTTTTTTTTTTTTTCGCGGGCACGCGAAAAGCGTGCCAGATCTTTATAGCAGGGAGCAAAAATATACAAGAGACCAACGGGGGATGCAAGCATCTACCCGCAGTCGACCCACACACACACCACCCTAGCCTAAAAGCCTACTCTCGCGGCATGATTCTCCACTCCCCTCCTCTCGCAGCCCTCCAAAGGGCGAACTCCTCTAACACTGAGTCTATGGTCTGTTCGGTGGACAGCTGCTTCTCAAGGTTGCCAAACACCCTGGCATTCCTTTGCTTCCAGAGCGTCCAGGCGATCAGCAGGACTAGGGTGTCGAACTCTCTCCTATCCTCCCTACGAAGCCTCTTCCTCGCCTCCGTCCACCAGCGCTCCAGATTGGTGTTCTCCTGTGGCACCTGGAGCTGTGATCCCAACCTTGTCAAGCATCCAAACCAAACCATTCTGGCGTACGGACAATGCGAAAGAATATGATCAACAGTGTCCTCCTCCTGCAAACAGGTAGCGCAGGGGTCCGGATTGTCCTGCAAACCATGCCGAGCCCTCCTATCCGAAGTCCAGAGCCTGTGTCTGAGAGCCAACCAACCAAAGATTTTGCACTTAAGCGGTGCAAACGACCTCCAAACCGGCTTTGCCATGGCCCAAGATATCCTCCCTTGGCATAGCATGTCGTATGTCTCTCTGGTGGTGTACTTTCCAGACGCCGATCCCCGCCATGCAAACTGGTCCGGCCTACCGTCATCCCTGGGAACTCCCTCAATCGCCTCCCAAAGGAGGGTGCACTGCATCCAACCCTCAATGGACAGATCTCCCACAATATCTGATAGCCAAGCTTCTTCCTGCAAAGCCTGTCTGACCTTTCTAGAGTTCCTCCTCCTAGTGGGGACTAAAGCCGTCACTTCCGGGGCAATGTCCCCCGCGCTTCTCCCATCTATCCATCTGTCTGTCCAAAATAGAGTGCTCTCTCCATCTCCCACTCTGAAAATTGCCAAGCTCTGGAACACCTCATTAGCTTCCGTGTCGTTGAGCGCAGGCAACCCTTGCCATGGCCTAGAAGGGTCCGTGCGACGCAGCCAACACCATCTCACTCTAAGGGCCAGCCCCTGGAGCCTCAAGTCTTTCACTCCCAGACCTCCAAGCCTAGTCGGCTTGCAAATAGTGTCCCAGGCAACCAAGCATTGACCTCCGTTAACATCTTTCTTCCCAGCCCAGAAGAAGGCTCTCATCCATTTGACCAGTTCCTCAAGCACCCAAGCTGGCGCCTCAGCAACCATCAGCTGATGAATAGGTCGCGCACTAATCACTGACTTAAGGAGTATAAGTCTCCCAGATTTCTGAATCATTCCCCTCTGCCAGGCAGGAACACAGTTTATGACTTGATCGATCAGCGGCTGCCACTCCGCTTTCGTCAAAGGTCTCAGCGCCAATTGCATACCTAGGTATTTTATGGGGAAACCCACCACCTCACACCCCAATGTGTCCGCAACTCTGTCGGCGTCTCCGTCCTGACCACGAATCAGTGTGGCCGATGTCTTTCTGTAGTTCACACATAACCCAGAGGCCTCTCCGAAGACACGGAGAATGGCCTTAATGCCCTCCAACTCAAAGTGCAGAGGTTTACAGAAGATTATGACATCATCCGCATAGACTGATATCCTCTGTAGCTCTGTGATCCCCGCAAGCCTAGAGAAGAGTTGACTCTCCGTGGATTTCTTGATAGCCGCCGTCAACACCTCCATAGCCGCGACGAACAGCATAGGTGAAGTGGGGTCACCTTGTCTCAACCCTCTGACATGCACAAATCTGCGCCCTGGCACTCCATTTACCAACACTCTGGTGTTTGCCGTATATAGCAAAACAGACACCCACTTGAGGAAACGCTCTCCAAACCCCATGCGCCGTAAAACCTCGAAAAGAAAACTCCAAGATATCGAATCAAAAGCTCTAGTGAGGTCAAGTTTTAGCAGCACTCCTGGCTGCCTCTGCAGGTTGATCTTCCTAGCCACCTGTCTCACTAAAATGAAGTTGTCGTGTAGGGACCGTCCACGTATGAACGCCGATTGGTTGGTATTCACCACCTCTCCCAACCTTCTCCTCAGCCTGTTTGCCATTAGCTTGGAGAAAAGCTTGGCAAAGCTATGCACCAGACTGATGGGGCGGTAGTCCTTGACCTCCGTGGCATCAGGTTTTTTTTGGAATCAGCGTGATCAGGGCTCTGTTAAGTCGGGCAAATCCGCGACCATCTCCAACGCTGAGTTTGAGGAGCCCAGCAATAATGTCCCCTTTGATCACCGGCCACGCGCGCTGATAAAAAGCTCCAGTGAACCCATCCGGCCCCGGTGCCCTGTCTGGATGTAGGTCCTTGACCACACCCCAGATCTCCTCCTCAGTGAACATAGCATCAAGGTCCTGTAGCTCCGCCGTCGGTATGTCAAGTGCTTCGAGATCCAGCGTGTGCTCTCTGGGCTGCACCCTCCCTAGCAACTGGAAGAAGGCCTCTGTGAATGTCTCCACTTTTCTCTCCTGATCCGTGATCAACTCCTCACCGACCCTGACCGAGGCAATATAATTTTTCACTCTTCTACCATTTGCCACAGCATGAAAAAACGCCGTGTTGGCGTCCCCCTCTCTCAACCAGCGAATCCTCGACCTCTGTCTGGCTATAGTTCGCTCCAGCGAAGCCAGTCCAAGCACTGACTGCTTGAGCATCCTCCTGAGCCAAAGCTCCATGTGGGTAAGCGTGCACCTCTCCTGGGCCACGTCTAGGCGAAGGATGAGGGTATTAGCAATCGCGATATTCAGCTTGATCTTCCCAACTCTCTTTTGTCCCCAAATCTGCAGGTACTCAGCAGCGTTTCTGAATAACGTGTCCAGCCTCCGAAAGGGGTCTACAATTGCAGGGTCACAAACCCATGCCTCCTTTACAGCCTCATCAAACCCCTCTAGCTTTAACCAACATGTCTCGAACCTGAACCTCCGCTTCGGCCTGAAAGCCGCATTGAGAGCCAAGTGTAAAGGCGCATGGTCCGAAACCGATGAAGATAGACCCTGCAACACTGCGTCAAAGTGCTGCAGGTCCCAATCCACCGAAACCAGCACCCTATCAATGCGTGTAAGGGTAGCTCTATCCCTCTCATTACTCCAAGTGTATAGCCTCCCATGCATATAAAGGTCCTTTAGCTCATGCTCCTGGACAAAGGCCCTGAAGCGCTGCATCATGCTTCTGTCAAGATTTTCATTATTTTTCTCAGACGCATTTAGAATCATATTGAAATCTCCGGCCACCATCCATGGGCCCGGACAAAGGGTCCTTCTCTCCGTCAACTCCTCCAAGAACGTGACCTTTTCCTCCACCGTCTGTGGCCCATACACCGTGGTAAGCCACCATTTGGCGCCCTCTCTAGACGTAACCTCGCCGGTAATAGCATTAGCATCATAACTCACATGGTCAATCTGGACTACAGAGGAGTCCCAAGCCAACACCACACCTCCTCTCGTCTCATCCGCCGGCAGAAACACAAAATCGTCAAAGGTCGGACCCAAACACTGTGAAACATAAAACTCGTCGACCTCCGAAACTTTAGACTCCGAAATACATACAATGCTCACATGCAAACTTTGAAGAAACTCCCTAATAGCACTCCTTTTGGCTGGATCGTTTGTGCCACGAACGTTCCAAAACAACATCTCTAGATTACTATCCATAAAGACTGATACAAAACTCCACTCCACACAACCTAACGCCTAATGCGCCGCAACCACAACTCTGCAGCTCTCCTACTGCTCAAGCCTCTGGGGAACCATCTTGCCGAAGATGGACGCCATGATTCTCACGTGTCTGTCCCCAAGTGGTGAGTCGAAGATCTCCTTGAAGCTTGCCAGGTGCTCCTCCTCCACTGTCAGCTCCTCCGGGCAAATGCCAAGTGCCTTGAGTAGCACTGTCTCAGCTGCTGAGGCCTTGGGTGCCTTCTTGCCCCTCGCATCAACAGCCGCTGCTGCACTCCTAGTCATACGCCTGGGCGTGAAAGGCTGCGCATCAGCTCTCAGTCCAGAGGAACTCTCCACTTCTCGAAGCAGAGGTGGCGCCAACTTCTTGAGAATAGAGGCACAGAACATCTTGATGCGCCCCAAAGCGAGCCTCTCCTGCTGCAACTCCCTCTCTGCTGAATCGTCCTCCGCAGACATCGCCGGTGTAACCTCCTCCAGATCTGGTCTCTCCCGGGCACTACGCGGAACCAGCTGCATGGCGCTGTTGGGACCAGTATATGAAACGCATGCCGAGCCCAGCGGTTCCGAGCCCACGCTGTCGACGCTGAACTGTCTGTCCAGACTTGCTCTGCAAGAGCGGTCTCTGTCTGCACCTGGCCCTGCCGTACCCTCTCCAGAAAGGTCAACCTGGAAGTATTCCTCCTGTATCCCCCAGGGAGGGGTCTCCTTACTCGATTCTGGGCCCACCGACATGCTCGAACCTGAGCTGGAGTATGAGCCCATAGGCGAGTCCACAGCCACGCGGGAAGCAGACCGGGGCGTGGTCATGATCCCAACACCTGCTGCCCCCATGCCGTCCAAAGCCCCCATCAAGGGCTCCACCGCCAGAGGCCCCTCCTTCTCCACGATAGAAACAACCACAGGCTCCAGAACCGGCCCCACCACGATCTCTGCCACGTCCAAAGCCACCTCCTGCTGTTGTGCATGCCTCGGATCCAGAGCTGAAGACACAGCGCTCTGGGCCAGCTCGGGATCGGCAACGGTCGGAAGCAATTGGACAGCTCCTCTTCCATGACCGGTCGCTGTCTCCGGACCCACCTTTGTCCCCTCCAGAGGAATATCCACCGAATCTGCTCCCGCTCCCATGCCACCAACCGCATCAGCGCCACACGATCGCGCAGCCGTGTTTGATCCGACGGCTGCCTGCTCCCGGCCCTGGTCCACGGGGCCACCACTTTCCAGCCTGCCTCCACCTTCCTGCACAGAGATCACCTGGCAGGCTCCAGACGCCGCAGACAAGGATTCTACAGGCTTGACCGAAAAAGGTACAGGTCCGTCCAACAACGGCAGACCCCACGCAGCCACGTCCGCCACTCGCGCGTTGCCACCTGTCCCGACCTGGCGCGGCTGGGCGAGACCGCCAGGCCCACAGCGGAGGTCAGGTGAGCCTCTCTTCCACTGGCAGCTTCTTCTCCGGCGACGGCCATCCTCACCGCCACCGCCGCCATTACCATCCTGACGCCCATCTCCCAGACGCGCGGCACCAGCTCCGCCAGCCAGCCAGGGCTCCTCGACCGCAGTTACATGGATGAGAATCGGATACTGCAGGGTCTTGATCTCCGAAGCTCCCACGGTCTCCGGCGTGGTCGACACTGCCACCGGGAGCTCCCTCGCCGGCGACAGCACACGTGGTTCCTCTCCCAGCGGCTCGGGAACTGCCAGCATACGCGCAACCGGAATCGCATTCAGATCGGATGACGACCTATCGCTCTTCAAGCTTACGGCATGGCCATGATTCTTACACACACACACCACTTGTTAGTACAGTACTACTGTTGTTGTCTTATAACCTTTGACATATGGCATGGTGCAACTTCTCCATCTTTTCTTTTCGGTGATCCTGCCGAACACCTTCCACGCGATTTACTGGAGAAACTGCGGTGTAGGTTCCTGCAGATATTTCCTCCTTCGTTCTGAAGGGATGCCCGTTACTCTATAGCACATGGTTTATTGCTAAGCTGTGCTTGTCGGTTGAGGGCTGTTGCTTTGGCTTGACACTCTAGATAAACGCTATAATACTGAACTGTCATATCTAAAGTAAACAGAGCACTGAAATAAGTACTCACCAGTTTCCACTGCCGAAATATGAGTGCCAGTTTCACTGTCTCCAAAATAGTGTTCACGGGCCGGAAGATGCAGAGACTTTTTTGTTTTTGAATTTTTTCTTTAATAAAAGGCATATTATTATTTAAAAGATTTAATCATTACATTAGGTTTCTGTATAATTTAGATGCACAAATGCTCAACACCCATCATACGAATACATAAAAGTAAAATACAATACATGTAAATACCTATGAAACTGTATCTCGATGTCTAAGGCGGTGGATGTTCAACCCTGAGATCACCGTGCCACCCATATAAGTATTTTACACTTATGATCCGCCCTATTTAGCCAATTGCCAAAAATATTAGCAACACAATTGCCTAATAAGTTTTTTCTTTTCAAAATAGGGAGCGAAGACCCGGTCTGATGCACACAACCATTTATTGCATTAGGTGGAATTTTAGAAGATTACATCTCATGGGTCACACTATATAAATCAACCAACAAAACAGAAACATAGCAATGCGCTTAAGCAACTTGAATTCTTCTAAAAATCCAGCACTATGGTTGTTGAGGGCCTAAGCAACCGTCACCAAACTGCTGCATTAAAAATTTATAGGCGCTTGTCGCGTTTCCGGTAACAGGTAAGACCATTTTGTGGTCCAATGCATAGCCATACTGATAACCAGTAAAAATTTAGAACTTTAACCTTTCTTACATGCCATATGATTTCTACTGTTCCCAAGAGCCCAAACTAAAGTGTTAAAGTTAGAAGAGAGAAAGAGAGACAATGATTGGAACGAAATCACTTGTATTGATTGATGAAGATTTTACATATATATAGGGGGGAACAGACGTGATTAGGTCGGTTCCTGGGAGGCGACGCTCCAGGAAAATAACCGCCTAATGACGGTTCCCTAAATGAGTGGCTACAAATGTTGCAGTTAGAAGCAGGGATTAACCCATTTAATTAAGACTAATTAAATTCTAACACTCCCCCTAATCTATGCTTGTCCTTGTGAATCTTCATCATCTTGAAATAGTCTCCTCCAAAAACCCAGTGGGAAAAATGTGAGGACTCCTCCAAAACCCTGTGGGAAAAATGAGGAATAGTATAGGATATGTTGTTAAAACTCCTTCAAACCCAGTAGAAAAATAAGGACAAAATGGTACACCATATTATGGTTACTTCCTCTGTTAACTCAATATGAAGTATACTCATAGAATATAGAGGTCAATAAATATGCCGTGAATACTTTCCTAAAAAACCCCGGTGGGGAAAATGGATAGTATGACATATGATCTTATGTTGATATTACCTCATTAAAAACCTTTATGAGAACCTGTAAAGTAAACTCACTAAGGGAAAAAGAGTATAATATGATGCTTTGAACAGGAGTAGTTCAGGAAGATATTCCCCCTGAATCTTGCAAATCTCGGAGTCGTCGCATACCAATTCCATGAATATATTTCTGGAACGTTGAAGTTGGTAGAGACTTTGTGAATAGATCAGCGAGGTTATCGCATGATTTGACTTGCAAGATGTTTATTTCCCCACTCTTTTGGAGTTCATGGGGATAAAACAACTTAGGAGCAATATGCTTAGTGATATTGCTCTTGAAGTATCATGTTTGCATATGTGCAACACAAGCTGCATTATCTTCGTAGATAATGGTAGGTGATTCGATAGAACCAATTCCACATGATTGTTGTATGTGGTTTATCATCCTGCGAAGTCACACACATTCGTGTGATGCCTCATATAATGCGATTATTTCATAATGATTGGTGGATGTTGCAACTAGAGTCTGTTTCGAAGACTTCCATGATATTGTTGTTCCACCGTGTAGGAACACAAAGCCAGTTTGTGATCTGGCATTATGGGGATCAGATAAATAGCCAGCATCTGTGTATCCAATCATATTGGTGTCCATATTTCTATGAAACTGAAAGAATAGGCCAAGATCCTTTGTGCCTTGGAGATATCTAAAGATATTCTTTACTCCCGACCAATACCGTTTGGTAGGGGCTGCGCTGTGTCTAGCAAGTAGATTCACTGCAAATACGAGGTCAGGTCTCGTACAATTTGCAAGATACATAAGCGCTCCAATGGCACTGAGATATGGAACCTCGGGTTCCAACATCTCTTCTCCATCATCCCTCGGCCTGAACGGATCTTTCTCTACGTCTAGAGATCGAACCACCATGGGAGTTTTAGATGGATAGGATTTGTCCATAATGAATTTCTCCAATATTTTCTGGATATAGGCAGCTTGGTGTACCATTATTCCTGAGGGAAGGTGCTCGCGTTGGAGACCCAAACAAAATTTGGTTTGACCCAAATCCTTCATCTCAAATTCTGTCTTTAGATGATTGCCTGCTTCATCAATATCTTGTGTGTTACCAATGATGTTGAGATCATCGACGTACACCGAAATGATGCAAAATCCTGAAGAGGACTTCTTGATGAAGACACATGGGCAGTCATCACTTTTGGAGTAACCTTTGCGAAGAAGGAACTCACTAAGTCGGTTGTACCACATCCGTCCCGGCTGTTTCAAGCCGTATAGAGACTTGTTCAGTTTTACACAGTACATGTTGCGTTTTGCACTTGCATCCGGGACAGAGATTCTGTCTGGAACCTTCATGTAAATGTCCGAATCTAGTGAACCGTAAAGATATGCGGTCACGACGTCCATCAACTGCATAGATAGATGATTTTGCACTGCCAAAGATATTAGATATCGGAAAGTGATACCACTCATAACTGGAGAATATGTCTCATTGAAATCAATGTCGGGTCTCTACGTGAAACCCTGTGCTACGAGCCTTGCCTTGTATCTCACCACCTCATTGTTCTCATTCCGTTTCCGGAGGAAAACCCATTTGAATCCCACAGGGAAAACATTGGGAGGTGTTGGTATTGCTTCTGTGAATACCTTCCTTTTATTAAGCGAGGCAAATTCTGCTTGTATTGCATCCTTCCATTGAGGCCAGTCGAAGAGTTTTTCACACTCAACGATAGTCCTTGGATCATGATCATTAAGAAGGGTATTTTCAATTGTAGCAGAAAAATAAGTGTCGACAATCGTATACTTATGGTTAAATGATTCTCCAGAATCGATATAGTTGATGGATATCTCATGCACCGTTGATAACTCTTCGTGATTTCCCAATACGCGTGAGTCTAGGTGTTCGGATGTCCCAGCCAGTGTGTGCAAGCTAGAGCTGGGTTGTGGAGGTTGCCCTTCCACTGGGTGTATACTACCCATAAGGTGTTTGTCAACGTTGAGTTGACTTGCATCTACTGACTTTGAGGAGTTTCTCCTCACTCTCCTTTGCTGCTTGTGAGAAGCAGGATCCTGGTCAGAGGCCGTACTACTCCCCCTCTTTTTGGGAATGGGTAGTTGAGTGGTTTTAGTTCGTACCTCCACTCTTTCGGGCGCATTTCTGTCCGGATTCAAGGATTTTGTGACACCTTTTAAATCAGTAAATGAATCTGGCAGATTATTTGCAAGATGTTGCAAATTTATGATTTTCCGAACTTAGAGTTCGGTCTCTTGGGTACGTGGATCGGAGGATGAAATGGCAAGAGCATTCCAATCAATTTCCGGGCATTCTCTCTGGTACTTGAAATCTCCCCCTAATGCCAGAAAGTGCTCCTCGTCAATTATGCAGTCAGCGTGACGGGCTGTGAATAGATCCCCAGTAAGAGGTTCCAGGTACTTAATAATCGACAGCGATTTGTACCCCACATAGATCCCCAGTTTTCTGTATGGGCCCAAGGATGTCCGCTGAGGTGGTGAGATCGGGATATATGTAGCACATCCGAACTTACGCATATGGGAAATTCTAGGTGGATTTCCACGTACCAATTACAGAGGGGAAGTACTGTGATATGCAGTAGGTCGTAATTGTATTAAGTCAGCAGCGTGTAAAACTGCATGACCCCAACAAGACGTTGGCAAGCTGCAATTCATCAACAAAGGTCTTGCAATGAGTTTGATCCCCTTAATAAGGGATTCAGCCAAACCATTTTGAGTGTGGACATATGGACAGAGTGCTGAACTTCAATCCCCAGGGCCATGCAATAGTCATTGAAAGCACGCGAGGAGAATTCTGTAGCATTGTCCATGCGAATTGATTTAATTCGACTTTCTGGATAATGGGCCTGTAACTTAATTACTTCCCTCATTATTTTGGCAAATGCATGATTCCGTGTGGAAAGAAGGCACACATGTGACTGATACTTCTCCAACGTATCGATAATTTCTTATGTTCCATGCTTGTTTTATGACAATACCTACATGTTTTATACATACTTTATGTCATATTTATGCATTTTCCAGCACTAACCTATTAACAAGATGTCGAAGAGCCAGTTGTTGTTTTCTGCTGTTTTTGGTTTCAGAAATCCTAGTAGGAAATATTCTCGGAATTGGACGAAATCAACGCCCAGGATCTTATTTTTCCACGAAGCTTCCAGAAGACCGGAGGAGATACAAAGTGGGGCGACGAGGCAACGCCACACTAGGGCGGCGCGGCCCAGGCCCTGGCCGCGCGGCCCTAGCGTGTGGGCCCCTCGTGGTGCCCCCTGACCTACCCTTCCGCCTACTTAAGCCTTCGTTGATAATAACTCCAGTACCGAGAGCCACGATACGAAAAACCTTCCAGAGACGCCGCCGCCGCCAATCCCATCTCGGGGGATTCAGGAGATCGCCTCCGGCACCCTGCCGGAGAGGGGAATCATCTCCCGGAGGACTCTTCACCGCCATGGTCGCCTCCGGAGTGATGTGTGAGTAGTTCACCCCTGGACTATGGGTCCATAGCAGTAGCTAGATGGTCGTCTTCTCCTAATTGTGCTATCATTCTTGGATCTTGTGAGCTGCCTAACATGATCAAGATCATCTATTTGTAATGCTACATGTTGCGTTTGTTGGGATCCGATGAATATTGAATGCTATGTTATGTTGATTATCAATCTATCATCTATGTGTTGTTTATGATCTTGCATGCTCTCCGTTATTAGTAGAGGCTCTGGCCAAGTCGTTACTTGTAACTTCAAGAGGGAGTATTTATGCTCGATAGTGGGTTCATGCCTCCATTAAATGCAGGACAAGTGATGAAAGTTCTAAGGTTGTGGATGTGCTGTTGCCACTAGGGATAAAACATCAATGCTATGTCTAAGGATGTATTTGTTGATTACATTACGCACCATACTTAATGCAATTGTCTGTTGTTTGCAACTTAATACTGGAAGGAGTTCGGATGATAACCTGAAGGTGGACTTTTTAGGCATAGATGCATGCTGGATAGCGGTCTATGTACTTTGTCGTAATGCCCAATTAAATCTCACACTACTCATCATAACATGTATGTGCATTGTCATGCCATCTTTATTTGTAAATTGCCCAACTGTAATTTGTTCACCCAACATGCTATTTCTTATGGGAGAGACACCACAAGTGAACTGTGGACCCCGGCCCATTCTTTACATCAAATACAATCTACTGCAATACTCGTTTTACTGTTTTCTGCAAACATCATCATCCACACTATACATCTAATCCTTTGTTACAGCAAGCCGGTGAGATTGACAACCTCACTGTCACGTTGGGGCAAATTAATTTGGTTGTGTTGTGCAGGTTCCACATTGGCGTTGGAATCCCTGGTGTTGCGCCGCACTACACTCCGCCGCCATCAACCTTCAACGTGCTTCTTGGCTCCTACTGGTTCGATAAACCTTGGTTTCTTACTGGGGGAAAACTTGCTGCTGTACGCATCACACCTTCCTCTTGGGGTTCCCAACGGACGCGTGCTGTACGCGTATCAAGACTCTTTTTCTGGTGCCGTTGCTGGGGAGATCAAGACACGCTGCAAGGGGAGTCTCCACTTCCAATCTCTTTACTTTGTTTTTGTCTTGCTTTATTTTATTTACTTCTTTGTTTGCTGCATTATATCAAAACACAAAAAAAATTAGTTGCTAGCTTTACTTTATTTACTGTCTTGTTTGCGTTCTCCATATTAAAAACATAAAAAAGTTAGTTACTCGCATTTACTTTATCTAGTTTGCTTTATTTACTATTGCTAAAATGGGTACTCCTGAAAATACTAAGTTGTGTGACTTCACAAACACAAATAATAATGATTTCTTATGCACACCTATTGCTCCACCTGCTACTACAGCAAAATTCTTTGAAATTAAACCTGCTTTACTAAATCTTGTTATGAGAGAGCAATTTTCTGGTGTTAGTTCTGATGATGCTGCTGCCCATCTTAATAATTTTGTTGAACTATGTGAAATGCAAAAATATAAGGATGTAGATGGTGACATTATAAAATTAAAATTGTTTCCTTTCTCATTAAGAGGAAGAGCTAAAGATTGGTTGCTATCTCTGCCTAAGAACAGTATTGATTCATGGACTAAATGTAAGGATGCTTTCATTGGTAGATATTATCCTCCTGCTAAAATTATATCTTTGAGAAGTAGCATAATGAATTTTAAACAATTGGATAATGAGCATGTTGCCCAAGCATGGGAAAGAATGAAATCTTTGGTTAAAAATTGCCCTACCCATGGACTGACTACTTGGATGATCATCCAAACCTTTTATGCAGGATTGAATTTTTCCTCGTGGAACCTATTGGATTCAGCTGCTGGAGGTACTTTTATGTCCATCACTCTAGGCGCCGCAACAAAGCTTCTTGATAATATGATGATTAATTACTCTGAATGGCACACGGAAAGAGCTCCACAAGGTAAGAAGGTAAATTCCGTCGAAGAAACCTCCTCCTTGAGTGATAAGATTGATGCTATTATGTCTATGCTTGTGAATGGTAGGACAAATGTTGATCCTAATAATGTTCCGTTAGCTTCATTGGTTGCCCAAGAAGAACATGTTGATGTGAACTTCATTAAAAATAATAATTTCAACAACAATGCTTATCGGAACAATTCTAGTAACAACTATAGGCCATATCCTTATAATAATGGTAACGGTTATGGTAATTCTTATGAGAATTCTTACAACAATAATAGGAATACACCCCCTGGATTTGAAGCCATGCTTAAAGAATTTATTAATGCACAAACTGCTTTTAACAAATCTGTTGAAGAAAAGCTTGTGAAAATTGATATACTTGCTTCTAAAGTTGATAGTCTTGCTGCTGATGTTGATCTTTTGAAATCGAAAGTTATGCCTAATGAAAATAAAGATATTAAGTCATTTGCTACAGCAAACGCCATCCAAGTTAGAATTAATGAGAATATTAGATTGATGGCCGAATTGCGTGCTAGGTGGGAAAAAGAAGAAAATGCTAAAGATAATAATGTAGCTAAAGTTTGGACTATTACCACCAATAGTAATGCTAATGCTTCACATGTTGCTACACCTCCTACTATCAATGGTAAAATAATTGGTGTTGGCAATGTTTCCACTTCTAATGCAAAGCGTGAAAAACTGCCCGAAACTGCTAAAACTGCTGAAACTGCCTGTGATAAGACTGCTGAAATTTTTTCTAATGTTGGGGATAATGATCCCATTGCTTTAGATCATAATGGTTTAGATTTTGATGATTGTCACATCTCTGAAGTTATAAAGTTCTTACAAAAACTTGCTAAAAGTCCTAATGCTAGTGCTATAAATTTGGCCTTTACGAAACATATTACAAATGCTCTCATAAAAGCTAGAGAAGAGAAATTAAATCGCGAAACTTCTATTCCTAGGAAGTTAGAGGATGGTTGGGAGACCATCATTAAGATTAAGGTCAATGATTTTGATTGCAATGCTTTATGTGATCTTGGTGCAAGTATTTCCGTTATGCCTAGGAAAATCTATAATATGCTTGACTTGCCACCATTGAAAAATTGTTATTTGGATGTTAATCTTGCTGATAATTCTACAAAGAAACCTTTGGGGAGTTTTGATAATATTCGCATTATGGTTAACAATAACCTTGTCCCCGTTGATTTTGTTGTCTTGGATATTGAATGCAATGCATCTTGTCCCATTGTATTGGGAAGACCTTTTCTTCGAACTGTTGGTGCTATTATTGATATGAAGGAAGGTAATATTAAATATCAATTTCCTCTCAAGAAAGGTATGGAACACTTCCCTAGAAAGAGAATGAAGTTACCTTTTGATTCTATCATTAGAACAAATTATGATGTTGATGTTTCGTCTCTTGATGTTACTTGATACACACTTTCTGCGCCTAGCTGAAAGGCGTTAAAGAAAAGCGCTTATGGGAGACAACCCATGATTTTACTTCTGCACTTTTTTTTTATATTTGAGTCTTGGAAGTTGTTACTACTGTAGCAACCTCTCCTTATCTTAATTTTGTTGCATTGTTGTGCCAAGTAAAGTCTTTTATAGTAAGGTTCATACTAGATTTGGATTACTGCGCAGAAATAGATTTCTTGCTGTCACGAATTTGAGCAGTAGTCTCTGTAGGTAACTCAGAAAAATCTGCCAATTTATGTGAGTAATCCTCAGATATGTACACAACTTTCATTCAATTTGAGAATTTTCATTTGAGCAAGTCTGGTGCACCTAAAAAATTCGTCTTTACGGACTGTTCTGTTTTGACAGATTCTGCCTTTTATTTCGCATTGCCTGTTTTGCTATGTTTGATGGATTTCTTTATTCCATTAACTTTCAGTAGCTTTGTTGTAACATCCCTAGTTTCAACAATATTAATCAAGAAAGAAAATTTCCCAAACTCAAAATTTGCAATTAACAAAAACTTTTTCTATGCATATAGTGCCACATATAGTTCCATGCATATGAGTGATTTTCTTTTGTGCAATTGCCATGATGAGTGTTAGTATGTTGATCAAGTGCTATTAAACCCTAAACTAAGATCACCTAACCCTAAAATGAGAAGAATAAAAGAAAATGAGAAAAACCCATATCTCACTCACATACACCTAAGGCCAAATTGCAAATCTTCATCAAAGGCCATAATTGCTTGCTCTCTTGCTTGTAGAATACTAAGATATGATAAACAAACACAATCGTATCAAAGAAACAAGAATCAAACCCAAGGAAATCTCAAAATCTTCATGCATATGATAATGGTCATATGTCCTCTTTTTATTTTCTTCACCACTTTACCCCTCTGGTTTTCTCTATTCTTAAACTAAACTTGGTCAACCAATACTATGTCATCCAAGACCATGTCAAGGTGAGTAACTTTCATGTTGACCACCATTGCTAGAGTTGACTGGGTTGACCAGTAGGAATGTGTCAAGTAGTGATGTTGAAACAAAGAGAAGATGACCTCAAAATTGAAACTTTGCAAAACAACTCCAAATTGAACACAACCACCACCATTCCAACACATTAATTATATGATTGAGTTGTACCAAAAAGATTTCCAAAATTCATCAAAAATGTTCATGCGGCCATATGATCGAACACTTGGCAGGCATAGTTTCATTTTTGTGTTACACTCTATTACCCTCTGGTTTCTTGCCTAAACCCCTTTAACTTGCGATCATTATACCCTCCTGCATCCCCTGCATCAAGTTTGGTACCTGCCCTGGCCGATTAAAGTGGAAAGATGGAGAGAGGAGCTCACCACCGTACCATGCCGGCCACCTTTGGCCACCACTCCTCACTTTCTCTCTGGCCACCATCTCGCCCCATCTCCTTGTCCTGGAGCCTCTCTGCAGCTCAAGGAACCTCACCGTACATAGCCAAGCATCGCCAAGCCACGGCATTGGCCGGAACGAGCTCGTCCAAAACGTGCCAGTACAAGCCCGTGCACGCGGTGACCGCGCTCTGGCTGCGCCAGGACGCCACGCGCTCGAGCATCCTACGCCACCCCTGCACAAGCTAGCTCTGCGTCGAGCATCGCCTCCCCGCCCTCTACACGCCAGACACCATCCCTAGCCTGCCCCTGCTCCGTCGCCGTCGTCCTCACCCGAATCAGGCCGCACGCTCTGCCGCACTCCCTACAAGCTCGTGAGCAATCCTGTCGCCCTTTTCTCTGCCCCGCTGCACGTTGAGCATCGCCAGGATGAGGGCTAGCCATAGCCATCCTTCACTTGCCCCTTGGATCGCCGGAAACGCCACGCCATGGCCGCTCCTCCACAGCACCCCACGGCCACCTCCCACCCGCTATAAATAGAGGACCTCAGCCCTCCATTTCTTCACACACCTTGCTCCCCTCTCCTCACTGATCATTCTCCCCCAGCCAATTTCACCCCACCTCGCCGGAGTAGCTCAAATCGCGAGCTCGAAGCCGCCGGAGCCCGCGGAAGCTCTGCATCGCCTGGAGCCTCGCCGAGCTCCGCCGCTGCACCAGGCGCTTCCTCATCGACTTCCACTTCTCCGAGCAGCCTACCCACCCTCTCCGACGGCCTGGTACCTCCTCCCACCCCCTAGGCTCGCCGCCAGTGCGCCCGTCGCTCGTCGGAGACGACGACACACACACGCCGTCGATTTCTGTTCTAATCCAACGGCTCACCCCTCGCGTACCGCTTCGTCGTTTTAAAAGCCACTGACGGGTGACCCCCACCTCGTCAGGGCGGCCCAAGGCACCAGTTGCTAGATGGGGTGCGCTGTGTTTTTAAATTCCGTTTCAGCCCAGTAGCGTTTCCCGCCTAGCCCAATAATTCAAACTTAGGTTTATTTGATAATTTAAATTGTCCTGCAGATGCTTTAGTAAAATTTGAATAGTTTGAAATCTACCAAACCAAATTGAGCAAACTTTATACCGTTGGAAAGCCCATGAAATTATCTAACTAATGCCACTGGTCCCACCTCCAAATTCAAAGTAGAATTAATCTGATAAAAATAACAAGACAGGGACTTTTGTAAATTCAAACTTTATTTAATATTCAACCATAATTGATTTTGAGTTGATTCCAACTCTCATAATTCACAATTGATGTCCTCTAATTTATTATACAATAATATAGACAGGTTATTTGTATGATCATGGACTAGATCAAAATAGTGGCTATGTAGCCATTACTAGTGCATTTAAATAGTGGAATTCAAATACTACAAATAGTATGAGAGTTACTCTCTCATTTAAATCTTGATCCTAAGTAATATAACCAGGGGAAAAGACCTTAGGCTAATGAACCTCTGATTAGTATTACTTAGAGATTTTAATTCATTTAAATGTTAGTATTAAATTATGTGAAGTGTAGCACTTCAATTAAATTATACTCACATGTAATAGATATGGAATGTTGACCTTGGTCAACCTAGATTTCATACCTGATTATTATATGAGGAGATTAAATCTAAGATTTAATGAGAGGGAATTATTTTCTCTAAAGATCTAAATAGCAAATTAAAAAGAATAAGAATAATGAGAGGAAATTATTTTTCCCTTAAATAAGAACCAACCCATTTAATCCACCATGCCATGATTGATATGATACTAGGATTAGTGTGTGCCACCTTGGTGTGTTTGAGTTTAGTAATTAATCTTGGGTTAGTATTTATACCTCGTATTCGTATATAGACGCTAGTAACGAGGAGTATCAAGAGGAGGAAGCCTACTCCCAGGAAGAAGAGGAGAACTTTGACAACTACCCTGCTCAAGGCAAGCTAACCCTTGCTAAACACCAAGTGCATAGCCCTATAAGGGCAAGGCACCATCACACTTTACTTATTGTATTACCTATCCCATGTTTTTACCTTACATTTATTTTTGCTCATTTATTTCAAAGTACTTTTTGATTTATGATTCACTTGGTCTAGAGTAGAACAATATATGAAGTTAGCTTAGAACAAATCAAAGCTAGATAGCACCCCTCATGAAATAGTTGTTAGTGCTAATCAAATAAAATTGACTACTCTAGATGGGAACATGGTGAAGTGAAATGAATTTGAAAGATGTAAAGTTGAAGGTGAATATGACCAAGAGAAGATGGCGATTTTTGATAAAACTGATGATTGGGTTTGAATGCGATACCCTTCCAATTATACAAGTACCCCCACAATACCTGATTATGGGTAGGGCTTAACTAGAAACTTGTGTATTTTAGTATGGGTTCCCTCTAAACAAGCATCATAGGGGTTACGCCGAGGCTGCCTCCGTTAAGTGTGGAACGATGTTAATATGAGGTGAATGTACGGCCCAAGCCCTGTGCAGTTCCCGGGTTAACTGCGGTTTTCACCGGGAGGCCAAGCTCATGGGGAGAGGTGCTCATACTAGCATATATAAGTGAAAGGTTATGGTTGATGATCCGCGTACTGTGTTACAATGATTCGAGGTTATCCTCGACGGATGTAATCAAAAGTTGTGGCACAAGAGTACAACCTCTGCAGAGTTTAAACCTATTCGAATAGCCGTGTCCACGGTTACAGACGATTGGAAAGGCCATACTGTCTCCGTTATCATAATTTGATCTTAAAAAGGAATGATGAATTGAAAGGTGGCATTGAGGTGAATCACCATAAGTTGTGGGAATGACACTAATGTTCCCACTTGAGTTAGTCTAGCACATGATAATGCTTTACTAAATGTTTATCAAACTAAAACTTGGCTTCATGCAAATAAACCTAGAGATTAGTATCCATTACTATACTAAGTAAGTAATTACTCTAGTGTTAGTTTGCGAGTACTTTAAAGTACTCATGGCTTTGCCCTGGCTATTCAAATGCCAGACTTTGAAGGAGAGCAACAATATCAGGATGACAGACAGCAGGACGTCTACGATAACTAGGACCGTCTTCTAACGTCAAGCGTTGCCTGTGGAATAGATAGTCCACTACTACTTCGCTTCCGCTACTATGTGTGTTGTTGAACAATATATTTGTGTAATACTGGATCATGTGATCTATGGTTGTAAGACAATATGTGTTGTAATAAATGATGACTCTATGCTACCTACTATTATGTCTCGCAAAAACATTATTTCTGGGATTGCGATGTATGGCATAATAGGCATCTAGACTTAAAAACCCGGGTGTTGACAAGTTGGTATCAGAGCCATTGTTTGACCTTAGGAGACCCTAGTTAGAATGGACGTTCAAAAACTTAGTTTCAAATTCCATGAATTGACTAGTTATGAAAACTTTATTCACCCTCTTATCTTGAAGAGTCTTTGGCAAACTTTAAATTCATGCTCTTTCTTATGAGTGAATTAAAATTTGGAACACTTGCACTTCTCTAACTTACTCATCTAATCCCTCTACAGATGGAGCCCATCATCCCCGCGCAGCCTTTCCTCCAGACTGAGTTCTATCAGTTGGGGAATGGTGGAGAGACCATTTTCGAGAGGGATCTCTTCTCCCTCTCGGAATTCCTCGGAAGCCCACCCCCGGAGATCTTTGGTGGAATGGTGAATGACCAGCCCGGTGGTCAACTCCAATGGGTCATCATGGTTGACCTCCGTGGAAGGTTCACGCTCCCAATGAGCCAGAGGATCCAGTTCTCCTTCCGGGAGAACAACTGGGCGGACGGTCTCGCCCGTGGACTTCAGGAGGGGCTCGCACGTCTGTGCGGGAAAAACTTCATGGACCTCGAGAGTAGTCGCTTTGTGCACTATGCAAGGCACAACTCTCTTGGGGTGCCCATGAACCTGCCGTCGCACCCTCAACTGCGCCACCATGTGGATCATCTCGACTTTATGTTGAATGAGACCCGCATCAACTTGGACAACTCCCGCGAGTATGCCAACCACACCCACGTTCAGCTGGCCCAACAGGCGGAGACCATCAAGGTCATCGCCGGGGAGCGCAAGGCTCTCCGCCGCGCCAACCAGAAGAAGGACTACTCCATCAACCGCCTCAAGGCCAGGATCGCCACACTGAAGGCGACCATCGCGACCCAAGCCGAGCAGATCCAGGAGCTGGAGGGCGAAGGTGAAGGGGAGAACATCCAGGGGGACGGCTACTCCTACGTTAGCAACGACGACGACTACGAGGAGGAGGAAGACGACGACCTGGAGTTCCACCCTAACGAGGATGGCCACGAGCACCTTGCTGCCAGGGTAGACAACGTCTACCTGATCAACGTCGATGGCGAGTAGTCCCGTCTGAGCACTTGCGTCCCGTGATATGTATCGGTCCTTTGTATCCGCCCCATGTATCGTAGATTGTTGAAAGGGTTCTTCAAACCCTCCGGGTTCGTTGGCTTGTAATATTTGCTACCTCCATGACTATGTTTGTGTGTGTGTAATATTATTATTATTATTTATGAATCAAGTTTTAAACTTTGTGAATTTTCATCCAAAATGAGCCATAGAAATTTGGGATTTCTATTTTCGTGCCCTCAGGTCCTTAGTTGTACTCAGTTTTCCCCAGCTCCTTAGTTTTTCCTCAGTTTTCCCCAAGCCCTTGTTCGAAACCCGCAGAAGCAGCTCAGACGGCAGGATTCCCGTTTAGTTGACGTTCTGTCACGTGTGGGGCCGCGTCTTGTGGGGCCGAGTCGTGTGGGCCCGCGTCGCGTGGGGCTGGTAGAAAGGGACCGCGTGGGACAGGACGAGAAGCGTTTGGTTGCACGTGAGCAGGAGCTGGGTTCTGTCTCTCTCGGCCCCAAATTGGCATCCCTATTAAGTGCACCTTTTTCCCCTCTTTCTCTCTGTCCTTTTCACCAAATTAGTATAAAATCTAGAGAAGCTTGCATTTCTGACTTTCTTCAATTATTTGTGCCTTTTGGCCCTCGTTGTTTGCCCAATATGGCAGCAAATCTAGTACTCCCTCTGGTTCATATGTATGTAGTTAAATCTAGAAGCAAATCTCCAGGATAATGTACGATAAATTCACAGTCATAGTAAATCAAGAAAACTAAGTACGGCCAACAAAATATAGTAGACTAGGGATAGATAATCCCTAGATAATATGGATAGATAATAGGCTGCATACACAGCAGCCAACATAGTAACAGGTTCTTCACAGCACCATCATACTAACATAACAACAAGGGATCCCTAGCTAACAACAAAGGGATCCCAACAACAAACTAGGAGGCAGCAGCAGCAGCAGCACACGTCCAGGACTCCGCCTACCCCATCTGGCTCTCCCTCCACTTGTTGCTCTTGCTCCCCTTGGGAGCCTTGGGCTTGAGCGGAGGCATGCGCCCGGCGGAGATCTCCACCCGCTGCAAGCTGCGGAGGTGCATGCCGAGCGCCCTGTGCTTGGCGCGGAAGGAGTGGACGTTCACCGTCGTGCCGACCTTGGGGAAGGTGTTGCTGATGTTCTCAGCATGCGTGACGAGGCAGTTGAAGTCCGTGGCGCCGAGTCTCCTGGTGCAGAAGGGGCACCTGTACACCTCCTTGGCGAAGTAGGAGATGTACTGGCCGACCTGCAGCCTCCGCAGCACCTGGCGAGTCTTGACGTCCTCCTGCTCTTCGTCGCTGCCGACGTCGCTGCCAGACATCTGATCCATATCAAACAGAAACTAGTGAATGAGTTGCAACGATGACTAACGTACATGATAACAAAGTTAAGAAAAACAGAGTCAGCCTCAGTTAGAGTGGACATGATTATATATCTACAGGGAAGGTGTAAGCGAACTAAAGCTCATGCACAACAGATTTGTACACAGCAATGGTTCGCTGAACCCTCCCTGTAAAAATTTGTGCCCAACCATTCATCATAGGCAAAGAAACAGATTCTAGATCTGAACTAGATCTGAACTTGAACACATTCGAGATTATTTGCAAAATTAAACGGTTGATATCTTTTGATTAGTGCATAAAATAACTGATTGAGATCCCATGATTACTTGCATAAATTAACTGATTGAGATCCAATATTACTTGCATAAATTAACCGAACAGCCGAACCCCAAATCTTAAACGAAATCAAGAAGTGATCAAAACAAAATGGAATAAAATCGGCGCAAATATTAGCCCAATACTCATCCATCTACAGATCCATCTACACCAGCAAAAATAGGGTTCAAAAAGGAATGGGGAACAAAAAAGGAAGCAAACCGTAGTTACCTCGTTCCATGGGTCCTCCAGGGAGGTGTCGTAGGGGTTCGGGGGCGGGACGTACGGCACGGGGTCGTAGGGGTCCCATCCCGCCGGGATCTGACTGCCACCGGCGGCAGCAGCCTCCGATGCACCGGCGACGGCGGCGGCGGCGGCGGCATCGTCCGTCGAGGGGACGGGGCTGAAGATGGAGGCGTCGCGCTTCGAGCCAACCTCGACGATGGGATTGGCATTCTCCTTGTCCATCTCTCCGGCGGAGGAAGAGGAAGAGGGAGAGGGAGAGGGTTTTTGCTTTGGAGAAGATGATGGGACGTGGGAGAGAGTTGGCGATGCGTGAGCGAGTGAGAGTGACAGAGACAGAGACAGTGCGAGGAGGCGTCTATAAAGGCGAGGGGTGGTTAATGCGACCCGCGTCCTACGCGTGCACAGGTGCACGTCTGCACGTCTTGGACTTCTGCAACGCGACACGCGTCCACGATTGCACGTCTCGACTTCTCCACCGCGACCCGCGTCTACGCGTCAACAATTGCACGTGTCCTCGAGTCTAACCCTGGAAATTTAGATATACTCAGGTATACCCTCGAGTCTTATACTAGCATTTTTTGTGTGCTCAATTTTCCCCTCGACTGCTAATACTGGCTAGTGCAATATACTCAGTTTTACCCTCAAGTGGCTGGTCAACAGAGAGTCAACAAATGGGATTAACTAGTTAAATGAGTCATTTAATGTGCAAAAAAATCCTAAAAAGAGTGGCACTTACTCATGGAGTCTTTACCACAAATTGACACTTCTCAAATCATAGATAAATCATAGATAAATCAAGTTTTACCACAAATTGCCACTTCTCAAATCACCTAGTAGCTATGAAGGTGCATGGTTTTCCACAATAAGCCCTTCCCAAAACAGCTTCCCCCAAATCATACTTTGTCTAAATGAGGCCACAATTCTCACACTGATGTATATTGGTATTGCAAATAGTTTGAGGTAGGCCAAGATGGGTTTCATTGTACAAAACACGCATTTTCCATTTTTTAAATCTCATATTTGAATCCCTTAGTCTATTTACTACTCAGGTGCCCTTGGTTTCTTGATAGTACTCAGTTTTGCCCTCTCTCTTCACAAATTCTCGCAGACGTGCATCATCGCTCTGATTGGTCTAGCCCATGTCACGCGGATCGTGCCCACCGACCGTTGATCGTATGATATAGGGAACGGGCAGGATAACCCCTCTCTCTCTCTGTTGGCGGTTAATTAGCTTCCACCCTCTAAGTATGCTGAAGGGCGGTTTTCTGTATTATTTTTCACGCGCTAAAAATTATAAACTGTTTTAGGCGTTATTTTTCACGCAAAAAATGATAAACCATCACCGATTTGTTGTTACCATTACTTTTCACGCAAAAAAAATGATAAACCATCACCGATTTGTTGTTGCCATTACTTTTCACGCAAAAAAAATGATAAACCATCAACAATTTGTTGTAGCCATTACTTTTCACGCAAAAAAAATGATAAACCATCACCGATTTGTTGTTGCCATTACTTTTCACGCAAAAAATGATAAACCATCAACAATTTGTTGTAGCCATTACTTTTCACGCAAAAAATGATAAACCATCAACAATTTGTTGTTGCCATTACTTTTCACGCAAAAAAATTGATAAACCATCACCGATTTGTTGTTGCCATTACTTTTCACGCAAAAAATGATAAACCATCAACAATTTGTTGTAGCCATTACTTTTCACGCAAAAAATGATAAACCATCAACAATTTGTTGTAGCCATTACTTTTCACGCAAAAAAATGATAAACCATCAACAATTTGTTGTAGCCATTACTTTTCACGCAGAAAAAACCTAATTTGTTACAAAAGCTGGTTTCAGTGAGACCTAACCAAGTTTGGCATACATGATGGCATACCTATAACAACAAGGAATATCTAAAAGGGAAAGTTTCAGAAAATTTAGGGTGAAAATGATGCCATACATGATGCTGTTTTTCGAGGTTTTGACCTAAAAATCAATTGGGTATTGTAAAGGGAAATAAAAAGTTCGAAAAATGTAAAAACGAAATAATCTATCTATCTATGTATAGAAGATCTGCTGTATGAAATTTGAGGTTATTTAGAGAAGGTAGAAAAAATCACCTTGTTAGAAAAGCTGGTTTCAGCGAGACGAAACGGCATGCGCTTAAGCAAAGTGATTTTTTCGAACATCTCCAAATGACCCCAAATTTTCCATACATGATGCCATACGTGTAACAACAAGGAACCCTATCTAAAAAGTGTCAAAAAAGTTTGCCCAACCGTATAGCTCTATCAAAAAGAACCTCACCATGGCGCTAGTATAATTTTGGGATAGTTACAAACTTTCGTTACCTAACCTTCAACATGAAACTTGTTTCAAATTCATTTTGGCCTACAAGAAACAAATCCCAACTTGATTCGAGCACCACAGCCTCCAAACGATGCCGATGCCGATATCGGCATGGTCAGAACGGCTATGCTCGCCGCCACTGCTAGGTCAACGTCGGGATGCACCCTCAATCCCGTCCCCTCATTTGATCACTGACACACCAGAGATACCGCCGAGGCCAATGCCGAACGTACATGCTGATGCCAATGCCGATCATGCATGCACGCCGCTGTGGGCACGGCCACGCCGACCCGCTATGCTGGACGCCACAGACCGCCGCGAGGTCTTTCCCTTCGCCACCACACTCTCCTAGCACCCACCTATACACGCCAGAAAGGAGAGACACTAGTTTTCTCTACATTGCTCGCGTTCGTGTCCGACACGGTCAGTCAAAGTTTTGAGGTGGTCGTCGATGTCGTCGACCATTTCTTCTCTTCTTTGCATGGTTAAACGCGTCTAGTTCATATCTATCTAATGCGTCTGGTCTCGCCTCATGCAGTTCTTTGTGGACGTCGATCTCATCTCGGCACCCCGCATGCCACCTCCTCCGTGCCATCGCTGTAGAGCTCCGTTTAAAAATCTAATCCTACCCGTGTATTGCCCCTTGTATCAGCGTCATGGCCCCACTTGTCATTTGATATACCGAAGCCCCACTCGTTCGTGTTTTGGTCAGGGATACAGCGATGCTTACGGTCAAACAAAGATGGATGGTCTGACGTGTCTTTGCAGGCTCTACGTGGCCCCACTAGTCAGAAGATAACGGTCAACCGTCGGGCAACCGGCCGTTACATCACGTGTGATGGTTTCAGACAAACGCTTGGGTAAAACTGAGGAAAAACTAAGGAGCTGGGGAAAACTGAGCACAACTAAGGACCCGAGGGCACGAAAATAGAAATCCCTAGAAATTTCCCTCTCATCTCATGATCCCTATCCCTGTTCAGATGGCACCCCCAACCCGCAACATGACTCAGGAGGCAATGCTGCAGATGTTGCAACAGATGTTGGCTGATAGAGAGGCTGAGAGAGCTGAACGGCAAGCCAACTTAGCTGCACTTCAACAGATTGCTCAGGGCAATCAAGGCCACGGAAACCACGACCATCCAGGGTCGAAGCTGAAGAACTTCCAAAACACCAACCCACCGGTGTTCAGCAAGACGGAGGAACCCCTCGATGCTGATGATTGGCTCCAAACCATGGAGAACAATCTCGAGGTTGCCGGAGTTGAGGACAACGAGAAGGTGTTGTTCGCCACCCACTATCTGGCTGGATCTGCACGTGCCTGGTGGACAAGTGCTCGCGCATTGAATGCGGGGCAAATGATGACTTGGGAAGATTTCAAACTCAAGTTTAGCAAGTATCATGTGCCCCCGAGCCTGATCAAGAAGATGAGGGATGAGTTCAGGGAACTGAAACAAGGTAGGATGACTGTGGTGGAGTACCGCGACAAATTCCTCACTTTGTCAAGGTACGCCCCGGATGAGACGGATACCGTCGAGAAGAGGAAGGAGAGGTTTCTGAATGGACTGCATGATGAGATGCAGACTGTACTGATCAACATCCCCTTTGCTGACCTGGAAGCCCTCGTTGACTCCGCCATTCAAATGGAGGGGAAGATACACCAAGCCAATGAGAACTGCAAGCGCCGAATGATGAATCAGAGTGGGCCCAGCAATACCCACAAGTATCGCCCCAGCTCAAGTGGAGGGTTCGCCCCAAGAAACAACAAGCCCCCAATGCAGAATCCACGTCCGAGTTATCAGAACAGGAGTGGAGGAAACCCCAGGCCAGGAGGCCACAACAACAACAACAACAACAACAACTTCAACAGCGCTCCACCCCGCCCCCCTAACAACAACTCCAACACCGCTCCAAGGACTGGGAGCAATGCTGTTCCCATCACCCCCAAGGACAAGTCCACCTACAACTGCTACGAGTGCGGAGTGGCGGGGCACTTCTCCTACGAGTGCCCCAAGAAGCTCGCCAAGACTGCCGCCAACACCTCAGGCCCTGCTCAGCAGCAACGCCGTGTCACCAAAAACAAGAAGTTCGCCCCCAACAACCCGAACAACCGCAATGGCCGCCTCTACCACATGAATGCGGAAGAAGCTCAGGAAGCCCCAGATGTTGTGCTGGGTATGTTCTCTGTTAACTCAATACCTGCAAGAGTGCTATTTGATTCTGGAGCATCGCATTTGTTTGTTACCGAAGATTTTGCATGCACTGGTAAGATTCAACCCATCAGCTTGAAGCATGTCATGATAGTTCAAATACCTGGATCAACAACTAAAGCTAGAAAAATTTGCAAAGATGTGCCTATCAAAATTCATGAATTAGAATTTTATGCAAATTTGATTGTTCTGGGAGCCAAAGGTTTGGAAGTAGTCCTGTGTATGGACTGGATGGCGAAACATCATGGACTGATTGCTTGTGCCAAGAAGGCCATCACCATGACTAGTAGCACCGGAATAATAGTCGAACACATATCTGAAAGAATGCCCAGAAAGTTTACCTGCAACCAAAGTCTAGCCAAACCCACCTTGGATCAGATCAGGATCGTTTGTCGATACCCTGATGTGTTTCCGGATGATCTACCCGGTATGCCCCCGGATCGGGATATCGAGTTTATCATCGAGTTAATCCCCGGAACCGGACCTATAGCCCAGAGAGCCTATAGCATGAACCCGGCAGAGTTAGTGGAACTGAAAAAGCAACTGGATGATATGCTATTCAAAGGTCTGATTCAGCCAAGTGCGTCGCCTTGGAGATCACCAGTTTTGTTTGTGGATAAGAAGGACGGTGCCACTTGTTTGGTTACGGACTATCGTAAGCTTAACGATGTCACCATCAAGAATAAGTATCCGTTGCCCAAGATCGAAGATCTGTTTGACCAGCTGACCGGAGCCCAAGTATTCTCGAAGATTGATCTGCGGACAGGATACCATCAGCTGAAGATTCGTGCCACCGATATCCCCAAAACCGCCTTTACCACCAGATATGGATTGTATGAGTACAATGTCATGTCATTTGGATTGACCAATGCCCCCGCTTATTTCATGAATCTCATGAATAAGATCTTTATGAACTTCCTGGACAAGTTCATCGTTGTGTTCATCGACGACATTCTTATCTACTCCAAATCCGAAGAAGAACATGAGCAACATTTGGAAGTGGTCCTAGATACCCTTCGGGAGCATCAGTTGTATGCCAAGTTCAGCAAGTGTGAGTTCTGGTTGAAGGAAGTAGGATTCATGGGTCATATTTTGTCTGGCGGAGGAATTGCCGTTGACCCCGCAAAAATCAAGACCATTGAATAATGGAAAGCCCCAACCACTCAGACCGAAGTCCGTGCATTTCTCGGATTGGCGGGATATTACCGCCGGTTCGTTGAAGGATTCTCGAGCATAGCAAGACCGATGACTCAATTGTTGAAGAAGGACAAGAAGTTCGAGTGGACCGACAAGTGTGAAGAGAGCTTTCAACAGCTCAAGAGCAGATTGACCTCAGCCCCAATACTGGTGATGCCGGACATTACCAAGCCATTTGATGTGTACTGTGACGCCTCCAAGATTGGTCTTGGATGTGTGCTGATGCAAGAAGGAAAAGTGATATCTTACCTGTCAAGACAGCTGAAGCAGCATGAACAGAACTATCCAACCCATGACTTAGACCTAGCAGCCGTGGTTCTAGCACTGAAAAGTACGGCGTCATTACCTCATGGGTAATCGATGCGAGGTTTACTCGGATCACAAGAGCCTGAAGTATATCTTCACTCAGAAGGAGCTGAATATGAGGCAGCGCAGATGGATAGAGTTAATCAAGGATTACGACATGGAAATCCACTATCACCCCATCAAGGCCAATGTGGTAGCGGATGCTCTGAGTAGACTGCCGTGTCAGTTGAACTCCATGTTAGCAAGTGAGCAACCTAGCCTGTTTCAAGAGTTTGAACAGTTTAGACTTGAACTGGTTAGCGAAGGATATCTCGCCAGCATTGAACTCCAACCCACCCTGATTAGTCAGATCAAGGAAGCTCAGAAAGGAAATGCTAGCACTGACGGGATCAAGAGCCAAATAGCTGCGGGAAAAGCACCGGGATTCACCGCAGATGAAGAAGGAGTGCTATGGTACAATGAACGCCTTTGCGTGCCGTCAGACTCAGAGTTGAAGCAAGTTATTCTGAAAGAAGCTCACGACACCCTTTACTCCATTCACCCCAGAGGAACCAAGATGTACCAGGATTTGAAGGAACAATTCTGGTGGCATGGAATGAAGAGAGAAATTGGAAGCTACATCGCCAAATGTGACATCTGTCAAAGAGTCAAAGCAGAACATGAACGCCCCGCAGGACTGTTGCAACCCCTACAGATTCCCGAATGGAAGTGGGATTCCGTAGGAATGGACTTCATCACCGGACTGCCCAAATCTAGTAAAGGAAATGATTCCATCTGGGTAGTGGTCGACAGACTGACCAAAGTCGCCCACTTCATCCCCGTCAAGACCACCTATCAAGGACCAAGACTCGCAGAGTTATATATCTCACGGATAGTCAGCTTGCACGGAACCCCGAAGTCAATAATATCCGATAGAGGATCCCAATTCACCTCCAGATTCTAGCAGAAAGTACATGAAGGACTCAGAACTCGTCTAAATTTCAGCCCCGCCTATCACCCGCAGACAGATGGACAGACTGAACGAGTCAACCAGATACTGGAAGATATGTTGAGAGCATGTGTGCTAGAGTATGGATCTAAGTGGGAAGACTGGTTGCCGTACGCAGAGTTCTCGTACAACAACAGCTACCAAGCCAGCTTGTAGATGGCCCCCTTCGAAGCACTGTACGGAAGGAAGTGCTGTACCCCTCTGAATTGGTCGGAAGTAGGAGAGAGTCAAGTTTTTGGACCAGATATTCTCCGAGAAGCTGAAGAGAAGGTTCACAAGATCCGCGAGTACCTCAAGACAGCCCAATCCAGGCAGAAGAGCTACGCCGACAAGAGACGCCGAGAGATGACATTCGAGATCGGAGATTTCGTATATCTCAAAGTGTCCCCTCTTAAAGGAATGCAGAGATTCCAGCTTAGAGGAAAGCTTGCACCCCGATATGTCAGACCTTTCAAAGTCCTGAGCCGCCGAGGAGAAGTATCCTATCAACTGGAGTTACCGGAAGAAATGTCAGCAGTACACAATGTGTTTCACATCTCATTACTCCAGAAGTGCTTAGAAGTGCCTGAGAAGACCGAGGTTTTTAAGAACATCGACCATCGAGCTGTGGATATCAACTCAGATCTGACATACCACGAAGTACCTATTCGCATCTTGGAAGAAACTTTCAGAACCACCCGTACCCGAAGTATCAAGTTTCTGAAGATCCAATGGAGTAATCACACCGAGGAAGAAGCCACTTGGGAGAGAGAAGACTTCATGAGGACTGAGTACCCAGATCTCTTTAGTACCTAGTTTTCTCTCAGATCTCGGGACGAGATCTTTTGTAAGGGGGAAGGGTTTGTAACATCCCTAGTTTCAAAATATATTAATCAAGAAAGAAAATTTCCCAAACTCAAAATTTGCAATTAACAAAAACTTTTTCTATGCATATAGTGCCACATATAGTTCCATGCATATGAGTGATTTTCTTTTGTGCAATTGCCATGATGAGTGTTAGTATGTTGATCAAGTGCTATTAAACCCTAAACTAAGATCACCTAACCCTAAAATGAGAAGAATAAAAGAAAATGAGAAAAACCCATATCTCACTCACATACACCTAAGGCCAAATTGCAAATCTTCATCAAAGGCCATAATTGCTTGCTCTCTTGCTTGTAGAATACTAAGATATGATAAACAAACACAATCGTATCAAAGAAACAAGAATCAAACCTAAGGAAATCTCAAAATCTTCACACATATGATAATGGTCATATGTCCTCTTTTTATTTTCTTCACCACTTTACCCCTCTGGTTTTCTCTATTCCTAAACTAAACATGGTCAACAAATACTATGTCATCCAAGACCATGTCAAGGTGAGTAACTTTCATGTTGACCACCATTGCTAGAGTTGACTAGGTTGACCAGTAGGAATGTGTCAAGTAGTGATGTTGAAACAAAGAGAAGATGACCTCAAAATTGAAACTTTGCAAAACAACTCCAAATTGAACACAACCACCACCATTCCAACACATTAATTATATGATTGAGTTGTACCAAAAAGATTTCCAAAATTCATCAAAAATGTTCATGCGGCCATATGATCGAACACTTGGCAGGCATAGTTTCATTTTTGTGTTACACTCTATTACCCTCTGGTTTCTTGCCTAAACCCCTTTAACTTGTGATCATTATACCCTCCTGCATCCCCTGCATCAAGTTTGGTACCTGCCCTGGCCGATTAAAGTGGAAAGATGGAGAGAGGAGCTCACCACCGTACCATGCCGGCCACCTTTGGCCACCACTCCTCACTTTCTCTCTGGCCACCATCTCGCCCCATCTCCTTGTCCTGGAGCCTCTCTGCAGCTCAAGGAACCTCACCGTACACAGCCAAGCATCGCCAAGCCACGGCATTGGCCGGAATGAGCTCGTCCAAAATGTGCCAGTACACGCCCGTGCACGCGGTGACTGCGCTCTGGCCGCGCCAGGACGCCACGCGCTCGAGCATCTGATACGTCTCCGACGTATCGATAATTTCTTATGTTCCATGCCACATTATTGATGTTATCTACATGTTTTATGCACACTTTATGTCATATTCGTGCATTTTCAGGAACTAACCTATTAACAAGATGCCGAAGTGCTAGTTCCTGTTTTCTGCTGTTTTTGGTTTCAGAAATCCTAGTAACGAAATATTCTCGGAATCGGACGAAATCAATGCCCAGGTTCCTATTTTTCCCGGAACCATCCAGAACACCCGAGAGCCGCCAGAGGGAAGCCCTGGGGGCCCCACACCACACCCCGGCGTGGCCAGGGGGGCGCCCCCCCCTATAGTGTGGGCCCCCCAGAAGCCCTCCTGCGCCGCCTCTTCGCCTATTTAAAGCCCCTGGATCGAAAACCCTGATACGTTCGACGAAACCCACAGAAACCTTCCAGAGCCGCCGCCATCGCGAAGCCAAGATCTGGGGGACAGGAGTCTCTGTTCCGGCACGCCGCCGGAACGGGGAAGTGCCCCCGGAAGGCTTCTCCATCGACACCGCTGCCATCTCCACCGCCATCTTCATCACTGCTGCTGCTCCCATGAGGAGGGAGTAGTTCTCCATCGAGGCTCGGGGCTGTACCGGTAGCTATGTGGTTCATCTCTCTCCTATGTACTTCAATACAATAATCTCATGAGCTGCCTTACATGATTGAGATTCATATGATGATGCT
This sequence comes from Lolium perenne, assembly GCF_019359855.2. Classification (NCBI taxonomy): domain Eukaryota; kingdom Viridiplantae; phylum Streptophyta; class Magnoliopsida; order Poales; family Poaceae; genus Lolium; species Lolium perenne. The sequence continues at coordinate 150,159,507 of NC_067245.2, forward strand.
TGTAATCTAGATGTCATTATGCTAGTCAAGTGAGTTTTACTTATGTGATCTCCGGAGACTCCTTGTCCCACGTGTGTAAAGGTGACAGTGTGTGCACCGTGTGGGTCTCTTAGGCTATATTTCACAGAATACTTATTCACTATTGAATGGCATAGTGAGGTGCTTATTTATATCTCTTTATGATTGCAATGTATTTGTATCACAATTTATCTATGTGCTACTCTAGCAATGTTATTAAAGTAGTATTATTCCTCCTGCACGATGTAATGGTGACAGTGTGTGCATCCGTGTTAGTACTTGGTTTATGCTATGATTATGATCTCTTGTAGATTATGAAGTTAACTATTGCTATGATATATTGATGTGATCTATTCCTCCTACATATGCATGAAGGTGACAGTGTGCATGCTATGTTAGTACTTGGTTTAGTCTTTTGATCTATCTTACACTATAAGGTTACTAAAATATGAACATTAATTGTGGAGCTTGTTAACTCCGGCATTGAGGGTTCGTGTAATCCTACGCAATGTGTTCATCATCCAACAAAAGTGTAGAGTATGCATTTATCTATTCTGTTATGTGATCAATGTTGAGAGTGTCCACTAGTGAAAGTATGATCCCTAGGCCTTGTTCCTAAATACTGCTATCGCTGCTTGTTTCTTGTTTCTTTGCGTTACTACTGCTGCAATACTACCACCATCAACTACACGCCAGCAAGCTATTTTCTGGCACCGTTGCTACTGCTCATATATATTCATACCACCTGTCTTTCACTATCTCTTCGCCGAACTAGTGCACCTATTAGGTGTGTTGGGGACACAAGAGACTTCTTGCTTTGTGGTTGCAGGGTTGCATGAGAGGGATATCTTTGACCTCTTCCTCCCTGAGTTCGATAAACCTTGGGTGATCCACTTAAGGGAAAACTTGCTGCTGTTCTACAAACCTCTGCTCTTGGAGGCCCAACACTGTCTACAGGAAAAGGAGGGGGAAGTAGACATCAAGCTATTTTCTGGCGCCGTTGCCGGGGAGGAAAGGTAAAAGGTACTCACACTCCGGACCTCGGCTACCAAGCTATTTTCCCGGCGTTGTAAGTACTCAAAGCTATTTCCTTTAGATCCTGCAATTGCATCTTTTTGTTTCTTGTTTACACTAGTTTGGCATAATGGACAAGAATGATCTTCTTACTCTATTTCCTGATTTAAAACATGGATTGTTTGATGCGAAAATTAAAAAACCTATGGAATCTTATTTACATGCTGGTAGTAATATTAGTATGAACGCTTTGAACACCATTGTTGCTAATGATATAGAAAGTTCTAAGCTTGGGGAAGCTGGTTTTCATGATATTTTTAGTCCCCCAAGCATTGAGGAGAAAATTTTCTTTGATGATACTTTGCCTCCTATTTATGATGATTATAATGATATTGGTCTTTTGGTACCACCTACTATGGAGAGTAAATTTTGTTGTGATTATACTATGCCTCCTACACTTGATGAGAATAATAATGATAGCTACTTTGTTGAATTTGCTCCCACTACAACTACTAATAAAATTGATTGTGCTTATGTGGAGAGTAATAATTTTATGCATGAGACTCATGATAAGAATGCTTTATGTGATGGTTATATTGTTGAGTTTGCTCATGATGCTACTGGACATTATTATGAGAGAGGAAAATATGGTTGTAGAAATTTTCATGTTACTAAAACACCTCTCTATGTGCTGAAATTTTTGAAGCTATACTTGTTTTATCTTCTTAATCTTGTCACTTTGCTCTTCATGAATTTATTTGTGTACAAGATTCCTTTTCATAGGAAGCATGTTAGACTTAAATGTGTTTTGAATTTGCCTCTTGATGCTCTCTTTTGCTTCAAATACTATTTCTTGCGAGTGCATCATTAAAACTGCTGTGCCCATCTTAATGGCTATAAAGAAAGAACTTTTGGGAGATAACCCATGTGTTATTTTGCTACAGTACTTTGTTTTATATTTGTGTCTTGGAAGTTGTTTACTACTGTAGCAACCTCTCCTTATCTTAGTTTTGTTTTTTGTTGTGCCAAGTGAAGCCTCTAATCGAAGGTTGATACTAGATTTGGATTTCTGCGCAGAAACAGATTTCTATCTGTCACGAATCTGGGCTATTTTCTCTGTAGAAAAATCAGAAAAATATGCCAATTTACGTGCGTGTTCCTCAGATATGTACGCAACTTTCATTAGTTTTGAGTTTTCTAATCTGAGCAACGGAAGTATTTATTAGAAATTCGTCTTTACGGACTGTTCTGTTTTGACAGATTCTGCCTTTTATTTCGCATTGCTTCTTTCGCTGTGTTGGGTGGATTTCTTTGTTCCATTACCTTCCAGTAGCTTTGAGCAATGTCCAGAAGTGTTAAGAATGATTGTGTCACCTCTGAACATGTGAGTTTTTGATTATGTACTAACCCCTCTAATGAAGTTTATGAGAAGTTTGGTGTGAAGGAAGTTTTCAAGGGTCAAGAGAGGAGGATGATATACTATGATCAAGAAGAGTGAAAGCTCTAAGCTTGGGGATGCCCCGGTGGTTCACCCCTGCATATATCAAGAAGACTCAAGCGTCTAAGCTTGGGGATGCCCAAGGCATCCCCTTCTTCATCGACAAATTATCAGGTTCCTTCTCTTGAAACTATATTTTTATTCGGTCACATCTTATGTGCTTTACTTGGAGCGTCTATATGCTTTTATTTTTGTTTGTGTTTGAATAAATTGGATTACATCATGCTTGTGTGGGAGAGAGACACGCTCCGCTGTTGCATATGAACACATGTGTTCTTAGCTCATAATATTCATAGCGAAGTTTCTTCTTCGTTAAATTGTTATATGGTTGGAATTGGAAAATAATACATGTAGTAATTGCTATAATGTCTTGGGTAATGTGATACTTGGCAATTGTTGTGCTCATGTTTAAGCTCTTGCATCATATACTTTGCACCTACTAGTGAAGAATACATAGAGCTTGCTAAAATTTGGTTTGCATATTTGGTCTCTCTAAGGTCTAGATAATTTCTAGTATTGAGTTTGAACAACAAGGAAGACGGTGTAGAGTCTTATAATGCTTTCAATATGTCTTTTATGTGAGTTTTGCTGCACCGGTTCATCCTTGTGTTTGTTTCAAATAACCTTGCTAGCCTAAACCTTGTATCGAGAGGGAATACTTCTCATGCATCCAAATCCTTGAGCCAAACAACACTATGCCATTTGTGTCCACCATACCTACCTACTACATGGTATTTCCTGCCATTCCAAAGTAAATTGCTTGAGTGCTACCTTTAAACAATTCAAAATTTATCACCTCTGATTTGTGTCAGTGTTTTATAGCTCATGAGGAAGTATGTGGTGTTTATCTTTCAATCTTGTTGGGCAACTTTCACCAATGGACTAGTGGCTTCATCCGCTTATCCAATAATTTTGCAAAAAGAGCTGGCAATGGGATTCCCAGTCCCAAATTAATTAACAAAAATAGACACTCCTCCATGGTATGTGATTGTTGGACGGCACCCGAAGGATTCGGTTAGCCATGGCTTGTGTAAGCAAAGGTTGGGAGGAGTGTCATCATAATAAAACTAAAATAAAAAGGCACTCCTTCATGGTATGAGATTGTTGGCAGGCACCCGAGGATTCGGTTAGCCATGGTTTGTGAAAGAAAGGTTGGAAGGAGTGCCACCCAAAATAAAATAAAATGGGAGCCGCTCTTTGAAGGTTTGTCTGGCAAGGGGGTTAGAGTACCCGCTACCATTCGTTGACAACAACAAACACCTCTCAAAACTTTATTTTTATGCTCTCTATATGTTTTCAAAATCAAAGCTCTAGCACAAATACAGCAATCGATGCTTTCCTCTTTGAAGGACCATTCTTTTACTTTTATGTTGAGTCAGTTCACCTATTTCTCTCCACCTCAAGAAGCAAACACTTGTGTGAACTGTGCATTGATTCCTACATATTTGCATATTGCATTTGTTATATTGCTTTGCATTGACAACTATCCATGAGATATACATGTTATAAGTTGAAAGCAACCGCTGAAACTTAATCTTCTATTGTGTTGCTTCAATGCCTTTACTTTGAATTATTGCTTTATGAGTTAACTTTTATGCAAGACTTATTGATGCTTGTCTCGAAGTACTATTCATGAAAAGTCTTTGCTTTATGATTCAGTTGTTTACTCATGTCATTACCATTGTCTTGGATTGCTGCATTCACTACATATGTTTTACAAATAGTATGATCAAGGTTATGATGGCATGTCACTCCAGAAATTATCTTTGTGTTATCGTTTTACCTGCTCGGGACGAGCAGAACTAAGCTTGGGGATGCTGATACGTCTCCGACGTATCGATAATTTCTTATGTTCCATGCCACATTATTGATGTTATCTACATGTTTTATGCACACTTTATGTCATATTCGTGCATTTTCTGGAACTAACCTATTAACAAGATGCCGAAGTGCCAGTTCCTGTTTTCTGCTGTTTTCGGTTTCAGAAATCCTAGTAACGAAATATTCTCGGAATCGGACGAAATCAACGCCCAGGTTCCTATTTTTCCCGGAACCATCCAGAACACCCGAGAGCCGCCAGAGGAAAGCCCTGGGGGCCCCACACCACACCCCGGCGCGGCCAGGGGGGGGCCGCGCCCCCCTATAGTGTGGGCCCCCCAGAAGCCCTCCTGCGCCGCCTCTTCGCCTATTTAAAGCCCCTGGATTGAAAACCCTGATACGTTCGACGAAACCCACAGAAACCTTCCAGAGCCGCCGCCATCGCGAAGCCAAGATCTGGGGGACAGGAGTCTCTGTTCCGGCACGCCGCCGGAACGGGGAAGTGCCCCCGGAAGGCTTCTCCATCGACACCGCTGCCATCTCCACCGCCATCTTCATCACTGCTGCTGCTCCCATGAGGAGGGAGTACTTCTCCATCGAGGCTCGGGGCTGTACCGGTAGCTATGTGGTTCATCTCTCTCCTATGTACTTCAATACAATAATCTCATGAGCTGCCTTACATGATTGAGATTCATATGATGATGCTTGTAATCTAGATGTCATTATGCTAGTCAAGTGAGTTTTACTTATGTGATCTCCGGAGACTCCTTGTCCCACGTGTGTAAAGGTGACAGTGTGTGCACCGTGTGGGTCTCTTAGGCTATATTTCACAGAATACTTATTCACTGTTGAATGGCATAGTGAGGTGCTTATTTATATCTCTTTATGATTGCAATGTATTTGTATCACAATTTATCTATGTGCTACTCTAGCAATGTTATTAAAGTAGTATTATTCCTCCTGCACGATGTAATGGTGACAGTGTGTGCATCCGTGTTAGTACTTGGTTTATGCTATGATTATGATCTCTTGTAGATTATGAAGTTAACTATTGCTATGATATATTGATGTGATCTATTCCTCCTACATATGCATGAAGGTGACAGTGTGCATGCTATGTTAGTACTTGGTTTAGTCTTTTGATCTATCTTACACTATAAGGTTACTAAAATATGAACATTAATTGTGGAGCTTGTTAACTCCGGCATTGAGGGTTCGTGTAATCCTACGCAATGTGTTCATCATCCAACAAAAGTGTAGAGTATGCATTTATCTATTCTGTTATGTGATCAATGTTGAGAGTGTCCACTAGTGAAAGTATGATCCCTAGGCCTTGTTCCTAAATACTGCTATCGCTGCTTGTTTACTGTTTTACTGCGTTACTACTGCTGCAATACTACCACCATCAACTACACGCCAGCAAGCTATTTTCTGGCACCGTTGCTACTGCTCATATATATTCATACCACCTGTCTTTCACTATCTCTTCGCCGAACTAGTGCACCTATTAGGTGTGTTGGGGACACAAGGGACTTCTTGCTTTGTGGTTGCAGGGTTGCATGAGAGGGATATCTTTGACCTCTTCCTCCCTGAGTTCGATAAACCTTGGGTGATCCACTTAAGGGAAAACTTGCTGCTGTTCTACAAACCTCTGCTCTTGGAGGCCCAACACTGTCTACAGGAAAAGGAGGGGGAAGTAGACATCAGCATCCTACGCCACCCCTGCACAAGCTAGCTCTGCGTCGAGCAGCGCCTCCCCGCCCTCTACACGCCAGACACCATCCCTAGCCTGCCCCTGCTCCGTCGCCGTCGTCCTCACCCGAATCAGGCCGAACGCTCTGCCGCACTCCCTGCAAGCTCGTGAGCAATCCTATCACCCTTTTCTCTGCCCCGCTGCACGTTGAGCATCGCCAGGACGAGGGCTAGCCATAGCCGTCCTTCACTTGCCCCTTGGATCGCCGGAAACGCCACGCCATGGCCGCTCCTCCGCAGCACCCCACGGCCACCTCCCTCCCGCTATAAATAGAGGACCTCAGCCCTCCATTTCTTCACACACCTTGCTCCCCTCTCCTCACTGATCATTCTCCCCCAGCCAATTTCACCCCACCTCGCCGGAGTAGCTCGAATCGCGAGCTCGAAGCCGCCGGAGCCCGCGGAAGCTCTGCATCGCCTGGAGCCTCGCCGAGCTCCGCCGCTGCACCAGGCGCTTCCTCATTGACTTCCACTTCTCCGAGCAGCCTGCCCACCCTCTCCGACGGCCTGGTACCTCCTCCCACCCCCTAGGCTCGCCGCCAGTGCGCCCGTCGCTCGTCGGAGACGACGATGCACACACGCCGTCGATTTCTGTTCTAATCCAACGGCTCACCCCTCGCGTACCGCTTCGCCGTTTTAAAAGCCACTGACGGGTGGCCCCCACCTCGTCAGGGCGGCCCAAGGCACCAGTTGCTAGATGGGCTGCGTTGTGTTTTTAAATTCCGTTTCGGCCCAGTAGCGTTTCCCGCCTAGCCCAATAATTCAAACTTAGGTTTATTTGATAATTCAAATTGTCCTGCAGATGCTTTAGTAAAATTTGAATAGTTTGAAATCTACCAAACCAAATTTAGCAAACTTTATACCGTTGGAAAGCCCATGAAATTATCTAACTAATGCCACTGGTCCCACCTCCAAATTAAAATTAGAATTAATCTGATAAAAATAACAAGACAGGGACTTTTGTAAATTCAAACTTTATTTAATATTCAACCATAATTGATTTTGAGTTGATTCCAACTCTCATAATTCACAATTGATGTCCTCTAATTTATTATACAATAATATAGACAGGTTATTTGTATGATCATGGACTGGATCAAAATAGTGGCTATGTAGCCATTACTAGTGCATTTAAATAGTGGAATTCAAATACTACAAATAGTATGAGAGCTACTCTCTCATTTAAATCTTGATACTAAGTAATATAACCAGGGGAAAAGACATTAGGCTAATGAACCTCTGATTAGTATTACTTAGAGATTTTAATTCATTTAAATGTTAGTATTAAATTATGTGAAGTGTAGCACTTCAATTAAATTATACTCACATGTAATAGATATGGAATGTTGACCTTGGTCAACCTAGATTTCATACCTGATTATTATATGAGAAGATTAAATCTTAATAAGATTTAATGAGAGGGAATTATTTTCTCTAAAGATCTAAATAGCAAATTAAAAAGAATAAGAATAATGAGAGGAAATTATTTTTCCCTTAAATAAGAACCAACCCATTTAATCCACCATGCCATGATTGATATGATACTAGGATTAGTGTGTGCCACCTTGGTGTGTTTGAGTTTAGTAAGTAATCTTGGGTTAGTATTTATACCTCGTATTCGTATATAGACGCTAGTAACGAGGAGTATCAAGAGGAGGAAGCCTACTCCCAGGAAGAAGAGGAGAACTTTGACAACTACCCTGCTCAAGGCAAGCTAACCCTTGCTAAACAGCAAGTGCATAGCCCTATAAGGGCAAGGCACCATCACACTTTACTTATTGTATTACCTATCCCATGTTTTTACCTTACATTTATTTTTGCTCATTTATTTCAAAGTACTTTTTGATTTATGATTCACTTGGTCTAGAGTAGAACAATATATGAAGTTAGCTTAGAACAAATCATAGCTAGATAGCACCCCTCATGAAATAATTGCTAGTGCTAATCAAATAAAATTGACTACTCTAGATGGGAACATGGTGAAGTGAAATGACTTTGAAAGATGTAAAGTTGAAGGTGAATATGACCAAGAGAAGATGGTGAATTTTGATAAAACTGATGATTGGGTTTGAATGCGATACCCTTCCAATTATACAAGTACCCCCACAATACCTGATTATAGGTAGGGCTTAACTAGAAACTTGTGTATTTTAGTATGGGTTCCCTCTAAACAAGCATCATAGGGGTTACGCCGAGGCTGCCTCCGTTAAGTGTGGAACGATGTTAATATGAGGTGAATGTACGGCCCAAGCCCTGTGCAGTTCCCGAGTTAACTGCGGTTTTCACCGGGAGGCCAAGCTCATGGGGAGAGGTGCTCATACTAGCATATATAAGTGAAAGGTTATGGTTGATGATCCGCGTACTGTGTTACGATGATTCGAGGTTATCCTCGACGGATGTAATCAAAAGTTGTGGCACAAGAGTACAACCTCTGCAGAGTTTAAAGCTATTCGAATAGCCGTGTCCACGGTTACGGACGATTGGAAAGGCCATACTGTCTCCGTTATCATAATTTGATCTTAAAAAGGAATGATGAATTGAAAGGTGGTATTGAGGTGAATCACCATAAGTTGTGGGAATGACACTAATGTTCCCACTTGAGTTAGTCTAGCACATGATAATGCTTTACTAAATGTTTATCAAACTAAAACTTGGCTTTATGCAAATAAACCTAGAGATTAGTATCCATTACTATACTAAGTAAGTAATTACTCTAGTGTTAGTTTGCGAGTACTTTAAAGTACTCATGGCTTTGCCCTGGCTATTCAAATGCCAGACTTTGAAGGAGAGCAACAATATCAGGATGACGGACAGCAGGACGTCTACGATAACTAGGACTGTCTTCTAACGTCAAGCGTTGCCTGTGGAATAGATAGTTCACTACTACTTCGCTTCCGCTACTATGTGTGTTGTTGAACAATATATTTTTGTAATACTAGATCATGTGATCTATGGTTGTAAGACAATATGTGTTGTAATAAATGATGACTCTATGCTACCTACTATTATGTCTCGCAAAAACATTATTCCTGGGATTGCGATGTACGACATAATAGGCATCTGGACTTAAAAACCCGGGTGTTGACATTTGTGCAATGTCCAGAAGTGTTAAGAATGATTATGTCACCTCTGAACATGTGAATTTTGATTATGCACTAACCCTCTAATGAGTTGTTTTGAGTTTGGTGTGGTGGAAGTTTTCAAGGATCAAGAGAGGAGGATGATACAATATGATCAAGGAGAGTGAAAGCTCTAAGCTTGGGGATGCCCCGGTGGTTCATCCCTGCATATTTCAAGAAGACTCAAGCATCTAAGCTTGGGGATGCCCAAGGCAATCCCTTCTTCATCGACAACATTATCAGGTTCCTCTAGTGAAACTATATTTTTATTCCATCACATCTTATGTGCTTTACTTGGAGCGTCTGTATGTTTTTGTTTTTGTTTTTGTTTTGTTTGAATAAAGTTGGATCCTAGCATTCATTGTGTGGGAGAGAGGCACGCTCCGCTGTTGCATATGGACAAATATGTCCTTAGCTTTACTCATAATGTTCATGGCGAAGGTTGAAACTGCTTCGTTAATTGTTATATGGTTGGAAACGGGAAATGCTACATGTAGTAATTGGTAGAATGTCTTGAATAATTTGATACGTGGCAATTGTTGTGCTCATAAGGATCATGTTTAAGCTCTTGCATCATATACTTTGCACCTATTAGTGAAGAAATACATAGAGCTTGCTAAAATTTGGTTTGCATGATTGGTCTCTCTAAGGTCTAGATATTTTCTAGTAAGGGTTTGAACAACAAGGAAGACAGTGTAGAGTCTTATAATGCTTGCAATATGTTTTTATGTGAGTTTTGCTGTACCGGTTCATACTTGTGTTTGCTTCAAATAACCTTGCTAGCCTAAGCCTTGTATTGAGAGGGATTACTTCTCGTGCATCCAAATCCTTGAGCCAAAAACTATGCCATTTGTGTCCACCATACCTACCTACTACATGGTATTTCTCTGCCATTCCAAAGTAAATTGCTTGAGTGCTACCTTTAAACAATTCAAAATTTATCATCCCTTATTTGTCTCAATGTTTTATAGCTCATGAGGAAGTATGTGGTGTTTATCTTTCAATCTTGTTGGGCAACTTTCACCAATGGACAAGTGGCTTCATCCGCTTATCCAATAATTTTGCAAAAAGAGCTGGCAATGGGATTCCCAGTCCCAAATTAATTAACCTTCATAATTTTACAAAAAATAGACACTCCTCCATGGTATGTGATTGTTGGACGGCACCCGAGGATTCGGTTAGCCATGGCTTGAGAAAGCAAAGGTGGGGAGGAGTGTCATCTAACAAAACTAAAATAAAAAGGCACTCCTTCATGGTATGAGATTGTTGGCAGGCACCCGAGGATTCGGTTAGCCATGGTTTGTGAAAGCAAGGTTGGAAGGAGTGCCACCCAAAAATAAAAATGTTTCATGGGAGCCGCTCTTTGAAGGTTTGTCTGGCAAGGGGGTTAGAGTACCCACTACCATTCGTTGACAACAACAAACACCTCTAAAAATTTACTTTTATGCTCTCTTTATGTTTTCAAAATAAAAGCTCTAGCACAAATATAGCAATCCATGCTTCCCTCTGCGAAGGGCCATTCTTCTACTTTTATGTTGAGTCGGTTTACCCACTTCTTTCTGTCTTAGAAGCAAACACTTGTGTTAACTGTGCATTGATTCTTACATGCTTGCATATTTGCATTCATCATATTACTTTGCATTGACAACTATCCATGAGATATACATGTTACAAGTTGAAAGCAACCGCTGAAACTTAATCTTCCTTTGTGTTGCTTCAATGCCTTTACTTTGAATATATTGCTTTATGAGTTAACTCTTATGCAAGACTTATTGATGCTTGTCTCGAAAGTACTATTCATGAAAAGTCTTTGCTATATGATTCAATTGTTTAACCATTGTCTTTACCATTTCTTCGAATCGCTGCATTCAAACATGTGCTTACAATAGTATTGATCAAGATTATGATGGCATGTCACTTCAGAAATTATCTTTGTTATCGTTTACCTACTTGGGACGAGTAGGAACTAAGCTTGGGGATGCTGATACGTCTCCAACGTATCGATAATTTCTTATGTTCCATGCTTGTTTTATGACAATACCTACATGTTTTATACATACTTTATGTCATATTTATGCATTTTCCGGCACTAACCTATTAACAAGATGCCGAAGAGCCAGTTGCTGTTTTCTGCTGTTTTTGGTTTTAGAAATCCTAGTAAGGAAATATTCGCGGAATTGGACGAAATCAACACCCATGATCTTATTTTTCCACGAAGCTTCCAGAAGACCGGAGGAGATACGAAAGTGGGGCGACGAGGCGACGCCACAATAGGGCGGCGCGACCCAGGCCCTGGCCGCGCGGCCCTAGCATGTGGGCCCCTCGTGGCGCCCCCTGACCTACCCTTCCGCCTACTTAAGCCTTCGTCGATAATAACTCCAGTACCGAGAGCCACGATACGGAAAACCTTCCAGAGACGCCGCCGCCGCCAATCCCATCTCGGGGGATTCAGGAGATCGCCTCCGTCACCCTGCCGGAGAGGGGAATCATCTCCCGGAGGACTCTTCACCGCCATGGTCGCCTCCGGAGTGATGTGTGAGTAGTTCACCCCTGGACTATGGGTCCATAGAAGTAGCTAGATGGTCGTCTTCTCCTAATTGTGCTATCATTGTTGGATCTTGTGAGCTGCCTAACATGATCAAGATCATCTATTTGTAATGCTACATGTTGCGTTTGTTGGGATCCGATGAATATTGAATGCTATGTTATGTTGATTATCAATCTATCATCTATGTGTTGTTTATGATCTTGCATGCTCTCCGTTATTAGTAGAGGCTCTGGCCAAGTCGTTACTTGTAACTCCAAAAGGGAGTATTTATGCTCGATAGTGGGTTCATGCCTCCATTAAATCTGGGACAGTGACAGAAAATTCTAAGGTTGTGGATGTGCTGTTGCCACTAGGGATAAAACATCAATGCTATGTCTAAGGATGTATTTGTTGATTACATTACGCACCATACTTAATGCAATTGTCTGTTGTTTGCAACTTAATACTGGAAGGGGTTCGGATGATAACCTGAAAGTGGACTTTTTAGGCATAGATGCATGCTGGATAGCGGTCTATGTACTTTGTCGTAATGCCCAATTAAATCTCACACTACTCATCATAACATGTATGTGCATTGTCATGCCACCTTTATTTGTCAATTGCCCAACTGTAATTTGTTCACCCAACATGCTATTTCTTATGGGAGAGACACCACTAGTGAACTGTGGACCCCGGTCCATTCTTTACATCAAATACAATCTACTGCAATACTTGTTTTACTGTTTTATGCAAACATCATCATCCACACTATACATCTAATCCTTTGTTACAGCAAGCCCGTGATATTGACAACCTCACTGTCACATTGGGGCAAAGTAATTTGGTTGTGTTGTGCAGGTTCCACGTTGGCGCCGGAATCCCTAGTGTTGCGCCGCACTACACTCCGCCGCCATCAACCTTCAACGTGCTTCTTGGCTCCTACTGGTTCGATAAACCTTGGTTTCTTACGGGGGGAAAACTTGCTGCTGTACGCATCACACCTTCCTCTTGGGGTTCCCAACGGACGCGTGCTATATGCGTATCAGTGACCATCGCGTAGATGCATCAATTAGAACCATGAAATATCTAAACGGTCCAGACAATGGTTGGATGGGACCACAAGTGTCTCCTTGAATTCGTTCAAGAAATTGAAGTGGTTCAGCTTGTATCTTGAGGTGTGAAGACCTCAGAATAAGCTTTCCCGTGGCACATGATGTGCACACAAAATCCGATGACTGAGGAAATTTGGACTCATGCAAATTATGACCAATGGAATTTCTAGTTATCTTCCTCATCATCCCGATGCCGGGATGGCCTAGGCGATCATGCCAGGTTTGGAATGCGTCAACATTCTGGAAAATTACCTTGTAAGCAACATGTTCTACGGGCTTGATGTACGTATAGTACAATTCGGACGATAGAGAAGGGATTTTTTCAAGTACTTGCTTGCCATATCCGTAATCTTTTGTGAAGAGTAGATACTCCTCTTTGTTGTCTTCATGGGTTTCGATGTGAAATCCATTCTTACGAATATCTCGATAACTGATTAAGGTACGTGAAGAATCGGGATACAATAATGCATCCTCAATTGTCACTTGTGTACCACCTGGGAGGGTAAATATGGCACGTCGAGTGCCAACAATTACCGTATCGCGTCCAGCGATAGTTAAAATATCACCATTCATCTTTTTCAGAGTTTGGAAATATTTCAACTCCCTCAGTATGGAGTTTGTGGTAGCACTGTCCACAAGGAATAATTCCTCTTCCATCGGATTGTCCCCATAGAGAACTTTTTGCCAGTGGATCCGGATGAAGTAGTGGTAGAAACTATGTGCTGATAACGTGTTAAAGTTAGAAGAGAGAAAGAGAGACAATGATTGGAATGAAATCACTTGTATTGATTGATGAAGATTTTACATATATATAGGGGGGAACAGACGTGATTAGGTTGGTTCCTGGGAGGCGACGCTTCAGGAAAATAACCGCCTAATGACGGTTCCCTAAATGAGTGGCTACAAATGTTGCAGGTACAAGCAGGGATTAACCCATTTAATTAAGACCAATTAAATTCTAACATAAAGCACATTCAACTACATGAATTTGAGCTTTAGTTTGCCTCTCAACTCCATTAAGACAATTTCCAAACAACTCACAACATTGGTTGACTGAGGAATCTCAAAAGTAAAATGAATGACTCTCCAAATTAGACTAGCAAAACGAGAAGCGAAAAAAGAAATGGTTAATAGACTTCCAAGAGTCACAAAAAGCACATTTGTTTACAACCATTCCAATTATGCTTAGCGAGTTATCTTTTGTAAGTATTACTTTTTGATGTAAAAACCACAAAAAGATCTTAATCTCTATTGTGTCTTTTTACTTCCATATGTATTTTCTTAGAAAACCGTATGGTCATTCATCATATAAACATACATTTTCACAAAAAAAAAAAATATAAACATACATTGATTTAATACTTAAGGACCAGACGTGGTGAGTCTATGCAGAAACCTATCATGCATCTTTGTTTGTTAAGCTCACTCTCATTTGCCTTGCACCAAGAGAAGCCACGTATCATATCTATTCCCATTTAAGTCTCTCCTAAATAGATATTAAGAGGCGCATCTGAAAGAAAATCCACAATTAAACATTTTTTCGTCGCACTATGTTATATAGCGGTGTATACTAGCTGGCCAAACGTACTCCAAAGGTTGCTCTCCAAGCAACGTGTCCTCCCGAAAACGGGTTGTATGCATATTCCCTATCTGAAAAGAACCAGCTTAAAGAGATATTTCTTTACTCCCATTAATCCCTTTCTTAATTGTGATTCAGTGTGTTTAACGGTCACTTGTGACAATATTTTATTTCAGAGGTATTTATTTTGCAGCACCTTTTGCCACACACTCTCCTTATTTAAAAGTATGAACAACCATTTGCTGAGAAATCATTTGTTTTTATCCCTAAAACCTCAACTCCTAAACCTCCTTGGTCTTTGGGTTGATAGACGATGTTCCATTTTGTCAGTCTATATTTTCTTGAACTTGTCGATTTGCCTGGGAAAACGAGACCGATAGAAATCAAGTCCTTCTCTTACCCCTTAGGTATATTGTAAAAGAAATCATGAACATCAGTGGGTTTTTTAGAACAGAACAACCCTATGACCGTATGCGATTAAGTTTCTTTGCCAGCAACTCAGTTTTTTCTAAAAACGGGTCTCTATTGGATTTCGTTCCTTGTTAAGAAATCTTTTGTACTGGATTGGTATCCCTAAATACCAAAAGGCAAAACGATCCAGATTCACAACCAATGATTTGTTCGTACTCGATCTCCATCCCTTTTGCCTTTTTAAAACAAAATATTTCGCTTTATTGAAAAAATTAATCACGAGGCTTTGAAGTTGAACGAAGATACATAAAATTAATTTCATGTTCACACATTCTCTAGGTCGTGTTCCATAAAAATAATTGTATCATCACCATACTGTAAAATAGACACTCGTCCATCCACTTAGTGGGTACTAGTCCGCCCACTTGACCATCCTTTTTTGCCATTGCAATACTGATTGCCAACATATTAGCCACGATATTAAAAACTGGTTGAGGATAGGGGACCACCTTGTCACAACCCTTTTCTTGTTTTTAAATAATGACCCATATCATTATTAACCTTGCTCCTACAGATCCACCCAGAAAAAGTTGTGCCAACACACACCAAACTGGTGTAAATCCTTGCATGCGCAACATTTGATAAAGAAAATACTATTTGGTATTATCATATGTCTTTCCAAAATTAATTTTAAAGAGGACTCCGCCCATCATATTTCTGTGAAGTTCATGGATGGTTTCATGCAGCAGCACCACTCTCTCAAGAATGTGGCGGCCATGCATGAAATAAATTTAAGTTGGTCGAATTATCTTTGGGGCTATCCCTGTAATTCTGTTGGTCCATATCTTTGTGAATGTATTAAACCCACGTAGTAAATGTATTGGACGATACTTTTGTATGTAAACTGCATCATATTCTTAGGAAGTAAAGTTATTACCCAAAAAATTTAGTCTATAATTTGCTGCAACATTTTAAATAGTGCCATCAAGTCATTCTTTATGACTTCGAAAAAGGTTTGATATAATTCTTCTAGAAACAATCTAGTCCCGGAGCTTCGTTTCATTGCATTTGAGATATGTCGTCGATTTTTTCTTCTGTTGTGAAGTCGGTTGTACGCGTTGTTCTCGTCGTGAGACAACTGATGATTATCCGAGTTCACATCTTATTGCATAAAATATGTATTATTGGCCGGCTCCCCAAATATTTTTTGGTAATACTTGGTTATATAAACCTTTTTCTAACCGAAAGTTTCATTTTTACAATGCTTTTCGTTGGAACTACTTAATATTATTACCACCTTGTATGTGTTTCAGTTGTGCACAATGAGCCCATTTTGAATTTTCTTCTCTACTAAGCTTAGATAGCTTGTAATTTGCATTTCTCAATCTACCCCTTTCGGATCTATCAAGAGAACAAGTTTCAGCTAGAATGTCATGCTCTTCTATTATGTGCATTAACCTTTCTTTTGCCTTTTTTATATTTTTCCACACCTATTTTTCACCCAAAACCACCTAAGAAGTGCCTGTCGTTGATGATTCTTAAGAATCGATGGGAGTAATCCATCTTTTTAAGGTCCACCAGTTTATTAGGGCATGTACAACGGAGACAACATCTACCTACTGCCCCATTTTCCAAGTAAGATTTTTTTTAATGTAAAACGGTACACATCAAACACAACAGTCCAAACTATCCCATATAATAACCCCACAACCTGGCTCAAAACATCTTTCTCCTCACCACTTTTCTTCTCCACTGGCCCACCCTCTCTCCTATCTCTCCTCACTTTCTTTCCTTGCTTCAGCTTTAGGCAGCGGAGAGGTAGGATCTCCTGCAGGAGACTACTTTAATCTGCAAGTGCCAGGAAGAGATGATTTGGACCATCCAGATCTACGTGTGAAGATGGAGCCACCATCCACGGTGGAGCGTTGGCCATTCCCTTAATAATCATCAACAAAAGGAGAAGGAGACCAAAATAGGTCTTTGGACCTCCTAATGATGACTACATATACTAGCGCGAGCTGAAGGCGCGCTGCTATCCCCGCCCTCTCCATAACTGGAACCCGACAAAGCTTGTTGTAGTATACACAACAATAAGTCGCCGTGTTACATGAAAACCGACTAGAATATAGGAGATCTCTTCGACCCACAACTCAATGGGCCCTCCACCGACGATAGACGCAAAAGCGTGAGGATTTTATTTTGACTTCAGGATGTTTTAGCCCACTAGTGGAAAAAAGGGGCTTCAGTCCCGATCCATTTGGGCCTTCAGTCCCGGTTCTCGAACCGGGACCAATCAGGCGGTCCCCCTTTAGTCCTGGTTCAAATGTGCACCGGGTTCAAAAGGGCTGCCACATGGTGCGGCCAGGAGGCTCGTGGTTGAGGACTTTTAGTCCCGGTTCGCAATACAAACCGGGACTGGAGGGTCTCAGCCGCGGCAGAGGTTTGGGGTGGAGCAGCGTTTCTCTGCCGCAGCAGAGTTTCAGGGTTTTATATTATTCATTCAATTCTGCAATGCATACATCATTCAAGAAACCACAAACATTGTCATGAATATATGGACATCGTCATGAAATACAGTACACGTATTGCATGTTTACAATATAAAGTCAGACCTCTTTACTATATCTATCTCATATATGCCTAACAACGATGTCGATCAAGATCTATGAACTTCCGATAGTGTTCTCCAGTTGGGGCAAGGGCCTCGTTAAGAAAAAATCCCGCGATTTCCTCTTGAATTGCTCGTATGTGATCCTCCGTTATGAGAGTGTCCCGCAGGCGTATCATCTATATAAAAAAAGAAGATCAATATATATGAATGGAACTCAATACAATTGATGGTAATAAAATAAGATTAATTGTGAAAAGTTGTTCACGTACACGAGTGGCGTGTATAGCCTCCTCCGCATCCCTGTGACAGGCCATCTAACGAATGAACTCGCAGACGTAGTGATGCGATATTGGCTTGACGTTCATCCCTTTCAGTCTCCCTGTCGGCCATCAGGGTTTGCAGAAGTTGCATCATGGCATCGTTGTTGTTGCGATTGAGAGGGGCCATCTGAACATAGAGAAGATCATGAGATAAGAGAGAATTTCTATGGTTTATTTTGAGTAAGTTCATAAATTTTAAAACTTGAAAATCTTTTGATGACAAACACAACATTCATTCATTCAACATCACACATTACAAACTAACACACTAACACTTTCCATGGTTTTAAGAACCATTCACTCATGCTACGATACAACGGGCGGGATACAACTCACACCTACATAAGTAATCAAGTGCAACTACTCCTCATCCTCAACATCAATCGGGACGAAGTCGTCGGGTCCTGCCTCCAGGAACTCGTAGTCCTCCTCCTCAAAGTCGTCGTCGTCGCTCAGGAAGGCTCCTCCTCCCTGAAGGTCGATACCTCCATCGTATTCCTCCATCTCTCTCAGCTGGTCCTCCTGGGCCTTGACAGTGGCCTCCAAAGATGCTATCTTGGCGCGAAGGCGCACGATAGTAGCGTCCTTCTTGGCATGCTGCTGGCGGAGTGTCTTGCGGTCACGGGCGAGTAGCCTAATCGCCTCACCCTACTCGGTGATGTGAGCGTGGGTCTGGTTGGCGTACACGCGGGAGGCGTCCAGATCCTTCTGAGTCTGGTACAGCATGAAGTCGAGGTACTCTGCATGGTGCCTCAACTCAGGGTGCGGCTGCAGCTCCATGGGCACTCCCATGGCATCACGCCTCACGAGATGCGCGAAGCAGGAAGCGAGGATGCGCACCACGTTCTGTCCACAGAGACGCGCAAGTGCCTCCTGAAGGGCACGTGCGAGTGCGTCGAGCCAGTTGCTCTCGCGGAAGGAGAAGAGGATCCTCTCCGAGGTGGGAGGCTCCATCTTGCCCCTCAAGTCAGCGGTGATGATCCACTGCAACTCTCCTCCGGGCTGGTCGTCCACCTGGATTCCGTGGAACTCGGGGTGTGGGCGTTCAAGGAAGTCTGAGAGGGCGTTGAATCGTGCTCGAAGATCAAGCTTCCAACATTCCCAAGCTGGTAGAACTTGG
Source organism: Lolium perenne (assembly GCF_019359855.2). Lineage (NCBI taxonomy): Eukaryota > Viridiplantae > Streptophyta > Magnoliopsida > Poales > Poaceae > Lolium > Lolium perenne. The sequence goes on from NC_067245.2 coordinate 150,178,406, forward strand.
TGTTGATGGGTTCATTCGGCTCCATCTGAAAGCGAAATGGATAAGTAAGTTTGAGAGTGAACAAGTGTGGCAAAATTTTAAGTATATTCAAATAAGAAAGAGCATGATTCATCAAATTTTGAAAAAGTCTCAAAGACAAGAGTATGAATAATTTTTCATAATTATCCTCTTCATTTGATTTCAAAGTTAAGTTTTTATGAACGTCCATTCTAACTAGGGTCTTCTAAGGTCAAACAATGGCTCTGATACCAACTTGTCAACACCCGGATTTTTAAGTCCAGATGCCTATTATGTCATTCATCGCAATCCCAGGAATATTGTTGTTGCGAGGCATAATAGTCGAATATCATAGTCATCATTCATTACAAAACCATATTGTCTTACAACTTGAATCACATGATCGATATTACACAAATAGTTGATCTATTGATCAACGAACAAACACAAGTTTATAGCGGAAGCGTAAATAGAAATGGACTCTCTAGTCCACAGGCCAACGTTTGACGTTGGAAGAATCCTAGTTGTCGTAGGCGTCCTGCTGGTCATATCCTTGGTAGTTCTGTTCATCCTCATACTCTGGCCATTTGAATAGCCAGGGACAAAGCCGTGAGTACTTTAAGTACTCACAAACTAATACTAGTGTAAGTGCTAACAATTCTAGTAAGGGGTGCTAAGCTCTAGTTTATTTGCATAAAGCCAATTTTAGTTCACAAGTATTTGAGAAAATACTTATTCATGTGCTAACTAACTCAAGTGGGAACATTAGTGTCATTCCCACAACTCAGTTGTGATTCAAAAACAAGTCACCATTCACCATTCACTTCACCAATATTTTCAAAAATCTGACACCGGAAACTGTATGGCCTTTCCAACCGTCCGTAACCGTGGACACGGCTATTCGAATAGTTTTACACTCTGTAGAGGTTGCACACTTGTGCCACAACATTTGATTTCATCTGTCGGGATAACCCCGAATCATCGTAACAAAGTACGCGGATCATCAACCATAACCTTTCACTTACAAATCCTAGTATGAGCTCATCTCCCCATGAGCTTGGCCTCCCAGTGAAGACCAACTGTCAACCTGGGAACTGCATAGGGCTTGGCCGTACAATTCACCTCAATTCACATCATTTCTCAACAACAGAGGCAGCCTCGGCATAACCCCTATGATGTGTGTTCAGAGGGAACCCATACTAAGATGTATAAACTTCTAGTTAAGCCTTACCCATAATCAGGTATTGTGAGGGTACTCAAAATTGGAAAGGTATCGCATCCAAACCAATATCAGTTTTAATCAAAAATCACCATTATCTCCAAGTCATATTCACCTTCAAAAATCATTCAATGGAATGACTCATCATTCCAAGGTTTCAAATTCATTTCAAGTCACATGTTCCCATCTAGAGTAGTCAAGTTTTAGTATTTAGCACTAGCACTAATCATGAAGGGTGCTATCTTTCTTGGCTAACTTTGAGACTAACTTTACTACTCTAGTACTACTCTTAACTTAGACCAAAGTTAACTATAAAAGTAACTTCTTCAAAAATCAAGTAAAACTTGTAAGGTAAAAACTTGGGATAGGATTGTGGTAAGAAAGGTAAGACTAATGGTGCCTTACCCCAAAGGGCTTTGCACTTTGCAAGAATATTAGCTTGCCTTGGTAGTGGTAAAAGTTCTCCTCTTCCTCCTCTTGGTAGCAACCTTCCTCCTCCTGGTATTCTCCGGTGCTAGCGTCTAAATTCGATTACGAGGTATAATCACTCAACAAGTTCAAAAGCTATACTAAGCACCACATAACTTCACACAAACTATTCTAATCACACACTTAACACAATTAGGTGCATTGGTTTTCTTGATTGAGGAAAAATAATTTCCTCTCATTACATATGTAAATGATAGTTTCCATTTAGTTCTTGAGGAATAATTTCCTCTCATTGAATCTTCTTAATATTTAACTTCTCAAACAATCATACATGAAATCATGTTGACCTAAGTCAACCATTCATCATCATCATTTGAGAAAATGATTTAAATGAGGTAGAATACCTCATACCATTTAACAAGGCTAATTATGATTTAATATCACCAAGTATTTCATGTGAGAGTAATTTTACCAGGGTCTAAACCTCATATGAAAGTACTTGGGACAAGATTTAAATGAAGTACAACACTTCATATAATTTGCATAATAGTTTTGGACAATATCACTTAACTAAACTAGCCATATAGTCCTTTATTTAAACTAGGCCATGATCATCCAAAGTGACCACACCATATTTTTGCGGAAACAATTAGTGTAAGTAAAATGTCAGCTATCAGAGTTGGAAACCACTTAATATCATTTTTGGTTTATTTTTAAGATTTATTTGAATGTGCAAAAGTCCCTGACTTATTCTTTTTGTCACATTATTTCTACAAAAGATCTCACAATGAGACCAGTGGGGTTTTGTAGAAATTTTCAGTAGCTTTCCAACAATATAAAGGTTGCTAAATTTGGCCAAGCCAATTTGAAACTATTCAATTTCAAAGACAGGACCAGTATTGGTATTTGAACTAAACTGAAAAATCAAATTTGAATTAATTGGGTTGCGCGGGAAAAGCTAACGGGCCGAAATAGTTTAAACAGAGAAACTCGGCCCAGCAACGCATCCAGTGCGAGTGGGCCGTCTGACGAGGTGGGGTCCACTGTCAGCGGCTATATCAACGCGAAGCAGTACATGCAAGGAGGAGCGTTGGATTAGAGGGTGATCGTGCGGCGCACGCTCATCTTCTTCTCCGGCGAGATGCCGCAGCTCTGGCGGCGAACCTAGGGGGTCCGAGGGAGTACCAGGACTCCGGCGGTCGGCGGCGAGGTTCACGGCGATGTTGTCGACGGTGCTGAAGCGGCTGGTACAAGTGGCGGCGCTTGGGGAGGCTTGAATCGACGGTGGCGATCTCAGGGCTCCGACGGCTTCGAGCTTGCAATTCCGGCGACTCCGGGGACGATTGGACTGGCTAATGGTGTGAGGCGAAGCAGTGAAGAGAGGGGAGTGAGATGGTGTGAATGGTTTGTGCTCGGGGCTGCTCTATTTATAGAATCGAGAGGGTGTCGCGGGTGCTGTGACGAGGTCGACATCGACCCGGGTGCTCCGGCGAGCTAGCGAGCTAGGCGAGGGCGGCATCCTGTTACGAGCATCGTGGCGGTCCTCTGGGCGATGGCAGCGTGGTCGGACGGTGCCTAACACGGTCGGGCTGTCGCGAGGTTCTGGCGCGTCTGCTGCGGGATACGGTCATTGTCTCTGGCGGCGGCGGGCACGGGTCTGTGTTGGGAGTGTGTCCTGCGCGTTCGCGGTGGCACGGCGAGGATCGAGGTGAAGAAAGGGGGGCCAGGGATGGAGCGAGGCGGTGAGTCGACGTGTGGCCGTGGCGCGCGCGTCGGCAGGCATGCGACGACATGGCCATGCCGCTCTTGTCGAACCAGGGCGTCGTGGGCGCGTGCTGGCCTGGGCTCTGTGGTCCACCTTTCGACCAATGGCGCATATGAGCTTGCTCAAGGGGCCAAGGGGAGGCAGTAGGGCAAGGTGGTCGGTGCTAGGGTGGAGAGAAGAGAGGGAGAGCAAGAGGGCATGTCCATGGCCGGCATGGTTAGGGTTTGCCAAGTGTGGCTCTGCCCCTAGGTTTGCTATTTGGTTTAATAGAGAGAGAAGGGACAAGGGAGCAGGGTAGAGTTGAGTGGGCACTTAGGGTTAGGCCAACACTATGCAAAATAGTGTTTTGGATTTGCTCCATAATTGAAATTTGCAAAATCTTGCCAACATTGGTTGAGCTCATGTAGTTCCAAAATTTAAAAATGGTGCATTTGGATAAGTTGCAAATGACCAGAGACAAATACAAGTGGTGGTGGAATTTAAAAAATAAAAGAATTGCAAAATTGCAATGTGTGAGATTGTTGCATTTGATAAAAAGTCTCAACTTTGCATGAGCATAGTTTTTGATCCAAGATGAATTTGACCTGGTGGTCTTTACCAAAGTTGTTCACCTTGATGTGCTCTTGGATGAGGTGCAAAGAATTGGGAAAGTTTAGTTTGGAAAACTTGAAATACAAGGGCTCAAAGTAGTGACCAGAATATAAATGGTAGATTTGACCATTATCATATGTGATCACACTTTGAGTTTGAACTTTGATTTGATTTGTGTTTCTTTGATTCCAAAAGTTGTAATAAGTGTTTAGTAACCTAATACAACTAATGGTGAAGGTAAAATTGGTCTAGGGTAAAGATTTGTAAAAATGGCATAAACCATTTGTGAGGGTTTTAGGGTTTTCTTATTTGATTTCTTTCTCTTTTATTTTATTTGGTTTGTGATCTTCACTTGATCAATTAGGGTTTTAGGGTTTATCACATAAGCATAAGAACAATCATCATGGCATATCACTCAAAAATGCACAAGTCCTATGGATAGCACTATATGCAAATAAAAGTTTTTATTGGTTCTAAATTTTGGATCTCTGGAATTCTTCTTGTTCCTTTTATTGAAAATTGGGATGTTACATAATTTCACGACCGTGTTCGGGGTTCGGTGTAGACTCCGTGTTCCACGACCCCGGATCGATCGATCCAGATTGGGGGTCGGGAACGACAGCGGGAGCGGTGCGCAGACGAGCAGCAGTGAGGCGAGCATATGGCGACTAGGAAGCAGGCCGTCTTGGCTGCGCTACGCGGGCTCGCCGTCGGCGCCTCCATCGACCCAAACTAAAGTGGATCGCGAGGTGGGACGGCCCACCTCGTGAGGAGGACGACCTATTGATGTTAGTCGGCGCCGGCACTACCGTATGGGGGAGCCGGCACTACATACTCTAGTTTGGTGGCGCCGACACTACCGTATTTTGGGGCGCCGGCACTCCCTCCATTCTTTCTAGAATGACTTGCAAGCTATAACTAACTAACACTAATTAATCTAAATAATTAACACTAATTAATCTAACCAATTAACACTATTAAATCTAACAAAAAATAAAAATTAAAAAGAACTTATTTGTAGCCAGCCGGTCGGCCGGCCGTAGGAGGAGGCCGAGGGAGGCGCGCGCGGCGCGGCCGGGGCGCTTACAGAGAGGGGAATCGAGGAGGAGATGGAGGGAGGCGGCCAGCTGGGGCGGAGGTCGTCGAGGAGGTGGATCGGCGGCGGCGCGGGCGCACGGCGGCGACTCGGGATGGCGCGGGTGCACAACGGAGGAGGCGGCGGTGGCGCGCACGGCGGGGAGACGAAGCGGCGGTGGAGTGGGCGCGCGGAGCAGCCTGGCGGCGCTGTGCATGTGTGCTGCGGCTCGTCTCCGCGGAGACGAAGCCAAGCAGTTATAACCCCCCCCCCCTTTAATCCCGGTTCGCACCCTTTAGTCCCGGTTCGTGCCACCAACCGGGACTAAATCGGCCTTTATTCCCGGTTCGTGGCACGAACCGGGACTAAAGGAAAAAAAAATATATGCCCGTTTAAACTATTTTCGTTTCCCGCCTTATTTCAAATCAAAAAACGTCACATGATATATCAAAATGTTCAGAAAAAAAAATCTCTATCTAATAAAAGTATAATTTACATATGAATTCGAATATAAATTTAAATAACTTATGTATTTGAATTTGAAGCCATGTAGTAGCAACCGCCGCCACCGTAACACGTGTCACTTCCACGTGCCATGTGTCTCCGCCGCTTCCACGTGCCTTGCCCCGCCTTCGCGTGTCGCTTCCTCGTGTCACGTGTCGCCACCGCTTCCACGTGCCTCGCCCCGTTGCCGCGTGTCTCTTTCCCATGCCACGTGTCGCCGCCGCTTCCACTTGCCGCGTTGCTTCGCGCGCTATAAACGTCACGTGCGCACGTAACCACATGTCGCCGTAGCCTCCTCTCATTCGTCTCCGGCATGCCGCCGCGCCATCGCGGATCATCTGGTTTCCGTGGAATCCGAGCGCGTCCGAACGGTAGGTTCTACACCGAGATGCGCGCCGGTAGCTTCCGCCTCACCCTCGGCACGTACAACATGCCGGACCTAGAGGCGAGCGCTTACGACGCGGCTGCGTGGCGATTTAGGCGGCCACGTCGCGACATGAACGTCCCGGACGTCGAATCGCTAGAGGAGGCGGAGTTCCTCGTGCCAGCGCCGTGCCTCATCGATGATGAGGACCGTCGCCGCCATTGCGAAGTGCAGCGCCGGATCACCATCGCCGAGCACGATGAGGAGTTGATGCGCCAGTGGAGGGCGCAGTTCCCCAATGACGTCGACAACACCGACGCATTCTTCGCTAACCTCAGGGCACAGTGCATGTCCGAGAGGCACCACCGTCGGTCCGTTGCCGAGTTCGAGCTCGACAACCCGAATACAACTTAAGCTGACAACGACCCTCGGTGAGACGACATTTGGACCGAGACAACCTCCGACGACGAGTAGAGTAGACTAGTCATTTATCTATTTTAATTGTATTTTCAATAAAGTCGTTATCGATTGTTTTAGTTTATATACCCCTTTTATCCCAGAGCTAGTGGCTTCATCGTGGCTGACGATGATGATGATGAGAAAGTTTCCCCCCACGATGTCGCGCGGGAGGAAAAGGGCGGGAAACAATGGGCGGGAATAAATTTTTGTTTACGATTGAACTGTAATTAAAGTATAGAGCTCAACTGAAAATTAAGATACATGGCCAGATTCGAATGTTGGAGTCATTCAGTCATACTCGTGCCTAGCCCTATAAACGTCGCCACTATAGTCGTCGTAGTTGCCGACGTCATCGTCGCTGGCATTGGGGTCGCGGTAGTCGAACCTCGGCGGGTGAGCACGCGTGGTCTGGGACTGAGGGTAGCGCAGGCGGGGACCACGGTAGGCCATGACGCTCCGGAGAGTCCGGCCGCACCACCACAGCCTCCGGATGGCCTCGTTGAAGTTCCAAGGAGGTTGGCCATCCTCCTCGTGGCTGGCAAGCTCACTCTCACGCCTATTGATGAAGAAACCGTCCCAAGTCGGGTTGTAGTCGGGATGCCACTGGGGATTCCTCCGCTGCTCTGGCGTGAGCTCGAAGTAGTAGTGGTTCGTGATGGCCATCTAGCGCGCCACACCTATAGGGACAGGAGGGACCGGTAAGCCTCCGACGCTCAGCATCCAGACGGTGGGAACGCAGTAGCCTGGCGGGCAAGGGTAGTTCGAGGCGCAAAGCGCTTCCACCTCCCGAGGGGTTAGAGATATGACGGAAGCCATGTGAGAGAGTGATGAGAGGTTTGCAGATATGAGTGTAGATGTGATATGGAAATGGAGGCCAAGCCTACATATATATAGTGAAAAGTGGCGAGAAGACGGAGGCAGGAAGCTGTGAAAAGCGCGGGAAGAAAATAGGCGGGAACGCAGTGGCGCCGGAAACTTTCATCCCGGGTGGGGGCTCAAACCGGGACAAAAGATGGGAGGCTTAATCTGGGGAAGGCTTATCTGGTTTTTGCCTTATCTTGGTTGGGGGGGGGGGGATTACTTGGGGAGGACTAGTCCCCAACCATTAGTCCCTGCTGTTGGGTACAACCAGGACTGAAGATGGTTTTTGTGTCATCTAACAAAACTGTCGGTGGGATAAGGACGTGTTGGTAACCTTTTAGTCCCGGATGGTGGGTGCAACCGGGACTAAAGCTATCAGCAGGATAAGGATGCATGGGTGGACGCACTGCTCGATGAGATAAAGCATGTACGCATGATGCCCTGTCGAAGGAACAAGACAAAGTAGAAGCGACGCCGTGCCCATAAAAGGAGCATCGATACGCCTTGCCAAAAAAATCAACAAGCCAACCTAGCAGGTAGGAAGAGTTTCATCCCCATGGATGAAGGAAAGGGTTGGGAAATCTCCCGTGGCGCAGCTTCTCAAAGATGTCGTTGGTGCAGACGCCCTACGACATCTTCGGAAGTTGTGCCTCGAATTTTTTTCCTGCAAGCCCGTGAACGGCTCCATCTCCTCTAACAGTGTTGGGGAAAGGGTTGGGAAATCTCCCGTGGCACAGCTTCTCGAAGATGTCATTGGTGCAGACACCCTACGACATCTTCGGAAGTTGCACCACGGAATTTTTTTCCTGCAAGCCTGTGAAACGACTCCATCTCCTCTAACAGTGTCTGGGAAAGGGTTGGGAAACCTCCCGTGGTGCAGCTTCTTGAAGATGTCGTTGGTGCAGATGCCTTACGACATCTTCGGAAGTTGCGCCTCGGAAATATTTTCCTGCAAGCCCGTGAACGACCACATCTCCTCTATATATATGGTACAAAAAGCCAACCATCTCCATTTTTAATATCTTACATACAGTTACATGAATCTTCTTCGGCCGTAACCATGGAGCATCTTCATCATTTAACTTGATGCTTGGGTCAATGTTCACTGTGAAGGGTGGAATTTCATCAAACTTATTATAATCTTCTGACATGTCTGTCTTGTCCTCCACTCCCACGATGTATCTTTTTTCAGAAATAACTATGTGGTGCTTTGGCTCACCGTATGATGTATTCGTTTCCTTATGTTTCCTTTTTCTTGGTTTGGTAGACATATCCTTCACATAGAAAAACTGGGCCACATCCTTGGCTAGGACGAATGGTTCGTCTCTATACCCAAGATTGTTGAGATCTACTGTTGTCATCCATACAACTTGTCTACCTGAACCCCGCCTCCTGTTTTCTTGACCCATTTGCACCTAAACAAAGGGACCTTAAAAGAAGATCCATAGTCAAGTTCTCATATCTCCTCTATGTAACCATAATATGTGTCATTTGGGACTTTGTTGTTAATTGCATCAAAGCGGACACCACTGTTTTGGTTGGTGCTCTTTTTATCTTGGGCGATCGTGTAAAATGTATTCCCATTTATCTCGTACCCTTGGAAAGTCAATACAGTCGAAGATGGTGTCTGGGCCAACAAGTACAGTTGATCTTCAATACTGATGTTATTCAGGAGATGTTTTTGCAACCAACCGCCGAAAGTTGACATGTGTTCATGTCTAATCCAATCGTTCGACTGCCCCGGGTTCTGGGAGCGTACAAAATTCTTGTGTACATTGATATACGAAGCCACCAAGGTGGAACTTTGTAGAACTGTGTAGTGTGCTTGGGTGAAAGAAATCACGTCCCTACATATCATTGATTTCCTTCCTAGCGTGCCTTTTCCACTTAGTCTCCCCTCGTGCCGTGATTCAGGAACACCAATCGGCTTAAGGTCAGGAATAAAGTCAACATAGAAATCAATGACCTCCTATGTTCCATAGCCCTTGGAGATTCTTCCTTCTGGCCTAGCACAGTTATGAACATATTTCTTTAAGACTCCCATGAACCTCTCGAAGGGGAACATATTGTGTAGAAACACAGGACCTAGAATGGAAATTTCATCGACTAGGTGAACGAGGAGATGTGTCATAATATTGAAGAAGGATGGTGGGAACACCAGCTCAAAACTAACAAGACATTGGACCACATCATTTTGCAACCTCGATAGAATTTCTGGATTTATTACCTTCTGAGAAATTGCACTGAGGAATGCACATAGCTTCACAATGGGCAGTCGAACATTTTCCGGTAGAAGCCCCCTCAATGCAATCGGAAGCAACTGCGTCATTATCACGTGGCAGTCATGAGACTTCAGGTTCTGGAATTTTTCTCTGTCATATTTATTATTCCCTTCATATGTTGATGATCATAATGTGCTTCTGGTGTATCTTTTGTCTTCCCGTACACGCTCAGGAAGCCTAGCAGGTTCACGCAAAGATTCTTCGTCACGTGCATCACATCGATTGAAGAGCGGATCTCTAAGACTTTCCAATAGGGTAGATCCCAAAATATTGATTTCTTCTTCCACATGGCCGCGTGTCCGGCTGCGTCATTCGGAACAGACCGTCGGCCAGGACCCTTTCCAAATATTACTTCTAGATCCTTGACCATACCAAATATATCAGCACCATCATGGTGGGCAGGCTTCTTCCGGTGATCTGCCTCACCGTTGTAATGCTTGCCTTTCTTTCTTACGGGATGGGTATGTCTAAGAAATCGACGATGCCCCAGGTACACGACCTTCTTACATTTATCCAAATATTCACCTTCGAGCTCATCTAAACAGTGCATGCATGCATTGTATCCCTTGTTTGACTGTCCTGAAATGTTACCAAGAGCAGGCCAATCATTGATGGTTACGAAAAGCAGCACTCGTAGGTCAAATTCCTCCTGCTTGTGCTCGTCCCACATAGGTACACCTGCTATGGACCACAGCTGTAGAAGTTCTTCGACTAATGGCTTCAGGTACACATCAATATCGTTGCCGGGTTGCTTCGGGCCTTGTATGAGCACTGACATCATAATGAACTTGCGCTTCATGCACAACCAAGGAGGAAGGTTATATATACAAAGAGTCACAGGCCAGGTGCTATGGCTGCAACTCTGCTCTCCAAAAGGATTCATGCCATCTGTACTTAGACCAAACCTTAAGTTCCTTGCATCCTCTGCAAAGTACGGGAACTCTCTATCGATTTTTCTCCATTGGGACCCATGTAATATCCCAGGTTTAGAGACGATCGAGGGGTAGATTTTAAGAAGGGATGTGCATTGCATGGTAAGTTACGGGGAAATTTCGCGCTTTTAAAACAAAACTGCATCGAAGGGGGACAGGTTTCTCTCTCGACACCTTACAGGGTTAGGGTTTCGAGAGTGCGATGAACTAGTTCCTACTTATCTAGATTAGGGTTTTGAGAAGAGAGAAGTGATATTACATTAAAATCTTAAGTTGCATGATTGAATTATAAGTTAAGTTGTTTGAATGAATTCAAACCAAATTTGAATTTGAATTTCAAATTCAAACATTAAATAATCATCACATAATTCAAAATTGAGATAATTTCACAAACAATTACTATTAAGCAATAAAATATGTAATACAACAATTACATTAAGCTCAATAAGGAAAACTTGAGCTTTATTGATCATCACACACATAATACATTGTCTTTACAATATTCATATTTGAATTATGGAATTACAACACATTACAAGAATTGAATAAATAGAAAAAGAAAAAGGAAAATTACAAGTTATCTAAATAACCTAAACTACATTGTGATTTTCATGAATTCTATGATCTTGATGATCTTGAATTCATCCTGATCAGCACTTGGTACCTGCACACATACACAATCAATCAAGTATTAAGCCAAGTGGCAAAGCCACTTGGCAGGTTAGCAAATATATGGTGAAGAGTGGATATGATCAAGTCCCTGCCGAGCAGAGCCATGCCACAGATAGGATCAAGCCCAAGTGCACAAGACAAAGACACACACACAGCCTAGCAGCTCACCAGGTCTGGTGCATGCTCAACAGCACACACTAACCCGAGGAGTCACCAAATTGGTGCCAGGCCATGCTGTCGACCAAGAGGGCCAGCAAAGGATCATATAAAATCTTTTCCACCGCCAGAACTAGCTGTTCATCGACAGCAGCTTCACAGAGTAAGTCACAAGAACAGCAAGAATAGAAGAACAGCCACTGCTGTTCAACCATTCCACAAATACCAGAAATAAATCAGGAATCAAGGTTTGCAAGGAAGAGCAGGGCAAGCACATCAATCCATCCAGAAGCAAACCCTCTACACCAACCCTATTTCTAGGAGCTGGAGTGAGGTATACCCCACAAAAGCCTGAGCAAGATCATACCTTGCTCATACATAAGCATACTTGCATCACAGGAGCACAAAAGGGTAGGAAAACCCTGGGTGTATCATCATTTGGTTACTAAACCAATTGGTGCCAGCAAGTACAACCAAGGCTAGAAGGAAACTAAACCAGGGAACAATGGTTGTGACAACACAGAGTCAAAACCAGAGAAATCCAGCATGGATTTACTCCTTGTAGCCATTCAGATTCACAAAGCACCTATTAGCCTAGCTAAACCATCAGATTGACAGGCAACATGTGCCTATCTTATTTTATCAACATCAAAGCTACTGGAAATTCACTAAGTGATTAGCCAGTAAGCATCTATCCATCACAGAAAGCCACCAAATAGGGGAGCTACCCTAGGGCAGCATATGAATACTGCCAGGGACACCTCAAACCCTAGATCAGCCAAACCAACAAGCCAAATACAAATATCATCACCCTGATTGGGTTCAAAGAAGGGCTAGGGTTCCCAACCACTGTGGGCATCCATCTAGCCTAATCCAACCAATTGTGATGATCATCACTGTACAGTTCACATCAATTATCCACTCCATCAATTAAAGCAACATAGATAATTGATATTAACAAGTAAATCATGAAACAGACACATGCTAATGATCTAGAGGATCACTGCAAGTGTCAGCTGATGCTTGAGCAAGCACTAGCACTGATCTGTGCCACACACATACACATAGATAGGTAACAACAATGCACAGGCACAGGTAAGCAAGCCAATTGCCAGCTGCTGATGATCACATGATCATCAGAGCTTGCCATAGCATGCTGATGTCTACTTCCCCTCCTTTTCCTGTAGACAGTGTTGGGCCTCCAAGAGCAGAGGTTTGTAGAACAGCAGCAAGTTTTCCCTTAAGTGGATCACCCAAGGTTTATCGAACTCAGGGAGGAAGAGGTCAAAGATATCCCTCTCATGCAACCCTGCAACCACAAAGCAAGAAGTCTCTTGTGTCCCCAACACACCAAATAGGTGCACTAGTTCGGCGAAGAGATAGTGAAATACAGGTGGTATGAATAAGTATGAGCAGTAGCAATGGTGCCAGAAAATAGCTTGCTGGCGTGTAGTTGATGGTGGTAGTATTGCAGCAGTAGTAACGCAGTAAAACAGTAAACAAGCAGCGATAGCAGTATTTAGGAACAAGGCCTAGGGATTAGACTTTCACTAGTGGACACTCTCAACATTGATCACATAACAGAATAGATAAATGCATACTCTACACTCTTGTTGGATGATGAACACATTGCGTAGGATTACACGAACCCTCAATGCCGGAGTTAACAAGCTCCACAATTACTGTTCATATTTTAGTAACCTTGTAGTGTAAGATAGATCAATAGACTAAACCAAGTACTAACATAGCATGCACACTGTCACCTTCATGCATATGTAGGAGGAATAGATCACATCAATATTATCATAGCAATAGTTAACTTCGCAATCTACAAGAGATCATGATCATAGCATAAACCAAGTACTAACACGGTGCACACACTGTCACCTTTACACACGTGCAGGAGGAATAGAACTACTTTAATAACATTGCTAGAGTAGCACATAGATAGTAGTGATACAAAACTCATATGAATCTCAATCATGTAAAGCAGCTCATGAGATTATTGTATTGAGGTATGATGGCGTGTATTTCACACGTTCGTTGGGCAACCCCAAGAGGAAGGTATGATGCGCACAGCAGCAAGTTTTCCCTCAGAAAGAAACCAAGGTTTATCGAACCAGGAGGAGCCAAGAAGCACGTTGAAGGTTGATGGCGGCGGGATGTAGTGCGGCGCAACACCAGGGATTCCGGCGCCAACGTGGAACCTGCACAACACAACCAAAGTACTTTGCCCCAACGAAACAGTGAGGTTGTCAATCTCACCGGCTTGCTGTAACAAAGAGTTAACCGTATTGTGTGGAAGATGATTGTTTGCAGAAAACAGTAGAACAAGTATTGCAGTAGATTGTATTTCAGTAAAGAGAATTGGACCGGGGTCCACAGTTCACTAGAGGTGTCTCTCCCATAAGACGAACAGCATGTTGGGTGAACAAATTACAGTTGGGCAATTGACAAATAAAGAGAGCATGACCATGCACATACATATCATGATGAGTATAGTGAGATTTAATTGGGCATTACGACAAAGTACATAGACCGTCATCCAACTGCATCTATGCCTAAAAAGTCCACCTTCAGGTTATCATCCGAACCCCTTCCAGTATTAAGTTGCTAACAACAGACAATTGCATTAAGTATGGTGCGTAATGTAACTAGTGACTACATCCTTGAACATAGCACTAATGTTTTATCCCTAGTGGCAACAACACAACACAACCTTAGAACTTTCTCACATCGTCCGGTGTCAATGCAGGCATGAACCCACTATCGAGCATAAGTACTCCCTCTTGGAGTTACAAGCATCTACTTGGCCAGAGCATCTACTAGTAACGGAGAGCATGCAATATCATAAACAACACATAGCATAACTTTGATAATCAACATAACAAGTATTCTCTATTCATCGGATCCCAACAAACGCAACATATAGAATTACAGATAGATGATCTTGATCATGTTAGGCAGCTCACAAGATCCGACAATGATAGCACAATGGGGAGAAGACAACCATCTAGCTACTGCTATGGACCCATAGTCCAGGGGTAGACTACTCACACATCACACCGGAGGCGACCATGGCGGCGTAGAGTCCTCCGGGAGATGATTCCCCTCTCCGGCAGGGTGCCGGAGGCGATCTCCTGGATCCCCCGAGATGGGATCGGCGGCGGCGGCGTCTCTGGAAGGTTTTCCGTATCGTGGCTCTCGGTACTGGGGTTTCGTCACGGAGACTTTTTATAGGCGGAAGGGCAGGTCAAGAGGCGGCACGGGGGCCCCACACCACAGGCCGGCGCGGCCAAGGGGGGGCCGCGCCGCCCTATAGTGTGGCCCCTCCGTGGCCCCTCTTCGTCTCTCCTTCGGACTTCTGGAAGCTTCGTGAGAAAATAGGCCCCTGGGCTTTGATTTCGTCCAATTCCGAGAATATTTCCTTACTAGGATTTCTGAAACCAAAAACAGCAGCAACAAAGAATCGGCACTTCGGCATCTTGTTAATAGGTTAGTTCCAGAAAATGCACGAATATGACATAAAGTGTGCATAAAACATGTAGATAACATCAATAATGTGGCATGGAACATAAGAAATTATCGATACGTCGGAGACGTATCAGCATCCCCAAGCTTAGTTCTGCTCGTCCCGAGCAGGTAAAACGATAACACATATAATTTCTGGAGTGACATGCCATCATAATCTTGATCATACTATTTGTAAAGCATATGTAGTGAATGCAGCGATCAAAACAATGTATATGACATGAGTAAACAAGTGAATCATATAGCAAAGACTTTTCATGAATAGCACTTCAAGACAAGCATCAATAAGTCTTGCATAAGAGTTAACTCATAAAGCAATAATTCAAAGTAAAAGCATTGAAGCAACACAAAAGAAGATTAAGTTTCAGCGGTTGCTTTCAACTTGTAACATGTATATCTCATGGATATTGTCAACATAGAGTAATATAATAAGTGCAATAAGCAAGTATGTAAGAATCAATGCACAGTTCACACAAGTGTTTGCTTCTTGAGGTGGAGAGAAATAGGTGAACTGACTCAACATTGAAAGTAAAAGAATGGTCCTCCATAGAGGAAAAGCATCGATTGCTATATTTGTGCTAGAGCTTTGATTTTGAAAACATGAAACAATTTTGTCAACGGTAGTAATAAAGCATATGCATCATGTAAATTATATCTTATAAGTTGCAAGCCTCATGCATAGTGTACTAATAGTGCCCGCACCTTGTCCTAATTAGCTTGGACTACCGGATCATCACAATGCATTGTTTTTACCAAGTGTCACAAAGGGGTACCTCTATGCTGCCTGTACAAAGGTCTAAGGAGAAAGCTCGCATTGGATTTCTCGCTATTGATTATTCTTCAACTTAGACATCCATACCGGGACAACATAGACAACAGATAATGGACTCCTCTTTTATGCATAAGCATATAACAACAATTAATAATTTTCTCATTTGAGATTTGAGGATTGTTATCCAAAACTGAAACTTCCACCATGGAACATGACTTTAGTTAGCGGCCCAATGTTCTTCTCTAATATATGCATGCTTAACCATAAGGTGGTAGATCTCTCTTACTTCAGACAAGACGGACATGCATAGCAACTCACATGAAATTCAACAATGAAAAGTTGATGGCGTCCCCAGTGAACATGGTTATCGCACAACAAGCAACTTAATAAGAGATAAAGTGCATAATTACATATTCAATACCACAATAGTTTTTAAGCTATTTGTCCCATGAGCTATATATTGCAAAGGTGAATGATGGAATTTTAAAGGTAGCACTCAAGCAATTTACTTTGGAATGGCAGGAAAATACCATGTAGTATAGGTAGGTATGGTGGACACAAATGGAATAGTGGTTGGCTCAAGTATTTTGGATGCATGAGAAGTATTCCCTCTCGATACAAGGTTTAGGCTAGCAAGGCTTATTTGAAACAAACACAAGGATGAACCGGTGCAGCAAAACTCACATAAAAGACATATTGAAAACATTATAAGACTCTACACCGTCTTCCTTGTTGTTCAAACTCAATACTAGAAATTATCTAGACCTTAGAGAAACCAAATATCCAAACCAAATTTTAGCATGCTCTATGTATTTCTTCATTAATGGGTGCAAAGCATATGATGCAAGAGCTTAAACATGAGCACAACAATTGCCAAGTATCACATTACCAAAAACATTTATAGCAATTACTACATGTATCATTTTCCAATTCCAACCATATAACAATTTAACGAAGGAGAAACTTCGCCATGAATACTATGAGTAGAAACCAAGGACATACTTGTCCATATGCTACAGCGGAGCGTGTCTCTCTCCCATAAAGTGAATGCTAGGATCCATTTTATTCAAACAAAACAAAAAACAAAAACAAACCGACGCTCCAAGAAAAAGCACATAAGATGTGATGGAATAAAAATATAGTTTCAGGGGAGGAACCTGATAATGTTGTCGATGAAGAAGGGGATGCCTTGGGCATCCCCAAGCTTAGACGCTTGAGTCTTCTTGATATATGCAGGGGTGAACCACCGGGTGCATCCCCAAGCTTAGAGCTTTCACTCTCCTTGATCATGTTGCATCATACTCCTCTCTTGACCCTTGAAAACTTCCTCCACACCAAACTCGAAACAACTCATTAGAGGGTTAGTGCACAATATAAATTGACATATTCAGAGGTGACACAATCATTCTTAACACTTCTGGACATTGCATAATGCTACTGGACATTAGTGGATCAAAGAAATTCATCCATCATAGCGAAAGAGGCAATGCGAAATAAAAGGCAGAATCTGTCAAAACAGAACAGTTCGTATTGACGAATTTTAAAATGGCACCAGACTAGCTCAAATGAAAATGCTCAAATTGAATGAAAGTTGCGTACATATCTGAGGATCACACACGTAAATTGGCATAATTTTCTGAGTTACCTACAGGGAGGTGGACCCAGATTCGTGACAGCAAAGAAATCTGGAACTGTGCAGTAATCCAAATCTAGTACTTACTTTTCTATCAACGGCTTAACTTGGCACAACAAAACACAAAACTAAGATAAGGAGAGGTTGCTACAGTAGTAAACAACTTCCAAGACACAAAATAAAAACAAAGTACTGTAGGTAAAAACATGGGTTGTCTCCCATAAGCGCTTTTCTTTAACGCCTTTCAGCTAGGCGCAGAAAGTGTGTATCAAGTATTATCAAGAGACGAAGTGTCAACATCATAATTTGTTCTCATAATAGAATCAAAAGGTACCTTCATTCTCTTTCTAGGGAAGTGTTCCATACCTTTCTTGAGAGGAAATTGATATTTTATATTACCTTCCTTCATATCAATAATAGCACCAACAGTTCGGAGAAAAGGTCTTCCCAATATAATGGGACAAGATGCTTTGTATTCAATATCCAAGACAACAAAATCAACGGGGACAAGGTTATTGTTAACGGTAATGCGAACATTATCAACCTTACCCAAAGGTTTCTTTGTAGAATGATCAGTAAGATTAACATCCAAATAACAATTTTTCAGCGGTGGCAAGTCAAGCATATTATAAATTTTCTCAGGCATAACAGAAATACTTGCACCAAGATCACATAAAGCATTACAATCAAAATCTTTAACCTTCATCTTAATGATGGGCTCCCAACCATCCTCTAGCTTTTTAGGAATAGAGGCTTCACGCTCTAGTTTCTCTTCTCTAGCTTTTATGAGAGCATTTGTAATATGATGCGTGAAAGCCAAATTTATAGCACTAGCATTAGGACTTTTAGCAAGTTTTTGCAAGAACTTTATAACTTCAGAGATGTGGCAATCATCAAAATTCAAACCATTATAATCTAAAGCAATGGGATCATCATCCCCAATGTTGGAAAAAATTTCAGCAGCTTTATCACAGGCAGTTTCAGCAGTTTTAGCAGTTTCAGGCAGTTTTTCGCGCTTTGCATTAGAAGTGGAAACATTGCTAACACCAATTCTTTTATTAGTATTAGTAGAGGGTGCAGCAACATGTGTAGCATTAGCATTACTAGTGGTGGTAATAGTCCAAACTTTAGCTATATTCTTCTCTTTAGCTAGTTTTTCATTTTCTTCTCTATCCCACCTAGCACGCAGTTCAGCCATTAATCTTATATTCTCATTAATTCTAACTTGAATGGCATTTGCTGTAGTAGTAATTTTATTATGATGATTCTCATTAGGCAAAACTTTTGATTTCAAAAGATAAACATCAGCAGCAAGACTATCGACTTTAGAAGCAAGTATATCAATTTTCCCAAGCTTTTCTTCAACAGATTTGTTAAAAGCAGTTTGTGTACTAATAAATTCTTTAAGCATGGCTTCAAGTCCAGGGGGTGAACTCCTATTATTGTTGTAAGAATTCCCATAAGAATTACCATAGCCGTTGCCATTATTATAAGGATATGGCCTATAGTTGTTACTAGAATTGTTCCGGTAAGCATTGTTGTTGAAATTATTATTTTTAATGAAGTTTACATCAACATGTTCTTCTTGTGCAACCAATGAAGCTAACGGAACATTATTAGGATCAATATTAGTCCTATCATTCACAAGCATAGACATAATAGCATCAATCTTATCACTCAAGGAAGAGGTTTCTTCGACATAATATACCTTCTTACATGGTGGAGCTCTTTCCGTGTGCCATTCAGAGTAGTTGATCATCATATTATCAAGAAGCTTTGTTGCTTCACCAAGAGTGATGGACATAAAGGTACCTCCAGCAGCTGAATCCAATAAATTCCGTGAAGAAAAATTTAGTCCTGCATAGAAGGTTTGGATGATCATCCAAGTAGTCAGTCCATGGGTTGGGCAATTTTTTACCAAAGATTTCATTCTTTCCCAAGCTTGAGCAACATGTTCAGTATCTAATTGTTTAAAATTCATTATGCTACTCCTCAAAGATATAATTTTAGCAGGGGATAATATCTACCAATAAAAGCATCCTTGCATTTAGTCCATGAATCAATACTATTCTTAGGCAGAGATAGCAACCAATCTTTAGCTCTTCCTCTTAATGAGAAAGGGAACAATTTTAGTTTAATAATATCACCATCTACATCTTTATATTTTTGTATTTCACATAGTTCAACAAAATTATTAAGATGGGCAGCAGCATCATCAGAACTAACACCAGAAAATTGCTCTCGCATAACAAGATTCAGTAAAGCAGGTTTAATTTCAAAGAATTCTGCTGTAGTAGCAGGTGGAGCAATAGGTGTGCATAAGAAATCATTATTATTTGTGGTTGTGAAGTCACACAACTTAGTGTTTTCAGCGTTGGCCATTTTAGCAACAGTAAATAAAACAAACTAGATAAAGTAAATGCAAGTAAACTAATTTTTTTTGTGTTTTTGATATAGCAAACAAGATAGCAAGTAAAGTAAAACTAGCAACTAATTTTTTTGTATTTTGATTTAGTGCAGCAAACAAAGTAGTAAATAAAACTAAGCAAGACAAAAACAAAGTAAAGAGATTGAGAAGTGGAGACTCCCCTTGCAGCGTGTCTTGATCTCCCCGGCAACGAGCGCCTTAAAAAGAGCTTGATGGCGTGTATTTCACACGTTCGTTGGGCAACCCCAAGAGGAAGGTATGATGCGCACAGCAGCAAGTTTTCCCTCAGAAAGAAACCAAGGTTTATCGAACCAGGAGGAGCCAAGAAGCACGTTGAAGGTTGATGGAGGCGGGATGTAGTGCGGCGCAACACCAGGGATTCCGGCGCCAACGTGGAACCTGCACAACACAACCAAAGTACTTTGCCCCAACGAAACAGTGAGGTTGTCAATCTCACCGGCTTGCTGTAACAAAGAGTTAACCGTATTGTGTGGAAGATGATTGTTTGCAGAAAACAGTAGAACAAGTATTGCAGTAGATTGTATTTCAGTAAAGAGAATTGGACCGGGGTCCACAGTTCACTAGAGGTGTCTCTCCCATAAGATGAACAGCATGTTGGGTGAACAAATTACAGTTGGGCAATTGACAAATAAAGAGAGCATGACCATGCACATACATATCATGATGAGTATAGTGAGATTTAATTGGGCATTACGACAAAGTACATAGACCGTCATCCAACTGCATCTATGCCTAAAAAGTCCACCTTCAGGTTATCATCCGAACCCCTTCCAGTATTAAGTTGCTAACAACAGACAATTGCATTAAGTATGGTGCGTAATGTAACTAGTGACTACATCCTTGAACATAGCACTAATGTTTTATCCCTAGTGGCAACAGCACAACACAACCTTAGAACTTTCTCACATCGTCCCGGTATCAATGCGAGCATGAACCCACTATCGAGCATAAGTACTCCCTCTTGGAGTTACAAGCATCTACTTGGCCAGAGCATCTACTAGTAACGGAGAGCATGCAAGATCATAAACAACACATAGCATAACTTTGATAATCAACATAACAAGTATTCTCTATTCATCGGATCCCAACAAACGCAACATATAGAATTACAGATAGATGATCTTGATCATGTTAGGCAGCTCACAAGATCCGACAATGATAGCACAATGGGGAGAAGACAACCATCTAGCTACTGCTATGGACCCATAGTCCAGGGGTAGACTACTCACACATCACACCGGAGGCAACCATGGCGGCGTAGAGTCCTCCGGGAGATGATTCCCCTCTCCGGCAGGGTGCCGGAGGCGATCTCCTGGATCCCCCGAGATGGGATCGGCGGCGGCGGCGTCTCTGGAAGGTTTTCCGTATCGTGGCTCTCGGTACTGGGGGTTTCATCACGGAGACTTTTTATAGGCGGAAGGGCAGGTCAAGAGGCGGCACGGGGGCCCCACACCACAGGCCGGCGCGGCCAAGGGGGGGGGGGCCGCGCCGCCCTATAGTGTGGCCCCTCCGTGGCCCCTCTTCGTCTCTCCTTCGGACTTCTGGAAGCTTCGTGAGAAAATAGGCCCCTGGGCTTTGATTTCGTCCAATTCCGAGAATATTTCCTTACTAGGATTTCTGAAACCAAAAACAGCAGAAAACAGCAACTGGCACTTCGGCATCTTGTTAATAGGTTAGTTCCAGAAAATGCACGAATATGACATAAAGTGTGCATAAAACATGTAGATAACATCAATAATGTGGCATGGAACATAAGAAATTATCGATACGTCGGAGACGTATCAAGGTACATGGGAGAGATGAACCACATAGCTACCGGTACAGCCCCGAGCCTCGATGGAGAACTACTCCCTCCTCATGGGAGCAGCAGCGGTGATGAAGATGGCGGTGGAGATGGCAGCGGTGTCGATGGAGAAGCCTTCCGGGGGCACTTCCCCGCTCCGGCAGCGTGCCGGAACAGAGATTCCTGTCCCCCAGATCTTGGCCTCGCGATGGCGGCGGCTCTGGAAGGTTTCTGTGGTTTTCGTCGAACGTATCAGGGTTTTCGATCCAGGGGCTTTATATAGGCGAAGAGGCAGCGCAGGAGGGTCGAAGGGGCGACGACACCATAGGGCGGCGCGGCCAGGGCCTGGGCCGCGCCAGCCTATGGTCTGGGGGCCCAGTGCCCCCCCTCTGGTCCTTCCCGGGTGTTCTGGATGCTTCCGGTGAAAATAGGAACTTGGCCGTTGATTTCGTCCGATTCCGAGAATATTTCGTTACTAGGATTTTCAAACCAAAAACAGCGAGAAAACAGAACCGGCACTTCGGCATCTTGTTAATAGGTTAGTTCCATAAAATGCACGAATATGACATAAAGTGTGCATAAAACATGTAGATAACATCAATAATGTGGCATGGAACATAAGAAATTATCGATACGTCGGAGACGTATCAGCATCCCCAAGCTTAGTTCTGCTCGTCCTGAGCAGGTAAAACGATAACAAAGATAATTTCTGGAGTGACATGCCATCATAACCTTGATCATACTATTTGTAAAGCATATGTAGTGAATGCAGCAATCCAAGACAATGGTAATGACATGAGTAAACAACTGAATCATAAAGCAAAGACTTTTCATGAATAGTACTTAAAGACAAGCATCAATAAGTCTTGCATAAGAGTTAACTCATAAAGCAATAATTCAAAGTAAAGGCATTGAAGCAACACAAAGGAAGATTAAGTTTCAGCGGTTGCTTTCAACTTGTAACATGTATATCTCATGGATAATTGTCAACATATAGTAATATAATAAGTGCAATATGCAAGTATGTAGGAATCAATGCACAGTTCACACAGGTGTTTGCTTCTTGAGGTGGAGAGAAATAGGTAAACTGACTCAACAATGAAAGTAAAAGAATGGTCCTCCATAGAGGAAAAGCATCGATTGCTATATTTGTGCTAGAGCTTTGATTTTGAAAACATGAAACAATTTTGTCAATGGTAGTAATAAAGCATATGTATCATGTAAATTATATCTTACAAGTTGCAAGCCTCATGCATAGTGTACTAATAGTGCCCGCACCTTGTCCTAATTAGCTTGGACTACCGGATCATCACAATGCACATGTTTTAACCAAGTGTCACAAAGGGGTACCTCTATGCCGCCTGTACAAAGGTCTAAGGAGAAAGCTCGCATTGGATTTCTCGCTATTGATTATTCTCAACTTAGACATCCATACCGGGACAACATAGACAACAGATAATGGACTCCTCTTTTATGCATAAGCATGTAACAACAATTAATAATTTTCTCATATGAGATTGAGGATGTATGTCCAAAACTGAAACTTCCACCATGGATCATGGCTTTAGTTAGCGGCCCAATGTTCTTCTCTAACAATATGCATGCTTAACCATAAGGTGGTAGATCTCTCTTACTTCAGACAAGACGGACATGCATAGCAACTCACATGAAATTCAACAAAGAGTAGTTGATGGCGTCCCCAGTGAACATGGTTATCGCACAACAAGCAACTTAATAAGAGATAAAGTGCATAATTACATATTCAATACCACAATAGTTTTTAAGCTATTTGTCCCATGAGCTATATATTGCAAAGGTGAATGATGGAATTTTAAAGGTAGCACTCAAGCAATTTACTTTGGAATGGCGGAAAATACCATGTAGTAGGTAGGTATGGTGGACACAAATGGCATAGTGGTTGGCTCAAGTATTTTGGATGCATGAGAAGTATTCCCTCTCGATACAAGGTTTAGGCTAGCAAGGCTTATTTGAAACAAACACAAGGATGAACCGGTGCAGCAAAACTCACATAAAAGACATATTGAAAACATTATAAGACTCTACACCGTCTTCCTTGTTGTTCAAACTCAATACTAGAAATTATCTAGACCTTAGAGAAACCAAATATGCAAACCAAATTTTAGCATGCTCTATGTATTTCTTCATTAATGGGTGCAAAGCATATGATGCAAGAGCTTAATCATGAGCACAACAATTGCCAAGTATCACATTACCCAAGACATTTATAGCAATTACTACATGTATCATTTTCCAATTCCAACCATATAACAATTTAACGAAGAAGAAACTTCGCCATGAATACTATGAGTAGAAACCAAGGACATACTTGTCCATATGCTACAGCGGAGCGTGTCTCTCTCCCATAAAGTGAATGCTAGGATCCATTTTATTCAAACAAAACAAAAACAAAAACAAACCGACGCTCCAAGAAAAAGCACATAAGATGTGATGGAATAAAAATATAGTTTCAGGGGAGGAACCTGATAATGTTGTCGATGAAGAAGGGGATGCCTTGGGCATCCCCAAGCTTAGACGCTTGAGTCTTCTTAATATATGCAGGGGTGAACCACCGGGGCATCCCCAAGCTTGGAGCTTTCACTCTCCTTGATCATGTTGCATCATACTCCTCTCTTGATCCTTGAAAACTTCCTCCACACCAAACTCGAAACAACTCATTAGAGGGTTAGTGCACAATAAAAATTAACATATTCAGAGGTGACACAATCATTCTTAACACTTCTGGACATTGCATAATGCTACTGGACATTAGTGGATCAAAGAAATTCATCCAACATAGCAAAAGAGGCAATGCGAAATAAAAGGCAGAATCTGTCAAACAGAACAGTTCGTATTGACGAATTTTAAAATGGCTCCAGACTTGCTCAAATGAAAATGCTCAAATTGAATGAAAGTTGCGTACATATCTGAGGATCATGCACGTAAATTGGCTTAATTTTCTGAGCTACCTACAGGGAGGTGGACCCAGATTCGTGACAGCAAAGAAATCTGGAACTGTGCAGTAATCCAAATCTAGTACTTACTTTTCTATCAACGGCTTTACTTGGCACAACAAAACACTAAACTAAGATAAGGAGAGGTTGCTACAGTAGTAAACAACTTCCAAGACACAAAATAAAAACAAAGTACTGTAGCAAAATAACACATGGGTTATCTCCCAAGAAGTTCTTTCTTTATAGCCATTAAGATGGGCTCAGCAGATTTAATGATGCACTCGCAAGAAATAGTATTTGAAGCAAAAGAGAGCATCAAGAGGCAAATACAAAACACATTTAAGTCTAACATGCTTCCTATGAAGAGGAATCTTGTACACAAATAAATTCATGAAGAGCAAAGTGACAAGATTAGGAAGATAAAACAAGTATAGCTTCAAAAATTTAAGCACATAGAGAGGCATTTTAGTAACATGAAAATTTCTACAACCATATTTTCCTCTCTCATAATAACTTTCAGTAGCATCATGAGCAAACTCAACAATATAACTATCACATAAAGCATTCTTATCATGAGTCTCATGCATAAAATTATTACTCTCCACATAGGCATAATCAATTTTATTAGTTGTAGTGGGAGCAAATTCAACAAAGTAGCTATCATTATTATTCTCATCATCAAATATAGGAGGCATATTGTAATCATAATCAAATTTATCCTCCATAACAGGCGGTACCAAAAGACCACTATCATTATAATCATCATAAATAGGAGGCAAAGTATCATCAAAGAAAATTTTCTCCTCAATGCTTGGGGGACTAAAAAGATCATGAAAACCAGCTTCCCCAAGCTTAGAACTTTCTATATTATTATCAACAATGGTGTTCAATGCATTCATACTAATATTACTACCAGCATGCAAATAAGATTCGATAGGTTTTTTAATTTTCGCATCAAACAATCCATGTTTTAAATCAGGAAATAGAGTAAGAAGATCATTCTTGCCCATTATGCCAAACTAGTGTAAACAAGAAACAAGAAGTTGCAATTGCAGGATCTAAAGGAAATAGCTTCGAGTACTTACAACAGCGGAAAATAGCTTAGTAGCCGAGATCCGGAGTGTGAGTACCTTTTACCTTTCCTCCCCGGCAACAGCGCCAGAAAATAGCTTGATGTCTACTTCCCCCTCCTTTTCCTGTAGACAGTGTTGGGCCTCCAAGAGCAGAGGTTTGTAGAACAGCAGCAAGTTTTCCCTTAAGTGGATCACCCAAGGTTTATCGAACTCAGGGAGGAAGAGGTCAAAGATATCCCTCTCATGCAACCCTGCAACCACAAAGCAAGAAGTCTCTTGTGTCCCCAACACACCAAATAGGTGCACTAGTTCGGCGAAGAGATAGTGAAATACAGGTGGTATGAATAAGTATGAGCAGTAGCAATGGTGCCAGAAAATAGCTTGCTGGCGTGTAGTTGATGGTGGTAGTATTGCAGCAGTAGTAACGCAAAGAAACAAGAAACAAGCAGCGATAGCAGTATTTAGGAACAAGGCCTAGGGATTAGACTTTCACTAGTGGACACTCTCAACATTGATCACATAACAGAATAGATAAATGCATACTCTACACTCTTGTTGGATGATGAACACATTGCGTAGGATTACACGAACCCTCAATGCCGGAGTTAACAAGCTCCACAATTACTGTTCATATTTTAGTAACCTTGTAGTGTAAGATAGATCAACAGACTAAACCAAGTACTAACATAGCATGCACACTGTCACCTTCATGCATATGTAGGAGGAATAGATCACATCAATATTATCATAGCAATAGTTAACTTCGCAATCTACAAGAGATCATGATCATAGCATAAACCAAGTACTAACACGGTGCACACACTGTCACCTTTACACACGTGCAGGAGGAATAGAACTACTTTAATAACATTGCTAGAGTAGCACATAGATAGTAGTGATACAAAACTCATATGAATCTCAATCATGTAAAGCAGCTCATGAGATTATTGTATTGAGGTACATGGGAGAGATGAACCACATAGCTACCGATCTTGCCCGAGCCTCGATGGAGAACTACTCCCTCCTCATGGGAGCAGCAGCGGTGATGAAGATGGCGGTGGAGATGGCAGCGGTGTCGATGGAGAAGCCTTCCGGGGGCACTTCCCCGCTCCGGCAGCGTGCCGGAACAGAGATTCCTGTCCCCCAGATCTTGGCCTCGCGATGGCGGCGGCTCTGGAAGGTTTCTGTGGTTTTCGTCGAACGTATCAGGGTTTTCGATCCAGGGGCTTTTTATAGGCGAAGAGGCGGCGCAGGAGGGTCGAAGGGCGACGACACCATAGGGCGGCGCGACCAGGGCCTGGGCCGCGCCGGCCTATGGTATGGGGGCCCAGTGCCCCCCCTCTGGTCCTTCCCGGGTGTTCTGGATGCTTCCGGTGAAAATAGGAACTTAGCCGTTGATTTCGTCCGATTCCGAGAATATTTCGTTACTAGGATTTCTGAAACCAAAAACAGCAGAAAACAGGAACTGGCACTTCGGCATCTTGTTAATAGGTTAGTTCCAGAAAATGCACGAATATGACATAAAGTGTGCATAAAACATGTAGATAACATCAATAATGTGGCATGGAACATAAGAAATTATCGATACGTCGGAGACGTATCACATGCTAGGACATGCTAGAGCATCACTAAGCCACAGAGCATGGACCAGGTATTTAATTGGTCACAGATAATCAACAAGTGTTTCACAGACAACCAAATAGATAATTAAATGATTGTATCCAGAAGCACATCCAAGACAGGATGAACCACTAGATCAAGATAAATTAGTAAAGCACTTGGTGCTCATCACTGAATCATGCAGTTAAACCAGCAGTAATGCTCAATCAAGCATACACATGAAATTGAGCACAAGGGACAGCATACCAGTGCCCTGGAACTTGCAAATTGCAAGGAATACACATGACAATCAAGCCAGGGCAGCCAAATTGAATACACATGAGTGTCTAGCAAGAATAGTAACTAGAACAGAGGCACAGGGAAGGATCCAAGCCAGATATGCAAGATTCAACAAGCATGTGGCTCTGGAACAGGCACAGAACTGTGCACAATCAAGATAGCAAGAATTAAGCCTAGCTAATAGGCAGAATAGGGCAGCACCGTAGCCAGGATTCATGGCAGTAGCACAAGCAGCAGCAGCACACGCCACATAGCAAGCTAGGCGCAATAGAGCAGCAGCAACAGCACGGCAGGCCCTCCATGAGGAGGAACGCCTTGGCTAGAGCTACTAAGAGAGGAAGAAGAGAAGGACATAAGAGAGAAGAAGAGGTGGATGACGTACCAGGGTCGAGCAGGCCAACCACCATGGCAGCCACGGCGGCACACGCCAGGGCGCAGCGGCGCCAGGCCAAGCCAGGCCATGGCGGCGCCACAGCACCACCCCATCGTGGCGGCCACAGCACCATCACGCCCGGAGCTTGGGGAGCCACGGGAACAAGCGGATCCCGAACCCTAGGCATGGCGGTGAGGGTCGATGACGAGCGAGGGACGGCGTCAGCTCCAAATCGACGCGGAGGGAACGAATCGCCGTCGTCTGGCGGTTCGATTGCGCCCCATGGCGTAAGCCATGGCGGCCGGAGACCGCCGGAATCGACCGGCGACGGTGCGGGCGACGCAGGTCGCCAGGGAGAGCGGAGAGGATTAGGGTTAGGACACGCGCGAGAGAGAAGGAGAGACTGAACGGGTTGGGCCGGACCAGGTGGGTCGGCCAAACCTGACCCTTTGGGCCACCTGACAGGTGGGGCCCAAGGGCATTTAGGTCATTCCACAATTCATATAAATACAGAAACTTTGAAATTAAATAAGGAATGCTTAGAAGCTCAGAAAAATAAATTAAAAATATGAAAATGGATCAGCATAAAATTCTCTATTTAAATAAAATACCAAACATAATTTTTGAAGACAATTAAGAATAAATCTTATTTTGATGATTTAAATAATAATTTAAATCACACATACTATTTTCAATAATGAAAATAAGCCCATTAATGCAAATGGACTATCAAAAACACCTTGACAATATCTCAAGGTTGTATTTACCCTAAATCAAGTATCTCTAAGATGTTCTTAGTATTTAACCTCTCATAAAATAACAACGACATCGGAAGGGGGAAAACAAACCCTAAAACTGGAATCATGCATAATTGCTTCTTTAACCATTGCCCTTATCGGACAATGATGCTATTTTTCAGAGGCAGAGGACAAGGGTCAGTCCACACCTTCCAACTGCAAAACTTTGCAGTGTTCAGGCAAGTTCATCACTTGCTCATGTCATTTGAGTATTTCTATCAAATTACTTGCAAAGTACTATGATTATCACTATTGCATAAAAAGCAAAACCACTATTTTCATAACTATGAATATGACTATGTGGTTGGCAATGGAACCATGGATTGTGTTGATATGGTGGAGGTTCCATTGCAAGGGCTTATATCCATCTAGGATTAAACAAAAAATGTCGCCAGTGATTCTTGTGTCGTAATACCCGTGTTAACCATAAGATCCGGAGTGGGACGGAGTAGTCAAAAGTGTTTCCACATCTCGTTCATCAACGGATGCGCTTTACCATAGTACACTTGTAATCCAAGGGGGCAAGCTGGTGAGGCTGGGGAGTCCTAAGTCCCCACGGCATTGTCCGTAGTACACTTGTCGCCCAAAGGAGCAAGATGGTGAGGCTGGGGAGTCCTAAGTCCCCACGGTATTGCGGTCTATGATGGGTTGCAGCTACCGGCGAAGGAGTTTGGTTCGATCCCAGACTGTCGTCGTGGTCGGGGTCCACCCTGAAATATATGGGAATAATGGGACCGGCGAGGACCCAGGGTCGGGGCATGCAACAAAGGGTGGGTGCTCGAGGTAGCGGAGGAACATGATTGGCTAGACCTTATACCGGGCCTCACACCGAAGGAAGTGTGGACGGGAAAGCTGCCCGGTTGGCACCAAGGTTAAGATCTGTAACATCCCAAAAATTCAATAAAGAGACAAAGAGAGAGTTTCCCAAATACCAAATTTGAGAACCAACAAAAACTTTTTCTCATCATATAGTGCTATGCATATAGATCACTTGCTTATTTACTTGAGTGTGCATTTGACCATGTTATGTGCTTGTGTGATTACACTCATACCTAAACCCTAACTTTGATCTTTAGATCACCCAAATACAAGGGAAAAGAAATTAGAAAAGAAAAGATAAAATTCATCTCCACACACACATATGGCTTATGCCATTTTTGCAAATACTTAACCTAGACCACTTTGGCTTGCACCATTGGTTGTAAATGGTTACTAAACACTTTTAAACACTTTTGGAAGTGAAGAAACTCAAATCGAACAAAAACCAAATTCAAATTTCAAGTTACATGCAATATGGTCACATGTGACATTTTTAATCTGGTACCCACTTTGAGCCCTATTATTTGGAGATTTCTCTTCTAGACTTTGCCCAAACTCTGCACCTCATCCAAGACAACATCAAGGAGAACAACTTTGCCCGAAACCACCACCCCAAATTCTTTCCC
This sequence comes from Lolium perenne, assembly GCF_019359855.2. Taxonomy (NCBI): domain Eukaryota; kingdom Viridiplantae; phylum Streptophyta; class Magnoliopsida; order Poales; family Poaceae; genus Lolium; species Lolium perenne. Next base: position 150,208,439 of record NC_067245.2, read on the forward strand.
ATTTTCAAATGACAAGCTAGCAAAGTTGAGACATTGTCACATATGTAAGATCATATGCATTTTGGATTTTTGCATTTCAACTCCATTTTGACCACCACCACCTCCATTCTACTTCTCTTATTATATCTTCACATTCCACCAAAATTCAATTCAAAATTTGAAAATATTTTTCTTGCGGCCATTTAATCAAACACATGGTGAGCACAAATCTGCCAACCCAATACATTGCTTTGTCCAGCAGATTTTGGCATTCCTCTTCACCATTAGGTCATCATTTGTACTCCATTGACCTCCCTCTATCCTGCCAAGCACCTCAGACAAGGAATGGTACACCATTGCATCATGAACAGATGCAAACCATGCCATGCCGTGGCATGGCATGAGCTCATCATGCCATCTCTACCCCTGGCCCTCTCCAACGCGCCCAACCATGTCTAGCAGGTGCTCCACACTCCCCTGCGTCGAATGGACACCAGCCCCGATCGAATCGTGCACCGTAGCGGTCAGGAACGTGACGCCCAGACACGCCCAGACGTGCACCATGCACGCCAGAGCGCGCACGGCGAGCGTCGCAGACGCGTCTGGCCACGTCGTCGCCCGAGCGCCTCCGTTGACCCCTCCCTCTCCTCTCTGCGCCAAACGCACCACGACACCACCCTGCGCCGCCCAGACATCGCCATTGGCCCGCGGGAACGCCGTAGCCAACGCCCATCTCGCCGACGTCCGCCGCGGGTACTGGCCGCTCCCGTCATGCGTACGAGCTCGTTTCTCCCTCGTTTTCAATGCCGTCAAGCGCTGCGTCACCGCCAGGACGTCGCCTGCAAGCCTGCGTCAGCGCCCGTCCATCACCGCCGCTGTAGCACCGTCGGCGACGATGACTTCACCACGGTCCCGCAGCACTGCCTCGCTCCTATAAATTGAGCCCTCCCCTCTCCAAACTGAGCACACCTCTCACTTCCCCTCCTCATCCTGAGTCGCCTAGCCACCTCGTCCTGCTCGATTAGCCACCGCCGCCATCCAATTTCTCGCTGGAGCCCGCGGAGGTGCTGAGAAGCCTGCCGCCGATTGACGCCTCCTCAGCACGCGCCACTGCTACCATCTGCTTCCCCTTCATCGACAACGTCGCCGCAGCTCATCGCTGACCCTCGCCGCGCCGCCGGTGAGCCGTCGACCCCCTACCTGTGCCGCCCGTGCCCTCCCTTCTCGCCGGAGACGACGATGAACGTCGTTCGTCCGATCTGCCTCTAATCCTACGGTTCCCTTTCCTCGTACCGTTTCGCGGTGTTAAACACACTGACGCGTGGCCCCCACGCTGTCAGGCGGCCCGCTGCGCCAGACGCAGTACTGGGCCGGCCCATTTCCTTCCTTCGCTGCTTAGCCCGTTAGCATTTCCCGCCTAAGCCCACCATTCAAATATGAATTTTCGAATTTGGTTAATTATTCTCAGATGCTGTTTTCAAAATTAAATAGGGGAAAATCTACCAAACCAAATTTGACAAATTTTATATATTTGGAAACCTTGTTAAATTATCTACAAAACTACACTGACCCCAACTCTAGTTTTGTTGTAGAATAAATGTGACAAAAATAACAAGGCAGGGCCTTTTTCCACTTCAAATAATTATTAAAAAGTATAGAAAAGTGCTTTTCAGATAATTCCAACTCTCAAAAATCACATGTCACATTATCTACCTGAATATATAAAAATAGGACATAGTTGTTTTACATGATCATGGCCTAGTTTAAAGATTGGCCCTATGGCTAGTTTTAGATCTTTTAAATTGGGCAAGTTAATTTATTAAAATGTATGAGAGCTTCCCTCTCATTTAAATCTTGTCTCAACTAATTCAACATGAGGTAGATACCATGGTTAGTTAAATCTCATATGGAATTAGTTGATGATATTAAATCATTACTATGTGTTATTAAAATGCATGAGGTGCACCACCTCACTTAAATTATTTTCCCAAGTAATACTTATGAAGAGGTTGACCTTGGTCAACCTAGGTCATATAAGATTATTTGAGGAGATTAAATCTTAACAAGATTCAATAAGAGGAAATTATTTCTCTCAAGAATGGAATAGAAACACTGAGTAATGTTGGTAATGAGAGGAAATTATTTTTCTTAAGAATACACCAAAGCCAACTTATATAATAAGCATGTTGTGATGTTAGCTTAGATTGTGTGACTCATGAGGTGTGCATAGCCTAGTTACTTAAGCTTGTGTGGTGATTGTACTTCGTATTCGTATTTTAGACGCTAGTACAGAAGAGTATCAAGAGGAGGAGGAGGCCTACTCCCAAGGAGAAGAAGACCAATTTGATCAGTACCACCACCAAGGCAAGCTAATACACTTGCTAAGTGCAAAGCTCTCAAGAGCAATGCATCACCCCCTTTTTACCTTATGCTTAGTGGTCCTATCCCAAGTTTTACTATACAAGTTTTACTGCTTTATTTTCAAAGTACTTTTTGATTCATGATTCACTTGGTTTAGAGTAGCATATGAGCACTAAGCTTAAATCTAGAACAAGCAATGCTAAGTTAGCACCCCTCATGATTAGTGCTATTGCTAACAAATAAAACTTGACTACTCTAGATGGGAACTTGGTGAAGTGAAGTTGTTTTTGAATGATTTTTGGAAAGGTGATATGACTAAGAGAAGATGGTGATTTTTGATGTAAAACTGATACTGATTTGGATGCGATACCTTTCCAAATTACAAGTACCCCCACAATACCTGATTATGGGTAGGGCTTAGCTGGAAGTTTGTGTGTCTTAGTATGTGTTCCCTCTGAACAAGCATCATAGGGGTTATGCCGAGGCTGCCTCCGTTGTTGAGAAATGACGTGAATCGAGGTTAATTGTACGGCCAAGCCCTGTGCAGTTCCCAGGCTGACGGTTTGTCTTCACTGGGAGGCCAAGCTCATGGGGAGAGGTGCCTATACTAGGATATATAAGTGAAAGGTTAAGGTTGATGATCCGCGTACTGAGTTACGATGATTCGGGATTATTCCCGACGGATGTAATCAAATGTTGTGGCACAAGTGTGCAACCTCTGCAGAGTGTAAACCTATTCGAATAGCCGTGTCCACGGTTACGGACGGTTGGAAAGGCCATACAGTTTCCGGTATCAAAATATCTTGAAAAGGTTGAATGGTGAAGGGTGACTTGACTTGAATCACAACAGAGTTGTGGGAATGACACTAATGTTCCCACTTGAGTTAGTTAGCAAAGTTTAAGTCTTTTACTAAACTTCTTATGAACTAAAATTGGCTTTATGCAAATCAAACTAGAGCTTAGCACCCTTACTAGAACTGAATAGCACTTACAATAGTATTAGTTTGCGAGTACTCAACGTACTCACGGCTTTGTCCCTGGCTATTCAAATGGCCAGAGTATGAAGACGAGCAGAACTATCAAGGTGAAGACCAGCAGGACGCCTACGACAACTAGGAGTCTTCCAACGTCAAGCGTTGGCCTGTGGACTAGAGAGTCCTTGTATCTTACGCTTCCGCTATGAACTTGTGTTTGTTCGTTGATCAATAGATCAACTATTCGTGTAATATGGATGATGTGATTCCACTTGTAAGACCTTATGGTTTGTAACGAATGATGACTGTGATACTTAACTATTATGCCTCGCAACAACAATATTCCTGGGATTGCGATGTATGACATAATAGGCATCCGGACTTAAAAATCCGGGTGTTGACAAGTTGGTATCAGAGCCATTGTTTGACCTTAGAAGACCCTAGTTAGAATGGACGTTCGAAAGAAAACTTAACTTTGAAATCAAAATGAAGAGAATATTTGTGAAAATTTACTTACCCTCTTGTCTTTGAGACTTTTTCAAACTTGGTGACTCATGTCCCTCCTTATTTGAATCTACTTAAAAGTTTGCCACACTTGTTCACTCTCTAACTTACTCATCTTTTTCGCTTTCAGATGGAGCCAAATGAACCCATCAACACCAAGTTCTACCAGCTTGGAAACGGTGGAAGCTTGATCTTCGAGCATGACCTCGACTCTCTGTCGGATCACCTTGGCCGCCCACACCCCGAGTTTCACGGGATTCAGGTGGACGACCAGCCGGGAGGGGAACTGCAGTGGATTATCACCGCTGACTTGAGGGGCAAGATGGAGCCTCCCACCTCAGAGAGGATCCTTTTCTCTTTCAGGGAAAGCAACTGGCTCGACGGGCTTGCACGTGCTCTTCAGGAAGCACTTGCTCGCTTGTGCGGACAGAATGTGGAAGCACTTCGGGAGGAACGCTTTGCGCATCTCGCAAGGCGTAACTCTGCCGGAAAACCCATGGATCTGCCACTGCACCCCCAGTTGAGGCACCACGTGGATCACTTGGACTTCATGCTCTACCAAACTCAGAGGGACCTCGATGCCACTCGCGCTTATGCGAACCAGACCCATGCTCACATCACCGAGCAGGGTGAGGCGATCAAGCTACTCAACAACGATCGCAAGAGCCTTCGCCAGCAGCGTGCCAAGAAGGACGCTACGATTCGTCGCCTTCGCGCCCGGATCGCGTCACTTGAGGCCACTGTCCAGGCCCAGGAAGACCAGCTGAATGAGATGGAGGAAGAAGGTGAAGACCTTCAGGGAGGAGACGCCTTCCTGAGTGACGACGATGACTTTGAGGAGGATGAGAACACCGAGGAAGAGGACTACGAGTTTCTGGAGGCCGGAGAGGATGGAATCATCCCTATCGATGTGGATGATGATGAGGAGTAGTTGCACTAGTTCCACTTATAGTAGGTGTGAGTTGTATCCCGTCCTTTGTATCGTAGCACGAGAATGGTTCTTAAAACCATTGGAGTATGTGTGTAGTTTGTACTATGTGTTGCATGAATGAATGAATGTTATGTTTGTCATGAAAAGTTTACAAGTTTTTCAAATTGTTTTCAAACTTAACCAAGATGAACCATAGAATGTTCCCTCTTATCTCATAATCTTTTATATCTTCAGATGGCCCCTCCAAATCGCACCAACGACGCGATGTTGCAACTGCTGCAAACCCTGCTTGCTGACCGGGAAACCAAAAGAGCCGAACGCCAAGCCAACCTCATCGCCTTGCAGAACATCGCCAACCAAGGCCATGGAAATCATGACCACCCTGGATCCAAGCTCAAGAACTTCCAAAACACCAACCCTCCGATGTTTAGCAAGACCGAGGAGCCCCTCGACGCCGACGATTGGCTCCAGACTATGGAGAACAATCTGGAGGTAGCCGGAGTGGAAGCCAACGAGAAAGTCTTGTTCGCCACTCACTATCTCGCTGGACCAGCCCGCGCTTGGTGGACAAGCACCTGTGCCATGAACGGAGGTCAATTCATGACTTGGGAGGATTTCAAACTCAAGTTCAGCAAGTACCATGTACCCCCGGGTCTTATCAAGAAGATGAGGGATGAATTCCGTGAACTGAAACAAGGTCGCATGACGGTGGTTGAATACCGCGACAAGTTTCTCACTTTGTCAAGGTATGCCCCTGATGAAACCGACACCGTTGAAAAGAGGAAGGAGAGATTCCTGAACAGACTGCATGATGAGATGCAGACTGTCCTCGTCAACATCCCCTTCGCCGACCTCGAAGCCCTTGTTGACTCCGCCATCCAGATGGAGGGCAAGTTAAATCAAGCCAATGCGAATCGCAAGCGCCGCATGGCGAATCAGAGTGGATCAAGCCACCCCCAAAGGTTTCGCCCTAGCTCAAATGGAGGTTTCACTCCGAGAAACAACAAGCCACAGATGCAGAACTCTCGCCCCGGTTATCAGAACCGGAGTGGAGGAAACTCCAAGCCGGGAGGATACAACAACAACTACAACAACAACAACTACAACCGCGCTCCACCCCGAGCCCCTAACAACAACAACACCAACACCGCCCCCAGAACCGGAAGCAATGCCATTCCCGTTGCGAACAAGCCGGACAAGACCACTATCACTTGTTATGAGTGTGGTGTAGTGGGGCACTACTCCAACGAGTGTCCCAAGCATCTTGCCAAGCTCGCCGGCAACACCGCTGCACCTGCTCAGCAGCAACGCCGTGTCTCCACCGGCAAGAAGTTCGCCCCCAACAACCCCAACAACCGCAACGGCCGCCTCTACCACATGAACGCTGAAGAAGCCCAGGAAGCACCCGATGTTGTACTGGGTATGTTTTCTGTCAACCACATCCCTGCCAGAGTGTTGTTTGATTCCGGAGCATCTCATTCCTTTGTCACCGAAGACTTTGCATCAACAAGTAAAATTCAACCTCTCAGTTTGAAGCATGTTATGATAGTTCAAATCCCCGGATCAACCACCAAAGCTAGAAAATTTTGCAAAAATGTGCCAATCAAAATCCATGACGTAGATTTCTTTGCAAATCTAATCATACTTGGAACCAAAGGTTTGGAAGTTGTCCTAGGAATGGACTGGATGTCCAAACACAACGGATTGATAGACTGTGCCAAGAAAGCTATCACCATGACTAGCAGCACCGGTATCGTCGTAGAACATGTGTCCGAAAGACTACCCAGAAAATTCACCTGCAACTCAAGTGTAGCAAAGCCAACTCTGGATCAAATCAGGGTCGTTTGTCGCTACCCTGATGTGTTTCCGGATGATCTACCCGGTATGCCCCCGGATAGAGATATCGAGTTCATCATCGAGCTAATTAATCCCTGGAACTGGACCTATCGCCCAGAGAGCCTATAGCATGAACCCAGCAGAGCTAGTGGAGTTGAAGAATCAGATTGACGATATGCTAGCCAAAGGTTTGATTAGCCCGAGTGCATCCCCCTGGAGATCACCAGTTTTATTTGTGGACAAGAAGGATGGTGCCAATCGTTTATGTACGGACTACCGTAAGCTTAACGACGTCACCATCAAAAACAAATACCCCCTACCAAAGATAGAAGACCTGTTTGACCAGTTGACCGGAGCCAAAGTTTTCTCCAAGATAGATCTTAGAACTGGTTATCATCAGCTGAAGATTCGAGCCACCGATATCCCAAAGACTGCCTTTACCACTAGATATGGGTTGTACGAGTACAACGTCATGTCGTTTGGATTAACCAATGCCCCCGCTTACTTCATGAACCTCATGAATAAGATCTTCATGGAATTTCTGGACAAATTTGTCGTTGTGTTCATCGACGACATTCTTGTCTACTCCAAGTCCGAAGAGGAACATGAACAACACTTGGAAATGGTCCTAGGAACCCTTAGACACCATCAACTATATGCCAAGTTCAGCAAATGTGAGTTCTGGCTGAAGGAAGTCGGATTCCTGGGACACATCTTGTCTGCAGGAGGAATTGCCGTAGATCCCACCAAGATTAAAACCGTTATGGAATGGCAAGCCCCAACCACTCAAACCGAGGTCCGCGCTTTTCTTGGATTAGCCGGATATTACCGCAGATTTGTAGAAGGCTTTTCGAGCATCGCTCGACCAATGACCCAACTGCTGAAAAAGGACAGAAAGTTTGAGTGGACCGACAAATGCGAAGAGAGCTTTCAACAGCTCAAGAGTAGACTGACAACAGCCCCAATACTGATCATGCCAGATATCACAAAACCCTTTGACGTATATTGCGACGCCTCCAAGACTGGACTTGGATGCGTGCTTATGCAAGAAGGCAAGGTTGTATCCTACCTTTCAAGACAACTCAAGCAACATGAACAGAACTACCCAACCCATGACCTCGAGCTTGCAGCCGTGGTCTTAGCCTTGAAAGTTTGGCGTCATTACCTCATGGGTAATCGATGCGAGATCTACTCCGACCACAAAAGCCTCAAATATATATTCACTCAGAAGGAGCTAAACATGAGACAACGCCGATGGATCGAATTGATCAAGGATTACGACATGGAGATTCACTACCACCCCGGCAAGGCCAATATGATAGCGGATGCGTTGAGTCGACTGCCGTGCCAGTTGAACTCCATGCTCGCGACCGAACAGCCCAGCTTGCATCAAGAGTATGAACAGTTCAGACTGGAACTTGTTAGTGAGGGATTCCTAGCCAGCATAGAACTGCAACCCACCTTGGTTGGTCAGATCAAGGAAGCCCAGAAGGACAACGCTAGCATTGACGGAATAAAGAAACAGATAGCCGCAGGAAAAGCCCCCGGATTCACCGTAGACGAAGCCGGAGTGCTTTGGTACAAGGAATGTCTCTGCGTACCATCGGACTCTGACTTGAAACAACTCATCCTGCAAGAAGCCCATGACACCCTTTATTCAATCCACCCCGGAGGTACCAAGATGTACCAAGACCTAAAAGAACAATTTTGGTGGCACGGAATGAAGAGAGAGATCGGTAGCTATATCGCTAAGTGTGACATCTGTCAGAGAGTCAAGGCAGAACATCAACGACCCGCCGGACTGTTACAACCCCTCCAGATTCCGGAATGGAAATGGGACTCCGTAGGAATGGACTTTATCACCGGACTGCCCAAATCCAGCAAAGGCAATGATTCAATATGGGTCATGGTCGATCGATTGACCAAAGTCGCCCATTTCATCGCCGTCAAAACCACCTATCAAGGCCCAAAGCTAGCTGAACTTTACATCTCCAGAATAGTCGCTCTGCACGGAACCCCCAAATCGATAGTGTCAGATAGAGGATCACAGTTCACCTCAAGGTTCTGGCAGAAAGTGCATGAAGGACTAGGCACTCGCCTAAATTTCAGCACGGCCTATCACCCTCAGACTGACGGACAGACCGAGAGAGTCAACCAGATACTGGAAGACATGTTGAGAGCTTGCGTCCTAGAATATGGATCCAAGTGGGAAGACTGCCTGCCTTACGCAGAATTCTCGTACAATAACAGTTACCAAGCCAGTTTGCAAATGGCCCCCTTTGAAGCCCTGTACGGAAGGAAGTGCCGTACCCCCCTGAACTGGTCAGAAGTCGGAGAGAGCCAAGTCTTTGGACCAGATGTCCTCCGAGAAGCCGAAGAGAAGGTGCACAAGATCCACGAGTACCTCAAGACCGCTCAGTCAAGACAGAAGAGCTACGCCGACAAGAGACGTCGAGAGATGACCTTCGAGATTGGAGACTTTGTCTATCTCAAAGTGTCACCCCTCAAAGGAATGCAGAGATTCCAGCTGAAAGGAAAGCTCGCCCCCAGATATGTCGGACCATTCAAAGTTCTGAGCCGCCGAGGAGAAGTTTCATATCAACTTGAACTACCGGAGGAAATGTCGGCTGTGCACAATGTGTTTCACATCTCGCTACTCCGGAAGTGCCTTGAAGTCCCCGAGAAGACCGAAGTGTTCAAGAATATCGATCACCGCTCGGTGGATATCAACACAGACTTGACATACCGGGAAGTGCCTATTCGCATCCTTGAAGAAGCTTTCAGGACCACCCGCACCAGGAGTATCAAGTTCCTGAAGATTCAGTGGAGCAATCACACTGAAGATGAAGCCACTTGGGAGCGCGAAGAGGACATGAAGAAGGAATACCCAGATCTCTTTAGTACCTAATTTTTCTTTAGATCTCGGGACGAGATCTTTTGTAAGGGGGAAGGGTTTGTAACATCCCAAAAATTCAATAAAGAGACAAAGAGAGAGTTTCCCAAATACCAAATTTGAGAACCAACAAAAACTTTTTCTCATCATATAGTGCTATGCATATAGATCACTTGCTTATTTACTTGAGTGTGCATTTGACCATGTTATGTGCTTGTGTGATTACACTCATACCTAAACCCTAACTTTGATCTTTAGATCACCCAAATACAAGGGAAAAGAAATTAGAAAAGAAAAGATAAAATTCATCTCCACACACACATATGGCTTATGCCATTTTTGCAAATACTTAACCTAGACCACTTTGGCTTGCACCATTGGTTGTAAATGGTTACTAAACACTTTTAAACACTTTTGGAAGTGAAGAAACTCAAATCGAACCAAAACCAAATTCAAATTTCAAGTTACATGCAATATGGTCACATGTGACATTTTTAATCTGGTACCCACTTTGAGCCCTGTTATTTGGAGATTTCTCTTCTAGACTTTGCCCAAGCTCTGCACCTCATCCAAGACAACATCAAGGAGAACAACTTTGCCCAAAACCACCACCCCAAATTCTTTCCCATTTTCAAATGACAAGCTAGCAAAGTTGAGACATTGTCACATATGTAAGATCATATGCATTTTGGATTTTTGCATTTCAACTCCATTTTGACCACCACCACCTCCATTCTACTTCTCTTATTATATCTTCACATTCCACCAAAATTCAATTCAAAATTTGAAAATATTTTTCTTGCGGCCATTTAATCAAACACATGGTGAGCACAAATCTGCCAACCCAATACATTGCTTTGTCCAGCAGATTTTGGCATTCCTCTTCACCATTAGGTCATCATTTGTACTCCATTGACCTCCCTCTATCCTGCCAAGCACCTCAGACAAGGAATGGTACACCATTGCATCATGAACAGATGCAAACCATGCCATGCCGTGGCATGGCATGAGCTCATCATGCCATCTCTACCCCTGGCCCTCTCCAACGCGCCCAACCATGTCTAGCAGGTGCTCCACACTCCCCTGCGTCGAATGGACACCAGCCCCGATCGAATTGTGCACCGTAGCGGTCAGGAACGTGACACCCAGACACGCCCAGACGTGCACCATGCACGCCAGAGAGCGCACGGCGAGCGTCGCAGACGCGTCTAGCCACGTCGTCGCCCGAGCGCCTCCGTTGACCCCTCCCTCTCCTCTCTGCGCCAAACGCTCCACGACACCACCCTGCGCCGCCCAGACATCGCCATTGGTCCACGGGAACGCCGTAGCCAACGCCCATCTCGCCGACGTCCGCCGCGGGTACTGGCCGCTCCCGTCATGCGTACGAGCTTGTTTCTCCCTCGTTTTCAACGCCGTCAAGCGCTGCGTCACCGCCAGGACGTCGCCTGCAAGCCTGCGTCAGCGCCCGTCCATCACCGCCGCTGTAGCACCGTCGGCGACGATGACTTCACCACGGTCCCGCAGCACTGCCTCGCTCCTATAAATTGAGCCCTCCCCTCTCCAAACTGAGCACACCTCTCACTTCCCCTCCTCATCCTGAGTCACCTAGCCACCTCGTCCTGCTCGATTAGCCACCGCCGCCATCCAATTTCTCGCCGGAGCCCGCGGAGGTGCTGAGAAGCCTGCCGCCGATTGACGCCTCCTCAGCACGCGCCACTGCTACCATCTGCTTCCCCTTCATCGACAACGTCGCCGCAGCTCGTCGCTGACCCTCGCCGCGCCGCCGGTGAGCCGTCGACCCCCTACCTGCGCCGCCCGTGCCCTCCCTTCTCGCCGGAGACGACGATGAATGTCGTTCGTCCGATCTGCCTCTAATCCTACGGTTCCCTTTCCTCGTACCGTTTCGCGGTGTTAAACACACTGACGCGTGGCCCCCACGCTGTCAGGCGGCCCGCTGCGCCAGACGCAGTACTAGGCCGGCCCATTTCCTTCCTTCGCTGCTTAGCCCGTTAGCATTTCCCGCCTAAGCCCACCATTCAAATATGAATTTTCGAATTTGGTTAATTATTCTCAGATGCTGTTTTCAAAATTAAATAGGGGAAAATCTACCAAACCAAATTTGACAAATTTTATATATTTGGAAACCTTGTTAAATTATCTACAAAACTACACTAGCCCCAACTCTAGTTTTGTTGTAGAATAAATGTGACAAAAATAATAAGTCAGGGCCTTTTTCCACTTCAAATAATTATTAAAAAGTATAGAAAAGTGCTTTTCAGATAATTCCAACTCTCAAAAATCACATGTCACATTATCTACCTGAATATATAAAAATAGGACATAGTTGTTTTACATGATCATGGCCTAGTTTAAAGATTGGCCCTATGGCTAGTTTTAGATCTTTTAAATTGGGCAAGTTAATTTATTAAAATGTATGAGAGCTTCCCTCTCATTTAAATCTTGTCTCAACTAATTCAACATGAGGTAGATACCATGGTTAGTTAAATCTCATATGGAATTAGTTGATGATATTAAATCATTACTATGTGTTATTAAAATGCATGAGGTGCACCACCTCACTTAAATTATTTTCCCAAGTAATACTTATGAAGAGGTTGACCTTGGTCAACCTAGGTCATATAAGATTATTTGAGGAGATTAAATCTTAACAAGATTCAATAAGAGGAAATTATTTCTCTCAAGAATGGAATAGAAACACTGAGTAATGTTGGTAATGAGAGGAAATTATTTTTCTTAAGAATACACCAAAGCCAACTTATATAATAAGCATGTTGTGATGTTAGCTTAGATTGTGTGACTCATGAGGTGTGCATAGCCTAGTTACTTAATCTTGTGTGGTGATTGTACTTCGTATTCGTATTTTAGACGCTAGTACGGAAGAGTATCAAGAGGAGGAGGAGGCCTACTCCCAAGGAGAAGAAGACCAATTTGATCAGTACCACCACCAAGGCAAGCTAATACACTTGCTAAGTGCAAAGCTCTCAAGAGCAATGCATCACCCCCTTTTTACCTTATGCTTAGTGGTCCTATCCCAAGTTTTACTATACAAGTTTTACTGCTTTATTTTCAAAGTACTTTTTGATTCATGATTCACTTGGTTTAGAGTAGCATATGAGCACTAAGCTTAAATCTAGAACAAGCAATGCTAAGTTAGCACCCCTCATGATTAGTGCTATTGCTAACAAATAAAACTTGACTACTCTAGATGGGAACTTGGTGAAGTGAAGTTGTTTTTGAATGATTTTTGGAAAGGTGATATGACTAAGAGAAGATGGTGATTTTTGATGTAAAACTGATACTGATTTGGATGCGATACCTTTCCAAATTACAAGTACCCCCACAATACCTGATTATGGGTAGGGCTTAGCTGGAAGTTTGTGTGTCTTAGTATGGGTTCCCTCTGAACAAGCATCATAGGGGTTATGCCGAGGCTGCCTCCGTTGTTGAGAAATGACGTGAATCGAGGTGAATTGTACGGCCAAGCCCTGTGCAGTTCCCAGGCTGACGGTTTGTCTTCACTGGGAGGCCATGCTCATGGGGAGAGGTGCCTATACTAGGATTATAAGTGAAAGGTTAAGGTTGATGATCCGCATACTGAGTTACGATGATTCGGGATTATTCCCGACGGATGTAATCAAATGTTGTGGCACAAGTGTGCAACCTCTGCAGAGTGTAAACCTATTCGAATAGCCGTGTCCACGGTTACGGACGGTTGGAAAGGCCATACAGTTTCCGGTATCAAAATATCTTGAAAAGGTTGAATGGTGAAGGGTGACTTGACTTGAATCACAACAGAGTTGTGGGAATGACACTAATGTTCCCACTTGAGTTAGTTAGCAAAGTTTAAGTCTTTTACTAAACTGCTTATGAACTAAAATTGGCTTTATGCAAATCAAACTAGAGCTTAGCACCCTTACTAGAACTGAATAGCACTTACAATAGTATTAGTTTGCGAGTACTCAACGTACTCACGGCTTTGTCCCTGGCTATTCAAATGGCCAGAGTATGAAGACGAGCAGAACTATCAAGGTGAAGACCAGCAGGACGCCTACGACAACTAGGAGTCTTCCAACGTCAAGCGTTGGCCTGTGGACTAGAGAGTCCTTGTATCTTACGCTTCCGCTATGAACTTGTGTTTGTTCGTTGATCAATAGATCAACTATTCGTGTAATATGGATGATGTGATTCCAATTGTAAGACCTTATGCTTTGTAACGAATGATGACTGTGATACTTAACTATTATGCCTCGCAACAACAATATTCCTGGGATTGCGATGTATGACATAATAGGCATCCGGACTTAAAAATCCGGGTGTTGACAAGATCTCTTATGGGTAAAGCAACACACCTCTGCAGAGCGTAAAGAACTGTGACCTGTCACTCCCTGTTCCAGGATAAGGAACTGCGAACACGGCCGGAAAGGAGCTCCATGAAGTTCTAGTAAACCGGTGAAGGCTGACGGACATAGCTCTTTGGAATAAAAGCAATCTCTTGAAGAAATGTTTATCAAAACTTGCATTGGTATTAGACTTTCTGGTCTAATATCGTAGCTAGAGCATTAAACACCTCTTATCTATAATGAACTTGTTGAGTACGCTCGTACTCATACCACTCTTAAATCCCATGCTTAGATTGTCTGAATCGTCTGGAGGAGGACTACGACAACAATGAAGGAGCCGATATCATCGGCTATGAAGAACCAGACCTCTCTGGAGGTATCGAGGGCGTAGACTACCTCATCGTCTACGGATCCGGGGAGGCTTCCGGAGGAGATCAAGCCTGAACATCTCGAGTAGTAGTAGTAGCCGAGCAGCCTGAACTCTTAGTATTTAGCTGCTCGAGGAAATAAATGTATAACTTAATGAGACTCTTATATTGTAAGCTAAGTTGGGTTCGCCTCGAACCCAGGAGTATTCCTCTTAGGACCCAAGAGGAGCTCCGAGACGACATGTGTATGATATTTGTATTAATAAATGAATGAGTTATGGACCTGCTATGTTCTGTTGTACTACTCTGAGGGATGTAATATTTGCGGAATGGTACTTCGTGAATGTTATATCAACGACTGGCATACTACAACATGCAGTGGTATGCAGGGTCACCACAGTTGGTATCAGAGCAAAAGCTTTGACCTTAGGTTGGAACCTAGTAAATGGGACCAAACGTTAGGAGTCAAATAGGATTAGTAAAGAATTCTCTAAAAATATGGTGTACATTCAATTGAGAATACAACAATCATATCTTTTAGTGCGATAATTCTTTATTATCTCTATTATGATGCATTATTACTAATCTTATAATCTTTCTATTTCTACAGTCAACATGGCAAGTTCACGTCCCGGACGAAACGTGAAAGTGATGAATTCCACACTGAGTGAATACGAAGGAGGACTTGCAGATATTCTACGAGCCATGTTACTTGAATTTGGGTGTGATCCCCAGATCCAAGTAAAGAAATACATGTAATATGATGGTACTGTATTGGCCAAGTGTAGGGTAGGACTGCGACTTCCCGAATCTTTGGGAATGAGCGTAGTAATGCCAGCAGGGGAAGCGAGAACTATCAACACAGCCTACCATATAGCCATTATGAGAGCCATCACAGATATTCGGGAGCATAAGACGAAAGAGCTTATGGGTTCCGAATTTACACACATTCCTCATATGCAGGAGGAAGAAGATCCCATGCTTAACCACTACAAATATGCAAAACGCAAACCAATAGCAGCTGCAAAATACATGGACAATAGTCGCAACTTCATATCATTACTCTTTCAGTTGAACCATCACCTGACAGGAGCAATTGATACGATGCTAGAGGAGTTTACTGAACCCAAGGAGGAGATTAGGGGAAAAGAACCTATGGAGAATGTGGTGCACACACCAGTTTACTCAGCTGGTGACTACATTAGTATTGATCCACTTGAGCGTGAACCGACACTTGTTACACCTGGGAACTACCTGGGTAGTTCCTATGGGGGATATGAGGGCGGAGAGGAATCCGGAAACAATCAGCGTTCCGAGACTCCTATAGAAAATTCCACGGGTTGGCGTTGGGGATCTGATACTGGAACTCATAGTACTTCTGTGTATTATGATGGGGAGATGAATGATGACGCCACAACCCAGAACCAGAGTTATCCTACTAATGAAGGAATTGATGGGGGGTATCCGACACAGGTTGAGTCGGGTACGAGTGTTGGAAACACCTATGGTGGAGCTACAGGGAGTACACCCGATGGGTGGACTATGATGCACTTAACGATCAGTTTGTGAACACTGATTTCTCCCTAGGATCATCATCTGATTCGGATTACCAGCCGACGGGGAGACCTTATGTTCCAGGGTCTATCAGGAGGACGACACGTTCGACCGGATGGAAGCCTGGGATGTACGGGAGTGAAGATCGACTAGAGTCCACCAAGGGAGGCGAGGCTATAATACACAAGTACCACGTGTATTATAGTATGTAATATTTGTATAATTTGTATATATACTTTAATAAGTGAGTTTGCATACTCACATCGACTTGAGTAATGTAATAGGACCACTTAAGTATGTATATACATGGTATATGTTTTGTATGATTTGGATTTGCTTCTTGATTTCCATTGCGTGACTAGTTCTGTGCACAAAGTTGAGCTCAGAAAACTTGCGCATGGAGTAATTATGAGTATCATCTTGTGTTGCAGAACTAGGGGTTATGTCGGGAGCGTTAGGAGAGGAGACCGAAGCGCAGCGCATGGAGCGCGAGGCAAAGCAAAAGGAAGAGGCTGAGGGAGCAGCCAGAGATCAGTTTCCACCACCACCACCACCCATGACGCAGCAGAATTTCGTCCAGTACATGCAGCTGGTAGAGGAGAGACAGCGTGTAACACTGGAGCAGCAGAACAAATTCTTCCAAGAATTGCTGCAACAAAACAGGGTAGAGAGACCCGAGAATCCGGGAGTCACTCTAGCAGACTTCCAGAACACCAAGCCTATATCTTTCGCATACGCACCCGAGCCAATGGACGCGGAAGATTGGCTTATGGATACTGAGCGAAAGCTCAATACCGTTGGATGTAACGACCAAGAGAAGGTCCGTTATGCTACCCATCTGCTGTGTGGACCCGCCGCATCATGGTGGGACAATATAGTAGCCGTTTATCCGGCTGGGAAGGTATTAACCTGGGAGGAATTTGCAAGGAAGTTCAGGGAATCCAATGTCCCTGAAAGTATCGTGGAACTGAAGCGTCGAGAATTTGAAAGTCTCGAGCAGAAGGACAAGGCCATCCTGACTTACGTCAGGGAATTCTCAAAACTGTCCCGGTATGCGGTTGAAGAAGTCAACACCGAGGACAAAAAGAAGAAGAGGTTTCTGAGGGGGTTAAGTCCCCATTTTAAAGTACAGCTCCGTATGATGAGAGCGACGGAGTTCCAAGAGTTGGTGGATGCTGCCATCACTCTGGAAGATGATTTCAAACAACTGCAGGAGGAAAAGAGGAAGAAGGCCAAGTTTGAGCCTAAGAGGTTTGTTAGTAACAAGCCCAATACTAGCTTGAGTTTCAAGCCAAGATACAACAACAACAACAACAACAACAACAACAACAACAACAACAACAACAACAACAACAACAACAACAACAACAACAACAACAACAACAACAACAACAACAACAACAACAACAACAACAACAACAACAACAACAACAACAACAGCAACTACTACGGTAGCAGGAAGAACCAAGCATTCCAGACTGCAAATAAGATTGTATGCCGTAGCTGTGGAGGTACGGGGCATTTCTCCAAGGACTGTAAGAAGCCCAGGATCATTTGCTTCGGGTGCCGTGAGGAAGGACACATGCTTAGGGATTGCCCTAAGAATAAGAATAAAGGAGGTCAATCTGGAGGGGGAGCAAGCCGAGGAGGAAATAATGGAGGGAACTAGAAGAATAAGAAGCCCTTCGGCAAGCTGAACTGCACTAGTCTGGAGGAGGTGGTCAACTCCGATCAGGCGGTGATAGGTACGCTCCAGATACTCACTCATCCTGGCAAAGTACTTTTTGATACTGGTGCAACTACATCATTCATTTCTCAACAATTCATCATCAAACATGGGATTAGTTGCACTAAGTTAGATACACCCATAACCATACTTTCTGCGGGGGGAACGATAGTAGTAACCCACACCAAACAAAAACAAGTCATCATGATCAATAAGTGCGCGTTTGACGCGGACCTGTTCATTTTACCGATGAAGGACATTGATGTCATCCTTGGTATGAACTGGTTAGAAGCTAATGGAGCATTGATCGACTGTGTGAACAAGACGGTGTCTTTGAAAAGCCCCGATGGAAGTAGAATGATCTACCAAGGCGACAAACATACACAAATTGAAGTTGAGCTACAGCTGAACAGCATGAAGGAGGTGAAGTTAGAGGATATACCTGTAGTGAATGAATTCTAGGATGTATTTCCTGCGGAATTACCTGGAATGCCACCAGATAGGGAGATAGAATTCACTATCGACCTAATTCCAGGAACAGCTCCGATTGCTAAAGCACCATATAAGATGGGGCCTAAGGAGTTGAAAGAACTTAAGGAGCAACTGGATGACTTGGAACAAAAAGGATTCATACAAGAGAGTGTTTCACCATGGGGATCACCTGTAATCTTCGTGGACAAAAGAGATGGAGGAAGAAGGATGTGCGGAGACTACAGGAATCTGAACAACGTCACAATCAAGAACAAGTATCCACTTCCAAGAATACAAGATCTCTTCGATCAAGTAAGAGGCGCAGGAGTCTTTTCCAAAATTGATCTAAGATCCGGTTATCACCAGATAAAGATCAAGAAGGAAGACGTTCCGAAAACTGCCTTTGTTTCAAGGTATGGTCATCATGAATACCTTGTAGTACCTTTTGGATTAACCAATGCCCCAGAAATATTCATGAATCTCATGAATAAGATTTTCATGCCATATCTAGACAAGTTTGTCATCGTATTTATTGATGATATCTTGATCTATTCCAAAGACAAAGCTGAACATGTTGAACATCTGAGGTTAGTGTTGCAAACACTAAGAGAACATCAACTCTATGCCAAATTCAGCAAGTGTGAATTTTGGTTAGATCAAGTGGAATTTCTTGGAAATGTGATTAGTAAAGATGGAATAGCTGTCAACCCGAGCAAGGTAGCAGCAGTTCTAGAATGGGAAGCACCCAAAACTGTCAAGGAAATCCGAGGATTCCTAGGAATGGCAGGATATTATCGGAGATTCATTGAAGGATTCTCCAAGATAGCAGGACCAATGACGAAGATGTTAAGGAAGAACACACCTTTCGTGTGGTCAGAGGAGTGTGAGAAGAGTTTTCAAACTCTGAAGGAGAAACTCACCACAGCACCGGTGTTAGCGGTTCCGGAAGTTGGCAAGGATTACACCGTGTATTGTGATGTATCCAAGCATGGATTGGGTTGCGTACTCATGCAAGATCGGAAGGTAATATCCTATGGATCGAGGCAACTCAGACCTCATGAAGTGAATTATCCAACACATGATTTAGAGTTAGCAGCAGTTGTATTTGCACTCAAAACTTGGAGACATTTTCTCTATGGAGCCAAGTGTGAGCTCTATACAGATCATAAGAGCCTCAAATATTTCTTCACTCAGAAGGAACTCAACATGAGGCAGAAAAGATGGCTTGAATTGATCAAGGATTATGATTTGACCATCAATTACACTCCAGGAAAGGCCAATGTTGTAGCAGATGCCTTGAGCAGGAAGAGCACCGGCGGAGTGGAACAAGAAATCTCACCGGAGTTGAGGAAGGAAATAAGTCAAGCGCAAATACAACTTTGGGAGAAGGAAGCTCATGAAGGATTATCGGCTTTGCAAGTAGCCGATGAGTTAAATGTTAACCTGAAGAATGAGATAATGATGGGTCAGCTGGACGATCCATTCATCGTGGAGGAGATGAGAAGAATAGATGAGGGAAGACCATCAGAATTTCACCGCGGAGAATCTGGATCATTATGGTTTCAAAAGAGAATTTGTGTTCCGGATATTGCTGAAATTAAGGAAGTAATACTCCGGGAAGCCCATCAAACACCATATTCCATACATCCGGGAAGTACAAAGATGTACATGGATCTAAAGGAGTTATTCTGGTGGAATAATATGAAGAGAGAGATAGCACAATATGTGGCGGAATGCCATACCTGCCAGAGAGTGAAGGCTGAACACCAAAGTCCGACAGGAAAGTTACAACCTTTACCTATTCCAGAGTGGAAATGGGAGGAAATAGGGATGGATTTCATCACCGGACTACCCATGACTAATAAAAAGAAGGACATGATATGGGTAATCGTGGACCGGTTGACGAAGAGTGCACACTTCTTAGCAGTAAACCAGCAGGATAAAGGAGAGAAACTCATCGATCTTTACATCAAAGAGATCGTGAGTAAGCATGGAGTGCCTAAGAAGATCGTGTCGGATCGAGGATCCGTATTCACATCAGCATTCTGGAAGCAACTACACGAAGCTTTAGGATCCAAGTTGGACTATAGTACCGCCTATCATCCTCAGACAGGTGGACAAACCGAGAGAACCAACCAAATCTTAGAGGATATGCTTAGGGCTTGCGCCCTAGACTTCGGAGGATCATGGGAGGAGCACTTACCACTAGCAGAGTTTTCATATAACAATAGTTACCAAAGCAGCATCAAGATGGCACCATTTGAAGCTCTGTATGGAAGGAAGTGTAGATCACTGATATGTTGGTATGAAGCCGGAGCAAGCAAAGAGTTCAACCCTGATTATGTCAAGGAAAAGCAACAAATAATTGACATTATCAGAGATAGGTTGAAGATAGCCCAAAGTCGGCAAAAGAGTTATGCCGATCAGAAGAGGAGAACATGGGAGCCACGAGTTGGAGACATGGTATATCTTAAGGTAAGCCCGATGAAAGGACTCCAGAGGTTTGGAGTAAAAGGAAAGCTCAGTCCTAGATACATCGGACCTTTCAAGATTTTGAGTCAAAACCGAGGGTTAGCCTTCGAATTGGAACTACTGGGAAGGTTATCTCAGGTTCACAACGTATTTCATGTGTCGCAACTCAGAAAATGCTTGAAGACCCCAGATGAACCAGTATCACATGAAGAGCTTGAGTTACAACCAGATTTGACATACATCGAGAAGCCAGCAAAGATTCTCGAGGAAAACTGGAAACAACTCAGGAATCGAGCGATAAAGTACTGCAAGATACAATGGAAGCACCATCCCGAGAGGGAGGCCACCTGGGAAAAGGAGGAAGACCTGAGGAAAACATACCCCGAACTCTTCAGGTATTACAACCACAACTTCGGGACGAAGTTTTCTTTAAGGGGGAAAGGCTGTAATATCCCAGGTTTAGAGACGATCGAGGGGTAGATTTTAAGAAGGGATGTGCATTGCATGGTAAGTTACGGAGAAATTTCGCGCTTTTAAAACAAAACTGCATCGAAGGGGGACAGGTTTCTCTCTCGACACCTTACAGGGTTAGGGTTTCGAGAGTGTGATGAACTGGTTCCTACTTATCTAGATTAGGGTTTTGAGAAGAGAGAAGTGATATTACATTAAAATCTTAAGTTGCATGATTGAATTATAAGTTAAGTTGTTTGAATGAATTCAAACCAAATTTGAATTTGAATTTCAAATTCAAACATTAAATAATCATCACATAATTCAAAATTGAGATAATTTCACAAACAATTACTATTAAGCAATAAAATATGTAATACAACAATTACATTAAGCTCAATAAGGAAAACTTGAGCTTTATTGATCATCACACACATAATACATTGTCTTTACAATATTCAGATTTGAATTATGGAATTACAACACATTACAAGAATTGAATAAATAGAAAAAGAAAAAGGAAAATTACAAGTTATCTAAATAACCTAAACTACATTGTGATTTTCATGAATTCTATGATCTTGATGATCTTGAATTCATCCTGATCAGCACTTGGTACCTGCACACATACACAATCAATCAAGTATTAAGCCAAGTGGCAAAGCCACTTGGCAGGTTAGCAAATATATGGTGAAGAGTGGATATGATCAAGTCCCTGCCGAGCAGAGCCATGCCACAGATAGGATCAAGCCCAAGTGCACAGCACAGCACACACACACAGCCTAGCAGCTCACCAGGTCTGGTGCATGCTCAACAGCACACACTAACCCGAGGAGTCACCAAATTGGTGCCAGGCCATGCTGTCGACCAAGAGGGCCAGCAAAGGATCATATAAAACCTTTTCCACCGCCAGAACTAGCTGTTCATCGACAGCAGCTTCACAGAGTAAGTCACAAGAACAGCAAGAACAGAAGAACAGCCACTGCTGTTCAACCATTCCACAAATACCAGAAATAAATCAGGAATCAAGGTTTGCAAGGAAGAGCAGGGCAAGCACATCAATCCATCCAGAAGCAAACCCTCTACACCAACCCTATTTCTAGGAGCTGGAGTGAGGTATACCCCACAAAAGCCTGAGCAAGATCATACCTTGCTCATACATAAGCATACTTGCATCACAGGAGCACAAAAGGGTAGGAAAACCCTGGGTGTATCATCATTTGGTTACTAAACCAATTGGTGCCAGCAAGTACAACCAAGGCTAGAAGGAAACTAAACCAGGGAACAATGGTTGTGACAACACAGAGTCAAAACCAGAGAAATCCAGCATGGATTTACTCCTTGTAGCCATTCATATTCACAAAGCACCTATTAGCCTAGCTAAACCATTAGATTGACAGGCAACATGTGCCTATCTTATTTTATCAACATCAAAGCTACTGGAAATTCACTAAGTGATTAGCCAGTAAGCATCTATCCATCACAGAAAGCCACCAAATAGGGGAGCTACCCTCGGGCAGCATATGAATACTGCCAGGGACACCTCAAACCCTAGATCAGCCAAACCAACAAGCCAAATACAAATATCATCACCCTGATTGGGTTCAAAGAAGGGCTAGGGTTCCCAACCACTGTGGGCATCCATCTAGCCTAATCCAACCAATTGTGATGATCATCACTATACAGTTCACATCAATTATCCACTCCATCAATTAAAGCAACATAGATAATTGATATTAACAAGTAAATCATGAAACAGACACATGCTAATGATCCAGAGGATCACTGCAAGTGTCAGCTGATGCTTGAGCAAGCACTAGCACTGATCTGTGCCACACACATACACATAGATAGGTAACAACAATGCACAGGCACAGGTAAGCAAGCCAATTGCCAGCTGCTGATGATCACATGATCATCAGAGCTTGCCATAGCATGCTAGGATATGCTAGAGCATCACTAAGCCACAGAGCATGGACCAGGTATTTAATTGGTCACAGATAATCAACAAGTGTTTCACAGACAACCAAATAGATAATTAAATGATTGTATCCAGAAGCACATCCAAGGCAGGATGAACCACTAGATCAAGATAAATTAGTAAAGCACTTGGTGCTCATCACTGAATCATGCAGTTAAACCAGCAGTAATGCTCAATCAAGCATACACATGAAATTGAGCACAAGGGACAGCATACCAGTGCCCTGGAACTTGCAAATTGCAAGGAATACACATGACAATCAAGCCAGGGCAGCCAAATTGAATACACATGAGTGTCTAGCAAGAATAGTAACTAGAACAGAGGCACATGGAAGGATCCAAGCCAGATATGCAAGATTCAACAAGCATGTGGCTCTGGAACAGGCACAAAACTGTGCACAATCAAGATAGCAAGAATTAAGCCTAGCTAATAGGCAGAATAGGGCAGCACCGTAGCCAGGATTCATGGCAGTAGCACAAGCAGCAGCAGCACACGCCACACAGCAAGCTAGGCGCAATAGAGCAGCAGCAACAGCACGGCAGGCCCTCCATGAGGAGGAACGCCTTGGCTAGAGCTACTGAGAGAGGAAGAAGAGCAGGACATAAGAGAGAAGAAGAGGTGGAGGACGTACCAGGGTCGAGCAGGCCAACCACCATGGCAGCCACGGCGGCACACGCCAGGGCGTGGCGGCGCCAGGCCAAGCCAGTCCATGGCGGCGCCACAGCACCACCCCATCGTGGCGGCCGCAGCACCATCACGCCCGGAGCTTGGGGAGCCACGGGAACAAGCGGATCCCGAACCCTAGGCATGGCGGTGAGGGTCGATGACGAGCGAGGGACGGCGTCAGCTCCAAATCAACGCGGAGGGAACGAATCGCCGTCGTCTGGCGGTTCGATTGCGCCCCATGGCGTAAGCCATGGCGGCCGGAGACCGCCGGAATCGGCCGGCGACGGTGCGGGCGACGCAGGTCGCCAGGGAGAGCGGAGAGGATTAGGGTTAGGACACGCGCGAGAGAGAAGGAGAGACTGAACGGGTTGGGCCGGACCAGGTGGGTCGGCCAAACCTGACCCTTTGGGCCACCTGACAGGTGGGGCCCAAGGGCATTTAGGTCATTCCACAATTCATATAAATACAGAAACTTTGAAATTAAATAAGAAATGCTTAGAAGCTCAGAAAAATAAATTAAAAATATGAAAATGGATCAGCATAAAATTCTCTATTTAAATAAAATACCAAACATAATTTTTGAAGACAATTAAGAATAAATCTTATTTTGATGATTTAAATAATAATTTAAATCACACATACTATTTTCAATAATGAAAATAAGCCCATTAATGCAAATGGACTATCAAAAACACCTTGACAATATCTCAAGGTTGTATTTACCCTAAATCAAGTATCTCTAAGATGTTCTTAGTATTTAACCTCTCATAAAATAACAACGACATCGGAAGGGGGAAAACAAACCCTAAAACTGGAATCATGCATAATTGCTTCTTTAACCATTGCCCTTATCGGACAATGATGCTATTTTTCAGAGGTAGAGGACAAGGGTCAGTCCACACCTTCCAACTGCAAAACTTTGCAGTGTTCAGGCAAGTTCATCACTTGCTCATGTCATTTGAGTATTTCTATCAAATTACTTGCAAAGTACTATGATTATCACTATTGCATAAAAAGCAAAACCACTATTTTCATAACTATGAATATGACTATGTGGTTGGCAATGGAACCATGGATTGTGTTGATATGGTGGAGGTTCCATTGCAAGGGCTTATATCCATCTAGGATTAAACAACAAATGTCGCCAGTGATTCTTGTGCCGTAATACCCGTGTTAACCATAAGATCCGGAGTGGGACGGAGTAGTCAAAAGTGTTTCCACCTCTCGTTCATCAACGGATGCGCTTTACCGTAGTACACTTGTAATCCAAGGGGGCAAGCTAGTGAGGCTGGGGAGTCCTAAGTCCCCACGGCATTGTCCGTAGTACACTTGTCGCCCAAAGGAGCAAGATGGTGAGGCTGGGGAGTCCTAAGTCCCCACGTTATTGCGGTCTATGATGGGTTGCAGCTACCGGCGAAGGAGTTTGGTTCAATCCCAGACTGTCGTCGTGGTCGGGGTCCACCCTGGAATATATGGGAATAATGGGACCGGCGAGGACCCAGGGTCGGGGCATGCAACAAAGGGTGGGTGCTCGAGATAGCGGAGGAACATGATTGGCTAGACCTTATACCGGGCCTCACACCGAAGGAAGTGTGGACGGGAAAGCTGCCCGGTTGGCACCAAGGTTAAGATCTCTTATGGGTAAAGCAACACACCTCTGTAGAGTGTAAAGAACTGTGACCTGTCACTCCCTGTTCCGGGATAAGGAACTGCGAACACGGCCGGAAAGGAGCTCCATGAAGTTCTAGTAAACCGGTGAAGGCTGACGGACATAGCTCTTTGGAATAAAAGCAATCTCTTGAAGAAATGTTTATCAAAACTTGCATTGGTATTAGACTTTCTGGTCTAATATCGTAGCTAGAGCATTAAACACCTCTTATCTATAATGAACTTGTTGAGTACGCTCGTACTCATACCACTCTTAAATCCCATGCTTAGATTGTCTGAATCGTCTGGAGGAGGACTACGACAACAATGAAGGAGCCGAGATCATCGGCTATGAAGAACCAGACCTCTCTGGAGGTATCGAGGGCGTAGACTACCTCATCGTCTACGGATCCGGGGAGGCTTCCGGAGGAGATCAAGCCTGAACATCTCGAGTAGTAGTAGTAGCCGAGCAGCCCGAACTCTTAGTATTTAGCTGCTCGAGGAAATAAATGTATAACTTAATGAGACTCTTATATTGTAAGCTAAGTTGGGTTCGCCTCGAACCCAGGAGTATTCCTCTTAGGACCCAAGAGGAGCTCCGAGACGACATGTGTATGATACTTGTATTAATAAATGAATGAGTTATGGACCTGCTATGTTCTGTTGTACTACTCTGAGGGATGTAATATTTGCGGAATGGTACTTCCTGAATGTTATATCAACGACTGGCATACTACAACATGCAGTGGTATACAGGGTCACCACAACCCATCAGCAGGGTATCTCAACATATCGTCTTTCTTATGGTCTTCTTTGTGCCATCGCAACAACCTAGCGTGCTCTTTATTTCTGAACAAGTTAAGTGT
Organism: Lolium perenne; assembly: GCF_019359855.2. Classification (NCBI taxonomy): domain Eukaryota; kingdom Viridiplantae; phylum Streptophyta; class Magnoliopsida; order Poales; family Poaceae; genus Lolium; species Lolium perenne. The sequence goes on from NC_067245.2 coordinate 150,234,479, forward strand.
GGCTTGTTTTGTAAGAACTCAACTAACAAAACCTCTTAAGCATTTCATCGAACACCTCTTGTGGATGTGAAGAGAGCAAAGCAACATACATCCCTGTTGTGATAAGAAGTGAAAAATGGCTAAGTGTGGCTCACACTTGGGCAAGGCAAGGTTATATAGGCAGATGGGGACTTTGTCCCGGTTGGTAACCAAAACCGGGTCCAAAGGGTGGACCTTTGGTCCCGGTTTGTATAGTCCCGGTTTGTAATACAAACCGGAAATAAAGGTGTCGGAGGCCTGACACGGCCTGCCACGCCCTACTGCACCCCACAAACCGGGACCAAAGGCCCCAAATAGACCGGGACCAATGGATGGGGTCGCCCAGCGCGGAACGAACCGGAACCAATGCCCCCCATTGATCCCGATTTGATTCAAAACGGTGACATTTGCTTCCAGGGGTTGGGACGAAAGGCCTCTTCTCCACTAGTGGCCGCGTCACCTCCCGACGAAGACATTGAATAAAACTAAACAAATAAGGGGAACCTTCACGTATGCGGAGAGCCATGGTCTGCTACGGCCCAAGGCCACCGGAGACAAAGCAGACCAGCGGCGTCGCCGGCGAGAGGGAGGACCGAACCTAGATCGCCTTTTAGGTCACTTCTCTCCCCTGGGGGCTGTACGGGTGTAATCCACTTTGGTTACATGAGCTCCCTCCAGATACATCAAAATATGGAAAAGAGACAGTCACGAGAATGATTATGAGACGATATTGTGGAGAGCATTTGAACGATTCATAGTGCTCAATAGTATGTAGCTTTGGCCGATAGTTCGCTCAGGCTTTGCATGTTGCATGAACTGGGAGCCTGAATGACAAAATTAGCACCCTAAGAACTTTGACCGATAGTTCACTCTGGCTTTATAGAAATTCTGGGTCCGCCATTGCTTCTAGGGGTTTGTTATTGGGGCTACTGCTGAAGATGCTCTATAAAAAACAAGGTCACACTTGCTCAAGTGGCAATAGATCCTCACCTTACGCAAAAGATAAATTAAATTCTACGCAGGTTATTTTGGTATTTCCAAATCCTAATTATAACCTAGCAAACAAATTAAATATAAAAGTGAGCTATTACATTTGTATGACTTAAATCGACCAAGGTTTTTTTCTGTCTTAGTCGACATTATTATGAGCTGTTCTTCGGCAACAGTTTGACGACTCCTGCTTTATACTACAGTGGAGTCAAACGGCCAGAAAATCGATTTGCAAATAAGAAAAATATCAGGCCTTTGACTTGGCAAAACTGATTATTCAAAAAATACCACATAAGAAATACCACTGCAATTCAATTAATGAAAGTCGTAGCTGTAACGCAGAGCTGACGGACCTGCCTTAGTCTTGCTTTGTCGTCCAATGATCATCCTAACCATGCCAGTCTCTTTCGCCGGCGCAGGGGTAAAGGATACATTACAGATGGTGCTGTCGAAGCAATACTACTATGACCCGGTTTGAAGAAGCCAGTCTTCATTTTCTTAACCGTTTGTGCTATGATGTGATGCTCAATCTAGTTAGTTACGGGAATCATTGCCACTTGTGGCAATAAGACCGTGTGCTGGCGACTCGATCCAAAAGCAATGCTTTGAAGTTGTGGTAGAACTTTTGTACTTACTGCCCAATCCAAAAAGGCATCTGCAATACCAAACGTAAGAGATTTCAGGTGTGAACTCTTTGATATTATACTATCAGCTCATCATCAAAGACATAGCCAAGGCATTAGATTAAGTTTCTCCAGATTGTGGCCATGGCCTCCATTTGATTTATAGGGAATCTTTGTACTCGTTAGTTCTCCCACAAATGAAGCCAAAAGGTCATTTAAATCATGACACCTCGGAATATTCTGAAAGCACACCAAGATCCTAATTCATCCAGTCCCATGATTCCATTAACACAAGCACTGCACAAGGACAAAAAAGGAAGAGATGATCGCAGCATCACATGCCCCGTGGCTCTTTCCGAGGAGAAAATATCGAACTGTTTTAAACAGGCAAAACTCTTATTAATGATTATTAAGAATATTTCTAGCTCTTGGTCGATGGAAAATTAAGTTGGAGCTAGGTTGACTCATATATCATTGGAATTACATCGTGATCCATGAGTTCTAGGAGTTGTAGGCGGCCGGGCTGTTACTAGGTTTTATTCAGTTGCGAGTGGATTGCAACCTAGAAAAATATTCTTCATTATTGGATTTAAGTCACGCCTATGAGTCACAAAAGTATTGCAACTCACCGATAATGAACCTAATTCTCGGTCAACCGAGAACTAGTCGCCAGAACCTACTATTAGATCGCAACATCACATACATCATGCCTTTTTTCCTAGGAGAAAAGATCGACTTTTTGTAAAACGTCAAAAACCTTATTAATGGTTTTTAAGACAAGATTTTCTGAACTTAGGATTGTAGCTCAGTTAGTACTAGTATTGATCGAATCTAACAACTATAGTGCCAAAGTTTGAATAATTTTGATTGGTTGTTTGGTTCAAAGTAATTTCACAACAATTTTGGAGAATTACATTCGTTATATATTTTCCTATATAGCTTTTTGGTTTTTAGGATTTGAAACCATACGATTTTTTTCTTATGGCCTTCTCTCTATGTAATTCCCTCGGATTTTTTTTCTTCTTATTTCCAATCTCATGAAAATTTTCTTGTATTTTTATGAAAACTATAGCATACACACAATATTTAGGAAAATCCTACACTTTCCCTACAACGCGACCAAATAACATGTAATACACATTTATGTTTTTTAAACTCATATAGGATCTCAATTTATGGAGGCATATCATCGTAGCTTGATCCAATGCACATTATATTGCTATTTTCTCTTCCTTGATAAGTGGAGCCTTGCCACTAAAGGAGTGATGATTTGTCCGAGTCAGTGCACATCTAACCGGAGTTCTGGTGGTGCCTTGGCCACTATATCAAAAGGGCACACCATGGTGGATTCATCGGAGTAACGAGTGGAACAACTGTTGGAAGATCTTCCGTATAAATGATGGCTGAAATTACTCCATATGTGGGTGAAAAACCTAGGATCCTATAGTCAGTGGTTGGACCTGACAATGATAAAATTGGGTTGTCTTCTTGTTAAAGTTGTTGTGTTTGTGCCGATCTTTTGGCCTTGATTGATTGGATCGGCCATCCAAGAGAAAAAAAATTGACATATCCTTTCTGGTTGGACTCAAGGACGTCGTGAAAGCATGTACCCCCTTCATAAACGCATTTGGTGTGTATGATGGCTATTTAGGATTTTTAATGGAGATAGGCCCAAGGGCCCTAGAAGCTTCAATAACAAAGCTGTGGGTAAAGTATTACATCGTAGTCCCTAAGGAATAGGAAAATTAAGGATAATGCTAACACTTTTACAAGAGAGGCCTTGGGAGAAATAGAAGAAACACAATCAAGGCCTTGGCCTTCTCCACCAAGACAACTGCAAGACCTTGAGGCATTGGAGCTTGCTCCGCCAACGGGGAACATGCCACTTGGGGAAACGCCGGCTGTGGGTACCTTGCCGAGGTCGAGGAAGAACCTCCACACCAGCACTTTGGCCTAGAGGAAGAAGAAACTCGGGCCGCCTCCACACCCGATCTTGGAGTGGCTCCATCCTCCATAGATAGCATCATCACATTGCTGATGCATGTAAAATGCACATAGATGAACTTTGTACTTTATTAACATATATTTCCACATATTTGCAACATATATATGTTATTTCCCTGTTTTATATTGATTTATGTGGATTTACCAATGATCAACTTTATTTGGGTTATAACTCTACAGAACATGAAACCCTGTCTTGTGTATTTTTTTACTTTTAGAGACCTATCCGAAGTCAAATTCAGCTAGGATTTCGGGGATGTCATTTTTCATCAAGAGAAGCAGCATGGACTCTTGGACCAGACGTGGAGGGGCATGCGGCCCAAAATAGATGAGGTGGTGCACCCAGCAGGGGGCATCCACCCTCTTTTCATCATTAATCATCCGATTCGCTTGATTCTTTCGTGAACCGTCTTGTTTTGATCTAAAAACCCTATATATATGACGCCCGAGGGTTCTCTAGAGGGGAGCTCTGCAGAAGCAGTGAAACACGAAAAGGGAGGCTACAACTACGAAGATTGGAGGGGGGAAACTCCACCAGAGGCACCGTCAGAGGGATCTCCACCTTCTCCAATGTCTTCCTCATCAACATCACGATAAAGGGGGAGAGTAGTCTACCTCTGGACTAAGGGTTTGTGGCAGTAGCTTGATCTATTTCTCTCATGTTCTTCATAGATCTTAGTACCATATGAGCTGTCCAACATGACTATTGTCATATATGTAATTCCTAGGCGGTGGATCTTTATTCTATGATATTGTGCTATGGGATTTGATTTTGTGTAATATGTATTGATATGTGCATATTATGTACTCTGCTCTTAATTATTGATTTTGTTCCAACTTGTATGTAAAAACATGTGTGGGGAGATGTGTGTGTTAGATGGAGTAGCATGATTTTAGTGATTGAATACTGACAAGAAATTCATGATCTATTATGGATATGCCTTTGCTTTTTCTATCTCACTAGTGATAACGTGAATGCATGTGTTATGTTCGTCACGTGACAAAGGTGATGATCTTCTTTGGTCAAGGTAGCATATTTGATATCGAAACATCATGTCAAAGTACTTATAGCTATGCTTTGTTAATTCTTAATACAAGATTGCATGGAGTTTACCCTTTTTGTGGAGTATAAGAGAGTTGTGTTTTATTATCTCTATGTTAAGACGTGATGCCATATGAATTCGTATGTTACACATATTGGAGTTATATTCTTATTATGTCATTGGAATTGCTATTATCCACTTCAACTTTAAAGAGAGAGTGGACAAGTGAACCCATGAACCCCAATCCAATTTTAATCATAAGAAACACCTTTCCATTGCATTTATCTTACTTTCTGTTTGCATCACTATTTTAATCCGAAAATACAAAAAATATTTAGTTATTTATTTACACACAAAACCCAAAAACAATCAATCCTTTAATGCATTTAGCCTTTTACTTACTTTACTTGTCTAGTTTATTTTACTTGTGTCACTACTTTATTTACTATTACTAATACGAAACCTTGTGCTTGACCAACCACACGGTGGAGTTGGGGACATAAGGCTTTAATTTTTTTTGCAGATTGCTAGACGAAGAGGAGGAGTGTAATGTCCCAGGTTTAGAGACGATCGAGGGGTAGATTTTAGAAAGGGATGTCCATTGCATAGTAAATTCTGGGGAAATTTCGCGCTTTTTAACAAAAACTGCATCGAAGGGGGACAAGTTTCTCTCTCGACACCTTACAGGGTTAGGGTTTCGAGAGTGCGACAAACTTGTATCTCACTTCACTAGTTTAGGGTTTTGAGAAGAGAGAGGAGAGTTTGCTTGATTGAATTCCAAATGATATGACATGGTTGAATTCAAACCAAGGTTGAATTTGAATTTCAAATTCAAACATTAAATAATTACCTAAATAATTCAATTGAGGAAATTCATTAAGTAAATGATCAATAATAAACAAGATGAACAATTATATTAAGGTAAAGCTCATTAGAGAAAACATTGAGCTTTATTGATCATCACACAAATTACAATGTCATTACAATATTCATAAGTGAAATAAAAGAATAATACAACACATTACATAAATGGGCAGAATAGAAGAAAGGAAAATAAAGAAAAATTACAAGTTAATAATCCTAGTCTAAATTCTACAAGGTCATCTTCACTTGATCTTGTATATGATGAATTCCATGCCCATTTTGCTCAATGGATGATCCCTGCACAAAATCACAAAGAAGAAGAACAAATTATGCCAAGTGGCAAAGCCACTTGGCAGATTAGAAAAGAAGTTAAAATGGTGGATAATATCACAGCTCTGCCGAGCTGATCCTTTCCAAGCCAGGTGCACAGGATCTGGTTCACACAGACACACAAGCAGCACACACATCAGGTGTGCATGCTCAACACCCAGGCACTGAGTGTGCATGCGGCACCACACACTCACACATCATCAGTGAGTCACCAAAGTGACAAGCAGGAGCTGTCGACCAGGGATGAAAGAGAGCACCATATAAAACCTTTTCAGAGCCAAACCCTAGTCATTTGTTCATCCATCGACAGGCAGCAGTGGTAAGTTCATCAAGAACACCAAGCACACTTAGAACAGGAAGAACAACAAGCCACCAGAAAACATCCAGGGACAGTTTCACCAAGAACTGTCAGCTGTGAGCAAGTACCAGATGGAGTAAAGCACCACAAGCTTGTAAGGAGGAGAAGGGCAAGCAAACCAAGCATCACAGAAGCAATCCTCTACAACAACACTTAATTCTAGGAGCTGGAGTGAGGTATACCACACAAGAGCCTGAGCAAGATCATATCTTGCTCATACTTAAGCATGTTTGCATCACAGGAGCACAGAAGGGTAGAAAACCCTGGGTGTATCATCATTTGGTTACTAAACCAATTGGTGCCAGCAAGTACAACCAAGGCTAAAAGGAAAATAAACCAGGGAACACTGATTATGACAACACAGTGTCAAAACCAGAGAAATCCAGCATGGATTTACTCCTTGCAGCCAATCAGAATCACAAAGCACCTATTGACCTAGCTAAACCATCAGACTTAGACAGAATACTGTCTGTTTGTTTTCAACATCAAGAGTTACTGGCAATCCAATGAATGGATTCCCAGACAACATTTGGTAAGCAACAGCAAGCCAACAGATAGGGGAGCTACCCTAGGGCAGCACATGATTACTGCCAGGGTCACCTCAAACCCTAGTTTAACCTCAACCCACAAACCAACAACTAGAATCACCACATCATCACCAGAAAGGTTCAGTAGTGGGCTAGGGTACCCAACCAGTGGTTGGCATCCTGCTAGCCCTAACAATTTCATTGAAATGATCATCACTGAATCTCAGTTCACATCATTTATCCATCTAATCAAGCAAGGATAAACAGATAAATGAAACAGACAAGCAATTGATGCACCAGGATCTTGCCAATGATCACATGGATCATGACAGGCATCAATTGATGCTTAAGCAAGCAACAGCACACATCAGGTCAGGCCTGTGTGATACACATGTGAGCAACAGTGAGGCACAGACACCAAAGAGCAGCTACTACAAGCAACTGGTGATCATATGAACACCAGAAGCTTGTTAGAGCATGCTACTGCATGCTAGAACTCATTCTAAGCAATTAACACATGAACAGATAATTAAATAACTGAACAATTGCATCACAGATAAGGGCATCAGGCTTTATAATTGTATCCAGAAGCACATCAAAGGCTTGATGAACCAAAGGATCATAATACACAAGAAAAGCACATATCAATTCATCACTGGATCACACTGCTAAGCCAACAGTAATGCTCAATTGAGCATAATCATGAATCTGAACTAAATGAACTAGCCCAGAGGCACTGGCACTTGCAAGTATGCAAGGATTAACCACCACAATCAAGCCAGGGACAAGATTAAGCACAGCACAGTAAGCTAGGATCTTTGGCGACAGCAGTAAGCTAAGCACAGCAGAGCATCAAGCAACAGCAGGAGCTACTAAATTACACAGGGCACCACAGCATGCTCATAAGCACTAATTCATGAATCGCCATAGTGAGCAATTGAGCAAGAACAACACAGCAGCAGCGCATAGTCACGGCAAGCATCTCAACATGGAGATGCAGGCCAGTAGCTGAGCAAGACAAAGAAGATGAGGAGAAAAGGAAGCAGAGCAGAGAGGGAGAGAAGGAGGCTACGGTTACTCACCAGGGAAAGGTAGTGCAGAGCTCGGCCATGGCGGCTACGGTGGCACGCGCCGGAGCACGGCGGCGCCAGGCCAAGCCGGGCCATGGTGGTGCCACGGCAGTTCGCGGCCACAGAGGCGAACCCACGGCAGCGCCATGACGCCAGGGACGTCGGCGGCGACGAATCACCGCGGAACTCCACGGTAGACGAGCAGAGGCGAAGGGGGCGCGACGAGGAAGCGGCGAAATGCAGATCGGCACGGACCAATCGATGCGCCGTCGTGCGGCCGTTCGACTGCGTCCGATCTCGCCGGCGGGGACGGCCGGTGGCGGTCGGAATAATTCGGCGACGGCGAGGCGACCACGGTGTCGCGAGAGAAAGAGAGAGATTAGGGTTTCTGCGCGAGGAGAGGGGAGAGAATGAATGGGCCGACCGAGCCCAAAGGGTGGCTCGGGTGCGACCTAACCCGTTGGGCCACCCTGACAGGTGGGGCCCAAGGGCATTTAGGTCATTTCCTAATTCCAAGAAATACAGAAACTTTGAAATTTTGTAAGAAATGTTAAATAGCTCTAAAAAAATAATTAAAAATATGAAAATAGATCAGCATAAAATTCTCTAACTAAATAAAATATCAAAGAGAATTTTTGAAGACAATTAAGAATGAATCTTAATTTGATGATTTAAATAATAATTTAAATCACACATATTATTTTCAATAATGAAAATAAGTCCATTAACGCATTTGGACTTCAAAACACCTTGACAATATTTCAAGGTGGTATTCTACTCTTAAACAAGTATCCCCAAATTATTCTTAGTACTAACCTCTTACATAAAATAATAACGACATCGGAAGGGGGGAACAAACCCTAAAAATGGAATCATGCATAATTGCTTCTTTAACCATTGCCCTTATCGGACAATGATGCTATTTTTCAGAACAAGAGGACAAGGGTCAGTCCATACCTTCCAACTGCAGAACTTTGCAGTGTTCAGGCAAGTTCATCGCTTGCTCATGTCATTTGAGTATTTTTACCAACTTACTTGCAAAGTACTATATTTATCACTATTGCATAAAAAACAAAACCACTATTTTCATAACTATGAATATGACTATGTGGTGGGCAATGGAACCATGGATTGTGTTGATATGGTGGAGGTTCCATTGCAAGGGTTTATATCCATCTAGGATTAAACAACAAATGTCGCCAGTGATTCTTGTGCCATAATACCCGTGTTAACCATAAGATCTGGAGTGGGACGGAGTAGTCAAAAGTGTTTCCACCTCTCGTTCATCAACGGATGCGCTTTACCGTAGACACTTGTATATGTCGGCAGCAAGCGGTAGGCTGGGGAAGCCTTAAGTCCCCACGGCATAGTCCGTAGACACTTGTCGTGCGAAGTGCAAGCGGTAGGGTGGGGATCCCATTCTAATTCCCCACGGTATTGCGGTCTATGATGGGTTGCAGCCACCGGTGTAGGAGTGTATGGTAAGAGCCCAGCACTGTTGTCGTGGTCGGGGTCCACCCTGAAATTACGGGAATAATGGGACCGACGTGGACCCAGGGTCGGCGCATGCAACAAAGGGTGGGTGTTCGAGGTAGCGGAGGAACATGATTGGCTAGACCTTATACCGGGCCTCACACCTAAGGAAGTGTGAACGGGAGAGCTGCCCGGTTGGCACCAAGGTTAAGATCTCTTATGGGTAAAGCAACACACCTCTGCAGAGTGTAAAAAACTGTGACCTGTCACTCCCTGTTCCGGGATTGAGGAACTGCGAACGCGGCCGGAAAGGAGCTCCATGAAGTTCTAGTAAACCGGTGAAGGCTGACGGACATAGCTCTTTGAAATAAAAGCAATCTCTTGAAGAAATGTTTATCAAAACTTGCATTGGTATTAGACTTTCTGGTCTAATATCGTAGTTAGTGCATTAAACACCTCTTTTCTATAATGAACTTGTTGAGTACGCTCGTACTCATACCACTCTTAAATCCCCTGCTTAGATTGTCTGAATCATCTGGAGGAGGACTACAACAGCAATGATGGAGCCGAGATCATCGGCTACGATGAACCTGACCTCTCAGGTGGAGTTGAAGGCGTAGACTATATCATAGTCTACGGATCCGGGGAGGCTTCCGGAGGAGAACAAGCCTAGGAATATCTGAGGAGTAGTAGTAGCCGAGCAGCACAAACTCTTACTAATGAGCTGCTCGATTGAATAAATGTTTAGTTTAATGAGACAATGGTATTGTAAGTTAAGTTGGGTTCGCCTCGAACCCAGGAGTTATCCTCTTAGGACCCAAGAGGAGCTCCAAGACGACTTGTGTATGATGATTGTAATAATATGTGAATGAGTTATGGACCTTGCTATGTTCTGTTGTACTACTCTGAGGGATGTGATATTTGCGGAATGGTACTTCACGAATGTTATATCAACGACTGGCATACTACAGCATGCAGTGGTATGCAGGGTCACCACAGTTGGTATCAGAGCAAAAGCTTTGACCTTAGGTTGGAACCTAGTAAATGGGACCAAACGTTAGGAGTCAAATAGGATTAGTAAAGAATTCTCTAAAAATATGGTGTATATTCAATTGAGAATACAACAATCATATTTTTTAGTGCGATAATTCTTTATTATCTCTATTATGATGCATGATTACTAATCTTATAATCTTTCTATTTCTACAGCCAACATGGCAAGTGCACGACCGGGAAGAAACGTGAAAGTTATGGATTCCACACTGAACGAATACCAAGGAGGACTTGCTGATATCCTACGAGCCATGTTGCTGGAATTTGGGTGTGATCCCCAGATTCCAGTAAAGAAGTACATGTTCTATGATGGACCGGTGTTGGCCAAGTGCAGAGTAGGACTGCGACTTCCCGAATCTTTGGGAATGAGCGTAGTCATGCCAGCTGGAGAAGCTAGGACAACCAACACAGCCTATCATATAGCTGTTATGAGAGCCATAACCGACATACGGGAACATAAGACAAAAGAGCTTATGGATTCCGAGTTCTCCCATATTCCTCATAATCAGGAGGAAGAAGATCTCATGCTCAACCACTACAAATACGCCAAACGCAAACCCATAGCAGCGGCAAAATATATGGATAATAGCCGTAACTTCATATCACTACTCTTTCAGCTGAACCATCATCTGATAGGGGCTATTGATACGATGCTAGAGGAATTTACCGAACCCAAGGAGGAGAGTAGGGGGAAAGAACCTATGGATAATGTAGTGCACACACCAGTTTATTCAGCTGGTGACTACATCAGCTTTGATCCACTTGCACGTGAACCTACACCTGCTACACCTGGGAACTACCTGGGTAGTTCCTATAGGGGATACGAAGGCGGAGCGGAATCCGGAAACAACCAGCGTTCCGAGACTCCAATCGAGAATTCCAGGGGTTGGCGTTGGGGTAATGATACTGGAACCCATAGTACTACTGAGTATTATGATGGAGAGATGAACGATGATGCAACAACCCAGAACCAGAGCTATCCTAGTAATGAAGGAGTGGATGGAGGATATCCGACACAGGTTGAGTCGGGTATGGGTTTTGGTAACCCTTATGGTGGGGCTACAGGAGAGTACACCTGATGGGTGGACTATGATGCACTCAACGATCAGTTTGTGAACACTGATTTCTCCTTAGGGTCATCATCGGATTTGGATTACAAGCCAACGGGGAGACCTTATGTTCCAGGGTCTATCAGGAGGACGACACGTTCGACCGGATGGAAGCCTGGAATGTATCGGGAGTGAAGACCGTTTAGAAGTCCACCAAAGGAGGTGTGGCTATAATACACAAGTACCACGTGTATTATAGTTTGTAATATTTGTATAAATTTGTACATATACTTTAATAAGTGAGTTTGCATACTCACATCGACTTGAGTATTGTAATAAGACCACTTATGTATGTATATATAGGGTATATGTTTTGTATGATTTGGATTTGCTTCTTGATTTCCCTTGCGTGACTAGTTCTGTGCACAAAGTTGAGCTCAGAAAACTTGCGCATGGAGTAATTATGAGTATCATCTTGTGTTGCAGAACTAGGGGAATTATGTCGGGAACGTTAGGAAACGAGACTGAAGCGCAGCGCATGGAGCGCGAAGCAAAAGAAAAGGAAGAGGCTGAGGGTGCAGCCAGAGATCAGTTTCCACCACCACCACCACCCATGACGCAGCAAAACTTTATCCAGTACATGCAACTGGCGGAAGAGAGGCAGCGTGTAACACTGGAGCTGCAGAACAAATTTCTTCAGGATTTGATGCAGCAGAATAGGGTGGAGAGACCTGAAAACCAGGGAGTCACATTAGCAGACTTCCAAAACACCAAGCCGATATCTTTCGCATACGCGCCAGAGCCTATGGACGCGGAAGATTGGCTGATGGATACTGAGCGCAAGCTCAACACTGTTGGATGCAATGACCAAGAGAAGGTTCGATATGCTACCCATCTGCTATGTGGACCTGCCGCATCATGGTGGGACAACATTGTAGCCGTGTATCCAGCAGGAAAGGTATTTACCTGGGAGGAGTTTGCAAGGAAGTTCAGGGAATCCAATGTCCCTGAAAGTATTGTAGAACTGAAGCGTCGAGAGTTCGAGAGTTTCGAGCAGAATGATAAGGCAATCCTGACTTATGTCAGGGAGTTTTCAAAGCTGTCCCGGTATGCTGTTGATGAAGTCAACACCGAGGACAAGAAGAAAAAGAGATTTCTGAGGGGGTTAAGTCCCCAGTTCAAGGTACAGCTGCGGATGATGAGAGCAACGGAATTCCAAGAGTTGGTGGATGCAGCCATCACTCTTGAAGATGATTTCAAACAACTGCAAGAAGAGAAGAGGAAAAAGGCCAAGTTTGAGCCTAAGAGGTTTGTTAGTAACAAGCCTAATACCAGCTTGAGTTTCAAGCCTAGATACAACAACAACAACAACAACAACAACAATAGCAACTACTACGGTAGTAGGAAGAATCAGGCATTCCAGACTGCAAATCAAATAATTTGCAGAAGCTGTGGATTCACAGGGCATTTGGCCAAAGACTGTAAGAAACCAAGGATTATATGCTTTGGTTGTCGTCAGGAGGGGCACATGCTGAAGGACTGCCCCAAGAAGAATAGTGGAGGAGGTCAATCTGGAGGAGGAGGAAATCGAGGAAACACCGGAGGGAGTTGGAAGAATAAGAAGCCCTTCGGCAAGCTGAACTGTACCAGTCTGGAAGAGGTGGTCAACTCTGACCAGGCGGTGATAGGTACGCTCCAGATACTCACTCATCCTGGCAAAGTACTTTTTGATACTGGTGCAACTACATCATTCATTTCTCAACAATTCATCATCAAACATGGGATTAGTTGCACTAAGTTAGATACACCCATAACCATACTTTCTGCGGGGGGAACGATAGTAGTAACCCATACCAAACAAAATCAAGTCATTATGATCAATAAGTGCGCGTTTGACGCGGACCTGTTCATTTTACCAATGAAGGACATTGATGTCATTCTTGGTATGAATTGGTTAGAAGCTAATGGAGCATTGATCGACTGTGTAAACAAGACGGTATCATTGAAAAGTCCCGATGGAAGTAGAATGATCTACCAAGGCGACAAACACACACAGATTGAAGTTGAGCTACAGCTGAATAGCATGAAGGAGGTGAAGTTAGAAGATATACCTGTAGTAAACGAATTCCAGGATGTGTTTCCTGCGGAATTACCTGGTATGCCACCAGATAGGGAGATAGAATTCACTATCGACCTAATCCCAGGAACCGCTCTGATTGCTAAGGCACCATATAAAATGGGGCCTAAGGAACTGAAGGAACTTAAGGAGCAACTGGATGATTTGGAACAAAAGGGATTCATTCAAGAGAGTGTTTCACCATGGGGATCACCTGTGATCTTCGTGGATAAAAGAGATGGAGGAAGAAGGATGTGCGGAGACTACAGGAATCTAAACAACGTCACCATCAAGAACAAGTATCCACTTCCAAGAATACAAGATCTATTTGATCAGGTTAGAGGAGCGGGAGTCTTTTCCAAGATTGATCTAAGATCGGGTTATCACCAGATAAAGATCAAGAAGGAGGACGTTCCGAAAACTGCCTTTGTCTCAAGGTATGGACACCATGAATACCTTGTAGTACCTTTTGGATTGACCAATGCCCCAGCAATATTCATGAATCTCATGAATAAGATTTTCATGCCATATCTAGACAAGTTTGTCATCGTATTCATCGATGATATCTTGATATATTCCAAGAACAAGGCAGAACATGCCGATCATTTGAGGTTAGTGTTGCAAACACTAAGGGAACACCAACTTTATGCCAAACTCAGTAAGTGTGAATTTTGGCTAGATCAAGTGGAATTTCTTGGTCATGTCATTAGCAAAGATGGAATCGCTGTCAACCCGAGCAAGGTAGCAGCAGTTCTAGAATGGGAAGCACCCAAGACTGTCAAGGAAATCCGAGGATTCCTTGGAATGGCAGGATACTATCGGAGATTCATTGAAGGATTCTCTAAGATAGCAGGACCAATGACAAAGTTGCTTAGGAAGAACACACCATTCGTGTGGTCAGAGGAGTGTGAGAAGAGTTTTCAAACTCTGAAGGAGAAACTCACCACGGCACCGGTGTTAGCAGTTCCGGAAGTTGGCAAGGATTACACCGTGTACTGTGACGCATCCAAACATGGATTGGGTTGCGTACTCATGCAAGATCGGAAAGTGATATCTTATGGATCGAGGCAACTCAGACCTCATGAAGTGAACTATCCAACACATGACTTGGAATTAGCAGCTGTCGTTTTTGCACTCAAAACTTGGAGACATTTTCTCTATGGAGCTAAGTGTGAGCTCTATACAGATCATAAAAGCCTCAAATATTTCTTCACTCAGAAGGAACTCAACATGAGGCAGAAAAGATGGCTAGAATTGATTAAGGATTATGATCTGACAATCAATTACACACCAGGGAAGGCTAATGTTGTAGCAGACGCCCTGAGTAGGAAAAGCACCGGAGGAGTGGAACAAGAAATATCACCGGAGTTGAGGAAGGAAATAAGTCAAGCCCAAATACAACTTTGGGAGAAGGAAGCCCATGAAGGATTATCGGCGTTGCAAGTAGCCGATGAGTTGAATGTCAACCTCAAGAATGAGATAATGATGGGTCAGTTGGACGATCCATTCATTGTAGAAGAGATGAGGAGAATAGATGAGGGAAGACCATCAGAATTTCATCGAGGAGAATCTGGATCTTTATGGTTCCAGAAAAGAATTTGCGTTCCGGATATTGCTGAAATTAAAGAAGTAATACTCCGGGAGGCTCATCAAACACCTTATTCCATACATCTGGGAAGTACAAAGATGTACATGGACTTAAAGGAACTATTCTGGTGGAATAACATGAAGAGGGAGATAGCACAATATGTGGCAGAATGCCATACCTGCCAAAGAGTGAAAGCAGAACACCAGAGTCCGGCAGGGAAGTTACAACCTTTACCTATTCCAGAGTGGAAATGGGAGGAGATAGGAATGGATTTCATCACCGGACTACCCATGACTAATAAAAAGAAGGACATGATATGGGTAATCGTGGACCGGTTGACGAAAAGTGCACACTTTTTAGCGGTAAACCAGCAGGATAAAGGAGAGAAACTTATCGATCTTTACATCAAAGAGATCGTGAGTAAGCATGGAGTGCCTAAGAAGATCGTATCGGATCGAGGATCCGTGTTCACATCAGCATTCTGGAAGCAGCTTCATGAAGCCTTAGGATCCAAGTTGGATTATAGTACCGCGTATCATCCACAAACAGGTGGACAAACTGAGAGAACCAATCAGATCTTAGAAGATATGCTTAGGGCTTGTGCCCTAGACTTCGGAGGATCATGGGAGGAGCATCTACCTTTAGCAGAGTTTTCATACAACAATAGTTATCAAAGCAGCATCAAGATGGCACCATTTGAAGCTCTGTATGGAAGGAAGTGTAGATCGCCAATATGTTGGTATGAAGCCGGAGCAAGCAAAGAGTTCAACCCTGATTATGTCAAGGAAAAACAACAAATCATTGACATTATCAGAGACAGGCTCAAGATAGCCCAAAGTCGGCAAAAGAGTTATGCCGATCAGAAGAGAAGGACATGGGAGCCACAAGTTGGAGACATGGTTTATCTTAAGGTAAGCCCGATGAAAGGACTCCAGAGGTTTGGAGTAAAAGGGAAACTCAGTCCTAGATATATAGGACCTTTCAAGATACTGAGTCAGAATCGAGGTTTAGCCTTTGAATTGGATCTACCGGGAAGGTTAGCTCAAGTTCATAATGTATTCCATGTGTCACAACTTCGGAAATGTTTGAAGACCCCAGATGAACCAATATCACATGAGGAGCTTGAGTTACAACCAGACCTGACGTACATCGAGAAGCCAGCCAAGATTCTCGAGGAGAGCTGGAAACAACTCAGAAACAAGGCAATCAAGTATTGCAAGATTCAATGGAAGCATCATCCCGAGAGGGAAGCCACCTGGGAAAAAGAGGAAGACCTAAGGAAAACATACCCCGAGCTGTTCAGGTATTACAACCACAACTTCGGGACGAAGTTTTCTTTAAGGGGGAAAGGCTGTAATGTCCCAGGTTTAGAGACGATCGAGGGGTAGATTTTAGAAAGGGATGTGCATTGCATAGTAAATTCTGGGGAAATTTCGCGCTTTTTAACAAAAACTGCATCGAAGGGGGACAAGTTTCTCTCTCGACACCTTACAGGGTTAGGGTTTCGAGAGTGCGACAAACTTGTATCTCACTTCACTAGTTTAGGGTTTTGAGAAGAGAGAGGAGAGTTTGCTTGATTGAATTCCAAATGATATGACATGGTTGAATTCAAACCAAGGTTGAATTTGAATTTCAAATTCAAACATTAAATAATTACCTAAATAATTCAATTGAGGAAATTCATTAAGTAAATGATCAATAATAAACAAGATGAACAATTATATTAAGGTAAAGCTCATTAGAGAAAACATTGAGCTTTATTGATCATCACACAAATTACAATGTCATTACAATATTCATAAGTGAAATAAAAGAATAATACAACACATTACATAAATGGGCAGAATAGAAGAAAGGAAAATAAAGAAAAATTACAAGTTAATAATCCTAGTCTAAATTCTACAAGGTCATCTTCACTTGATCTTGTATATGATGAATTCTATGCCCATTTTGCTCAATGGATGATCCCTGCACAAAATCACAAAGAAGAAGAACAAATTATGCCAAGTGGCAAAGCCACTTGGCAGATTAGAAAAGAAGTTAAAATGGTGGATAATATCACAGCTCTGCCGAGCTGATCCTTTCCAAGCCAGGTGCACAGGATCTGGTTCACACAGACACACAAGCAGCACACACATCAGGTGTGCATGCTCAACACCCAGGCACTGAGTGTGCATGCGGCACCACACACTCACACATCATCAGTGAGTCACCAAAGTGACAAGCAGGAGCTGTCGACCAGGGATGAAAGAGAGCACCATATAAAACCTTTTCAGAGCCAAACCCTAGTCATTTGTTCATCCATCGACAGGCAGCAGTGGTAAGTTCATCAAGAACACCAAGCACACTTAGAACAGGAAGAACAACAAGCCACCAGAAAACATCCAGGGACAGTTTCACCAAGAACTGTCAGCTGTGAGCAAGTACCAGATGGAGTAAAGCACCACAAGCTTGTAAGGAGGAGAAGGGCAAGCAAACCAAGCATCACAGAAGCAATCCTCTACAACAACACTTAATTCTAGGAGCTGGAGTGAGGTATACCACACAAGAGCCTGAGCAAGATCATATCTTGCTCATACTTAAGCATGTTTGCATCACAGGAGCACAGAAGGGTAGAAAACCCTGGGTGTATCATCATTTGGTTACTAAACCAATTGGTGCCAGCAAGTACAACCAAGGCTAAAAGGAAAATAAACCAGGGAACACTGATTATGACAACACAGTGTCAAAACCAGAGAAATCCAGCATGGATTTACTCCTTGCAGCCAATCAGAATCACAAAGCACCTATTGACCTAGCTAAACCATCAGACTTAGACAGAATACTGTCTGTTTGTTTTCAACATCAAGAGTTACTGGCAATCCAATGAATGGATTCCCAGACAACATTTGGTAAGCAACAGCAAGCCAACAGATAGGGGAGCTACCCTAGGGCAGCACATGATTACTGCCAGGGTCACCTCAAACCCTAGTTTAACCTCAACCCACAAACCAACAACTAGAATCACCACATCATCACCAGAAAGGTTCAGTAGTGGGCTAGGGTACCCAACCAGTGGTTGGCATCCTGCTAGCCCTAACAATTTCATTGAAATGATCATCACTGAATCTCAGTTCACATCATTTATCCATCTAATCAAGCAAGGATAAACAGATAAATGAAACAGACAAGCAATTGATGCACCAGGATCTTGCCAATGATCACATGGATCATGACAGGCATCAATTGATGCTTAAGCAAGCAACAGCACACATCAGGTCAGGCCTGTGTGATACACATGTGAGCAACAGTGAGGCACAGACACCAAAGAGCAGCTACTACAAGCAACTGGTGATCATATGAACACCAGAAGCTTGTTAGAGCATGCTACTGCATGCTAGAACTCATTCTAAGCAATTAACACATGAACAGATAATTAAATAACTGAACAATTGCATCACAGATAAGGGCATCAGGCTTTATAATTGTATCCAGAAGCACATCAAAGGCTTGATGAACCAAAGGATCATAATACACAAGAAAAGCACATATCAATTCATCACTGGATCACACTGCTAAGCCAACAGTAATGCTCAATTGAGCATAATCATGAATCTGAACTAAATGAACTAGCCCAGAGGCACTGGCACTTGCAAGTATGCAAGGATTAACCACCACAATCAAGCCAAGGACAAGATTAAGCACAGCACAGTAAGCTAGGATCTTTGGCGACAGCAGTAAGCTAAGCACAGCAGAGCATCAAGCAACAGCAGGAGCTACTAAATTACACAGGGCACCACAGCATGCTCATAAGCACTAATTCATGAATCGCCACAGTGAGCAATTGAGCAAGAACAACACAGTAGCAGCGCATAGTCACGGCAAGCATCTCAACGTGGAGATGCAGGCCAGTAGCTGAGCAAGACAAAGAAGATGAGGAGAAAAGGAAGCAGAGCAGAGAGGGAGAGAAGGAGGCTACGGTTACTCACCAGGGAAAGGTAGTGCAGAGCTTGGCCATGGCGGCTACGGCGGCACGCGCCGGAGCACGGCGGCGCCAGGCCAAGCCGGGCCATGGTGGTGCCACGGCAGTTCGCGGCCACAGAGGCGAACCCACGGCAGCGCCGTGACGCCAGGGACGTCGGCGGCGACGAATCGCCGCGGAACTCCACGGTAGACGAGCAGAGGCGAAGGGGGCACGACGAGGAAGCGGCGAAACACAGATCGGCGCGGACCAATCGATGCGCCGTCGTGCGGCCGTTCGACTGCGTCCGATCTCGCCGGCGGGGACGGCCGGTGGCGGTCGGAATAATTCGGCGACGGCGGGGCGACCACGGTGTCGCGAGAGAAAGAGAGAGATTAGGGTTTCTGCGCGAGGAGAGGGGAGAGAACGAATGGGCCAACCGAGCCCAAAGGGTGGCTCGGGTGCGACCTAACCCGTTGGGCCACCCTGACAGGTGGGGCCCAAGGGCATTTAGGTCATTTCCTAATTCCAAGAAATACAGAAACTTTGAAATTTTGTAAGAAATGTTAAATAGCTCTAAAAAATAATTAAAAATATGAAAATAGATCAGCATAAAATTCTCTAACTAAATAAAATATCAAAGAGAATTTTTGAAGAAAATTAAGAATGAATCTTAATTTGATGATTTAAATAATAATTTAAATCACACATATTATTTTCAATAATGAAAATAAGTCCATTAACGCATTTGGACTTCAAAACACCTTGACAATATTTCAAGGTGGTATTCTACTCTTAAACAAGTATCCCCAAATTATTCTTAGTACTAACCTCTTACATAAAATAATAACGACATCGGAAGGGGGGAACAAACCCTAAAAATGGAATCATGCATAATTGCTTCTTTAACCATTGCCCTTATCGGACAATGATGCTATTTTTCAGAACAAGAGGACAAGGGTCAGTCCATACCTTCCAACTGCAGAACTTTGCAGTGTTCAGGCAAGTTCATCGCTTGCTCATGTCATTTGAGTATTTTTACCAACTTACTTGCAAAGTACTATATTTATCACTATTGCATAAAAAACAAAACCACTATTTTCATAACTATGAATATGACTATGTGGTGGGCAATGGAACCATGGATTGTGTTGATATGGTGGAGGTTCCATTGCAAGGGTTTATATCCATCTAGGATTAAACAACAAATGTCGCCAGTGATTCTTGTGCCGTAATACCCGTGTTAACCATAAGATCTGGAGTGGGACGGAGTAGTCAAAAGTGTTTCCACCTCTCGTTCATCAACGGATGCGCTTTACCGTAGACACTTGTATCTGTCGGCGGCAAGCGGTAGGCTGGGGAAGCCTTAAGTCCCCACGGCATAGTCCGTAGACACTTGTCGTGCGAAGTGCAAGCGGTAGGGTGGGGATCCCATTCTAATTCCCCACGGTATTGCGGTCTATGATGGGTTGCAGCCACCGGCGTAGGAGTGTATGGTAAGAGCCCAGCACTGTTGTCGTGGTTGGGGTCCACCCTGAAATTACGGGAATAATGGGACCGACGTGGACCCAGGGTCGGCGCATGCAACAAAGGGTGGGTGTTCGAGGTAGCGGAGGAACATGATTGGCTAGACCTTATACCGGGCCTCACACCTAAGGAAGTGTGAACGGGAGAGCTGCCCGGTTGGCACCAAGGTTAAGATCTCTTATGGGTAAAGCAACACACCTCTGCAGTGTAAAAAGCTGTGACTGTCACTCCTGTTCGGGATTGAGGAACTGCGAACGCGGCCGGAAAGGAGCTCCATGAAGTTCTAGTAAACCGGTGAAGGCTGACGGACATAGCTCTTTGAAATAAAAGCAATCTCCTGAAGAAATGTTTATCAAAACTTGCATTGGTATTAGACTTTCTGGTCTAATATCGTAGTTAGTGCATTAAACACCTCTTTTCTATAATGAACTTGTTGAGTACGCTCGTACTCATACCACTCTTAAATCCCCTGCTTAGATTGTCTGAATCATCTGGAGGAGGACTACAACAGCAATGATGGAGCCGAGATCATCGGCTACGATGAACCTGACCTCTCAGGTGGAGTTGAAGGCGTAGACTATATCATAGTCTACAGATCCGGGGAGGCTTCCGGAGGAGAACAAGCCTAGGAATATCTGAGGAGTAGTAGTAGCCGAGCAGCACAAACTCTTACTAATGAGCTGCTCGATTGAATAAATGTTTAGTTTAATGAGACAATGGTATTGTAAGTTAAGTTGGGTTCGCCTCGAACCCAGGAGTTATCCTCTTAGGACCCAAGAGGAGCTCCGAGATGACTTGTGTATGATGATTGTAATAATATGTGAATGAGTTATGGACCTTGCTATGTTCTGTTGTACTACTCTGAGGGATGTGATATTTGCGGAATGGTACTTCGCGAATGTTATATCAACGACTGGCATACTACAACATGCAGTGGTATGCAGGGTCACCACAAGGAGAGATAACTCTTTACTCAATTCCCTGAGAGTTCGATATAACCCTCGAGTCACCCTTGAGTCACCCTTGTGGGGAAAATACTCTGCTGACGCTATACTCTGTACTTGGAGTCCCAACGTCATCTAGACTATTTTCTGATGCCGTTGCCGGGAATTGGAAGAGCATCTCACAACTTCATCTTCATCAAGGAGCATCATCATCACCTTCATCTTCGTCATCAACTTAGTGCAAACACCCAAGCTCGGGGAGGTTGCACCATTGTGAGCTCTCTTTTCTCTTTAGATTTAGCAAAGTACATTATTTGTCATGTTTTTAGTCTTTACTTTCTAGTTATTTATTTTAAAATAGAGAAATAAATAAATAAATGTTCTACTATTTAAAACTGGAAAAAAGAACTCATTGGCCTTTCAGTGTGAGAAATTTTCCAACACATGATGAAATACATATAGAACCATTTGAAATTGATCCTGAAATAGTAAAAACAATTTACGAACATCTTTTTTATGGAAAACCAAATTATTGTCCTATGGTGCATTTAAATAAATTCAATGAAAAATGCAAACTCTTAAGATCAGAAATACTAATAATAATATCCTCAAGGTTAAACTTTTCCCATACTCACTTGCTGTTAAAGCTTTAGATTGGATTTTAAAATGGCCACCTGGAAACTTTGTTGGTTCAACTTAAAAGCTACTTTTGTAGAGAGATTTGGTTCTTCAGAGATAGTAAGTCACCTTATAAAAATTATTATTTCCTTTAAGCAAACTGAAAATGAATTGGTAGTAAAAGTTTGGGAGAGATTCAGGGGACTTGCCTATGGAACTAAGCATGGCTCAAGAGATTGGATGCTTATGATTATATTTTATAATGGGCTATCTAATACATCTAAGAAATATCTAGATATAGAATGTGGAGGCACCCTCAGGAATTTACCAGCCCAATATGCTTATATTTTGTTAGATGGGTTGCTCTCAGAAGTTAAAATTAAAAGTTTAGAAAAAAGATGAAGATCCTGAAGATGTCTTTGATAATAGATATGAAATTTTCAATTTATATAATAGGGAAAATAAAATAGAAGAAGTGAAAATTCTTAGTGAAGTAAAAGAGTCATTATTATATCTTGAAAAATGTTTCTTGAAAAATTCTCTAAAGATCCGACTATCAATGTTCATCAAGTTGGTTTTGGCTCTTATGTTGCTAATTATGTTATCAAAGAAAAAAATATAAATTTATAACAATGAAGCTATGATACCATATAAGTTTTTGGATGCTTGGATCCCCAAGATATTAATTGCTATGGACAAAGAGACACACCATGCTATCCTAAATTTAGGATATAGTGTGTCTCTGTCTTATCTAAAGAGCTATATGATTTGCATTTGCTTAATCTTAAAAACTTGGAAACATGCTCTACAAATAATTTACTTGCTGATGATTAAACTAAAAAAACATTTGGAAGAGTTAATAATGTTATGGTTAAATTACATATGACATATGTACATATGGATTTTACTATCATGGACATGTGTAGCAATACCTCTAGTCCTATAATTTTTGGGAGACCTTTTTAAGAACTACATGGGCTATCATTGATTCAAAAGAGAGGAATGCCAAATTCCAATTACCACATAATAAGTGTATGGAGCACTTTCCAAGGAATAAGGAGGTAGCACCAAGATTCAAGCTACCACATGATTTCCGTACAACTTGAACCAAGTAAGTAAGCCTAACTATATGGCTATAAAGAAAGCGCTTTACGGTAGGAAAACCGACATGTTTTTATATTTGATTTTATTTTGCATTCTTGCCGTTGAAAGAAATTTTCTTTTTTTACTCTCTGGTTTTTAAATAAAGTAACAAGTTTTTACCCATTTGGATGTTAAAAGTTGTGTAACAAAGTGGGAGTTTCTGATTTCTGAGCTGCACTTTTTAGTGCATGATTTTTCTGCATTTTTTCGTGACTCCTAAAATCTTGATAAATTCACAGTAGCTAAAACCTTGAGAGAAGTCCAATTTACCCCCCTAAACTCATCTCAAAGTTCAGATTACAACCCTCAACTTTACTTTGGTTCAACTTTCAACCCTAAACTCTAAAAACCGTTCAGAATTACCCCTGACACTGTCTTAAGCTGGTTTTCTTGTCACGTAATGTATTGTATTGGTAAAATAGTGTGTACATCTATTGTATTGGCAATATGGAGAGAGAAAGGGCACAGTATATGGAGAGAGAGAAATTACATGTACCATGTATGTTGATGAGTTGGTATAGTATATAGGTGTTATCACCAGAATTTGACCAAGTCAGAGGTGGGCCACGATCAAGATGGGCTTGAAGATTATATACGGAAGAAATACGTGGATCGGTCTTATATGCAAAGTTGGGCTAGATTGCCCATATATCTGTAATATAGTAGATCGTATCTTAGATAGAGTTTTACCCGTGCACGGTTAGGTGCACGCCTAAGTTAGAAAGTCCCCTGGACTATAAATATGTATCTAGGGTTTATGGAATAAACAACAACCAACGTTCAACCAACAAATCAGTCTCGGCGTATCGCCAACTCCTTCGTCTCGAGGGTTTCTACCGGTAAGCAACATGCTTCCTAGATCACATCTTGCGATCTAGGCAGCACAAGCTTTATGTTGTTCAGGCGTTGCTCGTACTGAAGCCTTTTTGATGGCGAGCAACGTAGTTATCATAGATGTGTTAGGGTTAGCATAGTTCTTCGCGTAACATGCTATCGTAGTGCAACCCTTGCATATCTAGCCGCCCTTACACCTATCTTAGGTGTAGGGGCGGCACCCCGCTTGATCTTTATTTAGTAGATCCGATCCGTTACGGTTGCTCCTTGTTCATCAAGGATTAGTTTAATATCTGCAATAGTTAGGCCTTACAAAGGGTTGGAGGATCCAGCGGCACGTAGGGTGTCGTTTGCTAGTCCTAGACAGGATGTTCCGGGGATCAACCTCGGTTGGTTTTTAGGCCTTGTCTAGGAGCGGCTTACGATCACCGTGCGTGGCCGCGAGGCCCAATCGTGAGTAGGATGATCCGATTATGCGGTGAAAACCCTAAATCGTCGTAGATCGTTTTAGCTTTATCTTGATAAAGCAGGACCACCATATATTCGTGCACCCCGTACGAATCATGGGTGGATCGGCTCCTTGAGCCGATTCACAGGATAACCTGAGAGCCGATCGAGGCTCGTATTTAATGTTTACGTGTATGCCATGCAGGAAACTAAGCGAGGCATCTCCATCACCTTCCTGACCAGGTATAGGTCAGGTGGCACGCCCTTGCATCAGCATCGGACGTGTGTACCAGAGGCTTTGCGGGCCGTCGCTCGGAGGGACCTGGGCCAGCCGCAGCCCTAGGTTGTTCCCGGCTCTACTGTGTTGCCCGTCGCTGCCCGCCGGTGGGTTTTGACCGCAACACATTCTGGCACGCCCGGTGGGACAAGCTTCGACATCAACCACCTCGCCATCTACATCTGAGATGGCGGACGGCACTCCAGTCACGTACGAGGATCTGACCGACGAGCTCAAGAAGAAGTATGACGAGGTCAAAACCATCCTCGAAGCCGACCTCATCGGCTCTTTTCACAGAACCCGCTCACATGGCATCTGGTGGAAGGGGTTCTCACCGGAAGGCGCGCTCGATGGAGTGGACCTATCCGTCCCGTCAGGAGAACGTACCAGGTCCCTACGCCAGGAGATTAGCTGCATGGTGACTCACTCGTTGCATCGCCATTCTGAGAGCCTGGTGAATACTTTGGAGCATGTTGCTTTTCGGATGATCCAGGAGGTCATGAAGCATCAGCACTTTCTATTAGGACCAGCTCTCGGGACCTAGCAAGGAGAAGTGCCACTTCAGCCCCGTCCACCGTCGTCATTCGCATTAGCGGCACCAGAAGTGCCTAATCCACCGTCATGCGCCGCTGACACGGTTGAAGACGCTTACCCCAGGAGGTGCCAGCCAAGATACTCGTTCAACATCAACATGGTAGAACTGGGGCACCGCCCTGATGAGGGTATAGACAAGGGCAGCTGCTCTCATAGCGAAGATAAGGAAGAAGCTGCTCCACGCGATCGGCCCCGACACTGCCAAAAGATCCTGGTGATGATCAAGATGGAAGCCGATCCTAGCGATCGGCCCGTAATATCCATACCACCTGCTCTCCCAGTATGTGGCGTCGATCTCACGGGTGACGAAAAGCTAGGGTATGGGTTTACATCGGCTGATGAGCTAGAGGAAGTCGACATTGGTCCTGGGGATAAGCCGCGACCAACTTTTATCAGCAAGAAGTTAGATCCACAGCTCAGGGGACAGATGATAGCTCTGTTGAAGGAATACCCAGATTGCTTTGCATGGGATTACACGGAGATGCCTGGGTTGGACAGGAGCATCATTGAACACCGGCTCCCCCTTAAGAAAGGATTTCGGCCGTTCCAACAACGAGCACGTCAGATGAGGGCCGAAATTCTAGAAGAAGTCAAGAAAGAAATCGAGAAGATGTTGGCCGCCGGGTTCATCAGGCCATGCAGGTATGCTGAGTGGATCTCCAGTATCGTTCCTGTAGAGAAGAAGGACGGCCGATGGCGTGTGGCCATCGATTTCCGAGATCTCAATAGAGCCACTCCAAAGAACGAATATCCGATGCCGGTGGCAGAAACGTTGATAAATGCCGCTGCTGGCCACAAGGTGTTGAGCTTCATGGATGGCAACGCCGGCTATAACCAGATCTTCATGGCTCCGGAAGATATACACAAGACCGCATTCAGAGTACCAGGAGCAGTAGGTTTGTTTGAATATGTGGTCATGACCTTTGGGTTGAAGAATGCTGGTGCAACGTACCAACGAGCCATGAATTATATATTTCATGATCTGATCGGTAAGTTGGTGGAGATCTATATCGATGACGTAGTAGTCAAATCTGTCTCCATGGGGGGACACTTGGATGATTTACGGCGCGTCCTAGACCGAACTCGGAAATTCGGACTGAGAATGAATCCGAAGAAGTGTGCTTTTGGCGTGACGGCTGGTCAATTCCTAGGTTTTCTGGTTCATGAACGGGGAATTGAGATCGGCCTGAAAAGTCAGGAGGCGGTGCGTACCATGCAGCCACCAACCACGAAGAAGGAGCTCCAACGTCTCATCGGCAAGATCAATTTTGTCCGACGATTCATCTCTAATCTGTCAGGGCGAATCAAGCCGTTCATGGCGCTAGTGAAGACTAAATCTGATGACGAGTTTCACTGGGGGCAGAACAGCAACAGGCGTTTGATGAGATTAAGCGGTATCTGACGACGCCGCCTGTGCTAGTTCCGCCCCAGCAAGACAGGCCGTTCTACATCTACTTGTCAGTAGCTGACACATCCATCGCTTCGGTAGTGGTGCAACTCTACGAGGGCGTTGAAAAGGTCGTTTTCTACCTCAGCAGAAGGATGCTGGATGCGGAGACAAGATATCCTGAGGTCGAGAAACTTTGCCTCTGCCTGTTCTTTACCTGCACCAAGCTTCATCACATCCTTTTGACGGTAGAGATCATCGTCATATGCAAGTCAGATGTTGTCAAGCACATGTTGTCGGCCCCTGTTTTGAAAGGCCGACTTGGTAAGTGATGTTTTGCGTGTCAGAGTTCGATCTCCGGTATCAGCCTGCGAAAGCAGTCAAGGGACAAGCGTTGGCCGATCTTATCGCTGAACGGATCAGTACCAATATAGCGGCACTATCTATACGTGCATGGGCTATGTTCTTCGATGGATCGGTTTGTGACGATGGTTGTGGCATCGGCATTCTGCTCGAGTCGCCTCGGGGGGCAGAATACTCCTTCTCCATCAGATTATCTACCCCTTGCACCAACAACGTAGCAGAATATGAGGCAATACGTAAGGGAATGGAGTTGCTACTGGAAGCCGGAGCAGAAGCGGTAGAGCTTTTTGGAGACTCCAGGTTGGTGATTAACCAGCTCACGGATGAATATAAGTGCGAAAGTGAATCGCTTTTCCCATATTGGGTGGAATGCCGTGAGTTGATGACACAGTTTCGGTACATCAACTTTAATTGGGTCCCAAGATCCCAAAATGCCGAGGCCAACAATCTCGCACAAATGGCGTCAGGCTATATAGATATATCTGACGGGTCGGAGGTTCAGGTACAATTCTGGAACAGGATGATTGGAGAGCCGAAATCTTCAATTATTTAAAAGATTCGGCTCGGGGGGCACCTAAACGGATAAGGTACAAAGCCATGAAGTATGTCCTCATAGGAGACGATATGTTCTACAGGACGTTGGAAGGGTTACTACTCAAGTGCACAGGGCCAAGCGAGTCTAATCGGCTCTTACATGAGGTGCATGAAGGCGCTGTGGAACTCATCGATCGGCTCATAAGATGAAGTGGTTAATCAGGCGATCAGGGTTTTATTGGCCCACTATGCTTGAAGATTGCTTCAATTATTACAAGGGGTGCCAAGCGTGCCAGATGTTCGGGAAGATTCAGATGGTACCAGCATCAGCGATGAACCCTATCATCAAGCCTTGGCCGTTTCGGGGGTGGGGCATGGATATGATCGGCAAAATCCATCCGGCGTCAAGCAAAAAACATGAATGGATTTTGGTTATCACAGATTACTTCACCAAGTGGGTGGAAGCCGTCCCTATGAAAAAGGTGAAATCAGAAGATGTGATCAAATTTGTGAAAGAACACGTCATTCATAGGTTCGGGATTCCCCAAATTATCACGACCGATGGAGGTTCGGTCTTTGTTTCTAAAGAATTCAGGAAGTTCTGTGATGACATGGGGATTAAACTGATCCGATCATCCCCGTACTATGCTCAAGCTAATGGGCAGGCTGAAGCGTCCAATCAGAGTCTAATCAAGCTGATCAAGAGGAAAATTGATGAGAACCCTAGGGATTGGCATGAGAAGTTGTCAGAAGCGTTATGGGCCTACCGCATGTCGTGCCATGGAGCTATAAAGACTTCGCCGTACCAGCTTGTCTATGGACAGGAAGCCGTATTGCCTTGGGAAATTACGGCTGGATCAAGACGTGTCACGTTTCAGAATGATCCGACAATTGGAAGAATATGCAGCCTTGATGAGTGACACTATTGAGGACGCAACAGAGCTTAGGCTTTGGTCGTTGGAGAAGATTAAGGAGAACAAAGCCAGGGTGGCTCGTGCCTACAATAAAAAGGTTAGACCAAAGGAGTTTCAAGTTGGTGATCTAGTATGGGAAGCTGTGTTGCCGTTAGGAACCAGGGACAAGGCATACGGCAAATGGTCTCCTAATTGGCACGGTCCGTACAAAGTTGTCCAGGCCTTGAAGGGTAATGCATACATGTTGGAAGAGTTGGACGGCGAGAAATTCCCAGTAGCTATCAATGGTCAACACCTCAAGAAGTATTTCCCAAGCATGTGGGACGACGGGCAGTAAGATGTGAGGGCCGATTTAAAATCGGCCAGTAAAAAAAAATCACAGCCGATGCGCAGGCATCGACTTACGTATGGAGATAACAGTATGCAAATACAGCCGATGCATGGGCATCGACTTCAGAATAACAAAGCCGATACGCTGATATCGACTCTAGAGGAATAAGCTCAAACTAGCAAGTTAACAGAATCGGTTCAGACCAGAAATCATGATGTGTGAGACGAATCTCTTAGTGGTTGCTGAGGAGTTCATTCTGATGGTTTGGACGAGAATTAGGCCTATTGAGGCCTGTTGGACTGCGTGTTTAGGCAACAGCTTGGCCTCGGATCGCAATACGAGCCGATGTTCTGCTATCGGCTCTGTGTACGGCAGCCCCATTCGACGATCGGCAAGGTTGACAAGGAAGCGAAATTAATTAAGGGATTTTTCTTCATTAATAGGGGGATTCCTTACAAAGAAAGAGCCAATTGCTCAGGGGAGAAGAGGGCAAAAGCCAACTACTACTACTGATCCCTAATCTAGGGGCCGTTGCTGCCCTCGTCATCGCTGCCTCCGGCGCAGCTGCTGAGAGGCTCCTCATCGGAGCTTCCGTAGCCTTCTACGGGAGCCTCATCTTCCTCATCGTCGTCATCGCTGTCGTCGTCCCACCAGGTGCGGAGGCGCTTCGCTGGTGGGTAACCTTCAAGGGAGTCGTCGTCATCGTCGTCTTCCTCCGCCTCTTCCTCGTAAGAGGTGAAATCGTCCCAGGAGAAGCGGTCATCCTCGCTCTCCGCCTCCTCTTCCCCTTCGACGAGGAATTGAAGGTCGCCCTCTCCGTCGGTCAGGGATTTGTCATCCTCAGACCAGATGGAGGAATCGTGTTCCTCCTTGTCCCACGTCGTCGGGGCGAGAATGTCGTGCGCCGCCAATGAGCCCCACTCCGGCGTCGGCTCGCGGGAGGAGGAGGAGTCAGAGAAGACCGACGAGGTGGAAGAGGAGGAAGAGGAAGACATGGCTATGGGAGATTGGGGGTTTTTTGGGTGCCGATGGCCAGAACAAAGCAAGATGATGAAGTGGCAAACTGCTCAGAGCGGTTAAATAAAGGGGCTATAGTGGAAATTCAATGCCACAGCAGTTTCCGAGGAGGCGGTGCCCAAAGACAACGGTCAAATCACGCGGAATAGTTGAGAAGACAGGGCATCATGATGAAGAATGCTGCGACGGTTCTGCTCTGCCATGACATGACCCGACGAAGAAAAAAACGGAGTGATTTTGGAATTATCAATTCCAAAACCAGGGGGGCATGTGTTATCACCAGAATTTGACCAAGTCAGAGGTGGGCCACGATCAAGATGGGCTTGAAGATTATATACGGAAGAAATACGTGGATCGGCCTTATATGCAAAGTTGGGCTAGATTGCCCATATATCTGTAATATAGTAGATCGTATCTTAGATAGAGTTTTACCCGTGCACGGTTAGGTGCACGCCTAAGTTAGAAAGTCCCCTGGACTATAAATATGTATCTAGGGTTTATGGAATAAACAACAACCAACGTTCAACCAACAAATCAATCTCGGCGCATCGCCAACTCCTTCGTCTCGAGGGTTTCTACCGGTAAGCAACATGCTGCCTAGATCGCATCTTGCGATCTAGGCAGCACAAGCTTTATGTTGTTCAGGCATTGCTCGTACTAAAGCCTTTTTGATGGCGAGCAACGTAGTTATCATAGATGTGTTAGGGTTAGCATAGTTCTTCGCGTAACATGCTATCGTAGTGCAACCCTTGCATATCTAGCCGCCCTTACACCTATCTTAGGTGTAGGGGCGGCACCCCGCTTGATCTTTATTTAGTAGATCCGATCCGTTACGGTTGCTCCTTGTTCATCAAGGATTAGTTTAATATCTACAATAGTTAGGCCTTACAAAGGGTTGGAGGATCCAGCGGCACGTAGGGTGTCGTTTGCTAGTCCTAGACAGGATGTTCCGGGGATCAACCTCGTGTTGGTTTTTAGGCCTTGTCTAGGAGCGGCTTACGATCACCGTGCATGGCCGCGAGGCCCAATCGTGAGTAGGATGATCCGATTATGCGGTGAAAACCCTAAATCGTCGTAGATCGTTTTAGCTTTATCTTGATCAAGCAGGACCACCATATATTCGTGCACCCCGTATGAATCATGGGTGGATCGGCTCCTTGAGCCGATTCACAGGATAACCTGAGAGCCGATCGAGGCTCGTATTTAATGTTTACGTGTATGCCATGCAGGAAACTAAGCGAGGCATCTCCATCACCTTCCTGACCAGGTATAGGTCAGGTGGCACGCCCTTGCATCAGCATCGGACGTGTGTACCAGAGGCTTTGCGGGCCGTCGCTCGGAGGGACCTGGGCCAGCCGCAGCCCTAGGTTGTTCCCGGCTCTACTGTGTTGCCCGTCGCTGCCCGCCGGTGGGTTTTGACCGCAACAATAGGAAGGAAAAAACGGCTAACTGGCGAGAAAAACCGGTTTGAAACATGTCAAAAGGGTAGAAGGTTCAATTTCGAACGGTTTTTAGAATTCAAGGTTGAAAAATGAACCAAAGTAAAGTTGAGGATTGTAATCTGAACTTCGAGACGAGTTTAAGGGGGGTAAATTGGACTTCTCTCTGAAAATTTTCATCCTCTATATGCACAATAATTGGTTAAAATTCATGACATGTCTAAGTGGTCGAAAAAATTCAGTTTTGCTGCTGCCAAATTGTTTGACAAACTCTGCCTCTTAATGTTTGCACCATTCCTTTGAGTTCCAAAATGATTTTTCTTGAATATTTCGATTTGATGAGAATGTGTAGAAATTTATGTGCTCTGTGGTACATAAATGAAATATTTTATATTTGAAGAAAATGGCAGCAAGCATATTATTCTTGTACCACTAATGTCACGCCATAGAAAAGAGTGGGAAGAAAGTTCTATGTTGAAGTTTTTTCACATGAAATAGAGGAACACCACACCAAGAGCAATCCAAGTATTGTGACTACCATAAGGTTGGGGATGTCCAAGGCACCCCACTGGACATATATTAAAACTCTCGGTTTGTATACTTCTAAACTTTGTGTTTTTAGCAACATAGAATTCTCGCTAAAACTTGGAGCATCATTTATTTGTTTTGTGTCTAGTTTGGTTTTTAATTAAATAAGACCATCACATTGAATATTTTTCATGCTTATGAATGAACTACTGGACTAAACTCTCTATTCATGAATGCCTCAATAAAAATAAGTTGCATATTATTAAAAGATGAATAGGGATGTCAATTAAAGGCTGAAATTATATTGTGCATGGTACTACAAGCTTCAAATGCTTTGTTGTATGATGATGTGGTGCGTGCCTTATTAAGTGCTACTTTTTACTAGTATACATAGATGTTTAAAATTAAGTATCATTGTTTGATGATGAATGAATAGCACTATGGATACTATTGCATGCTTCTAGATCTCTTGCTAGCCAAAAAAATTAAATTCTCACACAAGAATATACTTGTTTCCAATTCAACTCAAATCCAAATGTCTAACATATCTACCTACATAGAACTTGCTATTCCAAGTATAACATGTGTGTTATTCCTCCAAACATTTCAAAATATTCCTTCTTGTGTAATTTAATGCTCGTAGGAAAGTAAGGTATGGAAGGAAAACGCCACTATGTATTTCATGGGTTTGAATAATTATGAGTAATGATCTAGGTTGGAACCATGCTGACATGGGTAATGCCTTTCAACATTGCACTTACCATTGAGTTGATCATCATTTGCTTTGAATTACTGGTAAGCCATCCCGTGTGAAAAAGGGGGTTATCAAATGAAGACTAGAGTATGCATATTTGTTAGAGAAGTGCATCGGGGCACTAAACAAAGCCATGCCTAGTCATGGTGGAAGTTTCAACATGAGCATCCTCAATAGGAAGAGAGAAAAGAAAAGGAAAGAAAAAAAGAGGGTGGAAAAAGAAAGACGGAAAAAACTAGAGAGAAAAAGTGAGAGAGAGAGATTTTAGAGAGGATGCTCACAAGACCGTTGTTCATGTTGTCTCGGCATGGATGGACCATAAAGTTGAGACTCAAAATCTCCTAAAGGTCCTTTATACAAGTGGCATGGAGGTACCCCTTTGCGTTATTCTTGGTTAAAACAATATGTGAAATGTTTGTGATAATATAAAGTTGAGTAATGTGAGGTGTGGTTATCTAAGTGCTGGAGCGTGAGGAAAAACTTACTTATAAGAGGTAATGAGCCTTCCAAATAATCTCTATAGGATAATCCAAACATTCATAATACTTATCATTCATTTGCTTACAATGCTATTTACTATTATGCATGCTTTGTAGAATGTAGAGTTATCACTTCATGAGTTCATATTGCTTATTGTTATCCTTTATTGACCGAACCTTGTAATACTTTGCATGATTACATAGAAGCAATATAATAAAATCCAAAGTTCATGTTAGTTTTATCAACTTTATGCTCAAGGACGAGCATAGGTTAAGCTTGGCGATGTTGATGCATGTAGAATGCATACATGAACTTTGTACTTTATTAAAATATATTCCCACATATTTGAAACATATATGATGTTATTTCCATGTTTATATTGATCTATGGCGATTTACCAGTGATCCCCTTTATTTGGGTTATAACTCTGCAGTATAGGAAACCCTTGTTTGTGTATATTTGTTTTTTTACTTTCAAAGACCTATACGGAGTCAAATTGAGCTAAGGATTTCGGGAACGTCATTTTTTCATCAAGAGAAGCAGAATGGACTCTTCGACCAAACCTGGTGGGGCCTGAGGCCCAAAAGAGATGAGGTCGCACACCCAACAGGGGGAGGGGGCACCACCCACCCTCTTTTCGCCATCGATCAATAGATTCGCTTGATTCTTTTGAGAACCAACTTTTTTTTACCTAAAAACCCTATATATATGACCCCCAAGGGTTCTCTGGAGGGGAGAGCCGCAGAAACACAGAAACATAGGCTTCCACAGCGAAGATTGGAGGGGAAACTTCGCCGGAGGCACCGTCGGAGGGATCTCCACCTTCTCCAACGTCTTCCTCATCAACACCATGATCAAGGGGGAGTAGTACACATCTAGAATACGGGTTTGTGGCAGTAGCTTGATCTATTTCTCTCATGTTCTTCATAGGTCTTAGTACCATATGAGCTTCCCAACATGATTATGGTCATATATGTACTTCCTATGTAAATGGTGAATCTTTATTCTCCGATACTTTGCTATGAGATTTGACTCTAGTTTGTGTATGATGTATTGATAGATGCATATTATGTACTCTATTCTTAAGTATTGATTCTGACCCAACTTGTATGCAAGAACATGTGTGGGGAGATGTGTGTTAGATGGAATAGCATGGTTTTAGTGATTGAATAGTGACAACAAATTTATGATTTATTATGGTTTGCCTTTTATTTTACTATCTCACTAGGGATAAAGTGAATGCATATGCTATATACGTCACGTGACAAAATGATGATCTTGTTTGGTCAAGGTAGTATATTTGATATTCAAACATCATGCAAAAGTACTTATAGCTATGCTCTGTTAATACTTAATACAAGATTGCATTGAGTTTTCCCTTTCTTGTGGAGTATAAGAGAGATGTGTTGCATCATATCTATGTTAGCACATGATGCCCATATGAATGTGTATCTTACACATATTGAAGTTATATTCTTATTATTTTATTGATGAATTTCTATTATCCACTACACCTTAAAAGAGAGAGTATACAAGTGAACCTAGGAACCCCGGTCTAATTTTAATCATAAGAAACATCTTTTCATTGCATTTATCTTACTTTCTATTCGCAGTAATATTTTAATCCAAAAATACAAATATATTTAGTTATCTTATTTGCACACACAACCCAAAAACAATCAACCTTTACTGTTTTTACTTAGTTTACTTTTCTTGTCTACTTTATTTTACTTGTGTTATTACTTTATTTACTATTACTAATACGAAACCTTGTCCTTGAAACCCACACGGTGGAGTTGGGGCTAATTTCTTTTTGCAAATTTCTAGAATAAGAACTGGAGAGATAAATCTTTACTCAATTCCTCAAGAGTTCGATATAATCCTCGAGTCACCCTTGTGGGTAAAATACTCTGCTGACACAACACTCTGCACTTGGAGTCCCAATGTCATTAATTGCAACCACCGCTTGGGAAATCCGAAAAGCAGCTTCTAGCGCATGCAACACCGCCCCGCACGTTGACACCTTGAAGAGCTTCAGCTCGACCACCACGCTCACTGTCCTCTCCCTCGCAACCATGGACGGCCGAGAGGAGCAGCAGAGCGTCGAAGCAGAAGAACTGCATCCCGACATGCTTATGCAAAATGGGGATCACTTCAGAACAATGCCTCGCCAGCATCGACCTCCAGAGCAAAAAGAAGCCACAATACAACGACCATCTGGCGCCGCGTCGAAGCACCAGAATGAAGAAACCCACCATTCTTGAAAACCAGCAGAGCTCCTACCACCCTTCCTAATTCCCTCGCCTCCAGGGCTGGCCAGAGAGAGAAGACTCAACAGGTGAACACCAAGGAGAGGAGGAAAGTAGACACGAACAACTCGACATCGTCGCTGTTCTCCGGAGCATGACGATGATCTGCCACGAACACATGATGCACATGATCTGGCCCAAGAAATGTAGTGCCCTACTCCAAACTACTAAAAAACAACCAAAATACCTAAACCTATCACTATCTACAGTTGGCGCCTTCCCTTCGCCATCCCCGGCTGGCAGCGCCGCCAGGGAGGGCCTGGGGTTGGCCTGGTCTCTCTTGGGGGACTCTCAACGGGGCATGAGAAGGGGAGGTGTGTTGGATATGGTGCCCTAGAGTCAAATAATAAATAATGTATATTATTATTTATCAGTAGTAATAGTTTCTTGCCATGCTATAACTACATTAATCGGAAACATTAATGCACGTGTGGTATTGTAAATAAACGAGGGTCCCTAGTAAAAATTCGCAAACTAGTTCATTGAGGTCAGTCAATGATCGAGGTTTCCCGGTCATGGACACACACTTATTGACAATGGAGTCATATCATTGGTTGAATGATAAGATGGACATTTCAAATATGTAAGTATTGTAACACGATCAAGTCACAAAGTTCAGGTTGCTATACTAACAGAAATTTTGCAACTTAATCCTTAGACCGTGAGGCCATATCTAATCACTGTCATTTGCTGCTACTTTGATTGCCTCTACCGTCACTCTGTAACAGGGTGATCATAAAGGCGTAGTTGAGAATTTTAAAGGGATGGGTTGAGGCATATGTGTTAATAACAATATTTGTTCATCGCATGACAGAATATACAATGGGCACACTCAGTCAGATTACATCCAAGTTGCAACACATGACTAGGCATGTGGATGAAATCACACATGAACGAGTTGAACAGCCTTGTCGGTAACGAGGTCGAACTAGGCATGATGATACCTATGATCACATCTCGGATAATTCTAGTATCGTAGTAACACAGGGCATAGGATCCGACGTTTGCAGTTCAACGACTTCACATTCGTAGAATACACAGGGATCATTATTGTTCTTCAGAACACCCTGGTGATCATTGATCGGAGAGATGTCTCGATCATGTCTGATTAGTTGTTGAACCATAGGAAAACACACTTAAGGGTTCAACAAAACTTAATATTATTTTGGATTCATTAGAAACACTGAAGAATATAGAAGAGAGAAATGGAAAGGGTTCTGGGAGAATCCGAAGGATGTTCGGAGTGGTTCGAGAGGTGTCTCAGATCATCGAGATTAAATAATATGTATTATATATTAATTAAGTGAATTAATTAATTATATATTTATTAATTAATTAAAAGGTGCAGCCCACCTTAATGGACCCTCCCGGAGGGGAGTCCATTAAGTGGCCGCCACCCCCATGGGCTTATGGGGGCAGCTAGGGTTTGAGGTAGGGGTGCATGGGCCTTGTAGGGGCCAGCCGTCCACCTCTTCCCTTGCCCCATATTTTACTCCCATATTACCAATGCATGACTCTCCACCCCTCCCCTTCCCCCTATGTATAGGGGGGACATATGGAGGGAGGAGAACATACAATTATGGTTGAGAAAAAAGGAGAGCCCCTTGGGTGCCTCCCCCTCTCTACCATGCGTAGTTCCTCGAAGAGCTGCGCACGGAAGGAGTACTCCACCCGGTACGCGGGAGCGCTGCCGGGATTCGGATCCAGAATATATGCTTCCGCACCTTAGCTGGATCTGAAGCGGGGAGCATCGTTGAGCACCGTTGTGCAAAACTACGAGGTGCTACACTTGCGACACTCCAGGTCGTACGACAGGACTTCAACTCGACCCTGAGGTCGACGACGAGTACAACTACATCAACCACGTTCTAACGGGAACGTTAACTGTTTTCGGTCTACGAGGGTACGTCACCAAAACCTTCTTTGTTAGAGCGTCTCTAACAGAGCCCGTAAACGGGCCAAAACCAAAAAATAACCGCCAGTTTACGGGTTCGGGCTGAAATTTGGCGCCGATCAGTGACCGTAAAAGGGACAAAACCGAAAAACTTTTTTCGGGCCGAGACCGAAAACTCAAAACGGCATGTATTTGTAGGGGTCGATCGAGCGAACCGAACGCTCGATCCCTATCTAGGGCACGCTGAAATTTCAGCTGACGCAATCGCTCGCTCGCTCGCTCCTTCCCCGCGCGCCACCACACTCCATCGCCGCCGCCCCGCCCGATTCGCCCGAGCCCCGCATCCCCGAGGTAGCGCCGGTCGCCCCGCACCCCGCCCGCTGTTCCTCGCCCAACTCCGGCTGGCGCCCCCACCGCCGCCGCCGCCGCTCCGTCTGAATCGAGGATGAGCTCGTGTGATGAGTTCGATCTATCGGATTCGTCGAGCTCCGACGATTCCGACCTCGACGAGTTGCTCCAGGACGACGAGATGGAGGCCACCATGCTCCTCCTGTCCGTCAAGGACCTCGACGACCGCGCGAAGCTGCTGAATCGGAGGCGCGGCTCCGTGTTCGGCCGGAACCACATCCAGCGGAATCGCCTCCTCGGCCACGAGCAGCTGATGGAGGACTACTTCGCCGAGGTACCTACCTATCCTCCCCATCTGTTCCGTAGGAGGTATCGCATGCGGCGTAGCTTGTTCGTCCGGATCGTGAAGGCCTACGAAGCCAATTCGAATTACTTCAAGCAACGTAGGAATGCCGTCGGGGTGATGGGTTTCAGCGCTTTCCAAAAGATCTCTGCTGGCATGAGGGTCATTAACTATGGCATCCCTGCGGATTACACCGACGAGTATCTTCGAATTGGTGAAGATACTACCACGGAGTCAGTCCGCAGGTTTGCTCGCATGATTATCAAGTTATTTGGGCCAACGTATCTCCGAGCTCCCAATGAGGATGACACGAAACGGTTGATGGAGATAAATGAGGAAAAAGGTTGACCTGGCATGCTTGGTAGTCTTGATTGTATGCATTGGACATGGAAGAATTGTCGAAAGGCATGACATGACCAGTATTGTGGCAAGAGCAAAGATGCAACCATTGTACTTGAGGCCGTTGCATCACAAGATTTGTGGATTTGGCACTATTTTTTTTGGTTTGCCGGGGACACTCAATGACATCAATGTGTTGCAAAGGTCTCCTTTGTTTGCCAAATTAGCAAATTGGGAAGCACCCACTTGCAACTACAAGGTCATGAACAATGAGTACACAATGGGATATTACCTAGCCGATGGCATCTATCCGGATTGGGCAACTTTTGTTAAGTCTGTCAAGGATCCCCAAGATAGAATAGAAGATGAATTTCCCAAGGCTCAAGAAGCAGCTCGCAAGGACATTGAGAGAGCTTTTGGTGTTTTGCAAGCAAGGTTTGCAATTGTTCGTGGCCCAGCCCGATTTTGGGACAAGAAAACCCTGGTCAACATCATGACATGTTGTGTGATTCTTCACAACATGATCATCGAGGATGAAAGAGAGTTGAGCTTGCCCTGCTTCTATGACAATGTTGGCACCCGAGTGGAACCCCAACGCAATCCGGATCGCATTGAAGCTTTCCTTGAAACCCATCGGCAAATTGAGAATGCCAATACCCATGCCCAGCTCGTCTATGATCTGAAGATGCACCACTGGCAGCGACATGGCCGTCGCCTTTGATCCTACCATTCCATTCATTTGTTTGTCACATGTATCATTGTTGAGACATTTGTGCATTTGTCCAATTTTCCCGAAGTTGTTGTAATTTGGTTGAGATATTTTACATTTG
Source organism: Lolium perenne (assembly GCF_019359855.2). NCBI lineage: Eukaryota > Viridiplantae > Streptophyta > Magnoliopsida > Poales > Poaceae > Lolium > Lolium perenne. Next base: position 150,273,719 of record NC_067245.2, read on the forward strand.
TTCAATTTTTCCAGAACTGTTGTAATAATTTGGTTCTATGACATTTATGTCGTAATAATTTGGATGATTATTTGATTAATTATGATAGATTGTTCTATGTGTTGCATATGAATTCTATGAAAAACCCTGCCTTTTTACGGGTTCGGAACCCGCAGGCGCAGAACAGAGACCGTATTGTTTTTCAGTTTTCGATACGGTCTCTGTTCTGCACCTGCCATTTTTCGGCCCGTAAACACGAGTTCGATGCACTGAACTCGTGTTTTTCGGTTCGCGTTTTTACGGGCTCTGCTAGAGATGCTCTTACTGCATTACTCCTAGATAGATTTGGGAAACCGGGTTAGTTAGATTTTTTTTCTGCTACTATGTTGTCTATGCATTTTCTAACGTCTTGTAAAAGATAAAATTTCTTTGTGTGTTTCATGTACTATGTTTATTATGTGTTTTCACTTTTCACCTCGCTGCATAGCTGTTCTTTTTATGTTGCATTGCTCTTACTCACTTAATGATGGATGTGCATCATAAGATGCAGAGGTCAGGAAATATAACCTTTATTTTGAAAACCCTAAAAAACATGTGCTGCAGAAACATATAATGTTCTTAATTTCAGAAAAATAAAAACATTTAAACATGGACATGTTCATATCCTATGTGCACAATTAGATTTTCATGGAAAAAGATAAGTTGTGTGGCCTGTGTGGAAAAACAAATTTCTCAACAATCAATAATTTCAATATATCAACTAAGCACATGTCCATGTCATACAAATAATACAATTGAAACTACTAATGCAAAACTTAAGAAAACAAACATAAAAGGAGCCATCGATGCTTACATATGCACTAGACAAAGAACATTTTCTTGCTTAAGAGTATCGCTCCAGTTCATCCTCCTGTACTTGGAAGCATTGAAAGTTGCCAAGAAACACGTACAACACACAGAATAGAACATGCCATCAGATCACAATTCACAAAGCCCCGGGCATGATTCTTTCCCAGGGGACAAGAATAACAAATTCATTTTTTAATGAACAGAATCATATTTAATCATGCTCACTCACATACATGAATTACATAATATTATTGCATTACATGGTTTCATTAATTAATACACTTGCAGTGACTAGCTGTACACAGAACCTAGCTAAGAGGAACGTATAGATGCATTATATGCCACTGACACAAAAAAAATATCCTCCTGCTCTCAAAGCAAGGCTACAGCTCTATCCCTTAAGTTGCCCTTGGAAGCATTGGAATCAACTTGCGAAGAATCACCCCATCCGGATCCCAGCTACCTATTTCAGCACGAAGGATTGTTGCTTACTGGCGAAGCACATAATTCCAAGATCATTGTGTGGAGGTGCTCCTTCCATATTCCATGTGGCTGTGGTTTCTGGTTAAATTATGTGTGTGCGCCAATCGGTTCACTTGAGGTGGAGTGCCTCCAATGGCCGACCCAACAGGGACAGCACCGTGGCGGCAATGTGTCTCGGCGTGAGCCCTGCCTCCTCCATCTGGTCCTCCGGCGCGCCGTGGTCGATGTACCGGTCGGGTAGGAACATCGATCTCAGCTGCAAAAATCATCACACAAAAAGTTAATAAAAATGCAATTAGGAGGAGAAGAACATCGAAATGTTTCCATGTCGATCCGGTATGAAAAAATATTCTGAACCAAATGAGTTGCTAGCTTACTTTGAGGTGGCCGTCGAGGAGGCCGTTGAGGCCAAGGTAGTGCGCAACGTGGGAGCCGAAGCCTCCGATGGAGCCTTCCTCGGCGGTGATGAGAATCTCGTGCTCGGCGGCGAGGTCGCGGATGAGCTCCGTGTCGAGCGGCTTGCAGAAGCGGGCGTCGGCCACGGTGATGAAGATGCCGTGCTCTTTCAGCGCCTCGGCCGCCTTCAGGCAGGCCTGCACAATCGTGCCGTAGCCCAGGATCGCCACCCGGGTTCCTCCGACGAGCACCCTCCCCTTGCCCACCTCAAGGGCGGTGCCTTTGTTGTTGAGAGGAAGGACGGCGCCGATGCCGTTGCCACGGGGGAATCGGAAGCAGCTTGGGCGGTCGTCGATGGCGTTGGCGGTGGCGACCATGTGCATGAGCTCAGCCTCGTCGGCGGGCGCCATGACCACCATGTTAGGCAGGCATGCCATGTAGGTGACGTCGAATGCGCCGCAGTGCGTGGGGCCATCCGCGCCGACGAGCCCCGCCCTGTCCAGGGCGAAGCGGACCGGCAGCCTCTGTAGGTCCACGTCGTGCACCACCTGATCGTATCCGCGCTGAAGGAAGGAGGAGTAGATGGCGCAGAACGGCTTCAGCCCTTCCGTAGCGAGCCCCGCGGCGAACGTCACGGCGTGCTGCTCCGCGATGCCAACGTCGAAGCACCGCTCCGGGAACCGCTTCTGGAAGTAGTTGAGACCCGTGCCGCCGCCCATAGCCGCGTGGATCGCCACCACCTTGTCGTCCACCTCCGCCTCCCGGATCAGCGACTCCGCGAAGTACTGCGTGTACGACAGCGTCGGGCTCTTGGTCTTGAACTGCTTCCCTGTCCTTGGGTCAAACTTGACCACACCGTGCATCTTGTCGGCGGCGGCTTCCGCTGGCGGGTATCCCTTCCCCTTCTCCGTCACGATGTGGACGAGCACCGGCCCCGGAGCCGGCATGGACTTGACCTTTTCGAAGATTGTGACAAGGTCCTCCACGTTGTGCCCATCGACGGGGCCGATGTAGTAGAGCCCCAGCTCCTCGAAGAGCGACGATCCCGACGCGCTGATCATGCCGCGCGCGTACTCGTCCACCTTGGCCGCCACCTCGTGCGTCGACCCGCCGATCTGCTTCGTGACGGTCTTGGCGGCCTCACGGAGGCGGCGGAACTTGGTGCTGGACTGCAGCCTCGTGAGCGCCTTGCTGAGTGCGCCGACGGGCTTGGAGGGACCGTCCATCGTGGCCGTCGGTAGTGACACCTGCTTGTTGTCGTTGAGCACGACGATCATGTTTGAGTCGAGGTACCCGGAGTTGTTCATGGCCTCGTAGGCCTGGCCTGCGGTCATGGCGCCGTCGCCGATCACGGAGATGACGTGATTCTTTTTGCCGAGGAGGTCGCGCCCCACGGCCATCCCGAGCGCCGCGGAGATGCTCGTGGAGCTGTGTCCGGCGCCGAACGCGTCGTGCGCGCTCTCGTCGCGCTTCGGGAACCCTGCCAGTCCGGAGGTCTTGCGGATGGTGTGCATCCGCGAACGCCGCCCCGTCAGGATCTTGTGCGGGTACGACTGGTGTCCGACGTCCCAGATGATCTTGTCCTCCGGCGTGTCGAACACGTGGTGCAGAGCGACGGAGAGCTCCACCACGCCCAGGCTCGAGCTCAGGTGGCCGCCGGTCTTTGACACCGTGTGCACGATCTCCGCACGGAGCTCCGCCGACAGCTGCTCCAAGTCCTGCCAAGCCAAACATGTTTTTTTATCATTCAGCTGCCGCAATCATTTCATATATACGAAGCCCGCAGCGGGAGCCAGAGACGATGGATATACCGTGTTGGAGAGGTTCTTCATGTGGACGGGGTAGTTGATCGTGTCCAGCAGCGGCGTCTCGGGCTTCTCGCCGGAGTATTCGATCTTCCACGCGCCCTTCGTCTGTTCCTTGTTCATCACCACCTTGCCATCGCCGCCACCGGCGCTGCTAGCCGAGGATGCTGGGCTCGCGCGCACTTGGAACTGCAAGCCACATCAGAATCAGCAACAAATCCAATTACCGGAGTAGCTGATAACGACTGAATGCTCGGGCGACCCAACACGGGACATTTGTTCCGGCGTACGTACCTGCCGACGGCAAGAAGCGGGAGCGGTGACCGGTGCCGCGCGGAACATGGATGGTGATGATGCTTGGAGCGCCATTAGAGACACAGACACCGCGCGTGTGGTGTGCACAAGGGGCAGCTACTTTCTAGAGCTTCTGATTAGCTGCTTCAGATACAAGTGAAGCTCGATCGACAAGGTCGATGTGGTTGTGGTAACCGAGGGAGGAGAGGAGGAGAGGTGAGGAGTGGAGGGGGAAGTAGAGGCAGCTGCTGTTTAAATAGCCGCGCGGGAGGAGGAGGGATGACTTCATGAAGATGACAAGTGTGGAGAATTAATATTCAAATAGCAAACATATGGTAGCAAGGACGTTCAGATAAGCTGCTTTTGGTATTATGGTGGGATTTGCCCGTTTTGCCCGACCAACATTTGTCTATTTAGTTAATATAATATAATTTTCTACATCAGACTGAAATAGTATATACGTCGTACTGCCAATTAAGCCTTCCTATGGACACTTAACCTATTTTATAATATAAAAGAGAATTTTCAGAAATAATTTTTATTTTTGAATCAAACAATGAAATAAGCAAACCATGGTTTCGAGAAGGCAAAAGCATGATCAGATAACCAGGTTTCTTTTGGAAGCCCGGTTTTTTATATTTATATTTATATAAGGCAAAATCATATTTATTAATTTATATTTATATATTTTATGGAAGGCGAAAATACATTCACATTACCAATTCCGTCTCGTCTGATCTTGATTGGTTTTTAATAAAAAATATTAAGAGGAATATTAGTGGTGGTAGTGTTAGATATGCCATTTATTGGTTAGCGGGAAGGAGTACTTGATTAATTTGATGATGAAAATACAATACCGCTCAATCTTACTCTTGTTTTATGTAAAACATGTTTAATTTTAACCACATCTTCAAGAAAAACATCTCAACATGTATAATAGCCAATGACTATTTTGTGAATGCGTAATTGATGGTAGGTTTAGTGATATTGATTTGATATTATACACGTTGATACCTTTTTCTGTAAATTTGATATAACTTAATTTAACAAGTTTGACTAAGAAGAGAATAAGTGACCTTGTGAGTATATAATCATGGAGAGAGAATTAGTGCATGAGTAAATGTCATAAAGCTTAATGGTACAATTATCCAAATGAAAAGATATTTGTTACTAGCTCTAATATTTTCCTTGGTCTCGGTATTAATCCACTAAATATCTAGTCAAATGACGGCCCATGTTACTTGCACAGTTGCACCCCGTTGCAGTCTAGCATGCCTGCCTCAGTTCAACACATGCATTTTTGACCCAGACAACAAATCACCTCGCACATATAGTCACATCTGCCCCTCACGTGTTCTGACCGGCCAAACCCAGGACAGGAAGAGTAAGCCGTTCCACTAAAAAGAAAAAGGATGTAGAGAAGATGCTTCCTCCCAGCCGCGCCTGATTCTCCATAGACGAGGCCAATTAACGGGCCTCGCTGCCGGATGGCCTTCGTTTTGGAAACTTCCCCTATACGCGCAGCTCGATCTCCTCTCGTATATTCCTTGGCGTGGGAACGTTGATTGTGTTGGCCCTCTTCCTGGCTAAGCAGCCGGCGGCGTGGGTGAAGGGTGATCCCCACCATGCAGGGGCGGAGCCAGGATTTGACATTGAGGGGGGCGAAGATGATAATAATCATATATAACAAAAGAAACTCGCTATAATTGCATCTCATTTTGTGTTAGAAAACTTTGCCAAAGCTATGATATTAAAACATAGCTATAAATATATGTTTTTTTAAGATGAGCAAGATATATACGTTAGATAACGCAAACAAAAGATTATGTCATATTAGGTCTACTTTATCTCTACGACTCAAGCTTGATAATCCCATTTGAGGCAAAGGCAACCCTTCGAGTAATTTCTCTTCCAATATAGCAGTTATTATTATGTAACAAGCCATCATCATTTCCGAGCAAACAACAAAATAAAAGACACATCTAGCTTATAAATTAATCAATTAGTCTACAGGTTATGCAATCGGTCAAGAGAAAACTAACTATTTGGTACCTTCGATCTGAGTGAAGGAGATGGATTTGTATACTATGCACGCCACGCCTGTCGCAGCATCACGGCAGGATTAACAATGGCACGCACACAGCCGCCTGGCTAGCATTGTACATGGCTCTAGCGGCTAGGTCTGCTACACAAACGAATAATATGGGCAGTTTACAACGATGGCCTAACAGAAAACATGGGCTACTTCTGGGCTTCGGTAAAAGTAGTAATGCACCACTAATGAATAAAATCTGGGCTGAATGCTAACGAAATAAGCCTATATGGCCGTTAGAACTTATCGTATTAGTACTGGAGCCTGGAGCGATCCATTGAGGGGGGCCGATGGTTGGGGGTGTCTAGCCCCTGCTCGCCCCCCCTTGGCTCCACCCCTGCCACCATGGGAACCACCGTGGTTTTCTCCGACCGCTCTGCACTCTCTTCTCCACCATTGGAGCTATGAACAGCTTATCTTCGGATGCGTGTACCCGGGGACGATGGGGACGCGTGACACGAAGGTGCACGGTTAGCTCGCTAAGAGCATCTCTCGCACACACAACAAACCGCAAATTCTAAATACGCGTATTCAAGCTACTTCAAACACGTTGGGCTGAAAATCGTCGCGCGTCTGAACTGCGCGACGGTTTTTCAGCCCGTAAAAAAAACTGGAAACATAGGGCTTATGTAAATCATCCGATAATTTTTAAATGTAGCGACATAATCAATCAAATAGATTCTTCAAAGTACTCAATCCTACATGAAACACGACACCAAAAGAGGATCAAACATCACATCATCAAGGAGGAAAATGATCAAGCATCACCGTCTGTTGCCAGCAAATCCACATGGCCACCACCACTCGCCGTAGCATCATCACCTCGGGCATTCATGGCAGCCATCACAGCGCGTGTGCAGCTTCCCTCCTTCGCGTCAAGATCTCCATCTTCGCATGATTCCACCACTTAAGACGAAACTCATCCATCTCAGTCGGGTTCATCATCATAGTCGCATTCTCCACCGCGATGAGCTCCGCCATGGCCCGGTTCTCCCCATCGCATGCTCTCCTCTTCTTGTTGTCGGCCTTGCGCTTTGCATCCTCCCAGAGCATGCTCCATTTTTCCTCCTTCTCCTTGTTCTGCGTCTCCATCATCTCCTTCTTTGCCTCCAAAGTTTTCATCACCAACAATTCTTTGGATTTGACCATAACATCGATCTTGAGAGATAATGTTGCGGCCTCTTCTTGTTTCTTGATCTTGTCCTTCGCTGCCGTTGCCTATTCGACGGTACTCCAGAGGAGGGATCATCATGGTGGGAAGAGGAAGTATGGGCCATCGGGCGGAGAGTCCTCGGGACGGTGATACATGATTTACCCATCTTCGGAACACCCGCTCGAGGACAGGGCCTACTGCTGCTTGTCTGAAATTATCTGGGCGCTTTCGCGTTGTTACAATGAGTTGTGGTTGTGCCACTAGGGCTCCCGGGATCAGGCTTATAAAGGCGCCAGGATCTAGGGTTTACACGGAGAGTCCTAGCCGAAATACAAGATACCTAAGTACGGAATATACATTGCCGTGCACGTCCAGGATTCACCTAGATCTAATCTTGCCGTCATGGATCCGGATACTTCACGGGCCTCCATGGATCCGCCTATTCATGTAGGTCGGTTGGGATCCGGCTTCCTGTTCCAGGGCTGGACTTCATCCATCTTCTATCAATAGCAACTGGGTCGCCCGATGGGCCATATGCCACCATCACCATCTGTGAGCCACCCGGGCTTGCCGGATCTAGACCATGTCGTTGGCATACCCATAACCCACAACAGTAGCCCCCGAAGTTCTTCAAGATTCGTCATTCCTCCGTCTATCTCTGTCCGGATCCGAATAGCTTCCAAAACTTCATCATTTCTGACTTCATTCAACCGGAAATCATTCGTTCTTGCTGCAACGGTATCTTAGCAGATTTCTCGCCCATATCGCACATAACTTTCTCTTTTCCCGCGCTAAATTTTCAGAAATACGAATCTCAGCCGGAAATTTCGGAGACGTGTTGTTAGGTCACCGCCGCTTCAGTATTACAACATTTGACCTATGAATTAGTTTGCTTTAAGATTTCATTCTGTATGTGGCCGAACATCATCTGCATTTTCTGTTGAGATTTGACCAATGCTATTCATGAGTGGGTTAAAAGGGATAAACCATAAACAAGTTCTCGTTTACAATTTCTCGATGATTTCTTCCGTGTGCTGATAGTTTTAAATAGCCGGCTATAGGATATAGCCGCGACCTCCGAAAAAGGCTATAGCCACCTTTTAGCACGCGAATGCCTTTAGCCGCACCTTGCTCGAAAGGCTATAGCCGGCTATTTAAAACTATGCCTGATACACTATTACACTTCTATACGGAGTACTATTTAACAGGACCGAAGCAAATGGTTCAAACCTCTTGTGAGTTATCTCTCTTCGCTGTAGAGTCGCTTGCATATATGCTATGCCTGATGACACATTTGTTTTATCTGCACTTGATAAGTTGTTTAGTCAAAAGTAGAATATGCTTTGAGCTCTATGTTACTGTATATTAAATGAAATTATGCTTTGGCTTTCAGTTATATGTTAGTCTGTTAAATGAAATTTGCAGCCATGGGATGAGGAACTACAAGTGTCTCACGAGGAGGGGAGACTGTTAGAGTATATATCTGTATATTGTAGTTTCTCCATATGTTAGGGGGCTTCCTGCATATCTGCGCCTGTACATGTATTATATATTGTGGCCTTTGGCCCCCTGGTAATACATGATGTGTATTCCTATCATGGTATCAGAGCTTTAGGTTTAGCTCCTCTTTTCTCCTCGTCACAGCCGCCACCTCGCACCGGTCTCCGTTGCCGGTTCCGATCTAGCCGCTGTTCTTTTCTGGATCGAGATCGATTCGTCCTCGCCCCGTCGCCCCGTCGCCTTGTCGATTCACCAGGCAGGCCGCCCGCTCCCACGAGGCCGTCCTCGCCCCGTCGGCCACGTGGAAGCCCCGTCGCCTCGTCCTCGCCCCTGCGCTCCCGCCAGGATCCTCTCGCGCAGAACGCCCTACTCCTCTGATTTCCTCCCGCGGAACACCCCGCTCCTCCGATTTCTAACCTCCTCGCGTAAGAGACACGTTGGACTCTCTCCAGGGATCTTCCCCGCTAGAGCTTCCCCGCTCGCCCGGATTCCTCCTCAAGCTTCCCCGCTTGCCCCTGCGCCCCCGCCAAGACCTTCTCCGCTCGCAGAAATTAAAGTGTACACCGTGACAGTTGTGTCATTGCTTAACTTCTACATTCTCCCAAAGTGTATCTTCATATTTACTACTCCCTACAATCCATAATAATTGCCACTTATTTAGTACAGCTTTGTACTGAATAAGCGACACTTATTATGGATCGGATGGACTAATTTATTTTTCTGCTTAGAAAGTAAAAAATGTGGTATATATTATATTCATTGGCAAGTTGGTGCGGGCATAGGGGACATGTGGAGAATGTAGGGATTTGAAAAGTCGATAAATTCTTTGTTCATATCCATTTTCTTTTGCTCAAGAATCTTTGTCAACCCTGTTTAGCACCCATTCTACTCCTTTTGAGTATCACACTATCAATCTAATGAATATTTCTCATGATAATCATATGCTTGCAGGAACTTATTCGTGAGGCGCTTCAACTAACTTGTAGAGCTCGGCCTATAAACCACCCGACCTATGATGATCCCAACAATGGTGAGTGAGTTTTGTTTGCAAGTTCACTCTTCTACACAAAGTCTACATGTTTGAGGTAACCTTCTTTTTAAATACAGCTTAAACAATTTTCCTTCTTATTTTTAGGAAAAGCTTATGTTGTATTTAAATATAAAAAATTTGCTGATCTTGCTATTTCGAAGATCAATTCAGGCTTGGTAGTGGGTGGAAGGTAACTGACTTTGTTGCCTTGATACTTGTTGGAATGATGAAATCTACCGTACTTTGTTTGAGTGAGGTCATGTAATGAATTTCATATCAAGTGTTGCTACTCTGTTTGTTATTTTCTGATGGCTCCTTCAAACCAACTGCAAAAGATGGATCAAAACTAACATTGCCTTATATTACCAATTGCTACTACCATGAGCACCAATTTATGTGTTTTAGTTCTTTGTTTAGTTGGCAAATCAAACATGGACTGTGCACGTGCAACATTGCAACTGATGGTTAGATAGTTTGTTGATACAATTTGTATGTCACTGCCACTGCGAGACTGCATATATGGAACATGGGGGCATGTGAACCCACTTTTTGAAAAGTTCCATTTGTGATATCAAAACATGTTTAAAAATCGAAACACAAAATGATTTCCCAGATGATCTCAAATATGTGCCCTGGACATGAGTTTCGTGACGAAAAAACCTTTTATTTTGTCTCGGCAAAAAAGTGAAATTTTGCAGGGCTATATAGCAGTATATATGTGACGTATTTTGTCTTTTTAGATTCTGAAATTAAAAAGTGGTTTCTCCGCGAAAACTTTCTACGCACACATGGAACATACGTACGTAACCAGATATTTTTATTTCAGAATTTTTTAATATTTGAAAAATGTATTTCCAACCTGGGTTCACATGCACCCAGGTTCAAACCGGACTTTTCCACTGCCACTTGCACTACCTAGTTTTATTGTATAGCCCAGTATGAAATATTCCCTCTGTTCCAAAATAGGTAGCTTAACTTTTTCTAGATACAAATGTATCTACACATTGAAATGTGTCTAGATACGGCATATCTAAACAAAGCTAAGTCACTTATTTTGAAAGGGAGATAATAAGTAACTTTGTTTAATTTGGTTTTCTTTTGTTAACCCACTGATTCTTACAATTTGTATTACTTGCAGACCACTTTACTGCAGCAAAGGGTTACTTAAGATTAAAAAACCTTCAGGCTCTCTAGTTGGGCACTTAATGTTTTAAAATTAATCCTGTCACAGTTATTTCTTTTCTGAATATGATATTTATGTAACTATTGTTCTTTCTGTAGAAGAAGGCAGTATCGACCTCACATTGCTCTCAACCCAACACAATAGAATGTGACCTAGCATTGGACTGGATGCTTGTCCGAGAAAAGCAAGCAAGAAAGTTCAGTATACTTCATAAGGTAATTGCAGTTCCTCTGTGCTTTCAATATTTGTACGGGGGTTTATAAATTGAGACCTTAAGTTTGTGTGTTGATATTTTCTGTACAAGCACGTAGATGAGAGGAAGTTAGGTTCATCACAATGTAATCTGGATTATTGACTCTAGTGCAAGTGTGCGACTATTAAAGATATGTCTATGATGAAATAAGAAAGTTGTTATTATTGCATCTTTGTGTTTATGATAAAGTTTTATTTCTCATGCTATAATAATTGTATTAACCAAAAACACTAATACATGTGTGATTTATAAATAAAAAAGAGTACATAGTAAGCCTCTCGTTTCACTAGCTTGTTGATTAACTCATGATCAAGGTTTTCTGGTCACGAACATTGAGTGTTGTTGCTAACGGGATCATAGAATTAGGAGAATAATATAACGGACATACACCCAATGTAAGGCTAGCATATAATTGTGTCATTATGTTCAGTTTTTTGTAGCTCTCAAACACAAGCAACTTAGTCCTTAGACCATGAGATCACGTTAATCACTAACACCAGAGGAATGTTTTGACGACATCAAACATCACATCATAATAGGGTGATTATAAACGCGTCACTAGGTATTCTGAAAGTGATAGTTGAAGCACATGGATCAAGAGGTGCATTTGTCCATCCAAATGACGGAGAGATATACTATGGGCCATGTTGGTGACATCACATCCAATAATATTTCAAGCATATGACTAGGTCAAAGGGGATGTCATATCACGTAACGAACAAAGAGTAGTTATCAAGAACTAGATTAAACTAGGTATAGATGATACCGATGATCGGATCTCGGATAAGTATCGTGAGACAAAGGGAATATGTTACAATGTGTATGGTTCATTGATACGTCTCCGACGTATCGATAATTTCTTATGTTCCATGCCACATTATTGATGATATCTACATATTTTATACATACTTTATGTCATATTTATGCATTTTCCGGCACTAACCTATTAACAAGATGCCGAAGAGCCAGTTGCTGTTTTCTGCTGTTTTTTGGTTTCAGAAATCCTAGTAAGGAAATATTCTCGGAATTGGACGAAATCAACGCCCAGGAGCCTATTTTCACACGAAGCTTCCAGAAGACCGAAGGAGTCACAAAGTGGGGCCACGAGGTGGCGACACAGCAGGGCGGCGCGGCCTGGGCCTTGGCCGCGCCGGCCTGGCGTGTGGGGCCCTCGTGTGGCCCCCTGACCTATCTCCTCCGCCTACTTATAGCCTTCGTCGCGAAACCCCCAGTATCGAGAGCCACGATACGGAAAACCTTCCAGAGACGCCGCCGCCGCCAATCCCATCTCGGGGGATTCAGGAGATCGCCTCCGGCACCCTGCCGGAGAGGGGAATCATCTCCCGGAGGACTCTTCACCGCCATGGTCGCCTCCGGAGTGATGAGTGAGTAGTTCACCCCTGGACTATGGGTCCATAGCAGTAGCTAGATGGTCGTCTTCTCCTAATTGTGCTTCATTGTCGGGTCTTGTGAGCTGCCTAACATGATCAAGATCATCTATCTGTAATGTTATATGTTGTGTTTGTTGGGATCCGATGGATAGAGAATACTATGCTATGTTGATTATCAATCTATTACCTATGTGTTGTTTATGATCTTGCATGCTCTCCGTTATTAGTAGAGGCTCTGGCCTTAACTCCAAGAGGGAGTATTTATGCTCGATAGTGGGTTCATGCCTCCATTAAATCTGGGACAGTGACAGAAAGTTTTAAGGTTGTGGATGTGCTGTTGCCAATAGGGATAAAACATCGATGCTATGTCCGAGGATGTAGTTATTGATTACATTACGCACCATACTTAATGCAATTGTCTGTTGTTTGCAACTTAATACTGGAAGGGGTTCGGATGATAACCTGAAGGTGGACTTTTTAGGCATAGATGCATGCTGGATAGCGGTCTATGTACTTTGTCGTAATGCCCAATTAAATCTCACAATACTCATCATATCATGTATGTGCATTGTCATGCCCTCTCTATTTGTCAATTGTCCAACTGTAATTTGTTCACCCAACATGCTATTTATCTTATGGGAGGGACACCTCTAGTGAACTGTGGACCCCGGTCCATTCTTTTAATCGAATACAATCTACTGCAATACTTGTTCTACTGTTTTCTACAAACAATCATCATCCACACTATACATCTAATCCTTTGTTACAGCAAGCCGGTGAGATTGACAACCTCACTGTTTCGTTGGGGCAAAGTACTTTGGTTGTGTTGTGCAGGTTCCACGTTGGCGCCGGAATCCCTGGTGTTGCGCCGCACTACATCTCGCCGCCATCAACCTTCAACGTGCTTCTTGGCTCCTACTGGTTCGATAAACCTTGGTTTCTTACTGAGGAAAAACTTACCGCTGTACGCATCACACCTTCCTCTTGGGGTTCCCAACGGACGCATGCTGTACGCGTATCAAGCAGATTTTCTGGCGCCGTTGCCGGGGACGTGAAGGAACAATATTTCTAACTCCCACGTCAACTACGCGCCAGCAAGTAAATTTCTGGCGCCGTTGCCGGGGAGATCAAGACACGCTGCAAGGGGAGTCTCCACATTCCAATCTCTTTACTTTGTTTTTGTCTTGCTTTATTTTATTTAGTACTTTGTTTGCTGCATTATATCAAAATACAAAAAAAATTAGTTGCTAGTTTTACTTTATTTACTGTCTTGTTCTCCATATTAAAAACACAAAAAAATTAGTTACTTGCATTTACTTTATCTAGTTTGCTTTATTTACTGTTGCTAAAATGGGTACTCCTGAAAATACTAAGTTGTGTGACTTCACAACCACAAATAATAATGATTTCTTATGCACACCTATTGCTCCACCTGCTACTACAGCAGAATTCTTTGAAATTAAACACCTTTCTTGAATCTTGTTATGCGAGAGCAATTTTACAGTGTTAGTTACGATGATGCTGCTGCCCATCTCAATAACTTTGTTGAATTATGTGAAATGCAAAAGTATAAGGATGTAGATGGTGACATTATAAAATTAAAATTGTTTCCTTTCTCAATAAGAGGAAGAGCTAAAGATTGGTTGCTATCTCTGCCTAAGAATAGTATTGATTCATGGACTAAATGCAAGGATGCTTTTATTGGTAGATATTATCCCCCTGCTAAAATTATATCTTTGAGGAGTAGCATAATGAATTTTAAACAATTGGATGATGAGCATGTTGCACAAGCTTGGGAAAGAATGAAATCTTTGGTTAAAAATTGTCCAACCCATGGACTAACTACTTGGATGATCATCCAAACCTTTTATGTAGGACTGAATTTTTCTTCGCGGAACCTATTGGATTCAGCTGCTGGAGGTACCTTTATGTCCATCACTCTTGGCGAAGCAACAAAGCTTCTTGATAATATGATGATTAATTACTCTGAATGGCACACGGAAAGAGCTCCACAAGGTAAGAAGGTAAATTCTGTCGAAGAAACCTCTTCCTTGAGTGATAAGATTGATGCTATTATGTCTATGCTTGTGAATGGTAGGACTAATTTTGATCCTAATAATGTTCCGTTAGCTTCATTGGTTGCTCAAGAAGAACATGTTGATGTAAACTACATTAAAAATAATAATTTCAACAACAACGCTTACCGGAACAATTCTAGTAACAACTATCGGCCATATCCTTATAATAATGGCAACGGCTATGGTAATTCTTATGGGAATTCTTAAAATAATAATAGGAACACACCCCCCGGACTTGAAGCTATGCTTAAAGAATTTATTAGTACACAAACTGCTTTTAACAAATCTGTTGAAGAAAAGCTTGGGAAAATTGATATACTTGCTTCTAAAGTCGATAGTCTTGCTGCTGATGTTGATCTTTTGAAATCGAAAGTTATGCCTAATGAAAATCATAATAATAAAATTGTTACTACAGCAAATGCCATCCAAGTTAGAATTAATGAGAATATAAGATTGATGGCCGAATTGCGTGCTAGGTGGGAAAAATAACAAAATGTTAAAGAAGATAAAATAGCTAAAGTTTGGACTATTACCACCACTAGTAATGCTAATGCTCCACATGTTGCTGCACCTCCTACTATTAATGGTAAAATAATTGGTGTTGGCAATGTTTCCACTTCTAATGCAAAGCGTGAAAAACTGCCTGAAACTGCTAAAACTGCTGAAACTGCCTGTGATAAAACTGCTGAAATTTTTTCCAACATTGGGGATAATGATCCCATTGCTTTAGATTATAATGGTTTGGATTTTGATGATTTCCACATCTCTGAAGTTATAAAGTTCTTACAAAAACTTGCTAAGAGTCCTAATGCTAGTGCTATAAATTTGGCTTTCACGAAACATATTACAAATGCTCTAATAAAAGCTAGAGAAGAGAAATTAAATCGTGAAACTTCTATTCCTAGGAAGTTAGAGGATGGTTGGGAGCCCATAATTAAGATGAAGGTCAATGACTTTGATTGTAATGTTTTATGTGATCTTGGTGCAAGTATTTCCGTTATGCCTAGAAAGATCTATAATATGCTTGACTTGCCACCATTGCAAAATTGTTATTTGGATGTTAATCTTGCTGATAATTCGACAAAGAAACCTTTGGGGAGAGTTGATAATGTTCGCATTACCGTTAACAGTAACCTTGTCCCCGTTGATTTTGTTGTCTTGGATATTGAATGCAATGCATCTTGTCCCATTATATTGGGAAGACCTTTTCTTCGAACTGTTGGTGCTATCATTGATATGAAGGAAGGTAATATTAAATATCAATTTCCTCTCAAGAAAGGTATGGAACACTTCCCTAGAAAGAGAATGAAGTTACCTTTTGATTCTATCATTAGAACAAATTATGATGTTGATGCTTCGTCTCTTGATAATACTTGATACACACTTTCTGCGCCTAGCTGAAAGGCGTTAAAGAAAAGCGCTTATGGGAGACAACCCATGATTTTACTACAGTACTTTTATTTTATATTTGAGTCTTGGAAGTTGTTACTACTGTAGCAACCTCTCCTTATCTTAGTTTTGTTGCATTGTTGTGCCAAGTAAAGTCGTTGATAGTAAGGTTCATACTAGATTTGGATTACTGCGCAGAAACAGATTTCTTTGCTGTCACGAATCTGGGCCTAATTCTCTGTAGGTAACTCAGAAAATTATGCCAATTTACGTGAGTGATCCTCAGATATGTACGCAACTTTCATTCAATTTCAGCATTTTCATTTGAGCAAGTCTGGTGCCTCAATAAAATTCGTCTTTACGAACTGTTCTGTTTTGACAGATTCTGCCTTTTATTTCGCATTGCCTGTTTTGCTATGCTTGATGGATTTTTCGATTCCATTAACTTTCAGTAGCTTTGTGCAATGTCCAGAAGTGTTAAGAATGATTGTGTCACCTCTGAACATGTAAATTTTGATTGTGCACTAACCATCTAATGAGTTGTTTTGAGTTTGCTGTGGAGGAAGTTTTCAAGGATCAAGAGAGGGAGATGATACAATATGATCAAGGAGAGTGAAAGCTCTAAGCTTGGGGATGCCCCGGTGGTTCACCCCTGCATATTTCAAGAAGACACAAGCGTCTAAGCTTGGGGATGCCCAAGGCATCCCCTTCTTCATCGACAACATTATCAGGTTCCTCTAGTGAAACTACATTTTTATTCCATCACATCTTATGCACTTTGCTTGGAGCGTCGGTTTGTTTTTGTTTTTGTTTTGTTTGAATAAAATGGATCCTAGCATTCATTGTGTGGGAGAGAGACACGCTCCGCTGTTGCATATGGACAAATATGTCCTTAGGCTTTACTCATAGTGTTCATGGCGAAGGTTGAATCTTCTTCGTTAAATTGTTATATGGTTGGAAACGGAAAATGCTACATGTAGTAATTGGTAAAATGTCTTGGATAATTTGATACTTGTCAATTGTTGTGCTCATGTTTAAGCTCTTGCATCATATACTTTGCACATATTAATGAAGAAATACATAGAGCTTGCTAAAATTTGGTTTGCATAATTGGTCTCTCTAAGGTCTAGATAATTTCTAGTATTGGGTTGAACAACAAGGAAGATGGTGTAGAGTCTTATAATGTTTACAATATGTCTTTTATGTGAGTTTTGCTGCACCGGTTCATCCTTGTGTTTGTTTCAAATAACCTTGCTAGCCTAAGCCTTGTATCGAGAGGGAATACTTCTCATGCATCCAAAATCCTTGAGCCAACCACTATGCCATTTGTGTCCACCATACCTATCTACTACATGGTATTTCTCCGCCATTCCAAAGTAAATTGCTTGAGTGCTACCTTTAAATTTCTATCCTTCACCTTTGCAATATATAGCTCATGGGACAAATAGCCTAAAAACTATTGTGGTATTGAATATGTACTTATGCACTTTATCTCTTATTAAGTTGCTTGTTGTGCGATAACCATGTTCCTGGGGACGCCATCAACTACTCTTCGTTGAATATCATGTGAGTTGCTATGCATGTTCGTCTTGTCTGAAGTAAGGAAGATTTACCGCTAGAATGGTTAGAGCATGCATAATGTTAGAGAAGAACATTGGGCCGCTAACTAAAGCCATGATCCATGGTGGAAGTTTCAGTTTTGGACAAATATCCTCAATCTCATATGAGAAAATTAATTGTTGTTGAATGCTTAAGCATTAAAGAGGAGTCCATTATCTGTTGTCTATGTTGTCCCGGTATGGATGTCTAAGTTGAGAATAATCAATAGCGAGAAATCCAATGCGAGCTTTCTCCTTAGACCTTTGTACAGGCGGCATAGAGGTACCCCTTTGTGACACTTGGTTAAAACATATGCATTGCGATGATAATCCAGGTAATCCGAGCTAATTAGGACAAGGTGCGGGCACTATTAGTATACTATGCATGAGGCTTGCAACTTGTAGGATATAATTTACATAACACATATGCTTTATTACTACCGTTGACAAAATTGTTTCTTGTTTTCAAAATCAAAGCTCTAGCACAAATATAGCAATCAATGCTTCCCTCTGCGAAGGGCCCACTCTTTTACTTTTATGTTGAGTCAGTTCACCTATTTCTCTCCATCTCAAGAAGCAAACACTTGTGTGAACTGTGCATTGATTCCTACATACTTGCATATTGCACTTGTTATATTACTCTATGTTGACAATATCCATGAGATATACATGTTATAAGTTGAAAGCAACCGCTGAAACTTAATCTTCCTTTGTGTTGCTTCAATACCTTTACTTTGAATTATTGCTTTATGAGTTAACTCTTATGCAAGACTTATTGATGCTTGTCTTGAAAGTACTATTCATGAAAAGTCTTTGCTATATGATTCATTTGTTTACTCATGTCATTTACCATTGTCTTGGATCGCTGCATTCATTACATATGCTTACAATAGTATGATCAATGTTATGATGGCATGTCACTCCAGAAATTATCTTTGTTATCGTTTACCTGCTCGGGACGAGCAGGAACTAAGCTTGGGGATGCTGATACATCTCCGACGTATCGATAATTTCTTATGTTCCATTCCACATTATTGATGATATCTACATGTTTTATACATACTTTATGTCATATTTATGCATTTTCCGGCACTAACCTATTAACAAGATGCCGAAGAGCCAGTTGCTGTTTTCTGCTGTTTTTGGTTTCAGAAAACCTAGTAAGGAAATATTCTCGGAATTGGACGAAATCAACGCCCAGGGGCCTATTTTCACACGAAGCTTCCAGAAGACCGAAGGAGTCACGAAGTGGGGCCACAAGGTGGCGACACAGCAGGGCGGCGCGGCCTGGGCCTTGGCCGCGCCGGCCTAGCGTGTGGGGCCCTCGTGTGGCCCCCTAACCTATCTCCTCCGCCTACTTATAGCCTTCGTCGCGAAACCCCCAGTACCGAGAGCCACGATACGCAAAACCTTCCAGAGACGCCGCCGCCGCCAATCCCATCTCGGGGGATTCAGGAGATCGCCTCCGGCACCCTGCCGGAGAGGGGAATCATCTCCCGGAGGACTCTTCACCGCCATGGTCGCCTCCGGAGTGATGAGTGAGTAGTTCACCCCTGGACTATGGGTCCATAGCAGTAGCTAGATGGTCGTCTTCCCCTAATTGTGCTTCATTGTCGGGTCTTGTGAGCTGCCTAACATGATCTAGATCATCTATCTGTAATGTTATATGTTGTGTTTGTTGGGATCCGATGGATAGAGAATACTATGCTATGTTGATTATCAATCTATTACCTATGTGTTGTTTATGTTCTTGCATGCTCTCCGTTATTAGTAGAGGCTCTGGCCAAGTTTTTACTCTTAACTCCAAGAGGGAGTATTTATGCTCGATAGTGGGTTCATGCCTCCATTAAATGCAGGACAATGTGAGAAAGTTCTAAGGTTGTGGATGTGATGTTGCCACTAGAGATAAAACATCGATGCTATGTCCGAGGATGTAGTTATTGATTACATTACGCACCATACTTAATGCAATTGTCTGTTGTTTGCAACTTAATACTGAAAGGGGTTCAGATGATAACCTGAAGGTGGACTTTTTAGGCATAGATGCATGCTGGATAGCGGTCTATGTACTTTGTCGTAATGCCCAATTAAATCTCACAATACTCATCATATCATGTATGTGCATTGTCATGCCCTCTCTATTTGTCAACTGCCCAACTGTAATTTGTTCACCCAACATGCTATTTATCTTATGGGAGAGACACCTCTAGTGAACTGTGGACCCCGGTCCATTCTTTTAATCGAATACAATCTACTGCAATACTTGTTCTACTGTTTTCTGCAAACAATCATCATCCACACTATACATCTAATCCTTTGTTACAGCAAGCCGGTGAGATTGACAACCTCAGTGTTTCGTTGGGGCAAAGTACTTTGGTTGTGTTGTGCTGGTTCCACGTTGGCGCCGGAATCCCTGGTGTTGCGCCGCACTACATCTCGCCGCCATCAACCTTCAACGTGCTTCTTGGCTCCTACTGGTTCGATAAACCTTGGTTTCTTACTGAGGGAAAACTTGCCGCTGTACGCATCACACCTTCCTCTTGGGGTTCCCAACGGACGCGTGCTGTACGCGTATCATTCATTCGATCACAATGCCTTCAATGAATATGTAGGAGACATTACGGATCTCCAAATCCCACGGTTGGTTATCGACCGGAGATGTGTCTGCATCTTTCGTAAAAATCCTCACATGACGGAACCAGTCGGTGAAGTTGCTACCATTGCTTTTAAGCTTTTATTTCTCTAGGAATTGGTTAAAACTTATGGAGGGGGACGCCGTAATCTACAACATATTTGCAAAGAGTTTAGACTAAGTTTATGATAAAAAGAGTTCAATTTTAATTCTTAAATTAACTAGGTGAACTCTCACTCAAAACAACATCCTTCGCATTGTCTTAGTGATCACACGAACCAAATCCACTACACAAAATTCGATCTTCACGAGAAAAGATGGAGCTTCAAAGGCAAACACTCAAAGTGTTCATCATATCATTCATATGACTCATGCTCTACCTTTCGGTATCCCGTGTTCCGATACCATGTCTGTACATGCTAGGCTCGTCAAGGCAACCTTATTATCCGCGTGTGCAAATCAGGCATGCACCCGTTGTATGCATATGTAGAATCTATCACACCCGATCATCACGTGATGCTTCGAAACGACAATTCTTAGCAACGGTGCATACTAAGGATGAACACTTTATTATCTTGATATTTTGTGAGAGGGATCATCTTATAATGCTACCATCGCGATCTAAGCAAAAGAAGATGCATAAAGGATTAACATCACATGCAATTCATAATGTGTGATATGATATGACCTTTTTCTTGTGCTTTTGATCTCCATATCCAAAGCACGGACATGATCTCCATCATCACCATCATGGCGTCAAGGTCAGTGGCGCCGCTTCATGGTTGTCCATCACTTATAGCTACTATAACAACTACTTGAAATAAAGCTATTACATGATGAATAGACACGTAGGTCTTTACCAAAAATTAAGGAAACCATTAGGCTCCTGCCGGTTGCCATAATACAATAATGAACATCTCATACATCAAATATAATCATCATCACATGGACATATCACATCACGAAACCCTACAAAAACAAGTTAGACGCCTGTAATTTGGTTTGCATATTTTACGTGGTTTAGGGTTTTCGAGTGAGATCGAATCTACCTACGAACATGAACCACAACAGTGATACTAGTGTTTTTAATAGAAAGAGTAGATTGAATCTTCACTATGGTGGGAGAGACAGACACCCACAAAGCCACTTATGCAATACAAGTTGCATGTCAAGCGTGGAGCAAGTCTCATGAGACGCGGTCATGTAAAGTTAGCCCGGGCCGCTTCATCCCACCATCCCGCAAGATGCAAAGTACACTAACTAAGAACAACAAAAGCATCAACACCCACAAAACCATTGTGTTCTACTCGTGCAACAGATCTATGCATAGACACGGCTCTGATACCACTGATGGGTTCGTTGCATGGAAACCAAAAAATTTCTACCGTGAACATGAACAAAAACCAAGATCCAATCTAGGAAGAAGCAAGATCTAATCTACCAAGATCGAAGCAACGAGAAGATCATGAGACTAACCCTCGAAGATTCCAAAGCCTACGAGATTAGATCTCGTTGTTGATGTAGTCGATCGTCCGTGCTGCAATCCGGCAGCACTTTCGTACTCGGTCGTGCGTACGGTGTCGATGAAGCATGTCCTCTCCCCGTTCCAGCGTGCAGCGGAGGTGTGGTAGATCTCCTCGGAATCCTAGCAGCATGACGGCGTGGTGGTGGAGGAGTAAAACCTGCAGTGCTTCGCGTAAGCCGGAGTAGCGTATGGTGGAGGAGAGAGGGGGCGGCTAGGGTTTGGTCAAGGGGTGAAGTGGCCGGCCACCCCCTCCCCACTTTATATAGGTGGAGGGGTCGGCCTAGGGTTTCCCCTAGGGCCCACCTCTTCCTTGGCCAGCGCATGGGGGGGGGATTTCTTCCCCCTCAAGCCTTCCTTAGTATCTCTTCATTTAAACACTTTAAATTGAGATAGATTCTATCTCTAGATTTAAACCATTTAAATTAGAGATAGATCTTATCTCTAGGGTTGGGCCGGCCTGGGCCCACATGTCATAGTGGGCAGGACCCACCATGCCATGTGGCGCCTGTGGCCCCTCCCGGGGTGGTGGGCCCACTGGTGACCCTTCTAGTTCATTCTAGAACCTTCTAGAAGCTCCGGTCAAAACACCGGAACTTTCCTGAACCCCGGAAAGTGACTTCCCATATATGAATCTTATTCTCCGGACCATTCCAGACCTCCTCGTGATGTCCTGGATCCCACCCGAGATTCCGAACAAACTTCGGTCTCCATCTCATATTCTGAATCTACTTATGCGACATCGAACCTTAAGCGCGTCACCCTACGGTTCGTGAACTATGAAGACATGGTCGAGACTCCTCTCCGAGCAATAACCAATAGCGGGATCTGGAGATCCATAATGGCTCCCACATATTCAACGATAACTTAGTGATCGATTGAACCATTTACATACGATACCGATTCCCTTTGTCACGTGATACTTTACTTGTCCGAGGTTTGATCATCGGTATCTCTATACCTAGCTCAACCTAGTTTCCGACAAGTACTCTTTACTCGTACCGTGGTATGTCATCTCTTGTGACCCAGTCACATGCTTGCAAGTTAATCAATCGACATTCCACCGAGAGGGCCCAGAGTATATCTATCCGTCATCGGGATGGACAAATCCCACTTTTGATCCATATGCCTCAACTCACACTTTTCGAATACTTAATCCCATCTTTATAACCACTCATTTACGCAATGGCGTTTGATATAATCAAAGCATCCTTCCGGTGTAAGTGATTTGCATGATCTCATGGTCGAAGGACTTAGGTAGCTATGTATCGAAAGCTTATAGCAAGTTAAACTTAATGACTTGATCTTATGCTACGCTTATTTGGGTGTGTGTCCATTATATCATTCATCCAATGACATAATCTTGTTATTAATAACATCCAATGTTCATGATCACGAAACCATGATAATCTATTAATCAACAAGCTAGTTATACAATAGGCTTACTAGGGACTCCTTGTTGTTTACATAACACACATGTATCAATGTTTCGGTTAATACAATTATAGACTGGTATGCAAACATTTATCATAAACACAAAGATATATTATAATAACCACATTATTATTGCCTCTTGGGCATATCTCCAACAATAATCCACCAGGATGTCTGCACTAGGTCTGGCGCGTTCTTGTATGGCCACACTCCACCGTCTAATGATGATATATAACTCCGCTTAGAGATGAACTTGGGTACTGTAGTTGCTATATATTACGACCCGATCGAGTTGTCGCTTTTATTTAGTTTCTACGGATGTGCATGTGAACTCGTTAACTTGCGTCTAGTAATTCGTTACTCGTTGGAATCACACACACCATGTTATCTTAATCATTTCCGTTTACTTCGGTATTTCTAGAATATGGTGTGCTTATCTTAGTCATTTCCATTTACTCAACCCTTAATTGGCTCGTATTGGAGTTCGGCGATGATTAAAATGTTTGTTCACCCGTACACTTGGAGGTGGGGCCAGTGAACCTGGTGTGATGGCACAAATATCAATCTGTTGTGCATCCTACTTGGCCTCAGTGACCCCATCTCTAAATGTTAATATTTGTTTCGACCAACAAAGTACGAGGCATTTATTTAGTTGATCCTACTTGGCTTGTATTTGAGTTGACCTTATTCGTTTATTTTGGTATTTCTTCGAGAGAGTGCCGATGATTAGAATATTTGGTCACTACACTCCAGGGTGGTGCAAGTGAGCCTGGTGTGATGGCACAAATATCAACATCTTGTGCATCCTACTTTCCCTCACTTACACCATCCTGGAATGTTAATATTTTGTTTTGACCAACAAAGTATGAGGCATGCTATTTAGTTGATACTACTTGACTCTTATTTGAGTTGGCCTTCTTCGTTTATTTTGGTCTCTCTTCAAGAGAGTGCTGATGATTAGAATGTTTGGTCACTATACTCAGGAGCGGTGCAAGCGAGCCTTGTGTGATGGCACAAATATCAATGTCTTGGGAATCCTACCTTGTCTCGCTTACACTATCTTTGAATGTTGATATTTGTTTCGGCCAACAAAGTATGAAGCATGCTATTTAGTTGATACTACTTGGCTCGTATTTGAGTTGGTATTCTTCGTTTACTTTGGTCTTTCTTCCATCCCTAGAATGTTAATAGTGTTTGTCAACCAAGCAAGTATATATGAGACACATTATTTAGGTGATCCTACTTCTTAATTAATTGCATTGGCTTTATGTCTCATATATACTTATATGTTGCATATATATCATCTATGATTTTGGTACTGACGTTTTATTTGTCTTGTGCATGAAGATGCCGACATATGTCATGTAAAGGGGGAGGGTTCTTGGAGTCTACGACAATTGGGAGGATTGTCAAAGACGGTTCATCGTTTCATCGGCAACAGCTACAAAGGATACCACAATAGGGAAGAGGCGGAAGGAAGATACACGCGCTATCTAGCGGGAGAGATCAGAGAGATGAGGAGCAACCGGATGAAGACCATGGGCTTCGTGATGATGTTCATCATGACCATGGTCATACTTTATGTGATTGTAGTTTACGTTAGTAGATAGAATGTGAGGTGTATGGCACTTCTAACTTTGTCACTTCTACAACTTCGTTCGGTGTTGCATGTCTATTGTATGAATCAAGATTTCAAAACGAGACTTAACTATTTGTGTATTGATACCGAAATAAGACATGGCTATATGTGTTTTTCATATTGCATATGTACTGAATCTGTATAAATATCAACTGTATTGGATCGTATAAATATGCATTATAATACGCAAGAAAATGCTGGAAAAAAGGAATTTCAAAATATACCGCCAGCGCACCAACATCACTATTGCCGACTCACAGCCATGAGCCACTATTACCCAGTATACTGTCGGCGCACTACGATGTCGCGCCGGTGGTACAATGTTACTGCTGGCGCACCTGGGCTGCTGCACCGGCATTAACTTACCTACCGCTGGCGCACTGACAGGTGCGCCGACAGTAGCCCGTTACCACCTGCGGGCTCTGGTGCGCCGATAGTACACAAATTTGGTGCGCTGGCAATAGGTGTTTTCCTAGTAGTGAGCGCTACCTATCGGCTCAGTGACATTTGTTGCATATGGGGGGGGGGGATATGTTCCATTTCAACTCAGGAGTTTCTACTTGTGGTTTCCTCTTGGGTCGAGCATCTGTGGATAATTTGGACATAATTTTCTCAGATTTTTGGGATAATGGTTGATCAGAGATTAAGGAGGGAGACCCGAACCCGTGGACTGAGCTTCAGTGACGTGCTAGTCATAAGTCACAGGGAGACTTAGTCCCAATCTCAACCACCCATTGCGGATCCAACGACTTGAAAAGACCAAAGGCTAATTGACTATAGACCTGGCCAATTTCAGTCATGATACACGCGTGGGGCGGGGATTTCGCGGGGACGGGATTGAGTTCTCCCGCGTCAGGCGACGGAGGCGAGGGTTTGCCGGACCGCCACCGCGGAGAGCCGGGGAGAGAGGAGAGCTCCGGCTGAGGAGCGGAAGGAGGGAGAGGGCTTCGACATCGCAGCTTCCGGCAGCCGCACTTCCGCTGGCTCATCGCAGCCGCCGGCCGCCGCCGCCCGCCGGCCGCGCTTCCGCTTGCTCCTCGCCTACCGCGTCGCCGGCGGCCGAGGCTTCAATCTTGCGCCTCCCTGCTAGGACACAACTCGCGCCGTGGGCATTGCCGCGCCTCCCTGCTAACTATAGTCTTTTGGGTATATATTTTGGGGGTTACTATAGTATTTTGAGGCCAAGCACAACCGAGGAGGCCTAAATGTAATTTGGGAGGCTAACAATTGCCGTTCCATCAGTAGTCTATTGAGCTATGTATTCTGGGAAAATTTCAATGAATTTGGACAGTTAGTTTGTGAATTGAGAGCATTTCAAGTTCTGTCCTAAATTTTGAACTCAAAATTCGAACTTCCCAGAATTTTTTTAAAAAATTCCATAAAATTCAATCTGTTGAGTTATGTATTCTGGGAAAATTTCAATAAATTTCGACGTATGGTTTGTGAATTCCGAGCATTTCAAGTTCTATCCTAAAATTTGAACTTAAAATTCGAACTTTCCAGAAAAATTTGAAAAAAATCCAGTGAATCACATCTATCGAGTTATGCATTCTGGGAAAAATTTGTTGAGTTTCAACATATGGTTTGTGAATAAACGTAATCTGAAGGTTCAAACTGACGTGTACTTTGCCTAAGTCTGTAGTCAATTAGCCTCTGATCTCTTCAGTTCGTTAGATCTGCAATGAGTGGCTGAGATTGGGACTAAGTCTCCCTGTGACTTATGACTAGCACGTCACTGAAGCTCAGTCCCGAACCCGTGGACGAGACATTGAAAAAAGGGGTACCAAGCCCCAAACAATGGGGCACTAAAACCCGAAGTCAAGAACCGAAATACCTAAGTATTTGTCCAAACAGGTTTGAGTCTGACTCTCGGTTTAGGTTCTAAAGTGAGTACCCGAACTAGGCACATTGGGTCGCAAGACACCTAACTTGAAAGTACTCGCTCCGTTTTAAAATGAGTGTTATAATTTTATTTATATTTAAATGTATTTATAACTGAAATGTGTCTAGATACATTCATATCTAGATAAAACTATATATCCATATCTAGACAAGACTACGACACTTATTTTAGCACGAAAGTAGTAGCAAAGTTGCACAAGCGCAACACATATTTGAAATTTTACAAAACTCAATTCTATAATCGATCCATGCATGGAAAAATAAAGGAGATGAGTCTTGATGTTAATAGTACACCCAAACAGCTCTCAGAGCAAAGTTTGAACTTTCTGCTATTCTCAGTTTGATTTCTCTTTTCCATTTATAAATGCGTGAATCGACTTTGAATTAGAAAATTTTGACAAATACATCTGGTGTCAATGATGTGGATAAAAATAATAATCGTGTATATGCCCATGCTGGCCAAGTGACATGTAGGCCACCAAACGCCGGACGCCGATTTTTGGCTCTCGGGTGCGCCAGAACCCGTTTTCAACAATAAATTTCTAAAAAATACTAAAATTAATTATAAAAAATCGGCATAAATCATGTGTGTAGAGAATGTATTCAGGTAAAGTATGTAACCTACACAAAAATAACAAATCATATTGTTTACAGTATAAGAAGTACACGTACACTATTTACAGTATAACAAAGTTCAGTTTTCTCTTTTTTTGTTCAGGTCGCATACGGTCGTATTTTTTCTTGAAAATTTGCACAGGCAAGTATCAAGGTGGCATATACACACGTGAGTTATTTCAAAAATTTCTAAAATATTTAAATCGCATTTAAAAAAAAATTGAAACCAGGTGCGCTGGCATCCAGGTGCTCCACCATATTTTCGACCAAACGCCTCCCTAGTTTCTCACGTGTTTCTCGCCTATGCAAGGTTTGTACGTAGCGTAGCTTCTCGCAGGTTTCTCGCTAGCTAGCAACCAAACGTACATGCAGAACTTGGTTTACATCAGGAAATGAATATGCGCACATGCAGTGCAAGACGGCGAAAGATAAACGTGTTTCAGTTAGTTCTGATTGGACGTATGTCCTGGATTATGGTAAGGAGTAAGGTGATGATTAAGACCATGAGCAGGAGAGCGCTTCGATCTGATGGCCACATGAATTTGCAGACCAGACAAAACTAAGCGATCTGATGGGACAGGCACGCATATTTCTTTGCTAGCCCGCATGGGGCTTTGCAGTTCGTACCTTAGCCAGCTGACTAGCAACAGGGAGGAACGATGCTTTCAACTGTCATGTAATCCTGCAGAAAAACACCGAATCTGCACAAATCTTTCCATATGCATTGTGTGACAAAATGCAGAAGTTTCATATCACTAAAGCAACAGGTACGAACCTGGAGATTGTCTCGTGCAGTGGACCTCCGTGTACGATTTCATTAAGTATAATTGCATTTTATTGTATGTGACAAAATTAAAACGTAATGAATCTCAATGAAACTTGCTGAAATACTATGGCACGAATCTAAGAGCGGGGAATCGGCGGCACTAACATGCATGTGACCTCCCGTGAACAGGAAGCTAGAGCATTTCTCCAGCAAGTACGCCATTGCTATGAAAAATATGAGAAATGTATAGTTTACTAGCATGCCATCGATGGCCATGGCCCATAAACTTGCTAGCGGGCAAAATTATTAAAAGTAGCTAGATCAATGACATGTGGAGCACGCGTATAAGAAAACAATGATGCGACACAATTGTTACTAACAAAAAAGACAACCACAAAAATTAAACATATACTTTTTAGAAAAGGGGAGTGAAAGCCCTCCGTGCTCTGCTGCCGTCCATGACGGTGCTAGAGGGATGCCGTTAGATCTAGCGGGATGCTAGGTTGCCCCATCCAACTGGCGCACTGGAATGTTGCGGCGCGGTGACCAAACTCCCGCCTTTCGGCGCGCAAGAGCACCGACGACTCCTCCGGTGCAACGGTGACATGCCGAGCAAGCTCCGCCTCGGGCCTCTGTTTATGATTGTCTGGGCCGGTGTGTGTGGAAGAGTTGCCACGCACGGGGGCACAACCTCGTGATCCAGGCCCTTCCACTATGCAGCGGTCGGCGCCCGTTCAAGACCGGCTTGAGTGGTGTGGTAATGTAGTGGCAGTGGAGCCGCAGATGGCGGAAAGGCAGCATACAACTGTGTTGAAAAGGACGCTACAACAAAACCAATGCCTTGTCGAAAAAAACAAAACCAATGCCTAGCATCGGTGCGCAATAGGCTCGGTGAGCGCGAGCAGAGGAGCGAGGCCGATGCCTCGAAGTAGGCCATCTGGCGCGTCGACATTAATCAAGCGGCCAATCGAGGATTTGGTAGCGTACATCCACGCCGACAGGCTAGAGCGCGAGCGATGTATCATATACCACATGCCGGAGTTGGAGGCTATTGTGGAGGCGTTGCGCTGGACCCTAGTAGCTTATGTTTCTGGCGGTAGACGCTCTATGGGCTGCGTGGCGGTGCAGGCGGCAATCTTGAAGATGTTCCCTCGTCTAGACGGCCACCTCACCGCCCACTGCTTCTAGCTAGCAGACCTCCTCATCGTTTTTGTACTCTAGACGCGACACAATGTTCTTCCCTCAGATTCAGACCTGGAACCGGGTACACCTTGAGGTGGTTGGCGCCCCAGCCATTTCCTGGATCATGCCACTGCCAAGATGCTTGGGGTGGGTCGAGCATCTAGGCACGGAGGCGGCATTCGCTCCGACATGGGAAGCTACCGTATTACGACGTGGAATGATGATCTGACATCAATCCCTCGGAACAAGGAGCTTTGGCTCCAGGATCCCCTGCTCCTGGAGGACACCGACAATGACCTGCACATTCGTGTTGACATGTTGGTTCCAAATGAGATCACTATATTTTGGTTCAATTCAGTTGTTGACCTATTATGTATGGAAGAAACGACAGTCCACACGGATCATTATTCAGATGGTGGCCACACCAATGACATGGATGACCCCGGGAGCGATGGGGACATGGTTAATGACTGGCGCTATGGCCAGTGTCTAGACGTCTGCGGCGGCTGCAGTTATCCTATCAGTGTGGTGTGTTGGACTCTAGCATAGTGGCATCGTCTCACTGGTGGAGGGAAGCCTCGAAGCACTGGGTGGCCCTTGGTTGTACCACCTCTGTGCTGCCATGGTCCATCCTACGTGATGACAATGACATGGACTTGGGGGACCATCCTAAACTCCGCGTGGTGCAACGCAACAACCCCCAAGCCTATTCGAGAGGGTCAAGAGCTAGGTTATGCGATCCCTGATACTCTACGTCTCCAAAGTGGCCATAAATATGGGGAGCTTGACAGTGTCACGGATTCCGAATCTAGCGGAGGTAGCTCTCCTCGCAGATTTGGGCACCAGGTGGCATGTGGGCAAGAATCTCCCCGTGACTTGGGTCACCCTCCGCTCCAGAGGCTGGATGGGCCGGACCTGGTACAAAGTATGATGTGGTGTTGTAGTCATATGGAGAGGGGCCTCTCTCCTCGACTAGGCATCTTTTTTGTCGTGAGCTATGGATCTGATATGACTTGTGGGCTACACCAATTTCCTCTCTAGCATGTCTAGAGCATTATCTCCCTTTGATGAAGCTCGATATGTTCCAGGTGGGTCTGACACCATAGGTTGATAAGCATGCATGTTCGGTGTCCCTAGCTCCAATGGCGGCCCTTCCAAAGGGCATGGTCCTGGCATCGGCCACCCCGTTGGCCATGTCTTGATTTGGCACGACGTCATCTTCATCAGCCAGCCTCGTCCATTGTCTATTTTCCTTCCTCGAACAGTGCATGCAGAGGAATCCATCATTCTTCCTCACCGAGCACCCAAGATTCTCCTGCAGCTATGCATACATATAGAAATGAAGTACAAATGTGTAGTAAATAAAATAGTGATAAGAGGTTTGTGAGCAGCACATCCGTAAATACTATTGCCCCTAAAGATAGAGGTGACAAGAGTCTCTTGGTCCAACCATTGTTCACACTGCCGCGAGTAACAATAATTATTAAGCAAATGAATACAGGCGAAAGCATTAAGCTAAATGATTGCACCGTTACTTTCCCCATTCTTTTACTGAGGTTTCGTGATAGCATGTCGTTCTCCCCTCATCTCACCC
The DNA here is from genome assembly GCF_019359855.2 of Lolium perenne. NCBI lineage: Eukaryota > Viridiplantae > Streptophyta > Magnoliopsida > Poales > Poaceae > Lolium > Lolium perenne. The sequence goes on from NC_067245.2 coordinate 150,304,478, forward strand.
CTTCCCTTGATCGATCCGATAGACATGGGTACCTGCAGGTCATCGAATGGAGGCAAAGAGACAAGGATACAAGATTGCAAAACTCATATTAAACTCCTCCACATATTCATGAGATTAGATGCATATAAATGCTGCGAGGATTAACCCCAGCCCGTAACCCGTGAGGACTACTCACACATGATATCAAGATCAAAGATTGAAATCATTGTTGCAAATACTTGGATTGAAATTACAATACTCTTACAATTTTAGCCAATTCTCAAGGAGATCTCTATTACAATGGGTATGGCTATAGCTATGGAGGAGAAGGGAGATGGAATAGATGAACTATGGTGGTGGATCTCCTTCGGTGTGGTGTAGATGGATCTGATGGGTGGCGGCTCTGTTTGGCTCCAGATGCTTCTTGTGGTGAAATATTGACGCCCCCGAAATCCTAGCTCAATTTGACTCCGTATAGGTCTATGAAAGTGAAAAATACACAAAACAAGGTTTTCGTGTTTTGCAGAGTTATAACCCAAATGAAGGGGATCATTGGTAAATCCCCGTAGATCATGGATATAACATCATAAATGTTTCAAATATGCGGGAATATGTGTCAATAAAGTACAAAGTTCATGTATGCAATTTACATGCATCACCAATGCAGCGAATAAGAACAATGCGAATCTCAATCGGTGAATGATGGGAAAGTTTAGGAGGCTTCTCTCGGAGTCGGAGCTCAAGGAGTTGTACCTAAATGTACGGGAGTACACATGGTCGAACGAGCGTGAGAGGAATGCATTGGAGAGGCTTGATTGGCACTGCACCATTGGACAGATGTGCCTCAAGGAACTTGTCATCTTGGACGCCAGTACGACGAACCCTTCTTGAAGGATTATTTTTTTGAAAGAAGGGGGAAACTCGTACAACAACTTGTACAAGTAATATGCCGCATGGACGAAATTACGTCCGAAAATGAATAGAAAACATATAGAAAAGAAAAGTTACCATGGACAGAAACCAACAACCCTCATGGTGTCGCTTCAACAACCCTTCCGAGGTTGCCGCCCCTGCTTCCTCCACTGTCTGGGCCATTACCCGGGCTTCCTCTTCCCTCACCGATGAAGCTAAACTGCACAACCTCCAAAACTCTCGTCGATAGTCATCGACTGTAAGGCGGTGTCTTCAAGAACATAACAATGTAGGCGCCGCCACGGACCACTCCAAGGCGGACTATAGGTTTTCACCCGCAGATACCATGACACTCGCGGAGTGTGAGGAATGGTGTTCCACGCCGATGCCCTCTGCTGGCATGTAGTTGACGTGGGAGTTAGAGATCTCTGTGGTGTAACTTTTCTTCAGGTCCCCGGCAACAGCGCCAGAAATTTAGCTTGACACGCGTACAGCACGCGACCGTTGGGAACCCCAAGTGGAAGGTGTGATGCGTATAGCAGTAAGTTTCCCTCAGTTAGAAACCAAGGTTTATCGAACCAGTAGGAGTCAAGAAGCACGTTGAAGGTTGATGGCGGCGAGATGTAGTGCGGCGCAACACCAGGGATTCCGGCGCCAACGTGGAACCTGCACAACACAAACCAAGTACTTTGCCCCAACGAAACAGTGAGGTTGTCAATCTCACCGGCTTCTTGTAACAAAGGATTAGATGTATAGTGTGGATGATGATTGTTTGCAGAGAACAGTAGAACAATTGCAGTAGATTGTATTTCAGATGTAAAGAATGGACCGGGGTCCACAGTTCACTAGTGGTGTCTCTCCCATAAGATAAATAGCATGTTGGGTGAACAAATTACAGTTGGGCAATTGACAAATAGAGAGGGCATGACCATGCACATACATGATATGATGAGTATTGTGAGATTTAATTGGGCATTACGACAAAGTACATAGACCGCTATCCAGCATGCATCTATGCCTAAAAAGTCCACCTTCAGGTTATCATCCGAACCCCTTCTAGTATTAAGTTGCAAACAACAGACAATTGCATTAAGTATGGTGCGTAATGTAATCAATAACTACATCCTCGGACATAGCATCAATGTTTTATCCCTAGTGGCAACAGCACATCCATAACCTTAGAGGTTTCTGTCACTCCCAGTTCACGGAGACATGAACCCACTATCGAGCATAAATACCCCCTCTTGGAGTTACTAGCAAAAACTTGGCCAGAGCCTCTACTAATAACGGAGAGCATGCAAGATCATAAACAACACATAGATATAAATTGATAATCAACATAACATAGTATTCTCTATTCATCGGATCCCAACAAACACAACATATAGCATTACAGATAGATGATCTTGATCATGTTAGGCAGCTCACAAGATCCGACAATGAAGCATAATGAGGAGAAGACAACCATCTAGCTACTGCTATGGACCCATAGTCCAGGGGTGAACTACTCACTCATCACTCCGGAGGCGACCATGGCGGTGTAGAGTCCTCCGGGAGATGAATCCCCTCTCCGGCAGGGTGCCGGAGGCGATCTCCTGAATCCCCCGAGATGGGATTGGCGGCGGCGGCGTCTCTGGAAGGTTTTCCGTATCGTGGCTCTCGTTACTGGGGGTTTCGCGACGAAGGCTATTTGTAGGCGGAAGGGCAGGTCAGGGGGCCACACGAGGGGCCCAGGAGACAGGTCGGCGCGGCCAAGACCTGGGCCGCGCCGCCCTACCTTCTGGCTGCCTCGTGGCCCCACTTCGTTGACTCTTCGGTCTTCTGGAAGCTTCGTGTGAAAATAGGCCCCTGGGCGTTGATTTCGTCCAATTCCGAGAATATTTCCTGACTAGGATTTCTGAAACCAAAAATAGCAGAAAACAGCAACTGGCTCTTCGGCATCTCGTTAATAGGTTAGTTCCAGAAAATGCATAAATATGATGTAAAGTATGCATAAAACATGTAGATATCATCAATAATGTGGCATGGAACATAAGAAATTATTGATACGTCGGAGACGTATCAGCATCCCCAAGCTTAGTTTCTGCTCGTCCCGAGCAGGTAAACGATAACAAAGATAATTTCTGGAGTGACATGCCATCATAACCTTGATCATACTATTGTAAGCATATGTAATGAATGCAGCGATCAAAACAATGTAAATGACATGAGTAAACAGATGAATCATATAGCAAAGACTTTTCATGAATAGTACTTCAAGACAAGCATCAATAAGTCTTGCATAAGAGTTAACTCATAAAGCAATAACTAAAAGTAAAGGTATTGAAGCAACACAAAGGAAGATGAAGTTTCAGCGGTTGCTTTCAACTTATAACATGTACATCTCATGGATAGTTGTCAATGTAAAGTAATATAACAAGTGCAATATGCAAGTATGTAGGAATCAATGCACAATTCACACAAGTGTTTACTTCTTGAGGTGGAGAGAGATAGGTGAACTGACTCAATAATAAAAGTAAAAAAAAGGTCCTTCAAAGAGGAAAGCATCGATTGCTATATTTGTGCTAGAGCTTTGATTTTGAAAACAAGAAACAATTTTGTCAACGGTAGTAATAAAGCATATGTGTTATGTAAATTATATCTTACAAGTTGCAAGCCTCATGCATAGTATACTAATAGTGCCCGCACCTTGTCCTAATTAGCTCGGATTACCTGGATTATCATCGCAATGCACATGTTTTAACCAAGTGTCACAAAGGGGTACCTCTATGCCGCATGTACAAAGGTCTAAGGAGAAAGCTCGCATTGGATTTCTCGCTATTGATTATTCTCAACTTAGACATCCATACCGGGACAACATAGACAACAGATAATGGCCTCCTCTTATATGCATAAGCATTCAACAATTATTAATTTTCTCATATGAGATTGAGGATATTTGTCCAAAACTGAAACTTCCACCATGGATCATGGCTTTAGTTAGCGGCCCAATGTTCTTCTCTAACATTATGCAATGCTCTAACCATTTTAGCGGTAAATCTCCCTTACTTCAGACAAGACGAACATGCATAGCAACTCACATGATATTCAACAAAGAGTAGTTGATGGCGTCCCCAGGAACATGGTTATCGCACAGCAAGCAACTTAATAAGAGATAAGGTGCATAATTACATATTCAATACCACAATAGTTTTTAGGCTATTTGTCCCATGAGCTATATATTGCAAAGGTAGAGGAAGAAATTTTAAAGGTAGCACTCAAGCAATTTACTTTGGAATGGCGGGGAAATACCATGTAGTAGGTAGGTATGGTGGACACAAATGGCATAGTGGTTGGCTCAAGGATTTGGATGCATGAGAAGTATTCCCTCTCAATACAAGGTTTAGGCTAGCAAGGTTTATTTGAAACAAACACAAGGATGAAGCGGTGCAGCAAAACTCACATAAAAGACATATTGTAAACAATATAAGACTCTACACCGTCTTCCTGGTTGTTCAAACTCAATACTAGAAATTATCTAGACTTTAGAGAAACCAAATATGCAAACCAAATTTTAGCATGCTCTATGTATTTCTTCATTAATGGGTGCAAAGTATATGATGCAAGAGCTTAATCATGAGCACAACAATTGCCAAGTATCACATTATCCAAGATATTATAGCAAATTACTACATGTATCATTTTCCAATTCCAACCATATAACAATTTAACGAAGAAGAAACTTCGCCATGAATAATATGAGTAAAGCCTAAGGACATATTTGTCCATATGCAACAGCGGAGCGTGTCTCTCTCCCACACAATGAATGCTAGGATCCATTTTATTCAAACAAAACAAAAACGAAAACAAACCGACGCTCCAAGCAAAGTACATAAGATGTGACGGAATAATATAGTTTCAGGGGAGGAACCTGATAATGTTGTCGATGAAGAAGGGGATGCCTTGGGCATCCCCAAGCTTAGACGCTTGAGTCTTCTTGATATATGCAGGGGTGAACAACCGGGGCATCTCCAAGCTTAGAGCTTTCACTCTCCTTGATCATGTTGTATCATCTCCCTCTCTTGATCCTTGAAAACTTCCTCCACACCAAACTCAAAACAACTCATTAGAGAGTTAGTGCACAATCAAAATATACATGTTCAGAGGTGAAATAATCATTCTTAACACTTCTGGACATTGCACAAAGCTACTGAAAGTCAATGGAATCTAAAAATCCATCAAGCATAGCAAAACAGGCAATGCGAAATAAAAGGCAGAATCTGTCAAAACAGAACAGTTCGTAATGACAAATTTTATTGAGGCACCAGACTTGCTCAAATGAAAATGCTCAAATTGAATGAAAGTTGCGTACATATCTGAGGATCACTCACGTAAATTGGAATAATTTTCTGAGTTACCTACAGAGAATTTTGCCCAGATTCGTGACAGCAAAGAAATCTGTTTATGCGCAGTAATCCAAATCTAGTATGAACCTTACTATCAACGACTTTACTTGGCACAACAATGCACAAAACTAAGATAAGGAGAGGTTGCTACAGTAGTAAACAACTTCCAAGACTCAAATATAAAATAAAGGTACTGTAGTAAAATAAACACATGGGTTATCTCCCAAGAAGTTCTTTCTTTATAGCCATTAAGATGGGCTCAGCAATTTTAATGATGCACTCGCAAGAAATAGTATTTGAAGCAAAAGAGAGCATCAAGAGGCAAATTCAAAACACATTTAAGTCTAACATGCTTCCTATGCATAGGAATCTTGTAAATAAACAAGTTCATGAAGAGCAAAGTGACAAGCATAGGAAGATAAAACAAGTGTAGCTTCAAAAATTTCAGCATATGGAGAGGCATTTTAGTAACATGAAAATTTCTACAACCATATTTTCCTCTCTCATAATAACTTTCAGTAGTATCATGAGCAAACTCAACAATATAACTATCACATAAAGCATTCTTATCACGAGTCTCATGCATAAAATTATTACTCTCCATATAAGCATAATCAATTGTATTAGTTGTAGTGGGAGCAAATTCAACAAAGTGGCTATCATCATATATAGGAGGCATATTGTAATCATAAAAGAAAATTTTCTCCTCAATGCTTGGGGGACTAAAAAGATCATGCTCATCAAAGCCAGCTTCCCCAAGCTTAGAATTTTCCATAGCATTAGCAACAATGGTATTCAAAGCATTCATAGTAATAACATTCCCATTAGCATGCATATAAAGTTCCATGGGTTTTTTAATTCTCTCTTCAAACACATCATGTCCTAATTCAAGATAAAGTTCATAAAGATCTCTCATATTTTTGTTGTTTTCCATTATGCTTAACTAGTGAAATAAAAACATGCATGATATTAAGTAAAGTAAAACAAGTAACTAATTTTTTTTTGTGTTTTTAATATGGAGAACAAGATAGTAAATAAAGTAAAACTAGCAACTAATTTTTTTGTATTTTGATTTAGTGCAGCAAACAAAGTAGTAAATAAAAGTAAAACAAGACAAAAACAAAGTAAAGAGATTGCGATGTGGAGACTCCCCTTGCAGCGTGTCTTGATCTCCCCGGCAACGGCGCCAGAAATTTTGCTGGCGTGTAGTTGACGTGGGAGTTAGAGATCTCTGTGGTGTAACTTTTCTTCAGGTCCCCGGCAACGGCGCCAGAAATTTAGCTTGACATGCGCACAGCACGCGACCGTTGGGAACCCCAAGTGGAAGGTGTGATGCGTATAGCAGTAAGTTTCCCTCAGTTAGAAACCAAGGTTTATCGAACCAGTAGGAGTCAAGAAGCACGTTGAAGGTTGATGGCGGCGAGATGTAGTGCGGCGCAACACCAGGGATTCCGGCGCCAACGTGGAACCTGCACAACACAAACCAAGTACTTTGCCCCAACGAAACAGTGAGGTTGTCAATCTCACCGGCTTCTTGTAACAAAGGATTAGATGTATAGTGTGGATGATGATTGTTTGCAGAGAACAGTAGAACAATTGCAGTAGATTGTATTTCAGATGTAAAGAATGGACCGGGGTCCACAGTTCACTAGTGGTGTCTCTCCCATAAGATAAATAGCATGTTGGGTGAACAAATTACAGTTGGGCAATTGACAAATAGAGAGGGCATGACCATGCACATACATGATATGATGAGTATTGTGAGATTTAATTGGGCATTACGACAAAGTACATAGACCGCTATCCAGCATGCATCTATGCCTAAAAAGTCCACCTTCAGGTTATCATCCGAACCCCTTCTAGTATTAAGTTGCAAACAATAGACAATTGCATTAAGTATGGTGCGTAATGTAATCAATAACTACATCCTCGGACATAGCATCAATGTTTTATCCCTAGTGGCAACAGCACATCCATAACCTTAGAGGTTTCTGTCACTCCCCCAGATTCACGGAGACATGAACCCACTATCGAGCATAAATACCCCCTCTTGGAGTTACTACCAAAAACTTGGCTAGAGCCTCTACTAATAACGGAGAGCATGCAAGATCATAAACAACACATAGATATAAATTGATAATCAACATAACATAGTATTCTCTATTCATCGGATCCCAACAAACACAACATATAGCATTACAGATAGATGATCTTGATCATGTTAGGCAGCTCACAAGATCCGACAATGAAGCATAATGAGGAGAAGACAACCATCTAGCTACTGCTATGGACCCATAGTCCAGGGGTGAACTACTCACTCATCACTCCGGAGGCGACCATGGCGGTGTAGAGTCCTCCGGGAGATGAATCCCCCGAGATGGTATTGGTGGCGGCGGCGTCTCTGGAAGGTTTTCCGTATCGTGGCTCTCGGTACTGGGGGTTTCGCGACGAAGGCTATTTGTAGGCGGAAGGGCAGGTCAGGGGGCCACACGAGGGGCCCAGGAGACAGGTCGGCGCGGCCAAGACCTGGGCCGCGCCGCCCTACCTTCTGGCCGCCTCGTGGCCCCACTTCGTTGACCTCGGTCTTCTGGAAGCTTCGTGTGAAAATAGGCCCCTGGGCGTTGATTTCGTCCAATTCCGAGAATATTTCCTTACTAGGATTTCTGAAACCAAAAACAGCAGAAAACAGCAACTGGCTCTTCGGCATCTCGTTAATAGGTTAGTTCCAGAAAATGCATAAATATGATGTAAAGTATGCATAAAACATGTAGATATCATCAATAATGTGGCATGGAACATAAGAAATTATCGATACGTCGGAGACGTATCACCCTCAAGAGGTAATAATGATGCATGAATGTGCCACCATCCCCGGCACTATCTCAAAGCTCATGTGAGGCTTTCACTCGGAACACCGCCGCCTAGCCGAGCCCCGGGGAGGTTCAGACCACATGAGCACAGACAGATGCACGAGGCAGGCTCCACCGCCGACCATACACCTCCAACACAGACCGCAACAGCCTCGGAAAATCACGCCCTGACGAGCTTCCCATACCAGCCCAGGGTATGCCTGAACTGCGCACACCGAACCGCCGCCGATCCGAGGTCTCCGCCCCGGCATCCTAGCCTCCTGCAGCTAGCACAACAGCAACATCTTGAAGAATTTGCCTCGATGTTGATGTGGTCACTTGAGTTCCCATCGTAGGAAAGTTGCCTAGGTTCGAGACTTTGTTGCCTGTCTTTTCATACTTTTGAATAACGAAGAATATGTTTTTTGATGAAGAGTATATATTAACATCAAGAATGTACTGAAGAATATATAATTGTGTGAACTAATTGATGCAGAGATGTGCAATCTTTCCTCCTTTCTGAGAAAGAAACAATAATTCATGTTTTTTGCAACGGAATTCATCAGCTGCAAATTAGTCTTAACTTGAGTGTAAGAGCTCATCCAATAAGTTGTGTGTTATGTTGTCTGTAAAAGAAAAATGGCCATGCTATAGGGCAACACAAACCATCGTACCACTACTCCAGTGGAGTGTGTCTATATTGTCCCAGAATATAAGATAATACTCTGCAATCCGCATTATGTTTGGAGCTTGTGCAAAAGTTTATTGGAGTAGCTAATTTACAGATGGACATTACCACAGTATTCTAGGTCGAAAATGCAACGGTGGCGTACTTTGCCGACAACTATTTTACAACTATTCAACTATTGGAAATACCTTAAGTTGTAACACCAACTTTGTCCGTACGTGGTGAAAAAACGACGTAAATTTACTCGGGTTAATCGCCACTCCACTAGCCAAACGTTGAATTGCTTAATTAATCCCCGTTGGGCATTGGCTATAGTACACCCCGCGCGCTATCATCAGTTTTACAAAATTTGCAAAATTCTGTGTGACAAAAGCCTCTAGCTGGAGGCCACAGGAATCAAAAGATCAAAGATTTCGTGTAGATTCCAGCTATTTTAGGTGCTTAATTAATCCTCTTGGGTCATAGTGCATCCCGCGCGCTAGCATCAGTTTTACAAAAGTTACAAAATTTTGTGTAACAAAGTAACGTAGATTCCAGTTATTTTAGGGGATACAAGAGATGACATGCTTAAGTTCTAACAACAACTCGTGTCCCGGTCTCCCGTTCAGTTGCAGATAGTGACACATTAAGAAGGATATATCAAAAACTGGGTAAATATATAGGGATATCCCGTTGTACAAACTGGAATTACTTTTTGACTCGTTCCTGGCAGCCGCTCTAACAAAACAACGCCGTCTCCAGCTTCGTCTCCTATGTAGATTGGTTCCCCTCCCCGACCTCGCCATCATCGAGAGGGGTGGAAAACCCCGATCTATGCGTCGAGTTTTTAATAAAAGTTGATTTTGCAATAGTTTATGTTAGTACAATATTGGTAGCCATCTTCTTGTTGGGCCCGCCACAATGAAGATGGTATCGTCTACAATAATTGTTGTTCGGCGTTTCGTTTGACGGCAAGACCTTACTCGTGATGTCAATAGTGGTGTTGGAGGATTACAATTCTCTTTGTATGAGCCTTCAAATCTTGCTTCGGCAGATCGATTTTTGATATTTTCTCATGGTTTTTGCGAGGAGGATTATCCTCGCAATATTTGTCCTGCTGCTACCTTCTCGGTAAAGGTGATTCGCTCCAGCAACGTCAACCAAACTATTCGGTTATTTTCCCTGACATACTGGTGTTGGTACTCTAGCAGATATTGATTGACTATTTCAATGGCTGCGGGCGTGCACATAACCTTGGTATTGCGTCTCAAATTAAAACCATGGGAGAAACTACGTTAGTATTTTTCAGGTCTATGGTTTGATATCTATTTCCGGATGCCTTCAGAGAAGTAGAAGGTTGTGCTATTGAAGAAAAAAATTGATATGAAAAAGAGCGGACGCCTCTCGGGTCGCCCCCTCCAGACGACCAGGGGGCGAAACCCTAGTCACGCCGCCGCCGCCTCCCCTAGCCGTCCTCTACCTCCTCGTCGCCCCTAGAGGCGCCGATGGGCTAAGCCCGCGACACCGGTGAAGGGGGTGGCGGGGATCTGGGCCCTCGCCCCCCGCGCGGAAGATCGGTGGAGGAGTTCCGCGCTGGGTTCGCCGTGGCCGGTGGGGCTGCTCGGTGGCTCTTCCGTCGCCGTTGGCTGGCCTCTGGCCTAGCCGAAGGTAAGGGAGGGTGTTGCCGGCGGGATCCTCGGCGGGGGCTCTGGACCTCAGGGCGGCGGCCCTGATCTGGTGGACGGTGCCGTCTCTGCGGCGAGCGGTTGCTGTGAGTGCTTGCCCTCCTCTCTGGTCGTGCGGACGGCGGAGGGGTGGTGGGCGTGCGGTGTGGCCTGGGGAGCTTCCGCCAGCTCTCTATGCCTGTCCCCGGGAGATCTCCTTCTTCGGCCGGTGAAACTTGCATCCCATGGCTAGATCTGCTTGCTCTGGTTTGCTGGATGGTGGCGGGAGGCTCGGGACCGGGAAAACCTGTGGCCGGCGGTGGCCACGACGCTGGCGACGCTCTTGGCGCCGTTTCCCTCCTTGGAGGCAGCGTTGAGATTCCTTGTTTCTTCCCCACCCACACCCTTGCCCGGGGTGAAAACCCTAATCCCCCATGTGGGCGTTTGCGGCATTGCGATGGCGTTCCCTTCCTGGAGGCTTCGTCTGAGGATTGCAGGGGTGGTTGGTGGGTTTCGGTTGGTCGTGGTGGTGCTTGGCAGTGCGTTCTGCTCCATTGTCAACCCTACTCTTGTGGCCAGGTTTATGCTCTTGTTTGCCGGTCTTCGTGGTGCGCCGACGCCCAGCAGCTTGCGGCCTCCTCATGGTGGTGCCGAGGCGGCTGATGGCGCTCGTCGGGAGCTCTCTGTTGCGGTAGCCAGCTTGACTACTTCCATGTTCTTTGGGTGTTCTCACTCTGGTTTGCTCTTGGGAGAGCTTCTCTGTCTGCCGACGGCGGCGCCCTTCGGACCTGGGTGAGAGGGAAGGGTCCCTGTTCGAATCAGAGGCCATGAGTTGGACACTAATCACTTCTGGAAGTTGGCGAGCTTGTTCCTACGCTCATGGTGCTTCCTTCTAGCTGTGTTTCGTCCTCTAGTGGCTGCTCGGGAAGACGATGGCCTTAGTGATCATAGCTGTGTTGTGCTTTTTCTCTTTGGTTTGTAAGTTGTGTATGCCTTGTTGCACTCTGTATCTGCCGTTTTGGCTTTATTAATTTAAAGCTGGGCCTTTGGCCTTATGTTTAAAAAAAAAGAAAAAACTTGAAGATCTCATGATTTGTTCATTTCTTTTAGAGTTTTATTTTCTAATCGGCGGAGTTAGCTCATGTATCTCTACCATGTACTATTTGTAACTATATAAATATATGTGGTTTTGATTTTCAAAAAAATGAAACTACTTTATTATATGAAAGTAGGCCTAAAATAAAACAAAGACTAGGATTGGATTGGTCACGACCTCAACCACCCCTCGCCTGGCCGCTGCTGGATCGCCGCATGACTAAGCCCACGCGGGGGTGTGATGGCTCCCTTCTTTCACGGTTCCGAGGCTCATGGTGGTCTTCTAGAAGGTGTCTCGGCTCGGGGCGTTAGTGGCCATGACGCCAGTCACATAGGGATGTGGAATCGGATTGGATGCACCCTTGCAGCCTGGAGGTCAATGGCGAGGTTGAGCTGGTGGCCCAATCGGTGACAGATGCAAGAATCTGCCATCAAATGCGGCGCCCATGTGTGTCGTGTACCACATTGTATGCGTTGTGGTGGTGTTTCTCGTTCCATATGTGCTCAGATGGAAACCCTAGATTCAGGCTTCCGGGTCGGATGATGGCGATGTTCCTGCACGTCACTCCTATGGGGGTATCATCTTTGGAGATATACATCGACTGTACGGACAAGTGTATGGCTTCAGTCGTCGGGCGGTGGTCTCCATGTTCTTCTCGGGCGATGATCAAGGTGGACTGGTCTTGCATCTACCACGTCAGCGACGGTGAGTCTCGGTGGTATGGTTCAGCGGAGTCTCATTGCTGGGCTTGACCTAATGGACTCACGTAGGGCGGGGGCTCAATCTTGCATCGTGGCGGCGTTGATAACAGGCCTGAGAAAGGTCCTCGGTTAGATGTTCATCCTGGAGATGGGTTGGAGGAAGATGATGGAGGGGACTCCTAGAGCATGTGACATAGGTATGCCTAACAGGCATGTCGAATAAAGTACCCTGGATCTTTAAGAAAGTATGAAGCCCATGGACTTGGAGCTTTGGAGGCCCAGAAGGCAAGATCTTCGGATTAGGAAAGTAGAGTTGTAATAGGAAATTTATATCAATATAGGAAAGGCCCAACACGGCTCGAATAGTTTGTAACTTGTACGACGCGGAAAGCCTCGGCTTCGCCTCTTATATAAAGGGGATGCCGAGGGAGGAAGAGGGGATCGAAATCGTTATGATCCTAGCCACCATAAGCTTGAGTTGAGCACCTTTGTTCGGATGAACCTTTGAGATCTATTTGCCCTCTACTTCTTACGAAACCCTAATTCTACAATATGTAGGCATTGATGAGTTAATCCCTCGTCAATTTGAACCGTCTGTGGGGATCGGAGGCTGCAAGGTCCTGATCTCGATGGCATCTTCAACATCATCGTCAATAGCAAGCAATGCGATGGACGGAGGTAAACGAGTCCAACCTGATCTCGCCGATTTTTTTCCTCACCCTCCCGTCCGTTTGCATGCATATGCCGATCTGGAGGAGTCCACGGAGATGACGTTCGGAGCTTCCGCTTCCTCGTCGGGAAAGAAGGATCGCATCGTCTCGCGGCACCGAATTTTTCGTGACCGTTGGCGGTCGAGCCCGATTTCTCGGGATCGTCAACATCATCTGTCGAGTCAGGCGACGAAGAAGTTTCGCCGCCACGCTTCACCAAGCCCGCCAACGGCGGGGCACTCGCCGCTCTGTTCGGTGACATGCCTTTCGGGTCGTTCACAGAAACCGATCTAGATAGAGACTTGGAAAGCTTCACCAACCTCGGCTTCACCAACCTCGGCTTCACCAACACCAATAACTCTACTGCTAGTAGGGAGGTCTTCGCTGATCTATACGACGGTGTCATGGATCCTAAGGCTGATGAAAACACAACTGCAGCATATCACCAGATCTGTGTAATCACGGGAGCAGGTCGTCAAGAGGATCAAGAGTACGAGGCTTTCGATGATTTGGGTAATCCCTACGTCGATCCCGCAGATCTCACGTGAGGAACAGGAAATAAATGCATTGGAACTGAGCCGCGAGAAAAAGTACAGCTATTGCAGGAAGCATGGGATAGAGCTGGAAGAGCCATGAACGGCATGGAACCGATGACTACACAAGCTTCGCCACAAGCGCGCAAGCATATCAGTATAAAATCGCTCGTTCCAGACGTGAATTAGAAAAATGCAGCGACACTTAACGAAAGAAAAGCTGCAGCGGATACATCCAGCGAGCGCAGGGCTAACCTGAGTCAACACTCGAGGACCTCAGGAGATAGTCGCAAGTACAGCCGCGCACGAGCAAGATCTCGGTTGGCAGGTATACCCGAAGGAGAACGGGAGAACCTGATTCAAAACCTCGACATGTCCTTCATGTCAATAGACACGAGAGGGCACATTATCCTGAAAACACCAGAGGCCGGATATATGGCGACACATGTATTCCTAATGGCATCCAAGCCACCTCAAGAAGATCCTAGATCATCACTATACTAGATGGCTATGGCAGGAGTTGGAGTTATGGGTGCAGCGATAGCAGGAAGAGAAATAGCACCACAACCCGAAAGTGCTCCACGCCGGAACAACCCAAGACAAAATAGTCCCCGACGCACGGTGGCAGCAACACGAGATGCTCCAAGAGAAGACGATGCGAGGAACACAGTAGCTCAAGCTCGAGTTGATAGAACACGTGAGAAAAGAAGTCGAGAAAACAGAACACGTGAACATCGGCACACACCGGAAGATAGTGATGAGGACTTGTGCGGACTCCCTTGCCTTACCCGAAGGGTTTGCAAGACTCGAGTGCCCACTAGCGTCAAGTTACCCGACAACTAAAAAAAGTTCCACGGGCTGCAAGATCCAGAGGACCGGTTAGTCGATTATCTGGAGAGAGTAAAATTGATGAATTGATGGGTGGAACAAGAGCAACAGCTATACAAAGCATCCAGGTCCACCTCAGTGGAGCCGTAAGATCTTGGATGAAGAAGCTGCCGAAGGGATCCATAGATAGCTGGGAAACTTTCGAAGACTTGTTCGTGAGAAATTTCTGGTCCACTTGCAATAAACCAGCATCAATAGAGCAGCTAAGTACTTGCAAGCAGAAGTCGGATGAATCAATGAGAACATACATCCAGCGGTGGAGTGTCATCAAAAACTCGGCTGAGCACGTGTCTGATGAAAGAGAAATCGACGCGTTTGTTGCAGGGATACGAAGGTGAGACCTAATCGAAGAGTTGGGAAGATCCAACCCAAGAACAATTGCAGAACTCATGGAAATAGAAAATCGGTAGGCCGACGGGGAAGATGCTATTCATAATAAATGGAAGAGGTCACCCGAAGAAGATCGCAATAGAAACAACAACCAGAACAAGTGACGTTTTCACAACTTTGCGGAATATGACGGTCCCGGCCAAATAGCGGCTGGCTTCCGAGGAAACAGTGGAGGAAATCATCGTGATGACTATCACATGAGCAATGATCAACGAAGTGATCATAGAGATGCACCGAGTTCCAGCAGACAAAACAATCGGCCGAGGTTTCTAAGGCCATACAATGTGTCACCCGAAGATTTGCTTGACGGGCCGTGCCAGATGCACTTTTACATCGAAAATGATGGAAGGAGACAGTCAGGCCACCTCCAGAAGGACTGCCAAACTTTTCAAGCCCTGCTAAGGGCGACAGAAAGCAAACATGCGAAAGCAGTAAACAAAGGATATGTGCAAGGACCTAGGAGTGAAGTACATGTACCTCTTCCACCACCACCCGCAATTACTAGTGCAAACCAGCATCAATTGAAAATTGCAGGGCCTCCAGACGCCAATAAAGATTTCACACCTACAAGAGGAGCAGTATCAATGATACAGAAGGGCAGACCTTCAAATAGGTCACAGAAGCTAATTTCTCGATAGGTGTACATGGAAGTACAGACACCTCCACCAACTACTGAGTACCTCAATTGGTCGGGACAGCCAATAGGATTCACTATAGAGGATCACCCACCCCAAGTTCCACGTCCAGGACATTCAGCGATTATACTACCAGCAGTTATCGAGGGATACGATGTTTCCCGCATATTCATAGATGGAGGAAGCAGTCTAAATCTCATATACGTGGATACATTGCGTAAGATGAACATCTCGCGGCTAACTTGGCACCAACGGACACGCGTTTTCACGGCATCACACCCAAAAAACCAAATTATCCCTTGGGAAAGATCGCACCTGACGTGCAGTTTGGAACAAGAGAAAATTTCAGAAAGGAGAAGCTGGAGTTTGAATTCATTGACTGACCATCGCAATATCATGCCCTCTTGGGACGACCCGCATATGCTAGGTTTATGCCTATACCGTACTACACATATCTGTTATAGAGGATCCCCGGACCTAAGGGCCCAATAACAGTCAAAGAAAGTTTTGCCTTGGCAGATAAGTGCGACAAGGACTTTCACAAGCTTTCCGAAACATTCGAAATGCAAGCTGAATACGAGGCATCTAAGCTGACCACCAACTACGACATGTTACCAGACGGAGGTAGATCCTTGCAGGAGCAAGCTTTTGACACCTCCAAGGATTCCAAGGAAGTGCAGATCCACCCGGCAGATCCTAAAATGACAACATCCATCGCGACTAACTTGGATAGCTCATAGAAAAGCGTGCTCGTCGAGTTCCTCTGTGAGCGCTGGGAAATATTTGCATGGTGCCCAGCTGACATGCCAGGAGTACCCAGGGAACTTGCCGAGCACCCACTTAATTTAGATCTAAGAGCCAGACCAATTCGACAACCTTTGCGGTGTTTCTCCGAGCCGAACCGCAAAGCTATGTTATCTGAGATCCATCGAATTAAAGAAGCGGGTTTTGACACGCGTACAGCACGCGACCGTTGGGAACCCCAAGTGGAAGGTGTGATGCGTACAGCAGTAAGTTTCCCTCGGTACGAAACCAAGGTTTATCGAACCAGTAGGAGTCAAGAAGCACGTTGAAGGTTGATGGCGGCGGAGTGTAGTGCGGCGCAACACCAGGGATTCCGGCGCCAACGTGGAACCTGCACAACACAACCAAATTACTTTGCCCCAACGTGACAGTGAGGTTGTCAATCTCACTGGCTTGCTGTAACAAAGGATTAGATGTATAGTGTGGATGATGATTGTTTGCAGAAAACAGTAGAACAAGTATTGCAGTAGATTGTATTTGATGTAAAGAATGGGCCGGGGTCCACAGTTCACTAGAGGCGTCTCTCCCATAAGAATAAGCATGTTGGGTGAACAAATTACAGTTGGGCAATTGACAAATAAAGAGGGCATGACCATGCACATACATGATATGATGAATATTGTGAGATTTAATTGGGCATTACGACAAAGTACATAGACCGCTATCCAGCATGCATCTATGCCTAAAAAGTCCACCTTCAGGTTATCATCCGAACCCCTTCCAGTATTAAGTTGCAAACAACAGACAATTGCATTAAGTATGGTGCGTAATGTAATCAACAACTACATCCTTAGACATAGCATCGATGTTTTATCCCTAGTGGCAACAACACATCCACAACCTTAGAACTTTCTGTCACTGTCCCAGATTTAATGGAGGCATGAACCCACTATCGAGCATAAATACTCCTTGGAGTTACAAGCAAAAACTTGGCCAGAGCCTCTACTAGTAACGGAGAGCATGCAAGATCGTAAACAACACATAGATAATAGATTGATAATCAACATAGCATAGTATTCTCTATTCATCGGATCCCAACAAACACAACATATAGCATTACAAATAGATGATCTTGATCATGTTAGGCAGCTCACAAGATCCAACAATGAAGCACAATTAGGAGAAGACGACCATCTAGCTACTGCTATGGACCCATAGTCCAGGGGTGAACTACTCACTCATCACTCCGGAGGCGACCATGGCGGTGAAGAGTCCTCCGGGAGATGATTCCCCTCTCCGGCAGGGTGCCGGAGGCGATCTCCTGAATCCCCCGAGATGGGATTGGCGGCGGCGGCGTCTCTGGAAGGTTTTCCGTATCGTGGCTCTCGGTACTGGAGTTATTCTCGACGAAGGCTTAAGTAGGCGGAAGGGTAGGTCAGGGGGCGCCACGAGGGCCCCACACAACAGGTCGGCGCGGCCAGGGCTTGGGCCGCGCCGCCCTAGCGTGTGGACGCCTCATCGCCCACTTCGTTTCCTCTCCGGACTTCTGGAAGCTTCGTGGAAAAATAAGATCCTGGGCGTTGATTTCGTCCAATTCCGAGAATATTTCCTTACTAGGATTTCTGAAACCAAAAACAGCAGAAAACAGCAACTGGCTCTTCGGCATCTTGTTAATAGGTTAGTGCCGGAAAATGCATAAATATGACATAAAGTATGCATAAAACATGTAGGTATCATCAATAAAGTGGCATGGAACATAAGAAATTATCGATACGTTGGAGACGTATCAGCATCCCCAAGCTTAGTTCCTGCTCGTCCCGAGTAGGTAAACGATAACAAAGATAATTTCTGAAGTGACATGCCATCATAATCTTGATCATACTATTGTAAGCACATGTAATGAATGCAGCGATCCAATACAATGGTAAATGTAATGAGTAAACAATTGAATCATATAGCAAAGACTTTTCATGAATAGTACTTTCAAGACAAGCATCAATAAGTCTTGCATAAGAGTTAACTCATAAAGCAATAATTTCAAAGTAAAGGCATTGAAGCAATACAAAGGAAGATTAAGTTTCAGCGGTTGCTTTCAACTTGTAACATGTATATCTCATGGATATTGTCAACATAAAGTAATATAATAAGTGCAATATGCAAGTATGTGGGAATCAATGCACAGTTCACACAAGTGTTTGCTTCTTGAGATGGAGAGAAATAGGTGAACTGACTCAACATAAAAGTAAAAGAAAGGCCCTTCGCAGAGGGAAGCATTGATTGCTATATTTGTGCTAGAGCTTTATTTTTGAAAACAAGAAACAATTTTGTCAACGGTAGAAATAAAGCATATGCATCATGTAAATTATATCCTACAAGTTGCAAGCCTCATGCATAGTATACTAATAGTGCCCGCACCTTGTCCCAATTAGCTCGGATTACCTGGATTATCACCGCAATACATATGTTTTAACCAAGTGTCACCAAGGGGTACCTCTATGCCGCCTGTACAAAGGTCTAAGGAGAAAGCTCGCATTGGATTTCTCGCTTTTGATTATTCTCAACTTAGACATCCATACCGGGACAACATAGACAACAGATAATGGCCTCCTCTTTAATGCTTAAGCATTCAACAACAATTAATTTTCTCATATGAGATTGAGGATATTTGTCCAAAACTGAAACTTCCACCATGGATCATGGCTTTAGTTAGCGGCCCAATGTTCTTCTCTAACAATATGCATGCTCAAACCATTCAACTCATGGTAAATCGCCCTTACTTCAGACAAGACGGACATGCATAGCAACTCACATGATATTCAATAAAGAGTAGTTGATGGCGTCCCCAGGAACATGGTTATCGCCCAATAAGCAACTTATAAGAAATAAAATGCATAAGTACATATTCAATACCACAATAGTTTTTAGGCTATTTGTCCCATGAGCTATATATTGCAAAGGTAAAGGATAGAAATTTAAAGGTAGCACTCAAGCAATTTACTTTGGAATGGCGGAGAAATACCATGTAGTAGGTAGATATGGTGGACACAAGTGGCATAGTGTTTGGCTCAAGGATTTTGGATGCATGAGAAGTATTCCCTCTCGATACAAGGCTTAGGCTAGCAAGGTTATTTGAAACAAACACAAGTATGAAGCGGTATAGCAAAACTCACATAAAAGACATATTGTAAACATTATAAGACTCTATACCGTCTTCCTTGTTGTTCGACCCTTACTAGAAATTATCTAGACCTTTGAGAGACCAATTATACAAACCAAATTTTAGCAAGCTCTATGTATTTCTTCATTAATAGGTGCAAAGTATATGATGCAAGAGCTTAAACATGAGCACAACAATTGCCAAGTATCAAATTATTCAAGACATTCTACCAATTACTACATGTAGCATTTCCCGTTTCCAACCATATAACAATTTAACGAAGAAGATTCAACCTTCGCCATGAATATTATGAGTAAATCCTAAGGACATATTTGTCCATATGCAACAGCGGAGCATGTCTCTCTCCCACACAATGAATGCTAGGATCCATTTTATTCAAACAAAACAAAAACAAACAGACGCTCCAAGCAAAGTACATAAGATGTGATGGAATAAAAATATAGTTTCACTAGAGGAACCTGATAATGTTGTCGATGAAGAAGGGGATGCCTTGGGCATCCCCAAGCTTAGATGCTTGAGTCTTCTTGAAATATGCAGGGGTGAACCACCGGGGCATCCCCAAGCTTAGAGCTTTCACTCTCCTTGATCATATTGTATCATCTCCCTCTCTTGATCCTTGAAAACTTCCTCCACACCAAAAACAACTCATTAGATGGTTAGTGCACAATCAAAATTCACATGTTCAGAGGTGACATAATCATTCTTAACACTTCTGGACATTGCACAAAGCTACTGAAAGTTAATGGAATAGAAAAATCCATCAAGCATAGCAAAACAGGCAATGCGAAATAAAAGGCAGAATCTGTCAAAAACAGAACAGTCTGTAAAGACGAATTTCTAAGAGGCACCAGACTTGCTCAAATGAAAATGCTCAAATTGAATGAAAGTTGCGTACATATATGAGGATCACTCACGTAAATTGGCAGAATTTTCTGAGTTACCTACAGAGAATTAGGCCCAGATTCGTGATAGCAAGAAATCTGTTTCTGCGCAGTAATCCAAATCTAGTATGAACCTTACTATCAAAGACTTCACTTGGCACAACAATGCAACAAAACTAAGATAAGGAGAGGTTGCTACAGTAGTAACAACTTCCATGACTCAAATATAAACAAAAGTACTGTAGTAAAATAAACACATGGGTTATCTCCCAAGAAGTGCTTTCTTTATAGCCATTAAGATGGGCTCAGTAATTTGAATGATGCACTCCCAAGAAATAAGAGTTGAAGCAAAAGAGAGTATCAAAAAGCAAACTCAAAACACATTTAAGTCTAACCCACTTCTTATGAAAAGGAATCTTGTAAATAAACAAGTTCATGAAGCATAACGCAACAAGCATAGAAAGACTAGACAAGCGCAACTTCAAGATTTTCAGCAAAAAGAGAGGTGTTTTAGTAACATGAAAGTTTCTACAACCATATTTTCCTCTCTCATAATAATATCCAGTAGCATCATGAGCAAACTCAACAATATAACTATCAAATGAAACTTTCTTATCATGAGTCTCATGCATAAAATTATTACTCTTCACATAAGCTTAATCAATTTTATTAGTTGTAGTGGGAGCAAATTCAACAAAGTAGCTATCATTATTATTCTCATCAAGTGTAGGAGGCATAGTATAATCATAATAAAATTTACTCTCCATAGTAGGTGGCACCAAAAGACCACTATCATTATAATCATCATAAATAGGAGGCAAAGTATCATCAAAGAAAATTTTCTCCTCAATGCTTGGGGGACTAAAAATATCATGCTCATCAAAACCAGCTTCCCCAAGCTTAGATTCTTCCATAGCTTTAGAAATAATAGTGTTCATACTAATAACATTGCTACTAGCAGGCAAATAAAGTTCAATAGGTTTTTAAATTTTTGCATCAAACAATCCATGTCTTAACTCAGAAAATAGCTTCAAAAGCTCACTGTTACTTTCCATTATGCTTAACTAGTGAAATAAAAACATGCATGATATTAAGTAAAGTAAAACAAGTAACTAATTTTTTTGTGTTTTCGATATAATGCAACAAACAAAGTAGTAAATAAAATAAAGCAAGACAAAAACAAAGTAAAGAGATTGGAAGTGGACACTCCCCTTGCAGCGTGTCTTGATCTCCCCGGCAACGGCGCCAAAAATTTAGCTTGACACGCGTACAGCACACGACCGTTGGGAACCCCAAGTGGAAGGTGTGATGCGTACAGCAGTAAGTTTCTCTCAGTACGAAACCAAGGTTTATTGAACCAGTAGGAGTCAAGAAGCACGTTGAAGGTTGATGGCGGCGGAGTGTCGTGCGGCGCAACACCAGGGATTCCGGCGCCAACGTGGAACCTGCACAACACAACCAAATTACTTTACCCCAACATGACAGTGAGGTTGTCAATCTCACCGGCTTGCTGTAACAAAGGATTAGATGTATAGTGTGGATGATGATTGTTTGCAGAAAACAGTAGAACAAGTATTGCAGTAGATTGTATTTGATGTAAAGAATGGACCGGGGTCCACAGTTCACTAGAGGCGTCTCTCCCATAAGAATAAGCATGTTGGGTGAACAAATTACAGTTGGGCAATTGACAAATAAAGAGGGCATGACCATGCACATACATGATATGATGAATATTGTGAGATTTAATTGGCAATTACGACAAAGTACATAGACCGCTATCCAGCATGCATCTATGCCTAAAAAGTCCACCTTCAGGTTATCATCCAAACCCCTTCCAGTATTAAGTTGCAAACAACAGACAATTGCATTAAGTATGGTGCGTAATGTAATCAACAACTACATCCTTAGACATAGCATCGATGTTTTATCCCTAGTGGCAACAGCACATCCACAACCTTAGAACTTTCTGTCACTGTCCCAGATTTAATGGAGGCATGAACCCACTATCGAGCATAAATACTCCCTCTTGGAGTTACAAGCAAAAACTTGGCCAGAGCCTCTACTAGTAACGGAGAGCATGCAAGATCATAAACAACACATAGATAATAGATTGATAATCAACATATCATAGTATTCTCTATTCATCGGATCCCAACAAACACAACATATAGCATTACAGATAGATGATCTTGATCATGTTAGGCAGCTCACAAGATCCAACAATGAAGCACAATTAGGAGAAGACGACCATCTAGCTACTGCTATGGACCCATAGTCCAGTGGTGAACTACTCACTCATCACTCCGGAGGCGACCATGGCGGTGAAGAGTCCTCTGGGAGATGATTCCCCTCTCCGGCAGGGTGCCGGAGGCGATCTCCTGAATCCCCCGAGATGGGATTGGCGGCGGCGGCGTCTCTGGAAGGTTTTCCGTATCGTGGCTCTCGGTACTGGAGTTATTCTCGACGAAGGCTTAAGTAGGCGGAAGGGTAGGTCAGGGGGCGCCACGAGGGCCCCACACAACAGGCCGGCGCAGCCAGGGCTTGGGCCGCGCCGCCCTAGCGTGTGGGCGCCTCGTCGCCCCACTTCGTTTCCTCTCCGGACTTCTGGAAGCTTCGTGGAAAAATAAGATCCTGGGCGTTGATTTCGTCCAATTCCGAGAATATTTCCTTACTAGGATTTCTGAAACCAAAAACAGCAGAAAATAGCAACTGGCTCTTCGGCATCTTGTTAATAGGTTAGTGCCGAAAAATGCATAAATATGACATAAAGTATGCATAAAACATGTAGGTATCATCAATAAAGTGGCATGGAACATAAGAAATTATCGATACGTTGGAGACGTATCAGGTTTCATCAAAGACATGCACACCGAGGCCACGTGGGTCACTAACTCAGTGCTGGTCCCGAAGAAAAACACTGAAGTCCTTCACATGTGCGTCAATTTCACGTGTCTCAATAAACATTGTCCAAAGGATCACTTCCCCCTCCCGAGGATCGACCAAATTATCGACTCCACGACATGCTACGAACGTCTTTCCTTCCTGGACGCATACTCTGGTTACAATCAGATCCGCTTGAAAGAAGAAGATGAAGTCAAAACAACTTTCATAACCCCTTACGGTGTATTCTGCTACAGAACAATGCCTTTCGGGTTAAAAAAACGCAGGAGCCACATATCAAAGGATGATGCAGAAGTGTCTCGCCACGCAAATTGGCAAAAACCTCCAAGTATATATTGACGACGTGGTCATCACAACAAAACAAAGGACATCCCTCATCGATGATCTTCGATAAACTTTTAACAACCTCAACAAGTTCCGTCTCTTGTTGAACCCGACAAAATGTTCCTTTGGCGTTCCTGCGGGAGAGCTCCTTGGATACTTGGTGTTAGCTAAAGGAACTGAGGCCAATCCAGAGAAAATACAAGCTATCCCAACGATGAGAAAACCAACCAAGCTTAAAGAGATACAGTAGTTAACTGGATGAGTCGCAGCTTTGAGCAGATTCGTCGCAAAGTTGGGAGAAAAAGCGTTGTCCTTTTACGCACTTATCAAGCAAGGGAAAATTTTGAGTGGAACAAGGAAGCAGACAAGGCCTTTGAGCATCTGAAGCGTACAATTTCAACGCCACCAGTACTGGTGGCGCCACGAGAAAAAGAACCTTTGCTTCTATACATTGCAGTCGCACCTCAAGTGGTTAGCACGGTTCTCATAGTAGAACGAGAAGAAGAAGGAAAATTCACGGAGTCCAGCAACCAGTATATTTCCTCAGTGAAGTCTTATCACCATCCAAGCAGCGCTACCTGCATTATCAAAAGTTGGCATATGGAGTCTTCATGTCAGCAAGAAAGTTAAGACATTATTTTTTGGCACACCCGATAATAGTGGTAAATGAGGCACCTCTCTCGAACATCTTGATTAATCCAGAAGCTACGGGACGTGTCTCCCTTTGGGGAATCGAACTTTCCCCTTGGGACATCACGTACGAAAAGAGGAAAGCAATCAAGTCGCAAATTCTACCGGACTTTATTGCAGAGTGGATGGAACTCCAAAACACAGGACCTCCAGACTTGTCGAGTACCTGGCATATGAACTTCGATGGGTCCAAGAGATCAGAAGGAGCTGGAATAGGCGTGGTACTTATTTCACCGCAAGGCGACAAGATAAAGTATATATTACGGATGACCTTCCTCAATGCATCAAACAATGAAGCGGAATATGAAGCCCTTATTCATGGGATGAAGATGGAAAAATCATGTGGCCACTAGTAACATATGGGGCTTCTATAAACATTTGAGTTCGTCAGCGAATGTGCAAAATCCATCACAGGGGCCTCATCCTGACGGTTTGCAGGACCGTGGCGGATCTCGCGTCACAGACGGCCAGACTGACGGTTAGAAAAGTGCATCACAGATCCATGACGGGTAGGTCCAAGCCCAAAGCCCAGCCGGCCCAGACGGCTGTGATGGACTTACACCTTGTCGGGCGGCCACCCTGTAACCCGACCGATGTGTCAGACCAATGATTGGGCAATTATGACAGTCGTGTGATATTGTTTTGTCGCCTAGCATATTCTCAGCGATGCGGTGGCTTCCCACGCAGAGGACACGTGGCAGCATCTGCTCTGAAGTAAACTAACATCGTTGCGACACATGTGCCACTAGATTCATGACACGTGGCAGCATGCAACACGTGGGCCCTATAGGACATGGGCCTTGAGGCCCGTTAGGCAATGGGCCTTAAGGCCCATTAGGCGATGGGCCAGTTAGTCGGTGGGCCTTGAGGCCTGTTAGGTGATGGGCCTTGAGGCTCGTTAAGTGATGGGCTTTGGGCCCATTAGTTTATGGGCCTTGAAGCCCATTACTCGATGGCCCTTGGGGTTCATTAGGTGATGGGTCAGTTAGTTGGTGGGCCTTGAGGCCCATTTTTTATGGGTCTTGAGGCCCGTTGGTTGATGGCCCTTGGAGGCCCGTTAGTTGGTGGGCCTTACGTCCCGTTAGTCGGTTGGTCTTGAACCTGTTAGCTTATGGGCCTTGGGCCATTATTTAATGGACCTTCAGGCCCGTCAATTTTTGAGCCTTTAGGCCCTATATTTGGTGGGCCTTGAATACCTCTAATCATGGGCCTTGATCCCGTTAGTTGATGGGCATTGGGGCCCATTAGTTGATGGATCGGCCCGTTTAAAATTGCCTCTTATGCAACCCATTAAAATTCAATTTCTTAATTTTCGTATAACCAATATGCCCACAAGAGCATGCTAAAACAGAAAACTCTACAATTACATTCAACAATATAATTTACATACTAAGACAATTATAGTTATGAAATAACATCAGATCAGAGTTCAGCGTGCACAGTAGCACCAAGATATCTCTTCAACATGACCAGAACAGCTCCAGAAGCATCAAAAAACATTTCCAGCGTTGAGCTTACCACGACCTGTGTGAACCACGTTATCAGGGTTATGCAGTCTACCTTTACTTAAGCATGAGAAACCTTTCAATATTTGCCGACATCGCAGCCGCGTTTCTAATGTTTCCTTTGGCTTGGTTGTCAGCTGATTAATTTGATCCATCTGGATCTTGGCAACATTGGACAGCTCTGCACTTGCCAACTTCTCCTTCTCCAGTTCTGCAGCAAGCTTGCTCATTCTGGATCGAGAGGAGTGTTGTGTGACCCCTACATTCTGAAGAAATGTAGGCTGTGAAGTTTTCCTCGAGAGGACCTCGTAAACAACCTGGGCCTCAGTCCTGCATTGTCCGTCTGATGTAGGTACACACAGCTCATATTCTATCTCAGCCTTATTTTACAATGAATAATCATGGTTAGGAGATGCAGCAAGATATAAGATAAACGTTACTGACATCTCTTTGAAATATGGCTTACAATTGCATCCTTTGTCGGGGTGGAGAAGCCGTTATGTCGGCTCAAGTGGCACTCTTTGAACATATCCAGAGGACTAAGTTATTTTCCATTGTATTTGTCCTTCTGAAAAATAACATAAATAGGTGATCAACTTAAAGGTTTCAGGTTTACATAAAATCTATAGTTTCCGCTAGCGACCATGTGCACTATAGTTACCATAGCTGGAATTCAATTCAACTGACGTTGCTCTGTAAATGACGTTATTGTGAAATAAATAAAATGCAATCCGTCCTAAAGAAAAATAGGGAACATCAGCTAGCACGTGTGTTGAGCGCAACAACAAACTTATATAACCAACAAACTTGAAATACTCATCACATCACAGTTTTATGTTTTGACAGTTCGTGACTTACCACGTTTTCCAAGTGTGCGACATAGCTACGTGATCCAGTTGTCGGATGGATGAGGACCTTAGCACGGTTGAATTTGTTTTTCTCACCGATTTCCTACTGGATTGTAGAATTAGTAACGGTACTCATAGTCAAGCTTCATGCACAAGAATGCAGTCATAAGTCAGAACTAAGGAAAGGGCTAGTGAATTCAGTTAACAAGTTCATCTGACATAAGCATGTAATGTACCAGCTTCGATTTGCATAAAATAACTGACCTTCATCTTGGGATCCATCCAGTGCTGCACAAGCTCATTCCACTCAACATCGTTCATCGAACTAACAGGACTTTCTTTCGGTACATCGCAGAGAAGACGGTTATCAAAGTGCTTTCTTTTAAGGGCGTGACGTTGGTGCTTAACAACTATCTGAAGATACCTCTTGCATGCTGCTTTTACTGGTGAAGCATTTATATCCATATCAAAGCTAACCTAGTGGCATGGAAGAGCATGCATAAGAATGAAAATCTCTGAATCAATAGCATTATATAAATATTGCAGAGGGGCAAAACGCCTAGGATGGACTCATGGAAGAGCATGCATAAGAATGGCAGCCCTAGGTATTTTTCTTCAAATTAAGCTCGCGTTGTCAACATCTAGGATCGCCATCAATTGTTGACCCATATCCTATGTACATTTGTTCCCTAGGAGCATAGAACATTTCTCTAGGCTGAACAATTGTCCTGTTGCCTGTTCATAGTTACACAGGTATAAAATGGAAAAGATACGGGGATTAGGGGTCCCCTTCCGTAAATATCTTGAAAGTCTAAAATCCTTTTAATCATTGATTTAACACAAACCATCACCCATTTAATCCATATATCTGCAAAGCCCAGTTGATTGATCTGCGGCTCAATGATAGTTGACAATGATCTCAGGATGCACATTTGTATATACCTTGTATAGATCTTTGAAGAAACTAGTTGCAAGTTGCTAGTTTGCCCATCTCTTCCAT
This sequence comes from Lolium perenne, assembly GCF_019359855.2. Lineage (NCBI taxonomy): Eukaryota > Viridiplantae > Streptophyta > Magnoliopsida > Poales > Poaceae > Lolium > Lolium perenne. The sequence goes on from NC_067245.2 coordinate 150,331,958, forward strand.
ATTAAGAGCATAGACAACTGAATTGCACTGAAACTTACAGTACTAAATGTTGTAGTATCTAGCAGAAAAACAATCTTGTTGCACCTCAAATAATCCTCATCACGAACGAACTTGAGTAACAAAGCAAAACCTTCACATGCATAACAACAAAAAACTCTGGAGAGCAAAGAGTATAATGCTGACTACCAACAGACATAAAAAATACCTCCTGCATATTTTTTCGATAACTGAATTGTGTTCTTCGTATAATTGCAGCAACATAATATCAGGGGCAAAACATATTCGGATCATATTCAACAGGAAAGACTTAGAGGGCTCTTATACCATGTCTTGTCGGTGTTATGGATTTCATTATTGTTTACTCATATATAGTTAATTGTCATCAGGCTCTTTGATTGATCCATGTTGTCATTCTAACCAGGGGGCTAACCTGATACCTCCGGGAGTATCCTCACCCAAGACAGCTGTAGAAGCATTAAGATCAGGTGTTGGACATGCAACAAGCAACAGAAGAATTGTGTGTGATATTGCTCATACGTTTCCAATGGAATTTCCTCTTTGTGCCGCCAAGCCATCAAAAAGTCCTATCAGATCGATAAGCAATGCTGATTGGGAGGCACTTGTGAAGGCTTGGAAATTAACCCCAAAGGATGGTCTGCTTCTCTATGACCTTGCCGCTCGTGGAACCTTCAACCCTGAAGGTGGTACTACCATGCCAAAAGAAAGTCCTGTCAGTTCAATTAGCAATGCATATCGGAACGAACTTGTACGGTGGTGGAAGGTATCACATGGGCAGCTACCTGATATTACAGCTGGTGGACACCTCAATCCTTAAGCTGGTACTGCCATGCCAAAATATTTAGATTTGTTCCTACCTGATCTTGCACCTGGTGGACACCCCAATCCTGAAGCTGGTACTGCCATGCCAAAAGATGAAGCGTGTGCACTGCTCGCCACCAGCTGCCCTTAAGTATCCTCTGATGTAAGGGTGTAATTGTAATTGGTAGTCCTTTTGTGGTGAACTGTTCTTGTTAAATTGTATCTGAGACTTACTAGACCCATGAACTGATCTTACTGGCAGTGCAAGATCAGGTTAATTATATTTTGCATTATGTATTTTACATCAATGAACATATGAGAAAAGACAACTAAGTGGAAAGTGTGAATTAGACTCCTACTAGTCATGGAAGGTGCATCTATCATTGATGAAAACAATGGTCGTGTACATTATGTTATGTGCAGCCTATTACTGCTAGCTCTTCCTCTTTGATGATCTATGTAAATCTTGTATTGTGATCGTTAAGGTTAATATATCTTCATTTAAAAAAAGAAAGAATGTGCATCTGTCGACCGTGCGTTTGCATTCCCTACATCAGCTTTGGGCCGCGGTCTATCTCAGAGGCCCATCCCCACTTATTCGGAGACAATTATTTTAGGACGGAGATAGTAATAGTATATGCCAGGGACTTTTATTGAAAAAACATGCCAGAGTCTTACCGTGGCTGCAACCTGCCGACCTGAAGAAGTGGTTATTCGGAGCAGGCTCGACGCTGGAGAATGTGCTGAGGTGCAAGCAATGGCGGACGACGGTGATGGATCCGCTCGGGTGCTAGCGGCGGCAATATACGGGATGGAGTGGAGACCCGCAGACGTCGTGGAGGAGTACGGCGAAGTTGTACGGGGCACAAGTGGCAATGGATCTACCTTGCGTCACCGTGCTTGCTAGCTAGTTGTGGGCGGCGCTGCAGGTCACGCAACCCCGGTCGACCCGCCTGAATTTGGTAATTCAAAAATTTGGGGGAAAACCCTCCCGTTGAATACAGTTTGCAGGGCGCGAACACTGTTTTATTTTTAGACAAGACCAAAGTCTACCTAGTCGTTCTGAGAAGAACCTGAATCTAGTTGAATAGATCTGGGTTGGGATATAACTTTCCAGGAATAGGCTTGGGCCCATTATTCATCTTCGAATATATTCTAGGCTCTTCTGTGTGTCTTGTTTGAACCTGAATAAATTGGAATTGGGCAAAGTAATTTCCTTTGCGTGTCTTATTTCGACCTGAATAAATTGTCCTTGGGCCTTTAGTCAGCCAATCTGGCCCAAGGACACCACGGCGCGTAGCTGACAGGTGGGACACATAGTGAATTCAGTAGGTCCCACAACTGCATGTGGGCTCGACGCGGGCGGGATCAGGGACCCACCAAGCTCTGACATATGGGCCCCACAAGTTCTGACATATTGGGTCCACACTCTGGCATGTTGGGCCCACCAAGCTCGGGCATGCTGGGACCCACCAGGATCTGACATGCGGACCCCATAGATCTCTAACTTGCCGGACCCACCAGAAACTGTTAGTCGTGGGTCCCACCAGGCTCTGACATGCGGACCCCACAGATCTCTGGCATGCCGGACCCACTAAAAATTGTCATATGTGGGTCCCACCAGGCTCTGACATGCGGTCCCCCAGATCTCTGGCTTGCCAGACCCACCAGAAACTGTCAGTCATGGGTCCCATCAGGCTCTAACATGCGGACCCCACAGATCTCTGGCATGCCGGACCTAGTAAAAACTATCATATGTGGGTCCCACCTGGCTCTGACATGCGGCCACCCAGATCCCTGGCATGTCGGTCCCACCAAAACCCTCAGAGATGGGTCCCAGCAGGCTCTGAAATGTGGCCCCCACATATCTCTGGCATGCCAGACCCACCAAAACTCTCAGAGAAGGGTCCCAGCAGGCTCTGAAATGCAGCCCCCATAGATCTCTAGCATGCTGGACCCACCAAAACTCTCAGAGAAGGGTCCGAGTAGGCTCTGACCTGCGGGGCCATGCGTCTAGAATTGACGGTAGGCAAACACTTGCGCTGGCACGTGCGGAAAAAATTTGGCATGTCAACTGACATGTCGAACCCATGTTGGTGGTACTGACAGTTGTGGGCCACTTCGCATGCTGGGATGCTGTCGAAACGGGCGGCCCCACGCAGGTGGGTCGTGTCGGCACCTGACATGCGGGCCCGAGTGGTGCAGGACAGGTACATGTGTGTAGACAGTGGTTGTCTCCCCTTACAAATATGGGTCCCAGTGCTGCAGGCCTTGGGCTGTTGTGCGGGAAGACACAAAAGTACGTGAACAGGAGTGTGCAGAGTGTGGGTCAGGTGTGTCCACCGGCCCGAAGCCCACTTGTTGTGACGCCCGCCCACTGCTGACTCAGCAATATGGGCCGCCAACAACCCGCGATGCTCATTTCTGCACAATCGCTGACGTTTAGACGTCGTCCGTCACTATTTTTCGGGCCGAGCGGCCCAAATCGTCATAGAAAAAGACAATCGCTGACGGATTTCCAAACCGTTAGTATCATACCATCATTGAAGACCCATATGTTACTAGTGGGCGCTACTCGGCTCAAAATATTTGGTGACTCTCACTTAGTTGCACAATAGGTGATGAACAAGTGTGATGCAGTTAATGACAGCATGATAGCATACAAAGATGTATACAGTGAAATCGAGAAATCCTTTGACGGTTGCAAAGTAAATCATGTAAGCAGACTCAGTAATGACAAATACGATGTTTTGGCAAACATCGGGTCGCAATACCACCTGGAGTTTTCTGGGAGATGCAAATGTACCTGACATACATCATGAAGAAAGAAATACCCGAAGATCCAGTAGAAGCAAGGAGAGTTATTCAGCGATCTAAGGCGTTCACAGTCGTCAAGGGAGTACTATACAAAAGAAGTATATCGGCTATGCTGCAGAGGTGTGTTACACCCGAAGAAGGACGAGTCATATAAAAGGACATACACGAAGGGATATGTGGCCATCATGCAAGCAGTCGAGCAATCGCAGCCAAAGCTTTTCGAGCTGGATTTTACTGGTTATTAGCCATAGAGGATGCGAAGGAAATCGTACGCACTTGTGAAGCTTGCCAAAGATTCTCGTCTAAACCTTATTCTCCAGCAGCAGAATTAATGGCAATACCTTTGGTGTGGCCTTTTGCACAATGAAGACTAGATATGGTGGGAAAATTACACAAGTCTTGGCCAGGAGGACACGTATATCTGCTTGTAGCAGTCGACATATTCACCAAGTGGAATGAATCGATACCAGTAACTTTGGCAGATGCAACATCAGCGGTAAATTTCATCAAAAGAATAGTTTTTCGGTTCGTCGTCCCTAACATCATAGTCACGGATAACGGCAGCAACTTCACCTCCCGAGAATTTAAGGACTATTGTGAAGGTGTAGGCATCAAGCTGCAGTTTGCGTCTGTCGCACATCCGCAAACCAATGGCCAAGTCGAAACAGCAAATAGCCTCATATGCAACGACATCAAGAAACGCATACTGGCATCACTCGAGAAAGCAAGACACACTTGGGTCGATGAGTTACCCTCCGTGTTATGGAGCTTACGGACAACACCAAATGCAGCGACTCAGGAAACCACGTTCTTGCTAGTCCATGGTTCTGAAGCAGTGCTCCCGATAGAAAGAGAACATAACTCTCCCAGAGTCGTAGAATATGACGAAGAGGCTTCGTAGAAGGCGCTGGAACATGATGTCGATGCAATTGATTAAGCAAGAGATGTGTTGCTATCAAGAGTAAGTGCATATCAGCAGAACCTTAAAAACTATCACAGTCCATGTTTGCAGCCCAGATCCTTTGAATTCGGCGATCTAGTTCTTCGGCTCAAGGAAGCCGGGCATGAGAAATTGGAATCACCATGGTTGGGGCCATAGATTGTTACCGAAGTTATTCCTGGAGGAGCGTATCGATTAAAGGACAAGAAGACAGGCAAGGATGATGGGAACCCGTCGAACGTTGCACAACTGTGAAGTTTTTACGCCTAGAAGGAAGCCAATATAGTAGCAACTATGTAAACATACATTGTATCTGAACAGCTCGCAAGTTTTCAGATGCACTCTTTTCCTTTCAGGGCACCGAGTGGGATTGACAGTTTTTTAATGAGGTGGGCTTGCGATGCTGCAATATAGCATGGTTGAAATAAAAAAAAATAGCAATGACAAATGTTCCTCTTTTCTTTACAAGCAATGCCCGGGGGCTCGAACCCGCAAATTTAGAACATAGTCGATTTGGACACAATTGGCAATATACCCGCTTTGGTTTCACAAAAACCTCGTGAAAAACAGTATTTTTAAGTTACCCCAGATATTCGGGGGCTAAGAAGAAAATTACAATACAACGAGAAGAATCTTCTTTGACTCTGTAGATGTCTCGCAACATTTTACAACAAGACATGACAATATAGCACATGAAAAATTGTCCGGACAAGGACCCGACATTTAAAACAAAATATATGACAAGTACATATACAAAACATTGCATCTTGGCTCAAACCTCACGCGTTGAGCAATATAAAGAATTCTTATATCAACCTATCTATATTTTCTCTTGAAGCACGCATATTTTGCGTCAAATCATTGTATCGGTATTCTTTAAAGAAAGAGGTGTCCACCTTGAGGAGTTCATCAATCATCTTCTCGGCGACAGGGGACACGACCGCATTGTGCCGATCAATATTCACCCTCATCTTCGACATCTTGAGAATAAAACCATCAACAACCTTGTCAAGATCCAACTTCGAGTGGCAAATCTTCAGCCAGGTCAAAGCAAACTTGGCACTAGCCACCATCTGAGCCTTCACGAAGTCGTGGATATTGCGCACATCTTTAAACTTTTCCATAAGTTCGGTAAGATTTCCTGGTTGAGGATTGCGAGGAAACATGGCATTATATACCATGGCCAAGGTATTGTTGCGGAAATCAAGAAACTCTCGAGTCTGGTTGGCACAATCCTGAAAGTGGACAATACGGCGACAGCGAGTCTCATCCGCCCAAAAATCAATATCATTGGCTCTGGCAAGAAGAAGAGGGCTAGCAACCTGCAAATTTACCCTCTGTTCCTCAGTAGCAGTATCCAGAAACACACCTATGAGAGATAAAGAAAAAAAAGCAATATAGCACAGCGACAGACACAGAAGAACAATACGAAAGAGTTGAGACAGAAATAATGTACCAGCCATATCCTGACTTGCATCAGTCATGAGGTCTAGCATATAATTTTCGCGTTGAGCAGATCGAGCAGCGTTGGAAGTCGCAGCTTCTTTTAGTTCAAAAGCTTCTTTCGCCTGATGAAGAGCAATTTGTTCCCGATTCGAGGATTTCCGCGTTTGCTCCAAAGTAGTCATGGTTTGCTTCTTCATCGACTGAAGCTGCTGTCGCAAATCGGCCACCTCCTATTTGATCGATTAAGGACATGACGAAATATCCAAGGAAGCAATTTTAGGTACTTTCGTGGAGTGCGAGGCAGCGGGGGAGGTGTCGAAGTATCCAGCCCCGGTATAGTTGTCAAAAATCAACTGGAAGGCAAACAATTATCGAAATCAATCATTCGGCAAGGCAAATTTTCCATTCATGGCCATAGCAAATTACATAAAGGAGTTAACAATATACGGCTCATAAGGCGCTTACACAAATGGTCGTGAGCAGCAAAAGGTGAAAATATCTACAAAAGAAAAGGATTACAAGTTCGTCTACTTGGCCTCCGTTTGGGCGGAGGCTAAAGACCTTGGATCAAGGATGGCGATGAGTTTCTTCGTGAAGAGTTTGGCATCCTTCAACAGAACCTTCCACTTCTCGTTGTTCAGGCCCCTGACAGCAGCTACTTTAGCCCAGTCGACTTTTTGGCCACTGGCCACCACGAGAGCGAGAGTTCCTTCGACTCTAATCTTCAAGCTTGCTTGGCGATGGGCCAAGGCTGGATCATCTTTTCCAAGGAAGTGCTTCACGAGTTGGTCAAACCTCTCGGGCTATGTGGTCTTCGGGAAAAAGTGGGGGAAGATGCGTCCAAATGCAGTCCGCGCAGACGTCAAGCACTCGGGCGCCAGAGAGTAGTTCAGCTCGAGGACGGTGAGGATATCCAGGAGACGATCTTCATCCTAATCTTGGTTCCTGGTATAATGCTCGTCGATCTTCCCTGCTGAAGAAAGGATAGATTTTATCAGCATAGATATAATACTAGCATGAAAATGCAAGTAAAATAAAAAGAGAAGGGAGAGCCAGTATTACTTGAGAATATGGAGGATTGTGTCTCGAAGCGCACTATTATGTCGTTCTCGCGCTGGACGAGCTTGGCTTCTTTGTCACTCAAGGCATCTTCAGCGGCTTGAAGCCTTTGACGAAGATCTATGACATCGGTAGCTTCTTTTTTAGCCTTTTTGCGAGCCTTCTCGCTGGCCTTAAGATTTTTCTCCAAGTCATTGGCGCATTCCTCGGCGAGACGCAACGCCTCTGAGAGAAAGAACGGATGAAGGAACAAAACAAGAAAGAAATGCCTAAAGCTTCGTGTGCAATAGAACTTTACCTCTTAGAGATTCAGCTTCATCACGAAACCCAATAAAATGGGAGCCTATGTCAATCATCTCCTTCATCAAGGGTTGCAAAATAGTCGATAGACAAAAATATAGTATCAAGAAGTCAAAATTTCTTCGAGTAAACAAATAATGCGACAAAGAAGAAAATATATCTTACATCATCAAGGAGAGGAGTCAATAAACTCCCGGTCGCAATTTCCTTCTTACCAGCAGCACCCGTCCTAGCCCTCTTCTTCTTTGATGCTCGGGGCCTGTGATGTCTACGCACGCTTCTATTCCTGTAGACAGTGTTGGGCCTCCAAGAGCAGAGGTACGTAGAATAGCAGCAAGTTTCCCTTAAGTGAATCACCCAAGGTTTATCGAACTCAGGGAGGTAGAGGTCAAAGATATCCCTCTCAAGCAACCCTGCAATTAAGATACAAGAAGTCTCTTGTGTCCCCAACACACCTAATACACTTGTCAGATGTATAGGTGCACTAGTTCGGCGAAGAGATAGTGAAATACAAGTAATATGGATGATTATAAGTAGTAATTGCAATCTGAAATAAAAATGGCAGCAAGCGAACATGTAGCAGAACTTGTTGGAAACGGTGTTTCAATGCTTAGAAACAAGGCCTAGGGATCATACTTTCACTAGTGGACACTCTCAACAATGATCACATAATTGAATAAATAAATGCTACTCTCAAACACTCTCTTGTGTAGGAGAACGTTGCATAGAAAACAAAAAATTTCCTACCGCGAACACGCAATCCAAGCCAAGATGCAATCTAGAAGACGGTAGCAACGAGGAGGTATCGAGTCTCACCCTTGAAGAGATTCCAAAGCCTACAAGATGAGGCTCTTGTTGCTGCGGTAGACGTTCACTTGCCGCTTGCAAAAGCGCGTAGAAGATCTTGATCACGATCGGTTCCGGCGCCACGAACGGGCAGCACCTCCGTACTCGGTCACACGTTCGGTTGTTGATGAAGACGACGTCCACCTCCCCGTTCCAGCGGGCAGCGGAAGTAGTAGCTCCTCTTGAATCCGACAGCACGACGGCGTGGTGTCGGTGGTGGTGGAGAAGTCCGGCGGAGCTTCGCTAAGCGTGCGGGAAGTGGAGGAGCGGGGCGGCTAGGGTTTGGGGAGAGGGGGGCGCCGGCCACTATGGGGTGCGGCCACCTTGGTGGTGTTTGAGGTGGCCGGCCCCCTCCCCCTTGGCCCTCATTATATAGGTGGAACCCCAAGAGTTGGTCTCCAAGTCTTCGAATAAGACCCGAACCAAAAACCTTCCATATGAAGGGGAAACCTAGCCAAGCTAGGACTCCCACTAGAGGTGGGAGTTCCACCTCCCATATGGGGGGGTGGCCGGCCCCCTAAGGGGGAGTCCACTTGGGACTCCTCCCCCACTAGGGTTGGCCAGCCATGGAGGTGGAGTCCCATGTGGACTCCACCTTCCTTGGTGGTTTCTTCCGGACTTTTCTAGAACCTTCTAGAACCTTCCATAGAACCTTCCGTGGAATTTAATTCACATAAAATGACATCCTATATATGAATCTTATTCTCCGGACCATTCCGGAACTCCTCGTGATGTCCGGGATCTCATCCGGGACTCCGAACAAATATTCGAACTCCATTCCATATTCAAGTACTACCATTTCAACATCCAACTTTAAGTGTGTCACCCTACGATTCGTGAACTATGCGGACATGGTTGAGTACTTACTCCGACCAATAACCAATAGCGGGATCTGGAGATCCATAATGGCTCCCACATATTCAACGATGACTTTAGTGATCGAATGAACCATTCACATACAATACCAATTCCCTTTGTCACGCGATATTTTACTTGTCCGAGGTTTGATCTTCGGTATCACTCTATACCTTGTTCAACCTCGTCTCCTGACAAGTACTCTTTACTCGTACTGTGGTATGTGGTCTCTTATGAACTTATTCATATGCTTGCAAGACATTAGACGACATTCCACCGAGAGGGTCCAGAGTATATCTATCCGTCATCGGGATGGACAAATCCCACTGTTGATCCATATGCCTCAACTCATACTTTTCGGATACTTAATCCCACCTTTATAACCACCCATTTACGCAGTGGTGTTTGGTGTAATCAAAGTACCTTTCCGGTATAAGTGATTTACATGATCTCATGGTCATAAGGACTAGGTAACTATGTATCGAAAGCTTATAGCAAATAACTTAATGACGAGATCTTATGCTACGCTTAATTGGGTGTGTCCATTACATCATTCATACAATGACATAACCTTGTTATTAATAACATCCAATGTTCATGATTATGAAACTAATCATCCATTAATCAACAAGCTAGTTTAAGAGGCATACTAGGGACTTCTTGTTGTCTACATATCACACATGTACTAATGTTTCGGTTAATACAATTATAGCATGATATATAAACATTTATCATAAACATAAAGATATAAATAATAACTACTTTATTATTGCCTCTAGGGCATATCTCCTTCAGTCTCCCACTTGCACTAGAGTCAATAATCTAGATTACATTGTAATATACCTAACACCCATGGCATTCTGGTGTTGGTCATGCTTTGCCCTAGGGAGAGCTTTAGTCAACGGATCTGCTACATTCAGATCAGTGTGTACTTTGCAAATCTTTACTTCTCCATCTTCGATGTACTCGCGAATCGAGTGGTAACGCAGCTTGATATGCTTCAGCCTCTTGTGTGACCTTGGCTCTTGTGCATTGGCGATGGCACCCATGTTATCACAATAAATGATTAATGGGTCCAATGCACTAGGAACCACACCGAGCTCTACAATGAACCTCTTCATCCATACCGCTTCTGATGAAGCCTCTGAAGCCGCTATGTACTCTGATTATGTTGAAGACTTCGCCACCGTGCACTGCTTCAAGCTTGCCCAGCTTACTGCAGCACCATTCAATATAAACACGTACCCAGATTGTGACTTAGAGTCATCAGGATCAGTGTTCCAACTTGCATCGGTGTAACCACTTACAACGAGCTCTTGGTCACCTCCATAACAAAGAAACATATCCTTAGTTCTTTTCAAGTACTTCAGGATATTCTTGACCGCTGTCCAGTGTTCCATTCCTGGATCACTTTGATATCTGCTAGTCAAACTAACAGCATGTGCTATATCCGGTCTAGTACATAGCATGGCATACATGATAGATCCTACTGCCGAGGCATAGGGGATTTTACTCATCCTTTCTCTTTCTTCTACCGTAGCCGGTCCTTGAGTCTTACTCAAGACTTTGCCTGGTAACATAGGTAAGAACCCTTTCTTACTTTCGTCCATTCTAAACTTCTTTAGAATCTTGTCCAGATATGTACTCTGTGATAGCCCTATTAGGCGTCTTGATCTATCTCTATAAATCTTGATGCCTAATATATACGATGCTTCACCAAGGTCTTTCATTGAAAAACTATTATTCAAATAACCTTTAACACTGCTTAATAGTTCTATATCATTCCCGATCAACAATATGTCATCTACATATAATATCAGGAATGCTATAGAGCTCCCACTCACTTTCTTGTAAATACAGGCCTCTCCATGACACTGTATAAACCCGAAGTCTTTGATCACCTTATCAAAGCGTCGGTTCCAACTTCTCGATGCTTGCTTCAGTCCATAGATTGAACGCTGAAGTTTGCATACTTTGTCAGCATTTTTAGGATCGACAAAACCTTTGGGTTGTACCATATACAACTCTTCCTCAATGTCTCCATTAAGGAACGCCGTTTTGACATCCATCTGCCAAATCTCATAATCGAAAAATGCAGCTATCGCTAACAAAATCCTCACAGATTTTAGCTTCGCTACAGGTGAGAAAGTCTCATCGTAGTCAACTCCTTGAATTTGTCGAAAACCCTTTGCGACAAGTCGAGCTTTATAGACAGTAATATTACCATCATCATCTGTTTTTCTCTTGAAGATCCATTTATTCTCGACAGTCTTTCGGCTATCAGGTAAGTCTACCAAAGTCCATACTTTGTTATCATACATGGATCCCATTTCGGATTTCATGGCTTCTTGCCATTTTTGGGAATCTGGGCTCATCATCGCTTCTTCATATGTCGCAGGGTCCTCATCATTGTTATCCACAATCATGACATTTAGACAAGGATCATACCAATCAGGAGTGGTACGTTCCCTTGTCGATCTGCGAGGTTCAGTAGTTTCCTCGTTCGAAGTTTCATGATCATTATCATTAGCTTCCTCTGTTGCCGGAGTAGGCGGTACAGGTACAACTTCCGGTACTGCGCTACTCAGATCAACGAGTATAGATTCATCAATCTCATCGAGTTCTACTTTTCTTCCAGTCACTTCTTTAGTGAGAAATTCTTTCTCAAGAAAGGTTCCGTTCTTAGCAACAAAGATTTTGCCTTCGGATTTGTGATAGAAAGTATACCCTATAGTTTCCTTAGGGTATCCTATGAAGACGCATTTCTCCGCTTTGGGTTCTAGCTTGTCCGGTTGTAACTTCTTTACATAGGCTTCGCAACCCCAAACTTTCAGAACGACAAATTAGGTTTCTTATTAAACCATAATTCATACGGTGTCATTTCTACGGATTTTGATGGTGCTCTATTTAAAGTGAATGCGGCTGTCTCTAATGCATAACTCCAAAATGATAACGGCAAATCAGTAAGAGACATCATAGAATGAACCATATCTAAGAGAGTTCGATTACGACATTCGGACACACTGTTACGTTGAGGTGTTCCCGGCGGTGTCAATTGTGAAAGTATTCCGCATTTCTTTAAATGCATGCCAAACTCATAACTCAGATATTCACCTCCACGATCAGATCGTAGAAATTTAATCTTCTTGTTACGTTGATTTTCTACTTCACTTTGAAATTCCTTAAACTTCTCGAAAGTTTCGGATTTATGTTTCATGAAATAGATATACCCATATCTACTCAGATCATCTGTGAAGGTTAGAACATAACGATAACCACCGCGCGATGCTACGCTCATTGGTCCGCATACATTGGTATGTATGATTTCCAATAAGTCAGTAGCTCGCTCCATCATACCAGAAAATGGAGTTTTAGTCATTTTTCCCATTAGACATGCTTCGCATCTATCAAGTGACTCAAAGTAAGTGATTCAAGTAATCCATCAGTATGGAGTTTCTTCATGTGTTTCACTCCAATATGACCAAGACGACAGTGCCACATATAAGTAGAGTTATCATTCAATTTAATTCGTTTAGCATTAACGTTATGTATATGCGTATCACTACTATCGAGATCTAACAGAAATAAGCCATTCTTTTGTGGTGCTCGACCATAAAAGATATTATTCATAAAAATAGAACAACCATTATTCTCAGACTTGAATGAATAACCGTCTTGCATTAAACAAGATCCAGATATAATGTTCATGCTTAACGTAGGTGCATAATAACAATTATTTAGGCTTAAAACTAATCCCGGAGGTAGATGTAGAGGAAGTGTGCCGACTGCGATCACATTGACCTTGGATCCATTTCCAACGCGCATCGTCACTTCATCTTTCAGTAGTTGTCGTTTATTCTTTAGTTCCTGTTTCGAGTTACAAATGTGAGCAACCGAACCAGTATCAAATACCCAGGTACTAGAACGAGAACCAGTGAAATGAACATCTATAACATGTATATCAGATATACCTTCTTTCTTCTTCTTGACAAGGCCGCTCTTCAGATCAGCCAGATACTTGGAGCAATTATGCTTCCAGTGTCCCTTCTCCTTGCAGTAATAGCACTCAGCATCAGGCTTAGGGCCGTTCTTAGGTTTCACAGGAGGCGTGGCAGCTTTCTTGCCACCCTTCTTGAATTTTCCTTTAGACTTGCCCTGTTTCTTGAAACTGGTGGTCTTGTTGACCATCAACACTTGGTGCTCCTTCTTGATCTCAATCTCAGCAGCTTTTAGCATGCCAAAGAGTTCAGGTAACTCCTTGTTCATGTTCTGCATATTGTAGTTCATCACAAAGTTCTTGTAACTTGGTGGCAGTGATTGAAGGACACGATTAATCCCCAGTCTGTTAGGAATCACTATTCCCAAGTCACTGAGTTTCTTCGCATGCCCGGTCATGGCGAGCATGTGCTCACTAACGGAGCTGCCTTCTTCCATCATGCAAACAAGAATTGTTTCGATGCTGCATAGCATTCCACGGCCGCATGAGTCTCAAACATAGCTTTCAGCTCTTTCATCAACTCATGAGGCTCGTGGTGCTCAAAACGTTTTTGAAGATCGGATTCCTGCATCGCACAGATGGCACACTGAACTTGAGAGTACCGAATTTTCCGAGTCTCGTAAATAGCTTTTACTTCATCGGTTTCAGTTTCTGCAGGAGGGTCACCTAGCGGTGCATCAAGCACATATTGCAGATTTCCGCCAGAGAGGAAGATCCTCACATGACGGAACCAGTCGGTGAAGTTGCTACCGTTGCTCTTAAGTTTCTCTTTCTCTAGGAACTGATTAAAATTGATTGGGGATGCCATCTCTACAACATATATTTGCAAAAGTTTAGACTAAGTTTATGACAAATTGAGTTCAAATTTTAATTCAACATAATTAAAAATCTAGGTGAACTCCCACTCAAAACAATATCCCTCGCATTGTCTTAGTGATCACACGAACCAAATCCACCATACCTAAACCCGATCATCACGAGAAAAAGTGTGATTTCAATGGCGAACACTCAAAATGTTCATCATATCAACCATATGATTCATGCTCTACCTTTCGGTATCACGTGTTCCGAGACCATGTCTGTACATGCTAGGCTCGTCAAGGCCACCTTAGTATCCGCATGTGCAAAACTGTCTTGCACCCGTTGTATGTACTTATTGAATCTATCACACCCGATCATCACGAGATGCTTCGAAACGACAAGACTTGGTAACGGTGCTACTAAGGATGAACACTTTATTATCTTGAGATTTTAGTGAGGGGTCATCTTATAATGCTACCGTCGCGATCTAAGCAAAATAAAGATGCATAAAAGGATTAACATCACATGTAGTTCATATGTGATATGATATGGCCCTTTTTGTCTTTGCGCCTTTGATCTTCATCTCCAAAGCACGGACATGATCTCCATCATCTTCGGGTATGATCTTCATCATCGTCGGCGTAGCGTCAAGGTCAATGGCGCCGTCTTCATGATTGTCCTCCATGTAGCAACTATTACAACTACTTTGAAATACTACTCAACATGAAATTTAAAGACAACCATAAGGCTCCTGCCGGTTGCCACAATACAATAATGATCATCTCATACATATTCATCATCACATTATGGCCATATCACATCACCAAACCCTGCAAAAACAAGTTAGACGTCTCTAATTTGGTTTGCATATTTTACGTGGTTTAGGGTTTTCGAGAGAGATCTAATCTACCTACGAACATGAACCACAACGTTGATACTAATGTTTTCAATAGAAGAGTAAATTGAATCTTCACTATAGTAGGAGAGACAGACACCCGCAAAGCCTCTTATGCAATACAAGTTGCATGTCGAATGAGGAACAAGTCTCATGAACGCTGTCATGTAAAGTTAGTCCGAGCCGCTTCATCCCACTATGCCACAAAGATGCAAAGTACTCAAACTAAAGATAACAAGAGCATCAACGCCCACAAAACCATTGTGTTCTACTTGTGCAACCATCTATGCATAGACACGGCTTTGATACCACTGTAGGAGAACGTTGCATAGAAAACAAAAAATTTCCTACCGCGAACACGCAATCCAAGCCAAGATGCAATCTAGAAGACGGTAGCAACGAGGAGGTATCGAGTCTCACCCTTGAAGAGATTCCAAAGCCTACAAGATGAGGCTCTTGTTGCTGCGGTAGACGTTCACTTGCCGCTTGCAAAAGTGCGTAGAAGATCTTGATCACGATCGGTTCCGGCGCCACGAACGGGCAGCACCTCCGTACTCGGTCACACGTTCGGTTGTTGATGAAGACGGCGTCCACCTCCCCGTTCCAGCGGGCAGCGGAAGTAGTAGCTCCTCTTGAATCCGACAGCACGATGGCGTGGTGTCGGTGGTGGTGGAGAAGTCCGGCGGAGCTTCGCTAAGCGTGCGGGAAGTGGAGGAGCGGGGCGGCTAGGGTTTGGGGAGAGGGGGGCGCCGGCCACTATGGGGTGCGGCCACCTTGGTGGTGTTTGAGGTGGCCGGCCCCCTCCCCCTTGGCCCTCATTATATAGGTGGAACCCCAAGAGTTGGTCTCCAAGTCTTCGAATAAGACCCGAACCAAAAACCTTCCATATGAAGGGGAAACCTAGCCAAGCTAGGACTCCCACTAGAGGTGGGAGTTCCACCTCCCATATGGGGGGGTGGCCGGCCCCCTAAGGGGGAGTCCACTTGGGACTCCTCCCCCACTAGGGTTGGCCGGCCATGGAGGTGGAGTCCCATGTGGACTCCACCTTCCTTGGTGGTTTCTTCCGGACTTTTCTAGAACCTTCTAGAACCTTCCATAGAACCTTCCGCGGAATTTAATTCACATAAAATGACATCCTATATATGAATCTTATTCTCCGGACCATTCCGGAACTCCTCGTGATGTCCGGGATCTCATCCGGGACTCCGAACAAATATTCGAACTCCATTCCATATTCAAGTACTACCATTTCAACATCCAACTTTAAGTGTGTCACCCTACGGTTCGTGAACTATGCGAACATGGTTGAGTACTTACTCCGACCAATAACCAATAGCGGGATCTGGAGATCCATAATGGCTCCCACATATTCAACGATGACTTTAGTGATCGAATGAACCATTCACATACAATACCAATTCCCTTTGTCACGCGATATTTTACTTGTCCGAGGTTTGATCTTCGGTATCACTCTATACCTTGTTGAACCTCGTCTCCTGACAAGTACTCTTTACTCGTACCGTGGTATGTGGTCTCTTATGAACTTATTCATATGCTTGCAAGACATTAGACGACATTCCACCGAGAGGGCCCAGAGTATATCTATCCGTCATCGGGATGGACAAATCCCACTGTTGATCCATATGCCTCCACTCATACTTTCCGGATACTTAATCCCACCTTTATAACCACCCATTTACGCAGTGGTGTTTGGTGTAATCAAAGTACCTTTCCGGTATAAGTGATTTACATGATCTCATGGTCATAAGGACTAGGTAACTATGTATCGAAAGCTTATAGCAAATAACTTAATGACGAGATCTTATGCTACGCTTAATTGGGTGTGTCCATTACATCATTCATACAATGACATAACCTTGTTATTAATAACATCCAATGTTCATGATTATGAAACTAATCATCCATTAATCAACAATCTAGTTTAAGAGGCATACTAGGGACTTCTTGTTGTCTACATATCACACATGTACTAATGTTTCGGTTAATACAATTATAGCATGATATATAAACATTTATCATAAACATAAAGATATAAATAATAACCACTTTATTATTGCCTCTAGGGCATATCTCCTTCATCTTGTTAGATAACAAACACCATTCATTGTGTAGGGCTGCAAAAGCACACCTCAAGCCGGAGTAAACAAGCTCCACAACGTCATAAAGGAATCACACACGATGCGCACACTGTCACCATCACACCGTGGAGAGTGACTCCGGAGTTCATATTAAAGTAACCTCTAGAGTGCATAACAGACAAGAGTAACATCTACATATTCAACTAGATTACAAAGCTCATGATCACATAAAGATCACACCATGGGAGAGAGAGATGAACCACATAGCTACCGGTAGAGCCCTCAGCCTCGGGGGAGAACTACTCCCTCCTCATCATGGGAGACACAACAGCGATGAAGATGGCGTTGGAGTCAATGGAGATGGCTCCGGGGGCAATTCCCCGTCCCGGCAGGGTGCCGAAACAGAGACTTCTGTCCCCCGAATTAGGGTTTTTGGTGGCGGTAGAGCTACGGAACTCTTCTGGAGAAATCGTCGATCTCTTTAGGGTTTTCAGGGCAGGAGCTTAATATAGGCGAAAGGGCGGCGCGAGGGGGTGTCCGAGGGGCCCACCCCATAGGGCGGTGCCGCCCCCTCCTGGCCGCGCCAGTGGATGGGGAGGAGGCCGTGGGCCTCCTCTCGCCTGGCCCTTCTGGCTCCGTGGGTCTTCTGGCGAAATAGAACTTCTGTAATTTTTCTAGATTTTTCTGAGCACTTTGGTTTTTGGGCCTTTTCTGCAATAAAAAGACATAATAAACAGAAACTGGCACTGTGGCATCTTGTTAATAGGTTAGTCCAATAAATGCCATAATATGATATAAAGTGCATATAAAACATGTAGCTATTGGCATAAAACTAGCATGGAACATAAGAAATTATAGATACGTTGGAGACATATCAAGCATCCCAAGCTTAGTTCTACTCGTCCTCGAATAGGTAAACGATAACAAGAATAATTTCTGAAGTGACATGCTACCAACATAATCTTGATCAATACTATTGTAAAGCATATGAGATGAATGAAGTGACTCAAAGCAATGGTCTATAGTTTGCTAACAAATAGGTAATGACTAAACAACTGAATCATATAGCAAAAACTTTTCATGAATAGTACTTTCAAGACAAGCATCAAAAAGTCTTGCATAAGAGTTAACTCATATAGCAATAGATTCTTAATAAAAGGTTTTGAAGCAACACAAAGGAAGATTTAAGTTTCAGCAACTGCTTTCAACTTTTAACATGTATATCTCATGGATAATTGTCAACACAAAGTAATATGATGAGTGCAATAAGCAAGCACATAAGAAATGATGCACACAAAGTTGACACAAGTGTTTGCTTCTAAGATAGAAAGAAGTAGGTAAACTGACTCAACATAAAGTAAAAGATAGGCCCTTCGCAGAGGGAAGCAGGGATTAAATCATGTGCTAGAGCTTTTTAAGTTTTTGAAATCATAAAGAGATCATAAAAAAATAAAGTTTTGAGAGGTGTTTGTTGTTGTCAACGAATGGTAGTGGGCACTCTAACCCCCTTGTCAAACAGACTTTCAAAGAGCGGCTCCCATGAAGGACGTTATCTCTACCAGCAAGGTAGATCATCCCTCTTCTCTTTTGTTTACACATGTATTTTAGTTTTATTTATAGATGACACTCCTCCCAACCTTTTGCTTTCACAAGCCATGGCTAACCGAATCCTCAGGTGCCTTCCAACATTTCACATACCATGGAGGAGTGTCTATTGCAAAATTAAGTTGCTTACTGATAAATCAGGGCAAAACATGTGAAGAGAATTATTAATGAAAATTAATTAATTGGGGCTGGGCACCCCATTGCCAGCTCTTTTTGCAAAATTATTGGATAAGTGGATGTATATGCCACTAGTCCATTGGTGAAAGTCTACCCAACAAGATTGAAAGATAAAACACCACATACTTCCTCATGAGCTATAAAACATTGACACAAATAAGGAGTAATAAAGTTTTGAATTGTTTAAAGGTAGCACATGAAGTATTTACTTGAAATGGCAAAAAATACCACATAATAGGTAGTTATGGTGGACACAAATGACACAGGTTTTGGCCCAAGGATTTGGATGCACGAGAAGCATTCCCTCTCAGTACAAGGCTTTGGCTAGCAAGGTTGTTTGAAGCAAACACAAGTATAAACCGGTACAGCAAGACTTACATACAAACATATTGCAAGCATTATAAGACTCTACACTGTCTTCCTTGTTACTCAAACACTTTTACCAGAAAATATCTAGATCTTAGAGAGACCAATCATGCAAACCAAATTCAGCCAGCTCTACGGTAGTTCTCCACTAATAGGTTTAAACTACATGATGCAAGAGCTTAAACATGATCTACCCGAGAGCTCAAAACAATTGCCAAGTATCAAATTATTCAAGACAATATATCAACTACCACATGAAGCATTTTCTGTTTCCAACCAAATAACAATAAGTGTTGCGGCTTTCAGCTTTCTCCATAAACATGAAAAGTAAAACGAAGAACACAAGTGTTCAAATGAAAAAGCGGAGCGTGTCTCTCTCCCACACAAGCATGTTAGGATCCGATTTATTAAGAAAACTAAAATAAAAAAACGAAATAAAAGCACACGGACGCTCCAAGTAAAGCACATAAGATGTGACGGAATTAAAATATAGTTTCACTAGAGGTGACCTGATAAGTTGTTGATGAAGAAGGGGATGCCTTGGGCATCCCCAAGCTTAGACGCTTGAGTCTTCTTGAAATATGCAGGGATGAACCACGGGGGCATCCCCAAGCTTAGACTTTTCACTCTTCTTGATCATATTATATCATCCTCCTCTCTTGATCCTTGAAAACTTCCTTCACACCAAACTCAAAGCAATCTCATTAGAGGGTTAGTGCATAATCAAAAATTCACATGTTCAGCAAGGACACAATCATTCCCAACACTTCTGGACATTACCCAAGGCTACTGAAATTTAATGGAGCAAAGAAATCCACTCAAACACAGTAAAAGAGGCAATGCAAAATAAAAGGCAGAATCTGTCACACGAATTTTTTCGAGGCACTTAACATGCTCAGATGGAAAAGCTCCAGTTGAATGGAAGTTGCGTACATATCTGAGGATTACTCATGAATTTTTTCAGGATTTTACGATTTTTCGGCAGAGAGATAAGCTCAAATTCGTGACAGCTAAAAATCTGTTTCTGCGCAGAAATCCAAATCTAGTATCAACTTTCTATCAAAGACTTTACTTGGCACAACAACGCAAGAAAATAAAGAAACAAAGATATTGCTACAGTAGTAGGCAGTACCTTGACTCAAAAATAAAACAAAAATTGCAGAAATAAAACAATGGGTTGTCTCCCAAGAGAGTTTTTCTTTAAAGCCTTTTAGCTAGGCATGATAATTTTCATGATGCTCTTATAAAGATGAGAGTTGAATATAAGAGAGCATCAAAAAGCAAATACCAAACACATTTAAGTCTAACCCACTTTCTATGCAAACGAATCTTGTAAGAAAACAAATTATTGAAGCATGAAGCTACTATCCTAGAAAGACAAAGCAAGTGCAACTTCAAAATTTTCTACAAAAAGAGAGGTGACTCAATATTATTGAGATATATAAAACCATGTCTCCCTCTCTCATAATATTTTTCAGTGGTATCATTGATAAACTCAACAATATAGCTATCGCATAAAGCATTCTTATCATGATCCACATGCATAAAAGTATCATTACTCTCCACACAAGCATAATCAATTTTATTAGTAATAGTGGGAGTAAAACTATCACATCCATCATTATAATCATCATAAATTGGAGGCATAGAATAATCATAATGAATTTTATCCTCAATAGTAGATGGACTGAAAATATCACAATCACCATAACAAACTTGAATATGATAGACAAGCTGTATATTAGAGAGATGGTTTTGGGTAATCCCTCCATAAGTATGACAAGTTTCATGAGGATGACTGTAATTATAACCTATGTCATAGTATTCTTTATAATAATTTTCAAAGATTGGAGGCATAGTGTCATCATAAGAAATATAATAGTTATCTTCCAAAGTGTGTTCATCTGTAAACATACCATCATTGTTACTAGAAGGAGATGTATCAAACATATAATCATCAGTAGCAAAAGGATTTTCAAGCACCTCATCCCCAAGCTTAGAGCTTTCTATATCATCATGGGAATAAACATGGATAGTACTAATACTATGGCAATTATTAACATCATCATTTTCAGAATTAGTGTCCCAGAGATCTTCAATATCAAAAGAAGTGTGCTTTTACCAATCATGATCACTAATATAAATAACAGGCATAGGTTCATCATCAAGTTCAGAATCATCGAATTCAGAATTATAAGTATCAATTGTAATAGGAGCAACAAGTTTGGGAGAAGATACCGTTTCCTCTCTCCTTTTACTCCTCTTCTTCTTCTTCGTTCCCTTCTTCTTCTTATTTTCCTCTTTAGGAGGGAGAGGCTTGAAAAAAATCTTCTCCACATAACCTGGTTTATTATTAGAAACAATAGAAGAAACTTGGGAGGATACCTCTCTTTCATTAATAAGAACAAAACACATATTAGTCCTGTCATATTTTGGTAAAGTCCCATCCTTTATAACACTTTGTATGTAGGTGTTGGCATGGCAATTATTAACACAATAGAGATAACATCCATGCAACACACTATTCATATCAAGATCACTCATATCTAACAAAGAAATTTTTCTTGATAACTCTTCACACCCCAAAAATAAAGTAAGTTCATCATGCTGATTAGGAGTGATCATGTTATCACAATATAGACTTGAACCATTTTCTCGATTTTGTAGCTAGTTTTGACCTTTTGGTAGTTCTCTTTCCACCATACATACACCCTTCCTAGTGAGAGCCACCCAAAATGACACCACAAGAACAAGCCGAGATGAGAGCCTACTTTGCCAACTTAGATGATCAAATAGCCAAGATGACCACCCAAGATAAAGCCGAGTGCAAATCCTACTTCAAACACCTTGAGAGCAAGAGTGACACACCACATGAGTTGAGTGAGTATGCTTTGATTTCTAACAACTTAACCTCTACTCCTCTTGTGTTGTCTTCCTCTTTGCTAGGTTGCTCGGACATCGACGACGTCATTGCCATGGAGATGAGGGACTCCACCATATGTGAGATGAGCGACTCCACTATATATGAGATGAGCGACTCCACTCTATGTGAGATGAGCGACTCCACTATATGTGAGATGAGTGAATCCATTATACATGAGCTTGAGTGCTTCCACTTTGAGGATATGAGTGATACACCGAGTGAGATGAGAGTGGTAGTTGATAGGTCATGTGAGGCCATTGCGAATTCTAACAACTTACCCTCCACCTCTAGTGTGTTTCCTTGTGTCTCATTAGGTCCCATGGATGACGAGACGCCGATCATGGAGAAGATGTACATGGTGCATGAAGATGATGCTATCACACCATGCTTGATTGAAGATGAACATGGAGGCCACATCGAGCCTACCTCTTCCACAACACCTACTTCAAATGAGTCGGACTACAAAGGTGACCATATAGGTGTTGATGATGCCATGACCCCACTAGTGGACATGATGACTTATGAGTGCATGCATGATCTTGATGATACAATTGCTATGTCATATGCTTCTTTCATTTTCCCATGTGATGCTTTGCTTGATAACATTGTTGATCATGTGGAATTACTTGCTTGTGAAAATATGGTCATGCCATGCTATGAGAGTTTCACTTTCTCTCCTATTGCTTGCAATATGTCGAACAATTGCTCTTTCCCATGTGTTGCTTGCAATGATGATAATGCGGATGCCAATGCTTGTGTTGTGACAACCTTGATGAACAATTGCTCTTTCCCTAGGTTTGTCGACAACAATGATAAAATGTTGAACATGTTTTGTGCTAGAGTCTTGCAATACTCTCCCATTAATGCAACCAAAATGTTGAACAATTGTTCTTTCCAATGCTTGGTTTGCAATGATGTTAATATGCTTGTAAATGAGATTGCCCCCATATCTCTCTCAAATTTTGGAGACTTTGCATATATCCATGTTGAGCATGTTCCCATGTTTACTCCGCATATTAACCATATCTATTATGATCCTTTGTTTAACGCTAATGGTGATGTGCAAAAGAAATGGACCATCATGATGGATGATGTGTTCATATACCATGCACACACGTTCTTTGCTTTGCCTATTGTGCGTGTAGGTACAAGAATGCCAATGTCAACCTCGATTGAGCACGAGTTGACAAAGAGAACTCTAGAGAGCATAATACAAGTGAGTTCAAGATCAAACCCGGCTCTAATACCTTTCCCATGCTTTGCATTGAACATGTCGAAAAATTTCTCTTTCTTTTGGTTCTTTTGCAAGCATGATGATGTGATTCTTACCGTTGGTGTTGCCTCAACCAAGTTGACCAATTCCTATTTCATTTGGTTTGTTGGCACACACGGTTGTGTAAATGTTGTTTTGGTGAACGTTTTCGAAGATATGTTGTGTGTTGCACCAAATATGAGGACCAATTTCTCTTTCCAATGGTTTGTGTGCACACATGTTGATGATATTTTGGACACTCTTCCGTATGTGTTTTGCCAAATTCTCCACTTGTTGCTTCAAGGATGTTGAACAATTTCTCTTTCCGATGCCTTGCGAGCAACAATGAAAATGAGTTTATACATGAGATGGACACCATGGTCGTCTCACAATTTGGAGTTTTTGTGTTTCCACATTTGGAAGATGTTCATATGGAGTTCTTACACATTGACCTTGCACATGCATCATTCTTGATAAATTTGTGTTGTGCTAACGGTATTGTGAACATGAAAGGACATGTCATCGATGATATGTTCCAATATTACACACAAACATACTTTGCTTGGTCTTTGTTGTGTGAAGGTAAACGTGACTTGAGAATGAGCATCAACGAATGGGTTCAACCCCATACATCTACTACACAAGATCTCTCAATGAGACCACACCGACATTATGCTAAGGTGACCTCCTTCTACTTACGCTCTCTTGCTAAACCGTGGAACATTGGCTATGCTTTGAGTGTTGTTTGGCTTTTCTTGTGCTATTCATAGGGCTCTTGACAAGCGAAGCGACATTCAAGTGTGGTTGTCATCTACCTCCTATACAACTTCATGAAGAGCTATCGTCGAGGACAACTTTTTTTCAAGTGGGGGGGGGGAGATGATACGGGGCGACCTTCGGTCTTCACCGCATTATGTGCTTCATCGCCAAGACGGCACGCTAAGGTGAATCTTCTCCTTTACGCGTGCATCGAATCGCCTATTTGGGACGATAAACTACTTCATACTCCGACATATCTTGATGATAGGAACTCGACGACAAGTACGGAGAGAAGAGAGGATGCCATGGAGACCCGAGGACGCAAGGCCGATGTCACGGAGGCATGGAAGAGAAGAAGAAAGAGGAGCTGGACGCTCCAGGCCAGAACTTCCGCCCGACACAGCTGGAACTTCCGCCCAGATTCCATCCAAGACTGAAGATGCTCATGCTGAAGAGCTGCGGCCGGAACTTCCGTCCGACCGGAACTTCTGCCCCCAGGAGCCGGAACTTCCGCCCCATCGAACCTCAGCTAGATCTCAGCCCCACTTGGCTTGTAACTTACCCCTTCGTCCCCTTACCTAGAAATAGGAACCTACTCCCACCTTCATGAGGGAGAGATGATGTTTAGATGAATTGTCTTATGCCTCTATTATCCCTTTGTGGATTTGGGAAACCCCCACCTTAGATTAATTTCTATTGTACCACCCAGGCTCCTTATCGAATCCTATTGTATCTCTTTGGTGACTTCTACCAATCTTGGTCTTTTGCTTGCACTTCTACCTTTGGGTCTTTTGCTTGCACTTCTATCGATTTTGGTCTTTTCACCCTTCTAGATTCATAGGATTTCGATTCGTCGATCTTTTTGCGGGACTTCTACCGAAAGGTCTTTTCCTTGCAACTTCTATCGAGTTGGTGGTTCGGGCCAACGAGAACAAACTGATTGTGTTGTGTGCGTGTGTTTGTATCGAGTTCTTCGCGTTCATCCACTTCCCCGCGAATCCCCCTCCGCAATCACACTCACCCGGGTCAATCCGTGAAGATCGGGCACACCCTAGGGCTTAGCCCGCATCAGAGTGGTAACTCGTAGACACCATGCATTACTTATCACTTATTGTCAACACCATGCTTTTGTGTCTAGTTTTGAGCCACTCAAGGTACATGAAGACTTGGTTGATCCGGATTGGGTAATTGCCATACAAGAAGAATTGGAGTGTTTCACCCGCAATGAAGTATGGTCTCTAGTTGAGAGACCCAAGGATCATCGCAGCAATGTTATTGGGACCAAATGGGTATTCAAGAACAAGCAAGATGAGAATGGCATTGTCATAAGAAACAAAGCAAGTTTAGTGGCGCAAGGGTTTGCCCAAATAGAAGGTATGGATTTTGAGGATACCTTTGCGCCGGTAGCCCGTCTTGAAGATATTCTCTTTTGCTTGCATTTGCATCTTTCCACAATTTCAAACTATGTCAAATGGATGTGAAAAGTGCAATTTTGAATGGTCCTCTAAAAGAAACTGCATATGTAGCTCAACCCCCGGGTTTCGAAGACCCATGCCGACCCAACCATGTGTATTTACTCCATAAGGCACTCTACGGTCTCAAGCAAGCTCCACGTGCTTGGTGTGAGTTCCTTAGGGATTTCTTACTACGTGATGGGTTTTGCATGGGTACGGTCGATTCCACCCTTTTCACCAAGCGGGTTAAAGGGGGTGGCTTATTTATATGTCAAATATATGTTGATGATATTATCTTTGGTGGAACTAACCCCAATTACAACAAAGATTTTGAGCTATTGATGACTAGGATGTCCATGATGGGAGAGTTGAAGTTCTTCCTAGGCTTCCAAGTGAGGCAACTTGCAAAAGGCACCTTCATCTCTCAAGAAAATTATGTGAAGGACATGCTCAAGAAGTTTAACATGACCAATGCAAGCCCAATGAAGACACCCATGCCCGTGAACGGGTAGCTTGGCTCATGTGATGGTGAGAAAGATGTGGATATAAAGTTATACCGTTCCATGATAGGATCCTTGCTCTACCTTTGCGCTTCTAGGCCGGATATCATGTTAAGTGTAGGGATGTGTGCTCGTTTTCAATCTGCTCCTAAGGAGAGCCATTTGATGTCGGTCAAACGGATTCTAAGATACCTTGTTCTTACTCCTACTCTCAGGTTGTGGTATCCAAAGGGGTCAACCTTTGAACTCATTGGCTATTCGGATTCCGATTGGGCCGGTGATAAGGTTGACCGGAAGTCTACCTCCGGGGCTTGCCAATTTATTGGCCGGTCATTGGTGAGTTCGTCATCCAAGAAACAAAACTCCACCGCTTTATCCACCGCCGAATCCGAATACATATCCGCGGCATCTTGTTGCACTCAGTTGTTATGGATGAAACAAACCTTGAAAGACTATGGTGTGTCTCTTGGTACGGTGCCTCTTCCATGTGATAACAAAAGTGCAATAAAGATCGCCAATAATCCGGTTCAACACTGTCGCACCAAACACATTGACATTCGCCATCACTTCCTACGTGACCATGTTGCCAATGGGACATTGATCTCACTCATGTGGGAACAGCGTACCAATTGGCGGATATTTTCACTAAGCCTTTGGATGAAGCCCGGTTTGTGAACTTGAGAGGAGAACTTGGTATTGTTGATCCTAAAAACTTAGATTGAATAACTTCTTGCACTATATTCTTGCATTTAACTTGCTATTTAGCTTAGTTGTGCAGCACATATGGGGATAGTCATTTACCATATCTTGGTATGATGCATACCTATGTGTGCAACATAAATAGACCCAATGTCATTATATGGACCCAAGCATGTCTCTTTGAGGTCTCATGACATTTACGCTTTAACATAGGGGGTAATCCCCCGCCCCTCATTAGCCTCAATTGCAAATTGTTTCACTATACGAGGCTAAATGGTCTTATTGCACAAACAATTCTAAAATGATTTATGATTCTTGATATACTTCGATCTTGCCCATTGTTGCTATTTACATCTTGTTTGGATTTCACTCCAATGGGTATGCCTAGGAAACCTTGTGTTTCCTACCCCATGTCTGTGCTCTACTCATCATACATCTATCTATCTATATGTACATGTCATCTTCTGAGCATACACACACACAATTGCACAAAGAATAGGGGCAAAACGAGGCAAAACTGGTCGGTACCTGGTCCGGTCGGACTGGCCCCTGCGCCGGGTCACCCGGTCACTAGCCCGGTAAACCGGGCGGCGCGCCGGTCACACGACTGGTTAAATGGGGATGGAAGTTACCCCTTGTAGTTTTTCTTCCTCACTTCCCCCTCCACCATAGACTCCATTGGCGCCGCCCCCTTCATATCCACCACTCCCTAGGGCTTTCCCACCATTAGAACACTCTCAAACTTCACACAACCATAGATCGGGCACATTGGAAGATCTCCACCAAGGGATTTGGTCCCTCTCAAGCCATATTTGGAGATTTTGGGTTTTTGGTTCTCAAACCTCCATATCTTGCTACTCCTCTTGTTTCTTTGAGCAAGGAGGACCATGTCTTCGGGTAATCCCCTCTCCTCATCCCTTTATATCTCGATCCTCTCACACATTTCATATTTGTTGAGGTTTTGAGAAAACTAGGGTTAGGGTTAGGGTTTGTCTAAAGTCCTCATGCCAATAGAGTATCTCACACCACTATGCATGCTCCACTCAACATTGTTATAGTATATGTACAAGTATATGAGTTTTTGCATGATTTTGTGATTGAAATTATGGGCAAAAGCTAACAAATCGATAGTACCCCGCCCCAGGCCCAGTCAAACGGCCCTTGCACCGGCCGGTCCGGCGTGTCGCCCGGTCGACCAGATGAAAGACCGACCAGTCCGGTCTCTCGTCCGGTTGGACCGGTCCATACGCCGGCTCGCCCAGTTTTTTTCCGCACAATCTCATCAAAACACTTGAACATATGCTGTACTCTTTTGTCCTCCTTATTTCTGATGACATGTACACTTATCACACTGCTATCCTCACTCTATTTACTCATTCACAGGTGATTCAAGTGATGATGCCCGCAGTACTGTTTCCAAGAGAGGCAGGCATCAGAGGCCTCCAGGATGTCGTACTAGCTCTCGCATGCCTTCTAGAGCAGCTCAGGGCACTGGTCCAGGTAGTTCAGCTGGGGTTCGAAGCAAAACATTTGCCAAGAGAAAGAAACACAAGCATGCAGCTCAAGATGATGACCTTATTGAGAGAGTGCCAACAATCAATGTGGGCACATCACATCTTGCTGATTGGAGAAGACTTAGAGAGGCAAATCCTTATCGGCTCGAGGAACAGACCTACACTGGTGGAGATAGGTTATTCTGGACCAACACTCAAGTGAGCATATGGGACGATTTCTACAACTCTAGAGAGTGTATGAAGAATGGTGTCATTGTGATGCCCAAGGCCATCAACAAGGAAGTGCTTACCATGCACCAAGACACCAAGTACCGCTTTGTGGTTGATACCTTGAAGAATATGGGGTTGTATGATCTTGTGTGCCTGAAGCCCGGTGATGAAAAGGGTGTTGGGTACTATTGTCCAATCCTTGTCCGTCAATTCCATTGCACCGTGTTCGTTCATGATGATCCCGATCGCACTGTGACTTGGATGACTGGTAAAGAGAAGTACTCTTGGAACTATCTTTACTTCTGTGAAGCCATGAGATTTGGTGGTGGCCGTGCTCATGGGTTTAAGATTCACTCTCAGGATAAGTTCACTCATGGGGACATTGCTTTCTGCTATCCTTCGGAACCTACAGATGGTCCTCCCACTATCTATGGGATGTATTACTCCTATCTGGTGCTTGCCAACCTATTCCGTGAGAATCTCGTCAGCAAGTCAGGAGATACAAGTGAATGTCGTGCCTACCACCTTAATCGGATGTACTACTGCCGTCCTGAGAACATTAGGACAATTGATGGTTGTGACCTCCTCTACTGTGAACTGAGGCGTTCTGTTCGGGACTGGATGACTCCAAACTATGCTCAGTATATTCAGCAGCTCATCAATAAGGTTGTGCCTTCTCCCAACAATAAGAAAGATCAACTGATCAAGATGGAACCATTCAAGTTTCCTTCTCAGGACACTAGCTAGACCGGAAATCCCATCGATGATGCCCTCTGAGCGCCGATCCAAGGAAAGACATGACCCTTCATCTAGCTCCAGCTACTCTAGGCGCCCCAAGCGCGCTGCCGCTCGCTTCTTGACCAGCCTATGGCAGATGTGCTGGAATACCAATGATGTTGCTCATCAAAGCCTTGCCTTGAACCAGGAGACTAGGAGGCACCAAAATGAGTTCATGGCTGCAAGAAATAACCATGTTCCTCCTCCTGGACCTGAGATGGAGCCTGTGGTTGCACCAACTTGGGAGATGCCTCCCATTGATGATGAGATGCTCCAGAACTTTGATTTCTCCATGTATGCTCATGGTGGTCTTCCCCTAGATCTCCTCAGGATCCTGATGCTGCTGGATATGGAGAAGATGATGATGAAGACAATGAAGAGTATGATGATGATGATGATGATGGTGATGATGATGATGAGGATTGTGATGGCGGCTCTCCACCCGCTGGGACAGAGTTCTATTGATGAGAGCGCTAGCATCCCTACTCTTTTCCTCGCCTTTTTGGTGTTCTGATGCCAAAGGGGGAGAAGAGAGTAGAGTCTAGGATCACGGATTCCTTGGTTGCACAAGCCATGCTGATACTTTATTTGCTTCTTATTTGGCTTGTGCTTATTTGCTTGCTTTTTCATTTCAAGAACCATTTGCTACTTTGAATAATTCGTGTATGGACAAGTATTATGTATGCTTAATCTCTATGTTAGGATGATTATGCTTTATTCTTATATATCTTGATATATACATGTCCATACCATGCTTGTTTCCTAAAGATATTGGGGGAGCTTCTCATATTCCACAAATGGTGCACTTTGCATTCAAACGCAAATTCTTCAAGTGCACACATTATGGGGGAGTTGTCTTAATATCTTATATGGAAGCAAGATTTAAGCTTATCATAATATCTATATGTGACTCTAGCTCGGTTTGTCATCGTATACCAAAACAGGGGAGATTGTAAGGGTATTTTACCCTTATCCATTATTTTGGTAACAATGACACTGTTGCTAGAGTATTTGGTGTGATACATGTCTATGAGATTATTCCCAGGTATTAGCCAAATAGGCTAATGGTGTATCAATGGAACAAGAAGGTAAAGGGAGACCCCCCACTTCGACAAAAATAAAGAAGGTCTCCTCAGCACCTGGTCGGTCCCAGGCCCGGTCAGACCGGCCGTGGCACCGGTGGCCCGACGCCGACCGACCCCAGGACCGTGGCACACCGGGCACAATCCAGTAAGCATTTCCCTTCGCCCGGTGATGGCCCGGTCTGTGGTACGGTCTGGACTGGCCTGGTTCGGTCACCCACCCGGTTGGACCGGGCCGTGGACCGGATGCCCCGACGCTAACTGACACCTGCTCTGGTGCCAACCGGAGGCCATTACTGCGCGACAAAGTCATGCCCAGGTCAAGGCCCGGTCCCAGCTCTGGTTTGGACCGGATGGTCCGGCCCCTGGCCCGGTCTGGCCGGCCCCTGCGCTGGACGGCCTGGTCCTAGGCTCGGTTGACCGGGTTTCTCGAAGAAATGCTGAGGTGGATAGGTTACAACGGCCAGATTTCAAGTGACACTATAAATATCCCTTCTCCTACCTCTGAACAGTTAGGCACTACACTACAAGTTGTTTTTGAGCTCTCTCTCATACTCCATTGTTAGAAACACCGAAAGCCTCAGATCTCCTTCCTCCTCCACCCAAACTCAAATCCCTCCGGGGAAAAGATAGAGGAGGACCTGACCTACCGTTCTACCAATCCAAATCTTGTCCCCCTTTTATTCATCAAGATACTTGCTCTCTAGGGTTCCTTGGAAACCCTAGGTGGGCAAGAGTGGTCCGTAAGCATCCGGGCTGTGGATTTGCTCCTGACAAGATTGTGAAGGTTTGGAGGCTACCTCAAAGTCTACCACAAGTGAGTGAGCTATTCCTTCGTGGGATAGGCTCCGGAGAATAGGATGAGACTTCGTGGTGTTGGGGAATCCTTCGTGCGACCTCCACCCCTCCAAACGTGACGTACCTTCTTGCAAAGGAAGGGAACACGGGAATAAACCCTCGTCTCTGCGTGCTATCGGTTATCTCTAACCGAACTCCTTATTTGTTATATAATTGCCCGTGAGAGCCTTCATGCTTGAGTTACTTGTATCATCATATAGGTTGCCTCACCTAGTTTGCATTAGGCTCACCTTTATATTCCGTAAAGCCTAATATTGCAAAGAAAGAATTTAAATTTGTAGAAACCTATTCACCCCCCTTTAGGTTTACCATCTCTAAACTTTAAGTTATCTTGCTTTCACCACTAACATGAGACATTTGGAGAACTCGCTAGGTCGTGCTCTTTTAGTCCAAACGGGAGATAGACGAATGCTACTCTCTGGAGAAACAATTCAACAGATGATTAGCGAGAAAAGAGATGTCCTAATGGATCCTCTCTCAGTCAAAAGGAATTATCTGTGTGTTCTTTTGTGAGATATCAGAACATCCATCTTGTTGCTAAAGCCCTGGAACAGACAAGTGGAAGCAAAATCGTTGGATTACAAGTGTGCCATAAGTTTAGTTGGGATTACTATCATGCTTGGTCGTTCGAAAATGTTGTTGATATCCTCTCCACATCGTCTCTGTCCATCCCAACTCTACTTCTAGAGAAAATATAGGGGCGTTTAAAGTTTTATTTGGGATTGACAACCCTTACAAAACACCAAAGATCAGATATGCTCGTTTTGCGGAGCCAGATGTTACAAATGATGGAGAAGTCCCCAAGCCAGTTTATGATGCAGTTGAGCTCGGGAGAGGAATGCGTTCTTTGCACATTGACACACTATAGTAAAAAGTTTATATCCATCTCCACTCGGTGGAAGATTACTCTCTACCTCCAGAAAGGTTTTCCTAGTCCAGCTGATTTCGGTGCAGATGGTTTTCCAAGTTCCCATGATTTGGACCGGGGACTTAGAAGGCATTCGTTCACGATGAGGATGGGAATGCAAACGGGGGAAATCAAAACACTATAAAAGGTCATAATTTTAATGGAATCCGAATGGATACTTGGATAGTATAGGTAACGGTTCGAGGCTCCCAACCCTAGAGCTAGAAGACCACCATCAAGAGGTTTAGGGTACATACAATACAAGGTGCTTCAAGCACAAATGATAGCTGCGTGCACGTACCACGCCACCAACACCAATTAGTAGTGGCGCCAACTTGGTGGCGTGAGCAAATAACTCACGCCAAGTTGAAGGATCACCACAATAGTAACGAAAAATCCAATCGCAGTCGTCTGTTTTACTTCTGCTATGACTGAGGGGAAATGCTAAAATTACGTGTGAGTTAGAGATAGATTAGGTATGAACAATCTTGTACTCTATCCCCTCACTTATGCCCCATAAGGATCACCACAATAGTAACGAAAAAAATTAGGGTTCGGTATTTTCCACGCTCCTCTTTCGATTCACACGTACAACTTTACATGCCAGATTTGTTTACTTCCTACTGGATGTTCCACTTCATAGCTGCAAGGAAGCAAGTACACGTAAGGGCTAGCGGGCAATGTTGTTAGAATCGTGATTTTGAATCGGATCGGAACATCTATGATAGGATCGTAATCCATATATAGGATCTTCTACTTAGCGAAATCGTTGAATCATTCCAATTAAAATGGGTCGTAGAGTCGTAGAATCGCATAGTACAATCATAATTATGATAACTCTGAGAGTGCCACATGTTTTTTTTTCGAAATGGGGATACCCCAGCCTCTGCATCAATTGATGCATACAGCCTCATTTATTTCATTATTTGGTATCATGTCTGTTACAATTCAAGGATCACATAAGGTCGCTACATGAATCAACCATCGAAATAAAACTAAGAGATACGTGATATGTCTAATCAACATGTCACTCTAAAAACAGGTCGCCAACTGAACTGGTTGAACAAATCCCGAGCAACCGTCTCCAAACGGCTGCACCCAATAGCCATATCCTGTCGCTGCTCCTCCGGCTGTAGCAAGGACCACGTACGGATCCAGTGTGTAGTGAGGGGAATAACCTGCAAAAAAGATATTTTGTTTGTTTTGTTAAACACATAGTCATTCCTAGTGTTCCATATAGCCCATAGTAGTGCACAAGCTCCAACTTGGATTTGCATTTTTTTCATGTTTATCAACACCCAACAGCCAATCACCGAAGAGATGTGTAATATTGTTGGGAGGTGTGATATTCAAAGCTATGTGTATTATGCGCCACATAATTTTAACCAGCGGGCAAGATATAAAGAGATGTTCTATTGTTTCGTCTTGATTACAAAAGCAACATTTCAAACTACCGTTCCAATTACGCCTCGCTAGATTATCTTTTGTTAGAATAACTTTGCAGTGAAGAAACCACATAAAAATCCTGATTTTTAGTGGTACTTTCAACTTCCAAATATCCTTATGCAAATATTGAGTGTTGTCATTCATGAGATCTAAATATAGTAGTTTTACTGTAAAAACACCATTGCTTGTCAACTTCCAAGTAAAAATATCTTCTTGATCATTTAACTGGATATGCATGAGCCGCTCAACAAGGTTTAGCCACCGTCCCCATTTATTTCCTGTAAGGCTTCTCCTAAACCAAATATTAAGGGGAGGGGTATTAGTTAGGACTGAGGCTACCGTGACATTTTTGTTTTGCACTATGTTGTAAAGCGAGGGATATTGAATGGACAGAGGTTCATTACCCAACCAAGAATCTTCCCAAAATCGAGTTTCCAACCCATTTCCTACCTGAAATTGACCTCTACTGAAGAAATCATATTTCATTTTCATTAAACCCTTCCAAAACGGTGAGTCCGAATCTTTTGTTTGAACCTGAGATAGTGTTTTTGAATGCAAGTATTTGTTCATGATTAACTCATGCCATACCCCGTCTCCATGAAGTATTTTATATAGCCATTTAGTAAGGAGGCATTTATTCTTAATTTCTAATACCTCAATGCCTAGACCACCTTGGTCCTTGGGCCAACAAATGATATTCCACTTTGTAAGTCTGTACTTCTTCTTCAGACCATCACTATTCCAAAAAAATCTGCTACGAAAAAAGTCTAATCTCTTTCGTACTCCCTTAGGAATTTCAAAGAAAGATAACATGAACATGGGTATGCATGTGAGAACTGAGTTAATAAGAATCAATCTACCCCCATAAGATAAAAGTTTACCCAACCAATTCGCAAGCTTCCTTTCAAAGCGATCCTCAATCGGTTTCCATTCACTATTCTTGAGCTTAAGCTAATGAATAGGTATGCCTAGATATTTAAGTGGAAATGAGCCTACCTCACATCCAAAAAGATTTTTATATTCATTTTGTGCTTCTTTGGCCTGACCAAAGCAATAAATTTCACTCTTGTAATAATTTATTTTCAGTCCCGATAGTTGCTCGAAAAAGCTAAGTATCACATGTGTCCTCCACATATATTTGTTGTAATGTCTGCAACAAAGCAAGTGCACTGAAGACGTACTAATATTTTCTATAATGGTCTGCATCTTAGAACTGAATTATAGTACACTACAAGAAAAGTTCTGATAGACAACGTCTCAAAATCGTCCGCTAAGGGGTATTTTTCGTCGCCTATGGGCCTAACCCGACGATATGGGTTCTGTTGTCGAAACTGCGTCAGGCAAAGTCCTACCACATATTTTCCGGTCCGTCGCGCTTGGGTGCCCTTCCGCCACGGAAAACCGGACCGTTGCAGAAGTGTTTCCGGGAGCCCGTTGACTGCTGACGTCATGCAAACTGCCACGTGGCAGACGCCGTTAACTGGCAGTTAACGGCGTTAACCGCTAAAATCCCGTGGTAGATGGTAGGCCCACACGAGGCCTGCCACGTCTTAAGCGGGCCGGCCCATTAATTTTGCGGGCCGGGCCAGCTGACTTAGTTTGACCGGTCAACTATATAGCTGGGCTGGTCCATTAGTTACGTGGGCCGGGCCTAACCTCTAAGGTTGACTGGTCAAAACATTAATGGGCCGGCCCACTAAGCATGTGGGCCGGGCTGAATGCACTCGTTTGACCGGTCAACAGGCAAAAGGGCCGGCCCACAAAACATGTGGGACCCACTTTCATGTTATCGGGCTGGCCCATTTACCAAGTGGGGTCCACCTTAAAGCAAGTGGGCCGGCCCAAGAAGTTATTGGGCCGGCCCAATTAGCACGTGGGTCCCACTTTCCTGCTAATCGGGCCGGCCCATTTAGTGCGTGGGGTCCACATTAGATCAAATGGGCCGGCCCACCAAGCCAAGGGCCGGGCCAAAAGCACAGTGGATCCCACTTTCTGTTAATGGGCCAAGACATTTAGTATGTGGGGTCCACCATATAGCAAGTGGGCCGGCCCAACAAGATAGTGGGCCGGGCCAAAAACACAGGTGGTCCCACTTTCCTATTAAAGGGCCGGCCCATTTAGTATGTGGGGTCCACCATATAGCAAGTGGGCCGGCCCAACACGCTAGTGGGTCGCCAAAAACGCAGTGGGTCCCACTTTCCTCTTAAAGGGCCGGCCCATTTAGTATGTGGGGTCCATCATGTAGCAAGTGGCCGGCCCAACAAGACAAGTGGGCCGGGCCAAAAGCACAGGTGGGTCCCACTTTCCTGTTAACGCCCGGCCCGAGAAATAAGTGAGCCGGCCCAAAATGAAAGTGGGTCCCACACTACGTTAATGGGCCGCCCAATCTATTATAGGGCCCTGGTTGTTTGACTAGTCAACTTGCATTAAATTTCATGAGCCTAAAATACGATATCAATGATACACACAATTACATACACAAATAAAATAACTAGGAAAATTACAAGGCAATTAATGTGCCCAAATAAAAAAATTACATAGAATCATTGAGGACTTCTATTAGCATCATCAATAACACGTTGACATTTGGCAATCGCCTTGATTGAATCTTGTGTACTCTTGGTCAACATATCGCCTACAGACCTTAAAGCGACAATACCATGTCTTTTATAAAGTACAGCCTTGAGATGTTCAATGTTTGATGAAAAGAATGGTCTAGGTTGATGGCTATGAGAGGATGCATCGTAACAAAGATCGTAACTTTTTGTGGGCCTCTCTTCTAATGAAGATTGCTTCATCGAAGCGCATTACGATAATAATGCAAAAAGAGTTAAACGATGAACTATGCAAACATGTATTAAGCATTGTCGATATGAGATAGTCACAAGTACTAAGCGCAGACTTACATTATATCGTTTCATAGGCTCACGCCGTAACCTTTTTTGCGCTCTATATTCTACTAAGGACTTCTTCATTACAACTGCATTCTATAAATATTGCAAACATAGTTACAACGTTGAACTATTCAAACATTTATTATGCAATGTAGATATAAGATAATAACAAGTTGCATAAATAAGACAATGTATGGAACTTGTACTAAGCGAGACTTACATCATAATGTTGCACAGTGGTCGCTTTGGCGACTATCTTCTAATGATGACTCGCTTCACTAAAACTGCATTACAGTAATATTGCAAAAATAGTTACAACAATTAACTATTCAAACATGTATTACGCAATGTAGAGATCGAGATAACGACATGTAGCGTAACATACCGGCTCGCATTGTGTCCTTCTCTTGCATGCACTAGTCGTGGTCGACATGCTGTCATTTTAGGTTCACCATCAAGTGAAATGCTAATCCTCCTGCTCCATTGTCCTTAATCTATGTTTAGATATCACATTTAAGACCAAGTCAGCTGGTTTCAAATAACAAAAAACTTGAGCTGCCAAATGAATAAGCAAATATTTACCAGATATCAGATTAAAACCAACTAGATGTTGCTTTGCATGAGATACGAATTTCAGACATTCAGATTTAGAGTAGGGTAATGCCAAGGTTTTCCACATAAAGTAAACTGGCATTAAGAATGACCAAATGTCGAGTTCAAATCACCTTCGCAGCTTGCTCCAAGACAAGCATATCAAATAGGCAGAAACATAGTAAAGCATGGATGGCATTGCTATGGCGTGGTTCCAAGTGTTTATCTCTTGCATAAGGAACAATGCATATAGGTTATAGATAATAACGGAAGTAAACTCGCCAAAGTTACCAACCAAGAACTCAGATTCCAACCTTCCCTAGCGTCCCCATTGTTAATGTTGGATATTCTAATAAGTGGTTCGCATGATCAATCCCTAGGAAAAATAACATTGACAAGTTAGTCTACGATAATACAAAGACCAGACATGCACACAGCAATAACTATACAAGCTGTGCGACAGGAGCATTCATGGAAAAAAATAGCTATAAGCTAAAGACGAGGTATAAGAGCAAGCAGATTGGAAATGCACATAGCATGATTATAAAAGCAGTAAAAGAATAGCAGACACGAGAAAACAGCTAGCGGCTAGCGGTGAGCTAATGACGTGGTATAAGAACAACCAGATTGGAACTGCCCATAGCATGACTATAAAAGGAATAGCATGCAAGATAAAACAATTGGCAGCAAATGAATGGGTCCCCTATAAATATGTGGATGCACACACGTGTCGATGGGAATGAACAGGATGGTAGCGACCGGATAATGCTTTGGTACTGTACAATATTTAAACGAACTTCATGCGAAGTAACACATCAAGAAATTTAATGGCATATGAGATCTGCAAATAACTACACAAAACATGGCTAAAGAAACACCGCGATCTAACGGGCCAGCGTACTAACCAAGCTGCGGCGGGGTGGACGGGGGCGGCAACTTGCATTCCAGCGGCGGCGAACACGGGAGACGATGAGTCGACCCTGTTTCAGTAGAAGCGGGCGTTAGTGAAGCAGATCTGGTTGGCTAGCAAGGGATTCGGTGAAGTTGATACAGCCGCTGCGCCGAGGAAGTCGGTGGAATAGATCGGCTTCTGTGGAGGGGGGGCGGTGAAGTAGACACGGTTCCGTTGGAGAGGATCCGGTGCGTCGACAGGAAAGGCGTTGATTGCTACGCTGTGGATGAGGTCAGCGGTGAAGCAGATCCGTCGGTGGCGAGGTCGGCGGTGAAGCAGATCTGTCGGTGGCGAGGTCGGCGGTGAAGCAGATCCGTCGGTGGCGAGGGCGGCGGGGGAGCGGATCAGGTGGGTGGACAGCCAACACGATCAAGGCTACGCTGTGGAGGAGTATGCCGGCGGCGAAGCAGATCTAGTATTGTAGAGAGTCAGAGCTTTGGCGTGTGAGAGTATTTTTGAGCTAATGGGGCGAATGGTTGGTGGGTGGGTGTGGGCCTGTGGGGAGGGTTCGGGATCTAGGCAAGATATTTCATTGTTACCTAATGAGCCCTCCATGGTCGGTGGGTTGTAGCTTCCGGACCAGGGTTAAAAGGGTAAAACTGGTCACGGGATTTTCGAATGGATGCGGCGGGATGATTTGGCGCGCGGCCGAAATTTTCAGTTTCAAGCTACGAGCAGAACGACAAAAATAATGTTCTTCCCCAGGGAGCTCTCATTTCTTCCTCTTATCTTTCTCTCTCGAGTCTCTCCCACTCCCCTGGCTCCTCTCCCCCTTCTCTCCGGCAGCCTTGTTTTCTTGGCCGGCCGGAGACGAGGCCGACTTCTCTCTGTATATCGTACACCCTCCGAACTAAATTAATTGATTCAACTTTCCTTAGACGTGTATGTATCTCGAGTAAAAACATGTGTGGATACATCCATATTTAGATAAGCAAAGTTGAGTCAGTTAATTTGGATCCAAGGGAGTTCATGTTGTTGTAAGCTTAGATCCAGTGTTTCCCATGAGCAGAATGGCGCAATGGAGTCGGGAATCTCGTCATCGGCTTCAGATCTGGCTTACGGTGAATCTGGCGGATCTTGCCGGCCAAACCCCGATCTGGTGCCATCAAGGTGATGGCGCTAACGGTGAGGCTTGCTTTGGTCAGTGCTTCAGATCTGGTCAATGGGGAAGTCAAGCTGCTAACGTTCACAAGCTCGGGTCATACGACGGCGTCATCCGTCTTGCCCGTGAACATCTTGGCCTTTTAGCGGCCCTTCTCAGAGCCTATGTGCCGTTGCTGAGGCCCTTCTTCTCCTTCGTCCTGGCGACTACCGGTGACACCGTCCCAAGTGGTGCGTCCCCGACGACGGAGTTGCTGGAAAGGATGCGGAGCAGAGATCTAATGTGCGGTCCAGAAGGACTCGATTGATTTTCTTCTATATGTTTTGGGGTCCTTTTGTAAAGTTGCAGGTCCTAATAGTTATTGTCTAGTTCTCTTGGACCTCTATGTAATTTTTTGGACTAGTTTCCATTTGCACCGATAAACTTGAATTTTGACAAGTTCACGGGAAAAAAATTCCTTTGCGCATATGGCCTATCATGTATGAACATTCTTGAGTTTTAAACTATATGTAATGGCCAGCACTTGCGCAAGGGGCTCGTCTAGTGCGCACTAGTTTCCATTAGCACCGATAAATTTGAATCTTGACAAGTTCTTGGAAGAAAAAATTGATTCACATATAGCCTATCATGTATGAACATTATTTTGATTCAAACTATACATAGATGGCCAACACGTGTAAGAGGGGGTCCTCTAATGTGCACTAGTTTCCATTAGCACTGATAAATTTGAATCTTTACAAGTTCTCGAAAAAAAATTGATTCACACATATGCCCTATCATGTATGAACATTATTGGGATTCATATTATATATAGATGGCCAACACTTGTGCAAGGGGTCCTCTAATTCTTGGGGATTTCAATCTATCTATCTCTCTCAATCTATCGTTGGTGGCCAGAACAACACACATATGCATGCACTTTATGCGCAAAGGTGCGGGTGCCTCTAATAATTCATGTGTGTGCCTATATTTGAACATATTCTTGGGGATTTCAATCTCTATCTCTCGATCTATATATCGTTGGTGGACAAGAAACACACTTATATATATACGCATGCACTTTATGCGCAAAGGCGCGGGTGCCTCTAATAATGTGTGTGTGCACTCGATCGATGATCCCTAAACCTTAAACCCTAAAACCCTAATCCCTAATTATACCCTAAACATACACCCTAAACACCCTAAACACTAAACCCTAGACCCTAAACCCTAAACACTACTCCATATACCCTAAACCCTAAACACTAGACCCTAAACCCTAAACCCCAACCCTTGACCCTGAACCCTAAACCCTAAACCATAAACCCTAAATATATTTCAATCTCTCTCTAGATCTATATATCTTTGGTGGCCAAGAAACTTACTTATATATATATACGCATGCACTTTATGCGCAAAGGCGTGGGTGCCTCTAATAATTAATGTGTGTGTGCACTCG
Source organism: Lolium perenne (assembly GCF_019359855.2). Lineage (NCBI taxonomy): Eukaryota > Viridiplantae > Streptophyta > Magnoliopsida > Poales > Poaceae > Lolium > Lolium perenne. Next base: position 150,372,338 of record NC_067245.2, read on the forward strand.
ATCGATGATCCCTAAACCTTAAACCCTAAAACCCTAATCCCTAATTATACCCTAACCGTACACCCTAAACACCCTAAACACTAAACCCTAAACCCTAGACCTTAAACCCTAAACCCTAAACACTAAACCCTAACCCTAGACCCTAAACCCTAAACACGTACTAAACCCTAAACCCTAAACCCTAATTAACCCTAACCCTAACCCTAAAACCCTAGCTAGCTAACCCTAAAACCTAAACCCTAATTAAACACTACATATATATATAGGCCAACGACACTTAATTGCGCATCAAGCAGGCGACCAAATAATTAGCGCTGATAAATTAATTAACTTGAATCTTGACAAGTTCTCTCGAATGAAAACACATTTGATTAAGTTGCCTCATAATATATATACAATTAGTGTGCATGCGCGCATGGCATACCATGGACATATCATTCGTGCATATATATATCTCAATATATATCTGAACATATTCTTGGGGATATATATATATATATATTTCAATCTCTCTCTCGATCTATATATATCGTTGGTGGCCAAGAAACACACTTATTATATATATACGCATGCACTTTATGCGCAAAGGCGCGGGTGCCTCTAATAATGTGTCTGTGCACTAGCTCGATCGATGATCCCTAAACCTTAAACCCTAAAACCCTAATCCATGATCCCTAATTATACCTTAAACGTACACCCTAAACACCCTAAACACTAAACCCTAAACCCTAGACCCTAAACCCTAAACCCCAAACCCCAAACCCCAAACCCTAAACCCTAAACCCTAAACCCTAAACCCTAATTAATTAACCTTAACCCTAACCCTACCCCTAAAACCCTAGCTAGCTAATCCTAAATCCGAAACCCTAATTAAACCCTACATATATATAGGCCATCGACACTAAATTGCGCATCAAGCAAGAGACCAACTAATTAGCGCCGCTAAATTAATTAACTTGAATCTTGACAAGTTCTCTCGAATGAAAACACATTTGATTCAGTTGCCTCATAATATATATACAATTAGTGTGCATGCGCGCATGGCATACCTTGCACATATCATTTGTGCATATATTTCAATATATATCTGAACATATTCTTGGGGATAAATATATATATTTCAATCTTTCTCTCTCGATCTATATATATCGTTGGTGGCCAAAAAACACACTTATATATACGCATGCACTTTATACGCAAAGGCGCGGGTGCCTCTAATAATGTGTGTGTGCACTCGATCGATGATCCCTAAACCTTAAACCCTAAAACCCTAATCCCCAATTATACCCTAAACGTACACCCTAAACACCCTAAACACTAAACCCTAAACCCTAGACCCTAAACCCTAAACACTACACCCTAAACCCTAAACCCTAACCCTAGACCCTAAACCCTAATTAAACACTAAACCCTAAACCCCAAACCCTAAACCCTAAACCCTAGACCCTAAACCCTAATTAATTAACCTTAACCCTAACCCTAAAACCCTAGCTAGCTAATCCTAAACCCTAAAACCTAATTAAACCCTACATATATATATAGGCCAACGACACTAAATTGCGCATCAAGCAGGCGACCAACTAATTAGCGCTAATAAATTAATTAACTTTGTTGAATCTTGACAAGTTCTCTCGAATGAAAACACATTTGATTAAGTTGCCTCGTAATATATATACAATTAGTGTGCATGCGCGCAGGGCATACCTTGCACATATCATTCGTGCATATATTTCAATATATATCTGAACATATTCTTGGGGATAAATATATATATTTCAATCTTTCTCTCTCGATCTATATATATATATCGTTGGTGGCCAAAAAACACACTTATATACACGCATGCACTTTATGCGCAAAGGCGCGGGTGCCTCTAATAATGTGTGTGTGCACTCGATCGATGATCCCTAAACCTTAAACCCTAAAACCCTAATCCCTAATCCCTAATTATACCCTAAACGTACACCCTAAACACCCTAAACACTAAACCCTAAACCCTAGACCATAAACCCTAAACACTACACCCTAAACCCTAAACCCTAACCCTAAACCCTAATTAAACACTAAACCCCAAACCCCAAACCCTAAACCCTAAACCCTAGACCCTAAACCCTAATTTATTAACCTTAACCCTAACCCTAACCCTAAAACCCTAGCTAGCTAATCCTAAAGCCTAAACCCTAATTAAACCCTATATATATAGGCCAACGACACTAAATTGCGCATCAAGCAGGCGACCAACTAATTAGCGCTAATAAATTAATTAACTTGTTGAATCTTGACAAGTTCTCTCGAATAAAACACATTTGATTAAGTTGCCTCATAATATATATACAATTAGTGTGCATGCGTGCATGGCATACCTTGCACATATCATTCGTGCATATATTTCAATATATATGTGAACATATTCTTGGGGATAAATATATATATTTCAATCTTTCTCTCTCGATGTATATATATATCGTTGGTGGCCAAAAAACACACTTATATATACGCATGCACTTTATGCGCAAAGGCGCGGGTGCCTCTAATAATGTGTGTGTGCACTCGATCGATGATCCCTAAACCTTAAACCCTAAAACCCTAATCCCTAATTATACCCTAAACGTACACCCTAAACACCCTAAACACTAGACCCTAAACCCTAAACACTACACCCTAAACCCTAAACCCTAAACCCTAACCCTAGACCCTAAACCCTAATTAAACACTAAACCCCAAACCCTAGACCCTAGACCCTAAACCCTAATTAATTAACCTTAACCCTAACCCTAACCCTAAAACCCTAGCTAGCTAATCCTAAACCCTAAACCCTAATTAAACCCTACATATATATATAGGCCAACGACACTAAATTGCGCATCAACCAGGCGACCAACTAATTAGCGCTAATAAATTAATTAACTTGTTGAATCTTGACAAGTTCTCTCGAATGAAAACACATTTGATTAAGTTGCCTCATAATATATATACAATTAGTGTGCATGCGCGCATGGCATACCTTGCACATATGATCATTCGTGCATATATTTCAATATATATCTGAACATATTCTTGGGGATAAATATATATATTTCAATCTTTCTCTCTCGATCTATATATATATCGTAGGTGGCCAAAAAACACACTTATATATACGCATGCACTTTATGCTCAAAGGCGTGGGTGCCTCTAATAATGTGTGTGTGCACTCGATCGATGATCCCTAAACCTTAAACCCTAAAACCCTAATCCCTAATCCCTAATTATACCCTAAACGTACACCCTAAATTAACACCCTAAACACTAAACCCTAAACCCCTAGACCCTAAACCCTAAACACTACACCCTAAACCCTAAACCCTAAACCCTAACCCTAAACCCCAACCCCAAACCCTGCTAAACCCTAAACCCTAGGCCCCAAACCCTAATTAATTAACCTTAACCCTAACCCTAAAACCCTAGCTAGCTAACCCTAAACCCTAAACCCTAATTAAACCCTACATATATATAGGCCAACGACACTTAATTAATTGCGCCTCAAGCAGGCGACCAACTAATTAGCTAGCGCGCTGATAAATTAATTAACTTGAATCTTGACAAGTTCTCTCGAATGAAAACACATTTGATTAAGTTACAATTAGTGTGCATGCGCGCATGGCATACATACCTTGCACATATCATTTGTGCATATATTTCAATATATATCTGAACATATTTCTTTGGGATAAATATATATATTTCAATCTTTCTCTCTCGATCTATATATATATCGTTGGTGGGCAAAAAACACACTTATATATATACGCATGCACTTTATGCGCAAAGGCGCGGGTGCGTCTAATAATGTGTGTGTGCACTCGATCGATGATCCCTAAACCTTAAACCCTAAAACCCTAATCCCTAATTATACCCTAAACGTACACCCTAAATTAACACCCTAAACACTAAACCCTAAACCCTAAACCCTAAACCCTAAACCCTACACCCTAAACCCTAAACCCTAAACCCTAAACCCTAACCCTAGACCCTAAACCCTAAACACTAAACCCCAAACCCCAAACCCTAAACCCTAAACCCTAGACCCTAAACCCTAATTAATTAACCTTAACCCTAACCCTAACCCTAAAACCCTAGCTAGCTAATCCTAAACCCTAAACCCTAATTAAACCCTACATATATATATATAGGCCAACGACACTTAATTGCGCATCAAGCAAGCGACCAAGTAATTAGCGCTGATAAATTAATTAACTTGAATCTTGATAAGTTCTCTCGAATGAAAACAAATTTGATTAAGTTGCCTCATAATATATATATAATTAGTGTGCATGAGCGCATGGTATACCTTGCACATATCATTCGTGCATATATTTCAATATATATCTGAACATATTCTTGGGGATAAATATATATAGTTCAATCTCTTTCTCTCTCGATCTATATATATATATATATCTTGGTGGCCAAAAAACACACTTATATATACGCATGCACTTTATGCGCAAAGGCGCGGGTGCCTCTCTAATAATGTGTGTGTGCACTCGATCGATGATCCCTAAATCTTAAACCCTAAAACCCTAATCCCTAATCCCTAATTATACCCTAAACATACACCCCCTAAACACCCTAAACACTTAAACCTAAACCCTAAAGCCGTAAACCCTAAACCCTAAACACTAAACCCTAAACCCTAACCCTAACCCTAACCCCTAGCTAACCCTAAACCCTAAACCCTACATATATAGGCCAACGACACTTAATTGCGCATCAAGCAGGCGACCAACTAATGCGCTGATAAATTAATTAACTTGATTCGTGCATATATTTCAATATATTTTTGAACATATTCTTGGGGATATATATATATATTTAAATCTCTCTGTTATCTCGATCTATATATCGTTGGTGGCCAAGAAACACACTTATATATATACGCATGCAATTTATGCGCAAAGGCGCGGGTGCCTCTAATAATGTGTGTGTGCACTCGATCGTTGATCCCTAAACCTTAAACCCTAAAACCCTAATCCCTAATCCCTAATTATACCCTAAATGTACACCCTAAACACCCTAAACACTAGACCCTAAACCCTATACCATAAACCCTAAATGTACACCCTAAACACCCTAAACACTAAACCCTAAACCCTAGACCCTAAACCCTAGACCGTAAACCCTAACCCTAAAACCCTAGCTAGCTAACCCTAAACCCTAAACCCTAATTAAACCCTACATATATATATAGGCCAACAACACTTAATTGCTCATCAAGTAGGCGACCAATTAACTAATTAGCGCTGATAAATTAATTAACTTGATTTTTGACAAGTTCTCAATCTCCAATGAAAACACATTTGATTAAGTTGTCTCATAATATATATAATTAGTGTGCATGTGCGCATGGCATACCTTGCATATCATTCGTGCATATATTTCAATACATGTTTGAAGATATTCTTGGGGATATATATATTTCAATCTCTCTCTCTCTCTCTCGATCTATATATCGTTGGTGGCCAAGAAACACACTTATATATATACACATGTACTTTAATTTATTTGCCTCACAATATATATAATAAATATGCATGCATGGCCTAACCATGTATGCTTATATATGTGTTTAATTTGGAGATTTCAATCGCTCTCTCGCCGCTCTCTCGTTGGTGGCCAACAACACACACATGCACTTTGTGCGCAAAGGCATGTGCCTCTAATCGGTCTAGTTTTGATTAATCATAGCACACAAATATAGAAGTTGTATTTGAATCCACACAACCCTAATCTAAAACACATAGCCCCTAACATGGCCTAATTAACTGACCCCTTCTCTCTAGCTAATTAGTGGAAATTGCACAAAATCAAAAGGGGTCCCTCACTAATTATACATATATATCTAGATTGTGATAAACTTTTGCCCCATATTTGGTGGATGGGTGCATCTTGGCATGTAAAACAATTAATGTTTGCAAATGGCATTGTCAAAATTTATGTACAAATGATTTCTTTACATCCAAAGTGCATAAAATGGGAGTTTTAATGAAGAAGGTACAAATAAAACAGCTCAACATGCCTCCACACCCCGATTTTCATAGGAAGTAGAGCATATTTAAAGGATAATTCCAGAGTTTTACTATTTTTCATGCAACTTTGCTAATTTCCACCCACTCACATGACTTTATGTCGATTTAACGAAAATAGGGCGAATTTAAACTACATGGGCGGGATAGTTTGAACTGTGCGCGCGGCAAAGGGAACCGCCTATTCCTCAACCTTGTGCACGGCAAACTACACACGCAACTCCATTAAACACCACCTACCGGGCGACCCGGCCGCATGACCCCCCACCCACCGCTACACAACTTATCCCCGTCCGTGCGAAGAGCTTCCCCTCCCCGTCCCGTCCGTGCGAAGAAGAAGCTTCCCCTCCCCGTCGTTCTTCTCGAGACGCACCGGCGGTCAAGTTGATCCACGGTAGGGTTGCTATCTCTAGCTCAATCATGCATCGGGCAAGACGGCCTAACGATTTATATTTTCTTGATGCTGCTAAAAAAAATCGTCAGTATGCTCGAACTAATTGGCACTTTATAGTTTTCCGCTCGATTTGTCCTCGATCAATTTGTTCATTTGCGTGGGCATATAGAGTCAGTTCTGCACTCGATCCGTTAATTTGCTGAAATGCCATGGCAGAGATTTGTACACGATCTGTTTGCTAAAATGTCGATGGGCATTTTTTGTTTTGTACTCGACATGATTGCTGAAATGCATAATCATGTACTAGTATAGTTTTGTACTCGATGGATATACATTTCCTACTTCGCCTTAAATTAATCACCAACCATTGCATCTCATAATTAAACAGATGGACAGAACTTGGATACTGCATGGACACTTATGTTCCCCTTCATATATAAATGGTGTTCAACCCTTTATGGGGTTTATTAGAGCTCATGAAGGTCACGACCTGGACGTGTATTGCCCGCGCTGCACATGTATGAATGGTGAGAAGAGGCCTCACCATGTAGTGGAAGATCATTTACACATTTTTGGGATGGACCGCACATATGTTAGGTGGGTTTATCATGGTGAACCACATAATGATCCTTCAGCGGGAGAAGCAGATCTTGCTCACACTGTATGTGTGCTGGCATATGTAGTTAATTATTTATATTGATGCTGCCGCTGTTTCGATCAATAGTTTGCATTGCTGTGCAAGTTCTATACTCAAATTAACTTGTTGCAGATGGATGGACGGGAAGGAGAGAAAAAGCGCTTGCTTCAGGAACCGGGTTTCAGCTCTGGGACATGTGATGTGCCAGATGAGAAGGTAAATATGTAAAACGGCATTTGTTCAGGTTGCATCCCTTAGATGTTTGTCTAATCTGTTGATGTACTAATTGCAGAAGCATAGAGTTGAAGAGGTCTCTCAGTTTGATGGGAGATTTGAAGATGAATCTCAGTCTGATGCACCTGTGGATGGTACTGATGACGGGCCTTTCATAGACGAAGGTCCTGCATCTGAGATTATCCAGCCTACAGAAGGAGGCCGTGGACCGAGTACACAGCTTTGCGTTGAAGTGGATGCACGCCCAGAGATCATCAGTGGCGTCCGGGTAGTCTCAAGACCACCCAGCCCTGATGCACCTGTGGATGGTACTGATGACGAGCCTTTCATAGACGAAGGTCCAGCACCTGAGATTATCCAGCCTACAGAAGGAGGCCGTGCACCGAGTACACAGCTTTGCGTTGAAGCGGATGCATGCCCGGAGATCATCAGGGGCGTCCCGGTAGTCTCAGGACCACCTAGCCCTGATGCAAAATGTTGAGCTACTTTATGATTCGTACTCTTATGTTCTGGTGCTGTAGTATGTACTATCTTTGTTATGATTTGTACGCCTTTGGCGCGAGAACTATAATTAAGCATTCAGTGGATGATCGCGTTGTAAAATTTGATACCCACACAATCAGTTCATCGTATGAGTAGTAGCACAATTACTTCTACAGCCAGTCCTGCCAGCGCATTAATTGGTAGCATGAAACACTTTCAGGCACTCCCCTCTGATTCATATTAATTGACTCAATTTTGTCTAGATACGGATGTATCTAGATGCATTTGTTAACTAGACTAACAAACTTGAGTCAGTTAATATGAATCGGTGTAAACCGCCCAAGTCCTCCAAAGAGCTAGTTTATTGACTCTGGACTCCAAGCCTCTCGCGGCAAGCCATCGACGAAGCTTTGACCAGATCTTGGCCCGCTTTTTTTTTGCGAATAGCAAAGCTTTGACCAGTTCCTCTCGGGATACAACACGCCGGTGAGCTTGCACGGTTGCCATGAGCACTTTCCGGCGGAACTTCCTCTGCAGCGCCCTCAAGCCGCCGCTGCGAGACAACACACAGTGCCTCGAGGTGGACGGAACGGACGAACTCGGGATCTCAGGGCGGGGGGTCCGCCTCGTCCGGGAACGATCTCCAGCGGGTTAACGAGGACATGCATGGCGGCCAGGGGATTTGGTTTTTTTTGTTATTGTTTGAGCTTGGGATTTGGGGTTTTTTCGGATAGGGGAGGAGGAACCGAGGAAGAGGAAGGAACAGCCCGCGTGCTTGGCGCGTGGCAGTGTGCTTGAATTTCGATTTTTTGTGAAATGTTTCATTTCCCCGCTACAATTCGGGGGTTTTCTTGACGCGCCAATGCGTCCCGCCGTGCAGGTTCAAGTGAATTTGGGGTGCCACACTATGGGCCCCAGTTTCAGTGAGACATGTAATGACTAGTCACATCAGTAAGTTCACTGTGTAATAAAATATGTTACCCCTCCCCTTTATGTAGCCCCCTTTGTCTCTCCCGATCGAGTGCCGACAGCCGATGGATGCAAGCCGCTAGCTCGATCCCCTCCTTTCGCCTCCACCGTCCAGGCATCCAGCTTGGAGGGGGAAGCTGCATCTAGACCAAGCGGATTAGGTAGTACTAGTAATGCTCTTTCCTTTCTCGAGATCGGTTCTTTTTTCCTCACCTCGATATCTTGCGCATCTACTATTTCCTATTCTGGGCGAAGGGGTGTCTTTCTGGTCACCCTCGCGCCGGGAGTGATTGATGGGGGTGGGGGCGGGGGCTACCTTTGCTTGGATTGGGGTGTTCTTCCTTTATTTGTCGACATTTGCAACCTTTGTAGTTTCTGCAAATCCTCAATGTATCTTTTGTCAGCTTGTACAGGAAAGGAAATACCTCGGTGGTGGTGGGGGGGGGGCAATGGAGCGTAAGGCCACCACGCATGTGGGCAGTTGGCTGAGCCTGAGCTGCGTCCCTAGCCCCGCAAAGCGGGTACTCCGTTTGCTTATCCACTCTGTCTGTCTCGCATCCTCAATCTGTTCATGTTCGAAGATGCTTAAAGTAGCACATGTCTTCACTGTTTGTGCATAAAGCCTCTGTGACACCATGCTCTATATTCTCTGTATCAGGTTGGTACCTCCAGGTTCCGTGGCCGAGGCTATGGGGAACGAAAATAGCGCCCCACCTGCTGCAGGAGCATGGCCCGATCTGCAGCACAAGAAGCGAAATGCCACTGCCGAGCTGGGCAGGGACCGCCGAGGGGTAATTGTTTTTAACCAACTTACCATGATGTAGTCTGAATCTGATACTCCCTCAGATCCAAATTAATTGACTCAACTATCTGTAGACACGGATGTATCTAGATGTGTTTTTAGCTCTAGATACTACTACCTCCATCCCAAAGCTTAGGGATTATATTATTTTTAGAAAGTCAAACTATACCATGTTTGACTAAGCTTTTACCAAAAATCATTAACATGCAAAATACAAAATTAATATCATTAAATAGGTTGTGAAATATATTTTCCTACGGTATCTACACAATATTATATTTGTTGATAGAATGTTCTAAAATTTTGGTCAAACTTTACTTGTTTTGATTTCTCAAAAATAAATAAGCCTTAAGCTTTGGGATGGAGGTATCTAGACAAAGCTGAGTCAACTGGAGTATTTTTTTTTGTCTGTCCATAGCTAGTGTTCATGGTGCAAAAGGCTAAGAGCATCCACTATATGCATCAGTCTATCTCATACAGTAATTCAATATCACTGTTGAGGTCTGCCTTTTGTTTTGCTATTCATATGCAGACTGAAACTTTAGGGCCTTTACTCAAAAGGAAGATCAAAACTGCGGCTGATTAGGCTGCCAGTATGTTGATGCCGCCCCCATCTTCTAAATGCCTCTACAAGCACAAGGCCACGCGCCCGCTGGGTGGTGATCTTTTAATGAATATGGTATATTTTCTTAATCCACAAAACATGCCTTGATATTTGTCTGTTTATTGTCGGTTTTTTCTAATGCTTGCCAAAAGTTTACAACAACAACCAAGCCTTTCAGTCCCAAACAAGTTGGGATAGGCTATAGTTGAAGCCCATAAGATCTCGAAGCCAAAAGTTTAGAAACACCAAATTCGTTTGCTTACAATCATCATACAGTAATGTTCATCTACTCTCCAGTTCCCCTAACCCAACAAAAAATGATGTTAATTACGATTTTTAGATTAAAAGAGCACCATTAGGCACTGTTAATTACGATTTTGAGATTAAATGTCATTTGCAATTGCTAATTACAATTTTGAGGCAAATGATTAGTTTAACCTTGATCTGTTCCGCTCTCCATTTTTCCCAACCGAAAAAAATGTAACCATTCCATTCCTCTGAAATGGAACCATTCCATTCCACTGTTTCGTAACCGAACACACCCTTGCATTGTTGTGAACTGTTGTCCATACACAGCCATACCCTTCCACTTACATCCAGCACTATATGCATCGATCTGTCTCGAGTCATTCAATATCACCGCCGAGATCTGTTCCCATTCTTATGCAGGCTGAAACTGCTGCGCCTTTACTCAAGTGGATGCAAAATGAGGCTGATGAGGCTGCTGTGTGGACGATGGTGCCGGCACCATCATCCGAAAACCTCTACAAGCACGAGGCCATGGGCCAGCTGGGTGGTGACCTTTTAATGAATCTGGTATATTTTCTTAATCCACATACATGATTTTATTATTATCTGTTTAATTACTGTTGGCTTTGCCTAATGCTTACCAAAAGTTCGAAACACTTGCCTTTGCTTACAATCATCATACACTAATTTTTCACTTTTCACTGTCTCATCCAGATATAAACTGTTGAGTTCCGTTGGCTTCTTTTGTAATCATTTGCATTGTTGTCAACTCGTTGTCTATGCACAACCCTATTCGTCCACTTACATCCCGCACTTTTTGCATCAGTCCATCTCATAGATTTATTAAATATCAATGATGAGTTCTGTTGCTATTCATATGCAGGATGAAGCTTCTGTGCCTCTACTCAAATGGATAAAGAATGATGCTGATGAGGCTGCTGTGAAGATGATGGTGCCGCCACCATCTTCTGAAAACCTCCTCAAGCACAAGGCCACGGGCTAGCTGGGTGGTATCCTTTTTAAGCGGTATATTTTCTTAATCCTCATACATGATTTGATTTGTACATTTATTGCCGGCTTTGTCTAATTATGCTTACCAATAGTTCGAAACACACACAACCCTATTCTCCCACTTACATCCGGCACTATATGCATCGGTGTCTCATAGATTCATTTTATATATCACTGCTTGATGTCTGTTGCTCATCAATTTTCATATGCTGAAAACTGCTAAGCCTTCATTGGTCAAAAGGATTGCAACCGCCGCCGATGAGGCATCTGCAGAGGCTGCCACCAAGTTCTTGTCGGCCCCACCTTCGGATGCTTATAAGCTCAAGTCCAAGGACCAGCCGGGCCGTAACCATCCAAGGGTTCGGGTATATTTTCTTAAGCCACATATACATGCCATGATTTATTTCGATATTATCACCGGCTCGTCTCATCGCTTCTTGGAATTCGGAAACGCCAAATTAGCATGCTTATATTCATCATACACTAAATTTTGACTGTTCAGTTTGTAACATAGTGTTATGCACTCGCTTGTCAACATTTGCATTGCTCTGAACTATGCACTTTACACAACCTAATTCTTCCACTTACATTCAGCGCTACGCACCAGTAGTACCTCCCATGTTTCCTTCACCATCCCGATGCCGAGCTTGCGGGAATATGGCGGGCCCATATACATACCCCGCATATAACACCTCCTATGGCTCTATCTACCTTTCTAATAACTCCTTCACAGAGTTACAGGTATGTATTCTCAGTGGTTTAGCATAAATTGGCATATAGTAAAGTTTTGTTTTTAGTCTTCCTGCTTCTTACATTAGTATCAATTTTCACCTGCAGACTGTACCTTGTGAACTTCGTCCAATGATTAACCAGATGTGTCCGCATGAAGGGTCTTTCACTATGCATGGCAATGGCAAATTGATGAACACCTACACGGTCTATGAGGTGTATGTCTACAAGACGCAGGCCATCACATATTTGTATGGAGATGATTGGAGAAAGTTTACTTTTGACTACGGTCTGAAGAAGGGCGACGAGCTGAGGATCAGAAACTCAAACGAGCAGATATACGTAACTGCTTACAGAGTTGGAGACACTTCCAAATATATAATATGTAACTTTTTGTACTCATATCCTTTGATTACTGCATTCTGAGCTGTTGTTCTAAACCATTCCCTCTATTCTAGCTTGCTGGGTTTAACAAGATCAAAGCTGCAGATCCCCTGATGGAACAGGAGCGGATGTCACAAAGGGCACCCACACCAGCACCAAGCACCGGCTTCCCACTCTCCCCGCATCGCACCGTTCCTCCGTACTCAAAGCACCGTTTATTGCATCTACCCGGCAGGCCCCTACATCAGCATTGGTTCTGTAGAGGCCCCATATACTACACACTGCCCATGCTCCACCAGCATCAAGATCTTTGGTTCCTCTAGCTGCACCGTTCTTGCACCGCCCAACAGTCTCATGCATCGGTACCGGTTCCTCTAGAGGCACCGTTTATTGCACCTGCCCGGCAGTCTCCTGCATCGGCACCAGCTCGTGTACCAGCCCAGGCTCTTGCACCTGCCCCCGGATCACCGAGGTCTCGGCTCATTGTTGTGGCCACCCGTGTGGTGACCGGGACGCATCTGAAGGCTATGTTCGTGAGTATATGACAGCATAACTGCTCTTATCTTGATGTCTTCTCTGCTCAAAGTCTCACATGGTTCAGTCTTCAGTGCATTGGTGCCATTGACTAATTTTTGTTGGTATCTCTTGCTTTGAATCAGAAATTGCCTAAAAGTATCGCCAAGGATCTCAATGCTGGCCGAAGGGGCAAGATTTCCCTCGTCATGGAGAGTGAAGGTCTCACTGTGGAGGGACGGTACTCCGTCAGTCCCACAGATGGCCGCTTGGCTGTTACTTCCAGGTGGAAAAAGTTCATTGACGGTGCCAAACTTCGCATTGGATCAAAGTTGAAGGTCAAGATCTTTCGATGCCGCTGTGACATGATGGTCATCAAGTTTGCGGTTGTCTAGTTCTATTGTCCCATGAGCCCTTAGCAAATGCATTTGTAGTTATACTTATATAAGGTTATCTTATCTGAACTGCTAATTAATTGTATGGGTGGTAAAACTCTGGCAAGCTTTTGCTCTTAGCAAGTATGTATGTATGATCAGCTATTATGATAACTAATGTTTGTGTTCATCTTAATTTGCATTTCCGTTTTAGAAAAAAACTTAATTTCTATTTTGGCTGACCTGTTAGAGAACTATCAGATTGAATCCACAACATGATTCAAATAGATTCATTACACCAAGCCACATGTCTTGACCTTGCTATACACTAGTTCAATTAATCAGTGCAAAAAGGCTTACACGAGTCGCTGAACCACGGCAGATTCGAATCCACCTTAGCTATCTAGCTAGAAATACAACCTTTGCAGAAAGAGGATTTGCAGTACGGGGAGGCTGACATTGGGGACCCATGAGCCAGCAGCGTCGTCAACGTTTTAAAGGTGGCAGGAGATCGAAACAAAAAAATAAAGCCAAAAATCAGTTGGTAAACAAAATCCAAGAAATGAAACTTTTACCTTTCTGAGAGGATGACATGCGGGACCCATGAGGCAGCAGCATCCTCAACTATTCCAAGGCGGCAGGGGATCGAAATAAAAATAGGAAATAGCCAGAAATTAATTAGGGTAAAAAATAAATCTATCAAAGGAAACCTTTATTGTTCATAGAGGATGACATGTGGGACCGACCTGCCAGCTGCGTCGTCATCGTTTCAATGGGGGCAGGGGATCAAAAGAAAAAGGCAAATAACCAGAAATTAGGGGTAAAAAATAAATCCAACAAAGGAAACTTTTATTGTTCATAGAGGATGACATGCGGGACCCATGAGCCAGCAGCTTCCTCAACGTTTCAAAGTCGGAATGCGATTGAAAGAAAAAGGCAAGTGACCAAGTATCAGGAGCCAAAAATAATCCAAGAAAAGAAATTTTATTGTACATAGAGGATGACATGCGGGTCCCATTTTGAAGCAGCGGTCTCAACATTTCCAAGGCGGCACAGGACCAAAAGAAAAATGAAGTAGCCAGAAATCAGGGGGTGAAAAAATCCAAGAAAAGAAAGATTTCAATTGGGCCGCATCTGGACATTTGGGCCTTCGAACTATCTGCTTGGGCCTTTTGACTCGTACAATTTCAGCCCACTCCAAAACAGAAAGTTCGGATTTTTCTAAAAAAACAGGAAAGGCCTATGCTTCGCAAAAACACAAAACACGGAGCTTCAACCTCTCACTTTGTTTATGTAAAAATAAAGATTTAATTTATCCGTTTGCAATAGCTCAGAGCGAAATACAATGTTTATTGTCTGCAAAATAATCAAGATATCACATGTTTCTTGTACGGGGAGGCTGACATCGGGGACCCATGAGCCAGCAGCGTCGTCAACGTTTTAAACGCGGCAGGGGATGGAAAGAAAAAATAAACCAAAAATCTGTTGGTAAAAAATACAAGAAAATAAACATTTTCATTCTGAGAGGATGACATGCGGGACCCATGAGGCAGCAGCATCCTCAGCGTTTATTGTTCATAGAGGTTGACATGTGAGACCCATGAGCCAGCAGCGCCCTGAACGTTTTAAAGGCTGCAGGAGATCGAAAGAAAAAATAAGCCAAAAATTGTTTGGTCAACAAAATCCAAGAAAAGAAACATTTACCGTTCTGAGAGGATGACATGCGGGACCCATGAGGCAGCAGCATCCTCAACGATTCCAAGGCGGCAGAGGATCAAAGGAAAAAAGGAAATATCCCGAAATTAATTAGGGTTTCAAAATAAATCCATCAAAGGAAATTTTTATTGTTCACAGAGGATGACATGTGGGACCGACCTGCCAGCTGCGTCGTCATCGTTTCAAAGGGGGCAGGAGATCAAAAGAAAAAGGCAAATAGCCAGAAATTAGGGGTCAAAAATAACTCCAAGAAAGGAAACTTTTATTGTTCGTAGATGATGACATGCGGGACCCATGAGCCAGCAGCTTACTCAACGTTTCAAAGGCGGCATGAGATCGAAAGAAAAAGGCAAGTGACAAAATATCAGGAGCCAAAGATAATCCAAGAAAAAACTTTATTGTACATAGAGGATGACATGCGGGTCCCAATTAGCAGCAGCGGTCTCAACGTTTCAAATGCGGCTTGAGATCAAAAGAAAAATAAAGTTGATTGTACATAGAGGATGACATGCGGGTCCCATGAGTCAGCAGCTTACTCAACGTTTCCAAGGCGGCAGGGGATCAAAAGAAAAAGGAAATAGCCAAAAATCAGAGGGTGAAAAAAACCCAAGAAAATAAACTTTTATAGCACATTGAGGATGACATGCGGGTCCCATGAGCCAGCAGGTTCCTCAACGTTTCAAACGTGGCATGAGATCGAAAGAAAAAGGCAAGTGACCAAATATCAGGAGCCAAAAATAATTCAAGAAAAGAAACTTGAGTGTAGATAGAAGATGACATGCGGGTCCCATTTAGCAGTAGCGGTATCACCGTTTGAGAGGCTGCACGGGATCGAAAGAAAAAGGCAAGTGACCAAATATCAGGAGCCAAAAATAATCCAAGAAAAGAAATTTTATTGTACATAGAGGATGACATGCAGGTCCCATGAGCCTGCAGGGTCCTCAACGTGGCATGAGATTGAAAGAAAAATGCAAGTGACCAAATATCAGGAGCCAAAAATAATTCAAGAAAAGAAACTTGATTGTACATAGAGGATGACATGCGGGCCCCATTTAGCAGCAGCGGTATCACCGTTTGAGAGGCTGCACGGGATCGAAAGAAAAAGGCAAGTGACCAAATATGAGGTTCCAAAAAAAATCATAGAAAAGAAAGTTTTATAGTACATAGAGGATGACATGCGGGTCCCATTTAGCAGCAGCGGTCTCACCGTTTGAGAGGTGCCAAAAAAAATCCAAGAAAAGAAAGTTTTATAGTACATAGAGGATGACATGCGGGTCCCATTTAGCAGCAGCGGTATCACCGTTTGAGAGGCGGCAGGGGATCGAAAGAAAAAGGCAAGTGACCAAATTTGAGGTGCCAAAAAAAACTCCAAGAAAAGAAAGTTGATTGCTCATAGAGGATGACATGCGGGTCCCAATTAGCAGCAGCGGTGTCAACGTTTCCAAGGCGGCAAGGGATCAAAAGAAAAAGGAAGTAGCCAGAAATCAGGGGGTCAAAAAAATCCAAGAATAGAAAGAATTTTGGTTCATAGAGGATGACATGCGGGACCCATGATCCGGCATCGTAAATGGCTCGATCGGAGAGCGTTGAACGAGATGGCGCGATCGAGAAAAAAAACAATGCTAGAGAGGCTGCCATCTGGGCCCTACATCCCTCGGCGGTGCGGATTTGCGTTGACTCGGCCGGCGAACCCGAGAATTCGAGATGCACCACGTCCCGGGCCACCATACGCAACGTTTTGGCCGATTTCGTCGGGCTAGGTGGCCTCAAAAACGAGAAAAAAAACGTTTTAACATGCACAACGGACAGACCCAAAATCGTCGGCCATGGTACACCAGCAACCACGGCGCGACTTCAACTTCGTCGGCCATGGCAACTTTTCTTGTAGTGGTATGTATCGGTGCATGTAAACGCAAGGGGTGCATCTTCCATCCGTCTCTTGGCTAGTAGTGCCACACTATGGTTAAAGGAGTTTAATTTGGCTGAACTTGATACACATTGGTGCATAGTTCATTGCTTAGTAGCTTGCTTAAGTGTCATGTAAGATGCAACCACATGGAAACATATTGACAAGAAAAGTATAGCCATTGGTAAATATAATGGACACTCTACTAAACTATTGGGAATCAACGCACAAAAATTTATAAACTTCAGGACCAAGTTTAGATCATGCCTACCTCTTTTATACAAATTTTAATTTCCTTTAATTTTCTCATCGTACTGCGCGCGCATTTTTGCTAGTGGTTACAACAGAAGGTTCGACTTATGATGACACCTCATTGGACAACCCGTAAGCGTTTCTTTTGATTTGTATAAAAGTGAGTCTCTCTATCGATAGAAACGTCGTCTCTTACTGAATAATATTCCATCTTTTATAAAACATTAAATTTGTTAAATTTAAGATTTGATCACTAATGAACCAGGTACCACTCCACTCCTAAATAGTAATATTCAGCTACATGTTGGTTCTCACAGCTCGTGAGCGTGCTAACTGGAATGAACAAACAAAGTCTGCACGTTAAAGAGTTAGAGATGCTATACTAGTTTGGTGATTTTTGTGGATCTAAATCTACGGCATCACAACAATTTGTTTCTGTCTGATGATACAGTCGAATCCACACCCTCCATTCACCGCTGGTCATGCCAGCTAACGATCTGAGCCATCGGAATCCATCTCCCCCCACAACTCTAGGCTCCTTCTCCTTCTCCAGCGCCCCGTCCTTTCTCTGTGCTCTCCATCCCCAACGCTGCTCTCCCCGAAGCTCCGATCCGACCCACCCCTCCGTTCGTCCAACTGTCTGCCCCTCTCCGTGCCTATCTCTGCCCGCACTCGATAGCAAGGGGAGCCTCAAGCGCAACGCCGGCGGCGACCAAGGACGGCGGTAGCACCCGCGTCCCGGCAACTCAAGGTGAGCCTCCGCCTCCTATTTTCCCCCTCCTATAACCCTAGGAACGCGCTTGGTTCATGATTTTGTAACGCTGCAGTGCTATCAAATAGAGGAAGATTATGCTTGCTTCGGTTGGGCAGTAATGCCATTACAGGGTTTCAGATCCCAGGCCGGCAGTAAACTGATTTGCAAACCAAATCCTGTATGACGGGCAAACGGTACAACTGAGGCTCCGGTGATCCTTCGGAATCGCCCCGATCTCGTGCAACCCTACTCCCCTGCCCTAGATCTCTCCTTCCCCACCAACATAACCTCCGGCGGTGCGGCCTCGAGCTTCTCTACTCTTCTTCCTTTCCCAGGGAGTCTGTCCTCTTTACATTCCACTATTCCATCCCAGCATGGTAGATCCTGGAGACAGCGGGGGAGGAGGAGCAATTGGGATAGAAGCAAATAATTTATGCTGTATTCCGAAGCATCTACTCCCGAACGGCCGAACCCATGTGCTAATTCGGGTGATTGAGTTCTTCACAACAGTTGATTTTCTTGTAAAATTGATGCCCAACCTGGATTCAGATTATCAACTTGTGATCCGATGATTTGGGTTTTGTTTCCAATATCTGCCGTTTTCAGACTTTTCAATCCATGACATAGGGCCTTGCGGAAGTCTCTTTGTTGAAATTAGTGGAAAATTATCAAGTAGTACTTTATTCAGATTCCGATCCAGAGTATGTTGCTGTTCACTTGTTAAGGAAATGGCTATAATGAACGAATTAACCCTTTCTCCCATTTTTTCTTTTTAATAAATACCCCATGCCCAGGGAAAGAAGAGTAGGACAAAAGATATGGAGTGCAACAAAAACAAAAGCAACATCAAAGCCTTTTTCCCAAGCAAGTTGGGGTAGGCTAAAAAAATTATTATTTTTAGCATCATACTTATGTATGAATGAACAAAAGCTGGAAGCAAATAGCTAATAGTACGATACAATTTTTGAACCAAACAAGACATGGATTCTGTCTAACGTTTACTGCCCACTGCAATGTGATTACATTTACGCTACATACTTACATGCATTTTCTGAACCAAACATGATCATGTCTCACTTGGGGGGGGAGGGAGGGCAAAGAAGAGGTCGAGCAGTTAAAGTGTGTCCTTTCGATCCAAAGGGAAGAGGCAAACAGTCATTGTAGGTTTGACCGTGTGAGGTTAGATAAGAAGATGCCAGCGAAGTATGTAAATATGGCATTTTATCAAATGTCCAAAATAAAATAGGTCATTTTAGAACTGCCAAAATTCTTAGTCCTTTTAGGGCACTTGCCAAAGCAATGTAGGCACCCTTTTGTATCATTTTGACATCCAAATTAAAGGATCATATGAACATTTTGTCATTCCAAATAATTTGAGTCACATAGTTAGTTGTATTCTTGCAAGCACCAATCTATTATTCATCTAGTCGTCTCTGATGTATACCTCTGCATATGATACAGGAATTTAGCTGCAACCTCCGCTCTGCCTTCTTGTTGCTATGGGGACAGTTGCAATCTACAGTCTTTTCATCATCAATAAGTCTGGTGGTCTGATTTATTACAAGGTATCTTCATGTACTCCTCTTCCTTCCCTGCCTTGTAGAAATGGAGTCTAAACAACATGCACATCTTCCCAGGACTATGGCTCAGCAGGGAGAATGGACACCAACGACAGTCTACGCCTCGCAAGTCTCTGGCACTCAATGCATGCTATCTCCCAGCAATTGTCCCCTACCACTGGCTGTACTGGCATTGACCTCCTTCAAGCCAACAACTTCGACCTTCATTGCTTCCAATCCCTTACAGGTCTGCTTGAGAAATTCTCTCTGCACACTTACTTGGTTTATGCATTTTTGGGTTCGAGTAGATTACATTTTAATTGGTGGTTATTTGCAAGTTAAGTGTTACAAGCTGTGGTTTTGCTTTCCACCTGTTAGTGTACAATAGTCTCCTTAAACTTAACATAAATGTGCTCGTTACTTGTTCTGGATGTTCAGAATGTGATCTAATGATAATGTACTTTTTAGCACCAAAGCATATGGTTGTGGCCTGGCTGCTGTTAACATTAGTCTGATTTTCAGCTGTTCTATTTATTTTTAGTAAAGACTAAAGGATGACAAAGTTGCAGTAAGTATCCCTTATGTTCTAATGTAGTTGTTTTCGAACAAGTAGGGTCTTTAAGCAAAGTAATTTAAAAGTATCTCTTATGTTCTAATTCAGTTGTTTCCTAACAGGTCAGGTCTTTAAGCAAACTATGTTAAAAGGAAATTCCTATTCTTCTGCAGCCTCCATTTTGCTCTTTATCTGTTAAAAGCTATGTTCGCACAAAACCTGCATAATGAGTTTGACTGATTTTAATGAATTAGAATTATGTTGCTCTTTTATTTTCTATATCAGCAATAAATCTTGCAATGCCTTGGACTGGTAGCCATTTGCTTGGTGGACGACGTGCTTTAACTCTTTTAAGTACTATACTGCTTCATCATGTTATTGCTTTGGCACTACCTAGTTACTGATACTGCGTGGCATGCTTCAGGGACGAAATTTTTCGTTGTATGCGAAACAGGAGCTCAAAACATGGAGATCCTGCTGAAGACGATATACGAGCTGTACACAGAGTTTGTCTTGAAGAACCCGTTCTACGAGATGGAGATGCCTATTCGGTGTGAGCTCTTTGATCTCAACCTAGCTCAGGTCATCCAGAAGGATCGTGTCGCACTTATGGGCCGGTGAAACATGGCATGCAGTATCTCCTGTAACTTTTTTGTGTTCATGTACTGCATTTATATTTGCGCAGCTAGAACCTGTTTCATGTTGAATGTCTTGCTGATAACCAACGGCGTGAATGCTAAGCTCTTGACGTCTGTAAATCTTTATACACAATACTGGGTTACATCATTTCATGACAGAAGCTGAATATACTTTGATACTGTTTCGTTTGGATGTCCATCTTTCATTGGTTTAATTAAGATTATGCGTATGATCATGAGGACCGACTGTGTTCTAAATCAGTTTCTGGTGATGAAACTTCACGGTTTGTATTGTGTGTGCTCCTGCTCTTCCCTGTCATGGAGCAGCACATGGATGTGTCTCTCTGAATCCTTCCTACTTCATGGACAACAGGCGATCAGCAACTTATTAAGCACTGTCATGAACAACAGGCGATCAGCAACTTCATGGACAACAGGATCACCATTGTCATAAACTGATCATGTGAATCACAGGCCATGGATGCAGCTCAACTCACTTTCCTTTCTCTAGTAACAAGACATAGCTCGATTCAGCATTCACGGTCGGAGCAACAATATTTGTTTCTTCAGATGTGAATATTCTTTATAAACATTTTCGACCAACAAGGCGTCATCACAAAGCTGTGAGAAGATGGTTTGCTAAGATCTTATTACAGAAGCTCGCACGACACATATTACAGTAGGATCCAAGACACATATATGGCTTACAAGCTTAGCACCTGCCATAGTGAAATGGAAATGGAACAGATTGCTGTTGGAAAGCCATCTCATCAATTGTTACTGTAAGTTGCAAATCACACGGCCGCTGCTGATGCCGGCGTCCCCGCGAACCTGAGGAGGCTGCTCATCACATTGGCCTCGTCATCAGTTCTTGTGGCAGTGGCGGTGGCGGCTTCATCAGTGAAACATTGCGCAGGTGCCTGCCAGTGGGAGTCCTCTAGTACCCCGCCCACCTCGAAGCTCATCACATGCTGCTGCATCCCTGAGAAATAGCACAACATCAAGGAAACTGAATTACTGAAGAGATGAAGAGGTTCAGACTTTAGACTGCATTCCTGCATAATGCATAGTAGTACATATTTGTAAGGTATGAACTGAATTCTGTGGAAACCGCAGGTACCATCGTCGCCTTCTCTCAGCAGTCAGCATGAAACGAGATTAATCAGAGAGATTCAAAATAAATTATTTGACGGTTGCGCAAGATTTAAAGAATGTACATACATCCCTGAGAATCTACAGACTGCAGACTGATGTCCTATCCTACTACCAATCACCACATCAACCGTCGCACCGTGAAACGAGAGGAATCGGGGGCAGCGGCGAAATCGCAATGCCGCATCAAGGAGGGATCAGTGGGCGCATACCAGTGTAGAAGTTCCAGCGGACGGGTCGGTGGGTGACGACGTCCTCGTAGTACCAGATGAAGTCGACCTTGGTCCAGACGTGGCAGTCGAAGCCGTCCGTGCTCTCGCGGCCGAGGTAGACGGCGCCGTGGAGCCAGTTCGGGGGCAGGATGCCGACGGGGAAGCGTATGGTGCGGCAGGAGGCGGAGTCGAAGATGTAGGAGGTGCCGTTGGTCCACTCCACGTCGTACTTGGGGTCGCCGGAGAGCTGGTTGCGGATGAGGTTGAGGTTGCGGCCGCGGGGCCAGTCGTAGTAGAGGTCGATGACCTGCAGCTGGCCGCCGCTCTCGGTCAGGTTGGTGAACATCACCGCGTGGAACTGCTCCGGCCACGGCGTCGGGACTGGGGCAGCGTCGTCATTCCCAGCCGCCACGAGGATAGACGGCGGCTTCAGCGTAGGAGTGACGGCATCGGCGGCCACGACGAGGAGCGGCAGCAGCAGCGAAAGCAGGATCGGCGGCGGCGCCATTGGTGTTTGTTGCGGCTTATCCTTGGGGCTGGGGCACCAACCGACCGGCCGTAGTTACGGCTCGCAACAATCAACACAGAATGCCGAGGAAGGCAGCTCCTTTGGTGTGTTGTGGCCCACGCGTCGGCATTCTTTTGTGGGGCGTCCAATTTTCGGTCACACGAGAGGCAAGTCGGATTACCCGATGCGGCGATGCACTCGGTTGAGTTGCGTCGATGCACTCGGTTCAGTGCCTGCGTGGGCTCACAAAGGAAGGGCATCAAAGCTGGTGCAGACGGATAATGAAACTGCACAAACCACTCATTGATCGGATAAGGAAACTGCACGAACTACGCAAGTTGTTATCAGATTATTAGCAACAAGATAACGGTGTAAGTTGTTCTGTGATCAAGCTATACAATTTCAAGTCGTCCATAACCGCGGACACGGCTTATCGATAAGATGTACACCCCGCAGGGGTTGCCCAAATGTAACCATACGCATGCTCGAACCCACTTACTACAGGTGGAGTCTCACATCAAGACCGTTCCCAATGCAAGAGAAAGTTTAAGGGGAGCCACCCCACTAAGCTATCCGTGACGAAGTTCGGCCGTACTTCGATACGGACCCAGAGGTTTGTGCCAACGGCTAAGCTAAGTGTGAACAACCTGCTTTCGCTAATCGTTCCACAAGATGAGTACAGAACAGAATATAAACACCCGAAGGCAACAGAAGTAAATCGTGCATCATGCATATGAGCAAATAAAACCAAGGTTGTGGCTCCCAGTAAACAGACTCGAGGAAAGGTAGTGGGTGATGGGGGTCCCACTCCCCCACGTACGGGTAGAGCGCTCAAATCTCGGAACAGATAACAAGAACTCGGGTCCTAGGGGACATTAGCGAGTCAAAGTTCCGATGCTTTCGCAAAGGGGCTCACATATGCCTCTGCTTACAATTTTAGTTGTTAACAATTAAGTAAAGCATGTGTATCTCCAACAACTGATATAGCATGTGATAACCTCCCAACAACCTAACATATCCCGATAAGATAACAACAACGGTAACGAGATAAAACAGCACTAGCATGCACTACGACTCGCAAGGGCAGACTCGATAACCAAACAATAACCGTAGGAGGTGGTGGTGGCAATATGGGCTGCTTGAGGTAACAGGTGGAAGGGACACGTGACAAGAACGCAACTTAAGGATAGCATGAGGGAGAAGACAAAATAAAATAGGTGAGCGACTCCTGCAGGGACAGGAGTATAGGGAAAATGCTTGCCTGTTAAAGCTCGCCGAGGAACATCCGGAGAACTTGTCGTATCTCACCACACCACTTCGCGATCCTATCCGGGAAGAAGCAAATGCTGGACAAACAACGTATGCAAGTCTTACAACTACAGATAAAGAAGATCCTGCGTGATCATGATATGATATGCATGGCATGGCAGATATGATGCGACACATTATCCAATTTTAAGCGGAGTCGGAACCCCGGACAAACAGATAGGGTTGAAGTTGCAATTCTACCGGCAAATTTAAGTGTTGGTTAGCATGGCAGGGGTGCACTACTTCAGTATTAAACGGAGCGGGGAAAACCTAATTGGAATTCCGAAATACTCCGCATATATGTGAGGTGAACTTACACGAACTATCAACGAGTGACATGATGCGAGATGCAAACAGATGAATGGATGGCATAATCATGTTCAGTGCATTTTTCTGATCAAAATTCATATATAACACATTTTATTTCGAATTACCATTTAAAAGTTATTAGCAGATTAGTTTTTAGTATTTAAATATAGAGAACATATTTTATTTTAAATATAAAATGGCCCAGATTTAATTTTCGAAAGGGGGAAGGATCCCGGGTTACTTTTGAAAAGATGCAGGGGGTTTTCTAGAGAACCAACAGGTGCAGGGGCTGCGGGTTAGAACAAAGATAAGGCAGGGGGCTCGGTGCAAAAAGGGGAGATCTGGATCTGGCTGGTTTTCTCACCTGAGGGCTGGCTAGCCACAGAAGCTGACGAGAGGGCCCCACGGTGCTGATGTGGCCGCCACGGTGGCGAAGCTTGCGCGCACGCCAGATGCTGTTCGCGTCGCAGGTGCTGGCGGTCACCGCGCCCTGGCGTCGCAGGCGCGGGCGGTGAGGAGGTCTCCAGGATGCGCGCGTGGGCCTGTTCCACTCGTCTCGTCGGCGCGGACCAAGAAGGAGAGGCGCCGCCAGGAGGAGGTCGCCGGAGAGCGGCGGCGGCGATGATCTGCGGCGAACAGAGTCGGCATCGGGGTGAGGAGATGCTAGAGGGGGATATAGGAAGCGAGCAGAGGCATGGGAGATGCGCGTGCTCACCAGGAATCTGATGCCGTGCTCAGAAGGGGCGGAGAAGGTCCACGGTGGCCGGAATCGGTGCCGGAGTGTGGCAGCCAGAGTGGGGAATCAGCGAGCTTGGCGTCGATTGAAGCGATCCCGGCTCGATTCCTTGCACGAGGAGGTAGAGGAGATCAAGGCGCGTCGAACGGTGGTGGCGGCACCGCTCGGGGTGGCCGGAGATGACCGGGCGGCATCGAAGAGCTCACGGTGCTGTGGGGTTTTCTCCCTCGCTGTTGTTTTCATGGAGAAGGGGAAAGGAGGGGGAGCAGGTGGAGAGGATAGGAACGGAGAGGATGCGCGGTCCAGGGAAGAGATAAGGAGAGGGGAGGATCACATGGGGGAGGCTGGTGCGGTGCTGTGGTGGTGGGCAGCGATGGGGAGGGGGGTCACGCATCCTGCGTGCTCGGGAGAAGAAAGCGACAGGAGCTCCTCTCCTTGCTGAAGTGGTATGGGCCGAAGCGGAGTGGAGGTGGAGTTGTGCCGAGGCCGAGCTGGGCTGCGCGGGGAAGAGGAGAGGAAGAGGGAATGGGCCAGGAAGAAGAGAGGAAGGCCCAGGAAGATAGGAAAGGGGGTTTCTCTTTTTCTTTTGATTTGTAAAACTGGTTTGAAACACAATCAAATTCAAAAGCAGTTTTGATTCAAACAGAGACAAGAGAGAGGAAACAAAAATATGTTTTTATTTAGAAATAAATTTTAGTTGATAAAATCTTTTGGAAGATATGATGCATGATGCTCAAAAGAAAAACACAAACAGATCTAATAGGGGTGCTACGTACCCTGGGCCGTTACACCTGGCCTCCACCGACATCGCCCCTCCACCTATTTAATCACGATCTCGGAAAATCCTAAACATCCGAGCCTCCATCCACGAAAAGTTTCGTTGCGGCCACCATTGCAGACCCTAGCTCGGGAAGGTTCTGAAGCTCTTTCCGGCACCCTGCCGGAGGGGGAAATCATCGCCGGAGGCATCTACATCGCCATGCCCGCCTCTGAAGTGATGCGTGACTAGTTCATCCCTGGACTATTTGTTTAGATCTTGAGAGTTGCCCTACATGATCAAGATCATCCTTATGTAATGCTATATGTTGTGTTTGCTGGGATCCGATGAATATATAATACTATGTTGAGATCGATTATATATTCTTGTCATATGTTATTTGTGATCTTGCATGTTCTCCGTTTCTAGTAGATACTCTGGCCAAGTAGATGCTTGTGACTCCAAGAGGGGGTATTTATGCTCGATAGTAGGTTCATGCCTCTATTTTTCTGGAAGAGTGCCAATAACTTCTATTATTGCAGATGTGTTGTTGCTACTAGAGAGAAAACAATAATGTTTTATCCTAGGGTAATTCTATTGTTTACTTTACACACATTGCTTAATGCGATAATCTGTTGCTTGCAACTTAATACTAGAAGGAGTTCAGACGATAACCGGAAGGTGGATTATTAGTCATAGACGCAGTTGGATTACGGTCTATGTATTATGTTGTAATGCCCAAACGAATATCATAGTAATCATCTTGTCATGTATGGTCGATATTTTGTCAATTGCCCAGCTGTAATTTGTTCACCCATCATGTTTTTTAGCTTTATGGAGAGACATCTCTAGTGAACTGTGGACCCCGGTCCTTTCTTTTATACTGATAAATTCATCCACTGCAATCATGTTCTACTTACTTTCCGCAAGCACTGTTCTCTTTAATTACTGCAAACATCTCCTTCCACTCGATACGTCTAATCCTTTGTGTTCAGCAAACTGGTGAGATCGACAACCTCACTATAAGTTGGGGCAAAGTATTTTAGTTGTGTTGTGTGTAGGTTCCACGTTGTTGCTGACGCCGGTAGTGCGTCCTGCCACTAGTCAGTTAGCAACACCTTCAAAAGTCACGACTTTCTCCTACTGGTCGATTAAACCTTGGTTTCTTACTGAGGGAAAAAGTTGCCGATGTGCTCATCACACCTTTCTCTTGGGGTTCCCCAACCGCTTTCATCCAGCACCTTTAAGATTTTCTGGCGCCGTTGCCAGGGAGAAAGAGGATTTCTGCAAGGGGAGTCTCTCATCTCCAATCTATTTACTTTGTTGTTGTTTTGATTAGTTTATTCCATGCTCACTTTTCATGTTGATGTTTCTTGTTTTTATTTTCACTATTTAGGCTTAATCGAAAACAACAAAATATTTAGTGAACTTTATACTATTTATCTTGAGTTAGGACATGAAGTGTTTGAAGAAAAAATTTAAAAACCTATGAAACTTTATTTTCATGCTAATAGCAATATTATTAGTACGAATTTTTGAACACCATTATTGCTAATGTTATGGAAAAGTCTAAGCTTAGGGAAGCTAGTTTTCATGAAATTGATTTTTTTACTTCCCCCGCTTTAGAGGAGAAAATTTGCTATGATGATTACAAAATGGATATGATATTTTCAGTCTACCTACTATCGAGGAGAAGATTAATTATGATTACATTATGTCTCCTATATCTGATGATTATGGTGATGAGAATAATAATGATAAGTTGAATTTGCTCCTACTACAATTAATAAGAATGAAGATGCTTATGTGGAGAGTAATAATTATTTTATTCATGTGGCTCATGATAAGAATGTTTTATGTGATAGTTATATTGTTGAGTTTATTCATGATGCTACTGAAAACTGTTATGAGAGAGGAAAATATGAATGTAGAAGTTTTCATGGTACTAAAACATCTCTCTATATGCTGAAAGTTTTGAAGTTACTCTTGTTTTATCTTCTTATGCTTGTCAGTTTATTCTTTATGAATTTATTTGTGTACAAGATTCATATGCATAGAAAGTGGGTTAGACTTAAATGTGTTTTGAATTTGCTTCTTGATGCTTTTTCACTTGATAATATACTTGACGCTAGCTCTTTTTCCGCGCCTAGCTGAAAGGCGAGCTAACCCACGTTTTATTTCTGTAATTTTATTTTTTTGTGTCTTGGAAGTTATTACCTCTGTAATAACCACTCCTTATCATTTTAATTAATTTTTGTATCAATGATAGCCTCTAATAGGAAGAAAGTAAGATTTGGGAAAGTTGTTATCCTGAAAACAGATTATGTGTTGTCACCATAAAATTTCGTATAAATATCCAGAGCAGAATTTTGAGCTGCAAATTTTTGTGCATATGCCCCAGGTTATTATCTAACTTTCGGTAGTTGAACACTTTTCGATATGAGCAACATAAGATTTTCAAAAAAAAACGATCTTTTCTGATGTTCTGTTTCGACAGATTTCTGCCACTATTTGCGTTTGCCTCTTAATCTCTTTTTTTTTTAGTTCTTTTGACCAAAGAGCTTTTTGAAGAGTTGCTACATTAGCTAATGCTTTAATATATGTTTGATATATTTTAGAACTGGACCCAAGTGAATTTGTTTATTTTGATTGTACTACCGCTGCTAATAGGAATTGTGTAAAGTTTTGTATGAAGGAAGTTTTCAAGTGTAGGGAGAGAAGAATGATGTGATGAGATAAAGAATGGAAAAAATCTCAAGCTTGGGTATGCCCATTTCACCCCAATAAATATCCAAGAGGTACAAGCGTCAAAGCTTGGGGATGCCTGGGCATCCCCTCTTCATCAACAAAGCAACAGGTCATCCCTCTATGTGCTATATTTTTATTGCTTCAAACACTATGTGTTGTTCTTCGAGCGTTTTTATTTTAAATTTTGTTTTGTTTTGTTTGATTTAGAATATGTTGGATCCCGGTACATTTGTTTTGGAGAAAGACCCGCTCCATTTTAATTGCTAAAACGCTCTAGTTTTCGCTATTATTGTTCTGCGAGTGTTCTAGTTTTATAGTACTGCGTTTAGCTCTCAGTTTTTGATTCTAATTTTGTTCAGAGCTCGTTAGTATTATTTTTTTATGTATGATTAGCTCTCTGTTCCATATTGATTTTCATCTTTGAGAGTTATTTCAAATAGGTTGATTGGTGTTGGAGACGAGTAAAATGTTTCATGTCTATAGGGATGCAAAAGGAAGCTTGTCTAGACTGTGGCATAGACTTTGGCATGTCATGTTGGATGTTATTATTGTCATATTAGTATTTATTGTTGTAGCATGACTTATTTCAAATAGCTGAGAATGCATAATGTGTCATTGAAAGAATCATGTGTTGTTTCCATCATAAAAGCGTAATATTGTGGTATTCTCCTTTGATGCTTTATTAGGTTGACTTGGCGCATGCTTATACCATGTTATGAATATAACCGGTCAACTAAAGCCTCTATGATCATTTAGTTTTTGACTTATAATATCACTTTATGCTTTGATTGATAATGTTTTGACGCTATGCATGATTATGAACATTATTTCTCTTTTGTTGGTCGCTCCCAGTCTTTTGCTAGCTTTCGCCTTTACTGAGTATGAACTCTACTCGTGCATCCAACCACCATAAACCAAAGTTTTCAAATTGTGCCCATCATATCTACCTAGTAGCATTATTGATATTTCAAGTATATTCATCATGTTTTTATTTATCTTCCAAATTAAATTTTGGCATGAGAAAATTAGTCAGTAAAGCTCTCACGAACTTGATGACATATTTATTTTCTTGCACTTAAGAAACTTGATCATTGTGACTATCTTATCAAGTTTATATGTTCGCAAATTGTGAGTGGGGAGTTAGCACAACCATGCTTTCATGGGGAACACTTTTGACATTGCACTTATTCATATTTAGTTGATGTCATGTTCTTTTGATGGATGCCTAGTGGTCCGAAATAAAATGGAAACTTGCAAGTCCATTGAGTTTGTATATGAGTTAGAGAAACGCCTAGGCGGCTAATCTAAGCCATGCATCATTCATCGTGGAAATTTACAGTGAACCATAGTGAGCATTCTATGAAGCATTTTCAATAAAAAGCTATACCCATAGTAAATAAAAAAAATCTGAGATGCTCATTGTCTGTTTGTCTTATCATTTTGGCATGGGATTGCTCCTACAAGAGTACTTCCATATCGTCGGGCAGGAAGTACCCCGTTGGCGGTTCTCAATGATACATGTATAGTTACAATGACAAGAACTTATTTGGGACCTAAGTTGAGTAGCATGAGGTTTAGGTACTCATATTCAAGGGGCATGAGATTTTCAACTTGTGATTTGTTAAGCATATAGCTCATATTTGCCTCACATTAACTTTAACCATTCAAGATGCTTATGATAGGGGCAATGAGAGCTCAAAGCTAATGATTACCATACTTTTTTGGAAGGTTTATAAAACTTGTTAATCTTGCTTACTCTGCAAAGAGTCTTTCTTTTACTTTTATGTTGAGTCTTCATCTTCTGCTTTATGCACCAATTAAGAGAGCATAGTTATCATTATTAGTGCAATATGCATAGTCCCAAAATTATTATTGATTGATTCATGATTGTGTTATTACTTGTTCTCAAATTACTTGTATCTAGTCACCCTCTAAACTTTAAAGGTGTCCTAGCATTTATGTTTTGCTACTTCATAAAGGACATGCGGAGTACCACTTTGCTATATTTTCTCCATGCTCATAAACAAACAGTTGCTTTCAATGCACTATTATTTATGATCCTTTGTTTGAGTTACTTCTCATGTTATAACATAGTTTCTAAGTTCTATTGTTAGAATTGTATCTATCATGCCTATGTTTAGAGTACTTTGTTCCCAGATCACAATGCTTTACAATGCTTGAGCAAGATTGTGTTGGCTTCATGTCACCTCAAAAATTATTTTGTTATCACTTACCTACTAGGACGAGCAGGAGTTAAGCTTGGGGATTCTGATACGTCTCAAACGTATCTATAATTTTTAATGCTACATGCTTGTTTTACACCAATTTATATATGTTTTGATCATGCTTGGTTGCACTTTATACATTTTCCGGCACTAACATATTAACAAAATGTGATAGGGCCAGTTCCCTGTTTTCTGTTGCTTTGTATTTCAGAAAAGTTGTACAGGAAATATTCTTGGAATTGGACAAAACAAAAGCCGAAGTCAATATTTTTCCGTAGCGAAGACAGAGTCCAGAGGGGGGTCGAAGAGAGGCAGAAACACACCCATGCCAACCCTAGGTGCGGCCTAGCCCTGGCCCGTGCCTTGGGGTGGTGTGGGCTGATACGTCTCAAACGTATCTATAATTTCTTATGTTCCATGCTACTTTTATGACAATACTCACATGTTTTATACACACTTTATGTCATTATTATGCATTTTCCGACACTAACCTATTGACGAGATGCCGAAGCGCCAGTTCCTGTTTTCTGCTGTTTTTGGTTTCAGAAATCCTACAAAGGAAATATTCTCGGAATTGGACGAAATCAAGGCCCAGGGTCTTATTTTTCCACGGAGCTTCCAGAAGACCGAAGAGCACACGAAGTGGGGCCACGGGGCGCCGACACCACAAGGCCGCGCGGCCAGGGGTGGCCCGCGCCGCCCTATGGTGTGGGGCCCCTGCGCCGCCTCCAACTCTGCCCTTCCGACTACTTAAACTCTCCGTCGCGAAAACCCTATTACCGAGAGCCACGATACAGAAATAGTTCCAGAGACGCCGCCGCCGCCAATCCCATCTCGGGGGATTCAGGAGATCGCCTCCGGCACCCTTCCGGAGAGGGGAATCATCACCCGGAGGACTCTACATCACCATGATCGCCTCCAGACTGATGTGCGAGTAGTTCACCCTTGGACTATGGGTCCATAGCAGTAGCTAGATGGTTGTCTTCTCCTCTTGTGCTATCATGTTTAGATCTTGTTAGCTGCCTATCATGATCAAGATCATCTATTTGTAATGCTACATGTTGTGTTTGTTGGGATCCGATGAATATGGAATACTATGTCAAGTTGATTATCAATCTATCATATATGTGTTGTTTATGATCTTGCATGCTCTCCGTTGCTAGTAGAGGCTCTGGCCAAGTTGATACTTGTGACTCCAAGAGGGAGTATTTATGCTCGATAGTGGATTCATGCCTCCATTGAATTTTGGACAGTGACAGAAAGTTCTAAGGTTGTGGAGTGTTGTTGCCACTAGGGATAAAACATCGATGCTTTGTCTAAGGATATTTGTGTTGATTACATTACGCAACATACTTAATGCAATTGTCTGTTGTTTGCAACTTAATACTAGAAGGGGTGCGGATGCTAACCCGAAGGTGGACTTGATGCATGCTGGATATCGGTCTATGTACTTTGTCGTAATGCCATAAGTAAATCTCATAGTAGTCATCATGATATGTATGTGCATTGTTATGCCCTCTCTATTTGTCAATTGCCCAACTATAATTTGTTCACCCAACATGCTATTTATCTTATTGGAGAGACACCACTAGTGAACTGTGGACCCCGGTCCATTCTTTTACATCTGAATACAATCTACTGCAATCATTGTTCTCTGCTGTTCTTCGCAAACAAACATCATTTTCCACACCATACGTTTAATCCTTTGTTTACAGCAAGCCGGTGAGATTGACAACCTCACTGTTAAGTTGGGGCAAAGTATTTTGATTGTGTTGTGCAGGTTCCACATTGGCGCCGGAATCCCTGGTGTTGCGCCGCACTACACTCCTCCACCAACAACCTTCACGTGGCCCTTGACTCCTACTGGTTCGATAACCTTGGTTTCTTACTGAGGGAAAATTTGCTGATGTACGCATCACACCTTCCTCTTGGGGTTCCCAACGGATGTGTGCTTCCGCGTATCATGGGCCACCCTGGCCTCCACCAACATATCCCCTCCACCTATTTAATCACGATCTCGGGAAAACCCTAAACACCCGAGCCTCCATCCACGAAAAGTTCCATCGCAGCCGCCATTGCAGACCCTAGCTTGGGAGGGTTCTGAAGCTCTTCCCGGCACCCTGCCGGAGGGGGAAATCATCACCGGAGGCATCTACATCGCCATGCCCGCCTCCGAAGTGATGTGTGAGTAGTTCATCCATGGACTATGGGTCCATAGCAGTAGCTAGATGGTTGTCTTCTCCAATTTGTGCCCCATGTTTAGATCTTTTGAGCTGCCCTACATGATTAAGATCATCCTTATGTAATGCTACATGTTGTGTTTGCTAGGATCCAATGAATATTGAATACTATGTTGAGATCGATTATATATTCCTGTCATATGTTATTTGTGATCTGGCATGCTCTCCGTTGCTAGTAGATACTCTGGCTAATTAGATGCTTGTGACTCCAAGAGGGGGTATTTATGCTCGATAGTAGATTCATGCCTATAGTTTTCTGGAAGAGTGACAATAACTTCTAAGATTGTAGATGTGTTGTTGTTACTAGGGAGAAAACAACAATGTTTTATCCGAGGGTAATTCTATTATTTACTTTACACACATTGCTTAATGCGATAATTTGTTGCTTGCAACTGAATACTTGAAGGGGTTCGGACGATAACCGGAAGGTGGATTATTAGTCATAGACACAGTTGGATTACGGTCTACGTATTATGTTGTAATGCCCAAACGAATCTCATAGTAATCGTCTTATCATGTATAATCGATATTCTGTCAATTGCCCAGCTGTAATTTGTTCACCCAGCATGTTATTTATCTTTATGGAGAGACACCTCCAGTGAACTGTGGACCCCTATCCTTTCTTTTACACTGATAAATTCATCCACTGCAATCATGTTATATTTACTTTCCGCAAGCACCGTTCTCTTTAATTACTTCAAACATCTTCTTCAACTCGATACATCTAATCCTTTGTGTTCAGCAAAACCGGTGAGATTGACAACCTCATTGTAAGTTGGGGCAAAGTATTTTGGTTGTGTTGTCTGCAGGTTCCACGTTGTTGCTGACGCCGGTAGTGCGCCGTACCACTAGTCAGCTAGCAACACCTTCAGAAGTCACGCCTTTCTCCTACTGGTCGATTAAACCTTGGTTTCTTACTGAGGGAAAACTTACCGCTATGCTCATCACACCTTCCTCTTGGGGTTTCCCAACCGCTTCCATCATGCACCGTCAGTCCGCAGCACACCCAATACACTTGTCAGGTGTATAGATGCACTAGTTCGGCGATGAGATAGTGAAATACAATTAATATGGATGAATGTAAGTGGTAATTGCAATCTGAAATGAAAATGGCAGTAAGCAAACATGTAGTAACTGGTTGTAAACAATGTTTCAATGCTAAGAAACAAGGCATGGGGATCATACTTTCACCAGTGGACACTCTCAACAATGATATCATAGTTGTATACATGTTATCACCAGAATTTAACCGAGTCAGAGGTGGGCCACGATTGGGATAGACTTGAAGATATACATGGAAGGAAGAGCAAGAATTGGCCTTATACACGAAGTTGGGCTGAATTGCCCATGTATCTGTAATATAGTAGATCGCATCTTAGAGTGAAAGTTAGAGTTTTACTCGTGCACAGTTAGGTGCACGTCCGAATTAGAAAGTCCGCCGGACTATAAATATGTATCTAGGGTTTATGGAATAAACAACACAACGTTCACCCCAAAAACAAACCAATCTCGGCGCATCGCCAACTCCTTCGTCTCGAGGGTTTCAATCAGGTAAGCGACATGCTGCCTAGATCGCATCTTGCGATCTAGGCAGCACAAGCTCCACGTTGTTCATGCGTTGCCCGTACTGAAGCGTCTTTGATGGCGGGCAACGTAGTTATCATAGATGTGTTAGGGTTAGCATAGTTCTTCGTGTAAACATGCTTACGTAGTGCAACCCTTGCATGTCTAGCCGTCCTCACGCCTGTCTCAGGTGTGGGGGCGGCACCCTGCTTGTTCATTATTTAGTAGATCTGATCCGTTACGATTGTTCCTTGTTCTACAAGGATTAGTTTAATATCTGCAATAGTTAGGCCTTACAAAGGGGGGGAGGATCCAGTGGCACGTAGGGTGGCGTTCGCAAGTCCTAAACAGGATGTTCCGAGGATCAACATCATGTTGGTTTTTTGGCCTTGTTTAGGATCGGCTTATGAGTACCGTGCGTGGCCGCGAGGCCCAACCTGGAGTAGGATGATCCGATTATGCGGTGAAAACCCTGAATCGTCGTAGATCTAATTAGCTTTATCTTGATCAAGCAGGATCACCAAGTATTCGTGCACCCCGTACGGATCATGGGTGGATCGGCTCTTTGAGCCGATTCACAGGATAACCTGAGAGCCGATCGAGGCTCGTATTTAATGTTTACGTGTATGCCATGCAGGAAACTAAGCGAGGCATCCCCATCACCTTCCTGACCAGGTATAGGTCAGGTGGCACGCCCTTGCACTTCGCATCGCCGCGTGTGACCAGAAGAGCATTGCGGGCCGTCGCTCGGAGGGGTCTCAGCCAGCCGCAGCTCTAGGCTCTTCCCGGCTCTACCGTGTTGACAGGCCGCTGCCCGCCGGTGGGTTTTGGCAGTCAACACATTCTGGCACGCCCGGTGGGACAATCATCTACATCAACCACATCGCCATCTACATCTGAGATGGCGACGGATGGCACGCCAGTCACCTACGAGGAGCTGCCTGACGAGCTCAAGAAGCGATATGACGAAACCAAGGCCACCCTCGAAGCCGACCTCATCGGCTCATATCACAGAACTCGTTCACATGGCGTCAGGCGGAAGGGGTTCTCACCGGAAGGCGCACTCGATGAAGTGGATCTATCCGTCCCGTCAGAGGAACGTACCAGGGCCGTGCGCCAGGAGATTGGTGGCATGGTGGCTCACTCGTTGCGTCTCCATTCCGAGAGCCTGGTGAATACTTTGGAGCACGTCGCCGTTCGGATGGTCAAGGAGGTCATGAAGAATCAGCACTCTCTATTAGAGCCAGCTCTCAGGACCTACCGAGGAAAAGTGCCACTCCAGCCCCGTCTGCCGTTGTCGTGCACATCGGCGGCACCAGGAGTGCCTCATTCACCGTCGCGCACCGTTGACAGGACCAACGGTACTTACCCTGGGAAGTGCCAACCAGGACACTCGTTCAACGTCAACATGATAGAACTGGGACACCCCCTTGATGGAGATAAAGGCGAGGGCAACTGCTCTCGTGGCAAAGATAAGGAAGAGGCTGCTCCATGCGATCGGCCCCGACATCGCCAAAACATCTTGGTGATGATCAAGGTAGAAGCCGATGCTAGCGATCGGCCCGTAGTATCCGTATCACATGCTCTCCCGGTATGTGGCGTCGACCTCACAGGTGACGGAAAGCTAGGGTACGGGTTTACATCAGCTGATGAGCTAGAAGAAGTCGACATCGGTCCTGGGGATAAGCCCCGACCTACTTTTATCAGCAAGAAGCTAGATCCACAGCTCAGGGGACAGATGATAGCCCTGTTGAAGGAATACCCAGATTGCTTTGCATGGGATTACACGGAGATGCCTGGGTTGGACAGGAGCATCATTGAGCATCGGCTCCCCCTTAAGAAAGGATTTCGGCCGTTCCAACAGCGAGCACGTCAGATGAGGGCCGAGATCCTGGAAGAAGTCAAGAAGGAGATCGAGAAAATGTTGGCCGCTGGATTCATCAGGCCATGCAGGTATGCTGAGTGGATCTCCAGTATCGTTCCGGTGGAGAAGAAGGACGGCCGATGGCGCGTGGCCATCGATTTCCGAGATCTTAACAGAGCCACCCCAAAGGACGAATATCCAATGCCCGTGGCAGAAACATTGATAAACGCTGCTGCTGGCCACAAGGTGTTGAGCTTCATGGATGGCAACGCCGGTTATAACCAGATTTTCATGGCTCCGGAGGATATACACAAGACCGCATTCAGAGTACCAGGGGCAGTAGGCTTGTTTGAGTACGTGGTCATGACCTTTGGACTGAAGAATGCTGGTGCAACATACCAACGAGCCATGAATTATATATTTCATGATCTGATCGGCAAGTTGGTGGAGATCTATATCGACGACGTGGTGGTCAAATCGGTCTCCATGGAGGGGCATTTGGACGATCTACGGCGCGTCCTAGACCGAACTCGGAAATTCGGGCTGAGAATGAATCCGAAGAAGTGCGCCTTTGGCGTGACGGCTGGTCAATTCCTAGGTTTTCTGGTTCATGAGCGGGGAATTGAGATCGGCCTGAAAAGTCAGGAGGCGGTGCGTACCATGCAGCCGCCCACCACGAAAAAGGAGCTCCAACGCCTCATCGGCAAGATCAATTTTGTCCGGCGGTTCATCTCTAATTTGTCAGGACGAATCGAGCCGTTCATGGCGTTGGTGAAGACTAAATCGGACGACGAGTTTCACTGGGGGGCAGAACAGCAACAGGCGTTTGATGAAATTAAGCGATATCTGATGACACCGCCTGTATTAGTTCCGCCCCAGCAAGACAGGCCATTCTACATCTACCTGTCAGTAGCTGACACGTCCATTGCTTCGGTAGTGGTGCAACTCTATGAGGGCGTTGAGAGAGTCGTTTTCTACCTCAGCAGAAGGATGCTGGACGCGGAGACAAGATATGCTGAGGTCGAGAAACTTTGCCTCCGCCGTTCTTTACCTGCACCAAGCTTCATCACATCCTTCTGACGGCAGAAATCACCGTCATCTGTAAATCAGACGTTGTCAAGCACATGTTGTCGGCTCCTGTTTTGAAAGGCCGACTCGGTAAGTGGATGTTGGCGCTGTCAGAATTTGATCTCCGGTACCAGCCGGCGAAGGCAGTCAAGGGCCAAGCGTTGGCCGATCTCATCGCTGAACGGATCAGTACCAATATAGCAGCACTATCTATACGAGCATGGGCTATGTTCTTCGATGGATCGGTTTGTGACGGTGGTTGTGGCATCGGCATTCTGCTTGTGTCGCCTCGGGGGGCAGAGTACTCCTTCTCCATCAGATTATCTACCCCTTGCACCAACAACGTAGCAGAATATGAGGCAATACGCAAGGGAATGGAATTGCTATTGGAAGCTGGAGCGGAAGCTGTGGAGCTCTTTGGAGACTCAAAGTTGGTGATTAACCAGCTCACGGATGAATATAATTGCGAAAGTGAATCGCTT
Source organism: Lolium perenne (assembly GCF_019359855.2). NCBI lineage: Eukaryota > Viridiplantae > Streptophyta > Magnoliopsida > Poales > Poaceae > Lolium > Lolium perenne. The sequence continues at coordinate 150,410,336 of NC_067245.2, forward strand.
TTCCCATATTGGATGGAATGCCGTGAGTTGATGACACAGTTTCGGTACATCAACTTTAATTGGATCCCAAGATCCCAGAATACCGATGCCAACAATCTCGCACAAATGGCGTCAGGCTACATAGATATAACCGATGGATCGGAAGTTCAGATACAATTCCTGGAACAGAATGATTGGAGAGCCGAGATCTTCGATTATTTAAAAGATTCGGCTCGGGGGGCACCTAAACGGGTAAGATACAAAGCCATGAAGTATGTCCTTATAGGAGACGACATGTTTTACAGGACATTGGAAGGGTTGCTACTCAAGTGCCTAGGACCGACTGAATCTAATCGGCTTTTACATGAGGTGCATGAAGGTGCCTGTGGAACGCATCAGTCGGCTCATAAGATGAAGTGGTTGATCAGGCGATCAGGGTTTTATTGGCCCACTATGCTTGAAGATTGCTTCAATTATTACAAGGGGTGCCAAGCGTGTCAGATGTTTGGAAAGATTCAAATGGTGCCAGCATCAGCGATGAACCCAATCATCAAACCTTGGCCGTTTCGGGGGTGGGGCATGGATATGATCGGCAAAATCCATCCGGCGTCAGGTAAAAAACATGAATGGATTTTAGTTATCACAGATTACTTCACTAAGTGGGTGGAAGCCGTCCCTATGAAAAAGGTGAAATCAGAAGATGTGATCAAGTTTGTGAAAGAACACGTCATTCATAGATTTGGGATTCCCCAAACTATCACGACCGATGGAGGTTCGGTCTTTACTTCTAAAGAATTCAGGAAGTTCTGTGATGACTTAGGGATTAAATTGATCCGATCATCCCCGTACTATGCTCAGGCTAACGGGCAGGCTGAGGCGTCCAATCAGAGTCTGATCAAGTTGATCAAGAGAAAAATCGACGAGAACCCTCGGGATTGGCATGAGAAGTTATCAGAAGCATTATGGGCCTACCGCATGTCGTGCCATGGAGCCATAAAGACTTCGCCTTACCAACTTGTCTATGGACAGGAAGCCGTATTGCCTTGGGAAATTACGGCTGGATCAAGACGTGTCACGTTTCAGAATGATCTGACAGCTGAAGAATATGCAGCTTTGATGAGCGACACTATTGAGGACGCAACAGAACTCAGGCTTTGGTCGTTGGAGAAGATTAAGGAGAACAAAGCCAGGGTGGCTCGTGCTTACAATAAAAAGGTTAGGCCAAAGGAGTTCCAAGTTGGTGATCTTGTGTGGGAAGCTGTGTTGCCATTGGGAACCAGGGATAAGGCATATGGCAAATGGTCTCCTAATTGGCACGGTCCGTACAAAGTTGTCCAGGCCTTGAAGGGTAATGCATACATGCTGGAAGAGTTGAGCGGCGAAAAATTCCCAGTGGCTGTAAATGGTCAACACCTCAAGAAATATTTCCCAAGCATGTGAAATGATGGACAGTAAGATGTGGGGGCCGATTTCAGAATCGGCCAGTAAAAAAAAAATAATAAGAAAAATCACAGCCGATGCACAGACATCGACTTGAGAAGACATATGGAGATTAACAGTATGCAAGTACAGCCGATGCGCGGGCATCGACTTCAGAAAACAAAGCCGATACGCTGATATCGACTTTAGCGAAATAAGTTTATACAACAGCTTGGCCTCAGGCAGCGATATGAGCCGATGTTCTGCTATCGGCTCCCTGTGCGACGACTCCATTCGACAATCGGCAAGGGAGCGAAATTAATTAAGGGATTTTCTTCATTGATAAGGGGATTTCTTACAAAGAAAGAGCCGATTTCTTAGGAAGGAAGAACAAAAGAAGGGTCTATTGACCAATCTACTATTGCTAGGCCTACACTAGTAGATCCTAATCTATGGGCCATCGCTTCCTTCGTCGTCATCCTCGGAACTCTCATCGGCACTGCTGCCGATGGGTTCCTCGTCGCTGCTCCCATAGCCCTCTACGGGAGCTTCATCTTCGTCTTCATCGTCGCTGCTGTCGTCGTCCCACCACATGCGGAGGCGCTTCGCTGGCGGGTAGCCCTCGAGGGAGTCGTCGTCGTCATCGTCGTCTTCCTCTTCCTCTTCTTCGCAGGTGGGGCAGCCGTCCCGTGGAACTGATCATCCTCGCTCTCCGACTCCAGTTCCCCGACGGCGAGGAACTGAAGATCTTCGTCCCCGCTGGTCAGGGACTGGTCGTCTTCGGACCAAACCGAGGAGGCATGGTCTTCCAGGTCCCATGCTTCTGGGGCGCGGATGTCCGGCGGCGTCTCGCGGGAGGAGGAGGACCCGTAGGAAAGCTCGGAGGAGGAGTCGTGGAAGACTGATGAGGAAGAGGAAGAAGAGGAAGACATGGCTGTGGGAGATTGGGGTTTTTTGGTGCCGATGGCCAGAACAGAGCAGGATGGTGAAGTGGCGAACTGCTCAGAGCGGTTAAATAAAAGGGAGCTATGGTGAAATTCAATGCCACAGCAGTTTTCGAGGAGGCAGTGCCCATAGACAACGGTCAAATCATGCGGAGCAGCCGAGAAGACAGGGTATCATGACGAAAAATACTGCAATGGTTCTGCTCTGCCACGACATGACCCGACGGAAAAAGCATAATGATTTTGGAAATGTCATTTCCAAAACCAGGGGGGCATGTGTTATCACCAGAATTTAACCGAGTCAGAGGTGGGCCACGATTGGGATAGACTTGAAGATATACATGGAAGGAAGAGCAAGAATTGGCCTTATACACGAAGTTGGGCTGAATTGCCCATGTATCTGTAATATAGTAGATCGCATCTTAGATTGAAAGTTAGAGTTTTACTCGTGCACAGTTAGGTGCACGTCCGAATTAGAAAGTCCGCCGGACTATAAATATGTATCTAGGGTTTATGGAATAAACAACACAACGTTCACCCCAAAAACAAACCAATCTCGGCGCATCGCCAACTCCTTCGTCTCGAGGGTTTCAATCAGGTAAGCGACATGCTGCCTAGATCGCATCTTGCGATCTAGGCAGCACAAGCTCCACGTTGTTCATGCGTTGCCCGTACTGAAGCGTCTTTGATGGCGGGCAACGTAGTTATCATAGATGTGTTAGGGTTAGCATAGTTCTTCGTGTAAACATGCTTACGTAGTGCAACCCTTGCATGTCTAGCCGTCCTCACGCCTGTCTCAGGTGTGGGGGCGGCACCCTGCTTGTTCATTATTTAGTAGATCTGATCCGTTACGATTGTTCCTTGTTCTACAAGGATTAGTTTAATATCTGCAATAGTTAGGCCTTACAAAGGGGGGGAGGATCCAGTGGCACGTAGGGTGGCGTTCGCAAGTCCTAAACAGGATGTTCCGAGGATCAACATCATGTTGGTTTTTTGGCCTTGTTTAGGATCGGCTTATGAGCACCGTGCGTGGCCGCGAGGCCCAACCTGGAGTAGGATGATCCGATTATGCGGTGAAAACCCTGAATCGTCGTAGATCTAATTAGCTTTATCTTGATCAAGCAGGATCACCAAGTATTCGTGCACCCCGTACGGATCATGGGTGGATCGGCTCTTTGAGCCGATTCACAGGATAACCTGAGAGCCGATCGAGGCTCGTATTTAATGTTTACGTGTATGCCATGCAGGAAACTAAGCGAGGCATCCCCATCACCTTCCTGACCAGGTATAGGTCAGGTGGCACGCCCTTGCACTTCGCATCGCCGCGTGTGACCAGAAGAGCATTGCGGGCCGTCGCTCGGAGGGGTCTCAGCCAGCCGCAGCTCTAGGCTCTTCCCGGCTCTACCGTGTTGACAGGCCGCTGCCCGCCGGTGGGTTTTGGCAGTCAACAATACATAAGTATTATCTATTCACTACGCTACTTCGAACCACTCTCCAGTTGGATAACAAACACAAATTCACCACGTAGGGCTATAAAAGCACTCCTTAAAGATCGCGTTCCAAATCTAGGGATGCCCCGCGCTTTCACTATGAGCATACAAAGATAGTACTAACAAAGCACCACAATTTATAAGTATTTCTATAAAATCAAGCCTAAGAGACACATACGGTATGCACACTGTCACCTTCACACCGTGAGACAAGGTGTCTCCGGAGATCACATAATAAAACCACTTAAGTAGCATAATAGTTGAAGAATAACATTTACTTATTCAAGTAGATTGCAAAGCTCATGATCACATAAAGATCATACCATGGGAGAGAGATATACAACATAGCTACCGGTAAATCCCTCAGCCTTGGGGGAGAACTACTCCCTCCTCATCATGGGAGTCAGCAACATCGATGAAGATGGCGGTGGATTCGACAGAGATGGTTCCGGGGAAATTCCTCGTCCCGGCAGGGTGCCAGAACAGAGACTTATGTCCCCCAAAACTTGTCTTCGGCGGCGGCGGAGCTACAAAACTTTTTGTGTATGGAGGCTGACTGATTCTGGGTTTTCGCGTCAGGAGGCAATTTATAGGCGAAAGGGTGAGGTCAGTGGGCGCCTGAGGGCCCCACACCACCCCTAGGCGTGACCAAGGGCTGGGCCGCGCCCAGGTATGGTGTGGCCGCTCCTGGCCCTCCTCCGTCTGCCCTCTTGACTCCGTCTTTGTTACAGTAAAATAGGAACCTCGATTTTGTTTCGTCTTATTCCGAGAATATTTCCTGTACAACTTTTCTGAAATAGAAAACAACAGAAAACTGGAAACTGGCACTGTGGCATCTTGTCAATAGGTTAGTTTCGGAAAATACATAAAAGTTCCACGAAGTATAAACAAAACATATAGAAATTGGTGTAAAACAAGCATGAAGCATCAAAAATTATAGATACGTTTGCAATGTATCAGTCGCTACCCGTACTCCGTGATACCTTCCATCCGGATTATGGATTGTAGTATTGTAAGCTTTTTCCTCAGAAGAACTAGGTTTAATGGAACCTTCGAAAGCACTGCTAAAGTGGTGTAAAGGAAATGTCTATAAGACTTGCTAGTTGATTTTATCTTACGTTTGCCGGACCTTTCTATTTTACTTTGTTTAGTGTTATGTTCAATGGATTAAAATAGGCTAGGGTCAAGGATTCTCCTACATCTATGCATACATATAGAAATGAAGTGCATATATGTAGTAAATAAAATAGTAATAAGAGATTTGTGAGGAGCAAATCCGTAAATACTATTGCTCCTAAAACTAGAGGTGACAAGATTCTTTTGGTCCAACCATTGTCCCCACAACCGCAAGTAACAAAAGTTATTAAGTAAATGAATATAGAAAAGCAATAAGCTAGATGATTGTGTCATTGAACCTGAGCGAATCAATAAATGTGTACCATTATTTTCTCCTTTCTGTCACTGAGGTTTCACGATAGCGTGCCGTTTTCCCCTCATCCCACCTCTTTTCTTGATTGATTCGATAGACATGGGTACATGTAGATCATCGAATCAAGGGAAAGAGACAAGGGTACGAGATTGCAAAGATCCTATTCAATTTCTACACAAACTCATGAGATTAGATTCATATAAACTCTATGAGGAGTCACCCTGCAACCCGCAGCCCGTGACGACTACTCACACATGATATCAAGATCAAAGATAGAAATCATTGCTGCAAATACTTGGATTGAAATCACAATATTCTTACAATGGTCGCCAGTTCTCAAGGAGATCTCTATTATAATGGTGATGGCTATGGCTATGGAGGATATTGAAGATGGAATGGATGAAAAATGGTGGTGGATCTCCTTCAGTGTGGTGTAGATGGATCTGATGGATGGCGGCTCTGTTTGGCAAGGAATGACTCTCTTTTTCATCGGGCTCCCTTCATGAAACTTATAGGTTTTGACCTCGGAAATGCTGCGGTGCACCGTACGGACGGATGGTACAGGTGGGTCTTGCTCGTACGAGTGCCCGTTAAACCTTCTGGAATCGACTTTGACCCTCTGGTTGATTTTACTGCACTTGTGACAAGATTTTCTTCAGTAATTGTAGCTCCATTGACATTAAGACTTGATTTCATGCACACCATTCAAAGATAGAAATGATTGCACATATTTGCAATAACTAATCATTAGTGGCACACTTAGGGAGAAGTCTAGTAAATTTATTGACATAGTTTAGGGTTTAAACATGAGGAAAAAAGGTGTATTTCACAGCCATCACTCCGCAACATGTTCGACCAATTATATCGCTAGCCTATAGGTAATTTGAAGGCCTCGCTGTCCACTGTTTTCAATGCATACATATGAAAAACATTGCTCATAGTCCGTAATACTCGTAATACTCTATGGTAGACCATGGTGGATAGTTCATATGAGTTTTTCTACGACCATGCATGTCATCGACACATCGTCGAACGAGTCCGATGATGTTAGCGAGATCCTGACAGCTGTGACTCTTCTCGTCCATGAGCATGAAGAAAACCAAGTACAAATGTACATGGGCTCGGTCAAGGTACGCACCGTAGGGAAGGACCGCAAGCGAGAAGCCGTCCATGATCAACTATGACGAGACTAGTTTCATCGGACTAATCTCTTGTTCAAGGCGCCTCTCTTCCGGCAACGTTTTCGGATGTTAATGAATTATTTTTTTGAAGATTATCTATGGAGTGAGGGATTATGATGACTATTTTCCACTTAAAGAAGGATTCCACAGGTAAGCTTTGCTTCACTTATTACCAGAAATTCACTACGGCATTGAGGATGCTAGCGTATGGAGTTTTCGGTGACCTAGTGGATGAGTACATTCGCATGAGCGGGTACACTTTCCTTTAGTCAATGTACAAGTTCTACAAAGTAGTTGTTCATGTGTTTGCATATGAATAGGTGGGGTAACCAATTTTCCCTGACACCCCTTTTACAAATGAAACTACTCTATCAGCATATAAGCTAGTGACTTAATTTTGGAGAACATATGAACAAAGTGTGAGGTAAGTGTATTATGTTTATATATTATGGGACTTCCTCCTTCCCAATACCTAAGCTGCATTTTTTCCTCACAGTTTATGTTGCGCAACTTTAATCATTAATATATATCAAATTGTATGCATTCAGAATGTAGAAATGGTATCATTGCATTCACCTTGCAATGGGCTACCATGGGTGGTAGCTATGCATATACATCCAACCATTAGATCTTCTATAGAGAGCATGAAACTGCATCCAGGGAGCACAAATTATTAACAGAACTAGCTAACGCCGTCACGGCGTCACACCTAGAATAGCATATTCACAACCTGGCCTTCCCCACATGCCGTAGCCATTCTTCATTGCCTCCCAACCCCACATCCCCCACCCGTCCCCTTTTCCCCTCCCCAACCTCTGCTCACATCCTTCCCCCCCGGCGGCTGGCCGCTACATCGCCTCCTCCCGCACGGCAGCATGCGCGGAGAGAAATCAAGGTGGCGTGCGTACCGGAGAGATGGGAGGAGGCGGGCGGGCGCATGCTTGTGAAGGGTTCGCGACGGGATCAGCAGCTCATCCCCGCGGGCGGTCCACCCTACCTCCTTGCGGCTTCATTGCCGGGGAAACAGCCACGCCGCCCCTACCGCGAATCCCACCACCGGCGACCCCCACCGTGTCCTATTTTTATAGCACTTCTTTTTTTGGTCTTCACTTTGCCCTTTTTATCCGATCTTTTTCCTAGTCTGTTGCCCTGTCGACGGCCGCACCTCGTTTGCCGACTGCGCCTCATTTTAATCACCGGCGGCTGCGCCTCATTTTTCCATGCCACCGGCCTGCATCTCACGGCCCAATCGGCGTAGGAAAGGAGCCAGGGGAGCTGGCGGTGCGAGCAGACAGTTGGGGCGGGAGGCGCTGTCTCCGTCGGGCAAATCTGGGACAGAACCACGAAATACGGGACGCCGGTGGAGGTCTTCCCGTCGTTCTTTTTTCAATCAGTTTTGCTTTACTTTTCTCTTCTTCTTTTCGATCTGGATTTGTTCACGGTTTCGGAGAATCTGTCCTGCCATTTTCTGAACTGGATTTGCTTTATATCCTTTTTGCGATCTAGATTTTGCTTCGAACCTGGTCCATTTTATTTTTCGTTTACATGGTCCCGAACTCCCGATCTAGATCCCGTGTTGATTCAAATGAAGGGAAAGTTTTTCCCGTCTGTTTTGTTGCGATTACCGCGGATCGATCGGAGACCGGGCTCAGCCATCCCAGCCTCTCTCTTTTGAATTTCTTCATATCTGGGTATTATGTGCGTTTTGATTTGTTCGAAAGATACTTCTGATTTTTTTTGTTAGTTGACTGTGGATGCCCATCCCGGAAATCAGTATGGTTTGATGTCCTTGGCTTCTTATCCTCTGTCAATCCTTGTTTTGCATTGTTTAATTTTCAGTCTCAAGTTTCTGAAGCACAAGCCCATTCTTGCTTAACGGCTTGATTTTCTGCAATTTTCTGATCTGGACGCGTCCAGGGTCGTCTCGGCCGGGAGGAGTTGTACCAGACGGGAGGAGCTGGTCTGCTCTACCAGACGGGAGGACCTGGACGAGCTCAGTGCGCGACGGCAGAGTTGACCAAGAGCTTGCTGCGGTAGTGGAGGGGCCGAGACGGGAGCACGGGCACCTGCCGGCGGTGGGGATAACCCGCTTCCACCTGCATCGAGCGGGCCGTGCGGCCCCGTATTGACCGGATGGAGGCGGCACCGGCGAGTAGAAGGTGGCCGCGCTGTCACAGCAAACGGCTTCATCGCATCGCTCGTGGACACTGTTTTTTCTTCAACAGTAAGTGATGCAGCCTGCCTCCCGTGGCATCACCTGGCCATGTGCTCGATTACGTTTTATGATAATCTCCATTTGAAGCACGATCTACCTAGCTTGCTGAGACAATCAGTTTGAATTTCTCTTGTCCTCTACTATCATTTTTTATGCAAGCTCTACTGAGTTCCTATGGTTGCTTGCTCTTTTTCTCTGTTGTTTTGTTTTAGAGCGTGGAGAGATTGAGAGATTTTGTTTGGATATTCGTGCTGGTTCGATTCTACCGTTCTCTAACTCAATGCCTAGTATGTGCCGATGCATGCTCAAATGCTGGTAACTGAAAATTTTGCAAATCCCTTTCCAGATCGTGGTCTAGATCCACATGTAGCAGATTTTTCTTCTCATCTTATTTTTTCTTTCTGATTTTTTTAAAAGAATGTTCCTACTGGGGTTCATGTTGTATTAGAGATCCAAAAGAATGTTCTTTGTCTGGATGACTGGATCCACCTGTTGCTCACAAGATAAGCTTGTTGTTTAACTGTCAACTCCATGGCGTCTACGGCGACGTTGTGCAGGCTGTTCGCGTCCAGAGAGTGGAGGAAGATCGCGGGAGAGATGCCGGCGTTCAAGGATGGGAGGGCGACGTATGTGGCGACTCTGGTGGAGGCCGCATCAAAGCCACCCACGGGCCTGCGACGCCGCCTCCAGCCTCAGAAGTCCTTCAGCATGGGCAACCTCTGCGTGTCGACCAAGAACTTCGATTTCTGCTCGTACCTAGAGGGAGGTGGGTTCGGGTTGCGTGTACAAGGGGGATCGAGGAGGTCACGCCCTCGCTATGGGCAAGCACGGCGTCGACAAAGCTAAGATGATCGCCATCAAGAAGCTGAGAAGAAGAGATTCCAAGGCCACAGGGATTGGCTCACAAGAGAAGCAACAGCTAAAGCAGAGCATCACACAGGCCGATTCGGACGTCAGTCTCGATGATCTACCAGGAACGACGTCATGTCCTCGGTGTTGGCGAGAGCGGTAGCTTCCGCCGGCCTGGTGTTTGTCTTTTATTTTCTTTCAATCTCACGGTACAACTCGTGGTACAATCGACTCAACTTGCATCGTTCTTGGACACAGCTAACACGAAACTTACTATGGCTCGTACTAGTACTAGCTAGTACACGCACAAACCTTTCCTGGCACTACCGCTCTCAACAGCTTACACAGCCGATAGTTGGCTGGCAATGCCAGATCACCGTAGCCATTGCAATGTGTGATTTCAGAACCAAAACGACAACATAATAACGGCAGGTCCCTTTCACCGTAGCCATTGCAATGTGTGATTTCAGAACCAAAACGACAACATAATAACGGCAGGTCCCTTCCACCGTAGCCATTGCAATGTGTGATTTCAGAATCAAAACGACAACATAATAACGGCAGGTCCCTTTCACCGTAGCCATTGCAATGTGTGATTTCAGAACCAAAACGACAACATAATAACGGCAGGTCCCTTTCAAATGAGGAAAAAAACGACAAACTGCAGTTTTGAAACGTCCCACACCAATGGCATCACATGAGATGACGGCCCCTTTGCCCCGATCTGCACCTGGAGAAAACATGAGCCTTACTGATGAGGTCTAAGACCCCGTGTGTGGCCCGATCTCGCGGATTGACTTCGAAACCAAGGGGGAAGATGGGGAAACACGAAGAACGCGATGAACACGAGGAACTCCGAGACTCACGCACACACACAACCCGATACACCCGATGCTTACCTCCGTGGCTCGATGGACCACGCCAATAGAATCTCCGAGGAAGAGACATGCGGTAGAATTCCCCGGGGAGAGATTGGAGTTGGAGAGGAAGAACTTGGTGAGGGAGAGAGAGTAGCTTGTACTAGAATCTCACTCAACAAGTTCAAAGTCAACAACTAAGGTGCCTTGATTACAGAGGGATGATACCCAAGGGAGACTAAGCTCAAAGGTAGGTTTGAGTTTAAAACAAGTCTAAAGAGCTAAAGGGGCGTCCTGGGGGTATTTATAGTCTTACAAGGCGTTACAGGCCGAAAAGGTAAGTTCGGGCCGAAAAGATTACTTAAGTCGTGCAGGCCAGCAGGCCTACGATCGGGCTCCGTGGACCGGGCAGGCCGGGGCTGTGGGGCCGGTCAGACCGGGCTCGTGATCGGCAAGCCCGGTTTCGCACCGGGCCTGGGGACCGGCGGCGACCGACGAGGCTCCAAGTCCCCTGGATGGCGCCCGGATGTCACGAGCGCAAATCCGGTTTCGGACCGGCGGCCCTGGTCAGAGGCCGGCCGATCGGCCGTGGACCGGGTGATCCGGTCGAGGGCCGGCCTCGACCGGGTTCTGGACCGGCCGTCCGTCTTCTCTTCCTTGCGCTCTTCGGGCGACTCCCTGTCCAGCTCCATGTCCATCTTCGTGTCCATCTTCTTGTCCAGCTGCTCCTCTCCTCCCTTTGACCATGGCGTATCCTCCTCTTGGTGACCTTGATGCTCCTTGTACCTCGTCATGTAGCGCTTTGACTCGGGCTCGTGTCATCGGTCCACTTGGGGGACTTGTTGGTCTTGGTGTAGCGACGTCGGTGACCGGGGCTACATCATCTCCCCCCCTTGGGAAAGAGTCGTCCTCGACTCTTGCACTTCCTCATCTCCATGATAGGGTGACAAGTCCGAGACGTTGAACGTGTTGCTCACCAAGTACTTGGATGTTGGTATGTCGATGACGTAAGCGTTGTCGTTGATGCGCTTGAGGACCTTGAAGGGGCCATCTCCTCTTGGCTTGAGCTTGGAGTTGCGCTCATGAGGGAACCTTTCCTTCCGGAGGTGTATCCAAACGAGGTCTCCTTCTTCGAATATCCTTGCCTTCTTCTTGGCGTTGAGGCGGGTAGCTTGATGAAACACATGTTCTTGTATGGTTGCCCTTGTCTCTTCATGTAGTTTCTTGACGGCGGCGGTGCGCTTGTCGAAGTCCATGTTGATGCGCTCGTGGAGGGGAAGCGGAAGTATGTCGAGTGCCGTGTAAGGTTCGAAGCCATAGACGACCATGAAGGGGCTCCTTGACGTAGTCTTGTGCTTGGCACGGTTGTAGGCGAACTCGGCGTGAGGAAGGCACTCCTCCCATGACTTCAAGTTTTTCTTCACGAGGATGCGTAGGAGGGTGGAGAGGCTTCGATTGACCACTTCCGTTTGGCCGTCCGTTTGCGGGTGCGATGATGATGAGAACAAGAGCTTGACTCCAAACTTCGCCATGAGCGACTTCCAAAGATAACTCATGAACTTGACGTCTCGATCCGACACAATGCTTTGTGGTACTCCATGTAGGCGAACGATTTCCCTGAAAAACAATGAAGCAATGTGTGAAGCATCGTCGCTCTTATGGCAAGGTATGAAATGAGCCATCTTAGAGAATCGATCCACTACAACAAATATGGAATCATGACCATGCTTAGTGCGAGGCAAGCCTAGAACGAAATCCATGCTAATATCGGTCCATGGTGCATAAGGAATAGGCAATGGCATGTAAAGACCATAAGGGTTGGAGGTAGACTTAGCTTGTAAGCATGTTGTGCACCGACGGCAAAGGCGCTCCACATCTCGCTTCATCTTTGGCCAATAGTAGTGGGTTGAGAGCATGGCATAAGTCTTGTCACGGCCAAAGTGGCCCATAAGACCTCCTCCATGAGACTCTTGCAAAAGCAATTTTCGAAGCGAAGACTCGGGAATGCAAATCTTGTTAGCTTTGAACAAATAGCCATCATGCAAATAGAAATCATCCACTCCTCGCTCAACGGAGCATTTCTCAAAAATGGGAGCAAAGAAAGAATCGGAAGGATAGAGTTCTTTGATCTCTTCAAGTCCCAAAACATGAAAATCCAAACGAGTTAGCAAAAGGGTGTTTTTGCGGGAAAGAGCATCCGCCACAACATTGTCCTTGCCCTTCTTGTATTTGATCACATATGGGAAGGACTCAATGAACTCGACCCATTTTGCATGTCGTTTGTTCAAGTTGTGTTGGCTTTTCAAATATTTCAAGGACTCATGGTCGGAATGAATGATAAACTCTTTGGGCCAAAGATAGTGTTGCCAAACTTCAAGAACACGAACCAAAGCGTAGAGCTCCTTGTCATATATAGGATAGTTGAGGCGTGCGCCATCCAACTTCTCACTATAGTATGCCACGGGTTTGCCCTCTTGCATAAGAACACCACCAATACCAAGCCCACTTGCATCACACTCAATCTCAAAAGTTTTGGCAAAATTTGGAAGAACAAGAAGTGGAGCTTCGGTAAGGCGTTTCTTCAACTCATCAAAAGCATTTTGTTGGGCCTTGCCCCAAACAAACGGAAAATTCTTCTTGGTAAGCTCATTCAAAGGGCAAGCAATGGTGCTAAAGTCTTTCACAAAGCGGCGGTAAAACCCGGCAAGTCCATGGAAGCTTCGGACTTGGCCAACATTTGTAGGGGTAGGCCAATTATGGATGGCCTCCACCTTGGAAGAATCAACTTCAATCCCATTTGCGGAAACCACGAAACCAAGAAAAACCAATTTGTTTTGAGCAAATGTGCATTTGGGGAGGTTAGCATAAAGCTTTTCATGGCGCAAGATGCACAAGACTTCTCTCACATGTTGCACATGGTCCTCGAGGTTTTTACTATAAATAAGAATATCATCGAAGTAGACAACCACGCTCTTGCCAATGAGAGGACGCAAGATGTGATTCATGAGGCGCATGAAAGTAGATGGTGCATTGGAAAGACCGAAAGGCATAACGAGCCATTCATAGAGACCAAGTTTGGTCTTGAATGCCGTTTTCCATTCATCACCAATAGCCATGCGGATTTGATGGTAACCACTACGCAAATCGACTTTAGAGAAAATCGTGGCACCACTAAGTTCATCAAGCATGTCGTCTAAACGCGGAATGGGATGGCGGTAACGGACGGTAATGGCATTGATGGGGCGACAATCCATACACATCCGTTGCGTCTCATCCGGTTTAGGCACAAGGATCACGGGAACCGCACAAGGGCTAAGGCTTTCTCGGACGTACCCTTTGGCGAGGAGATCTTGAATTTGGCGGTTGATCTCCTTCGTCTCTTCGGGGTTGGTGCGGTATGCGGCACGGTTTGGTAGCGGAGCGCCGGGTATGAGGTCGATGCGGTGTTCTATGCCGCGGAGTGGTGGTAGTCCATGAGGGAGCTCGTCGGGGAAGACGTCTTGAAATTCCTGCAAAAGAGACAACAAAGACGGAGGAATGTTGGTTAAGTCGTTAGTCGCCGACGAGGGTCCCTTGCATATGAGCACATAGTGCAATATGGTGGATGGGTTCTCTTGAAGCTCTCTCCACTCACTCTTGGTGGCTAGGAGAACACTCTTGGACTCACTCATGTATGGCTTGTGGCGCTCACTCTCTTTGTGGTGGGTCGCTCCCTCTCCTCTCATCTCACCATGGTGGGTGCGGAGTTGTGCCCTCGCTAAAGCCTTCGCATTATCCACGATGATTTGGCTAGAAGTCATCGGGCGCAACTCGAACTTCTTGTCGTTGACCTTGAAGGTGTATGTGTTGGAGAGTCCATCATGTATAGCCTTCTTGTCATATTGCCAAGGGCGGCCAAGCAACATGTGGCACACCGTCATGGGTACCACGTCACACTCGATGGTGTCCTCATAAGGGCCGATCTTGAAGTTGACGGTGACGGTATGTTGTATCTTGACGTTGCCCTTGTCACTCAACCATTGGATATGGTAAGGGTGAGGATGCTTGCGGAGAGTGAGGTGGAGCTTCTCACACAACTCGGTGCTCGCAAGGTTATGGCAACTTCCACCATCGATGATGACCTTGATCGATTTTCCACCAATTCCGGCACGGGTTTGGAAGATGTTGCACCGTTGTTCTTCCATATCATGAGGTTGTGTGGTTAGCACCCGTGTGACCACAAGTGAGGGACTTGGGTCATGCTCACATAAGAGAGGATCTTCTCCACTTTCTTGCTCATAAGCTTCTTCACTTTCCACGGCGGCTTGCACAAGGGCTACATATTCATCTTCATCAAGAGTCTCGATGTCACCATTCTCCATAGTGATCATGACCTTGGTGTTCTTGCACTCAAACGATTTGTGACCTTGGGTGCCACACTTGAAGCAAGTGACACTAGAGGGTCCCGTGGATGCCTTAGAGGAGGCGGTGGAGGAGACCGTTTGCTTCATGCGACTTTGGATAGTCGGCTTCTTTGAAGGTGTAGAGGATGCGTCGGCCTTGGCACTTGTAGCATAAGGAGTTGATGTAGTAGGAGGAGTCGATGTAGCGAGCTTGGAGGAGAAATAGGACTTGGCCTTGGAGTACTTGATGTCCTCAATCACTTGGCGCTCGGCCTTCGATGCTTGGTGGACTAACTCAACCATGTTGGAGTAGGGTTGGAACTCGACAATCCTCTTGATAGGATTAGTAAGGCCATTGAAGAAGCGGGCAATTGTTTGTTCCTCGGACTCTTGGATGTTGGCTCGCATCATAGTGAGCTCCATCTCCTTGTAGAACTCCTCAACGGTCTTGGTGCCTTGCTTCAACTTTTGGAGCTTGTTGAAGAGGTCGGTCATGTAGTGTGCGGGGACAAAGCGAGCATGCATCTCCTTCTTCATATCTTCCCAAGTGTCAATAGGAGGTTCACCCTTCTCTTCTCGAAGAGTGAGGACTTGCTCCCACCAAGTGTTGGCGTAGTCTTCAAACTCGAGTGATGCCATAGCCACTTTCTTGGCACCGGAGTAGTTGTGGATGCGGAAGATCTTGTCCACCTTGAGTGCCCATGAGAGGTAGGCCTCGGCATCTTCTTCTCCCTTGAACTTTGGCATGGTGAACTTGAGTCTTCCAAACATGTTCTCTTCATCCTCCAAGGTTCTTCTACGAGGAGGGGCGCCTTCATCTCTTGCGGCTAGAGGTGGAATAGGAGGTCTTCTACGGCCAACCATAGCATTGGGTTGGCGTTGGAGTTGAACACTTGCTTCACTTGGTTCACGGTGAGGATGTGGTTGAAGATCTTGTCGCGGTTGAGGACGATGCTCAAGGTTGGGTCTCTCGTCTTGATCATGTTGTAGTTCTCCTCGTCCACGTTGATCATGGCGAGGGTGGCGACGAAGATCTCGCCGAGGTGGATCTTGAGGATCTTGGTCTTGGGGATGGCCATCACGCCCATGGTGGGCATGGCGATCCGCTTGGTGATGATCTTGTGGAAGGTCTTGAGCTTGTGGAGGACGCTCATGTGGACGCGCATGGCGATGTATTTCTCCACGCCTAGAGTTGGAGCGGGAGTCTTCATGACGAGCATGTGAGCGATGGGGTCGATGATGGTCTTCATGCCTTGAAGACGAGCTTGGGGACGAAATGCCACCATGAGAGTAATGGTCTTCATGCCTTGAGGAAGAGCTTGATGAAGACGAAGTAGAGCGGTGTCGACGATGGCGACCCAAGTTGGTGATGGCGCGCTCGAGGCTATCCATGCGCCGCTCCATGTTGGCATCATTGGCCGCCATTTGGCCATTCAAGTTGTCCGTAGCTTCACGAAGAAGGGCCAAGTCGTGGTTCACGGTGGAGAAGTTGTGAGCCACTTCATCGTATTGCTCATCGATGCGCGTCTCGAAGAGGGAGAGTTGCTCCTTGAACTCTTATCGTTGCGTCCATAGGTTGTGTTGAGTAGCCAACCTCTCGGTGTTGCGAAGGATCTCTTCATCCCTATTGGTATCTCCGGTCCTATCCATGATGGAAAGACAAGAACTATGTTGTGTATGTTAGTGGAAGGAGACTACCTCGCACTCTTACCAAGGTAAGATAGTATTGAGGCAATCCACCAAACCGAAAGCAAGATCAAGTGTATCGGGAACACACGCAAAACCACACGCAAAAGCTAGCAAATATGGTGTTAGGCGAGTGTTGTGGAAAGCCAAAAGACAAATCCAAGATCGAGTATGTTGTTAAAAGTGGGTAAGGACCAAAAATCCAAATGTCAATGTGAAGATCACTATAAACACGGAAAAAGATGTGGAACACACACACGAGATAAGCGGGGTTAGTGCAACCAAAAGTGAGCGGAAAAGTGTATGTATAAGTGCTCGGTGTCACACTAACACAAGGAGAGCCAAAGCTTTGGTTGCAAAGGAAGAGACAACAAGATTCACACGTGGCCTCTCTTCTCCTATCTCTCTTTTGTATATGGCGGCACTTGCACTCGTTTGTATCTTTGGTGGCACGTGGACACTTTTGTGTGTATGGGCGTATGGATGTATGGATGTATGGATGTATGGTGCTACTCGCACTCTTTTTGTGTTTTTGGGGCTTTTTGACGCACTATGTTAGCGTTAGCCTCGCTTTTGCTATCTTGCCACACGAGTGTTTGCTTGGGTGCCTTACTCAACGCGACACACACACCTCACAATGCGGGGCCACGTGCAATGTCTCGCAACACTAGACAAGCAATGCTCGATGGGATAGATCGCAAAAGGAAGAGGGGTTACAAGGTGACCTGCAAGTTATACCTGCGATGTTGGTGGTGGTGGTGGTGGTGGTGGTGGAGATCGCCGGAAGACGAGGTCGAAGGAGTGGCGTTGCGTCGCCCGGTCGGAGGCCCGGTTGGACCGGCTGCTGGACCGGCCCGGCCGGTTGTATGGCCGGTCGACCGGATTCTGGACCCGACCGACCGGTCTGTAGCCCGGTTGACCGGTGCTCAACCGGATCGCGCGATTTCTCTCTCCTGTTCTTCACGAAAACCAAGCCAAATCGACCAAATCGAAGGGAAACGATGGAATTGGAGGCTAAAAGTTGGGGAAATAGTAGATCAAGCACAACAACACCAGATCCACGGACCAAAACCACTCAAAACGCAACCAAATCACAGATCGGTCAAGAGGCAATTTAGGGCTATTTTTGGGGATTTTTTTGGAAAATTTTCTAGGGACGAAATCGGGTGGGTGGGAGGTCAAATCCGCGGTAACCAAGAGCTGCTGATACCATATGATGAGGTCTAAGACCCCGTGTGTGGCCCGATCTCGCGGATTGACTTCGAAACCAAGGGGGAAGATGGGGAAACGCGAGGAACACGAAGAACGCGATGAACACGAGGAACTCCGAGACTCACGCACACACACAACCCGATACACCCGATGCTTACCTCCGTGGCTCGATGGACCACGCCAATAGAATCTCCGAGGAAGAGACACGCGGTAGAATTCCCCGGGGAGAGATTGGAGTTGGAGAGGAAGAACTTGGTGAGGGAGAGAGAGTAGCTTGTACTAGAATCTCACTCAACAAGTTCAAAGTCAACAACTAAGGTGCCTTGATTACAGAGGGATGATACCCAAGGGAGACTAAGCTCAAAGGTAGGTTTGAGTTTAAAACAAGTCTAAAGAGCTAAAGGGGCGTCCTGGGGGTATTTATAGTCTTACAAGGCGTTACAGGCCGAAAAGGTAAGTTCGGGCCGAAAAGATTACTTAAGTCGTGCAGGCCGGTCAGGGGGCCGGTCAGACCGGGCCTGTGACCGGGCAGGCCGGTCAGGGGGCCGGTCGAGCCGGGCTCAGGACCGGGCAGTCCGGTTTCAGACCGGGCACAGGACCTGGACCGGCGGCGAGACGAGGCTCCAAGTCCCCTGGATGGCGCCCGGATGTCACGAGCGCAAATCCCGGTTTTGGACCGGGCGGCCCGGTCAGGAGGCCGGTCAGACCGGGCTGTGGACCGGGTGATCCGGTCAGGGGGCCGGTCTGACCGGGTTCTGGACCGGCCGTCCGTCTTCTCTTCCTTGCGCTCTTCGGGCGACTCCCTGTCCAACTCCATGTCCATCTTCGTGTCCATCTTCTTGTCCAGCTGCTCCTCTCCTCCCTTTGACCATGGCGTATCCTCCTCTTGGTGACCTTGATGCTCCTTGTACCTCATCATGTAGCGCTTTGACTCGGGCTCGTGTCATCGGTCCACTTGGGGGACTTGTTGGTCTTGGTGTAGCGACGTCGGTGACCGGGGCTACATCACTTACTATCCAACGGTTGTCAACATATGCATAGCTACCACCCTTGGTAGAAAATCCGCGTCGATATATATATATATATATAAGGTTGCACTATTCTGAAACCGGTGCTCAGAATATTATTCTGAGCACCACGGCCCACTATATAGGCCGTCCGTGCGGCAGAAGCCCACCGGTAGTTCCACCAGAAAAGGACCCCCACCAACCATCTTATTCTCCTCTAAAAAAAACTACCTTATCCCGTCGATGCGTTGCCTCCCCCGCTACCGCACCGGGCACCACGCGCCGCCGCCGCCCAGGGTACCACGCGCCGCCGCCGCCCCGGGCTCCACGCGCCGACGCCTCACCGGCACCAGCCTGCTCCGTCGCCGGCCAGGGCTCCTACCGCGCGCGCCCGCTGCCACTGGATCCTCGCGCCCCCGGCCCGCGTAGGTCGAAGAAATCGGCCCGGCCGTCGTTCCTCCTTCCACGCCGACGGCTGTCCCCTGCGCGGCGAGCTTCCTAGTGCGCCGCCCCTCTCGACAGCTCCCGCCGGCGACCTTCCAGGCGCACAGCCCCTCCCGGTTCCTCTAAACCCTCAGGAAGTTCGCGGCCGCCACGAGCCAGAGCTCTAGCCTTCTGTTGCCCCCAATTCCTCCTGCCGCGGCTGCTCCCCACCCCCATCGTCGCACCGGTGACCCCGCCGCCCGCCTGGAGTGCCGGTGGCCCGCTCTCCCACCTCGAATCCAGCCTCCTCCCGACGCCCTCTGCCCCGCGCGTGGCCGTCCCTGACCCGTGCGCCACCACCCCTCTGCCCTCGCGCTCCGCCCGCGTCGCCGGCGACCCGTGCATGGCCAGCACCTAACAGGGCACCACCGGATTGCTGAACTACCCAGCTCCCGTGCCTGAAGTGCCTCAATCCATACTGCTTTTATTTTATTTGTTTCGTAAGGAACTATTGCTGCTGATAGTTACTAGTACGGAGTAACATTTTTGACTGTAAACTGTATTTTAACTTCATATTCCTGCATGACAGAAAACTTCAAAACTATCTTGTTGTGAAGAAAATGAGGTATAATATATAAGTTAATACTTTTAGATGATTACAAAAAGACGAGAAAGAAAAGAACATATACCTTATAGAAACTTTGGTTGTTGACAATGCAAAAAGAAAACAAGATGAAAAAGTACACAGTTCGAAAGTACATGCTACTGTGACGGGGAAGTACAAGCATCTAGACCAGAAAGTTCAAAAATAATAAAATAAGTGTTTGTTGGGTTGCCATTTGCGTGATCTTGGCTGAAGCATATATTACCCTTGAAGTACAAAATATTGCTTTGAAAAGTTCATGATCATTGCATGAGAAGTGCAAGATCATGTCGTCGGGCAGTTCAATGCTCTGTTTTATGTGGGGCGGAAATCTATTATGCAAATCTCATCATTTTGATCACCGACCACCTCAATCGTTGGCACAAAAAGTTGTATATGGTAGAGTATGAGTCTAATTTAATTACCTACTACATTTCACAATAAATCAAGGGATTTAACCCCATCAAATTCAATTCATCATCTCGCAAAGAACACCGAAAACACCGAAAATCCAAATCTAGAAAAAACATAAAAAATCCCGTCACGTTGTGAGGAAGTTGAAATAGTTGATGCGGAGAAGTGCAACCATTCAACACGAGCAGTACACCTGCTTAATATAGGAAGTACAAGAAAACCGACAAAATCCACATGTAGAAAAAACAAAATAATACCACCACCCGCAAGGAAGTTCAAATACTTGAGTACGATAAGTACAACTATTCTAAATAAGCAGTACACCCACTTAATACAGGAAGTACGAGAAAACAAACAAAATCTAAATGTAGATAAAACAAAATAATACCACCACCAACAAGGAAGTTCAAACACTTGTTTACGAGAAGTACAACCATTCGACATAAGAAGTACACCACTTAATATAGGAAGTACAAGAAACCGACAAAATCCTAATGCACAAAAAATAAAAAATAAAAATCCTCATCCGCGGGAAGTACAATCTGTGATTCCAAGAAGTACAAGCGGCGACTGCAGGAAGTATAGGCGGTAACTACGGGAAGTAGAGAGTGTTAAGATAAAATTTATTAGTTTTTCTGAACAGCTTCGTGAAACAGCATCAAGAAGTACAACCGCATTGCCCGAGCAGTACAAGCTCATGTCGGCGGAAGTTCAATGCTCTGTTTTTTGCGAGGCGGAAATCTATTGTGAAAATCTCATTGTTTTGTTTACTAACCAACTCAACCATTGCCACCCAAAGCTTTATATGATAGAGTATGAGTCTAATTTCATTACCTACAACATTTCACAACAAATAAATGGATCTAATCCATCGAATTCGAGTCATTATCTCGCAAAGTATACCGGAAACATGATTTCAAAACTTCTAAAATTACTTTTAAACCGTTTGGATTTGGCAAAAATGGTAGATACGAAAAAGATGTGCCCTTTCAACACCTTTCCAACCGTATATCATTTCCATTGTTTAAATACTCCGAATGGAAATCGCGGGGAAATCATTCGGTGCCCGTCACATAAAACGGGCGGACAGTAATTCGATTTATTCTCTTAAACTGTAAGGAATTAGAGAAAACAATTTGAATAAGAAAGTTGCGCCTAGTCCATAGCTTTCCAACGCCATATTATTTGCATCATTCCGACAAACGGTTTAAAAAATTCATCCAAATTACTGTCCGCTCGTTTTTGAGTACGTCCGAAATTCGGTATTTTCAAAATTGTTCAAAAACTGTGAGGATTTTGAGAAAACATAAAACATGAAAAAGTTGCGCAATTTCATTATCTATCCAACGGTATATCACTTGCATAGTTTTGATAAGCGATTCGAAAATCAACCTAAAAGTTTGTTTTCTGGCCATATAGAAGCGTTTTCGTATTTTTAAAATTAAATTTAAACCGTGCATAATCTGCGAAAGTTGTGAACATGAAAAAGTTGCGGTTTTTCATTATCTATCCAACGGTATATCATTTGCACATTTCGGCCAAGTGGTTGAGAAAATCGTAGTATGATCACTTGCTTTCAAGAAAACGGGAAGTTCAAGTAAGTTTGACGAAAGGTCAACCCTCTTATCCAGGAAGTTCACCCTTGTGTCCAGAGAATATCAAGTCGGTGCTCAGAATATTATTCTGCCACCGGTGGCAGAATAGTGCGGGTGTATATATATATATATATATATATATATATATATATATATATATATATATATATATATATATATATACACACAAATGTTATGCCTATATTATAATCAAAATATCATGGTCAAACTTGCAAACTGCTAACCAACGAAATTTAAGGGCGACTTACATTTTAGGGTGGAGGGACTATCACAATCATCACTCTCCTTACTACTCACTCCGTTCCAACGAGTAAGGCTTTTAAACTTAGTTAACACACTCTAGGTTTGACCAATGTTATAGACAAAAATATGAACATTTAAATCAATATTAGTAGATTCACCATAAAGTATATTATCATATATTTGTTTCACGTTGTAGATGTTCAGATTTTCTTTATTGCATTTGGTAAAATTTTGTAAGCTTCGAATTTTAGTAAACTTACAAGCCTTATTAATCGGAAAGGAGGTAGTAATAAATTCCCCCTAAGCCTTTTGCGTATATAGAATGCATGTCACTACCTTTGTTATTCCCACTGTGGATGGTTAAGAGCATATTAATACAGTTGAGTTGTATCAAGTCCCCTGTTGTACCTAACAAGAAAGCTTGAGAGACGATCAAGAAGAGTGGAGCGCTGGAGAACTAAGCTAGGGAAAAGAAGCATTGCCGATAAGGCCCAGGATCCCCCGCCAAGCCCAATCCGCGATACATTGGACAAGAATAGGGAAATTGATCTACTTAGGAAAACACCACCGAGAGAGAGAGAGAGAGAGAGATGACATCAAGGTTGATCATGACCAAGGATTTGTTTTCCTACCCCCCCCCCCCCCCCCGTCGTCTATCTCCTAGTCCCCTTCTTTGTAATTTGAATCCTAAGATATTGTATCCTGAATCCATGCTATCAAAATAGTAAACCCTAACGATCCCTTACAACTTGTTTGGCTGCCTTACGTCCACCTCATTTGGCACGCACAATGTGAAAAAATCATTTTCTAAATGCCTGCACCAGAGGTTGGGTCTGGTTGGGACGAACTGAAAGCACATCTCAGCTAGGTTCCGTGGGAACCCTCATAAGTCAGGCCCCTATATGCCCAAGAGAGAAAATGACGTGTGTGATGCAACCAACTGGAGATGGCGGGAGACGAAAGATTCTCGACATGAAATGTAATCTCGTCTCCTTGTAAAGTCAATAGCCATCTCTGACTCCTTTTCGAACCGACGGCGCAGTTATAATACATTTTTACATTAGCGCCGCAATAGTGAAAATAAGATTGCATCACAGCGGAAGTAACAAAAATGATTATATACCAGATAATAGTTAACCACTAATACTGGCATAAAAAATAATATCATGGTGGTAGTTGTTAGAATAAATGCGTTCGGGCAATGTGCATTTTCTAAAATTCCGAAATACTCCGGTCTCTGATGAGAATCTCCTCTAATGGGAGAGAACATGCATTGCGTGCAAATTTTCTACATAATCATTAACATCATCACATTCAATGCAAAACATCCATCCCATAATATAAGATGTTATTACAATCAATATACTCACATTAAGGATATTATAACTTAGTGTTCTTCCTTGTAATAACATCTTAAAGATGCAATTTGGTGCCCATGGAATGTGCACACCCCCACCCCCACCAACCATTGATTCAAGCCGTATAACTCCATTTTATATTGTATTCCTAGTACAAAACATATTTTATTGTATGAAACTAATTTCAGATTTTTTGTTTGACCTTTTTTAGACAGCTTTTTTGGGTTGACATTGACCCATGGAGTTCACTTTCACCGAAAACCACTTCTCCAAATTGTAAATCCTTATACTTGCATTTTGATCTACTCTAATAATGACATGTTCAGATTTTTGTAGAATAATTTTTTTAAATTATGTGTGCATGTGTCATTTTATGGAGAGAGCACACACACCATAGTGGGTACCAGATAGTGTTTGTAACATCTTGTATTACGAACAGAGTAGTAGTGAATATTTAAATAATTTATTTATAAATCGCTAATCTGATTAGCGATTTGCTTTTACTGTCAAGTTCATACCGACGAGGAATTCAAAACTAGATCATGTGTTCCAATGTTTCAAAAAATGTGTTTGTCGCACCATTTGTCGTTTCTATGTACCATGGTTGTCAAATTAAGAAAATACGGTTACCAAGATAATATTACAAGTTGTTAGATATTTTTAGACATGTTTTTGGAATCTGCAATGTTATGCAGAGCTAGTTAGTGAGTATTTCAACTGGTTTAAGTTACTAAGAGATGATATCATTCCACTTAAAAGAGTATCTCCAGACTTGCATTAATTTAGAATGACGTACAATAACATGGCAACTGAAAGAACGGTTGTCATGATAATATTGCTTAGTCTCCAGATATTTTTATACATGCTTATGACATTGCAATGTTACATAGAAGTAGAGAGTGAGTATTTTCTATTGTTTCCAATAACTAACTAAGAGGTGATACCATTTCACTAAAATTAGTCATGCAGCCTTGCATTGATCACTGACATGTCAACTAAGTTTTTACAACTAGGTTGTTTCGTATTGTGTAACTGGCAAATACTAACAAAAAAAAGTTGGCAAAACATGTCAACATAAGGTACAGTTTTGAAGATCTCTTCCGGATTACACCAACGGTGAAAACGTAAGTCAACCAGATTAGCCATTCAAAAGATAAAAGTATTTGAATTTAAAACTTGTTGATGCCATGACACATGTTATAGCATAAATGCATGGTAGATTACATGTGGCGATAGCGATATACTAGTGTATTCTAGGAGTTAATGATAAAGATTTCATGCCCTTGCATATATTGCGTGTCATAATATATCTTAATTATTGCATACTATAATAATGATGAAGATTTTCTTTACATCTCAATCTTTTGTTTTAATGTTGTAGTTGGTAGTAGAAGGGCATGTATGATAGTAGAGAAGGCATGCCTTCTCTTACCCCTCCACATCAGTTAGAGAAGGCATTAGATATAAGTTATACAACGCATTATCTCTTACGACCATCTCTGGCAATTAATATTAATAATTAAATTTTGGTAGGAAATCTGTAGCTAAGGGAAGACATATGTGATACAATGGAGAAAATAGCATTCCTTATTTCGTAAGAGATGATCCCTTAGCTAAGGGAAAACAACCTTCTCTCTCTTCATTCTCTCTCTCCAACTAAGCAAAAATCTAACGTGACATCTCTAAAGGAAGGCTGGCATCACCGCTAATTTAATATATGTGGTATGTTACCATGTGATATGCATGACATTAATTCTTCGTAAGACCCGTGGCAAGCATTCGGCTAGAATAATAATGATAAAGATTTCATGCCATTGCATATATTGCGTGTCATAATATGTCTTAATTATTGCATACTATAATAATGATGAAGATTTTCTTTATATCTCAATCTTTTGTTTTAATGTTGTAGTTGGTACTAGAACACACTATATAAATAGGATATCGGGCAATAAATCGATCAAATATTTCATCATTAATTATACAATTAATATTGCACAATAAAAATTATATGCTCTTTTAAATCTTTATCAAGGAGCCTATAAAATGGGAGTTTGTTCCCTTATTCACACAATACAACGTTGATGTTTCTTAGCCACCCGCGAAAACACAACCAAAAAACCAAGAAAAAAGGGTCGTTGCATACTGGTGCAACATTCTGCAATGGACGCACGGGCTGCAAGTGTTTGTCTGGTCTTGGTTCTTGTGTTACTAGGAAATATAACATCCGCAGGTATGTTTACTCAAGTAGATTATTTATGTCATTGCAAAAAACTAGATTATTTACGGTCAAGAAATGAAGTGCTCAGAAATGGCCGTTCTTCTTTTTTTTTAGAGAAGCGCTTGTGTCCTTAATATTCATAAAAAAAATTGGCCGATTTTTTTTATCTAAAATACATCAAATGAAGTACCTAGCTCCTTTAGGTCTGTACTCACATCTGATGCATGGAAAACTCTTACATTTGAAGCTAACCCAAACTTAATTACGCGAATATATGCATAAATTAATTTATATATTTCTAGGTAATTCATACCTAATTATGTCATCCGACACTCAGATTTCCGCATCATATCCAAACAGGCCAAAAGATGCTAGTTTGCATACATAGAAATCTAGTCCTATTCACTTCGTTTATTTGACATATGTTTTTCATGTGCACATAATTAACCTAACAACAATTCTATACGCTATTGTGTGTCACAGAGCGAGAGTGCATCCTACATGCACTTGGGCAGAAAGTTTGCCTCAACTCGCCGTGCAAGATTACATGCAACTCTGTGGCAAAAGAGCGGGGTGGCTATCTGAAAGACTCCTGGTGTGATGAACAAACTTGTAATTGCGCTGTTTGCTTCACTAATTGAAATGGATGTTTCGTTTGTGCTCCAGGACAGCATTCTGCCATTTAGAGAGGAATAAATGATGTTTTGTTTGCATCCTTCTCTTCTGCCGTCCTATTGTGGTTGTTTCTTTACTTTTCATACATGTTTCTCCCAGAATATTGTGTAGCTTAGAACTAATTTTATATGAATTTAGAAAGAAAGCTTCTTAAAATTCATACTTGAAAAACATAAGATACTCATAGCTAGTAAGTGATCTAAATCCTCCATGCTCACAAGTAAGAATCATGGATCTAAATTCTAAAAAAGAGGCACATATGCTCAAATGAATTCAATGAGCATAAAGATGGCAAGAGTTAGTTCTCGACGTGACACCACTACGGTATTTGGACATATGATGAGGAACACAAGACCTAACCATTGGCGTAGCTAACAACATAAATATGTGGGTTCATACTGCCTAGATACCATTTATAAAGCGAAATGGGTTTATAGGAAAGTTATATAGGGTGAATTGACCATAACTTATACACAGATACGTCACTGGACCCAACCATGCCACAATTATTCTTTTGTTGATCCGCTGAAAGACTCGAATTTTACCCATGTACGTGTGGCATTGAAGTAACACTTTAGCCATAAGGCCATACTTGTGTAAGATTATGTGCGCTAATGAATGTAAGTAATATGTGATGTCGGTATAATTTATGCTTCGCGACACTGAACGATGAGATCAATGTGAGATGCATATATAGTGGATGTTCTAGATACCTAATATGAGTCCCCACAACTATTCGTCTTGAGCTGATGCGGGCCACATATGTCTGCCCCGAGGATCGCGTCATAGGTGTTCGTCACCAACGAAGTAGGAGTCGCCATATCGGAGGCAAAATGGGTGATAACAATGATGCTTAGGCTGGTTCCAATGCATCACCCCACTATAACCTCACCACGTCAGCTTTTATCTCACTCTCACCCCACTCTCATCCCACGGTGCCAGTGCACGGGCTATAGTGCCAGCTCTCACTTCTCTCTCCTCCCTACCGCCTCCCTAACGCCCCCACTAGCACCGCTATCGCCTCCCTCTCGCCCCGCTCTCGCCTCCAACGCGGGCTATAGGCGGGCGGTACCGCGCCCTAACGCCGGGCGGTACCGCGCCCTAACGCCTTGCTGCGGGCGGTACCGCCCGCATTGCCGCCCGCGTTGGCACCAGCCTAAGGGCAACTTGGACTATTGTTCTCTCCTCTACCTGGTATGTGTTTGATTTAGTAGCTAGATTTGCTGGGTGTGTCCATGGCAGACAGTCATCTCCACGATGGTTGGTGTCCTTTTCTAGTTAGCCGGACAATTGTCTTCTTTTCAATTACAGTAATAAAAAAACAAGCATTTGTCCAAGTTTGAAAAAATTAACAGATTCTCTGTCAGCCCAAGATTTGGTGGATTCCCTTTAGTTTTGGTTCAGAGCTATAGTTCCAATCCGGATGGTTCATCAATTGGTCTCCCTTAGAGCATCTCCACTCGTCTCCCCGACGATGCCCCCGAACGACGTTTTTTCCATCCGGACGGCGAAATTCGGCCCAGTCGCGCCCCCGGTTCCTCGATTTCGTCCGGATTTGGGTCTAAATTCATCCGGCGATCCCACGCCATCCCCGGCCCCCCGAGGAGCGCTCGGGGAGTCCGGAACGAAAACGCGGGAAACGCCGAGGAAACTTCCCGCGCGTCTGGTGGCCCCAACTTGTCGGTGAGGGACACCGATCGTCGTCCTCATCGCATCGTCTTCCGCGCAATGTAAATGAAGGAGATATACCCAAGAGACAATAATAAAAGTGGTTATTATATATCTTTATGTTTATGATAAATGTTTATATATCATGCTATAATTGTATTAACCGAAACATTAGTACATGTGTGATATGTAGACAACAAAGAGTCCCTAGTATGCCTCTTAACTAGCTTGTTGATTAATGGATGATTAGTTTCATAATCATGAACATTGGATGTTATTAATAACAAGGTTATATCATTATATGAATGATGTAATGGACACACCCAATTAAGCATAGCATAAGATCACGTCATTGAGTTATTTGCTATAAGCTTTCGATACATAGTTACCTAGTCCTTATGACCATGAGATCATGTAAATCACTTATACCGGAAAGGTACTTTGATTACACCAAACGCCACTGCGTAAATGGGTGGTTATAAAGGTGGGATTAAGTATCCGGAAAGTATGAGTTGAGGCATATGGATCAACAGTGGGATTTGTCCATCCCGATGACGGATAGATATACTCTGGGCCCTCTCGGTGGAATGTCGTCTAATGTCTTGCAAGCATATGAATAAGTTCATAAGAGACCACATACCACGGTACAAGTAAAGAGTACTTGTCAGGAGACGAGGTTGAACAAGGTATAGAGTGATACCGATGATCAAATCTCGGACAAGTAAAATATCGCGTGACAAAGGGAATTGGTATCGTATGTGAATGGTTCATTCGATCACTAAAGTCATCATTGAATATGTGGGAGCCATTATGGATCTCCAGATCCCGCTATTGGTTATTGGTCGGAGTGAGTACTCAACCATGTCCGCATAGTTCACGAACCGTAGGGTGACACACTTAAAGTTGGATGTTGAAATGGTAGAACTTGAATATGGAATGGAGTTCGAATATTTGTTCGGAGTCCCGGATGAGATCTCGGACATCAGGAGGAGTTCCGGAATGGTCCGGAGAATAAGATTCATATATAGGATGTCATTTTATGTGAATTAAAATGATGCGGAAGGTTCTATGGAAGGTTCTAGAAGGTTCTAGAAAAGTCCGGAAGAAACCACCAAGGAAGGTGGAGTCCCGGTGGGACTCCACCTCCATGGCCGGCCAACCCTAGTGGGGGAGGAGTCCCAAGTGGACTCCCCCTTAGGGGGCCGGCCACCCCCCCATATGGAAGGGGGGAATCCCACCCCAAGTGGGATTCCCACCCTAGGTAGGTTTCCTTTTCATATGGAAGGTTTTGGTTTTGGGTCTTATTCGAAGACTTGGAGACCAACACTTGGGGTTCCACCTATATAATGAGGGGCCAAGGGAGGGGGCCGGCCACCCCAAAAGACCACAAGCTGGCCGCCCCATTGAAGTGGCCGGCCACCCCCTCCCAAACCCTAGCCGCCCCCTCTCCTCCATATCTCCCGCGTAGCTTTAGCGAAGCTCCGCCGGAGTTTTCCACCGCCACCGACACCACACCGTCGTGCTGTCGGATTCAAGAGGAGCTACTACTTCCACTGCCCGCTGGAACGGGAGGTGGACGTCGTCTTCATCAACAACCGAACGTGTGACCGAGTACGGAGGTGCTGCCCGTTCGTGGCGCCGGAAGCGATCGTGATCAAGATCTTCTACGCGCTTTTGCAAGCGGCAAGTGAACGTCTACCGCAGCAACAAGAGCCTCATCTTGTAGGCTTTGGAATCTCTTCAAGGGTGAGACTCGATACCCCCTCGTTGCTCCCATCTTCTAGATTGCATCTTGGCTTGGATTGCGTTCTCGCGGTAGGAAATTTTTTGTTTTCTATGCAACGTTCTCCTATAGTGGTATCAGAGCCGTGTCTATGCATAGATGGTTGCACAAGTAGAACACAATGGTTTTGTGGGCGTTGATGCTCTTGTTGTTTTTAGTTTGAGTACTTTGCTTCTTTGTGGCATAGTGGGATGAAGCGGCCCGGACTAACTTTACATGACCGCGTTCATGAGACTTGTTCCTCGTTCGACATGCAACTTGTATTGCATAAGAGGCTTTGCGGGTGTCTGTCTCTCCTACTATAGTGAAGATTCAATTTACTCTTCTATTGACAACATTAGTATCACCGTTGTGGTTCATGTTCGTAGGTAGATTAGATCTCTCTCGAAAACCCTAAACCACGTAAAATATGCAAACCAAATTAGAGACGTCTAACTTGTTTTTGCAGGGTTTGGTGATGTGATATGGCCATAATGTGATGATGAATATGTATGAGATGATCATTATTGTATTGTGGCAACCGGCAGGAGCCTTATGGTTGTCTTTATATTTCATGTTGAGAGGTATTTCAAAGTAGTTGTAATAGTTGCTACATGAGGTGAACAACCATGAAGACGGCGCCATGGACCTTGACGCTACGCCGACGATGATGGAGATCATGCCTGAAGATGATGGAGATCATGTCCGTGCTTTGGAGATGAAGATCAAAAGCGCAAAGACAAAAGGGCCATATCATATCACATATGAACTGCATGTGATGTTAATCCTTTTATGCATCTTATTTTGCTTAGATCGCGACGGTAGCATTATAAGATGATCCCTCACTAAAATCTCAAGATAATAAAGTGTTCATCCTTAGTAGCACCGTTACCAAGACTTGTCGGTTCGAAGCATCTCGTGATGATAGGGTGTGATAGAATCAACAAGTACATACAACGGGTGCAAGACAGTTTAGCACATGCGGATACTAAGGTGGCTTTGACGAGCCTAGCATGTACAGACATGGTCTCGGAACACGTGATACCGAAAGGTAGAGCATGAATCATATGGTTGATATGATGAACACTTTGAGTGTTCGCCATTGAAATCACACCTTGTCTCGTGATGATCGGACTTAGGTGCGGTGGATTTGGTTCGTGTGATCACTAAGACAATGGCGAGGGATATTGTTTTGAGTGGGAGTTCACCTAGTTTTTTTTTAATTATGTTGAATTAAAATTTGAACTCAATTTATCATAAACATAGTCTGAGTAGTATTTTGAATTAATTTTGTAGTACTGGCATCCGTTTACTACTATGCGCTAGTCTTGTAATTGAGATAGAAATACTGTTAAAATCTGACAAGATACTTTACGGACTGGTACCGTATTGTTAAAGAATCAAAATATAATTAAGTCCTATTGCAAACTTTTAGCAAACCTCACATTGTTGATTCAAAGAACTATGGTTTCAATTAGTACCTAAAGTTATCTTGTCTCCATGAAACTTGAAGTTCAAATCTATTTGAAAAAGTAAGGAGCTGAAAATTTAGTTTTCAGAAATAATCAAGGTATGAGATATATGTGATATCTAAGACCTTATTGCAAGATGATAGAATATAATTTGGTGAGACTACATAAACTCATAAGTTTTATGGGAATGTATGAAGGTTGAAGATGCCAGGTGTCACAATCCTCCAACTATTGGGGCACTAACGATATTCGCATATCCATGAAGTGATTGTCCTTAGTATGCACCATTGCTATGACTCGTAGTTTCGAAACATCACGTGATGATCGGGTGTCATAGATTCTACGTGTGCATACAACGGGTGCAAGCCAGATTTGCACATACGAATACTAAGGTTAAACTTTATGAGCCTAGCATGTACATACATGGTCTCATAAAGTCGTCATGAATTGATGGATAAAATTATGAGTGAAATTGTTCATCATATTAAAATATTACTAATAGTGAAATCCGGAACACTTGTCATATGATGATCAACTTCAAAAAATAAGAACCTCAAGATTATTGGTATTTGACCAATAAATCTAGAAGTTATTGATGTTGAAGTGTTTTTCTGAATAATGAGGAAAGCTAAAAGAGAAACTACAAAAGATATTTTGGCAGAAAGAAATAAAAGACTAGAAAGTCTAGCTCAAGTGTATATAAATGATATACATGTTATGGTTGTATTCTTAGTTAGGTCACACAATGAAATTCTTGGGTATTAGTACTATATTGGTTGGTATGAAGTGTCATACAAAACAACGCAATACAAGAATACAATGGCCTAAGTGACTGACAAGGAATATGATAGGAATGCACGTCTGGAACAAAATAAAGTGTTATTATGTTCGTCGTTGGCATTCTATCTAGCCCTTAGAATTTATAATAAAGAACTTAATAATTGTTATTTTGCTCTGGTCAAAATGAAAACAATGAGTTGTTCAAATTATGACTACTCCATGTACGATGGATAAGTTATTATAAATCTTAATGGTGAAACACACATACATAACACTGACGCTAAAATGCCATAAGGCAAATGATTTGAATTCCACTTATTTGTGGAGCCGCCATTTAGGTCATGTTAGAAAGGAACGCATGAAGGAACTCCATGTAAATGGATTTTTGGAGTCATTTGATTTTTAAATCATTTGGCGCTTGCAAATCTTTTCTAAAGAGAATGATTAAAATACCGTTCATAGGCCAAGAGTTGAACGGGCAACAAACTTAGTTGAAAAATACATAATGATGTATATGGTTCACTGAGCATAGTTGTGTGCGGGAGATTCTTCTACTTCATGAAAACTTTCAACAATGAATTGAGTATATATATGTGGATATATTCGATAAGGAAGAAGTTTGAAACATTTGAATGGGTTCAAATAAATTTCAGCATGAAGTGGAAATCATCGTAATAGAAAAGTCAAATATCTATGATTGGATCATGGTGGAAATATTTGAATTACGAGTTTTAGCGAACATCTAAGAGAGTCATGAAATTGTTCTACAACTCACATTTCTTGGAGTATCATAATGATGATATAGTATCCGAGAGATGTATCCAAACCTTGTTGGATCAATGATGAGATAAAATATTGATGCCATTATATTTTGTGGATTATGCTTTAGAGACTATCGCTTTTACACTGAATAGAGCATCATCATGATCCGTTGAAATGACACCATACGAGTTATGGTATGGGTATAAACCCTAATAGTCTTTTCTTTAAATTTTGGTCTAAGAGTTTACAACCAAAATCGGATGAATGTCTTTGTTGGTTATCCCAGAGATTTAATTGGGAATTCTTCCCACGAGACAAAGACAAAAGTGTTTGTCAATGTTTCTTATTTCCGAGAAATTGTTTCTAGTGAAGTATTTGAGTGGGAGGACAATATAATTTGATAAGGTTTATGAACCTGAGCATAATAATCAGAGTAGCGCAGCATCGGAATTGGTTTCGGAAGCGGCCATAACAATCATGGCTCCCATGACTACAAAGTGTTTTAGCCATGGAGATCAAAGTACATATTGA
Source organism: Lolium perenne (assembly GCF_019359855.2). Lineage (NCBI taxonomy): Eukaryota > Viridiplantae > Streptophyta > Magnoliopsida > Poales > Poaceae > Lolium > Lolium perenne. Next base: position 150,443,554 of record NC_067245.2, read on the forward strand.
ATCTTGTAGGTATGGTTTACTTTGTGATCAAATAAATGATTTGTGAACAAAGTATTGATTTTGAACAATGATAAACCAACTACAAACAAAGAAATTATGATGGGCCCTGACTCCTTTAAAATGGCTATACGCCATGAAATCCAAGATAGATGAATACTTTTTGAAAGTAAATAGATCTATAAAATTGATGGACTTGGATGAAATATCCTTGAAGAAGCTTGACTTGTCGAAAAGTTGTTTACGACAAAGTTCAAAGAGTTGACTACGGCAAGATTAGATTTTCCGTAGCAATGCTTAAAGTCTATATGGATTATTCTAGTAATCACTACATATTTCCTTTATGAGATATGTTAGTAGGATGGCAAAATACATTACTTATCAGAAGTGTGTATTAAAGGTGTATACAAGATACAACCAAGAGTTTTGCTGGTCCGTGGAATACTAGATAGGTATACGAACTTCAAATTGGATGAAGTAAGTATCACGGAGTTGGAATCTTCACCAGATGAAATAGTCAAAGAGTTTTTGATTTCATCAGAGACGATGAAGAGGCTTGCATTTGCAAGAAATTAAGTGGGAGCGCTAAGACATATTTATAATACTTTATGTAGATGACATATAGTTGGTTATAAATGATGTAATTATATACTTGATTAAAAAGGTTTCATTGAGAAATTAACTTCAATGAAAAAATATGGACTGAAACAAATCTAGTGTCAAGATCTATGAAGATAGATTGAAATACAAAATAAGTTTAAGTCAAAGTACATAGAATGGATATTGAAATAGTTCAATATAGAAGAAAATGTTCTTGTCATGTGAAGTTTTAACAAGACTTGAGTGTATCTGATACTCAATGAGTAAAAACACATGAGTGATTATAGATCACAAATAATATGTACACAATCAGATGTCATGTGCTTTTAAAAAATGTTATGAGCATGTACCAGAATGATTCATGTGATGATCATTGAAAAACAGTAAGAATATTGTTGAGTACTTAAGAAGAATCAAGGATATATATATATATAGTTTTGTATGAAGAAATGACAAACAAATCGATGTAAGGTGTTGCATCGATATTTGTTTTGTCACATATAAAAATGAATTTCAAATCTCAATTAGGCTAAGTGTTGTTTAAAAGGTAGCACAATAAAATAGAAGTTGTCTATGCTAGATTTAGAAGAGTTCTAAAGATTGTGACGGATTCTACAAAAGAAGGCAGAGGATGTCATTGTTTTGACAATGACAAAGGATGTTAAAATCAAGAGGTTCTTTGAGAACTTGGTGTAGTTCCGACAGAGTCAGAACTTTGAAGCTATATTGTGTGTGACAATATTAGTGACATATTTCAGACCACGGAATTAAGGTTCCACCAGAAGACCAAACATATTTAATGCCGACTCATTTGGAAATGAGTGATGCGTTGAGACACAAATGAATTACAAAATACATACGGTTTTGAGCATGTCAAATCCGTTGACTAAAACCTCTCCCGTGAGCAAAACATGATAAAGCACCGGAAGGCCAAGGTGTTATATCTTTACAAATGTAAACTAGATTATTGACTCTAGTGCAAGTGGGAGACTGAAGGAGATATGCCCAAGAGGCAATAATAAAAGTGGTTATTATATATCTTTATGTTTATGATAAATGTTTATATATCATGCTATAATTGTATTAACCGAAACATTAGTACATGTGTGATATGTAGACAACAAAGAGTCCCTAGTATGCCTCTTAACTAGCTTGTTGATTAATGGATGATTAGTTTCATAATCATGAACATTGGATGTTATTAATAACAAGGTTATATCATTATATGAATGATGTAATGGACACACCCAATTAAGCATAGCATAAGATCACGTCATTGAGTTATTTGCTATAAGCTTTCGATACATAGTTACCTAGTCCTTATGACCATGAGATCATGTAAATCACTTATACCGGAAAGGTACTTTGATTACACCAAACGCCACTGCGTAAATGAGTGGTTATAAAGGTGGGATTAAGTATCCGGAAAGTATGAGTTGAGGCATATGGATCAACAGTGGGATTTGTCCATCCCGATGACGGATAGATATACTCTGGGCCCTCTCGGTGGAATGCCGTCTAATGTCTTGCAAGCATATGAATAAGTTCATAAGAGACCACATACCATGGTACGAGTAAAGAGTATTTGTCAGGAGACGAGGTTGAACAAGGTATAGAGTGATACCGATGATCAAATCTCGGACAAGTAAAATATCGCGTGACAAAGGGAATTGGTATCGTATGTGAATGGTTCATTCGATCACTGAAGTCATCGTTGAATATGTGGGAGCCATTATGGATCTCCAGATCCCGCTATTGGTTATTGGTCGGAGTGAGTACTCAACCATGTCCGCATAGTTCACGAACCGTAGGGTGACACACTTAAAGTTGGATGTTGAAATGGTAGAACTTGAATATGGAATGGAGTTCGAATATTTGTTCGGAGTCCCGGATGAGATCCCGGACATCACGAGGAGTTCCGGAATGGTCCGGAGAATAAGATTCATATATAGGATGTCATTTTATGTGAATTAAAATGATGCGGAAGGTTCTATGGAAGGTTCTAGAAGGTTCTAGAAAAGTCCGGAAGAAACCACCAAGGAAGGTGGAGTCCCAGTGGGACTCCACCTCCATGGCCGGCCAACCCTAGTGGGGGAGGAGTCCCAAGTGGACTCCCCCTTAGGGGGCCGGCCACCCCCCCATATGGAAGGGGGGAATCCCACCCCAAGTGGGATTCCCACCCTAGGTAGGTTTCCTTTTCATATGGAAGGTTTTGGTTTCGGGTCTTATTCGAAGACTTGGAGACCAACACTTGGGGTTCCACCTATATAATGAGGGGCCAAGGGAGGGGGCCGGCCACCCCAAAAGACCACAAGCTGGCCGCCCCATTGAAGTGGCCGGCCACCCCCTCCCAAACCCTAGCCGCCCCCCTCTCCTCCATATCTCCCGCGTAGCTTTAGCGAAGCTCCGCCGGAGTTCTCCACCGCCATCGACACCACGCCGTCGTGCTGTCGGATTCAAGAGGAGCTACTACTTCCGCTGCCCGCTGGAACGGGAGGTGGACGTCATCTTCATCAACAACCGAACGTGTGACCGAGTACGGAGGTGCTGCCCGTTCGTGGCGCCGGAAGCGATCGTGATCAAGATCTTCTACGCGCTTTTGCAAGCGGCAAGTGAACGTCTACCGCAGCAACAAGAGCCTCATCTTGTAGGCTTTGGAATCTCTTCAAGGGTGAGACTCGATACCCCCTCGTTGCTCCCATCTTCTAGATTGCATCTTGGCTTGGATTGCGTTCTCGCGGTAGGAAAATTTTTGTTTTCTATGCAACGTTCTCCTACAGTAAAAGCCTGCCGCCGTTCAGCATTCGCCGGCCGCGTAGCTTCCACGCGGCGAGTTAATGTCGTCGCATCGTCTTCCGCGCACGCATCGTCTTCCGCGCACGCATCGTCTTCCGCGCACGCATCGTCTTCCACGCGGCATTAATCGCCGGCGCCCGCCGCGCCTATATAAGCCGCTCCGCTCGCCGTGACGTCCCTGCTCCACTCTTCCTCCATTCTCCCTCCACTCACCCTCCACCTCCACCGATGGCGTTCTACGACGACGACGGCGCAGCCAACAACGGGTTCCCCCGCCGATCTATCCACGCGTGGGAGGGGCACCTCCTCCACCAGGCGGGGTACCCCTGCCCGCCGGACACGAGGCCCCCCGGCGGCGGGTGGCGGCTAAGCGCTGGTGGCGTGCCAATCCCTCCGCCGCCCCAGGGCCACGCCCTCGACGTCGCCATCGAGGAGGCGTGGATGGCGATGACGGAGGAAGAACGCGCCGACCCGCGCCACCACCCCGAGAACTACACTCGGTGGAACTCTTTCTTTCTCCGGCGGTGGGAGCGCGAACTAGCGTCCTACGACGGCCCGCCACCTCCGCCTCCGCGCAACAACGCCGTGGGTCGCCGGCGTTGGTGGAGCGCCCCGACTAGGACGCTCCAAAACGTCCTCGAGCACATCGAGGGCGGCAACTCGCTGAGGCTCACGATGCCCCCTCCATCGAGGGCATCGACCAGCCGCCAACTGGGAAACAGCTGGCAGCCACGGTGCATGGCTGCCAGTTCCTCGTCGTCCGGTTCGGCGGCGAGGTCGATCTCCAGGTCGGCGCCATCCTTGGCGCCGGTGAAAAAGGAGCCGGATTCCCCGCTGAGCCACCGCACGCGCGGCGGCGGCGGCATCGTCATCCGCGAGCCATCGACGGCACAAGGACGGCGCCGTCCCAAGCGCAAACATGACACCTCCGGCGAACGGAAGCGAAAACCGGCGAAGGTGAAGTTGGAGGAGGACGCCGAGGACGTGGCCATCCTCGAGGCCGTCATCGCGAGGTCCCTCCAGGACCGTGTCCCCGCCGAGAACGCCATGCCGCTCGACCAGGCCTGCGCCTGGTCGAGGGAGCAGTGGGAGAAGGAGGAGGCGGAGCGGCAGGCGAGGCTCCTCCAGGACGTTGCTCGCTACCGATGGCCTGCGACTCCTCCATCCGGCGCCGTCGTCCCCGTCGTCGACCTCGAGGCCTCCGACGATGACCTATACAAGCCATCGCCATCCCCGCCTCGCACCAGTGGCCGGTGGGGAGACGCCAGCCAAGGCAGCAGCCAGGCGGCTTCGGCGCCGCCGCAGTTCGACGACGACGGCTCCGACGACGATGGCGGTGACTACACGGTGTTCTACCGCCATTTCGGCATGTAGAGCGCCGTGTTTTTATATTTACAGTTGTATTCCCCTAGCCGAATTCGAAATATAGTCGAATTCGGTCTCTATGTATGAACTTCGCCCTCTATATAGTAAATATCATTAAATTTTGTCTAAATTCGACCGTTTTATGCCGTTGTTTGTCAAGTTTCCTTTTTCAAATTTAGATCGCCGTCTTCGCCTGAGATCGCGGCTGAGAAAGTACTTCTCCCCATGCCAAATTTACGTCCAATTCGGACGTAAATTTCCCCGAATTTCGGCGTGGGGGGCAAACGAGTGGAGATGCTCTTAGTAGCTTCCGTGGTCTCCAACTCGACGCCGGGGAAAACAGAATCCAATACTCCTCCGGATTACCGTCGTCCAACTAGCGCTACAAATATCAGCCAACTCGACAAAGACACTTCTCCAGCAACAAGTAGAACCATCGCCACTTACGTGCAGTCATCGATCGAGATTTCGAGAACAAGGCTAACAAAAAGTGTGCCCCTCCTTGCAGCGAGATTTCGAGCGCTGGTGCCGTGAATTTCGCGGCGATTATTGTGATGATGGGGCTCGATAACTCTAGCCTGGGTACGTATTGCTTGCTTTCCCGATAACAAGAGAGAGTACGCACTTCAGTTTGTCTCGAGGCTTCGCCTCCTTTTCGGGGGAAAAAAACATGGATGTGTACTGTTTGCTTGGCATGTTTCTTTTAGAAAGAGAAAGGAAAGAAGAGAAGGGACCCCAAGCAGAAACCATGACGAGCCAGGAGGCGGACGAGTGCCGTGAGCGGCTCTTCAAGGCCCTTATGGCTGTGAGTATCTATCTACTAGTAGATGGTTTGGATCTTCTCTAGCCTACTTCTGTCCTAATTACTACTCGATTTTAATTGCCTATCTTTTGCATCTGTTGTATTTGCAGTGCACGAACAGCGGTGACATGGAAAGCTTCAACTGCCAAGTCTACTTCGAATTGCTTAACAAGTGTCGGGATGCTAAATAAGGATATGTTGGCATTTCTCCATGTTTGACAAGGATTTATGGATAAATAGGTAGATTATAAGGATAAATAGGTAGATTATAAGGAACACAGGTAGTGGTTTATCACTTATGATCATTACCTGACTTGATACTACTTTGATACAGTGGATATAGGTGGACGGTAAGTGTTAGAGTGTGGTATATATTCAGTTGTGAAAAGATAGAATAGGGACAACATATTACATATGTTCCGAACTTGTCTTGTATTAAAAGTTGATCTCTTCTACCACTGTGTATGCTCGTCCTAAAGGCTCAATAACATATACTACATCATATTACGTCAATTCTCATACTCTATTAGAGGGTGTGTCGTTGCGTCCTCGCCCACCCAGGTTCGAGCTTTCGTGCTCGCAACCTTCCGTTGACACACACTTTTGATGTCGTTTTATTACTTTGATGGGTGGAAAGAATCTAAAATGTGCATCATGGCAAGTGAGAGGTAGATATTCATGTTCTAGCACTCGCTCTTGCTAAAACATTTCCTAGTTAATTTTGGTCTTAAAAAACATGAGATTCGATCCACATACTAATCGAAATATCCTCATAGTCAACTAGTAAGCACCAGGACGAAACATCGTACTACTTCACAATAATAATAGCAGTGTCGTGTAAAGAGATCTTCACTTACATATCTTACAATCTAAAACGGACTACATGTGAATAGCGCTAATCATTGGAGTAAATCTGAAAACAAGATGCGTAGCAAGAAGAGATGTATAGAACATCAGATTGTCAATGAGTCATTTTTATTAGTAGCACTTCAGATTAGACCAATAAAAAGTGGAAGTTTTCATAATATTAGGCTTTGGTTCTATGTCATGCATGCTTGGCTGTATCAGTTTGCGTCTCAGTACACCCGGGAACTTTTTTCCCCCGCTTTTGTATCAGCATTTTGTGGAATATTCCAAGCTCCTGCCGATGATTATGTATGTAGGATCAGACATGTGACGCTGGAGACTATCCGTTCTAAAGCAGCTTGTCTTTCATGCCAACTGAAACAAGGAGTTGTGCAATATCTGAGTTATAGTTACAATTTTACAACCTTGCTGCCATAATGAAAACAAAATTGCATCTCACAATATAAGTAACGAAAATAATTATATGCAACACGGTTGTGGTCTTGTGGTCAATCTAACAGTTCCATGTATCAGCTACATTTGCAGGTGTTATAAATAAGGTCACGGTGGAGTACTAATAGAACGAAAATAGGAGCTAGGCAGCTTCCAGCCGCGGGCCCTATACTAAAATAATTTAAAATTTTAAAATATAACACAATTTTAAAATTTTAAAATATAACACAATTTGTATTATATAATTTAAATTATATAGGTCAAATTGGCACCTAGGGATACGAAGAAGACTAGTAAACTGAGACGGAGGGAGTACATGATAACGTTAAAAGATAATCCATTATACTACAACATGCATTTTTGTCTTCCCATTGCATGTAATATCTAAGATATGACAGCCTTATCAACCATTGTACATGCCCTAATATTTCACGAACTAAATCAGGTGACAATGTAGCAGAACAATCTGTTCCAAGCAAGTTGGGTTAGGCTAGATTCGAACCCAACATCTACATTCCAAAATGTATTCGCTAAATTGGTATGAGACAAGTTTGACATTCGCAAAGTTTACGGGGAGACTTACCAACTGTTGTATAACTATCCAACTCATGATAAATGGAAGAAACGGTCCATTCTCAATTTCATAACACTCAACACTTCTGACAAAGAGACAACAGCCCGGCACAGCAGCACAACGACTTTATTAAGTTTTTATTCCAAAGTTTACACATGGTAGTCGATCTACAGACTAGAGTCTAGAGGCGACATTTGAAGCTCAAATTTCACACCAATGCTTGGGTCTATTTCCAGGGGCGAATATTTGAGAGTTAGTTCTAGTCACCTCACTTCTGCGAGGTGGGCATGGAGAGGGAAACGCGCTGTGGAGACGACTCTTTCCACTGCTGTGTGATTGTCTTAATCTGAGTGAAGAACTGCACGCCAGCCTTGCCTGCAATTCCATGTATACCATCAGTTATTGTCAGATGCGACTACTCTAGTTCGTCGTGACTGTTTCAGGGGGGGGGAGCAAGTGAGATTGATATCAGAGTGGGGCGCCATACCATAGAAATTCAAGTCTCCTGCGAAGGAGGCTTTGCTGCCAGTGAAGGAGAAGAATGGCAGGGGTACTGGAATAGGTACATTGATGCCCACCTGCAAAGACAAAACACAAAACCGTATGTTGGGAATAATACATGTTGTGGAATTAATTCATATACCATGCAGAAGATAAGCATAACAATTCCTGCAGTTTCTGTTGATTTCAGAATTAAGTTTCTGTTCACAGGAGATAAAATTACTTGTTTCTGTTAACAATTCCTGCAGTTTCTGTCACGCTCTCAGTTATATCTCAGTGTGTACCTCTACCAATTTATGTCTTTCAATTCGAATTAGCAACCACCTTAGATTATTCCAATTTCAGTTTATAGCGTGAACAGAGAGATCTACCTGGCCAGCTTCAATGTCCGATTGGAATTTTCTTGCAGAGACACCAGATGTGGTAAATATGGAAGCCCCATTGCCGTACCTGAGATGCACACAGAAATGGAGGATGATTTATAAATCATTGAATTGTATTGTATGCTCTGCTCGGGACTAAGTTCACAGGAGATAAAATTACTTGTTTCTGTTCACAATTTGTATGGCATCATCTAAGCTTTCTGCCTGTAATTGAGAATAATTGAGAACACAATCAGCAGGAAAAAAATCGACCGCAGTCTCACAGAAAGTATTAGAAATAGTTTTTGGCGTACCTTCATCAAGAGAAGAACTGGACCAAAAATTTCCTCCTGTTTCAAATTCAGCATAATGCAAGATTCAGTCAAATATAACGTGCATGCGAAAAAAAAATTAACTCTATTCTGGAGGTCTCCTTGACTGAAAAAAAAAAGATGCCGCCATCTACATTGACACTCATGGTGCTTATAAGTATTTGAGTATTTTTATTTAATAAGCTGGTATAGAGCAGTAAATATTTGATGTTCAACCTGTATAATCTTTTCTAGCAAATACTAAATCTTCACCAAAAATATGTCATAAATTCAGAAAGCATGCAACAGGCCAACAGCAATCAGTCAGTCCAAATGTATTAAGGGACATGCAAATAAGACACCACTACTCTGCTATGAAGATACCATGGCTCGTATGGTCTAATTAAGAGGAACGATAACCTTTGAATGGACATTGTCCGAAACACTTGGATTCAGAGGTAAGTTTATAAGGAAAGTAGATGATTTGCCACAGACCTGTTTGGGTGGTACTGAACACCCTGGATGTTTTTTGAAAGATAAAACTTTAGGAGAGGCCCCGACAGAGATAATGGGTACTTCATACTAATTCAGTACAAGTTATGTCATGACAGAACGTAGAAGTCTGTACATCAGTGTGAAACCAATATGTTGATAATGCAATCCATGTTTTAGTTTGTACATGATACAGAGAGCCTGACCCTACGAACAATGCCAACCCTGCTCTTAATCACTCTTTAGCAAATTAATACTAATAATATATATGCAAAGTCAAATATGGTACTCCCACCGGCCCTAATTACTTGTCGCAAATACATGCCAAATATAGGCTAAAATGTGTCTACGTTCATTGAACCTGTGGCAAGTATTTAGGAACACATTCTCAACAAATACCTTGTAACAGTCCATGTCACTTTTAACATCAGCCAAGACGGTTGGACCAACAAAGTTACCATCCTCAAAGTGAGGGACCTGCACAGTATAGAGCTATTAGGCTCTGTGATACCAAAACCCAGTAGAATTGCACGCAGGCACTTAAGCAAATCAATTCTGACAAATTACCACGATCTCTCTCCCATCAAGCACAATACGAGCACCAGTGTCAATGCCACTTTGGACTAACTTGCAGATTCGTTCCTTGGCCTGTCGATAGCAAACTGTTAGAGCACCAGATTCACCAAGAAACCAAAGGGCTCTAAGCCACCAAAAAGAAAAATGCGTGTAAGTACCAAACTACTAATCGTGATATTTTATTTTTAGAGCTCAACAATGCAGCCTTAGTGGCTTAGACCCAGAAGAAAACAATCAATTAATCAAAGTAATACAGTGGCAACTAGGGAGGGAGAAAGACTGAAAGAGAGATTGGAACGGTTATATGAATGATAAATTCATTCTAATGAGACAGAAAACCATCAGGAGCTAATACGGTTCCATATAAGATTATAGGCTATACCATATCTCAACAGTTCATCACTGCTAAAAGCAGGTGTAGAACTTTCAATTGGATCCTATTTCGTACTCTGGTCATATGAAGATTAGACACTAAGGTTTTCATGGTTAATTCGCTTGAATAAAATTTACGATGCCCTTAGGTTAATATAGAGCACGCAGTACATCTAACCTGATCGTTTGAGATTTCCATGTACTCCAACAATGGTATTAGAGTACTAGCACCAAGTATTATTGGCTGATTTCTTTGCTCCCTTTATTTATCCTCTTAGACTATCAGTATGTGATTCAAAATTAAAAATCAATCTAATGCCTCGCCAATAGGTCCAACACAGCTAACCAAGGGTGACACCATAGAGTTCCTTGTGTGGCCTCCTACAGGCAATGGCTCCAGGCCAAGTGCAAAGAACCCTACAGCAGGTCCAGAGCGGCCAAAGTAACATAGGTGGCGCCAATGGCTGTGGGATGCGCAAGTGGCCGGGAATAAACTGACCATGAGGGGTTCACTCCTCCTCTTTGCATTTTACTCCTCTCCATCCACTCCACCCTCCTGCCTCTGCAGCAAGATTCCTTTTCTTGTTCATGAGAAGAAGAATATTCCCAACTCTAACAACCTAAATATCCTTAAGGTCGGATATAAATTGTACTCCAATCTATCTGAAGGGAGTACAGTACTACAGTGTACCGTAAAATTTCTCGGAAAATTTTCATGGTTAAGTAGCTACTGTATAAAAATCAACCAGTCTATTTTAAAATGCTAAATCAACCAGTCTCTTTGGAGATCTAAACTTCTTAACTGTTGAACATCTTCTGCATAAAAGAAATGAAGATCCTGCAGGAGTTCAATGAATATTTGAAGCACGCAAAAGTTGACATTTCTTTTCTTTACACTAGTAAATATTTGAACATCAAAATTTGGTAAAGCAGTTATTGCAGAATTTTGCGTACGGTTCCAGATGTTATTTCCAGTATGTAGCAAAAAATGGTAAATGTGATAAAATGAGCATACACAAAAATGTGTCTGAAAGCAAACCTGTCTGCTGATCACGGGACCAAGGTCTGCATCGTTAGCCGCTCCTGAATTAACTACAAGGCTGTTTGCACGCTTGACTAGTTCATCCTCCCTACAACAACAAAACAAGGTTAGCTATGCAAACACAAAATCTGACAAAAGGCTTTTTAGCTTAAATAAATTTGCTTGGATAAAACTCTACCATGCTTCTGAACCACCAACAAAAACAGCAGTGCTCAACGCCATACACCTTTGCCCGGCTGCACCGAAACCAGCAGCAATAAGGGCATTCAGTGTGGCATCTCGATCAGCGTCAGGAAGGATGATAGCATGATTCTTGGCACCCATGTTACACTAAAAAGAAACAGTAACAGTTATTTTCGATTATACTACTTACAACGTAAAATGCAGAAAAAAAAATTACCGATAGATGCAAACTCACCTGAACACGCTTCCCTTTTGCAGATGCTCTAGAATATATATGCATACCTGCCTGAGATGGGAGGGAGAGAGAGAAATCACAAAATATCATTCTTCTCAGAAGCAAATGACTGTTGACTAGCTCTGAGCACAGATATTTCAATAGCAGAATCAAATGAAACGACGTATGTGCTAATAAATATAATGTTAATAATACAAACAGAACTTATACTGCACATGTGTAATACATGAGAACACATTCTCATCCCATTAAAAGGGATACATCAACACCAAGAACACTTGTGTCTGGACAAATAACTCTTATGACATGTTGGTAGATCAAAAATTCCTTAGGTTTTGAAGCATCATAATACACACAAGATTAAAAAGATCTTCCAAGTGTAGATGGGATCAAGTATGCATGGAATCCTCATTTTTATAACAAAGGCTGGTCAATGATCAAAAAGCAGAAAATGCGTATGTTGGTAGGAAAAACGGAGCAGAATACTGTCAGATGGGCGATGCAAAAGTAAGTACAGCAAATCAAGAAACAGGGGAATCATAGGATCCACTTACTGTATTTGAACCAACAAAAGATACTGCCTTAATAGCCTCATCATCACATATGTTGTTGACAACATCCTGATAAGGTAAACCAGAATCAGAACACAAGCAACTTAACAATGCTCAGGACACCAGCACAATAGATGCATAAGTGTTCTTTTTAGAAAAAAAAAAGCATGATAGATTCTTATATCTATTATGAGCACATAATGCTACTGAGCAAGCAAGGCAGATTATAGTTAAGCCACGACATGTGCTGCTCTGTCAGTGTTCTAAGGAGTGAAAAACTATAGTTGTGCATCGTTGCACAAAAAAAGTACGTGATATAACAGCATAACTTAGTGACCAGCTTAAAATTTAGATTAAAGAAGAAAAGTATCTAAGGGTACCATACATGAGTACCATGAACAATGTTCAACACCCCCTTTGGTAAACCAGCCTCCATTGCTAGCTCCGCAAGCATCATAGCAGCCCCTGAAGATTAACAATTTACCATCAAATTCCCGCATTGATCATGTGGCTTCTTTTTGTCAAAGTACCCTAAAGGCCTAAAGTTAAAGCATTTTGAAGGACTTGTGTCACTTACCATGATCCTAATTTACATAGTATGAATGTATTAGATTCATGGTATACTTCAATGGTATTTCCATGTCTAGGAAGCGTGTAATGCAATCAGTAACATCTACCTTGTAACCCTCCTAATGGGATGGTGAGCATTTTCCCTTGCTACCACTTCTAATGATATAGAGGGGGGGGGGGGGGGGGATTTCCTAGTGCTATGGTAACACTGGTGCAAATGTTTGAGTTGTCTAAGATAAATATGCACCAAATATCAATAAACCTGACATCCCTTATACAACAAAAGATACATTCGACACAGTAGTCATGGAGGTAAGCACAGATAAGCTATTAATCTGCAGCGTTCCTAAGCACGCAAACATACATTTTTTCAGTTTTAGTTTGTATACCAATAACACATGTAGTTAATAAAGTGGGCAACAATATGCTGATAAAGAGAAATACCTGGATCCTTTTCTGATGGCTTTAGAACAAAAGTGTTGCCACAAGTGACAGCTATGGGGAACATCTGCAGCCAAGGAACAAAAAACAACCTAAATGATCAATATTTGCAGCATGGGGAAGAAGAGGAGTTGACAACTGACAAAAATAAGGCCATGGAAATAGTACAGGACTACATGTTCCCTGCAAGCTAAATTAAGGTGTATGAATAGTAGAATTGATACTGATCGCAAGATTGCTAATAATAAGAGCAATAGTTGATGTTCAACAAACAGTTACGGCAGACATACCCATAGAGGAATCATAGCAGGGAAATTGAAGGGGCATATCCCTGCACATACACCAAGTGGCTCCCTTATACTGAAGGTGTCAATCCCATGAGAAACATTAGATACATATTCACCCATTTGCAGTGACCCCATTCCACAAGCATGCTCCACCACCTCTGCAATATCAGAGTTTGAAATCAAATCCTCACAGCCAGGGTGTCAGGTAGTAGTCCATATTAGCAAGAAATCTCTTGCAGAATAGGTCATTTTCACAAACAAGTCTATGAACTATTAAGGGGTAGCTGCTTTTGGGATACAGCAGAAAAAATGCTAGTAGCATTGACATGTTGTGTGATCTGGAGTATGTGGAGAAAAACAAACCATGTCATATACTGCACACTTAAGGATAACCTGATATTTCCAAGCACATGGTTTACTGTTTTGTAGATCTTCCAAATAACATATAATCTTACCTACTGTGCGGAAAATATGAGAGCAGTAGATTCATAACACATGTCAATAACTCGCGGATCAACAAATGACAAGATAGAAATGCCAAGACAGTCACTACGTAACCAAACAGCAAGAACAGGTGTAAGGTCATGAAAACCAACCTAGCCCACGGAATACATCGCCCCAAGCATCTTTTAGTGTCTTCCCCTGCTCAGTTGTAATGTTCTCTGCCAGCTTATCCTGATATCACCACCATTGAAGCAGACAGTTAAGCGATCACACATGAGTAAGGAACTGTAAAATTATCCAGCAGAAGGAAAGTCAACTTATTAATATTAGTAGTTGTGTGTTACCATATTGGCCCGGATGAGCTCCTGGTATTTGAACATGATGCGCTGACGCGTGGTCACCGGAGTGTTCCGCCACCCAGGGAAGGCAGTCCTAGCAGCGTCCACGGCAGCCTTGAACTCGTCAGCGGTAGTGAGCGGGATCCGAGACACCACATCCTGCGTTGCCTGTGAAATGGCACGGTAACATCCAGATACTCCGTATATTACATTTATTACACGCTCCAAATGGACCAAGTGTACAACTCGAAATCAACTGACGGGCCGGGAGAGCGGGCTTACGGGGTTGGTGACATCGACATACTCGGTGGCCCGCGACTCGACGAACTCGCCGCCGATGAGGAGGCGAACCCTAGGCTGCGAGGGAGCGGAATGACCGGTGAGCCGTACGCAAAAGGAAACCGCGAGCAATCACAGGCGCGTAGACGGATCGGAATGGGTACGTGGGGCTCGGAAGGGAACAGGGACAGGCGTGTACGTACCGGCGAGGAGGCGGCCTCGGAGAGCCAGCCGGCGGCGGCGGTGGAGAGCGGGGCGGCCATCGGCGACCGGCGGAGGCCGGAGGCTGCACGGGGAGGCGGAGAAAGCAGGGTGATCAGGGATTTGCGGCCGCGAGCACGGGAGTGGGGGGGGAGCACGGGGAGGGAGGTTTACCTGAGCGGGAGAGGACGGCGCGGAGCATCGGGGTTGATCGGCCGGAGCTGGCGGCGACGCGGTGGTTGGATTTTGGATTGGGGCAGTGGAGTGGCGGCGAGTGGACTCTTATTTGTAGCAGGAGTATCGTGCAGTGTTGGCATTGTGGCTGGGTGGACCCCAGCTGCAGAGACGGAAGATGACGAGGATGACTGGATGAGCCCGTGTCTATCGGACTGCGGAATCTGGTGCGGGCTGACGTGGCTAGCAGCCCAATTGCGTGTTTGGTTGGTGGATGGATTAGAGTAGTTTCTCGTTTTTTTTTTCAATACAAAGATTGCATTCCATAGTAGTTGATGAATGTTTAATTGTTTATATCAATCCCATTTGGAACTTTTTCAAAAGATAAATGCAGATGCTTAGGACGAACCGAAAACAAACAACAAAAGTGTAACATTCAGAGCATCCAGACCGTCCGACGAAAGATCCACGGCCAAAAATTCCAGAATGCAACATTTAAGGAAATATATATTATGTTCTATCAAAGGATTGCTACAATCACAGAATTTAAGAGGACGTTGAAAATTCCAGCGCTATAATTAAGGAGGGCTATGTGAAAAGATTACTTTCCAAGCTTACCTTCAATTATTTCTACTACCTAAAAAGATGAATTTGTTCCTTTTTTTGGATAATTTGTTCTATTTTCTAACCGAGCACACTTTGTTGATGTACGCTCCTAAATGGGCCTGGCCCAAACTCGTCAGGAGCACGCACACCATCACGTCTCCCTAGTGGTTGCAGCAATTTGCCATGATGATCGCGGGGTTTTCATGGGAGCTTTAGCCCTATCAGTTCCAGGTATATCGGATTCGTCTATCTTGGAAGCCACTGCATGCCGGGAGAGGCTCGCACTAGAAGCTGATCTGCATGTCCAACGGGCTTATGTTGGATCAGATTGTCTTGAGGTTATCAATGCTATACAAGACTCAAGCAAAGGAAGGTATCTCTGTGTTCTCCGTGAGATAGCTAGAAGAAGAACAATGTTTTATGCAGTAAGTTTTGTTCATGAAAAGCTCACAATTTAGCTAAGTCTTTTCGTTATTTAGATCGTGGGCGCCATTTGTGGCTCACCTGATACCTCCATTGTACCAATGTCTATTGAGTAATAAAAGGTGTCAGTAACGCTAAAAAAAACCATCACGCCTCCCTGCAGCCTAAAGAAACTCGATCTTCTTCATGTTGGCGGCGGTGCCAGTCGCCGCCTTCGCCTTGACCCCCCTCCTTCCTCAACTGTCGCTACCAGTCACCGCCTTCGCCCAGACGCGACATGGCGCTTCTCATCTGCGCACCACTCTCGAGGCAGCAGCTCCATCCAGTTTGCCGATCCGCCGTGCTGACCGAGCTTGACCAGACCGTGTAGCTCCGACACGTGGAGCTTAATGGATTGGAGGGGATACACCTGTGTTAGGACAGTGACATGACGAAGGAACACTTCTTCAATTAACGAAGGGCTCAGAGAGGTTCCGACAAGATCCAACGGTCCACGGCGATCGTGTTTAATTAAGTTTGCGTTTTCCCGCCTTAATCATCATTAGCAAGTCTGTAATCACATTTACCAAACTAAGCGTGACCCTGTCCTGGTATATAAAGGGCAGGGGTGGGTGGAAGGGAGGCACGCTATGCAATATGAAACCCTATATTCCTGTTTATCGTCCTCCTCTTCCTATTGACGAGCGCCGCCGGAGAGCCCTTCTCCTACCTCTCGCCTAAATCCCGGTCAGCGAGTAACCGTCTCCTGACAAGGTGGTATCAGAGCAATCGGCTCTTGGACCTCATGCTAGCAACGGCGAAGCCCTCCCTCCCTCCCAAATTCTACCACCCTCCCACCCACTTTCCTTCAGTATCATGGCAGGCAGGCCCAGATCCAGGAACTCATCCCGATCTCGAAATTCGTCACGGGATCGAAGCAACGACGATGCTCCAATCCTTGGATCGGCGTTGACAACGGACGCGGAGCTCGCCGCGCTCCGAGCACAGCAACGTCAGGAGCGGGACGCGCGATCTGTGGGGAGGCGCCTCCGCAACTACCAGGCAGAATCCACGGCCTCCATCAACCTGCTCACCAACCAGATGGAGAACATGGTGGCGCTGATGGAGCGGATGCAGACCAGCATCGACCGGCTATCGCAGCCCGAAGGTACACCACAACCCGATACTGGCCAAGCCCCAACCTTTGTGACACCTCCTCCACGCTCAAGCTCGCACCTTTCTCCCATCCCAGAGATACCCACACCACAATCCACGCCACCAGCATCAAATCCACCACCTTCAGCCTCCGCACCAAATCCACCACCTTTCCCACCCAACCTGGGCCGACTCACTCCGGCGCAGTTGCCCCTACCACCGAGCACACACGATGCCCGTCAGAAAGCCGTGAGCACGGAGAGCGAACCAATCGTGTCCATGGGAGCGGGTTCGTCCTCGCGTCACAACCAGGGGCAATGCACCAATCCATCCACACAACATCAATACTACCAACCCATGCCTGCCACACAGCATCAGCCACCACCACTGAACCCCACCACCACCCACAGCCCACAAATTCCCACTCACAACACTCAGCCACATCCACCATATACCCAGCCAATACAACAAACCATGCCTTATACCCACAATCACTCACAAAACCAACCTTTTCCCTCACACCGTTTCCAACAGCAACACATCACCAGTGACCTGCACCTGCGTACACCCCATGTGGAATTACCGATTTTCACAGGAGATGCACCACGAGCTTGGTTACTTGAGTGTGAAGATGTGTTCAATCTAGTGGAAATTCCAGTGGCCAGCAGAGTCAAATGGGGATTAGCACATATCCAAGGACAGGCAAAAACCTGGATCAATAGCTCAGACATTCATTTGCAGTCAATGACATGGCCAGAACTCACTCAAGTGCTGATCAACCGTTTCCCTGATATAATAGCTACTGATCCAATGGATCAGCTGCAGTTGCTCAAGCAAACCACAACGGTCAATGCATACATCGACCAATATGAGCAGTGGATGCAACACATGAAAAGGGAACGCAGCTATCCACCTCAAGATTTCTTTGTGGACAGGCAATGTTAAGGAAATCGGTAATCGTTAACTGCTCGGTTGGCTTGGGAGTAGCGATTAATCGGAATTCGGAAGATTAACTGATTTAATCGGTCGGCTATTAATCGGCGCAACCTACACAAATTAGCATTTAAAACAATTTATATAAGAAAAATAACAGTATATGAGCCTCTATATGTCTCTCCCTACTTCTTTAAAGCCTAAAATCCTAGAAAAATTAGCCGAAGCCGCGTTCCTTCCTTCCACTTCTTCTCCTCTCACCTCTGAAGTTTATATTCTCCCACCACCTACCTAGGGTATTCTTATGGTCGGTCTGACCTATACACGTAGGAAGCCCACTAGTGGCTAGTTATGGGCTTAGCCCAAGTAAATTAGGGGCTTAGCCCAAGTAAATTAGGGTTTCGAGGAGGCCGTCCTCCTATATAAACACTTGTATCCCTTCAAGATTAATCAGACAATAATTCAGTATCATTACTGTCTCGTCTCCTGAAGGGAGACGGGAGAACCCTAGCCCCCCCGCTGCACCAACCCTAGCCGCCTCCTTCTTCCTCCGCGACGGCGCCCAGCCGCCGGCGCCGAGCTCCCCAACCTCTCCGCCCTCACTTCCACCCTTACAACCTCCGCCCTAAACCCGGTAGAACCCTAGTCTCTACCACTTTGGTATCAGATTGCCTAGGTCTCATGGGTTCCAACAGCCCCCCGTCGACACCATCGCCGCCACGTCCACCGCCGCCACCAACATCACTCCCGCCGCCATGACCGGCGCCCACGCGCTGCAGGGGGCCGCCGCCGCCGCCAACGGAGACCAGGCCGCCGCCGTCCCCACGGGCCTCGACCTCCTACCCGCTACTTTGGCGGACCTCGCCGACAGCCTCCGCGCCATCCGCTTCGAGCTCGCGGAGATCGGGCCGGCCAGCACCCGCCGCCCCACCGTCCGCCGTTCCGCCACCGCCCCCACCGACCGCGGTTCCGCCGCCGCCCACCGACCGCCGCTACGCCGCGCCGCCCACCGCCCGCCTCTGCTGCGCCGGGCCGGCCCGCGTGGTGGCCGCCGTCGCCCTCGCCGATTCCCACGTGGACCGACGCGGCTCCTGTCTACACCCATCTTTGCGCCGCGGACGACGGTCCAGCCGCCCGCCCATCGCCCTGGCGGTCCTGGCGGGTTTGCGGGGCCCTTCGCCGGAAGCACGTCCGTCAACCCAAGCCGCCAGGCGGACACCCCCGAGGTCCCGCCCGTGGCACCGCAGCCGCCCCGCTTCACGAAGCTGGAGTTCGCCACCTACGACGGCGCCACCGACCCCTGAACTGGCTGAACCAGTGTGAAGCGGTTTTCGGGGCAGCGGACGCTCAGCACCGACCGCACATGGATCGCCTCCTATCACCTACGGGGCGCCGCGCAGACTTGGTACTACGCCCTCGAGCAGGACGAGGGCGGGTGTAATAACCCAGAACATAGGAACAACGAAGGGTAGATTTAGAAATGGGATGTGCATTTCATCGTAAAACGGGGGAAATTTTCGCGCTTTATTGCAACTAAACCTAAGAGGGATCGAGGTTCTCTCTCATTTTGCACTTAGGATTAGGCAATGTGAGTTAGGGAAATTTCGACATGATCTCTTTTGTATCTTGTTGATTTGGGGAATTGATTTCATTTGACAAGTGTTAATACATTTAACAATAAGCATTGAACAATATAAAATGGAATTCATAATTTAAACACAACTTATGAATTCAAACAACTTTGAATTTCAAAGTGAATCATAAATACAATGTTTATTCCAGAATATAAATATTAAATAAATCAAAAGCTCATAAAAAAAAACTTGGGCTTTATTGATATCACAACACAAATTACATTGTCTTTACAATATTCTTGATACAAGAATGGATGAATAATAAACAGAAATAAAAATGAAGATTACAATATTATTCCTAAACTAAAACCTAGACTATATGACTTGAAGTATTTCTTCATGGCCATGTCCATCTTCAAAACCTGCAAAACAAAGAATCAACACTAGCCAGAATGTTAGTGTTAGCCAAAGATTCAGTTTGGACAGTTAGCAAATAACACAAGATTCAGATTTGGACAAGGTGCAAATCTGTCACAAAGACACTTGTGCTTGTCCAAAACCAGGGACAGCACAAGATAAGGGTAGCAGCAGACCAAACCTGAGCACCACCAGGGGCTCAAGTTTCAGCATATGAGAGCACACCGCTCAAGTGTGCTGGGCAGCAACAGCAAGGCCATGCATCAGGTTAGTCACCAAGCAAGCCAGGCCTGTGTGTCATGGCCAGAATAGAAGTAGGCCTCATATAAAAGCAACACAAACCCTAGAAATTGTAGCAGTCGACCAGATAAGGAATTCACCAGGTAAGGGTGAAGCTATAACACACAGTTCATCCAGTTCTTGCTCAAGAACAGAACCAAACCACACAACCACTTAAGCCACCAGAAATCATGGTGACCTAGAAGATCAACTAGACCTGGAGGTGAAGGGCTGTGAACAAACCACAAGTCTGCATCAACACAAAATCTCATACTAGGAGCTGGAACAAGGTATACCAAGTTCCTGGAGCAGATCCAATGGATCTAATCCATAAAACATGCATGACATAGTCATGGGGTTGAGCAGATGCTCAACAGGGTGAATCATCACTTGGTTTTCACCAAGGATCACTACTAGTCTAAAAAGCCACCAAAATAGAAACCATCCAGATACAGATCTTGTGCACAGAAGCAAGATCTGATGCACAGATAACACCAGTAGATGTATTGCAATAAATAGCAGCTAGTATAGACTACACAGAAAATCCTAGGCACATAACCATCAGTAAAACCCTAGATTTCATCACAGGCAAGCATATTGGCATTCATAGTTAGTATGATCCCCAAATATGCAAGCAAAGTTGAGTAGCCCACAAGATCCCACCAAATAGGTGAGCAACCAATCAGTAGCAAGGCTACTGAGGTCACATCACACTTAGCACCATTTAAAGTAAAGCCAACTATAGAACATCATCATCCAGAGTGGATTCAGATTCATTTGCTTGTTAAATCCTTATAAACAGCAAATTCATTTACAGGCAAGTAATTTAAATCATCACTGCATAAGCAGTTCATCATAAATCAATTTATTCAAGCATGAATATATCACAGATCCATGCTATTTACTGACAGTAGCATATTGTAAGGCAACACAGCACAAATCACTGCATCATAGTCACTGGATCAAGTCCAGTGAGCTAGGATAAGCAACAGCACATATATACAGTAGCATAGTGATGCTTGAGCATCAGCATCAGCAAGGAAAATGCTTCACTTAGTCACAAAATTAATCAGCAACCAAGCACTGATATTTAATTGATCAAATGGATCAATTGAATCAAGTCAAGCCACACAGATAAGCTAGCCAACAAGGAATGGTTGATCCAGTGGATCAATGGCTTACACAGAAGGCACAGAGCACCTCACACACCTCACTGGCATTCACAAGTGTCACAGATACATAGCAGTACACCTAGACAAGCAAGTGTAGCTTGCCAGTAAGCATAGCAAGCCCATAAGCATGAACAGCATGGTATATCAAGCCCATAAGCAAGCACAGCATAGCATAGCAAGGTCAGAGCATGCTAGGAGCAATAGATAATTACCACCTGACATGTACAGCAAGCAAGGCAGCACTGGCCAGTACCAGAAATTGGTAGATTGGCCATACCTTGTAGAAAAATGGAAGCACGGGCAACTTAGGCAGCCATGGCAAGGCTCTGTGTGATCACAGGATCACCAGAGAGCAGTAAAACAGGAGGAAGAAGAGGCACAGTAGCTTGGGAGGAGCACAGGCATGGAGAAGAGAAGGAGGAGGAGCAGAACACTTACATGCGCCTGGTGGCAGAGGCTATGGCATGGCGAGGCAGTGCTCGCGCGGCCATAGCAGCTGCAAGACCCGGGTAGGCGCCGGCGTTACACCGACGAGCACGAACACCACCACAAAGAAGACGGCAAGACGGAGACGACGGCACTGGTACTGCAAGCAGCACCGCACCAGGTCGGTCTCAGGGGGCGCGTACGTCGACGGCGAGGACGAGAGTTCGCCGGAGACCACCAAATCGTCCGAGGCGATTCTCCAGTGGATCCAGAACAGAGGCGATTCGCCAGGAGAGGAAGAGATTGGAGAAACCACGCGGACAGATCGATAGATCGTCTCGCGGTAGTCCAGATCAGGTAGGTGGCGAAGGTAGGGAGGCCAGGAGGTGGCCGGAGCACGGCGGCGGCCATGGCGGCGACGCCATCGCCACGGGGTCGCGAGAGATTAGGGTTAGGGCAAGTGAGCGAGAGAGACGAGTGAGTGAGCGAGGTGGGCCGCTTCGGCGCCACCGAGCCACTTTGGGGCAAGCCTTAGTGGGCTGTCCCATGGGCTTAGGTTAAATGGGCTGGGCCCAATATGGGTCCAGGGGGGTATTTTGGTCTTTTTACATTTAATAAAAGACCAAAACTTTACCAAATTTTAATAAATCAAAAACAACTCTAAAAATCCAATAAAAATTGGATTTATGAATGAAAAATAAATCTTAACAAGAATAAAATATGAAATGGAATTTATGAAACAAATTCAAAATTATGAATTTTTAGAATTTAAATAATAACTTGGAATTTAAAAATTATTATTTCCTAGTATTTAAAATTCAAGGAAAAATCTCAAATAAGTTCAAACACTTATTTTCAAACATTTCAAAATGAAATTCTATTATTCCAAGTCATTTCTTTTGAAAAAGGGTATTTATCCCAGAAAGAAAAATACTATATTCCTTTTATTTCCAAAAACTATAGAGGTAACTCTATAATTTTCAATTATTTTTAGAATGATTAAAGGAATCACCAAGTAAATAGTTTTACTTTGAATTGTTGTACTTTGTGTAAATTAAAATGGTTTATACTTTTAAATCAATTGTAAATTACTGTCAAAGACATAAATCTTAAATACAACCCTAAATTGTAATAACTCAACGGGGTAAAGGGATTCAACATAAAATAATACATCCATGATTGCATTATTTGGATTTTATAACATTGTCCTTACCGGACAATGATGCTTCTTACAGAACCCGAGGTCCAGGTTCCATCAACTGCATTGAACTGCACTATCTCGCAGTCCACAGGCAAGTTCACCCTTGCTCATGTCAACTTGAGTATTTTATACTACTTTAATGCAAATCTATATACTTATCATTCCTGCATCGCAAATGAAATGTTACTTTACAACTATGAATATGACTATGTGGCTGGCAATGGAACCATGGTATGTGTTGATATGGTGGAGGTTCCATTGCAATGGGTTATATCACCCTAGGATTAAATTACCAATGCCGTCCAGTGATTCTTGCGCCGTACAAATCGCGTTGACCATGAGATCTATAATGGCTCTGGGGAAGCCAGTCGTATCTTTTCCCTTCTGCATGCCAACGGATTGGTAGAGCCGGCGAGGTGCTGGAGGCACTGCCGTAGGTTGGGATAGCCTTTTAAATCCCCATCCATTAGTGATGATGGCTCTACGATCTATGAAGGATTGTCCAAAGTACACCATGAGTAAAGCCGTATTATCGGGGGAAGTCTACTGGAGGTGTGCGGGTGGACAAAAGGGTGGGTTTGCAGTCGCGGAGAAGGCGGTGTGGGCTTGGATCTTTATACCTGGCCTCACACCAAAGGAAGTGTGAACGGGGGCAAGTCCCTGCGGATGGCAAAAAGGGTGAGATCTCTTGTGGGAAAAGTAATGCACCTCTGCAGAGTGTATCAAATTGTGGCTGTCACTCCTTGTTCCAGGAAGGGAACTGCGAACGCGGCAGGAAAGGAACTCCATGAAGTTCTAGTCAACCTGTGAAGACTGACGGGCATAGTTTTCATAATAAAAGCAACCTTTTGAAGAAATGTTTTCAAAATATGCATTGACCTGCGATTTCCTGATCAATGGTCGTAGCTAGTGCATCAAACACCTTTTATTCTTTTAGAACTTGCTGAGTACCTCTGTATTCACTTTCTTTCGACACCCTTGCTAGACTGTGATCCGGAAGTGGAGGCTATCAACGATGGAGCACCAGAAGGAAGCTACGAGCTGGTCTACGAAGAACCTGATCTTACCGGCGGAGTGGAAGGCGTAGACTATGGGATAGTCTACGGACCAGATGACACGGAGGTGGAGGAGTAGTGACATACCCTAGCATCATAGAGCCGAGCAACGTAGAACTTACCTAAATAAGTTGTTGAGCTCTTTATATTTGTTATGAGTTGTAATCGTACTTAAGTAGTATCCTAGGGTGTTCTCATAGGACCTGTGAGAATACCAACTTGTTAAGACAATGTTTGTAATAAAGTATGGAGTGTTATGACCTGCAATGTTTCTGTTGTACCACTCTGAGGGATATGGCAAATTGTGAAGAAGTCCCTTCGCAAAGATCATATCAACGACTTGTATACTACAACATGCAGTGGTATGCTGGGTCACCGCAGCGGGATGCCGCCTTGGGAGCGTTTCCGCGACCTGTGCCTCCAGCGGTTTGGGCCGACCCTCCGTGGCAGCCGCCTCGCCGAGCTGGGACGCCTCGCCTTCACCACCACGGTCCAGGACTTCGCCGACCGCTTTCAGGCGCTCGCGTGCCATGCCCCGGGCGTCTCGGCACGCCAGCGCGCCGATCTCTTCGTCGGCGGCCTCCCCGACTACATCCGCGTCGACGTCGAGATGCGCGAGCCAGCGGACCTGCAGACGGCCATGTACTACGCACGAGCCTACGAGCAGCGCGCGCTCGCCATGCGGCGGGTCTACGCGCGCGTGGCAGCGCTCGTCCCGCGCCCCGCCCCGCTCCGACGCCCACCACCCCGCCACGCCCGCACCGGCCGCTGCGCCCGCAGGCCCTCCTGCGCCAACTCGCCCCTTCAAACGGCTGACGGCTGCGGAGCAGCTTGAGCGGCGCCGCCAGGGGCTGTGCTTCAACTGCGACGAGAAGTACGCGCGGGGCCACACGTGCGCCCGCCTCTTCTACTTGGAGACCGTCGACGACGCCGACGTTGAGGCCCTCACCGCCGAGCTCGCGGCCGCCACCGTCACTGAGGCCGGTGTCACGACCTATGCGCCAGTCGACGCGTCCGCCTTCGTCGTGTCTCTCCATGCTATGGCGGGCATCAACACGGCAAAGACGATGCTGCTTCCGGTGACGATCAAGGGGGAGCGTCTCACTGCGCTGGTGGACACGGGCTCCACGCACAACTTCCTGTCCAACACCGCCATGCGCCGCCTCGCTCTCCAGCCGGCGGGATCGGAGAAGTACAGCGTCACCGTCGCCAACGGGGATCGTCTTACGTGCCAGGGCATGGCGCGACAGGTTCCCGTGCTCGTAGGCAACGAGCCGTTCTCCATCGACTGCGTCGGCATCGACTTGGGCTGCTACGACTTCATCCTCGGCCTCGACTTCCTGAGCACCTTAGGCCCCATCCTGTGGGACCTTGACGTGCTGTCCCTCATCTTCTGGCGCGAGGGCGGCCGCCGTGTTCACTGGACGGGCGTGGGCAGCACTGGCACATCCCCGCAGCTACACCTGATGGCCGCCGCGCTAGACGAGGCGCATCCGCTCCTGGCCGCCCTACTGCAGCAGCACGGCGACCTCTTCGACGAGCCGCAGGGCCTCCCTCCCTCGCGACCCTGTGACCACCGCATCCACCTGCTGCCGAACACGGCACCCGTAGCGGTGCGGCCGTACCGGTACCCCACCGCAGAAGGACGAGCTCGAGCGCCAGGTGGCGGTCATGCTAGCACAGGGCATCATACGGATCTCGACATCACCATTCTGCGCCCCCGTGCTCCTGGTGCGCAAGACCGACGGCACGTGGCGTTTCTGCATCGACTTCTGCGCCCTTAACACCGTCACGTCCAAGGACAAGTTCCCCATCCCCGTCGTGGATGAGCTCCTGGATGAGCTGCATGGCACGCGCTTTTTCACCAAGCTCGACTTGCGCTCGGGCTATCATCAAGTGCGCATGCACCCGGACGACATCGCCAAGACGGCGTTCCGCACTCACCATGGCCACTACGAGTTTTTGGTGATGCCGTTCGGCCTCTCCAATGCGCCGGCGACCTTCCAGGCTCTGATGAACGATGTGCTCAGCCCCTACTTACGCCGCTTTGTGCTAGTTTTCTTTGATGATATTTTGATCTACAGCGCATCCTGGGTGGAGCACCTGCAGCACGTGGCCATCATCTTCAACGAGATTCGAGCGCATCGTCTTCACCTCAAGTGCTCGAAGTGCTCGTTTGGCACGACCTCCGTCGCATACTTGGGCCACGTCATCTCCGCCGACGGTGTCGCGATGGACGCGGACAAGGTCGCTGCCGTCGCCGCCTGGCCAACGCCCCAGTCGCCACGAGCTCTTCGCGGATTTTTGGGCCTCGCCGGATACTACCGGCGCTACATCCAGGACTTCGGTCTCATCGCCGCACCCCTCACGCGCTCGCCGCCGCGACGCTTTCTCCTGGGACGAGGAGGCGGCCACGGCCTTCGCCGCCTGCGGCGGGCACTCACGACGGGTCCCGTTCTTCGATGCCGGACTTCGACGAGCCGTTCGTGGTGGATCGCGACGCCTCGGCATCGGCTTCGGCGCCGTCCTTCACTAGGGCGAGGGTCCACTCGCCTTCTTCGCCGCCTTCGCCGCGCCACCACAAGCTCGCCGCATATGAGCGCGAGCTGATCGGGCTGGTCCAGGCGGTGCGCCACCGGCGGGCGTATCTTTGGGGCCGGACATTCCGTGTGCGCACGGACCACTACGACTGAAGTTCTTCTTGGATCGGCGCCTTTCCACCGTGCCACAACACCGGTGGATCAGCAAGCTCTTCGGCTTCGACTTCACCGTCGAGTACCGCCCGGCCGCCTCAACACGATCGCCGACGCCTGTCCCGCCGAGACGTTGACGATGCTGCGGACGCACCCACGGATCGGTGCAGCCCTCTGCATCCACTCCGGGCCATCTTTCGCCTTCATCGACGAGGTTCGCCGCGCTACTGCCACGGCTGCGGATGCGCAGCAGCTGCGCCAGCGCCTGGCCGACGGCGAGCTGCCCGCGCCCTGGCGCCTGGACGAGGGACTACTCCTCCATGGCCGCCGCATTTTCGTGCCGGATCATGGAGACCTGCGCCACCAGGCCTTGTCCTTGGCGCATTCTGCAGGTCACGAGGGCGCCCAGAAGACCCTGCACCGTCTCCGCACTGATTTTTACATTCCAGGGGATGGCGCCCTGGTGCGAGACTGGGTGCGGGCGTGTGTCACATGCCAGCGGAACAAGACGGAGACGCTCCGTCCGGCAGGCTTGCTACAGCCAATGGACGTGCCGTCCCAGGTGTGGGCGGACATCTCGATGGACTTCATTGATGTGACGCCCCGGAACCGGTACCATGAGGATTCCAGCGATCCCGCCAAAATCCGCACGATATCGATCTAGAGACGCCCTCCGACACGACGTGCGCGAAGAAGCACACACGTGATGCCAGAGGAATTAACACGAGCGGTAACATTACAACAGGATTACAATAGAGCCCACAAGATACATATATTACAACAACGACTCCAACGAGTCAAGATACAAATAGATACATACAAAGATCCGAATCATACAAAAGATCGAATGCGTCCGAGTACGGACAAGATACAAATTGGACTAAGAGTCCTGAAGATAACCAGTGGCGTCCATAACCCTGCCCAGGCCAAGCCGGAAGGGTAACCTTGCTAACGTCGTCATCTCGTACCTGTCAAAGTCGGGCCATCGGTTGCCGACAAAAGGGGGAGGAGACAAAAAGAAAGGAAGGCGAGGGTAAGTACCATTGGCACGTACTTGCGAGACAAGACCAGCTATGCTCGCTGGTGGGCGGTATAAACTTCACCCGGCTATATGTGGAGTTTAGCGGCAGCAAAGCTACTATCCAATAGAGACACGCTACAACATCCGTCTACTCAGAGAAGATAAGAGAGCGCACAAGGTAACAGATAAATACTACACAAACATAACCCAGCCAATGCGATCCCCCTTCGCCAAGAGGTATTGCAAAGGCACACACACTTTTGAAAGAGTTTTATTAGCAAATTATTAACAACAGGAAATAAGGTGGAAGTTGTTCTATGATCAAGCTATACAATTCCAAGTCGTCCATAACCGCGGACACGGCTTATCGATAAGATGTACACCCTGCAGGGGTTGCCCAAATGTAACCATACGCATGCTCGAACCCACTTACTACAGGTGGAGTCTCACAACAAGACCGTTCCCAATGCAAGAGAAAAGTTTAATGGGAGCCACCCAACTAAGCTACCCGTGACGAAGTTCGGCCGTACTCCGATACGGACCCAGAGGTTTGCGACATAGTCCAGGCGGGCACTTACGACCAGGCACAAGATAAGTCTATCCGCGTTATGAGTACAGTACAGAAATAAACACCCGAAGGCAACAGGAAGTAAATCGTGCATCGTGCATATGGGCAAATAAAACCAAGGTTGTGGCTCCCAATAAACAGACTCGAGGAAAGGTAGTGGGTGATGGGGGTCCCACTCCCCCACGTACGGGTAGAGCGCTCAATCTCGGAACAGATAACAAGAACTCGGGTCCTAGGGGATATTAACAAGTCAAAGTTCCGATGCTTTCGCAAAGGGGCTCACAGATGCCTCTGCTTACAATTTTAGTTGTTAACAATAAAGTAAAGCATGAATATCTCCAACAATTGATATAGCATGTGATAACCTCCCAACAAGATATCCCGACCATTTCGAGATATCAACAAAACCCTAAACTCGCCTACGACTCGCAAAGCTGGCAAACAACAAACAATAGGTAGGGCGAGGAGGTGTATCTCGGACATATAGGTAACAGGTGGATAGGGCACGTGACACAACAGAATCGCAACATAAGGATAGCAATAGATCAAAAGAGCATGTAAAAGTAAAATAGGTGAAGAGGTGGGCTCGCCTGTGAAAAGCTGTAGAAGAACTTGTCGTATCTCACAACACCACTTCGCGATCCTATCCGGGAAGAAGCAGATGCTGGAACACACACAACGTATGCAAGTCTTACTACTACGGAAGAAGAATCGGCATGCTATCCAAATTAATCGAAGTCGGAACCCCGGACAAACAATTAGGGTTGAGGTTGCATTTTCTACCGACAAATTTAAGTGTTGATTAGCATGGCAATAGCATGGCAATGGTGAGCTACTTCAATATTAAACGGAGCGGGGAAACCTAGTCGGTATCCGAAATACTCCGCATATATGTGAGGTGAATATGCAAAACTACCACGATGCGTCATGATGCGAGATGCTAACAGATGTATGAATGTCATATTCATGTTCCTCATGTTTTTCTGATCGGAATGGACATAAAGTTTGTTTGATTTGAATTTGTAAAAGTGCAATTATGAAACAATTTGAAAACCATCTGATTGTGCAAATTTTTCTGAAACTGAGTTTGAAATTGAGGGGGAAACATTTAACACCGTGCTGGGAGCTATCCGTGGACAATGACTGTGGGGTCACTGAGCCACGTCAGCGCCAGCGTGTCAAACAGCAAAAAGGTGGGTTTTATCTCACTCGCGGGATTCGAACTCGGGGCTGCGTGGGAGAGATCAAAGATGGTAGCCAGTGGGATGCTGAATCGGATTTGTAGACATACAGGGTGCAGACAAGGTATAGTATGGCAAGGAAGATAACTGAATATGACACTACGAACTGAAGATCGTGACAGCGCTTTCCTGTAGACAACGAAAAATGCACAGATTTTAAAGTTGTGGTTGCGACGAATCTGGACACCGTTTTGGGCGAAACAAAAGAGGTTGAGCAAAAGGGATGTGGCATGGTTAGAATGGAAACGAGTTTTCTCGGAAACGGAGCACGGAGTTGACGGGGAGGGTCGCCGGAAAACGGGACGACGAAACAGCGTCGCGGACTGAAACTGTAACCAGTTTCTGGAGCCAACTTTGGAAGACGAAAGCGTCGTCGATACTTCACCGTTTGAGGTGATTCAAAGATCAGTGGATAGCTGGTGATGTTTTGCATCCAAGGAAACAAACCGTTTGTGCTGGGATGGTCTGGATTGCCGGAGATCTGCGTCTAAAAACATGACCGTGAAACAGACAAAGGTGGCGTTTTTCGTTTCGATTTCGCTCAGATCTTTCTCACGTCGACGATGCAGAGGTGTCGGGGCATGCAAGGGAGGGGGGAGGGGTGTGCTCACCCTGGTGGTGCTCGACGAGGTGGAGAAAACGCCGGCGGCGAGGTAGACGGCGGAGGCTGATGGCCGCTGCACCGGGTTTCATTGCCGGACAGGCGGAGGGGCACCGGCTCGCGTCGGAGGAAGATCGAGGGAGGCCGCAGCAGGGTGCGGGGCTGGCGGACGTGGCGTCAGGCATGCGCTGTTGATGGACGGACACACGGCCGGAGTTGTGCCGGCGACCAGATCCTGCGGAGGAGAGCGGCGATCAACGCCGGTAGCACGGCAAGAAAAACGGAGAGCAACCTGGGAGAGGTTCAGGAGGACGCGGAGCTCACCAAGGAGAGTCGAGCGGCGTCCAGGATGCGGCGCTCGTTGTGTTGAACCAGCCGAAGGCCAAAGGATGCATGCACCACGCCGGTGACGGACGTGTCCGACGAGGAAGATGCAGAACTTGACGGGCGCGCGAGCGGCCAGGGCAAACGAGGACGTCCATGACGGCGCTCGCGTGGAGGCCTGGAAGGAGTAGGGCGCCACGCAGCCATATAGAAGGGAGCAGCGGCCGTCGGGGTTGAGCTGCGTGCGTGATGGTGAACGGCAGGAGGCGGCGGGTCGAGGACGCGAGTGGCGGCCAAGGAAGCAGCGGGCGGGAAGTGGCGGCGCTGATGGGATGGAGAGGGGACTAGGGTTCTGCAGGTGGGCAGCTGCTCGGATTTTTATAGGGGAGGGAGTTGATCATCGGCCGTCCCATCGCGGACAGCGACGTGCAGGTCTTGGGATACGCTGCCGTACGAAGAAGAAAGGGAGAGGAGGTACTCGACCAGTTCCTGGGATGGTTTTGGGCTTCAAGTGGAGATGGCTGTGTGGTGGGCTTCGGTTGATATGGGCTGAAAAATAGATGTTTTGCACTCGGCTCCTTATGGCTTACCGTGAAAAGAATAGGACCAAGAGAATGGTTGTGCTTGAAAAGAATAGACGTGACCCTTTGCAAATATTAGGAATTTGCAAATTGCAAACAGATAACAAGGTAGACAAAGATACAAGAAACAAGGAAGAAAGATGAGAATGTAAGAGTGAAAGAATGGAGGGAAACTTTGGCAAAAACAATTTTCAAAACAATTTAAAGATTTACAAATATTTTGATTTTAGTTTATAAATGAAATACGAAAAATGGGAGGAGGTTTATTATATAAACCATATGAGAGAGAAATAAAATAGTTTTTATTTAAAATAATGTTTAGTTGATAAAATCTTGTGGATGATATGATGCATGATGCATGATGATGCACAAAAGAAAAGGCACACATAAAATCTAATAGGGGTATTTTCCTGGGCCGTTACAATCGACACCACTAACAAGGAACCTCGCCCCGAGGTTCCACGCCATGGTACGGGGGAGAGAGGTGAACTATCGGATCTTCTGGCGACCTGTCGAGCTCCTCGACACCACTAACAAGAATTCTTGCTCCATGTTGTTCGGGCGACACCACTAACAAGAAGTCGTTGTTCCGCTGTTGATGATGCGCTTCCGTCGGGATCCTTAGAAGGTCGGACCTATTAGGATAAAGGCGAAGATCGTCCAACCCACGTCGGAACTTAAGACTCAGAGAATTTGGATAAGAGAGACGACCCAAAACTCGCATAGGTAAGAGGAGAAAGAATATAGATAAGGAGAAAAATAGAGCTAATCAGAACTGTCCAACGAATTTTAGAAAATAAGTTTTGACACGCTAAACTTAACGACCGTTGGCAAGGTTATCCTATAGGCTGGACTAGTGGGGTACCGTCAACCTGAGCTCTGATACCAACTTGTGACGCCCCGGAACCGGTACCATGAGGATTCCAGCGATCCCGCCAAAATCCGCACGATATCGATCCAGAGACGCCCTCCGACACGACGTGCGCGAAGAAGCACACACGTGATGCCAGAGGAATTAACACGAGCGGTAACATTACAACAGGATTACAATAGAGCCCACAAGATACATATATTACAACAACAACAACTCCAACGAGTCAAGATACAAATAGATACATACAAAGATCCGAATCATACAAAAGATCGAATGCGTCCGAGTACGGACAAGATACAAATTGGACTAAGAGTCCTGAAGATAACCAGTGGCGTCCATAACCCTGCCCAGGCCAAGCCGGAAGGGTAACCTTGCTAACGTCGTCATCTCGTACCTGTCAAAGTCGGGCCATCGGTTGCCGACAAAAGGGGGAGGAGACAAAAAGAAAGGAAGGCGAGGGTAAGTACCATTGGCACGTACTTGCGAGACAAGACCAGCTATGCTCGCTGGTGGGCGGTATAAACTTCACCCGGCTATATGTGGAGTTTAGCGGCAGCAAAGCTACTATCCAATAGAGACACGCTACAACATCCGTCTACTCAGAGAAGATAAGAGAGCGCACAAGGTAACAGATAAATACTACACAAACATAACCCAGCCAATGCGATCCCCCTTCGCCAAGAGGTATTGCAAAGGCACACACACTTTTGAAAGAGTTTTATTAGCAAATTATTAACAACAGGAAATAAGGTGGAAGTTGTTCTATGATCAAGCTATACAATTCCAAGTCGTCCATAACCGCGGACACGGCTTATCGATAAGATGTACACCCTGCAGGGGTTGCCCAAATGTAACCATACGCATGCTCGAACCCACTTACTACAGGTGGAGTCTCACAACAAGACCGTTCCCAATGCAAGAGAAAAGTTTAATGGGAGCCACCCAACTAAGCTACCCGTGACGAAGTTCGGCCGTACTCCGATACGGACCCAGAGGTTTGCGACATAGTCCAGGCGGGCACTTACGACCAGGCACAAGATAAGTCTATCCGCGTTATGAGTACGATGTAAATAAACACCCGAAGGCAACAGGAAGTAAATCGTGCATCGTGCATATGGGCAAATAAAACCAAGGTTGTGGCTCCCAATAAACAGACTCGAGGAAAGGTAGTGGGTGATGGGGGTCCCACTCCCCCACGTACGGGTAGAGCGCTCAATCTCGGAACAGATAACAAGAACTCGGGTCCTAGGGGACATTAGCAAGTCAAAGTTCCGATGCTTTCGCAAAGGGGCTCACAGATGCCTCTGCTTACAATTTTAGTTGTTAACAATAAAGTAAAGCATGAATATCTCCAACAATTGATATAGCATGTGATAACCTCCCAACAAGATATCCCGACCATTTCGAGATATCAACAAAACCCTAAACTCGCCTACGACTCGCAAAGCTGGCAAACAACAAACAATAGGTAGGGCGAGGAGGTGTATCTCGGACATATAGGTAACAGGTGGATAGGGCACGTGACACAACAGAATCGCAACATAAGGATAGCAATAGATCAAAAGAGCATGTAAAAGTAAAATAGGTGAAGAGGTGGGCTCGCCTGTGAAAAGCTGTAGAAGAACTTGTCGTATCTCACAACACCACTTCGCGATCCTATCCGGGAAGAAGCAGATGCTGGAACACACACAACGTATGCAAGTCTTACTACTACGGAAGAAGAATCGGCATGCTATCCAAATTAATCGAAGTCGGAACCCCGGACAAACAATTAGGGTTGAGGTTGCATTTTCTACCGACAAATTTAAGTGTTGATTAGCATGGCAATAGCATGGCAATGGTGAGCTACTTCAATATTAAACGGAGCGGGGAAACCTAGTCGGTATCCGAAATACTCCGCATATATGTGAGGTGAATATGCAAAACTACCACGATGCGTCATGATGCGAGATGCTAACAGATGTATGAATGTCATATTCATGTTCCTCATGTTTTACTGATCGGAATGGACATAAAGTTTGTTTGATTTGAATTTGTAAAAGTGCAATTATGAAACAATTTGAAAACCATCTGATTGTGCAAATTTTTCTGAAACTGAGTTTGAAATTGAGGGGGAAACATTTAACACCGTGCTGGGAGCTATCCGTGGACAATGACTGTGGGGTCACTGAGCCACGTCAGCGCCAGCGTGTCAAACAGCAAAAAGGTGGGTTTTATCTCACTCGCGGGATTCGAACTCGGGGCTGCGTGGGAGAGATCAAAGATGGTAGCCAGAGGATGCTGAATCGGATTTGTAGACATACAGGGTGCAGACAAGGTATAGTATGGCAAGGAAGATAACTGAATATGACACTACGAACTGAAGATCGTGACAGCGCTTTCCTGTAGACAACGAAAAATGCACAGATTTTAAAGTTGTGGTTGCGACGAATCTGGACACCGTTTTGGGCGAAACAAAAGAGGTTGAGCAAAAGGGATGTGGCATGGTTAGAATGGAAACGAGTTTTCTCGGAAACGGAGCACGGAGTTGACGGGGAGGGTCGCCGGAAAACGGGACGACGAAACAGCGTCGCGGACTGAAACTGTAACCAGTTTCTGGAGCCAACTTTGGAAGACGAAAGCGTCGTCGATACTTCACCGTTTGAGGTGATTCAAAGATCAGTGGATAGCTGGTGATGTTTTGCATCCAAGGAAACAAACCGTTTGTGCTGGGATGGTCTGGATTGCCGGAGATCTGCGTCTAAAAACATGACCGTGAAACAGACAAAGGTGGCGTTTTTCGTTTCGATTTCGCTCAGATCTTTCTCACGTCGACGATGCAGAGGTGTCGGGGCATGCAAGGGAGGGGGGAGGGGTGTGCTCACCCTGGTGGTGCTCGACGAGGTGGAGAAAACGCCGGCGGCGAGGTAGACGGCGGAGGCTGATGGCCGCTGCACCGGGTTTCATTGCCGGACAGGCGGAGGGGCACCGGCTCGCATCGGAGGAAGATCGAGGGAGGCCGCAGCAGGGTGCGGGGCTGGCGGACGTGGCGTCAGGCATGCGCTGTTGATGGACGGACACACGGCCGGAGTTGTGCCGGCGACCAGATCCTGCGGAGGAGAGCGGCGATCAACGCCGGTAGCACGGCAAGAAAAACGGAGAGCAACCTGGGAGAGGTTCAGGAGGACGCGGAGCTCACCAAGGAGAGTCGAGCGGCGTCCAGGATGCGGCGCTCGTTGTGTTGAACCAGCCGAAGGCCAAAGGATGCATGCACCACGCCGGTGACGGACGTGTCCGACGAGGAAGATGCAGAACTTGACGGGCGCGCGAGCGGCCAGGGCAAACGAGGACGTCCATGACGGCGCTCGCGTCTGGAGGCCTGGAAGGAGTAGGGCGCCACGCAGCCATATAGAAGGGAGCAGCGGCCGTCGGGGTTGAGCTGCGTGCGTGATGGTGAACGGCAGGAGGCGGCGGGTCGAGGACGCGAGTGGCGGCCAAGGAAGCAGCGGGCGGGAAGTGGCGGCGCTGATGGGATGGAGAGGGGACTAGGGTTCTGCAGGTGGGCAGCTGCTCGGATTTTTATAGGGGAGGGAGTTGATCATCGGCCGTCCCATCGCGGACAGCGACGTGCAGGTCTTGGGATACGCTGCCGTACGAAGAAGAAAGGGAGAGGAGGTACTCGACCAGTTCCTGGGATGGTTTTGGGCTTCAAGTGGAGATGGCTGTGTGGTGGGCTTCGGTTGATATGGGCTGAAAAATAGATGTTTTGCACTCGGCTCCTTATGGCTTACCGTGAAAAGAATAGGACCAAGAGAATGGTTGTGCTTGAAAAGAATAGACGTGACCCTTTGCAAATATTAGGAATTTGCAAATTGCAAACAGATAACAAGGTAGACAAAGATACAAGAAACAAGGAAGAAAGA
Organism: Lolium perenne; assembly: GCF_019359855.2. Taxonomy (NCBI): domain Eukaryota; kingdom Viridiplantae; phylum Streptophyta; class Magnoliopsida; order Poales; family Poaceae; genus Lolium; species Lolium perenne. Next base: position 150,479,371 of record NC_067245.2, read on the forward strand.
TGAGAATGTAAGAGTGAAAGAATGGAGGGAAACTTTGGCAAAAACAATTTTCAAAACAATTTAAAGATTTACAAATATTTTGATTTTAGTTTATAAATGAAATACGAAAAATGGGAGGAGGTTTATTATATAAACCATATGAGAGAGAAATAAAATAGTTTTTATTTAAAATAATGTTTAGTTGATAAAATCTTGTGGATGATATGATGCATGATGCATGATGATGCACAAAAGAAAAGGCACACATAAAATCTAATAGGGGTATTTTCCTGGGCCGTTACAATTGAGGGGCTGCCGAAGGTTGGCGGCAAGTCCGTCATCCTCACGGTGGTTGACCGCTTCTCCAAGTACGCGCACTTCATCGCCCTCGGCCATCCCTATACGGCGGCGTCCGTGGCACGCGCTTTCTTCGACGGCATCGTTCGCCTCCACGGGTTTCCATCCTCCATCGTCAGTGATCGTGATCCTGTGTTCACGGGTCACGTCTGGCGGGACCTTTTTGGGTTGGCGGGTGTTGTGGGTATACTCCATGGGTGTACCATCGACAGTGCCTAGATCCGGCAAGCCCGGGTGGCCCACAGATGGTGGTGAGGCATGTGGCCCATCGGGCGGCCCAGTTGCTGTTGATCATGAAGGAAGAAGTCCGGCCCCGGGATCGATGGCCGGATCCGTACCGACATTGGGAGTAACCCGGATCCACGGAGGCCCATGAGGAACCCGGATCCAGTACGACGTATATGGAAAGCGGATCCGTGACGTGCACGGCAAGATATTGTACCGTAGCTAGGCTATCTGTAATCCGGCTAGGACTCTCCATGTAAACCCTAGATCCGTGCGCCTTTATAAGCCGGATCCCGGGAGCCCTAGAGGCACAACCACAACTCATTGTAACAACGCGAAAGCGCCCAGATAATTCCAGACAAGCAGCAGTAGGCCCTGTCATCGTGCAGGTGTTCCAAAGCTGGGTAACTCGCGTACCACCGTCCCGTGTGCACTCCGCCCTATGGCCCCTCCTTCTTCTCCCCCTCGTGAGGATCCCTCCTCCGAGGTACCGTCGATTTGGCAACGACAGTTGACGCCCACCGTGGGGCCTGCGGCGTCTGGAGGCCGGAACCGGGAGGGTTCCGCCATGGGAAGCTACGACGACACCATCGCTGTGGGGCGCGTCCTTTACGCCGGGAATCTGCCGATCGTCCCTCCGGATGAGTGTTGGATTCCGGCTAGGACAAACCCCGTCAAGCTCTCCATCGTCCCAATAGGCGGCATACACATCTTCATCGGGGAAACCGTCGATTCCGACGGAAACCCACTGGTAAGTAACGCAGACGCGACCGCCGCAGAGCTGGACGCTGTCGCGAAGATCCGATCTGAGATGCAGGAGCTTCCCAAGGAAGATTCCGCCTTGGATCTGGAAATTTCAAAACCCACCCAATCCGCCCCTGAGCAGGAAACAACGGTGGAAGACCAATGCAGATCCGCCTGGGTCTCCCAGGTGTTAGAAAAGCAGAGGTGCCACTTCGTACACTTCTTGGCCCATACCGCCGGAACCGCCCCTGAAGAAGCCGGAGCTGGTCCTGAGCAGGTAGAGGCACCGGAAAACGGCGCAGATCCGGATCAGGCTGAGCCTGTCGGAGAAAGCGAAGCTCCGGTTCAAGAGTCGATTTTGGGCAATCTGAGCCCAATTTCCGGAGATACCCCCTCCATGGATACTGACGAGTTTAACCGCAAGCTAGGGGAGTACGGTTTCGGCGATCAGCCTGAAGTCGACTCCGCCCAGCCTAAGCAGGTTCTCGCAACGGTAGCAGTGCTGGGGCAAACTGGATCTGAAGAGCCAACCAGCCAATCCGACCCTCAGCCATCCCAACAAGGATCTCCAATGTCTCGGGAGCGACCCCGCAGGGATTCTTCCTCGGAGGAGCTCCTGTCAGCTGAAGAGATGGTCGCGCGAGCAGTTCTTAACACACCTATAACCCCGGGCGACGCCGCAGATCTGGAGGCTCTAGAAGCCACTAGACAGGAAATGCTGGCCACTGCCAAGAAGCTCGCCGAGACCGAAGCCGCGTTAAGGGAAGAGAGGGCAGAAGCTGCAGAATTGGCGGAAAATTTCGACAGACAGGATCGCGAGATTACTGCCACACTCGAGCAGGTCAAGAGCATGAGGGCAGAGTGGGAAGTAAAGATGATCTATGCGCAGGCGGAGGCCGATCGAATTGTTAGAGAAGCGATTCCGCCTCGCAGGATACCCTTCAACACGCCCGCAGAGCACCAGCCGCTAGAAACCCCAAAGGACAACATGCAAAAAGCTGCGGAGCTGTTGAAGAAGAAGGACGAAGAGGTTGATATCAACTATCTCCGCACACTTGTCGCTTCAGCAATGCAGCAGCAAAGCAAGGCAGACACTTCACGCAGGTTGGAATCCAATCCGGATAACTGTGTATCTACCGCGCAGAAGGACGCCCGCGCCGATCGGCATCTCGATGATGAATCACACACCGGATCCTCGGAGCGCAGAAGAAGAGTCAGGGAACACCCAAATCCGATCCCTGTTCCGTCAAAAACGCCTTCGTCGGATCCAAGGAAGGGAAAGGATGCGATGTACTCTGGACGAGACAAATACCGCAACCCCTCTCCTCCGCCCAACGGTTACCCGCGACCCCCTCGCCGCCGTAGTCCAGCTGGAAACACCAGGCCCCCAGGGCATGGTGGGATTGTTATCCGCGACAACGTGCTGCCAAGAAACAGAAACAGGGAGCGCTCGCCGGAACCACACCGGAACCAGAACAATGTTCGTGAGCCCGAGCCTAGGAGAGGTCGGAATGAAGACCGCGGCCCAGAGCCTCGCTGGAACCGCGACCCAGAGCCTCGTCGGAGCCGTGACCCAGAGCCTCGTCGGAGCCGTGACCCAGAGCCTCGCCGGAGCCGTGACCCGGAGCCTCGCCGGAACGACCAGGGCAGCCAGCGCCAGGGCGAAGGCAGCCACAGGAGCCGGAGCCAGCACCAGGAAGGCCGAGGAGAATCAGATGGCGGAAGCAAGAAGTCAGACCGCCCACCTCGCAGATCTCCCTCACCACCACCTAGCGGTGGCGGCGGAGGTGGAGGCGGAGGCGACGGCCGGAGATCTCGCTCTCGCTCACAATCCCCTCGCCACGGCCCGCGCGACGCACGGGATCGCCTTAACGAATACAGAACCGACTACATTGGTCCGAAGTGCTTTGGCAGGATGATTCGAGAGGAACCAAAGCCAAGGATGAACCTCAAGCTACCCGGAAACCTGAAGCATTATGATGGCACCGAAAGGCCGGATACCTGGATTGAGGATTACTATAATGCTGTAACCTTTGCCGGAGGAACCCCTAACATCGCCTGCCGCATGCTCCAGTTGTACCTTGTAGGTCCAGCCCGGATCTGGCTCAGTGACCTCGAGAAGAACTCCATCTTTTGCTGGTTCGACCTGAAGACCGCTTTCGAGAAACACTTTAGGGGCACCTACAAAAGACCTGCCACGGCAAGCGATCTGCAAGCTTGCATCCAGAAGAAGGGAGAAACTTCAAGAAACTACCTCACACGATGGTTGGCATGCAGAAACGAGTGCGAAAACGTCGACCACACCACCGCCATGTACGCTTTCATTGGTGGACTGCAGAGGGGAGGATTGCTGAGGCATACGCTCACTCGTTTGGCTAACTCAAGCAAGCTGACTTTGGATGAGATGATCTCCATTGCCAGTGATCATACTGCCGCCGATGACAACGCTGGCGGTGATCTCGCAGCTACAGCAATCCCCCTGCATCAACAAAAGAAGAACCGTGATAACGGCAGTAGCAGCAGCCATAAGCGCAAGAACCCTGATGACCAGAAGAGTGGCGGATCCGAGATGGTCGCCATGGCGTTTCAACGCGGAGGTCCAGGAGGCGGAAGAGGACGTGGACGTGGAGGCGGAGCCGGCAGGGGTCAGCAGCATACCTCTGAGGTCACGGCTGGCGGATCCTGCGCTCCGCAAACCTACGAGGAGTATAGAGACATGCCCTGCCTGGCCCATCTGGATCCGGTTACAGGGAAGTCCACTCATACCAACCGCAACTGCAAATGGGTCAATGATCTAAAGAACGACCCGGAGGCAGGATACAAGCGAGCCCGGAAGCACCGCCCACGCGGCAAGGGAGGCAAGGGCAAGAACAAAGACAAAGAGGAAGATAGTTCCGAGGCGATGGATGAGGATGATAACTCGCTGGATCCCAAGGCAGGATCCGCAGGAAAATCCAACCCATTCGACAAAAAGAGCGTGGGGGCTTACCACACTTTCCTCGGGACCCCAACAGTACGCGCCTCCAAGTCAGCTTCCCGGATCCTGAACGCCATAGTTCCGGCTGTGCCGCAGTACGTCAGGTGGTCGGAAATCCTGTGCACATTTGATAGGAAGGATCACCCCGCAATTGTGCCAAAAGAATGCTACGCCTTGGTTATAAGTCCACGCATAGATGGGTATGACTTCTCCAAGTGCCTCATGGATGGCGGAGCTAGCCTGAACATCATGTACCTGGAGACTCTAGAGCGGATGAACCTCACCAAGGAATAGCTCAAACACAGCACCACTGAGTTTCATGGCGTGGTTCCGGGTAAGAAGGCGAATTCCCTCGGCAGCATAACTCTTCCCGTGGCTTTTGGCGATGTTCATAATTTCCGCGAAGAAAAGATCACGTTTGAAGTTGTGCCCTTCAAGAGCTCCTACCACGTCATCTTCGGCAGGCCCACCTACCACAAGTTCCACGCAAGAGCGTGCTACATCTACAACAAGCTCAAGATTCCGGGTCCTAAAGGTATGATTACCGTATCCGGAGACTACAAAAAGGCTCATGAGTGCGAGTTAGGCGAAGCCGCCTTCGCAGAGTCTGTGATATCTGGAGAAGAGCTGAAAGGCTACAGAGCCGCGGTGGATCCGACTGAGATGCAGACCACCAAGAAGCAGATCTCCGAGCAGAAAACCTCCTTCAAGGCCGCGATAGAAACCAAGAAGCACGACCTCATCAAAGGCGACTCTTCCAAGCAGGTTTCAGTCGGAGCCAACATGGACCCCAAATAGGAAGACGCGCTCGTCGAGTTCCTCCGCGCTAACATGGATATCTTCGCATGGCAACCTTCTGACATGTCCGGAGTACCTAGGGAACTCGCCGAGCACTACCTCAACATAAATCCGGGGGCTAAACCGGTGAAGCAAGCTATGCGACGCTTTGGAGATAAGAAGCGCCGCGCCATAGGAATGGAACTAGCAAAGTTACTAGAAGCAGGTTTTGTAATAGAAGTTATCCACACCGATTGGGTCGCGAATCCCGTCCTTGTACCCAAAAAGAACACTGAAATACTAAGAATGTGCATCGATTACTCTGGCTTGAACAAGCATTGCCCGAAGGATCCGTTCCCCTTGCCGCGCATTGACCAAGTCATTGATTCGACGGCGGGGGCGGAACTTCTGTGTTTTCTTGATGCGTATTCCGGGTATCATCAGATCCGGATGAAGGAATCCGACCAAAAGGCGACTTCATTCATTACCCCGTTTGGTACTTACTGCTATGTTACTATGCCTTTTGGTTTGAAAAATGCAGGTGCTACTTACCAGCGTACGATGCAGCGGTGCCTGAAGGACCAAATTGGCCGAAACATGCACGCTTACGTCGACGACATTGCGGTCATGACCCGGAAAGGATCCGACCTGATCAGCGACCTCACAGAAACCTTCGACAACCTCCGCAGGTACAAGATGATGTTGAATCCGCTGAAGTGCGTCTTTGGCGTGCCAGCCGGAAAACTTCTTGGCTTCATAGTCTCTCACAGAGGCATTGAGGTTAACCCGGAAAAGATCAAGGCAATCCTGTGTATCAAACGGCCAACTTGTCTCAAAGATGTGCAACGACTAACTGGTTGTGTCGCAGCAATCAGTAGGTTTGTTAGCCGTCTTGGCGAGAAGGCGCTACCTCTGTACAAGCTGCTGAAGAAAACAGACAAATTTGTCTGGGATGACGCAGCTGATGCAGCTCTTCGGGGGTTGAAGGAAATACTCACCTCCCCACCTATCTTGGCAGCTCCAGCAGAGTCAGAGCCAATGCTCCTTTATCTGGCAGCTACCAACAAAGTCATCAGCCTCGTCATCGTGGTGGAGCGAAAGGAAGAAGGTCATGAATATGACGTCCAAAGACCTGTCTACTACATTAGCGAGGTGCTGACGGAGTCAAAACAAAGATACCCTCACTTTCAGAAGCTAGCCTATGGAGTGTTTCTAGGCAGCAGGAAGCTGAGACACTACTTCCAAGAGCACCCAGTAACAGTTGTGAGCAAGGCTCCGCTGTCAACAATTCTCAACAACGCTGACGCAACAGGACGTACGGCTAAATGGGGCATCGAATTATCCTCCTTCGACATCGCTTACAAGCCTAGGACTGCGGTTAAATCCCAAGTCTTGGCAGATTTTGTTGCAGATTGGACAGAAGCTCCGGATGCAAGTCTGGAGCCGGAACCAGAGACATGGGTCATGCACTTCGATGGATCCAAGCAGCATCAAGGCTCAGGAGCCGGAGTCACCCTGAAGTCCCCTACCGGAGAAGAACTGCAGTATGTTCTGCAGATCCACTTCGAAGCTACAAACAACATGGCGGAATATGAGGCTCTACTACACGGTCTGCGCATCGCTAAGGAAATTGGGATCAAGCACATCATATGCTGTGGAGATTCCGACCTGGTGGCACAACAAGTAGCCGGAACCTGGAACGCCAGAAACTCCGTCATGGCGGCCTAAAGAGACGAAGTTGACGAGATCGCCAAGTGCTTCCTTGGATACGAAGTCAAGTACGTCAGAAGAGACGATAACACAGCGGCAGACATGCTATCCAAGCTCGGATCCGGCAGGAAGCAAATTCCGCCCGGCATTTTCCTGGAGCATCTCCGGATACCCTCGGTGAAGGGCGCTAACCCGGAAAACCCAGAAGTGGCAGTGTCTCCGGCTAGGGAAGTGATGGCTATCATTCCGGCTTGGACACAGCCTTTCCTGGACTACCTCATCGATCAGAAGTTGCCTGAGGACGAGGTCCTCGCAAGACAGATCGTCAGACGAGCGAGATCCTACACAATTGTTGATGGACAGCTCTACAAACGAAGTGCAGCAGGGGTATTTCTCAAATGCGTCTCCAATCAAGACGGCATTGAAATCCTCAGAGAGATCCACGCAGGGGACTGCGGGCATCATGCCGCCCCCAGATCGCTCGTTGCCAAAGCTGTTCGGTTAGGTTTCTACTGGCTCACAGCTAAAGAAGACGCTGACAAAATAGTCAAAACCTGCCGAGGTTGCCAGTACTATGCTACTCAACCAAACGCTCCAGCCCAAGAGCTGAAGACCATACCTATCACCTGGCCATTTGCGGTCTGGGGGCTCGATATGGTTGGTAAGTTAAAAAGATCATCTCCTGGCGGTTTTGAATACCTCCTGGTCGCTGTTGACAAGTTCAGCAAATGGATCGAGGCAAAGCCAGTGAGAAAAGCCGATGGTGCTACGGCACTAAAATTCGTCTGCAGCCTCGTGATGAGATTCGGCATCCCACACAGCATAATCACAGATAATGGCACAAACTTCGCTCAAGGAGAGTTGAGGGATTATTGTGAAACAATGGGGATACGGCTGGACCTTGCATCTGTGGCTCACCCACAATCCAATGGTCAGGTTGAAAGGGCTAACGGCCTAATATTATCAGGAATTAAACCACGCCTTGAAGGACCGCTGCGACGAGCAGCTGGAGCTTGGGCTGACGAGTTGGAAGCTGTTCTGTGGAGTTTACGAACCACCCCTAACATATCAATAGGGTTTACCCCATTTTTCCTGGTATACGGATCCGAAGCCGTGCTTCCCTCCGACATCATCCACGATTCACCGCGAGTTTCCGCCTACAATGAAGAAACAGCTGATGAGGCCAGACAGCTATCTGTGGACCTGATCGAGGAAGCTCGGAACTTAGCTGACCAGCACTCCGCCATCTACCAGCAGAAGCTCCGATGTTATCACAGTCGTCGAGTTCGGAAACGCTCCTTCATGGCAGGAGACCTGGTCCTCCGCCTTCGACAGGTGAAAGACCATAAGCTACAATCTCCATGGGAAGGACCCTTCGTCGTTAGCAAAGTGCTTCATAACGGGTCGTACTACCTTGTTGATTTCCGCGAGCTGAGGGATAGACCTGCTAATTGGCACCGGAAACGCAAGCGTGAGGATCCGGATGATATCTACGACGAGACAGATCGCCCTTGGAACATCGCACAGCTACGTCCTTTCTACACTTAGCATATTTTTTCCGAGTTACAAACTCTGTAATAGTTATACATGATCAATGAAATAAAGCTTATGGTTCACTCTCTGAGTCTTTTACCTCCTTTACTTGTTCATTTTTAGATCATGTATGTTTTCCGACTAAAACCGCAGAGCTGGATTTTTTCCGCCTAGGCGTGTATAAACGTTGTGATTTTCAAAAATCGTCCTTTAGGACGTGAGCTTAAGTTTTCTGATTAAGTTGTTGTCTGTTACGAACTCGTGGATTCCTAGTAGCGATTTCCGGCACCTATGCTTGGGGGCTTGTTTCCGCGGTTATTGACGGATTGCCATTGTGCTTCGTCGCCGCTGGCGAGCGTTTCCGGCTAAGGTCTTCCGGCTCGCGGAAGGTCAAGCGGGCAAGCCGGAAAATAACGAAATCAGCACTTGCTTTCCGACACAAAACGAAACATGCATATAACATTAACGGATAGCAGGATAAGTGTTTCCGCCCCATGCATAATCGTTTCGTTCCTAGCTACTTAAGAATTTAAAGTCTTATTACAAACCCACTCCGGGGCCAAAATGATGCAATTTGTTTCATTGTCTAAAACAGGAACTCTACTCGGAGTCCTCTTCTTCAGATTGCTGGTAGGAGGAGCCATCGTCGCTGTCACCAGATCCGGCTTCGGAGTCGTCACCAGAGTTTCCTCCGGAATGCTCGCCGCTTGACCCGGATCCTTCCCCATAATACTCCGGCTCGCCTGCCTCCTCCTCTGCATCGAAAAATCCTTCGGGCAGATCGTGTTTGTTATACCAGAACGAGTGATCCACTCGCCTGACAAACAGCTGCTCATAGCCTTCGGTTTCCGCGAGGAGGGCACCCATGTTGGAATCCTTGGGGGCTCCGCGTGCAACATCCGCCAGGTTGAGCGAGGGGAAGTGAGCCTTGCAGGTGGCCAGGACTAGGGAGGCGGCTCCGCGTGCTGAAGGTTTTTGCCAGTCCTTGATGAAATCCGGCACCTGTTGCATAAGTTTGGTCATCGTGTCGATGATCGTGGTTTTGGCCTTCTTCAGAGACAGAGTCTTGGCAATTCCGCGACAGGCTTCGAATAACGCGTCGATTGAAATCCGCGCTTCATCGTATGCCTCCGTCCTCTTCAGGTTTGACTCTTTTGACCACTCAAAGCCGAGGCTTGCTGTGGAAGAAGGAGGTTCAGTTCCGTTAGAGAGAAAGCATACAAGATAGTCGGAGCAACGACACGGAAAAACGCTTACGGAAGATAAGTTTGTCAATGGCCTCCGCCTCCGCTTCCAGAACTCTGTTCTTGGCTATCACGGAAAGCACGCGGCCCTGGCTTTTCTCCAGTTTTTCATTCAGCTCCGCCAGGTCGCGGGCATGCTTCTCGGAGAGCTCTTTCCTCGCCTCAGTCTCCTTACTGGAGGATTCTTGGATGAAGGTTTTGAGGGACTCGTTCTCCGCCTCAAGCACCTTGACCTTGGCGGAAAGCTCATCGAAAGAGGAGTGCTTGGCAGTTTCTTCTGAAGGCAGAAAGTTGAACATATTATGCATCCTAAACAACTATGTCAGCACAAAAAGTAAAAGACCCGGATCTCGTACCTTGAAGGCGGGTCTCAAGCAGCTGGATATCTTTCTTGCTATTTTCCGCGTGCTGGCGCAGCCCCTCGATTTCCGCGATCTGCTCCAGCACGTGCACGCGCAGATCTTCGTGCAGTTTCCGCGTGGTCTGCGAAGCAGCAAAGAGTTAGTCGGATATTAAAGTCTGGGGAGCTAGCGAAGCATCCGCCTAAAGGTACATTTTGGGAAAGCATCGGCTAATACATATTGCGCGGAAATATATCACCCAATGCTTGGGGGCTAGTATTACCTGCCGCACTTCCTTGTGCTTGGCGAAAAACTCCTTCAGGCTGTCCTCCAGGTCGGCGAGTTCACGCACCTCCTCGTCCGGTTTTCCCCACACTTTGTTCAGCATGGCGGAAACTTCCGCGTGACGCTGTGCAAGGGTAAGCTTTTGAAGGGACGGAGTTGGTTGGAGGTTGACCCGAGTCGCGTTGGTAACTTGAAGGAGCTTTGCCTTTTGCTCCTGTTCTTCTCCTGTGGGCCCTGCGAAAGCGGAGCTTGGCTGATCTGGCGGAGGAACGGGTGAGGAGGTCCCCTTGGCGGAGTCGCCATGGTGGGCGGGATCCTCAGGAAGGTCATCGAGGTCGATGACGTCCTTCGGATCCGGCTTGGTGGCGGATGAAGCCTTGGGCGGAACTTCAACCTCAGGAGTAATAGGAAAGGAAGCCGGAGATGGCCTGGCTCTCTTCTTTGGGACCCTTGGGGCCTTGGGGGGCTGGCTTCCGGAGCTTCAGAAAAAACATAAAAGTGTAAGAGTGAGCGTGAAACCAGAACTTGGATCTTGGAAGTAGAAGCTTACCCGGAAGGCTTGAAGAAATGCTGGATGGCAGGCTGCCCTTTGTTGCTGGTATTAATCAGCGAAAGGCGTTTCTTCTCCGCCTCCGCTTTCCGGGTGGCCGCAGTGCTAAGCACTTCGCGGGCGCATTTCGCATGGGGGCTGGAAGGAGCTGGCTTTTTCCTCTTAGCAGGGCGTGGGGCTTCAGGAGCTTCCGCCTCCGATGCGACATCCGGATCCGTGTTGCCGGTGGAAGGAACCCGGAGGAGAATTCCGAGTTCGCTTTCTTCAAGCGCCTCGAGCTAATGCAAAGTTAAACACTTAGACAAAAAAGTTTAGATGCGAAGAGAAACAAAAGATTAAAGTCGAGACGACGTACCGCGGTTCCGGAACCATTCGTATGAATGTCTTTGTTGCACACGTGAACGTGAAGTTCACGTGGGATTTTGATGAGGAGCCGGATCCTTTTGTCGATGGCGTCTGCGGAAAGATTATCTTTTGTAGCGCGCATTGCGTCGTCGCGCCCTGTGTATTGGAACATTAGGCGGTCCCTTTGTTGGAGCGGCTGGATCCGCTTGGTGAACCAGGAAAGGGTTAAGTCCTTCCCCATCAGCCCCTCCTCCGTCAGCTTACAGATCTGCCTGACGGCGCGTGTGAGCTGGGGCGATTCGGAAAGGTGGGGGCAGTGCGACCATGCCGGAATCTCGGTGGCGGGGCAGTTCTTGAAAGGTGGCAGCTTCTTTTCGCTCGCGGGGTCAGAGACGTCCTTCAAGTAGAAGAAACCCCCGGACCAGTACCTCGCGGATTCGTGGCGGTCGGTGGGGGGGTAGACGCGACCCGGGCGGAGTATGAAGGTGATGGATCCGCAAGTTTCCAACTCGGAAGTCTGGCGGATCTTCTCCTTCTTGACAGTAAAGAAATATTGGAACAGAGAGAGCTCGGGGGTTACCCGGAGATGGCCTTCGCAGAGGGTGACGTGGTTGCTGATGCAAGCACGCTGTTCGGAGATATGTTGTGGGGTTGGAGCCCATACGTCTTCAGAATCTCCAGGAAGAAGTCCGAAGGCGGAAATGAAAAACCGCGCTCCACCAGTGCTTTCGTCAGCACCATCTCGTCGTCCCTCGGAGTTGGAGCTAGTTCATTGGGAACTGACCTCCAGCTTTCGGGTTGCAGGAAACCCTCCGCCTCGAGGTTCTTCAGCTCCATCTCGGTGGTGGTGCAGGGCCACCATTTTCCCTTGGCTTCGGAGTCTCGTTTGCGAGCTTTCGACTTTTTGGCGACCTCTTCCGCCTGGTGCTCCGTTTGACCCGCCCCGGAGGCTTTCTCCGGGTGAGCAGAGGTCCCCTCAGTCTCCTTGCCGGAATCCTTTGGAGGGTCCAGCATGACTGGAACAAAGGGTGGAGGGGCGGAGGAGATTGGGGTCGCCATGATAGGTTCTGAGGTCGGAGGCGGAGTCGTTGAAGACATCTGAAGAAAAGGTTTTTGGCGGAAAGCGCTCTTTAGTCGGATCAAACGTCATCTTCCCCAAATTCATCCCTACCAACTACGGCGCGAAAGCTAAGCTCGAAGACTTACCGTAATGGCGTTTGCGGTGGTCGGAGTCGCCGACGACGAGTTTTCCGCGCGGTGGCTCGCTGACGTTAAGAACAGGATGAACACGACGCGGCGGCGAAGTACCTCCGGTGATGCTCCGGTGAGATTCCGGCACGGCGGAGAGGAAGCTCGTGGCAGCGCTCGGCAGAGAGGTGAGAAGGGGGGTGAATGAGGGGTAAGGCGTCGACGGCGGATATTTATAGGCCGGGGGGACGAGATTCGTGCTCCGCATCCTGTGGTCGGAACGCAAGCGTCACACCGTTGGATGCGTGACACGTGTCCCAAACCCTAACAGTAAAAATGGCTAGAGATAAGTTACCGCACAAATCGCGCGAAAATGGCGCCAGAATTGGCGGAACCGTTTGAGTCTATTAAGATTCCGGGTAAAGGCGCAAAGATAAGTGATTCTCATTCGCAAGCAGGGGAGTAACCCGGAGACATGTTTGAAACTGTCGATGGATGAAGTCCCGCAGGATGGGGGATTTTCTGACTAAAGGTTAGGAAAGAAGAAAATGCGAAGTTGGAGCTCTTCAAGTTTCTCCGCGTTACCAACGATGCCGGAAACCTAAGGTACAAGCATGGCGGAAACTGCAGGCGAAACTTGGAGAACTCTGGGGGCTACTGTTGTGGGTATACTCCATGGGTGTACCATCGACAGTGCCTAGATCCGGCAAGCCCGGGTGGCCCACAGATGGTGGTGAGGCATGTGGCCCATCGGGCGGCCCAGATGCTGTTGATCATGAAGGAAGAAGTCCGGCCCAGGATCAGTAAGCCGGATCTGTACCGACATTGGGAGTAACCCGGATCCACGGAGGCCCATGAGGAACCCGGATCCAGTATGACGTATATGGAAGGCGGATCCATGACGTGCACGGCAAGATATTGTACCGTAGCTAGGCTATCTGTAATCCGGCTAGGACTCTCCATGTAAACCCTAGATCCGTGCGCCTTTATAAGCCGGATCCCGGGAGCCCTAGAGGCACAACCACAACTCATTGTAACAACGCGAAAGCGCCCAGATAATTCCAGACAAGCAGCAGTAGGCCCTGTCATCGTGCAGGTGTTCCGAAGCTGGGTAACTCGCGTACCACCGTCCCGTGTGCACTCCGCCCTATGGCCCCTACTTCTTCTCCCCCTCGTGAGGATCCCTCCTCCGAGGTACCGTCGATTTGGCAACGACAGCGGGCGTGAAGCTCCGCATGAGTACGGCGTTTCATCCTCAGACGGACGGCCAGTCCGAGGTCGTCAACAAGATCATCGCCATGTACCTGCGCTGCATCACCGGGGATCGTCCACGAGCTTGGGTGGACTGGCTGGCGTGGGCCGAGTACTGCTACAACACGTCCTACCACTCCGCGGTGCACGCTACTCCCTTTGAGGTGGTCTACGGAAGGCCACCACCGGCGATGCTTCCCTATACGGCTGGCACGGCCCGTACTGAGACGGCGGATGACCTGTTGCGTACCCGCGACGAGATACTGGCTGAGGCGCGCCAGCGACTTCTTCAGGCTCAACAGCTAGCCAGGAAATACTATGATGCACACCATCGCGAGGCGGAGTTCGCGGTGGGCGATTGGGTCTGGCTACGCCTTCTTCACCGAGCGACCCAGTCCTTGGACCCACGCTCCAGGCGCAAGTTGGGACCTCGTTACGCTGGTCCTTTCCGTGTGCTGGAGCGCATCGGCACGCTCGCCTACCGCCTTGAGTTGCCTGCAGGCTCGCGCCTCCACGACGTCTTCAACGTCGGCCTCCTGAAGGCCTACCGGGGCGACCCTCCTTCTGCACCACCAGCTCTTCCACCTACTTCGGATGGGCGTCTAGAGCCTGCCCCGGCGAGTGTGGCTCGCGTGTTGAAGGCCCAGCAGCGCCGTGGTGTTTGGCACGTCTTGGTGCATTGGACCGGCCTGCCCGAGGACGAGGCGACTTGGGAGAAGCTTGAAGATCTCCGCCAGCAGTTTCCAGAAGTTCAGCTCGAGGACGAGTTGTTTGAGAAGGCGGGGAGAGATGTTATGGTCGGTCTGACCTATACACGTAGGAAGCCCACTAGTGGCTAGTTATGGGCTTAGCCCAAGTAAATTAGGGGCTTAGCCCAAGTAAATTAGGGTTTCGAGGAGGCCGTCCTCCTATATAAACACTTGTATCCCTTCAAGATTAATAAGACAATAATTCAGTATCATTACTGTCTCGTCTCCTGAAGGGAGACGGGAGAACCCTAGCCCCCCCGCCGCACCAACCCTAGCCGCCTCCTTCTTCCTCCGCGACGGCGCCCAGCCGCCGGCGCCGAGCTCCCCAACCTCTCCGCCCTCACTTCCACCCTTACAACCTCCGCCCTAAACCCGGTAGAACCCTAGTCTCTACCAGGTATGACCCCTCTTACACCTCAACCACCTAACCTATTGAAGGCGTCCTCCAGTTCCTGGACGAGCTCCTCATGGTGATCGAGCTCCTGTAATCTGAGGTATGGGAAACTATGAGTAACTGGTCTGGGAGGGCAAGAAACTATTTGGCAACAGTGGAAATGAAACTACTGGAAGCTGCAATCAAGCGGGAGCTTCGCAAAATCTACTTTATTGGGGAGGGGTAGCGCATGTATTAGCGATATGTATTGAAAATATTTTAACTTTTTTGACCAAGTGTGGTAGTTAATCGGGAAAATACCTAGTAATCGGACTTTCAGACTGATTAATCGGGCTAAAGGATTAACACAAGAGATTAATGGTAATCGACACGGTCAAGCCCCTAGTAGCGATTAATCGGCCTAGTAATCGTTGAATCGGCCTAGTTTTTGAACAGTGTGGACAGGTTTACCAGTGGGCTCAAGGATAGCATCAAACACTTGGTGCAATGTCAGAAACCTGAAACTCTGTTGTCTGCATATTGGTATGCAAGAAAGTATGAGCAAGCTTATCTACTAAATGTTAAAAAGCAAGCCCCAGCTCCAGTGATTCCTAGACCATTCCCTCAACAGCAAAACCAGAGGCCAGCTATTCCAAGAGATAACAGAAACAGGGCACCCAACAATAACATGGGCCCTAGGTTGTGCTGGCACTGCAATGAAAACTTTTTCCTTGGCCATAGATGTCCACAGATGCAGAGAACACTGAATATGATTGCCCTCCAAGGTTATGAAGAAGAAGAGGAGCAAGATCAGCCTGTACTATTGTTGATTGATCCACCGCCACCAGCCATACAACAGGTGGTAGTGAGACCTGAACAAGTGCCTGAGCATCAACCAGAGCAGCACCAGATACCAGCTCAACCAGAGGAAATAGCTATGTGCATTTCTGTTGCAGCTTATACTG
Organism: Lolium perenne; assembly: GCF_019359855.2. Taxonomy (NCBI): domain Eukaryota; kingdom Viridiplantae; phylum Streptophyta; class Magnoliopsida; order Poales; family Poaceae; genus Lolium; species Lolium perenne. Next base: position 150,494,964 of record NC_067245.2, read on the forward strand.
GCTCTCCTAGTGATTCCACCATATCATTGCTTCTGAACTTCCACAAGGCACAAGCAGTGGCACTTGCTGACATAGGAAGTACAAGCACATTTATGGACATGTCTTTTGCCAAATCACACAACATACCATTGACAGCTACTCAGGAAAGAACAGTCAAGGTAGCAGGAGGAGGCACTCTGGCTTCTGGCTTCATGGCATACAAGTGCAAGTTTACTGTCCAAGGCACAACATTCATGGCAAATTTCAGAATCCTAGAATTGCAAGGGGCTGACATCATACTAGGAGTGGATTGGTTCAAGCAACACAATCCTGTTACCTTTGATTTCATTGGCAGACAGCTCACTATTGGGGTACAAGGGAAACTGCTCACATTCAAGGATCACCTCCTACCCACAGACAAGCTGCTAATATCTTCAGACACATGCAACAAATTGTTGTCTCAAGGAGCTACTGGGTATTTCTTGCTATATACTGACATGGAACAATAGCAAGATAATCATGAAGAAGGTATGCCAGTATCTGACGCCATCAGCCAACTGCTACATAAATTCAGAGATATATTTGAATTACCAAAGGGACTGCCTCCACAATGTGAGCAAGATCACCACATTCCATTGCTGCCTGGCATGGAACCACCAAACATTAGGCCTTACAGAATGTCTCACAGCCAAAAAACTACTGTGGAACAGATAATCCAGGAAATGCTCCAGAACACAGAGATAAGGCTTAGCTCTAGCCCCTACTCCTCACCCATCTTGCTAGTGAAGAAGAAGGATAAATCCTGGAGACTGTGCACTGACTTCAGGGGCCTGAATGAACAAACTATCAAGAACAAATTTCCCATACCTATCATTGATGACTTATTGGATGAATTGCATGGTGCACAGCTGTTCTCTAAATTTGATTTGCGCTCTGGATATCACCAGATCAGAATGCATGAAGCAGATATTCACAAAACTGCCTTCTCCACTCATTTGGGACACTATGAATATCTGGTGATGCCCTTTGGACTATGCAATGCACCAGCTACCTTCCAACAGCTAATGAATACTACATTTGCACCATATCTCAGGAAATTTGTGTTGGTCTTCTTTGATGATGTACTGGTCTATAGCAAAAATGTGGAGGAACACAAGAAACACTTGGAAATTGTGATGCAAGTATTTCAAGACAACAAGCTTAAAGCCAAACTATCCAAGTGCAGATTTGAACAAACACAAGTGGAATATTTGGGCCATATCATATCTGGCACAGGGGTGGCAACTGACCCTTCCAAGATCCAAGACATTATTGACTGGAAAACACCACAAACAATCAAGCAATTGAGAGGATTCTTGGGGCTGGCTGGATACTACAGGAGATTTATACCACACTATGCTCTAATCTGCCAACCCCTTCACAAGGCCTTGAAGAAAAATTCATTTGCATGGGAGGAAGAACAGCAACTAGCTTTTGACAAACTCAAACAAGTCATGTCCCAACCTCCCCTACTGGCTCTACCAAATTTCTCCATCCCTTTCACTTTGGAAACTGATGCTTGTGATACTGGCTTAGGAGTTGTTCTCATGCAATAAGCACGCCCCTTGGCATACTTCAGTCGTGCTTTGGGTCCTAAAAATGCAGCTCTGTCAGTCTATGAGAAGGAAGCACTTGCTATCATGGAGTCCTTGAAGAAATGGAGGCACTATTTTCTGGGAAACAAGCTATTTATTAGGACAGATCAGTGCAGCCTCAAATACATTGCAAGCCAACGGCTGCTCGAGGGAATTCAACACAAATTGATGCTCAAACTCCTGGAATTTGATTACTCCATCCAATACAAGAAAGGTTCTAAAAATACTGCTGCAGATGCTCTTTCCAGGAAATACCAGCCTTCAGACACAGTTGGGGAACAAGAACACTGTCAAGCTTTGGCTATAGCTATTCCTTCCTGGACACATGACATTACTGCTTCCTATTGTAATGATGAAGTGGCCTCCAAACTCCTACAAGAGGTAACAGTTGCTCCAACCAGCCATGCTAACTATTCTGTTCAATCTGGCATCCTTAGGTACAAAGGAAGAGTATACATTGGCATGGCAACTGATCTCAAGCAGAGGGTATTTGACTCCTTCCACTCTTCAATCTTTGGAGGGCATTCTGGAGCAAGAGTTACTTATCACAAACTCAAGCATAGCTTTTACTGGCCCAAGATGAAAAATTATGTAGCAGAGCAAATTGCAGTCTGTCTTGTTTGTCAAATCTCAAAAACAGAGAGGGTCTAGTACCCTGGATTATTGGAGCCATTAAATATTCCCCAGAAAAAATGGTCTGAGGTGAGTATGGACTTTGTGGAAGGATTACCTATGTCCAAAGGGAAGAATGTGATATTAGTGGTAGTGGACAGACTCACAAAATATGCCCACTTTCTTCCTCTGTCTCATCCTTATGCAGTCCAAACAGTAGCTGACATATTCATCAACAACATCATCAAGCTGCATGGTCCTCCCACAGTGATCACTTCTGACAGAGACACCATATTCCTAAGCAAATTGTGTAAGGAAATATTTGCTGCACTAAAAATATCTCTCCATTTCTCTACTGCTTACCATCCTGAATCTGATGGGAAAACTGAGAGAGTCAATCAGTGTATGGAGCAATACCTCAGATGCATGGTCTTCCAGCAGCCAAAGAAATGGATTGATTATCTACCAGCTGCAGAATTCTGGTACAACTGTAGCTATCATACTGCAATTAAGATGTCACCTTTCGAGGCATTGTATGAGTATGCCCCTCCCCTATTGACTGAACTACCAGCAACCTCCTCTATGACACCAGCTACACAAGCAACTCTACTGGACAAAGAGAAAATGCTCTTGACCCTGCAGCATAACTTGGCTAAAGCCCAGAAGTCTATGAAGAAGTATGCTGACTTGCACAGGACGCCTAGGTCTTTTGATCTGGGGGACATGGTCTACTTGAAGATGTTGCCACAAAGGGAAACATCACTGGGTGCAGGCAATCCTTTGAAACTGGCCTCTAAGTGGTATGGACCTTACAAAGTGATACAGTTGGTGGGAAAAAGAGCTTACAAATTGCAGTTACCCGAAGGCACCCTACTGCATGATGTCTTCCATGTCAGCCAGCTAAAGAAGCACCTTGGCCCCAAGGCTATTCCCTCCAAGAATCTGCCATTGGTAACACCAGCAGGAAAAGTCAAGTACTGCCCTGTGGCCCTTCTTCAGGGACGTCAAGTTCCTCGCAGTGCTGGCGACTATGATGTGGAGGTGCCTCAATGGCTCATCCAATGGGAAGGAATGACAGCTGATGAGGCCACCTGGGAAGATGCAGACTTCATCGCCAAGACATTCCCAGCCTTCAAGCCCTGAGGTCTTGCCTCAAGGGGGGAGCAATGTCAGGACAGTGACATGACGAAGGAACACTTCTTCAGTTAACGAAGGGCTCAGAGAGGTTCCGACAAGATCCAACGGTCGACGGCGATCGTGTTTAAGTTTTCGTTTTCCCGCCTTAATCATCATTAGCAAGTCTGTAATCACATTTACCAAACTAAGCGTGACCCTGTCCTGGTATATAAAGGGCAGGGGTGGGTGGAAGGGAGGCACGCTATGCAATATGAAACCCTATATTCCTGTTTATCGTACTCCTCTTCCTATCGACGAGCGCCGCCGGAGCGCCCTTCTCCTACCTCTCGCCTAAATCCCGGTCAGCGAGTAACCGTCTCCTGACAACCTGCAGGGGTGGAGGAGACGGGAAGAGGAGGCCAGTTGCTGGAAAGATCAAGCAGGGAGGAGGAGATTGGGATCGAGGTGGGTTGCCTGGCCATTTTCTGTTGCTACCAATTTGCTTTGTATTTTTCTCTCCCGGGTCTTCTCCCTTATGTTTCCTGGGGGAAATTACTTATATCTATGTAAACTGTAGCACATAGGTTGGAGAGGCTAGCAGGTGAGAGCTGATGGTATTAGCACTTAGAAGTTGTTTTTCTGATCTGTAGACTAGCGATTTTTTTATCAATTTGATTTTATGAAAAATTCTATGGCTATTGTAAGGTGAAAAGAGTAGCAAGTAAATAGGGTACCAATTTCTTTTCACCATAGCCATAAAAATATGCACATTTCCTTGAATATTTTGTTTTACCTGCAATCTTTTTATTTTCATATCAACTTGAGAAATGTCTTATAGGTCAATAAATCCAACACTGTCAATAGCATCATGTTATCATTTTATTCTTGATGTAAAATTTCTTACTATAATTTCTTACATAACACCATACAGATGACCCATTTGAGGCTGTACCCAGTGAACAGAGCGGCGGCAGTCAACGGCGAGCTCCGGACAGGCAGAAACCATGCTTGAGAGGAAGATTGAGCTCCAGGCCCCATATGCGAGTGAACCTCCCACACATTATTTTCCTCTGCCACTATGGTTATAATGGTTCTTAGTGTGTTTACTGCGGTGGAAGCTGATGAACTGCGACGGTGGGATAGCTGCTGCATTGAGGTACTTGTTTCTGCCCACATAACCGACTACAAGCACTAGAAGTGGCACGATGCGGTGGTTGCTCCTACTCTGAACTGCAACTCACTGTAGCATGGTGCCTTGAACCTTGTGTTCAGATAATTGATGGAAAGGAGCTACTGAATGAGAAGAAAACAGGGAATGGTTACACGAAAGGATATGTACTACTGAGAATGTAGGTGTTGTTTCCTGACAAAGAGTGTTTCGCCTCTTCGTTCGTCAAACCTTGTTAAACCTCGGCGCTGACATGTAGGCCACACTATCCATATCCTTGAACAAATGAACATATGTATAATATAATTAATGACCTTGTGAATCAATCTTTATTTTGTGGCATTAAAATTTATTTGAATTTCCAGTTTATTTCAGTGACATCCTCTTCTCTCATAAATTCCAATACACAAAAAACCCACTCACCATATTATGAGTTGTATTAGCTGGTACTCCTTTTTGTATACAAGTTGATTGTTCCATCATGGTTTCATGAACACGATTTACAAAATATGTGATAATTGGCTGGGTATGTGGACCTTTTCTACAATATATGTTTTTGCTCGGTGTCTTTTGTGCAAGTTGTGCTTATCTGAATTTTGTGCAAAGTCAAAATTTTAATCCTAATGTTGTTGTCAGTGTTGCATAGATAACTTGCTCTTTATGACGTTCTTTTGTAGATTGGCGAGCTTTAGAATGAATGCATGTAAAGCTAAACAGACTTGGGCGTTAGGGAGAGAAATTAAATTGACTTGGGTGTTGTCAGTGATTAAAGATGAATAGACGAGCATGCCACTTTCAGATGTGTACATTCTGTGCAAATATCTTGGTTGGGAAAATCAACATTTATAACTACCCATGTATATTCATGTTATTGTTTTGCAAGTTGTGCCATTTTTCTGATTGTTTGCCGTAGAACCTGATAATCTTTCATCTGGTGTTACTCAAGGTATGTGTTGGTGACGGTGCTCGAGGACAGGCGGCTCCCCGGAAGGAGGTTGCGGCTTCGTGCAACCATCTAGCAGCGGATAAGGTCATGCTTTCATTCATGCTGCTGCGAAGAACTCGGGGAAGGATACATGGACGGAGGACGACACACTAGCTGGTCAGAGGTGGTCCTTACCGTACATTAAATTATACATGGGAGTGCAAGGGAATTACTCATTTCTTTTACTTAGACGTAATAAATTTTAGGACAAATTCAGGTGTCGCCCTATAAGGGGAATTGATAAGCACCTTCTAGATGGCCTTTGGAATTTGAGAGTAAACAACAAGATATCATTGAGATTTGCCACGCTTTCAGTATTTCCTTGCTCCACAGGACATGCTTTTTCTTGCTATTAAAAGGATAATAAGCTGACTCCGTTTACATGGAAGTCAAGCTTGGGCTATCGTTCCTTAGAGATACTTACTCTAGGGAAGGCACTCCCAGAAATGTGATCATAATTAGGCTCAGTTCTTCCCCGGTTGTGAAGTGATAACGCACCAATGGCATGTATTCCTTTTACATAACCTTGATGAGAAGGAGAAACACAAGTATAAGTGATGTCATGCTTTTGGTGCACCCCAAGTAATTTGGTTAGTTTTGCATCAGAATACTCCATCGATTTTTACATGTAGTCTCTTGGGCTTTCTCCTATTTTCGTTTCTCCAATAGCTCCGTTCGCCATAACTGCCATGTGCTTTGTTGGAGAAGAAGCATTGTTCCAGTTTAGCATCAACACCAAACCCTTCGCAGCTACCAGACCCGAGTCAAGGTGGCCGAAATGTGTTTTCCCTTTTCTGTTATTACTACCAATTCTTACCCTTATACATAATGGTATCCTCGAGTTATTCGGTATGTTTGGTTAGAGGTTGATATTATTTACTATAGTACAACAAATTGCTAAGATCAGATGTTTGATGGTTTGCAATATGTCGCTAAATTAGAATTAGGACAGGGATTTACGGTAGTTGAGAAGGATATTGGTGTGGGGTGACTATAAAGTAGAGTGGGGTGACTACAAAGTACAATAAAAACATATCGGTGAAATATATGAAACTGAGCGGCTCATGAAAAAGGAAAATACAACCCTATTATAGTTTGAAAAGAGATCAATGATCAAGACGTTGTTAATTAAAAGGTGTTTCCTTTCGCATATCTTTGATATTAGTGAGAATATATGTATACAATATATTTAATATTTTTGGTTGAAAAAGAAATTTTAAATTCAGTAGCAACGCACTGGCATTCAACTAGTAAAATAGGCAAATCTGAGTGCTTGTCTGTGTTTGGGTGCGGCTGTCCCCTCGGTTCGATATAAATATTTTTTTCAATAAAACTTAAATAAAATATATAACAATTTACGTAGAGGTGAAAATTGAAAATAAAAATTAAATAAAATAGATGCCTTGGCTAGCTCGACGCCTCCTGCTTGCTCAGCTTGGGAGTTGGACCTCCGGGTTGACAACCGGCGAATTGGGAGATCCACTGATGTGGAAATACATACCTCGGATACAACCGAGTACATTATATGTGGATATATTTATCAGGTGATCTTTAATATTGACACTAAAAATATATTGTTTAATTATTGAAAGCAAATTTACAACTTTACAACATATCCATGTATTCTACATGTACCCCGAGTGGAAACGTGGGATCAATACGGACGCGAATCAGGCGTTGGGCGAATATGCATGTGCATGCGTGCTAATGCAAGACGTGGAGATCAAAGTTGTTTTGGGCGCGTTTGCTAGCCTTCGCGTTCCTTGGCTCGCATCAGTCTGGTATTTTTCAGTTATTTTGGTTGCCTTGGCTCACTCACGTTCTTGCATAGTACGGATCTTAAAGCATTTTTGGGATAGGTCCTTGAGGCGTCCAGTTTGACAGTTTCTCCAGGGACGGGCCCTAGCGAGACGAAAATCAACAACACCATTCGCGCGGACACTCCGCCTCGGCATGGCGGGAGAAGCCGAAATCCCAGCGGCATTG